>NC_045797.1:40495615-41867187 GCF_009873245.2 Balaenoptera musculus
CTCCTTGAGACGGCTGAAGCTTCAATGGCTAGAACGTCAAAGTTTAAGACCCTGACATCCTGAGTAGATCCAAAAGCCAAAATAATTGGGGTAAAGAAACAAAAGTTCTGTCTTGGCCTTGCCTCCAAATCTTCGGGCAACTTGAAATAGAACTAGCTGATGATCCCTTTTTCTACCAAAAATTACCCCCTAAATGTTGCTTTTGTAACAGTTGGATAGTATTTCTGGACAATAATTTCTAACCCTGGCCTATTGCTTAAGGCAGAATTAAGATGAAGTAATGGTCGAGTAATAAGAACCACTTGCATCAACCTTATTTTTTGTCTTAGAAATCAGATAGAAATTGCTGAATTGGAGGAGGTAGATGCAATACTGGGGAAAGGCCAAGATTTTACCACCCAGAACTAAATGCCTTTCTTCTCCCCTTCCCCTCCCTCCCTCCCTCCTTCCCTTCCTCCTTCCCTCCCTCCCTCCCTTCCTCCCTTCCTTCCTTTGCATTAATCGCAGTACCATTTACCTTCTACAAGAGCTCTGATGGAATTTAACGCACAACACGGTTCTAGACCGGAAGTACAGCTGCATAGCAGAAAGGGGCAGTGGGGGTGGGGTGAGGTGAGGGTTAATATTTTCTAACACGCAAAACAGGCAGGACTGCTCTGGACAGAGGATAATGCAAACTAGCTTTGCTGGAAATGAGCTGCAAAATACCTTCATTTGCTACTACGCTGAAACCCTGATAAAATCACAACTGTTAAGGTCATACAGTATATCAGGTGGAATCACAGTCTTTAGAACTCCATTATTAATGCAGACAACCTCACAATCAAAGAGGATGAGAGCACCATTTCCAGATGCCAATGATTTGATCCTATCTTATTTGGCTGTTTACATTTAAATAATGTGACGGTATAAATTTAAATAATATGAACCACCAACAGATGGATCCC
The DNA here is from genome assembly GCF_009873245.2 of Balaenoptera musculus. Taxonomy (NCBI): domain Eukaryota; kingdom Metazoa; phylum Chordata; class Mammalia; order Artiodactyla; family Balaenopteridae; genus Balaenoptera; species Balaenoptera musculus. Next base: position 40,496,563 of record NC_045797.1, read on the forward strand.
GGTGAAAGACTGCGCCTTCTCTGAGACCTTGAATGTACACTATACAGTGCTTTACAATGTATTTGAGCAGAGCTCATATGTTTAAAAAAATGGGGTGAGGGGATCAAAAGAGAGAGAGAGAGAGACTCATTTCTTCTGCCATGACCGAAATAAAAGGACCACAGCTTTAGCTGGTGTCTGACTGTACCAAGGAAATGTGCGGTCCCCTAACCTCCAGTACGACGGACCCACAAGGTACCAGGCATCAAAGCATATTAAACGATATTAACTGCGTATTTGCTTATGAACAAGATAAAAAGCTGTAGGGCCTCCAGGTTCTCAAGCTGTGAGTGGAACAGCTTTGCAATTTGCCTGCAAAACTGCATTTTGATCTTAATGAATATAAAATGGCTGCCATTAAAAGTAAAACAGATTATTTCGGGTCTTCCAGGGCCCATAGCTCTTTGCCGGCCTTGGAGGGCCACTATGATCTTTCATTAAAATCTCACAGCAGGGCTCCCTCACCAGCAAATCAAGCCTTGCAGTCTAGGAGATTGGCTACATTTAAAAGTAATTTTCAGAAATCTACACAGATTTTCAATTTGGTAATGAAAGCCATAAGAGAATGCAGGCGGCATTTCGTCGAATATTGTTACTGATCCAGCACTCACATTCGTTAGGAATTAAACTGCCCCATAACTACCGCACGGATGGCAGCTTGCCATTTCGGCTGCGTTCTAATCTCTGTTTGTTAATGAGTAGCATGTGCTAATTGTTGTCGTCCTGCCTGCCGAGCACTCCTTCCCTAACACACATATTTTACCTGCTCAGAGGTAGAACTTCTCACTTTGTCACCAACCTAGTTGGAACAGTGCTGGAGTTACTGTTGCTTTGCAAAGAGACACAGCCGAGCGTCATCAGAAAAAGCAAGAGGGAATCAAATCGGAAATTGGGTGCTCTTATTTTATTTGGACTCATCTGTTCATTTTTCAGTCTAGCCTAAGTTTTCTAAAGTCCTTGAGTAGACACGATGTTCATAGCTTCACATTACTCCCCAGAACAGTCTGGACAAACTAACTCACTGAGGATAACTGTGGTACAATCAATTGTAGTATAAAACGAGGGAGGGGCTTACAGTGAGGAGGGATGGAAGGTGTGAAAAGTCCAAAGGATCTTATCTGCTATCCAAAGCCACACCTAAGACCTGAAATAGAAGTGGGGCTGCCACTGGCTTTCAAAAGAAAGTTTGAACCTTTAACACCATTCTCTAGGTCCTAAAGTCTAGGAGGTGCGTTACCCCAAAGAGGATAGTGCTATGGGAAGAATCCTCCTCAGACCCCACAACAATGTGGGGAGAGAAGGCAACAAAAGAGAGGGAAAATCTAATAACTTCAGTATCCGGAGGTGTGATGCCGGCAGACATCTGAATAGATACGAACACAGAAAATAATTATGAATGAAAACATGATTGAATAGAAAAATTACATAAATGCATCATTAGACAGAGTGGGCATTCTTGCCTTTGGGTTTCCTTATGCTTTATATAAGAACTGAGCAAAGTTATTTTTCTGAGATTCTAGAAGCAAAAATGTCAGATTATAAAAAAAAAAAAAATGTCAGATTATGCTTCCCTTTTGGAAATGCATTCAATAAATTTTCTTTACTTGGCAATTCTCTTTCCCTGGCACCTTTAGGGCAAAGCACTTTCCTGCACTAAAATGTGACGGACAGCAAGAGCTGCTCTCCACTTCCTCACTGACTGGGTATAAATTCTTCCTGCTGGTACAGAAAGAGTCTCCATTTACAATAGCAGTTCTCCTTGGCAGAGCACTGGTGGCTACAGAGCATACATGCAGAAGATGTGTTTACTTGCAGGGGCCAAAGCAGGCATCTTGTGGTTCAGTGCAAGTGTGTCTTTAGTTCCTCATATCATACCAGAGTTTTCTTGGAGCGCCTGGGCTGCACTCCTTTGGTTTCCACAAAGTGTGGTTTTTATTGGGTGGCATGTCTATGATTTTAAGGGAATGACACAGGGGCCAATAAGGTGCCAATGCTAATGTGCATTAGTTTTCTGAAGAGAAAACTCAGGCCAATTCCTTGTCTCTGTGGCCTCAGGAGACCAGTGGGAAATAGGTACAAACAACTTGGTAAGCAGTTTTGAATCTGTTCCACCTATAGTTGCTATTCTAATTGCAGGAAGCATTCAAGTAATATGTTTGAGTTTTAAACGCCCAAGTGACACTAAGGGAAATTCTGCTGAATTCTCCTGAACTCAGAAGTCTGAGACTTGTTTTATTTCACCTGTCATCAGTTCTTCTAATATTCTCTGAGAGCTTCCAGCTACATTTTGACAACTGCGTACTGTAAGGTCTCTTTTACCATTATTTTGACTTGTGCTAAATTGTGGGCAGAGTGATGGGACATTACTAATTCTGACTCTCAAGTATTAAAATATAACAGATATTAATATCCCTCTAATTACCAGAGTGGGGAAAAAAACCCCTGCACTTTAGGTCATAGAAGTTAATATAATTAGTCTTCAGATAATCTAGTTAAGTTTTACTAGTTATAATAAAGTGTAATTATTTATTTGTTTTATTCCAGAAATATAATTCTATGGGAACAAGCTTGTCCTTGCTTTGTTGCTTTGACTTTATTAATTCTGCTGGGAAATATATTTATATGATATGATATGATATGATACTATATTATATAAATATATATATATATTAGATGGAGGATTTTATTTTACAAATTGAATGAAAGATAAAACATTTATGGCCTTTTAAAGGGACATAATAAAAATTTTCAAATAGTACTTTTATTGCATTATGAACTAGTTTTTGCCCTATCCCTACTTTGGAAAGTGCAGATATGGCATTTTTAGTTTTCTATTACAATTATTTTTTTAAACTAAATGTTAAAGCTAAAACAAAATTTAGGGGGAGCAGAAATATGTAGTGGTTGTTTGAGAGCACACATCTAAAATCCACACTTCTCTTAAAATTTCATTCTTTAATATAGAGGTCTAAGACAATATTTAAAGTCTATGCCAAGATTTAAGGTCTACATAAAATTTTGCTCTTAAAAAACTTTTAGAATATTATAGACTGTTTTGATCAAGTAAAGTTTTTGTTTCTCTTTGACAATATAATATACTACATTGTATGATTGCTCTAACAAATGGCTTGAAATACAAGGTTCTAGTACATGCATATACTTTTGTATTTACTTAAAAGGACCTCATGGACTCAGTCCCCAAGTGACAAATGGGTTTAGTTCCAAAAGTTAATTGGTAAATTGCTTTAGAATTTGTAATTAATTTCTCCACTAAAACAATACTTAAATAACAGTTTGGTTCCAAAGCCTAAAAAACAAATTTGTCATCATGTAGCTGAGCTAAAATTCAAACTGCTTTGTCTTTGTCTTATGGTTCCAAGAAACAGAAAAGTCTGAAATAACTGGATGAGCTTATAAGGGACCAGTGAAAGGAAGATGTGGAGAGGAGCATGGCTTCCCATTTTCCTGTTCAGAGCTTGAGTTCTCCCACCTGTACAGACAAAGGACCCTAGACCCAGGCCCACCCCCAGATATCTATGGCCTCACACTGCCCCAAACTCTGGAGCTCCTGAACCAAGGCTGTGCAAATCCACAAAGTTTTCCCGATTCCAAAATCAACTGCCTCCCATCCAACCTCCCAGCCCTCTAATCACATTCCAAATGCTTTTAAGTAGATGTTGGGAGGAATGAGGAACAAAGGCAAGTAAGAGGTAATGAAAAACCCACATTTCCAGGTGGGCTCTTCTGCTTCAGGTTTGAACAAAGAAGCTCAGTAACTGAGTGCGCACTACAATACGGGTATCCAACCCATGCAGAACACTGGTTAATGGCAGCGTTACCAGGCGCTCCTGGCCAGCCCACCACCACCATGCACAATCCTGTAGTAGAAACCTAATGTGACCATGAAGAGCAAGTAGGCAGTTTACCAAGGGAGCTGTGACAGGCAGCAGTGAGTGTTGATGCCTGGGTGTTAGGGCCACAGAGAATCCTGCTGAATATTTTTACTATGTTTGTTCTCCTGCCTGAGGTCCTAAGTAATATGCATTCTATAAATGCAGAATGGACTTCTGTCTTGAGCAGAAAGTAAAGCTCTTGATGAGTGCCATTCTACGGTCCCAGCTTATCAGAGCCAATAAAGGTCCTAGAAGTGACATTTAAATAAAATAGAACCCAACAAGAAAGATAGAAGGAAAAATATTTCTGAGGAGCCAGAGGCAATCAGAATCTGGTGCCAAGAGTGTAAAATGAAGGAATTTTGGAGTGGCAGGATCATGTAATACACATGGAGTTACTTCCATGGACGATGAATGCAGACTTCCTGTAAAGGCAGTAACAACCTCCCTCCCATTCCGCACAAAATAAGAAGAATTCTCAGGACAGTCACATTGGAAGAGTTTTATCAGCTTCTCCAAGAGGCAGAGGTGAAGGGAAGGAGTGGTTGGCTCTCTACTAAGTGGTCCATGGGTTTATGTTTAGACCTTATGTGACTAAAAGGGATGCATTTTGTTCCCTGGGATTTAAATGCAAAATGTGTGGAAAGATCCCACTCTCTTCTGTGATTATATGTGACAATCAATGCTGCCTCTAGGAGATCTGGTCACTGCTTATCCATGGCCACAAAGATGGAAGCAAGAAGCTAAAGGGCCTGGGCATACAGGTGGTAAACATCTGTCTCCAATTTTAGTTGAGAATCCAAGGGGGGCTTTAGGAAATACCCAGGTGGTAGGAAAGAGGATTTTTTTTTTCTACACTTTCTAATGGTAGAAAGAGAGTCTTCTGCACAGGGAGAAGTTGTCCTTTGAAGATTGAAGAAATGCATGTGGACAAAAATACCATAGCCAAGCCAAGCATGCTTAAACTTGAATTCAGAAAGGTAAAAATTAAATGAAGCTTTAAAACCTGGTATTGGGCTGTACTGAGAGATGTGATTTGGAGAGTATTAAACTGTAAATGAGTTGGCCGGGATTTTTCAGAAGAAAAGAGCAAAGCTGGGTAGACATCATGTATTTGTCCTATATGTCTATATATAACGTTTAACAGACTAAAAATAATACATTGAATGTGTGACTTTAATACAAAAAGCTAAATATGACCCTAGACCTATATCAAGTCTTGTGAGATGCAGGGCTCTTGCCTAGTAGTACCCACCAAATTATCTGTGCTCCTTCCCCAGCTCCCTTCTTTCCAATCTGCTCTAGACCAACACTTGTGATTTACAATGCGATGAAAAGAAGTTACTAGAAAAAGAAAAAAATTTTTAAAACATACAAAATTCAAGCCTCAATTTTTATTATTAGAGTCAACATACATAAAATTATTTTTGTCAAACTGCTTTAAAAGTTTTGGCGGGCTTCCTTTCCGTTTCTGTACTCACCTTTTTGCAAACCAATAACACACAGCTCACAGACCAGCATTGTTCTGTCAGCCACGTTTTGAAAGAGTTTGGAACATGGATGTGGTTTTAGTACTTTATACCAAGAAGGAATGGGCATGAATGGCCCTGATGAAGACCTCTGAGAGAATACATTTCAGTGAGGTGAAAAGAAGAGGGAACTCAGAGTGGCATCATTTCAGGAGAGGAATGACTACCCATCCCATGCCTTCCTAACACAGACCACAAAACTAACACAGAGTAATGGGGAACTCTTCTCTCAAAGAGTTGCCAGAAGACTCTTCCAAATGAAGATCTTCTGATAAATTCTTGGCTTGCCTTCTGCCAGCCGCATCCCTGAGAAGATGAGAGATCAATTTGCAAATACTTTATTTTGAATTTATTTTGACCACCGAGGAAGGTTTGGTCAGTGAGCTAAAACTGATGAGAAAGCTGAAAGGAAGTAATGTGTCATCTTAAAGTCTATTAAAGTCACAGAAAAATAATTCTGGTCATAGGTATTTTATATCCTAGAATTTAGGAAAGCAGGCATCAAACTAGAGAAAATATAGATATGATCCTATGGCTCAATAATTTTAAAGGGAAAATAAGCCTATTTAAAAAATTCTGACAAAATAATCACAGATTATTCCAAAGGTATTTTAAAAACAACATAACATGAAAGGAACATTCTTTTTCTCTTTTTAAAGCTATTGAATGCAGAATATAAAGGGACATATGCCCCAAATGGAAGGCTGAAAATGGAAGGCTGATGGGGAACCAATATAAAAAGTGCTTTAAGAATGTTGTCAGGAGGGCTGAAGCTTGCCTATAGGTTGAAAAACTGCCAAGGACAACAGAAAGCTATTTTAAGCTCTGTTTATAAAGAAGAACAAAGGGATAGGTACATTGATTGGGGCACACAGCAAAATGTTAACAGATGTCAGAGAGAAAACAGAACCATTCAACTCCTATTTTGATACTATGGTCTCTATCACAAAGAATGATCTTCAGGCTGGAGAGGGCAGAGCAAACAGAGTTAAGACGGAACCAGGGCCCAAGATAAGTTAAGACTAACTAAAATATAACCTAGATGCTTCAGATGAGTTCAAGGCTCCAGGTCAGACCAACTGTCTCTCAGGTTACTGGAAGAATCTAAAAAAAGGTCCAGATGCAATTGCTGAAATCCTACCAATGGTTTATTAGAATTATGGTCTAATCATGGATGACCAGGGATTAGTGTGATCTACAAAAGAAAAAATAACTTTTAGTTTGCAAAACCAGAAAAATATCCAGAATGTGGATAGCAAAATTCACAGAATGTGACTCTAGCAAAATTTTAGAACAGATTATCACATGCATAGGTTGTAGTGATAACCTTAAACTAGCACAGACTCATTCCAGATCATATTAACCTCTTCCTCCCTTCCTTCTTCTTTCCCTACGAATCTCACTTCCTTTTTTCCTTTCCATCATTTTTCTGGGCTTCTTTTCTGTTTTATAGAATGATTAGCCAAATAGTTGGGGGAAATGATTCTGTTTCATAAAGACATTTAACACATTACTGTAGAGCATAGTAGACTGAAAAAAATGCCAGTGTAATTAGGGTGACTCAAAACTGGTTGAACAAATGTTCCCAAAGAATGCTTGCTAATTAATTGGGGGCAACCTGGAGAGTTCTCCAGTAATGTGCCCTTTGGACTTCATTTCACCCCTTTGTTCTTTCTCTTCTCCTTGTAAAAAGCTTTGCTCTAGGACTTGCCATATTCCATGAAAATATATGCTCTGATGTTTGTCTCAATTAGATTCCACAAATATGCATTTGGTGGAATGTATGAATCCAAATGGGCCCCGGCAATATGAGCTGGTAAGATCCAATACTTCCCTTTAAGAAGCTTGTAGTTTAATGGGGAAATAAAGGAGTAAGTCAGCAGTTACAATGCAGTGTAACTCAGAAAGAAGGGGATAAGCATTTGTTGTGTCCCAACTTTTCTTCTAGACACTATGCTAAGGGCTTTACATATTTCATCAAATTCCCTCAGAAATGATATGAGGTAGCTTTGATTATCCCAGGTATTGATGAACATGACCAAAGCCCAGAGAGATCAATTAACATGTCCCAGCTCAGACCTCAAGTCAGACATGGAGCCAGAATTCAAAGTCAGGCCATTGGATTCCAAAGCCTGTGCTCTGTTATATGTGCTCATTTCCAGCAAAGAAGGGTTCCCTGAGTGTTCTGGAGATGGAATGCCACCCAGGAAAACTTCCCGGAGGAGGGGAAGCTTAGCCTGAGAGAGATACAGATGTTAGCCACAGAGGTTGTCAGAGTGTTGAGGAAGAACTTTTAGGCAGACAGAATGACATGTATGAAATTAATAAGGCTTGAAAGGATGAGAGTGCATTAGGGGGCATGTTAGATGCATGTGCCAATATCTGGGGAATGTGGGAGGAGTCAGGTTATAGCAAAACACAAAGCCAAATAGAGAGGTGATAGCAGGCTCACATTCTCTGCCTCTGTTTCTATCTCTGTCTCTGTTTCTATCTCTGTCTCTCTGTCTCTGTCTCTGTCTCTCTCTCTCTCTCTCCCTCTCTCTCTCTCTCTCTCACACACACACACACACACACAAAGAGAATAGAAATTTTATAAATGTGTATTATTAAAAATTCATGATTACAAAATGTGAAGTTCCAGTGCATCAAGTTTCCTCACTACTTTATTTTTCCTACGTGTTATTATCTGACATATTCCTAAGTTTCAATGTTCTCCTTCTCTCTACTTCAATTTTTCCTATATACATTCAGCAGATGTGCTTCCATTTACACATGAAATGAGTTCTTGCAAAGTTGTGTGATTTTTTCTTTTTCAGTAAATGAAATACCACATTAAAGATACTAGGGAAGTTCCCTTTTAAAGGAACCTTACGCCAAATTGCTTTGGAAAGCAAATGATGACCCTATAACCAATCTTTCTCTAAACCTAGATTTCCATATATCAGATTTGACTAAAAAAGATACATCTATACTTTATTTTTACATCTGTCTGCTTGCAGTACTGCAATATAATAGTATGCCAATTTGAAATAACATAATTTTTATACTTTTTCATTTCTCACAATGCAATCTTAGAAAATCTATTATATTCTATATCATACTCATACATGCTTTCTTTTCCTTAGTGGAACTTTAGAATTTTCTTTCCCCTGAGTTTGGGGAGGTTGGCAGTAAGCTGCAAAGTTAGATAACCATCACGTACAGGGCAATTATAATGTGCTGTGTCTGGTGCAAAGTACTCTGTATGCATTTTTACAAGAGGCTTCTGAGGTATGAACAATTACCTTGACCACTTTACAAGTTAGCAAACTGAGGATCAGAGAAGTTGAAGAACTTCAGCAAGTGTCCAAGCTGTGCTCCAATCCAAGTTAGTCTGACTTGAGAGCCACAAAAGTAACTATTATTGTATGTATCCTATTATTATTGGAATGATGAATATGAAGAAAAATTTTGTTTTTACAGGAGGTGACAAAGCTTTTGCTGGATGTTGGTGGTAAAAAGAGCAATTTTATGAGAATTAAAATAGATTCTAGCAATTTCTCTACTGTCAGTTGCCTGGACAAAACATTGGCTTGCTCAGGCCTCAGTTTTTTCATCTGTGAAATCTTACTCCTAAGTTCTTCTCTGCCAGGCACATGAAGTTTCTACTGTCCTACAATGAGACACTGCACATACCCAATGACCACCCCCCCCGTTTTTTCTATTTGTTTTACTAGAAAGTGAGTTCAGATTAACATTTGTCTAACAAGGAAACCCTTTCCCTGGCTAATTAAAAATTCAACAATTTCAAAGAAGAAAATGGGGAAAAAAAAATAATTCTACCTTTTTGGCTGCTATGGGTCAGGACACTATCCCCAGGCAGCATTGTTTTTAAACCAAAGATCTTTCATCAGTGAAAAAAGACTCTCAGAGGGAAGACTCACATCTTTTCTGATTTGGCCAGACCCTGGTTTTGAAAAAGCATGAAGAGTTTCAGAGATGAAAGTCTTGAGTCCACTCCCTGCTGTTCGCCAAGTCAGTGCCAAGGACAACCCCCTCCCTCTGTAACATGCCCTTTGTCCCCAGTACCTCAGAGCACAGGCCGTCCCAACTTGATCATTCACCAAGAGAAAAGAACAGCTTTTGATTACCTCTCTTTTGCCTCTTTTCTTTTATGATCAAGGTGACTTATAAACAGCTGCAATAAAAATGATTTTTTTTTTCATAAGCGTCTTCTCCGTAATGTCTCCGAGAAAGCAGAGGCTAAAAGATACGTGACATTCATAGATTTTTGTCCCTGAAGCCACAAAAGCCAAACAAGCAATTTCTTCATTTGACCAAAATGAATGGTCACCGCAAAAACAAATGTAACTTTGGTATCCCTGATTTGGCTGAGACAGCTTAAGGGCTCAAACTTAATAAACTTCTTCTGACCGATTAGGATCTCAGTACAGGCTGCATCATCCTGTCAGAGCTGATAGCCAAGTCCAAACCACGGGCACAGAGCTGCCCTTGATCCATGACCTTAGCATACAAAGTAACGGGATAGGGAATGTCATAGGACTCCCAAGAAAGGAACTCTGAAGACAGTGTTTGTTTTGCTTGGTGGTCTTTTACAAAAGACAATTAATCATTAGGACTAGATTGATGCTAAATAAAACACCCAACAGTAAAAGCACATTTCCGTATTCTGAAGGCCCAAGAAAAGCTGTGCCGAAGAAGGGATTAGCTACTATCAGATGATATTATGACTGGATTAGTGATGTTTCACATTCACTATATTTATAAAAAAGAAGGGAAAAAAAGAACACGAATCTTTTAAGGAGCAGTAAGTGATTTCTATAAACCTTAAAAGCTAAAAGAAAACTCATTAAAAAGAGGACGGTAGTTACAATAGTATATTATTTATAAATCCTTAATTGGAGTATTTTTTCTTTTAAAAATAGCTCTACATTTCAGGTAAATTGCTGTTAACATATTCTGTGGGCTGTGAGCAATGTGTGTGTGTATGTATGTGAGTGTGTGTGCCTGTGTGTGTCAGAGAGAGACAGAGACAGAAAGTCTCCTGTTTGGATGCTTTATATTCCACAAGGTATTTTAAACCATTCTTATTTTAGGCAATTGTTTTTGTAAGAGATACACTAAAGGTGATCATTTTATTTTATTGCTAGTTATTGCTGACTGAAATATTTTGCCAGATGAAAGTAATTACTATGACTACATTACTTTTCTAACCTATCTGTGTATTGAATCCCAGGTACTCATAGTACAAAACTGTGTTACCTTGTTTAAAAAGAAAAGACATATGATACTGTGCTCTGATCTTAACTTATATAGAGACATACAACGGTTATTCAGTTTTTTTTAAATGTCTGTATCTTTACATTTCCAGAGATTGCAGGAAAACTCTAACCTTGTGTAGAAATATAAAGATAAGAAAAACGGAATGACGTGATAGCAAACGTCAGCATTATAAGCAAGGAAATGCAACAAATCATTTTAGGTCAATGATAATAAAGAAAAGTGATCCATATCATATCCAATAAAGGAAGGAAGGACAGAAGGATAGAAAGAAAGATACAAGAAAGGAAAGTAGAAAGAAGGAAAGAAGGAAGGAAGGAATGGAGGGAGGTAGGAGACACGGAGGAAGAATCAACAAAGCAGAGCCGGTATTAACAAATTCAATTCCACCAGTAAATCACTGGCCAGCGTTACACATGGCTAATATTTACATATTTGAAATCATGTGCTACCTCGCTACTATGCTCTAGAAATCACTCATGCAGACAGAACTACACTGCATTTGAGAGTTTTTATTTGGAAACATAGTCAAAGGAAAATACTACTAGAAAAAAATAATGTCTATTAGCTTTCTGTTTTGACCAACTAGTTTATCATCTAGCAAATCCCATCAGAAGCTTCACATCTTAACATTGCTGCCAGACAGAACAGCAGCATTAGACCCAGAAGCACAGATTACAGCAGCAGGGCATGTAAAGTGATGGCAGTTGAGTTTCAGAAATGAGAAGAGAGATCTTGTTTCCTTGATTTTCCTTCACAAACCATAATTCCTCCATCCTCCCCCCACACCTGCCACTCCATAATCCTGCCCTGGGTGGGTCCTTAAGTTTTCCTTGAGAAAGCCCTTCAGCCCTCCATAGGGATTTGGTATCGATCCCAGAAGAAGGTAGGAGTCAACCCATTTCACCTGCCAAGTTCAGAGAAAAGCCATGTTCTCAATGACACATATTAGACCTCTGTGATCCTGACCTGAACTTGTTTTAGTGATGAAAGACAGCACTAGGCAAGATTCTATTCTCTCAGGGGACAGATGAAAACTTGCCACAAAGTATTGTGGGTGTGACCCCACCTGAGGGTCATAGTACATTGTGATTTTTTTCTTCATTATTTTCACTTTAAAATTTTTTTAATTGAAAGCATAGACCTATTGGCCTGGGTCAAAGTCTTCCAAAAAGGCTGGCTCATTGGCGTCTTGCCAATGTTACTACCAAGAGTTCTAAGAGCTGTGTTTGCTGCTGGAAAATAAAAAGGAAAATCCTAATCTACAGAGACTAATAGACATGTCAGCTCAGTCATTCTAAAAGTCTTCAGTGCTGTCAGGGTATCCCCTTCTGTCTCCACCTCCAAAGTCCTCAAACCATGCTGGCAAGTGGTAGATGGCAGTGGAAGGCTCTTTCTGAACCCCCAACCTTATGAGGAACAATGTTTAATAGGTGATTTCATCACAAGGCTCCCACATTTCATGAAGTCTACTTGATTCTACACCAAAATCACATAAAATGAACAACTTTACAGTTGCTTCAATCTGCAAGAATGAAGACCCTAATTCACCTGACTCTAAAATAAAGCCTCCTCAAATCTGGTCACTCTGACAGCTACAGTAACTCCTGCTGGTTGCAGAGCTCTGCACAGCTGCAGCCAGAAATGTGTTCCTTTATGTTCTTCTAAAGGGCTAGGATTTGAGGCTTAACAGGGAGATGGGCGGAGTCAGCAGTAGCCAGCCCATCTTTGAATGGACAAAGCCTCTAAGGGAGGGAATGTGAAGAGAGAAGACCTGCGGGCTCTGGCTGAGACCATGGAGCCTGCACCCGAGGCAGGAAGAAGGAAGAAGGGGAGCACAAAGCAGGAGACGGTGGCTCTCAAGGAGCATGGTGTCACAGAGGTCAAAGGTTGGCCTAAAGCTCTCGTGAGCTGGCCAAGGGCCGCAGACAAGTCAAAGGCATGTTTTGCAGAAGGTACAACTGGCCACTGAGGACTCACACAAGGTCGATTTCAGTAGAGTGGCAGGCACAGAAGCACGAGTATGAGGAAGTTAAGAATAAACTAACGGGAAAGCATATGACTGGTACATCACCCATTTGAAGTGTTGGGAAGTGAAAGGAGAAAATATGAGGTTACCCAGAAGAGGCAGCAGTGCCAAGCAAGGGGAACAATTTAAAGTACAAATTATTTGCCTAGAAGAACATTACAAATATGTTCCTAGCCAGTATGGGCTTAATTCAAAGCATAAAAACAGTCGTGTAATTAAATATTACATATTTTAATACTTATGAATGAAAAAATATTATGATACAAATATGATGGGAAAATTTGGTGAAACAAAGAATTATAATAAATAACATTTTTAGCAGGTGCTTCTGAAGTTTACATAGTTGTTTCCTATATCATTTAAAAGTCCTATGAGATGGATCTTTCTGTTATTCCTCTTTTACAGATGTAAACCAATCTGCCCTGGGGTACAACAGTAGTGAGATGGAACTGGTGTCTTCTGGTAGTACCCTCCTTCCTTTTTTTTTTCCTTCTATACCAAATCAATTCTTCAGTAGAGAAAAAAATTAACTGAAATTTACTTTTAACAAGACTTTTAATAAAAACAGAAGGTTTTTTTAATATAAACAGATCTTCCTACCAACATACCCCACTAACCATACACCTTAGCTTCTTCTCAAAAGTGTTAAACTAGCACCAGCTAGCCTAGAATTACCCTTCTCTATTCTAACAATTCCAAGTTGTGCCATTCCCCTATTATCCATCGCAAATGACAGCAGGAAGGAAAGGGTTGCTAATATATAAATATCTAATGCCTACTCCAATATTGTTCTCCTATGTAACACACATGAAGACAATTACTTTTCAAAGATATTAGTCTTCTCCACACACCTACACATCAAGACTGACATACACATTGCTAGTCTGCTGGAATAATAATATCAGCTTTTTTTAACACCAAAAAAAATCTAACGTAAGGTTTTTATAAAGGATAATTAAGCAAGCTAATATAGTAATAAGTGGAATACACAATAAGAATATGTACTAAAATATCTGCTCTGTGCAATGCAGAACTGGTGTTTTAGGAGATTAACAATTATGATCGCCAGTCCTCTTCTGATTCTATAATACTCCACACAATCTTTTTTAAATTACTTTATTAACCTTTCCTCCTAGCACAGAAGTGCCCGATTATAGATAATATTTCAAAATCATCTGAGGTGTAAGTGTGTTTGATTTGCTCGGTAATTATTTGTCTACTTTATTACATTGGCCGAGCACACAAGCTCCTTGACCAGCTTTATTTCAAGTCCAGTTAAGAATAGGGTCATATCATTTTGTGGATCGCTCCCTTTGGGCCCCGATGTACATGAAATTTTCATATTGGAGATGGGAACAGTACATGGAAACATAGTACATTTTAAACATGGAGAAATCATTCCCTACCCTGTCATTAAATGTTTCAGGCCCTGGGCTTAATGGAAGGAATGTTGTTCACAAGCAAAAGGAAGGTATTTACTCCCCGCATGACTAGGACGTAGGGCATTGAAGTCTGAGCATGCAAATGTCCGTCGATGAAGCCTAAAAGCTTCATCACTCACGTCGCACTGGTGGCCTTACCCAGGGTCTTTATAATCTGTTTCTTGTCATTCATACTGCTCAGGACAACACTTCTATTTTGATCTGAATCATGAATGCACTTCCAGCATGTATTTTGATTCATCAAGGCAGAAAGGAATAGGGAGCGGGCAACCACAAGGGGAGATCATAAATCTTGTCCTGTTAATAGGGGTCTGGAGGAAAGAATAACGTCTGAAAATCACACTGGGTTTGGCAGAGGGAAAGTTTGCCTTTTCCGACTTTACAACTCAGGGTAAATGAAACTGATACTTACCTGTTCTTAAAGATGAAAATGCATTGAGACGAAACAGGGTGCATGGCTTATTCTTGAGGGCCATCACCAGGATAAAAGGACAAAGCTGGAGGACTCTATTGTCCACAATCAACAAATGCTGAAATTTCCATATGTAGCAGGATTCCAGGGCTCTGTTAGTAAGACAGGATACGGCTGGCCAGCTCAGTCACCCATGGAATTACAGTGTAGGGTATGGATGCCAGTATTTTAGACCCAAACCGAGCATAAAAAACACAAAGTAAAATTCAGTGTCAGCACAAAGTTGACAGCGAATGATTATAACAGCTTCGAAGCTTGAAAAAGAGTGTAAATAACTAGGATCCCCTGCGGGCTCGCTCAGCCTGCATACATAACAACCCTGATGGACAGCCTCTGTGGTAAAGTCAGGGAACGAGGCCCCAGGAAGATGCAAAAATTCTGCCAGCAAAGAGCCTTAACTGTCACCTTTCTGGCTAAATCAGCTGCTTTCATAGAGGGAGAGACACAGAGCAGTGGGCTATGCCTTTGGAAGACCAATTGCCTCTTTGCCTGGGAAGCAAGGATGTTAATTACCGGCTCGTCTGTGGTTACCAAGGCTCTGCAACCCACGAGCTTTCGCACTTTACGAACGTTCTTCTTCTTGCTGATCTTTAATCCTTGGCGCTTTTAGTCCACAAAAGATTGTTATTCAGAACAACTCTGCCATTTAGAGAATGTAAAAATAAAGGCAAAAAACAACAGTCCACCCTCCCCCAAGTGAACGGTTAACTTACTGGATCGCTTTGACTTGAAATTTGATTTTCTCTTCCTTCTCTATGCTTATGCACATACATGCGCCTGCATCCAACAACGGATGGGTTTCAAGTACGGAAACATGGCAAGCACATCACGGCGTGCAGCCTCCAGCCTGGTGTAAGAGACACCAGCCAGCCCTGTGAGTCCAGAGCCTCATTATCACTTGTACTTATAAACTCAAAGGAGAAAAGAAAGCAGCTGAGGTCTCCTGCACACACCTAGCTAGCACGCCACAGGTTTGTAATTCATTTACAAGATAATTAATCAATTAGCAAATGATCCCTTTCCCCTTTGTGATTTATGCTGCATGAGAATTGCATCTCCAAATGAAACGGCAGGCCACTTGTATTGAAACTTTGCCCTTCGAACACATTGGTCTTATTTATCTGAATTGAGCAGATGCTTTGCACTGCCAGCCCATTGTAACTGGACTGTTTGCTATTAGAACCTGAGTAAGATTTAAGCTAAACAGAAGAGCATAAATATGACATCCTATAGACATTCATGATGATCTACAGTCCTGTATCATCACCAGCCATTGCTACTTATTCATATAGGAAAAGAGGGAGGAAATACACTTGACATTGCTAAGAGGGGAACCACAGCCACTGGAAGGAAAGGTGAAGATGGAACTTACAGTTATTGGCTCTAGAGTACAACTCTGGGGTCTTAAAATGCAGTTAAACTGCTACAATGTATACATTCTGTTTACAGGCTCAACAATTCCCATTTCTTTCAGAGCTCCATATTCTACCTGGCACCTCTTTGGAAAGCAAAGATATCTGGCAGCTTTTGCTTAGGGACCAGGATGTTTGTTTATTGTGTCTCCCCGAGAAGCATCACTGAGGAGAAGGTCTGGTCAACAATGGTATGATGGAATCCCATCAGACCCCACTCTGATCTGGGATGGGTCAAGAGAAAAAAAAAGGCTGTGAAACCCCTTTACCACTCTCCGGCTTCAGATGCCTCCACTGTGAGATACACAAGTTGAATTATGTGATTTTTTTTTTTTTTTTTTTGGTTCTTTGCACGGCTATTGTATTATGAATCTCTGCATTCTTCCATATTTACCCTGCTGCCAAGTGGGATAACAGAAAACATCTTCCCCTCTAGCCAGGGCAGGGGTCTAAAAATATTTTAAAAGCAAAGAGGAAGGTCCCCAGAATCATACAAACATTTCAGCAGCCAAATTAACAGAAAGTCTGTTTCTGTTGCTGTGTTTTAAACTCAACAATTATGTATTAAATTACTCCTGTGTACACAGAACAACAAAGGCGTTTTGGGTCCATTTGTACAGGTGAGAAAATGGGTCAGCTATGTAACACTGAACCCCAGGTGTGCATATGGCAGAAAAATTCTGTCATCTATTTCTTCCATGGAGGACTTCTGGGACAGGCTCAGAGCCCCATGGAACCACTTGCCAAGGCTTTAATAATAAAACAGCTACAAGGAAAACTTCTCTAACCCTTCGCTCTGTGGAGAAAGGACTTAAGAATAAAAAGCATTTGAATGTTTTAAGAGGAACTGTGAAACTTAGTCAATGAGAAAATTAGAGAAAGGTCATTATAATATGAATGAGTACCCTTAAAAACAAACTAACCCCAAACCTTATTCTTTTTATCTTTCTCAAAAAAAGAATGGTCAAATGTGTACAGAAGCAAACTCTACTTGTTAGCCATGCTGAGCAAAGCTGGATTTGTTCACTCGCAGGAATAAAAAGCACAACAGTGAATCTTGGAGGCATTATTTCTTAGCAGAATTAGCATAACCCAGCACATCAGAGTATTAAAATTTAAAAAGAATTTCAAACTGTCCTCGTATCATCAGCAGAGTCATGTCACACATTTTTTTTTATTGGTTCGGCAGGCTAGGTGTAATTGTATCAATATTTTAATGC
This sequence comes from Balaenoptera musculus, assembly GCF_009873245.2. Taxonomy (NCBI): domain Eukaryota; kingdom Metazoa; phylum Chordata; class Mammalia; order Artiodactyla; family Balaenopteridae; genus Balaenoptera; species Balaenoptera musculus. Next base: position 40,513,879 of record NC_045797.1, read on the forward strand.
TTCACGCATATTGTCTGTGATACATTGCTTGCATAAATAAAAAGCACCAATATTCAATTGCCAATGAAATAATCACACACTCTAAATCTTTATTATATCATGCATTATTTAATTACAATAATCAGAGTCCTTTTGAAGGTAAAACAAGATTAAAAAGGTTTTGTTTTATTGGATCTATATATTTGATTTAAACTTTACATGTTAGCTTTACATTAAGAATTTATAAAGCATCAGTTCAAATGGTGCTATTATAAGAGTTTATTTCTTTCATAATTAGTACAGTACTCTTAAAGTACTCTGACTACGAGAGATAATATTTCAGTATTTTAATGAGCTTTTTAAGTGTAATTGATGTAACAATCATTGAATTACACATTTCTACCTGAAGAATAATGAAGGAAACATTTTAATGAGAAATTTAATCATTATTAGCAAATGATCTACTAAATTGCCATTTGCTGACATTTAAAAGCTTAATAGCAGAAACTGTATTTTCCTACAACTGCATCAACATCGATGGCGATTACTTTTCTGTTACTCTGATTTCCCGGGTTAACTTTCTATCATTACTAATTTATTTATAAATTTGAGAAAACTTCCTTTAACCCACAGTTGTCAGACCCTTCCAGAAAGCATGGGGCTTGACACTTAGAGGGATAATTTAAATAAATTAGCCCCTTTTCCAGCCTTCAGCAGTTTTCAGCATAAAAGGGTTCTTTCTTGTGAGTATTCATGCTTGCATCAGCTTGATTTTGATGAATGCCCTGTGAATTCTCTGATAGTACCTCAGACAGAGAGATCTTAGACCCATGTCAACAAGGGTATTTAAAGCTCCCTCATTTCCAGAACACATCAGCATTCAGAGGGGCACAGATGTGAATAAGAGGAGCCTACTATGCAGCTTTGCCAATTTCTGGGGTTGGGTTTTACTGCTGGGTTTACAGGAACTCTCTGTGCCATGGGGAGAGAGATTAGAATGGAGACATGAGAGTAAAGTCCATAAGGATGTGTTTTGGGGGGTATAAAAAGAACCACAAGATAACATCAGGGAGGCATGATTTATGTAACCTCTTGTAGGTCAGCAGAGTTAGAAGGCAAGCTCAGCCTTCTAACTGAAGAGCTGGAAAGTGCGAAGTCTGAGTCAGCACAACGGTTGGCACAGGTGTGGCAAAGGCTAACACAAAGGACCATGGGCCTTGTTAGCTCTGTAAAGGCCAGCCATTTCCAGAACTCCTTAATGGGGGTGCCGCTTCTCTCACTGTGAGATTAGTCTGATGTGAATTGTCAACCCAGAGGACAGAAAGGGGTTTGGATAGAAACATACTGTTATAAATCCAATGCACAGTGAGATCTTTTACTTTTTCTTTAGGTTTGAGTTCTGATTTGGAGTTCTGGCAGTGAGTGGGCAGAAGGAAGGAAAGAGAAAATGCCAGCATTTGATTCACACCAGCTTCTTGATGATCACGAAGGTCCCTTTCAGTCCAGACATACTAGGTTTGGCCCAGCTGCCAACTTTTTCCAGCTCAGAATTCTCACAGCCCTTTTTCTTTTTTTCTCTCTCTCTCTCTTTTAAAGAACTTGCTCCTTTTTCACTTTGTATGCTGTTATGGACTAAATATTGGTGTTCCCCTCCCCAATTCTTATGTTGAAATTCTACCCCCAAATGTGATGATACTAAGAGGTGGGGCTTTGGGGAGGTGATCAGGTCATGAGGATGGAGCCCTCGTGAATGGCATTAGTGCCCTAATGAAAGAGACCTGAAAGAACTCCTTGGCTCTCTTTCCACCCTGTGAAGATACGATGGGAAGACAGAAGTTTGTAACTCAGAAAAGGATTCTCACCAGAACCCAACTGTGCTGGCCCCTGATCTCTGATTTCTAGCCTCTAGAACTGTGAGAAGTAAATTTCTGTTGTTTAGAAGCCACCCAGTCTATGGCGATTTGTTATAGCAGTCTGAAGTGACTAAGAAACATGCTCTCAAAAAAGATCTTTAGAATTCTTTTAAAACTCAGAGCGTGTGGCTGACTCTCCACAGCATACTGCCAACAGCTTGGAAGGCTCCTGCCCTGACAGGTTGTGCGGGGCACCACGTCTGGGTGCCCGAAGTCCTCTCTTCTTACTTCTTGCGAATGAGAAGACAATGATAATATTAGGAAATGACCTACCGGGGTTAGAACACTCAAGGAACTATTGACAGAACATCTTTCAAGTAATGCGCAGAGCTGAGAAGCAATATCTCAGCTTCGTTTTGTGGTTTGGATGGTGGTGATGAAGCAAGTGAATGTTGATATTGTTTATTATGGAAAATGCAATTGCCAAAACTCCAAAAATCAAGGCTGATATACTGTAATGAACTGTATTTTAAAGTTTATTCACAAATCTCTTCTGATCCTGTAGTGAAAAGCAAAATTGCAACAAACCACAAATAAAATGAATCTCTTTTGCTAATTTCAATAGTTGCCTATAAAGGTGGCCCAGGTGTCACATCAAGAAAGGATACAGGATGACACTGACATTTATTTATATTGTTTTTAAAATTTTATATTTATTTTTTAAGATTTGGATAGCATTTCATGACACAGGGAGGGAAGAGAGAGAGAAACTATAATGTGCAGCACTAAGCCAATGCAAAAGAAAAACGAAGTGTTTTCTAGAATGTGGAGGAACTTTGCGTCCTGAGAGCATAACACAGTAGCCCAGGGCAATGAGCAGCTTTACTTAAATAGCAACACATTGATAAAGGGCAACCACCTGAATTGCACGATACGTGTGGATGCAATTTAATTACTCAAAAGTGTGCCATTAATGCAAAAGGGCATATAGATGGTAGTAGGAGAAAACTAAAACAAGAATTAATTCAAATGAAAACTACTGTTTGAACAAAAGCATCAGTATTCTTGTAAATACTTAATGGTTCTCTCTTCCCTAATCACTTCGGTTTTATCCATTGTATTGGAATCCCAAAGACACTAACTCATCCAGTTAGCAAACCACATATAAACAAATGCTACTTTAAAAATGCACTAAAAAAGGCTCCATCTAAAGGTTGAGGGAGCACGAGATGAAAACCATTGAGAAGGTTGACAGTGCCCCCTCAGGGCAGCGTCATGTTGCTGCCAACAAAGATGGTCAGTGACAAGTTCTGCCAACAGCTGCTAGGGCCTGATCCCAATTCAGGAGATTCTAGCAATTACATAAAAGCTTATAAGGAAGATCAGAAAGCACGTTCAATGTCGTGAGCTTTCCCTTCTTTTGCTATCATTCGAGGAAATTTTTTTCACAAAAAATGTGAAAGCCCTCTATGTAATCCCAAGTAAATATGAGTCCAATTAAGGCTTTGGAACTACTTCATTGGTGCATCATTCCCAGCTTTGATAAAATATTTGAAACACCTACACATACACCTACACTTCACACACACCACGCACGCACGCACGCACACACACACACACACACCCTAAAGCCATGCTAATTTGCTTGTTACACACACAACCAATTCTCTTTTTGGGTAAACACCTGTCCATTTACTTGTAAAAGAATCAGAACTCAGACTTTCTTCACTCTTTAGCTTTAATTTTCTTCTCTTTATCTAAATTATTTTCTCCCCACTTCATCTCTGCCTCCTCACGTCATACTTTTCTTCTTCAAGGCAAACCCAAATCACACCTTCTCAGTGAAACATTTTGGTCATCACAACAGTAAAGGGACTTTCTTTCTTCGGCAATACCATAGTACATGTGGTCTGTACACTTTATACAGACTGCCCAAAACAGTTACTATTTTTTGCCTTGTATCAATCATGATTTTTAAAAATACAGATATTTTCTGCACAGCTAGATTGTAAGCTCCTAAAGGGCGGGTGGTGTTACATATTGTAACTGTTAAGGGAAAGCAATCCACTAGCTCCACTGCCGTGTGAACTGAGTAAATGCCCCAACCTCAGTTTTGTCATCTGCAATTGGGAATAAGAGGATGCGCCTCATCAAGTTGTTCTGAGAATGAAGTAGGCAATTGCATGTGGCATAGTGCCTTGTGCATAGAGAAGGCTCAGTAAAAGCTAGTTATCATTGTTATTGTCAGTTACTCTCTGTTCACTCCTCAGTGTCAAGCGCTGTACCTTGCACAGGACATGTGTTCACTGCTGGTAGTTTTGATTGCCCAGTAAGTACATATCTATGGCTTTTGCCATGCAACATCTATCTCCCACTCCGTTAAATGGTTCCCTAATTTCTCTATGATGAAACTTGCCATCCCTCTCTCATTAGCTCTTCCTACAGCCTTATCCCACCCTGACTACATGTGGCCCAGTGTAAGCCCATCCTCCCACTGGCCAGAGTGAAGGTATCAGACCCTATGCGATGCTAAGGGATTACCTAATAACCAAACTTCCTTTCAATGTTATTCTTATCCAGGAGTCATTCTAGGAAACCATGTAAGCCTGTAAAACTACCACAATCCCTTTCTAGATTTGGCAAACCCCAAGGTACTGAGAGAACACCCCCATGCCACCCATGGCACCCCAGCCCCCGGGAAAGCTGACAGCTCTAAGGACCTGTCCAGATGGCCCTCCTCTTCGTAGGCTGCCCCAATTCACTGTCATTGGGAATTTAATCATTTACAAGAGGATTTGTAGTAAAGATATTTGTTTGAAGAGTAGCAGGAGTTCTATTTGAACCAGAAGTTTGTTCAGCTGAGAATTCGGGTACATTTAGGTCTGTTTAAGGACTGGCGGTACAGGTTTCTTTCCAGTGTAATTACCAGAAGAAGCAGGTCCTCCTGGGAAAGCAGAGACATTTGTGTTGGAGCGGTGGACTCCATCAAAGGAGGGGCTTTTCTGCCAACGAGAACAACTGGGTCCCAGGATCATGTGGCTACTTTATCCCATATGGGCTCCAGTCACATGGGCCTTTCTGTAGTTCTGTGAATAAATCCTACTTTCCCCTATTTGTCCTCCATGTATCAGCTCAAGTGTTACTGCCTTTGAAACTTGGGGTGGAATGACGGCAACGGGAGGGTAGGCAAAAACAGAATGGGCTTCGCAAAATCTCACTGAGTTATTCAGGGTTCACGACACCAGCAGCGGTGGGAACAACATCCTTATCCTGGATTATGCTTCCCTCGGCAAAGCGCATGGGAAATCTCGGCACAGGTACCTGGTCAGCTGTCGTGGGGGTATTTCTTCAAGAGGTGAAGATGTCCTGCCCTGGTGCTCTTCACGTATATAGTGGTACCTTAGACATCAGACATGGGGAAGATGGGTGCCTCCACCAACGGGCATGAGAACTGTCATCTTTACAGGCACCAGCGATTAGTCACCCTTTTAGCAGTGGCAGGAAACATAACCAGGGGAAACAGGAGTGGAGGAGAGAAAAACAAAGATACCTTATTCGAAGAGGACTAGTTTGAGAAGCATAAAGTGAAGTGCTCCCTGGAAATTGCCAGCAACAAACATGTAAGGAAGCCTGAAATTATCATAAAGCATACAGGGAAAAGCAATCCAGGAAAATAGTCTTTGGGGATTTTGGGGGTGGTTCTGATCTTCCTCTGGACAGTCAAGTGTGGCAAGTGTTGAGTTACATAAGCCTGGAAAAGCAGCATGTTCGGAAATGTGTGGAGGCACGGCTCTGCTAGCCCTGAAGTGAAAACATTAATTTTGAGCTAAAAAGAAAAAAAGTGTTTTTTTTTTTCCTTTTCCAAACTTGACATCCATTTCAATGTTAACAACCTAAAGCCTTTCAAAACACAGTGTGAGGACTTAATACTGTCTTTTATAAAGGCTGAAACTTTTATTGAAAATGTTTGGTCCTAGACTCTGCAAGATCAGTCATACAAAAGTGAGCAACACATTTAAAAGGCAAATGATCCTGTGAAATGTCAAGCCCAGGAACAAATTTTGGAGCTGCAGTTGGTAAAAACTGACAAAAATAAGTATTGCACGTAAGCAGTAAAACTTCTCACCAAGTCCTCAAAACTTCATACATGATTTTTGTAGCCTCAGATTGAATTGTTTATCTTTCAGATCAAAGCCATAGATCTGTTAAGGAAACCATAGGTCCTATTTTTATGGCATGACTTTTTATTATAGAAGCAGAGTATATGGTATGCTCTTTATACAGCTTTAGCCCTAAGTGCTACAGAATGCAGCTGGGATCACGGGGTAGGTTAGTATTATCAGGACAGCCTCTCTAGAAGCTTTCTTTACACACCCCATTTCTGCCAGAAATCACCAATTTCTTATTCCTAGCTAGTGCACATAGGTCCCTGAGGTTGAGAAAACTTCTGGCTCACTAGCTTTCACAGTTCAAAACAGAACATTCAATTTTGGGGTCCTGAATCTTTGTCCCCAACACGAAGCCCCTAAGTGAGCAACAAGAATGTTAACCTGACATTACTTCTGCCCAAGATGGAGCAAAAATGACCACATGTAATCTCTGCCTGAGAAAACTAAAAACGCCAGACAATAATAATGATTTTCAAGACACTAGGTATCAGGGACTAGACAGTGATTCCTCAGGGATGGGAACGAATGAGGTGAGCCCTACAACTGCCATGAACATAGGCTTTGAGAGCGTTTTCAGGCTGTAGTACAGGGAGGGGGGACCCAGGCAGAGCCCAGCCGGATCTGCAGTTGAGTAGACAGAGCTGAGTATGGGGAGACACAGGCTGCTAGAACTCGCAGGACAGAGTACTGAAGAAGAGAGGGCTGCACAGGGAAGGAACCCTGGGGATCTGTAGGGGCAGCCCTCGAGAATTTAGCAGAGCACTTATCAGCACAGGCCTGGAATGAAACTACCTGAGGCTGGGGAAAGAAGCGACCGAAAGGTTAGAGAAAACACTGCCTGGTGCCCATACAGGGCTGAGAGAGTGCTTATTCCCACCAGCGACACTGAAAACCTCACAGTTCACAAAACACTGTGAAGAGTGCACAGAAGTTTCTTGCCTCACTAGTGGGAAATAACTAGCCCTAGGTTAAATACTCCTCTGGACTCTCCAAAATTCAACTTTCCAGGTAACTTAGTGGTGTTCCAAAAACGAAAGACAAAAATATGTATGGAAATACAAAAATAATCAGGACCCAAGAGGGTAAAATTTTACCAGATATGCAAAGAATCTAAATGAGTGAAATCAATAAATTAAACCCAAAATTGACACAGGAGTTAGTATGAGGAGACAAGGACATTAAAACAGTTATTATAACTGTATTTTAAGAGTTCAAAGAGTTAAGAAGAGACATGGAGGATAAAAAGACCAAGAACTCCTAGAGATAAAAACTTACCTGGATGGGATCAACAGCATACTAGTCATTGTAGAAGAAAAGATTAGTGAATTTTGATAAAAATTATTATTTTATTGAAAAGCTGAGTTTCAATAAACTCAGCTTCCACCACACACACAAAAATATACCAAAACACACACAAAAAATAGAGGAAATTAAACAAAGTAAGCAGAAGAAAGGAAATAAAAAATACCAGAGCAGAAATCAATGAAATAGCGAACAGGAAAACAAGAGAGAAAATCAGTGAAACCAAAAGTAGGTTCTTAGAAAAAAAGTCAATAAAACTGGTAAACTTCTAGCTAGAGTAGTTAGTAAAGAAGAGAGAGACAGAAGACACAAATTCCCAATTTTAGAAAAGGAAGAGGTGACATGACTAAGATTTTTAGTCTATTGAAAGGATAAGGGAATATTATATCAAATTTATATCAGTAAATTCAACAACTCAGACAAAATGAAAAAACTCCTTGAAGAAACAAACTATCAGAACTCACTCAAGAAGAAAAAGATAATCTCAATAATCCTATTATATATATATTTTTTAATTTTGAAGTTTAAACTCTCCCACAAAGAAAACTCCAAGACAAGATGGCTTCACTGTTGAATTCTTCCAAACATACAAGAAAATAATACCAAGTTTACACAAACTCTTTCACAAAATTGAAGAGAAGGAAATAATTCCCGTCTCATTTTGTGAAGCCAGCATTACCCCGATAGCAAAACCAAAAGCAGACATTACAAGAAAACTACAGATCAATATCCTTCATGAACATAGATGCAATTTTTTAAAAAAAATTCCAGCAAATGGAATTTTGGCCTGGAAAGATTTTGTTTGATGAACCAAATACATCAAAGCTAATGAGACATCAGAGAGTTAGGGAGTATGATTGTATCATGTTGTCAACATCTCCAGTAAAACAGCATTTTAAGTGACTAATTTTGTCCTTTCCACAAAGTCAAAAAAGCAGTTATTCCCTTTATTCACTAAAGTGAACATGGTTTGGATACAGAGAAGGTATAAAGTAGTGCTTCGTGCACAGATTCTGGAGTCAGACTGCCTGGGATTGAGTTTCAGCTCCACCTCTTACTAGCTTTATAACTTGGGAATATGATTCACCCACCCTGTGCATCAATTTCATCTGCTGTAAGCTGGGGTTGATAATATCTCTTTATCATAGGGATGCTGTGAGGAATAAAGGAGTTAATCCTTGTAGAACATATAGAACAGGAGAGTGCTACATGGAGAACTCAGTCAATGCTTACCAGGTCTAGCAAGGAGCAGTAGTAGAAATAAGAGTGATTGTATCGTGTAAATAGCCATGAAAGACATAACGTTGAACCGAGTACTGAAGAATTTTATGCTTGGTGGATACATCAGGAAGGAAGTGAGTGACGTGCATACCACCAAAAGCCATGAGTACAAACAAGCACTTAGCAGCTGTAAAGGTTACTGGTATTTTTCAGAAGCTGTGATTAAGATAATGTGTGTTGAATGTAGAATGTATTTTTGTGGAATGTGGGGAAGGGGAAAAAAGAGGAAGGGTTAAACAACATAAGAGTAAAAGCTGGAAATTGAGACCAGATGATGAAGAGCTTTGTGTGCCATGAGAAAGCAGTAAAATTTGATCCTGGTTGAGATAGGAAACCATTGAAGAATTTAATGCAAGAGAGTGTCACAGCCAGATATTTATTTTTAAAGATAATTTTGGCTAAAGTTTGGAGAATAGATTGAAGAAAAGGAAGCTGAAGTCAGGAGAACTTGCTAAGAAGCTCTATTAGTTTCCTATTGCTGTCATAACAAATCACCAAAAATTTTATGGCTTAAGACAACACAAATTTATTATCTTTCAGTTCTTGGGCTCCAAGTCTGGCACAGGTCTCACTGGGCAGAAATCAAGGTATTGGCAGGATTGCCTGCCTTTTGTAGGCTCTAGGGTGAATCCATTTCCTCATCTTTTCTAGTTTCTAAAGGTCACCTGCTTTCCTTGGTTTGTGACCCCTTCCTCTGCCTTCAAAGCCAGCAACAGAAGGTTGAGTTCTTTTAACATCAAATCACTCTGGCCTCCTTTTATGCCTCCCTCTTCCACTTTTAAAGACCCCTGTGGTTAAATTGGACTCACACCCGTTATCCAAGATAATCTCCCCATTTTGGGGTCAGCTGATTAGCGACCTTAATGCCCCTTTGCCATGTAATGCAGCAAAATCACAGGGTCTGGGGACTAGGACATGAACACCCTTTGGGGGCCCTTACAATTCCTATCACAGAAGCTATTACAAAATCTCAGGTAAGACAATGATAAGGGTCTAAACAAAGGTTATGGTAACAGAAATAGACAGAAGGGAACATATTAAAGAGTGTTTTTAGATGCATAATTTAAAAAGTACATAGATTCATATGGGTGGGTTTGGAGGGGACAGAGGACATGAGGGAGAGAAGGAGATTAAGGACATCTCCTAGTTGTTTAAATCTGAAAAAACTTGGAGAACGATGATGCCATTAACCATTCTGAGTTCAGTTTTCAATAGGTGAATATAAAGATCTTATAGAATATTATGGGTGAGATGTCCAAAAGGTTCCTGGAAATTGGATCTGAAGTTCAGGAAAGCAGTAATGCTGATGACCAAGATCTGAGCATTGTCATGAAATATTTGAAGTCTCCAAGTAGCTTGCTGTGAGTTACGAAGCTCACTAAAGACATTTGCACACATACTCACATTCAATATTCAGCAGCTTTCATTGGTACAAGCTGATGTTTAACATGAGAAAATAAGACGTATCTCATAAATAAATTATAAGTGATCCAATATACCCATAGCTGAATCTTGACCGGTCATTCATAAGAGAAGCAAAGACTTATGAATCTAAGGGTGAATCCCCACAGAGGTGGCAATCCCAGGCCAAAGAATGTGGAAACGATGGCAAGGATCTGTTCTAGCTTAAGAAGCAAAGAATTGCCACACAGGATGCAATCTGTGACTTCCCAGCCCCTGGTTCTCATGTTTTGTCTCTCACAGGAACACTTTTGAGAATATATATATTTATCCCACTAGAAACCAGGTTTCTATTTAAGATTTGGAGCATCTCCCTATTTTTGTGAGAGTCTTTAACTATATATATCTTAAAAAGACATGGTTGTATACGGGAAATCTCTACAACTTCCCTTCGAATTTGCTGTGAACCTAAAATTGCTTTTAAAAAGAGTCTTTTAAGAAAAGTAAATATCTGAGGCATAATAACATACTGCTTCAGAATATTTCTCCCAAAGCCCAATGATTTTTAAAATATTCATTTTATTAATTAAGAAAACACAGGTGGTATGATGATGGTAACATACCAACAAATAAGTGTGACTTTAAAAGCCTCTTATAGAAAAGACTGGAGGTATTATATAGGTCTGTTAATTCACAGCAATGCAAATTGTGCACCGTAGAAACCTTGAGTAATAAAAACATCCTATAACAAAAACTTAGAATTCCATATAAATGGCTGCGGGGTGGTTGGGAAGGCAGGATGGAAATGTCCATTGAAATATAGGACCGTGATTAATTTTCTTCTATAGTGGAAGCATAATAACCAAAAGTAAGCTCATTGGTGTAGCTGTGGTGGCATATGAGTTGGAACGCATGGCGTGTACAAAGGTGAGTAATAAGAGTGAAGCAAATGAGCAAAAATATATCAAAAGTGATGAAAATTATGTGTTTTCATTGTTAAGAGATGTAGTGAAATTCTCGTCTGGCGAATTCCAATTCAGCATTTCCTTGATATATCTTTCATAATTTTCACTCTAATTATAATGAAAATCATTTTTCAATGTAATTTTGCAATAAAAATGTTTTTTATTTCTCATTACATAAGAACATGATCTGGTACAGTTCCTGAGCAGGCTTATAATACGCACGCTGTATCTTCCCTTTCTTACCATTTAATCTCTTCATAGTCTACAGATGTCAAGAGGTTCAGATTAAGCTTGTTAAAGATCTGCTTCACTCGAACTCACTGATGATTATTTATTTAGCAGTTTTATGTAACCCTGTCATTGATAAGCACTCTATTAATTTGCCGAGGGACAAATCAACACTAGTTATTTTCCTACCGGCTATTAGACTCGGTGCTGCTGTTTGTTACAAACCACTTGCCAGTTAATTATAAATTATGGGTCCTCTTTGCCTATATTAATTGATATCTCCTCTGCTTTGTAATACTAGACAAATAAATTGAAGGCAAGATTTATTAAGCAGTGTATGTCTTGTGTCTCTTGATTAGTATTCTTTACTTTTTTTAAACATTTTTACTTGTTTATACAGATTTGACAGACCAATGCATTAGAGAAATGATCTTTGGGGTGTTTTGTAGTAAAGAGAGAAAAAGATTTAATAGGCTTCCTACAAATGTATTTCAAATGACCCACAATTCATTGTAAGTAATTCCTAAAATGCCTTTTGACTTTGTGCTACAGACTGGTGATGGCAGCTTCCCAATTATGCAAAACTTAATATTCAAATGGTTTGAAAGTCTATGAATGCAGTTGCCATAAGATAAAAAAAATATGATGCATATATAACTTAAAATCTGTATCACTTTACACATGCAATATCTAATGTCTCTTTCCTTCATGTTATTGCATGTATGCATTCTATTACACACGCTCTTACATATATATGAGACCTTTTTCTCTACTTTTCTGAGTTAAACAATCTGTAGGTGTAATACATAGTGACGAAACAATAAACAGCAGCCATTTTTAATTTTCAGGAGCAGGAATTATAGATGGCATTTGCCACAAGACATGCACCTTTCCATGTGTAGCCCACAGAGAATCTGGAGTCAGAATTTAGGCCAGGTAGGGAGAAAAAGAACATTCTACAAAAGAAAGTCTTAATTTGTTTGCTCCCTGGACAGTATCAAACATTGAAGAACTGCAAATTTAATGGAAAGGATTACCCCAGAGGGTCATTGGATTATATTCTGATTTCAAAGGACTTTAGAACCTAGTTATCTGCCAAAAGATCTGTCTCTAAAATCCTAATTTTGTATATAATTTCTCCATGTAATTGACAGCTTTGACCCAAGTTGCAATATCTTGGATTCCTAATAAGTCCCTATTTGACATAAATCCAGAAAATGGACAGTTTGCCCACTGGAGGAGGCGGGTTGTTTTTCCATTAGTTCTCATAGGAAGGGAGAGATATATTGGTCAAGCAGATCTATTCCTATTTTCAACTCACACATAATTGAATCCCTTCTCCGATATATTCATGTTTGAAGATTTAAAGACTCCCCAATTAGAATTTAGAGGAAGCCTTTAGAGTAAAATTAGTTAGCTCATTCAGAAAACATGCGCTCTGCTAATGTGCTGTGAAACTGACCTTGAGCCACTTTTTAATAATCAGATTTCAAGAATCATCTCCTCCTATATACCATGCTACCTTCTGTTAGCTGTTTCTGGGCACACCTCCCAATGGATGTCATAAGTGATAGAATTTCCTGATAGCCTTGATCCATTGGATTATGCAGAAAAGATGCTATTAATCATCTCTTGTCAATTTATTATTTTGTCTGTATATCCTCCAGGTTACCCTTCCTACCATTTACCATCTCACTGCTCAAAATCTCTGTCCCCCACAGACAAACAAGATGGGAGAGGAGTAAGATTTAAGTTATTAGTTACAACATGAAATTATTTTGATTAGCAGTGGATTGGAGTTGACACTAACCTCTCAAATAAATCATTTTTGATTATTCACATTTCATATATTCACATCACTTTTGAGCCCAACTACATGGTAATCCATTGTTTGCTGAACCACAGTGTACATTTTTTTTTTAATGCTTCAAACTATTTTACCCTAACCTACCCAGTGGCTCTCAACTGGGGGCAATTTTACTCCCCAGGGGACATTTGGCAAGGTCTGGAGACAGTCATGGTTGTCACAAATGGGGGAGGAAAAGGGACTGCTATGGGCATCTAGTGAGTAGAGAACAGAGATAATGCTGAACGTTTATGGCATACTGGCCAGCCCCCCCTCCGCCAACAAAAAATTATTGGTCCCAAATGTCAGCAGTGGTGAGGCTGAGAAACCCTACTGTAACCCCTGAAAATAAATCCTAACTTTCTTTCTTGAAGGAATAGTGATCAGTCGAGCAAGAGTTTGAGGGGAGAAAATTTAGAAACCTAATCGTGACTAGATTTTCTTCCTTTGGGTGACCTATAGAGCTTGCCTCATGTGCTCACTGATAAGGAGACCAACTGACTTGAGGGGCTCAGATAACACTGGGTTAAAAATGCGCACACTTAGGAACTGAAGTGAAGCTCCTGTGAAGCTTGCTGTGTTTCCTCATGAAAACATTATCAGAAACACATTGAAGGGAAGTATTAAATTCAGTTCTATTCAAGTCAGTTGAACTAGGAGCTCTGAGTTGGTCAGCAGTATGAGGGGGAGGGGCGATGAGTTTTGGGCATGGTGAAACGGAGCAGGACCCCGTGGTCCTTGCCCCCCATGTTGTCAGCCTGCCATTTGTCTGTAGAAAAACTTTAGCCAAAAATAAGTTTATATACATAGACAAATGAATGGAATGATTATGGAAGAGTGAAACTGGACTTGATAATATATGTAACATAAGGTTTTAATAATATATGATTAATAGTAGAGATTGATTCAAAACAAGAATATAAATTTAAACATCCTATACATCAACAAAATGCAGTCAAACAAAGTTGCACTAAAGTTAAATATTACTACAAAGTAAAAGCCTTTACCGGAATAAAATTATAATAAAAAGGGGGCCTGATCACATTTTGTTGTTTATATCATTTAACTGTTCTCTAATTTCTTAACAACTAAACACATTGAATTAGAGCCCCATTTTTCTTAACCAGAATTGTGCATTCTCTTGTCATCTCGTTATACTCAATAAATTGATGAAAAAAATAAGTTTAATCAGAGAAGTGAGAAAATGCAGAAACAAAGGAAAACAGTCAAAGGAGACCAAATAACAATAGTTTAGTCATTAAGCAAAGTCAAGGACCTTTTTGGTTTCTTTTCAAGGGCTATAGGTAATATTTTGAGCCATATCCTTTGAGCTGTCTTACAGATACTGAAACCCCCCACCAGGTGGAAGAAGTTAACTACATGATGACCAGACTGTAGCCATGACAAAAGCTGCCACAATTCTGAGAGCTGGCCTCAAAGAAGTGGGAACAAACTGACCCTGGAACTGAAGACCCTGGGACTGTACTGAAAATAATCAAGATGACACTGATCAGACCACCGCATTACTGATTTCAAGATGACTGTCAGAGCTGACTGTGCTGTTTCTACATGTAGCCCCTCCCTCCATCTATAAAACCTCTTGCCCACTGACTGTCAGTGGAAGGGAGTCGGCCTTTGGACAGGAGTCCACCCTCTTCCCCCCCTCCCCCCATTGCTGGCATCCGAAATAACGCAAACTTCCCTTTCCACCAACCTTGCCTCTTTTATAGGCTTTTGAGTGGCGACCAGCCGGACCCCACTTTCGGTTACAATAGAGGCAATCTGGTCACTGAGGCGACATGCAGAAGAGAAAACACAGGTGGACAAAAGGACAGGAAGTAGATTTTAGTGTACCTGGGAAAATATGAAAATTTACTAACTTGAGCTCTAAATGTTTCCATTCAACAATTGTTTACTGACATCCAGTGGGTATAAAGTATATGTACTGTAACAGTTGTCTTCCAACGTTCATAGCTCCACCCCAAAAGTATTTTTACCATATAATTATGCATAATGATATATATGTGGTATATGTAAATCCACATATTCCATATTAGTAAAATGTAGTTTCTCATTTAAAAATATAGATGTTCTAATATTATCTAATGTTCTTATATTATCGAATATGCTATGTCCAACCCTCAATGTACACATGTCACTTTGGAGACTGCTGCAGTAGGAGATACAAATTCAATTCTTCACACGTACACCACTAGGTGGTGGTCTTCATGAGGTCAGCAATTATGTCTTTTTTCTTTTTCTTTGTGTTACTAGGGCTCACAACAAAACAGGGATTCAGTACCTGTTTTATTTAATGAATAGAGTTGGCCTATAACAAGCTGATCTAGTAGGATGGAATATGATAGGTACACACATAACTAATTATACTACAAGGCAGAATTATAATGCAGTAGTGACTAAGAAAAAAGCAGATTTGCTTCTGTCATAGACTTTTCCAAGACCTACTCTGAATCTTGGCCAAGAAGCGCACAAATTTTCCTTCTATTAATATTTCTCATTCTTAGGTGGTCCTTGGATGATGACCAAATTTCCTCTTGTGTAAGAGTGCTCAATTAAGCTTTATAAGATTCAATTAAGCTGATTCCATATTACAGATAAATATAATGCTGGACTCCAGTGGACTTCTAGATTCTTCCAGGATCAAGATGAAAGCAACCAATTAGGAATCACAAACAGCCCTCTCTCTCCAAAATGAGTTTAATTCTTTATTTAAGTCAAGCAAGATTCTTTGTCTTATTCCTTCTTAAACTAATTAACTTTTCCAACCCATCTATAACATGGTTGACTTATCATCAAATACATTTATCCTGCCAACATTTTAGTCATTATCTTAGCACTTTAAAGTTCTTTGGAGAAACTTGGTATGTCCTTTGGCACTGCTTTGTTTGTTGGAGTTTATGAACAAGTGGACCAGGCCGAAAGGTAAGTATAATCTCACTTTGGATGAGCAGGGAATTTTCTACATGGTGATAAAATAGTCATCACCACCCTACTTCTGCAACAAAATAATTTAAATTATTTATTCATTGGTTTAACTTTCAAGTGTTTTGTAATATGGAACCTCCATACTCACTATTAATACTGAAAGGAACCTGAGTAACCCTTGAATAATTAGTCCTCTATTAAATAAGTTGAAGGAATGACCTCTTACTGATGGAGGCTTCAGCTTTCGCTCTTACCTTGGAGGGCCAAGCCCATTATATGCCACATTTCCTCTTTCCCTTAATTCCATTAAACTTTTGTGACATTCACTGCTTACCTACTATGTTCAATGAGTTGCAATTCTATAGAACCTGCCATTCCTGGAGAAAACTGCTTCCCCACAGGGTCTGAACCCACAGATACTGTCCAGCCAAGGAGCCCTGAGATAAAGTCTCTTCCTTTCTATAGTTTGCTGAATATGGCTGTTGATGACAGAACTGTGAAACTGTACCACCAAAAATTGCTGAGCAAGATCTGATTATTTACTTAACAAACACTAATATGGATTGAATGTCTGGCACATAGTACACTCTATATAATAACCCACCAAGAGAAGATACTATTATTATCTCCATCTTAAAGGTAAGGAACTAGGAATGAGAGATTAAATATCTTGCTATAGTGGGTCACAAGGTACAGGAAGGAGCAGGTACACTAAGGAGCAGAATCTGCACTTATTTAGAGATAAATATAATACTAAAGTCATTATTACATGAAAAACCGGTCCACTTTAAAAGCCAATGTACATCTGATGGGGCTTTAGAGTTTGATTGCAGAATTCTCTGAAAGAGGGTTATTTGGGATGTAATTAACATGACAAACAAAGGAAAGACACAAGTTTAGCAAAAAGCTCACTTTGAGTGGATAAATTTCTCTTTTTCCTTTTTTTAAATGAGAAAGGCTGGATAAAAAGCACATAAAATAACTGCTGACTGAGTGGAGCTCTTGAGCTAAGGGCTTGCGCTGTGAAAATTCTACTTTGTCTAGCAAACACTATCAGACAGAAACCTTGAAAGACGAACATTTATTTTTCTCATTTTCTAAAACAACAACAACAGAACCACCAGCTCTGACTCCATGACTTCCCTGACAACGGGGAAAGTCACACACGGGAGGGAGGAATACAGAAGCAGGCTTCCACTCCGCCCGTGGGCTCTCCCATTCCCCGCAGCTGGGTTTAACTAGGGAAGCTGAATGGATGCATAGACAGCAGTAATGGAGGCATCTTTGGGTGGTAGATAGGTTCAGATGAGTAACCCAAATCCTCTGCCCCTCAGTCAACTCCAAACTCCTCCCATGGTGAAAGCAGGGATTTCATGTCACAGTCTCTTGACACAAAGCTAAATAGAATGCATGACTATATACCAATCCCATCATTTTCCAAACATGGCCACATTCGAGAAGAAATCAAACACAGTGACTGGTATTAATATGATTTGGAGGGAATTGCAGTTGCTTCACAGGGGCTATAGTGAGTGATGGAGACCATGGGCTCTGGAGTAGAACAGAATCTTCTTCATATGGTAACTCAGCAATCTACTGACTGTGTAACATTGGGTAATTTTACCTCTCTGAGTGACTGCTTTTCCTCTTTAAAATAAATGCAATTCTTATGTCTCCAGATTTGAGAGGATTAAATGAGACAACATGGGAGCACATTACTTGGCATACAGTGGATTTTGAAAAAAAAATGTGTTTTATTATTACATTAGTCCAGATCCTCTAAGAAACAGATGCCAAGATGGGATTCAATGTGTAAGAAATTTATTAGAGGAAACGTCTGTGAAAGAAAATGGGGAGAGAGGCAGGAGAGGCAGGGAGAGCCTTCAAGCCATGATACTAGTGACCCCAAGTGAAGGAGAGAGGGAAGGAAAGACTGAGAGAATCTGAAGCCGCCATGCATCTATTTCTAAGACAAGTCTGGTAAGGCCATCATGCAGTCCTTGAGCCAAATTTGCCCGTCAGAGGCTCCTGACTCTCCTAGGAAAAAGCGTGCCTCATTAACAGTGCCAGGCTGACTCATAGGCTGGAAGCAGCCTGTGGGAAGCACAGACTCACACCGGGACAGGTCTCCAATGTAGCATTTGAGGCCCTGGAGCCCGGATCAGTACGTTCCTGCAGTCAAAGAGGTATGTTCTCATGGTAACCACAAGTATTATTCAAGGCAAATCTTTGGGAATACCACATGTTATTGCTTCAGAAAAAGCAAAGGAGTCAAAAAAAAAATTAGAAAAATGGTGCACATAGAGTACTATGTAATATAAAGTAATGACAAAGTCAGGGCATCTTTTAGGTTATGCATTTGTTACAAAAATGGAAACGAAGTCACAGGAATGCAAAGGGATGCCATTCAAATTCTAAGATGATTCTTACTCTGATTAAAAGCAAGTTATGAAAGCAAACAATTCTTAAAAACTGCTTTTCATCAACCCTTTCCAACTTAGAACTGACTTTCATGAAAAATTAGATTTCCTTAAATTTATTGTTTTTCATTCTTTCCCTTTCCTTCCTTTTTTTCCCTTCAGATTACATGATTAATTAGTTTTCAGCTTTTTTTCTGGTCTTGCGCCTCTTTGAGAATCTGAGGAAAATGCTCATCTTCTCCAGCACCCTCAAAATGCAGACATCCATGCAAAATAAGAGGTACAATTCCAGAGGGCTTGTGTACCCTCTAAAATCCATTGATGCAAGGCTTAATAGGACTTAAACAGTGCTTACATCTGTAAAGCTATTAACCTACACGATTGTAAACAATCTTACAATGCTCGGACTACGTTCTTCTGTGGATTAAGATAATCAACCAGGTATTCCTACGATGGCATCTTGCTTTTTGAGTTCAAAATCTCAGTGCACACTAAGGCATCGTTCAACGAAGCCATACTGAATGGGGACACCCTACGTGGACATACATTTAAGTACATAAGCAAAGTGCGTATTTGGGTGAGGAGTTCTTTCTTATTCCTTTGTTTCCCCACGCAAAGTTCGGGTCCAGTTTGGGATGGAGGTCCACATGCTCAAGGATATTCAATTATGTTTCAAGGTCCTTCATTTTAATATATTCTAATGTAATATTACACTACAGTTCTGGGTCTAGCTCTGTAAATGTCTGTTACCTCACATTTGGCTGTCTCTGCCTTAGTTAAGTGTTTATGTTTTAGACACCCCCCTTCTCCTCTCCTTAGATGCACACGGTCCCAATTGCTCTCCTGTAGCTCATCAGCGTATCACCTTTCCAGGAGGAATTATAAATTAGAGGGACAAAATGTGGGGAAAAAAGGAAGACTAATGAAAATTCGGCCACTACTGTGAATTCACTCGAGCTTGGATTCTCAGGCAGAAGCCGTGTGAAAAACGACATTCATCGTATCTCTGGTGCTGGACCCACACAATACCTGTGCGCGAGGGGGTGAATTAATTATTTTGCAGGGATCCAACTATTTTTCTAGCAGTGGATGCCTCCAATTACTCTGTCTCCAAAGCGCCTGCCCAGCCCGGCTGCCTTAACTCTTCATTTTCTTTCTTCTGGGGGTTCGAGCCAACACTTCAACCTGGTGGTTTTTTCACTAAAGAACACAGGAAATGACAGAGGTCTGGAAGAATATATTTCCTCCGAAGCTGGTGACCAATTAGTTGCTTGCCACCGACTGTCATTTCACTGCTATGAGTGCTGTGTTCTCGTAGCCTGGTGATAGACACGCTGTTTATTTTCCACTTTACAGTCTTTGCCAATACTACGAGTCCCACACAGCTGCCTTTAATGCTGCTCTTCTAGAAAGCTGGTGACAGGGGAAAAGGTAAAACGTATGTGTGAGTGGCTAAGTGGCAACCCTGAGCAGACTTATCTAGGGTGCAAAGTAAAAAGAAGAGTTACTTTGCTACCTCACCTTTTATTCTAATGCTTCCAAATGAAATCGTGGAAAACACCCAGTCCATGAGGTTAATGCTGAAAGACAGAAGTGCTGTGGCTAAAGACTTTGTGAGGTTTGTTAAGCTGTTGACGACACGAGAATCAGACACATCCACCACTGGCTCTGTAATTGCCTTTCGTCCCCGAGCAGCTTCCCCTGCACATTCCCCACACCCAACTTTTATGATTCATCATATTTATTTCTTGTTTCCTCAAGCAACGTCTTTTATTAGTTGCGCACCCACTGCAGAAATTTAATTTCTGCAAGAGGACAACAAAGCAGTTGATTATTATTATGGAGAATCTGGTACAACATCCGGTGAAGGAAAATCTATACGGCATTAAAATGACAGATTAGGCAAGAGCTGTATTCATTTACAAGTGTTAGAACATCATGCTAATGCCTCACAAGCACAACATAAAATGAAAATCAACTCTTTCAGGCTGCTTTACGGAGGGACGCCGCGAAGCTCGCAGGAACAGAAGCCAGAGTCTCTGTTAAAGAGGCACCGTCCTTTTGTGGCGCGCTCACCGTTCATCCTTGATGAAACACAAATAAAAACGCTCCTCTCATGCACAGCCGGAAGCGCTCCACGCTTATCCTTTGGTCAGCCCAAACTGAACACTGCCAATCCTGGTGAGATTTAAAGCGCTCATATGCACCTCGTTTTTTAATGGAGAATAACACTTCACCTATCAGGCAACCTCCACTTTTTTATATCCCACCTGGATACTAAAGAGAAAGCAAAGAAGAGGGCCCCTGCAATCAGCAATTCAGGGTAATTATTCTACACAACAAAGCCCTAAAATTGAATATAAACTTTAATCACTCAGAGCCTATCAACTCTTATTTTAGACATAATATTTATATTGCATGTCGTAGCTCAAGGTAGATGAGAAGGAAATTACAAGGATGCTGGAGAACATGAGGCCGAAACTTCTGAAAACTAGAGTAGTTACCCTGATAAGAGAACAGACACAAAAAAATTATAGACAGAATGTCTCAAATAATCTCCAGGGCCACCATACCTGAGGGTATCTTTGTAAGAGAACAGAACAAATAAATTCTGTTGATAATATCGACCTGAGCCATCTGAAAACAACTACAAGAGTTTCAGCTTTCTCTTTACGTCCTGAAAGGGAAGTATGTAACACATTTCATAGGAAATTCCATCAAAACATTTAAAATACTAAAAACGTAAGTGTTTGGAAGCCAAAACTTCATATATGTGGAAGAATTTATTTTCTGATGATATTGGATTTTAAAAAGTGTGGCTCATATATTTTATACTTATAAATGTTATACTTGAGAATAAATACATAATGCACAATGTATTTATAAAAATATATAGACATATAATGTACTTTACTATATGTTACTAATTATATGTGAAAAAATCCCTATGCCAGAAAAACAAATAACAATTTTTATTAGTGAACTTTTAGAGATTTGTTTCAGGTTGACTGAGTAGTTAATTCTTAGAAGGTACTATCAGATATCAAAGCTTCCTTTCCTTGAACCAGAAATGGAAAACATAGAAAAGTCTGATTTCTTGGTTCTATCCTGGGTGGCATTTAAATGAGGAACATTAAAGTGACTCTGTTGAATAGCTCCTCTTAATACAGTAGACAGCAGTGGGTAATACAGTAGAGGGTTCTCAAATTCTCATCAATAAAATCTCCCACACCATTTGCCTGCTACACCCATTCCCCTGGTCGCACCCATGAGATATGCTGAAGGCTCCCGTGTCATCACAACTCCTAGTGCACGTGTGATATTGCTTCCCCTTCTCCTCTATTCAAGAAAGTATATTGGAATATAAGTGAAAAGTATATTTCCAGAATGGAAATCCGACTTGCTCTCATTTATACAAATTTAGAAAGATAAGATACTGTTATTTTCGTTATTAGTAACAAATTCCTCACGACACAACTTGGGCATCAAGGTGAGGAAAGAGCTGACCAGAAGGAAGGAGAATGCAGTTGGCGGCAGGAGACCTGTCTTCCAGTCCTAGCCGTGGGATCTTGAGCAGCCGTTTCACCTCTAGGGACTGTAGGAGTCTGTAAAGAAGGGACTGTGAGAGAGTTCCAGCCTTAGACACCTCACAAGGTGCTGTAAGAACTAATTAAGGTCATATGATGTAAGAAGGGTACCATATTTCTATCAAATAATGGACCCTGATTTCCCATAGTCCTTGAATCAAACACCTTCTCTTAGGGCCTGGGACTCCCAGAACTCCAACAAACCCCCCTCACTTTGAAGAAAAGAATGAAATTGGGAATGTCTTGCACCTGTACATAAAGCATCCTTGGAATGAATGATGTGATATATCCGACATGAGGAGGCAAAGAATGAACTGGCCAAGAATCATTAACTCATAGATTTTAGAGCCAGAATACAAGTCTGACAAACACAGGGTATGGGAAATGCCTGGAAATGGGAGGGAACATCAATATGGGAGGTACGTATAGATCTCAGGCATATGGTCGCGCCTAAAGATTTAATAAAGAAACCGCCATCCCCTGAGGTGGGGTAGGAAGGAAAAAAAAAAAAGAAAGAATGTGAAAATACACATGAATTTGAGCTCTGGCCCTCTCCCCACTGACTGGCTGCTAATTTCTTGAACTTCACCCAGGCTGTGTGTCCAACAGACCACATGGTGATTGCTAAATTGCTCAATGACCACAAGCTACAACCATGGGGAAAATATTCATGAAAATTAACATCCCATTTAATACTTACCACATTTCCAGCCAACGCTTTGTGTACCAGAAAGTCCTCAAACTGGCTCCAAAACTTTTCAATTCCTGACAAATGCACTGGCCCCTCTCCAAGGAGCTGGGCAGCAATCTGTGCTTTGTGCTGGTGCGTGGTGGCGGCAGTATTGCTGGTGGGAGAATCAGTGGGTGGAGGTGTTCTTCTCAAAGAAGAGACAATCTGAAGACCAGTGGTCCTGGGGACTCATCAAGGCACCAAGAACTCTAATTCTCGGCCTGGCAGGGGGCAGGTCTTAAATGCTTTCATTATTTTTTTCCAAATGAATGGCATATAACAAAAGCTGGAATTTTGAAATAGTAACAAATACCTAATTAATTTTGTTCTCATTAGAGAAGAAAATGCACATTTGTTTTTAGCATATGAGGGCTTCCTTGGGAATAAAGTTTCTAAAATACGAGCCTTTAAGGACTTTCTTAAAAGCAAAAACGACCACATTAATAAAATTAGCCTTGTCTTCTTTTTATGAGCTTCTTCGTGTGCTCTTATTTGTTGGCCTTTTCCTACATTCCTCACACAGCATATAGTACTTCAATCCTAACTTTATGCCAATAGCTTCAAAAATCTGAGTTTATCCTATGAAATTTACCTTTCTGTGACCCACGCTTGCAGGTGTAGCCACTGAATACCCACCTCCTCCTATCATTCAGGTGGACTTATTTCCCTTAACTACTAAGAAAACATAGTTATCTGCCTTTCTCGAATATTTTCAAAATTGCTTTACACACATGTTCTCATGAAAAAGTTGGTTTACAGGGAAGGCTGAACACATTGAAGACTGATTTGACTCCAAGCCTGATTTTCTTTATGTTTTCTGAAATACTAGATTTGCATAAATGATTATTTTCAATGGCACAACCACAAAGTAAAGTGTGAGCTGGTATCTCAAATCTCTTTACATCCTCTCTTGGGCTTAGTCAGGGGCTTTGCACATATGGTGTATTCACCCCACAGATTTAATGATGGTGATGATGCAGTAACAACCTGTGTTGAAAATCCAACCAATGCAGGCATTATGATGTCCATATTTGGAAGCAGCATAGAGTAACCAGTGTCAAAAGTGGAATATTCTAGCCACCCTCCCTCTTTTCCCCTCCAGAAAGAAAATCTGTAAAATGACATAACTATAAGAAGATTCAACCAGAAGCAGAAGAACTTTGTTTCACTGCTGCTTTTGGAATTAGCAATGTGACCAAGACTGGCTAGGTCATATCCTCACAGGCACTCACCTGATAAACTAGATAATTTCCAAAGTCTTTTCCATCACTAAATACCAAGCTTAAGACAGTCTTTTCATCATCTAAAATAAGAAATATTTTCAGCACGTCCAGGTCACTTCATCCCATTTGGGCCACTGACCAAGAACATACTATGGCTTTGTTCGCCTGATACCAATGTTGAAAACATCTAGATGGTGAATATTAAAACATTTGTATGATTGGCTGAGTTTTCTACCTATTTATTTTCCTTTTTGGATAGTTAGTGTTTAGATCAGCTCTTATAACGTTGCCAAGAGTTTCTTAGTCTCTTGCATATCCTTGTGCCCTCTTTTTTAGACATGTTTAGGGAAAAAGGACTCTGTGGCTTCTGTGCAATTCCACAGTGACTGCAAACCTAGGAGCAGGAGGCCCTTGGGGAACCTATAGGCAGCTTGCTCTCCTCAAAGTGTGGTTCTCCAACATCATCCACTGATGACTCATTAGGCTTCATGCCAGCAGAGCACCATTTTTAAAGGAGGCACAGAAGGGAACCATGTTGTCAGGTAAGGCCACCTCAAGCATTCTGAGTATGTAAGTTAAGCAACAAAGAGGGTTCTGAATCACAGTCCAAACATCATCCTTTAGAAACACCATAAAATTGACTCTAAACTCCCACCACCAGTTGTTGTAGACATTATCCAAATGCTTGACTTGATATGTTTTAGAGAAATTGAGTCATTTGATGATCTCCAAGATAGGACATGCCGTAAGAAATTTCCAGGAGACATAAAGGGGAGATATATAAGCAATGGATTGTTATAAGATGTTCTGATAAGACTAGATTTTTAAGTGAATATAAGAAGCTGTCCTAGGAATGTAAGTGATTAAATCAAAGATAAGTTTGGCTCTGGTCAAAGAAAATGCTTGGATTGGTGGCAAGCAATTTCCCTTTAATTAGCTTTAACAGACTTTAGAATTTGTCCATTATTAACCTAAAGCCATGGGGCCCATTATAGGCAAAGCCAGTCCTTTATCACCTGTGTAGAGAGGTAACACAATAGGATGGTTACGAACTCGTACACTGGGGACAAAAAGACTCAAGTTCTAATCCTTCCTCCTGCTTCTGTGACTTTGTGCAAGTCATGAAATTCTAAAGGTCTCAGTTTTCTCCACCTGTAAAATGGGCTAACAGTCTCCACTGCACAATATTTGATAAAGCTTAAATGACATAAGCTTTGTTAGACATGGTACCTTGCACGTAGAAAATGCTTAATATGTGGTAGCCATTTAAATTACTAGTACTATACATAGGCTTCATATTATAGCTGTCTTTCAGATGAGTTAAGGCACTGTGGATGGCCTGCTTACAAGTGAATTACAACCAAACCAAGTCAGGTTCTGGATGGAAAGAAGTAACTTCGGCTCATGTCCATGTGGCATTGGTATTGCATGGTAGATGAGGATGAAGAAAAGCAAAACAGAGGCCCAGCACTTAGATTCAAAGACTAGCTCTCAGTCCCTAGGGGGAGTAAAGATTTCAAGGACCCCCCAAACTTGTTTTTGGGGGGAAAATACCAACCAAACGTGTAGGGGGAGCAGAGACAGGAGAGGACATGTCACTAGCTTAACTCCAAAATATGGTCAAACCCAGATCAGACCAGTGGGCAAAAAATGTTAGTATGAGGGGCAAAATACCTTTTACAAAAAAAGGATGATGGAACAACTTCCTCTTCTAGGAAAGCTCCTGAAATCATCTCGGTGGGAGAGGGCTCTTTAAGATAGCCGGTTAGTGGGTCTTTTTGGTTATGCAAGAGTAGAAATGATCAAAGTGTGACCTGGGAAAACATGTATTCAACCGCTCAGCAGGATATCTTTACAGGAATTTTCAGTTTTCCTTGGTGGGCTGGGAGGATGAAGGTGGGGGAAGGCTGGAACTCTGAGGGGAGAACAGAGGCAGCAAAGGATTACAGTAGGAAGAGCTAGTTTAATGGCCCAAGGCTGAGTCTTAAGGGAGACCATGGCCAGGTGGACACCCTGCAGTGACAATGTTCAAGACCTATAGGAGCAGAGATGTCACATAGCCAATTTAAAGTTGTTTTCTGTTCTATTCTGGCATCCCTCTTGACTATTGGAAACTGTCAGTAAATGCATATTATATGCAATACCTCATTTTTTGTGGCACTTGAGGGAATGAAGACAATGCTCATGAGTGCAGCTGAGCTTTGTGGAGAGAATTCAGAGAAAGTAAGAATTCTGAGTTAGAGGTGCTGGGAGAACATAGCATTTCTCATCCCCTCTCCAAGTCCCTGGAAACCTTGGGAAAATTTAAATAATGGGGGTTGAAGCCACTTCATTTTTATCTTAAAAGAGTGACACAGGAATGCAGGAAGTTATTTGTGGATCTCCAAGTTGTCTGTCAGGACGAGAGTAGGAGGAGGTGTCTCAGGAAAAAAATCTCACCCCCATGGTACACTTTACTGTATAAGATGTCCTGATGTCAAGGTACGTGGGAAACAAGGATAAGAGGTCTCAGAAAGGTTCAAGTCCTTAGGAAAGAAGGCCAAAAAAAAAAAGGTGGGAGGGAAATGATGTCAAGAATTTCCTAAACTAGCCTGGGCAAGATACATCACGGACCCCCAATTTTAATATGGATGAGAGTCTCCTGCTGACAAATGCAGAACAGTTGGGACGCACCTAGCATATCTTGAGAACTCTGCCGTGTCAGAAGCTGAGGAAGAGTGCAGAGGGCACAGGCTTTTAGAGGTGGGGACCTGGATTTGAATCTTGTCTCTGTCACTTGCTTGCTATGTAAACTTGGACACACAGTGAACCCTCTGTACCTCAGTTTGCCTATATCTAAAATGGGAAGAATATTCCCCATAATCCATGGTCCAGTGAGATATGGCCCAAAGCTTGTGCTTAATAAATAGTAGCTGGGATAATTTTTCCACAAATGCCATTCTAGCCTGCCCAACACACAGAGCCTTGTACTAGCTGCTCTAGAAATGGTACAAAGTAGACATATGCCCTTGGCCTTCAGTCAGCTCGAGTGAGCTAGTGATCAAAGCCTATCCACCAACCCCAGGGTCTTAGAGAAACAGAAATTTACCCTATTCCCCTTGTACAAAAGCTTCTCTTTGCTTTCCTTTGCTTTGGCTTTCCTCGTTTTTGTTTTGTTTTGTTTTTAAACAGTTCTTTCTAATTCCAGAAAAGGTAACAAACAGCACTGTTTGCTTCCTAAATTTTTAAATACACAAAAATATTTATCATATGAAAGAGCTATGAACTTTTATCTGGAAAAAGAAGCTAAATGCAAAGGAAAAAAACAGTGCAGGGCACACAACATTTAAAAGAAAACTGTAGAAATGGCAGTGAAGGAGAGCTTTTTTTTTTTTTTAATGTCATTTGATTTAGTAATTCGTTGAGAAAATTAATGATCTGAACTAGTAGAAATGTTAGCACTTTTTTTGACACTTTCCCATGCAAGCTCAGAGAATGTGTGCTGTCAAAGCTGGATATCACAACCGGAACATGCTGCGAGGAAACCGGCTCCGAATGTGCCTGCCAGAAGAAAGCATGTCCCCTCAGCTTCCCACACGCCTCTGATGGCCACTCCACGGACACAGATCAGGGGCCCCAAGATGGCCTTTGAGGAGGGGAAGCACCAGTGAGGGAAAGAGCTGTACTGGCCACTTGCAATACAGTTGCAGACGCTGGCATTCCTCAGCTCGGGCCAAGAGGAGGGTGAACAAATCGCCTGGTCTCATTTCATTGGCTGACAGGCCCCCAAATCACTCTTTCCAGGGTGGTGGCAGTGCCTTACTGGAACTGTGGTGCCGGGCCAGAGCTCACGAGGAAAAAGGGTGACCGTGGCGCAATGAGAATCCTGTGGGCCCCAGAGCCAATCCAGGACACAGAGGGATTTGGCAAATGCTGGCTCTCAAGGGCTCTGAGGATACGCTGAGACTCCCAAGAACAGAAGCAAGGCCTGGATCTGCCATGTAAACTCTGTAGCGTAACATATGTAACAGGACAAGATTGTTGTTTCAGTAATCACTACAGCAACGATTATATTCCCTCTGACTAATGGTGCCTGATTTTTGTCTGATACTGTTTAGAGAATTTTTACCTTAAAGTATAATAAGCTCAACTTTCACACTGTAACATGGCTCAGATGATGTTGTCAAACACCATTACTGCACTGAAGTGCTCATTATCTCCCCGTGACATACCAAGTATTAGGTTGGACCAAATGAAGTTACCATTTTTATAGATCTCTTACGGTCAAATACTGGCAATTTCATAGGCTCATTTAATATTTGTTTAGTGATGTCTCTCTCCCACCTTAAAACGTAAGCTGTGTGAGAGCAAGGACTTTGCTATGTTCACTGCTGTGTCCCTGGGGCTTAGAACAGCATGGACACATAGTAAGCATTCAAAAATATTTACGGAATGAACGAATAAGTGAATTCCACTGACACTTAATGGAAATCTTTTATGTGCCAGGCACTGTGCTAAGAGAGGGATAAAACTATGAAAAAAAAAAAATCTTAAAGAGCTTTGAGTTCTCCTGGAAGAAAGAGACTTAAATCAGCAGTTAGGAAATAGCAAGTAATTGTGTGACAGGGGGAAACGCAGGCTGCAGGCAGAGCCTGTAGGTGGGTAGCCAGGCTGGGTGTGGTTGGGGGCGTGGCCTGTAGGTGGGTAGCCAGGCTGGGTGTGGTTGGGGGCGTGGCCTGTAGGTGGGTAGCCAGGCTGGGTGTGGTTGGGGGCGTGGCCTGTAGGTGGGTAGCCAGGCTGGGTGTGGTGGGGGCGTGGCCTGTAGGTGGGTAGCTAGGCTGGGTGTGGTTGGGGGCGTGGCCTGTAGGTGGGTAGCCAGGCTGGGTGTGGTTGGGGTCATGGAAGGAGAAGACAAAAGAGGGCTGAGGTTTGGGTTCCTAGTCAGAAATGACACCTCCATTGACATCTGGAGAGTAAATGAGAACTAGGCAGGTGAAAAGTGAATTAGTAAAAGTTGTAAAAACATAGCCAGATTTCTGATGTCAGACATGTTCACATACAGCTTCACCAATCCCAGAAAAACCGGCATTTGTCATCTACCATGAAGTTGACCGAATATACCAAAGCAAGCCTTTGAGTTGTTGCTATGTGGGTAGATTATTTGGACCTCCAATCTCCGCAAGAACAGAATAAATCAAAGCCATGGGAAACAAGCAAGAGTAACTGGATAAAAAGAAAAAGAATTCTTATTAATGCCAACAAGGGCTGGGGGGCCATCGTAGGAAGAAGCATGTTTTTTCTTTCGACTTCTCGTTTACCTTGCATCTGCATGGAATAAGAACTAGTGTTTGACCCGTTGTGGATCTATTTGCTATCTTTACATTTAATATCTCTTCTCTGCCTGTGTCTCTCATTCCAAACACTTTAGGAATACAGAGATTTTCTGAGATCCATGAGAAAAATCATCATGGTTACTAACAGCATTTGTTCTATCAAATGCATTCAGTAGGTAGAATCCCATCTCTGCGGGGGACCACAGTGATGACATTGTGAAGAGATATAAGATAGGATTTCAGGCTCCCTCACTGGGAAGAGAACACAACCTTGCAGGTCTTGAGGTTACACAAAGAGGACCCTCTAGAGTGTGAAACAAGAGAAAGTCATGGGAGAATGAAGCACTTGGCCATGAACCCCTAAATGCAAACTATTTCTCCCTAGACTTGGATTTTTGCTCCTCTCCCCATCCCTCCCCTCTTCTGGGTAGTCAGGGGGAAGGACCACATCGTCTCTGGTTGCAAACCCCCAAATCACTTCCTCATCGTGGCTATCCCAGCCTGGAAAGGAAAGGAGCTACTGCCCTCACACTACGCATTGCGTCCAAGCCGGTCCTTCCCTGGAATGGAATCCAACAGTATAAAAAGCAGCTTCTTCACAGAAGAGCTTCAGCCGCGACTGAGCCTTTGGGAATGTAATGCTACAAACTGTGGTGCTTCTATTGTATGAGCAATTCAATGGGCATTTCATTTCCAGTCGAAATCCAAACTAGTTAAAGTCAGCCCGTACAAGCTGCCTTGCCGAGAAACAGCGGCTTGCATTAAAATTACAATTATGTTGTTTTGCCATGTCAGAAGCAAAGGTTAAAATCATATCTTGGCCGGACATTGTTTCTATAATATTGGCCCTCTGCAAAGCTGCGGTGCAGATGAGCCCAGAAATGATGTGAAATATTTCTAATACAAATTTTATTTTTATGTGAAACTATTCAAATGCTGCTGTACAACATGAACTACCTGAACCAAATCAAATCCTCAGGTCAATTCCTTCTTCCGAGTGCTCCTTAGATAACAAAGTCTTGTTCTGCGAATCTGTTCAATATATTAAAGTTGATTCACTCGGACAGTGTGTAAGATATAATACATTAATCTGGGCCATTTCAATTTCTGAGTCTGGGACTATAAAACTGGTGTGCTGCATATCTAATTTTTTTTGAATACCTGATTTATGCATTCCTCCAATGCCGAGTGTCGATGGTGTGGGGAGGCAGCCGTTACATTAACAACGGGCCTGCATCAGCACTCAAATCTTATCTTGTTAAATCAGACAAATGTAGCTCAATGAAAAGGAAGGAATACATGCCTGGGATGGTTGAAAGGAGTGAATTTTAATCCTGTTTGTTAGGGGACTTTCATGGTTTGCACCGGATGACTGAGGTCGGGGGTCCCCCTGAGACTTTGGGTACCATGAGTTATATTTATATGTGATTCATATAATGGACATGGAGCACACATATGAAAATATACACCTTATGCAAATTGGCACACACCCTTACGGCAGATCCTGTGCTGCAAGATGCAGTGCCTATATTTTACAGATGCTGTAAAATCTCTATTAGATAGACAATTGGTAAAAATGGGTCTCTTTTTAATATTTCCATTACAAGTATGAAAACCGCTCCTTTGTGCATAATTCTCTATATTTTTCATCAAAAAGAAGTTACCATGAAGGCTAAACACGAGGATGATGGAATAGCTTATCACAATCATTATAAATATAATGTTTTCAGGAACTTTTGTGGTGCACTGAATACTGCTACCATTCTGTAGACAGACAATATTAATTTTCATTGAAGGGAAATGTCCCTGTGTTTGCACAATCAACAGCACCTTTAGAAATTATCTTTGTGCTATACAAGAAAAAAGTTTCATCCACATATTTGGCACAAATGGCCAAGGCATTTGTAATAAATGAAATACACTTTCAGAATTTAGAAATAAATTCTTAGGGAGGATCCTGTACTACTAACCTCTAATTTAAATCTCTTTCTCTTAAAATATCCATGTAGTTTAGCTTCAGAGAACAGAAGTCAAGTGAAGTCCTTTATTTACCCAAGAAAATATGTTTGGAAAGATGGGAGTAGCACGGTACAGTTGTAAAAATGCATTGCCCATTAATATGCAAGCATCACAAAATAGAACAATTACAGAACAGTCTAAGTTGGAGCTGGAATTATTTAATTGGCTCAAAGCTGAACTTGCCTGCTCAGTGACACTTTGGGAATGTATTATTTAAACGTAAATCAGTTGTGCTTTCATTGGCTTCTCCCCTTCCTTAGTGTTTAATTATAGAAGGTGTATGTGTGGAAGGTTGGTGGGGGGAGGAAATCTTGTAAACAATCGATGTACTCGCACCCCTCTCTTCCCTGTGTGTGTCAGGAGTCCAAGGTCTTGGTGCCCTATCTGCAACACTGCTATCAGTCACAGGGGTCAGACGTTTGTGATGTGCAAACGTTAAGTACTGCAGTTGATTAGGACATATAACCAAGTGCACTGGGTCAAACCTTCCACACAGGTTTTAGAAACAGAGAATGTTATGGCTAGGAGGGATCAGAGAGAGCTTCTTGCCAAATCTAGTCATTTTGCAGATGAAGACATCTGGGCCAAGAATGAAAAAAAGCCTTGGCCAAGTTCGAAGCCAGGACTAGACTCCAGTCATCTGATATTCGGGTCCACTGCTTCTTGACTGCACCACTCAGCCAAAGCTCTCCACGCCTCCTGCAGCTCCCATCCCCCCAACAGTAGCCTCAAGCCAGAGCCTTTCCCTCTTACACAAATCAATGTTCCCTAGACTTCTCATTAGCACAAAAATTTGGACTAGATGTGTCTGAAAATGTCATGAAATCTCAGCCTTATCTTAATAGTAGTAAATTGTGAGTCACGTTTGGGCAAGATTCGGTGAATAAAAACTTGAAATTATTGAGCTCTTAATTGAATGAAATATCTTCATTATGCTCATTAAAGGACTCAAAACCCGGCTTTCATTTGATAGGATGTAAATAATTTCTTTAAAAGAATCAATATGAAGTTTGGTAGCAAGTAATGTCAGCAGAATGGGATCCAGGAGCGTGGGCGATGGGGACACCTGGTTCAGCGAGAGCAGAGCCCAATGACGGAAATCACAGGGCAGAGGCAACATACGCTCCAGCTCCGTGCTGAGTGCCAAACGACCCCTCGTGTGCAGCAAACACGTGATGAAGTGTGTGGAACACATGAGAAAGTGACTTTCAGGCTGGAAAAAATAAATAGTCTCCACGCTAGGCGTTCAGGCTGTTTCTCTCAAGGGCCCTGCCTGGATCCCCACATGGTTGAAAATCGAAAGAAGATGCTACCTTCGCAGGCTGTCATGCCAGCCAGCAAGGAAAGTCTTGGACCTGCGACCCCTGTGCTCAGTGGACAGCGGGTGGGGTGAGACTTTGGCTGCAAGCATAGTCTGGAGCCATGAGGAAGCTCAGCCATTTCCAAAACATCAGCCTTTCTGAGAGAAGCTCTGGGTCACAGAAATTGGTAACACTTGAGGGCTATGTAGACAGGGTAGTGGCAGAGTGCACACATCCCTGGGTCCTTTTGACTACGAGAAGGAAGGAGCGACCTGAAGCTTGAGTTAAGACTTCATTAGTACACGTGGGATGCTGCAGATGTATTAAGAGCAAATAACTTGAGATCTGGGACTTACTGGATGCTTGAATTTATGTCAAAGTAGCTCTGTTACATATGTGTCCCCCAGGGTCAGACTACATTAGCTGGTTTCCTCATTCCTCATTCCATACGTGATGAACTGAAGAGTCAATGGAGTGTACTTCAAAAATGTCTCTGCAATACATGTTTTTAGCGTCCATAGAACTTAGGTTCAGTTTAAGCGCGGATGACGCGCGCAGACTGCACGCACGCGTTACGTGCATGCGTGTGACAAGGAGGGGGGAATAAAACATGAAATGTCTCTAAGGTCACAGAACACTGACCTCATTGGCGGGGCTAATTTGATTGTGCGGGAACAATAGCACTGCACTCCTCTGCCAGCGAAGTGCATGCTAATTACGCGATTTGCCCTTGATAAGACCTTGGTGGGTCATTCAGCAGTTGTGATCTGTCACTGACTTCTAATCATGTATTATCGTCTGGGTGAGTCAGAATGGGACCCTAAGCTTTCTGTCTTTACAGCAATGTGGCACTCTAATTACCTTATGCCAAGTGGATATGCAGCGACTGAATTAAGTGATCAGTGCGATTGCCTTCAAAATCTTCCCTTTCTCCTTTGTGTTGCTTCACGGCAATTTACATTTTAAGATGCTACGAAGCTTTTGGTGTGACTGAAAATGCCACTCTAAAAGAATAATTATTTTATTTTTAATTTGAGGAAGATAATACTAAATTCAAGCCATACTAGTGTCTTACCTTATTTCTGTGGCATAAAACCAGATGCTACAATAAGCATCCTGTGAGCAAACTTGTTGAAAGGCATCCTATGGGGAGTCTGGCTTTTGCTTTCAAAAAATAAACATAATAGAGGGGA
Source organism: Balaenoptera musculus (assembly GCF_009873245.2). Lineage (NCBI taxonomy): Eukaryota > Metazoa > Chordata > Mammalia > Artiodactyla > Balaenopteridae > Balaenoptera > Balaenoptera musculus. Next base: position 40,547,634 of record NC_045797.1, read on the forward strand.
TGGGGGTGGTTTGGAGTGTGGAGAGACCCCAAGAGTGACAGGACTTTCTAAGACCCTTAAGTTTTCACTGTATTAATCATTTGCAGTTAATAAGCAGACCTTAACATGAACCATTATTTTCTGCTTTTAAGTAGTGCTTGGGGTCCACCAAAGGGAAATATATATGCTACAGATAAAAAATTAAAACTCAGGGAATAAAATCTCACCACGGAATATACTCATTAACTAGGGTAATGATAAACTGACCTTATAAGCATTTTAAGGTCAGTAGCAAATACCTGACATATTGATCAACTTGCTCCATGACAGTTTGAGGGATCAGTGTGACCCTAACTACAGTGATGTAGCTTGCATTAATTTTTTGATCTTTTAAAATTTTGGTGGAGCTATGATATTATTCTCTATTGTTGCATAGCAACTCTCAAAAACTACAGAGCAATCTGTTATGCTAAACCAGTTGTACCAACATCTGCATTTGCCTAGAGAACGATCTAATGCTTTTTGCAAAGAAAATGCACTGCGACGTTTATAAAATTTGATACGATACACTGATGTGGATGATCCTTGAAAATACAAACTCTGAAGTACTCCTTGAAAGTTGTCATAAAACAGACCAAAAAAAAAAAAAAACAAACCCCAACCATCATCACAACATCATAGAGCAAAAGTTACGGTGCTACTAACAGGAAATAGAAAAGGATTTTCAAAGCGTTCCTGCCTTGTGTGTCAACATTGTGGCAGAATTCTTTTATAGTAACTGAAAAATCAAAACCAAAGAGGACAATTGAGAGAAAAATTGCAAGCCTTATTTTCCTTGAATCATATGATGTGGAAGGAACATTATTTGTTGAATCCTTGGTTTGTTTGGGTGGGAGAGGGGAGAAAAGAGGGGGCTAGATGGTGAAAGGAATGGGGTGGAGGGAGAAGGAGGGGGATGGAGAGAGCCCAGAGAGAGGGAGGGAGGGAAGAAAGAGAAGAGGCGAGAAAGAGAGAAACCTAGACTCAGAATATTCTGCATTCCCTGGGTGGCAAAACAGAAGAGCCCAAGGAGGGGGGAAAAAAAAAAAAAAAAAAAAAAACTGTGGAAAGTTGACACAGTCAAGAATAATGGCTAAATCTATCAAGTTTGATCAGGTCTACTATAATGAAGTGAGGCTTCGTATTCCAAGCAGGGACAATGAAGACAGGAGTCAGGCTCTAGAAATGCACTGCTCACTTTGTGCTTGGAATATGCAGCAGCCAGCAGGGAGCCAGCAGATAATTACACGGTATTTGTGCGGTTCCAGGAAGCTTCCTGCGCAGGTTGAATGCCCATGCTATATTAAAAGGCAGCACAGTGAAATGTTTTTAATGAATATTTTTGTCAGAGAAAGAAAAGGCATTTGAATGATTGTGTGTATGTGAGAGAGAGAGAGTGTGTGCGTGTTTACGCTTGCGCATGGGAAAACCAGAGGTGGAATATCACTGTCAAAATACAGGTACCCTTATTTATTTTTATTCCATTATTTACCGTTTCAAGAGTGTGACGTTCTTTCAATAATACGAATCACAACATTCGGTTAATGTTATTTAGGGCTAATTGTACATATAATCCCTTAGCTAATATTTGCTAATAATATCTTTCAATGAAATAGTACATCAAACAGAGGTTTAAAACAACTTTAAAAAATTCCAGTGGTAAATGAAATGTTTAGACACATTGAATCAGGAAACCTAAAGAAGAAGTAACACAGATGTTGATACTTACTAGTCAGTAGCCTTTGGCAGTGGTAGCTCTAAAACATAAGAATACATTATTTCAGCGTGCTTTCATTCTCACCTAACAGATGTGGATAGTCCACTGAATTTTAAACCCACACATTCTATTCACAATGTCCCTTTAAATTCATTTTTTGGGGTAAGACAAGCTACGTAAACTAAGAGAATTCACTGTAAAAGGTTGTGATTTTTTTAAGCCCAGTCCCACTAATCTTATGCCTCCTATATTTCAGATTTTTAAAAATTTATTTGATGAGAAAGTATATAATTTCCTTCAATTCATATTCTACTGTTGGTACTACCTATGTAAGAGCAGCTTTTTAAAGGCTAAGTCACGCTCAACGGTTACCAATAGACATCACACAGTATCTTCCTTTCCTAAATTAAATAAATTCTGCATTTCAAACTCTGTAGCTAACAGAAGCATCTCAGATATTTTTCCCTGGAATCAAATGATTTTTCAGATAATGTAATGACTTATGTACCACGGTATTAATTTAGGCCCCAAACCTCCACATTTTAAAAGAAGATATTGTATTTCACATGGCTAAGTACCGACTGTGAACCATTATCACTTGTAACAAGAGCATTCTGATGAGGTAACATGGATCTTTATTTGAAGGGCGCAATCCTGCCACATTGCATGACACAGATGGTAGGGGTCAACAATCAAGTGAGAGTTGGAGGATTTGTTGGTTGAAAGATGGGTCTGATGAGGCAATTTTCTCTTTTTTTTTTTCCTCCCAAAGAGTAATTTCAAGTAGATTTCTCAGCCAAGAGGCTTGCCACTCCCTCTAGCAACTGACTAAAATTTAATAGCTCTGACCCTCAAAAAAAAAAAACAACAATCACTGCATTCAACAAAAGTAGATACTGCTTCCAGATTATTGTAAGAGAAAGCAATATCCATTCCAAATTCTCAAGGATTCGTTTCAAGGTTCCTGTCATTGAAATGTTTCCTTTTGTAAACTGTATTATTAATAATTGCAAATACCTAAATGGAATCATTTAAATGAAAACTGGTTTCTTTTACCACAATGGGAAAAAACCTAACCCTTTTAATAAGTAGATTCAAAATGAGTATACATAAAACTCTGAAAAGGAAATTTCAGGAGGCATTTATGGCCATGTACATTTAAGGGGAAAGTGAGGCCATTACCTTGGCATGTTTAAATCAGATTATCAATCTGTCCTCGAAGACTTTCAATTTTAAAATATAGACAATGGTCGGATATGATTTGAATGACAGCTGTTTACACATAATACTCTATTGTCATGCTATGTATTCAAACCATAAATAATGCAAGATGCTTTTAATCATTTTGTCTACTTCTAGCTTTTCATAAAGATACTCTACTACTTTATTAAGCAGTTTATACTCATCACAGAATGCGTAAAGCATATAGGTCAAAATGGTCTGGCTATCTTTTTTGGAAGTTTCTGTAAACAAAAAACTTCAATATCATTTGATCAAAAAGACAGAAAGCTTGGGAGAGTGGGGAATGGGCTTTTCTCCCTTTGTTGGAATTGACGGAAATATATACACAGGGACAGTGCTCGATCACAGGCAGAAACAAAGGACTCAAGAGAGATCATCCTTCCATTTTGGTCCTTTCATAATTAGTAAATATTCTCAAATTTGGGCCAAAATAGAGAATAATCACACTTAAGTTTTGTTCCACACCTTCCTCCCTTCTAGCTACCATGAAAATGTCAATTTACATATATTAGAATTTTAAAAGACTATTTCTTCTACAGATCCTCCAGTTTCAGTTTCCATCTTTGTTGTCAGTTGTCCACACCAATCTTTCTGAATGGGGCACTGGGGACTAGACTCTGAGTGAAGGGACCAGCCCAAACACTTCTGCTGGCTTGGGAGAAGGTATGGAGGGCTTGGAAGGAGGTAACCTTTGCTTAGGATACCTGCAAAAATGCCTCTGAAACTTAGAGTGTCATTTTCATATGGCCTGCTCTGCTATGGCAGCCACCTAGAACTAAACTAGAAGTTTTGCCTAGTTTTGCATCATTTCCATTGGACCTCCTCATTCTGAAGTCTCAGATTTCAAAGGTATCTTTTGTGAAATGAAGAGTAAGGTTTTCATTAATTGCCTTAGCCTGGGTATAACTGTAAAACGTTAATCTGTAAAAATAGATGAAAAGCCAATAGTCTTTTCCACGTAGCATATAAAACTATCCCTTCCTCCCTGGAAGCTCACAGGTTGTTTCACCCCCGTATACACAAATGCTGGCATATTCATAAGCAGCCTCCTCATCTTTAAAGGAATGGTACCCCAATATTAAGTGGTCCTTGGAAATGCCAACAGCGCTTTCCAGCCCTTTTGCCTGCAAAGAGCTTTGTGCCATAGAAGAAGGTTCCTCTCTACTTTCTAAGCTTCATTTTATTCAATCGACTCTTTTTCACATTGTTATAGCTAGTGAACATAGCAAAGTTGGATTCAGAAGTGAACCTGAAGCATTATCATAACGCTTAGAAGGAATGGCTTCACACTGTATAATCGATCAAAGGTGTCAGATTTACAAAATGCAGATTTTCTGTCACATTTGGGCACTCTAAGCACTGAATCTTTTCACTAAGGTGCTGACTGCTGTTTTAATGAGGCCCTTTGGTGGCTGTAAAAAACTGAAAGAAGAGGATTCGAGGGGTTACCCTAGATATTGTCTATTTGTCTCACAAATTTCACACTAACTACCAATTACATCGCCATAAACCTTTTGGCTGCTTCAAGCTGCATGCCATATAATACATAAAGAATATGCCGTGTTAACCTCTCCTATATTATACACATAACTACAGCCACTGATGCAAGTAACATATCTAATGAAGCCAATAATGAGGCTCTTTAAAAGTAGTCTTGTTATAGGAATAATATTAGAGCAGTTCAGTTAGAGGCTAAGGTCCATTATGGAATACTTCCTATATACTCTGGTCCCAGGTCTGGAAAGATGCTGACACACTAATTCAAGCTCAAGAAGGGCATTAATCTTGCAACCTTCTACTTGTCATGCTTAATGGGACATCCTGCCTAGGTGAAATGAACCTGATGTATTCAGGTAAACATAATTTAATAAGGGAAGATAAAAAGAAATAGACTTCTGGTATGACCCTAGGGAGATGAAAACATCTGCCATTTTATTCGAGAACCTAACTCACAAGAAGAATCTACACAGTGCCTGGTAAAGGGTTGTCCACAGTAGGCTCTCAAAAATATGTACTGCATTAAAGAATAAATGGAAAAACCATGGTTAAAGTTTTGAGACATCATTGCTGTGTCCCTGCCCCCACCCACCACTGAACTTCCTGCAATTCATTTTGTTGGCGGGGAATGATAATGCCAGACAGCAAAGGCAACTGTGTTCATCTTCGGGAAGAAGACACATATTAATGTGGGGTTAAGCATCTGAGTGTGAAATCAAGATCCGCAACAATACAGCATGAGATTTAAAAAGCAGGCATGAATGTCAGTAACCGTGCATCCTCTTTCATTTGCAATCACTCTTAAGTCTAATGAGCTTCCAAAAATTGTGTCAAGGTTTCAGATAAGCTTATAAAAGGCAGCTGTTGGAGAAAGTGGTAGTCCATCCTGCCAAATAAAGCATTACATCAGCCTCACGCGTGCGTGCGCGCGCGCACACACACACACACACACACACACACACACACAGAGTGTAGTGGGGCTTTACCTCCCTCATTCCATGCCTAGATCCTGGTCTCCTACTGCTCTGAGAGAGACAAATCTAAAATGGCCCCGGAGAACACTTACTGGCTTTAACTTTTAAAGCAGCTAGCATCAAGAATCGAGATATTTATATTCTGGGTGATGAATCATTGCTTCAAGTCCCTGAATGGAGTTTGTCATTAGGAAATTTGCCAAGTTCTCTTTGATTCAAAGATAAAATGAACATGGCATTTTTGGTCAAGGTTTAAAAATTAGATAAGTGGGAAATATGATTCAAAAATATCATCTAAAAACACCTGAAGACACTGTCTCCTCCAATCCTTCTTCCAGCTATTTTCAGAGAGGTTAAAATATGGTTAAGTAGATTATTTGGATGATAATGTGGTTAAATCCATTGTTGTGAATTTGAATTTATCACATTTCTATATTTAGCTAGCGAGGCGCTTGTAAATCTACAGAGTTCATTTTATGGCAAAATCGATGCATTTATCCCCCCCCATGCCCCGTATAATATACATTACTTGTGAAAATGGGTCTTTTACTTACAGTTTATTTCTAACAGGGACAGAGAGAAATGTACATGAATACTTAACAGACGAGTTAAAATAAAAGGATCTAGGGAGCCCTTAGCAATAAAAAGTCTGATCGGACAATTCAGAGATGATAGGTCTTCCTTAGCCTTCTCAGTTGTTGGAATGTCTGCAGTGTGTCCTGCCTAGTCAAATAGCCTCTGCATATCACCAGCATTCATTTCCTAGATGGCAGTAAGTGTCATGAATTCCACTAGACCGTTATCCATGATGGTAAGAAAGCTGCCCATGCTAGAGGAACCAATCTGACCTGGGCTGATGATCAGAACAAATGACAAAGAACAACTAACATCAAGGGAAGACAGTCACTCTCCTGGTGCATCTGAGTAGACGAGGGTACATGCAGAAAATCAGGTGTTTGGAGCACCACAGCTAACTTTTTATTCATAGTGTTATTTTTGTTCAAATCTCTTAAGTGTCTCGTTTACAAAGTGTCAAGAAGAGTTACTCGTTCATTAAGCACTTTGCATACTCGATATAAAAAGTACCATGGAAACTAAAAATGCTGTACTACTTTGGTCTTCTCCCTGGTTGAACTCAAAGGACTCCCCATTCCATAGTCAATACAGGAGAAAGGAATGAACACAAGGAAGGTGACTCTTATGAATATTTTCTTAACGATAACCACCTTGGATTGGTACCTATTCATCTTTGGTCCTTAAATAAGAATTGGGGATTCATGAGCTGCGAGTCTTGGCAGTAACCACAAGGCCCTCCAAATCTCCAAGGCACACCTAATAACTCTCACTGCCTCTAGACATCAATCCATGGGTAGAACCTGTTCCTGGGGGTTTTGCTTTCCTTGTCCATGATCTTGAACTCCAGGCCCTTATTCTTGCCCTTAGATGCCACACAATTCTATCTAGATAGGTACAATGAGGTGCAAAAGAAAGAAAATCTACCTGTAGAGAGTGTATTAGAGACATTTGGAATCTATGGGCCTGATTCCCAGAAATCCAAATTAAAATGAGATTTGGAATGAGAAGAAACTGTTGCTGCTTCTAATCATTCTAATAGAGTTATCTAGCTTTGTCTGGATCATTTTTTATACGAGGGGCTGTGCTCTATTCTATATGGAATAGACTACGCTAAGCTGGATAAAAAATGTCACCTTAGGCACCTGAATTAATAGTTTGGTTATGTACTCGGTTAAGTCTTTACTATAGATCAGCGTAAGTGTGCTAGACAGACAATTCTTTAGAGCTAACGTTTTAAAAAGGTGCCAAAGCCCCTTTGAGAACTGTGTGAATTTTCCAGATTCAGGAAGAAAAAAGTTACATATACAGTGTTTTTCTACCCCCCTCCCTCTCTTAGTTGCACTGAATAAGTAAAAGTGCAGCAAAGTTGGCAAGAATAGATACTTCCTTGGTTTTTCTAAAGCTGCAATTAATGATAATGAAGCTATACCTTATATGGCAAGAAATACAGTACAAATTGGATAAGTAAGAAAAATGATCGGCCATTGTGCGCCTCCGATATAGTACATCAAGGTATCGCCACGGTGAGGCTATCTTTATTTTAAACCATTAAACAAAACAATATAAATCTGCAGGCAGGTGTTTCTTGTTGCAGAAGTACTGAAAGTTGTAATGCAAACAATCTAATTTTAGCATCTATGTAGAGTGTGAAGTAAATTTACTGATCATTGATGCATTGAGCATGGGAAGAAATAATCAGCAGGAGCTTTCAGCGAGATTATCCTATTAAAGCAGGAAGACTTCATGTGGTTGTTAAGGAAGTAGTCAAAAGCAGGTGATGGAAGTGGGGGGTTGACTACTCGTCAGTGGGCCCAGTGTACATGTTAAGTTGTTGTTTTCTGCTCAGCTAAGCAGCAGAGAATTGATATGTTAGCAATGAAGTGCAATGACAATTAAATTGTAACTGACCTACATGTTACCGTCATTACGCGTTCTCTTTTTTACTGCTTTCCCTCTTATTTAATCACACAGTATGGGGTTTTTATTAGGCTGTAATGTTAAAATCTTCATCCATTTAGCCATAAATGTGTGACTGGATATCTATCAGACTTCCTTGCGCTATACAAACAAAGCCATTTTGCTGAATCACTGTTGACTTGTTTGTGGCCTAATTTAATGAGAGTAATAACTTACATTACTACCCAGTTAACATTTAGGAGCCCAGGAAAGACCTGCTCGAACACAGTAAGCTACTGTATCCATTCTCTATTCATATCACTCCCCTTTGCAGTAAATTGTATACAATAATATGCACTGCTTACAACACAAGCGAGGCGTCCATCAGCTGCATGAGGGTGGTGTTCTAGGAAGTTCACTGTGCTTAGGCAGAAATGCTTCTGACACACAAGAACCAGCCAGAATGATCCTCTTTTTCTGCAGACCACAGCAGCTAGCAGCTGTGTCTTAAACCTTTAAAAATAATAAACACACATTATAACCTGCAGACAAAGATAGCTTAATCCTTCCTCCTATTTTCTTACTGTAATTTTAAGCCTCTTCCTTCTCCCCAAACTCAGGGATATAAAATAGTTACTCAGGAGAGGGAAGGAAAAATCACTGTTAGTTAAATAAAATAAAGTTCCAGGATAAAATATAAGCGCAAAAGCCAACAAATAAAATGGGTTGTCTCTTTATATTTATGTGATTAAGCTGCCTGTGATCTTGAATTATGTACCATTTTACACTTCTCCATGAGAAAGCTACCCTTCCTCCCTCTCAACCTGCACATATCTATATGTTATCTTATTAAATGCTTCCTTTATACAAACATACTGTAATTTATGTATGTTTCCATTACAGTACTTAAAAAAAAGATTAAAAAAATCTTTGTCACCTCATCTGCCTTAGTCACTTAACTGGCAACTGAAAATTCAATGGATCAATTAAGTCGCCAGAAAAAAGTCTCATTATTTTCATACGAATGTTATGTATAGATGACAAAAGTAAAACTCTTTACTTGCTTGAAATAACCATTATTTAAAAAACGACACACACACACATATATATGGAGTTGACAATTTATAAACAAGTATTTTCACATTGAGAGATTTGGAGCAGGTGGACTTTCTTTTTTCTTTACACTTTCAGAGCAATTTCACTGCACTGTTTGTGTAAAGATTTAAGTCTTTAATTACTATCTATTAGGAAATACCTCTGATTGACATTACAGTCTTAGAAATCTCTAATAATACTGTGGAAGCAAAATCATACATTGAAAGATACTTTTAAATTTTATTTCTTTCCATGAAATAGACAAAGCCAACCTTCAGGCTTCTTATCCCAGGGGAAAATGTATCACCCAGGACAACTAGGAAATTACTTTGGTTTTTTTTTCAGAATTCTGTAGAGAGATTTTATTAAAAGAACAATGAGCCATTCAAATCACTCTGAGTCTTTATAAAGACATGGAGTACATTATAAATTAAATGTTTAGGGACTTCCCTTTATTTACTTTATTTATTTATTTACCATCTTTATTAGAGTATAATTGCTTTACAATGGTGTGTTAGTTTCTGCTTTATAACAAAGTGAATCAGCTATACATATACATATGTTCCCATATCTCCTCCCTCTTGCGTCTCCCTCCCACCCTACCTATCTCACCCCCCTAGGTGGTCACAAAGCACTGAGCTGATCTCCCTGTGCTATGCAGCTGCTTCCCACTAGCTACCTATTTTACATTTGGTAGTGTATATATGTCCATGCCACTCTCTCACTTCGTCCCAGCTTACCCTTCCCCCTCCCCGTGTCCTCAAGTCCATTCTCTACGTCTGCATCTTTATTCCTGTCCTGCCCCTAGGTTCTTCAGAACCTTTTTTTTTTTTTTTAGATTCCATATATATGTGTTAGCATACGGTATTTGCTTTTCTCTTTCTGACTTACTTCACTCTGTACGACAGACTCTAGGTCCATCCACCTCACTACAAATAACTCAATTTCATTTCTTTTTATGGCTGAGTAATATTCCATTGTATATATGTGCCACATCTTCTTTATCCATTCACCTGTCGATGGACACTTAGGTTGCTTCCATGTCCTGGCTATTGTAAATAAGGCTGCAGTGAACATTGTGGTACATGACTCTTTTTGAATTATCGTTTTCTCAGGGTATATGCCCAGTAGTGGGATTGCTGGGTCGTATGGTAGTACTATTTTTAGTTTTTTAAGGAACCTCCATACTGTTCTCCATAGTGGCTGTATCAATTTACATTCCCACCAACAGTGCAAGAGGGTTCCCTTTTCTCCACACCCTCTCCAGCATTTATTGTTTCTAGATTTTTTGATGATGGCCATTCTGACTGGTGTGAGGTGATACCTCATTGTAGTTTTGGTTTGCATTTCTCTAATGATTAGTGATGTTGAGCATCCTTTTATGTGTCTGTTGGAGATCTGTATATCTTCTTTGGAGAAATGTCTATTTAGGTCTTTGGCCCATTTGTGAATTGGGTTATTTGATTTTTGATATTGAGCTGCATGAGCTGCTTCTATATGTTGGAGATTAATCCTTTGCCAGTTGCTTTGCTTGCAAATATTTTCTCCCATTCTGAGGGTTGTCTTTTCATCTTGTTTATGGTTTCCTTTGCTGTGCAAAAGTTTTTAAGTTTCATTAGGTCCCATTTGTATATTTTTGTTTTTATTTCCATTACTCTAGGAGGTGGGTCAAAAAGGATCTTCCTGTGATTTATGTCAAAGAGTGTTCTGACTATGTTTTCCTCTGAGAGTTTTATAGTGTCTGGCCTTACATTTAGGTCTTTAATCCATTTTGAGTTTATTTTTGTGCATGGTGTTAGGGAGTGTTCTAATTTCATTCTTTTACATGTAGCTGTCCAGTTTTCCCAGCACCACTTATTGAAGAGGCTGTCTTTTCTCCATTGTATATTCTTGCCTCCTTTATCAAATATAAGGTGACCATATGTGCGTGGGTTTATCTCTGGACCTTCTACCCTGTTCCTTTGATCTATAATTCTGTTTTTGTGCCAGTACCATACTTGATTACTGTAGCCTTGTAGTATAGCCTGAAGTCCAGGAGCCTGATTCCTCCAGCTCCGATTTTCTTTCTCAAGATTGCTTTGGCTATTCGTGGTCTTTTGTGTTTCCATATAAATTGTGAAATTTTTTGTTCTAGTTCTGTGAAAAATGCCATTGGTAGTTTGTTAGGGATTGCACTGAATCTGTAGATTGCTTTGGGTAGTAGAGTCATTTTCACAATGTTGATTCTTCCAATCCAAAAACATGGTATATCTCGCCATCTGTTTGTATCATCTTTAATTTCTTTCATCGGTGTCTTATAGTTTTCTGCATACAGGTCTTTTGTCTCCTTAGGTAGGTTTATTCCTTGGTATTTTATTCTTTTTGTTGCAATGGTAAATGGGAGTGATTCCTTAATTTCTCTTTCAGATTTTTCATCATTAGTGTATAGGAATGCAAGAGATTTCTGTGCATTAATTTTGTATCCTGCTACTTTACCAAATTCATTGATTAGCTCTAGAAGTTTTCTGGTGGCATCTTTAGGATTCTCTATGCATAGTATCATGTCATCTGCAAACAGTGACAGCTTTACTTCTTCTTTTCCGATTTGGATTACTTTTATTTCTCTTTCTTCTCTGATTGCTGTGGCTAAAACTTCCAAAACTATGTTGACTAATAGTGGTGAGAGTGGACAACCTTGTCTTGTTCCTGACCTTAGAGGAAATGGTTTCAGTTTTTCACCATTGAGAAGGATATTGGCTGTGGGTTTGTCATATATGGCATGTATTATGCTGAGGTAAATTCCTGCTATGCCTACTATCTAGAGGGTTTTTATCATAAATGGGTGTTGAATTTTGTCAAAAGCTTTCTCTGCATCTATTGAGATGATCATACGGTTTTTCTCCTTCAATTTGTTAGTATGGTTTATCACACTGATTGATTTGTGTATATTGACGTATCCTTGCCTTCCTGGGATAAACCCCACTTGATCATGGGGTATGATCCTTTTAATGTGCTGTTGGATTCTGTTTGCTAGTATTTTGTTGAGGATTTTTGCATCTATGATCATCAGTGATATTAGCCTGTAGTTTTCTTTCTTTGTGACATCTTTTTCTGTTTTTGGTATCAGCGTGATGGTGGCCTCGTAGAATGAGTTTGGGAGTGTTCCTCCCTCTGCTATATTTTGGAAGAGTTTGAGAAGGATAGGTGTTAGCTCTTCTCTAAATGTTCACTAGAATTCACCTGTGAAGCCATCTGGTCCTAGGCTTTTGTTTGTTGGAAGATTTTGAATCACAGTCTCAATTTCAGTGCTTGTGATTGGTCTGTTCATATTTTCTATTTCTTCCTGGTTCAGTCTCAGAAGGTTGTGCTTTTCTAAGAATTTGTCCATTTCTTCCAGGTTGTCCATTTTATTGGCATATAGTTGCTTGTAGTAATCTCTCATGATCCTTTGTATTTCTGCAGTGTCAGTTGTTACTTCTCCTGTTTCATTTCTAACTCTATTGATTAGAGTCTTCTCCCTTTTTTCTTGATGAGTCTCGCTAATGGATTATCAATTTTGTTTATCTTCTCAAAGAACCAGCTTTTAGTTTTATTGATCTTTGCTATCGTTTCCTTCATTTCTTTTTCATTTATTTCTGATCTGATCTTTATGATTTCTTTCCTTCTGCTAACTTTGGGGTTTCTTTGTTCTTCTTTCTCTAAAGGCTTTAGGTGTAAGGTTAGGCTGTTTATTTGAGATGTTTCTTGTTTCCTAAGGTAGGACTGTATTGCTATAAACTTCCCTCTTAGAACTGCTTTTGCTGCATCCCATAGGTTTTGAGTCATCGTGTTTTCATTGTCATTTGTTTCTAGGTATTTTTTGATTTCCTCTTTGATTTCTTCAGTGATCTCTTGGTTATTTAGTAGTGTACTGTTTACCCTCCATGTGTTTGTATTTTTTATAGATTTCTTCCTGTAATTGGTATCTAGTCTCATAGTGTTGTGATCGGAAAAGATACTTGATACAATTTCAATTTTCTTAAATTTACCAAGGCTTTTGATTTGTGACCCAAGATATGATCTATCCTGGAGAATGTTCCATGAGCACTTGAGAAGAATGTGTATTCTGTTGTTTTTGGATGGAATGTCCTATAAATATCAGTTAAGTCCATCTTGTTTAATGTATCATTTAAAGCTTGTGTTTCCTTATTTATTTTCATTTTGGATGATCTGTCCATTGGTGAAAGTGGGGTGTTAAAGTCTCCTACTATGATTGTGTTACTGTCGATTTCCCCTTTAATGGCTGTTAGCATTTGCCTTATGTATTGAGGTGCTCCTATGTTGGGTGCATAAATATTTACCATTGTTATATATTCTTCTTGGATTGATCCCTTGATCATTCTGTAGTGTCCCTCTTTGTCTCTTGTAATAGTCTTTATGTTAAAGTCTATTTTGTCTGATATGAAAATTGCTACTCCAGCTTTGTTTTGATTTCCATTTGCATGGAATAGCTTTTTCCATCCCCTCACTTTCAGTCTGTATGTGCCCCTAGGTCTGAAATGAGTCTCTTGTAGACAGCATATATATGGGTCTTGTTTTTGTATGCATTCTTCCAGTCTATGTCTTTTGGTTGGAGCATTTAATCCATTTACATTTAACATAGTTATCGATATATATGTTCCTATTACCATTTTCTTAATTGTTTTGGGTTTGTTATTGTAGGTCTTTTCCTTCTCTGTGTTTCCTGCCTAGAGAAGTTTCTTTAGCATTTGTTGTAAAGCTGGTTTGTTGCTGCTGATTTCTCTTAGCTTTTGCTTGTCTGTAAAGGTTTTAATTTCTCCATCGAATCTGAATGAGATCCTTGCTGGGTAGAGTAATCTTGCTTGTAGCTTTTTGCCTTTCATCACTTTAAATATGTCCTGCCACTCCCTTCTGGCTTGCAGAGTTTCTGTTGAAAGATCAGCTGTTAACCTTATGCGATTCCTTTTTATATTATTTGTTGTTTTTCCCTTGCTGCTTTTAATATTTTTTGTGTTTAATTTTTGATAATTTGATTAATTTGATTAAACATGTCTTGGCATATTTCTTCTTGGATTTATCCTGTATGGGACTCTCTGCGCTTCCTGGACTTGATTGACGATTTCCTTTCCTATATTAGGGAAGTTTTCAACTATAATGTCTTCAAATATTTTCTCAGTCCCTTTCTTTTTCTCTTCTTCTTCTGGGACCCCTATAATTCAAATGTTGGTGTGTTTAACGTTGTCCCAGAGGTCTCTGAGACTGTCCTCAATTCTTTTCATTCTTTTTTCTTTATTCTGCTCTGTGGTAGTTATTTCCACCACTTTATCTTCCAGGTCACTCATCCGTTCTTCTGTCTCAGTTATTCTGCTATTGATTCCTTCTAGAGAATTTTAAATTTCATTTATTGTCTTGTTCTTCATTGTTTGTTTGCTCTTTAGTTCTTCTAGGTCTTTGTTAAATATTTCTTGTATTTTCTCCATTCTATTTCCAAGATTTTGGATCATCTTTACTATCATTACTCTGAATTCTTTTTCAGGTAGACTGCCTATTTCCTCTTCATTTGTTTGGTCTGGTGGGTTTTTGCCTTGCTCCTTCATCTGCTGTGTGTTTCTCTGTCTTCTCATTTTGCTTAACTTACTGTGTTTGGGGTCTCCTTTTCGCAGGCTGCAGGTTCGCAGTTCCTGTTGTTTTTGGTGTCTGTCTGTAAGGTTGATTCAGTGGGTTGTGTAGGCTTCCTGGTGGAGGGGACTGGTGCCTGTGTTGTGGTGGATGAGGCTGGATCTTGTCTTTCTGGTGGGCAGGACCACATCCGGTGGCGTGTTTTTGGGTGTCTGTGACCTTATTATGATTTTAGGCAGCCTCTCTGCTAATGGATGGGGTTGTGTTCCTGTCTTGCTAGTTGTTTGGCATAGGGTGTCCAGCACTGTAGCTTGCTGGTCATTGAGTGGAGCTGGGTCTTAGTGTTGAGGTGGAGATCTCTGGGAGAGCTTTCGCCATTTGATATTACGTGGAGCCGGGAGGTCTCTGGTAGACCAATGTCCTGAAGTTGGCTCTCCCACCTCAGAGGCACAGGCCTGACACCTGGCCGGAGCACCAAGACCCTGTCAGCCACACAGCAAAGACATGTAATCAGGTGCCAATGGTCAGGTCCTCCTTCTTAATTCCATCTTATCCAATCAAGTAGAGACTTGAGAAAACAAAGCAGCTCCACTGAAGAATAAAGGACTCTGTCAGAATCCACAAGCCAACCAATTACTTTGGTTTTCATAAATGATGGGCCACGTAAAATTTTTGAGTATGCTTATTAGAGCTTCTATGTCTGGAATTTTATCTTAACTATCAAAAGAAAAAGCATTTCATGGATGAGTTTTTGTAAAGTAAGCCATCACATCCTGGAAATTCAGGGAGAAAAGTAACCAGATAATATTTTTCAATACTGACCTCCTACTAAATTCCAGGCATTGGGAAAAAGACTATTAAGATTTTTTAAAAAATCAAAATCTTTGCTCCCATGGGGCATGTATTCTGATCAGAGGAGAAAAACAAAATATGAACAGAATAAAAATTAAATGGCATATTAGATGGTAAAAATTGCCAAGGAGAAAAAAAAGCAGAAAAGAAGAGAAGGGGTGCCACAAGGAAGGTTGGATTTTATTTTGGGTCATCATGGGAGACCACACTGAGAATGTACATTTGAGCAAAGACTTGGAGACAATTTACTTACATTAATGTATAACCTAAATATATACTATATTTAATATTAATGTGTAGCTTTATATGTAACACATGTTATATTAATTAAAAAGTCATGTTGAATTGGATTTCAACCAAAGAAAGTTTCAAAGAGAGGACAGCAAAACAAACAAATAAAATAGGCTAGAGGTGGTATGGCATCGGACCACCTGGAAGACTCGTCCTTATATGTCTGTCAAAACCTCCCCATTTTGAGTCCATAATCCACTGTCTGTCCTTGGAGTAAACCTGTCACCTGGGGGCTCTGGAGTCATAGCAGTTCCGGCCAGGTTGTATGAAAATGCACCTGTGTTAAGATCTTGACCCTGTTACTGTGTAACACACAGATAATCAGATAGTCATGACCACTTTTTAGCTCTTATTTCCAGCCAGGCCCTGCCCATTAAACACCTTTGTGAAGTATTATTATACCCATTTTGAAGCCGAGTAAAGCAGAGTTCTGAGAAAGTAACCAACATGGCAAAGATCAGCCAACTAGTGAGTAGAAAAGTGAATTCTTTGACTACTGTACCACAGCTCTTTCTCTAGATGTTAGGACAAAATAAAAGCAGAAACCAAATCAAACCAATCTGTAGTGTCAATCAAGAATAGCAAATGTATGGGAGGGTTAACAACAATTTGGGGTAGAGGTTGAAAGCACCATTAACTTTGAAGTTAAATTCTACCATTTATGTATCCGGTGGTGCTCCTTGATGTAAAATGTGGAGACCAGATAAAACTTTTAATAGGAACTGCCAATTTATTGATGCTTCCTTCTTTCCTGATGGTGGCATCTGCTAACCTATATGGCATTTTTGTATAGATAGAAAAAATGAGGCCTTTACTCCAAATGGAGACAGCTCAGTGCCGGGACTAGGCAAGTGGACTTCCGGTAAGATTTGTGTCCTCACTGGGTATCACTGTGCACGTATTCTTGGCAGCAATTCTTGGGAGCCCTACTTTCAAATTTGAAACAGTGGTGACCTGCCTAGTGAAAGGAGTGGGAGAAGCTCCACCTTGACTTGAAGTGTTCCTTTTCTTCACGCTCTTGTGTGACTCCATCTTTAAACATCATGTTTCTTGATTGACATTTTGAAAAATTCATCATGGCAAGTGCAATATTAGGAATTCTAATAAAAATCTATAAGGAGAAAAATTTATTTTGGTAACAGGACAATCTTGAATGAGCAGGTCTGAAGCTGCTGAACACTTTCTGCTCACCTCCTTTCTATTCAGTTTCCTTCCAGTATATGGGAATGAGCCATTTCAAGCATAACATCTTGGGATAATAGATAAACATGGGTTTTTGAGCCAGAAAGATGTGAATTCAAAACCCAGCTCTGCCATTTACAAACTGTATGATTTTGGCTAAAGTCCTTCATCTTTCTAGCTGAACTTGTTTCCTTTTTGATGTAAAAGAAATGGGATAATAGCTTTGTTTTTCAAGATTTTTTTTGAAGATCGAATTTCTACCTGGACTTGTTTCTCCCTTGACTCTGCCACCTAGCTGATGTCTTTAGGAAAAGATCCGTTTTCCTTGGTTCTAGGCCCTCCAGAAGGTCACTGCAGTTCTATCTTTACAACCTCATCTCCAGTCACTGCCATCTTCCATTCCTTCACAACCACAAATTCTCTATTTCTGCACTGCTCTTTATGCTTCCATAATACCAAAATGATTCTAATTCCCCCAAACACGCCATAGTATTTCATACCTCTATACCTTTTATCACACTATCACTCTTCTTGGAGCCACATCTCCCCACAGTCTCTTTGGAAAATTCCTATTCGTCCATAAGTCTTGACTTAGTTTTTACAAAGATTAAATGAAAAAAAAAAAATACATGCTAAGTGCTCAGGACAGTGGATGGCACAGAAGAAGAGTTCCATAAATGTTTGCTCTCTCTTCCCTATGCAAACCCTTTCCATAAAATTAAATATGCTTCTTCCTCTGTGTAATTGTATCACGTACATCCTACCTTATTGGAGAGAGGCAATATGGATGCACATAGTGAAGAAAGCATGAGATTGGAACAGTCTCCGCTCTGACCTAGCTCTGCCACTTTACTAACTCTGCACTTTGAGCAAATTATTTGAGCTCCATGGCCTGTACACCAGGGATAACATTATTTACTTTTCCCAATGACTGTAAAGACTAGAATTAATGACTTTATAGTACATGGCCAATAAAACAGCCACTATTAGTACACTATACAAATCAACTGCTGCTACTCTACAGTGACACCCCTCCACATCACTATGAATGGAGTCCAAAAAAATTAATCTTAAAGAAACAAGTTGAGTTGTTATGCCATTAAGTTTTGAGTGTAGGTGAGTTTGAAGCCAGGAATGAAATCCAGTATTCAACCATGCTATATCTGAATTTGCTCTGTTGCAGAGTGCATTACTGTGGGATTATTTTCACCATTACTGTGTATTTTCTTTCATGTCTACTTTATTTACTAGACTATTAGTTCCTTATGTACAGACCACATATTTTTAGCATAGTCTAGATTACACATGTATCATCTAATTCTGTGAGCCTGGGCATATTACTTAAACTCCCTAAATCTTGGTCTCCTCATTCTAAAATGAGGATGATAATAAAAATAATGCCTACCTTATAGAAGATTGTGAGAAGTAAATGGCTGAGGCATGTAACAGATTCTGGCACTTAATAAATGCTCATTAAAGGTTAGCAATGATCATCATCATCTTGTTATTATCACCATTATGATTACTGTTGTTAGAGACCCCAGCACCTATCAAAGAGCCTGTTTATAGATGAGGCTTTCAATAAATCTTAGTTTAAAATTCGATCAAATCCTCTTAAAATTTGGAAGTTGTCATTTAGGGTAGCTTCCCAATTATAGGCTCAGCCCCCTTACAGGCATGTCCAGATGGCTGCCGTGAAAGTATCACTCTCTAATTGGCCTGAATTCCCCCAAGTCAGCCATTTTCTCAGCACCATACTGAGGGCCTGAGGTCCTCTCACCCAGCTCTCTCTCCTTCCTCCAATTCCTTCCACCAGAACTGGCCAGCCTGGGGGCAGTTGGCTTCTGCCTGCCTCTCCCACCAGCCACTGCCAAGGATGCTAGCCAGTCCTTTATTGGAGCCAGGTGGAGCTGGCACAGCCAGCTGTTGTCCGCCTTGTGCTGCCCGGACTTGTGGATGCCAATCTTCCTCCTCTATGTCTCGGGATAAATCTTTGGCATCTTTGCTTTTTTCTGCAAACCCCAGGCAACAGGGTCCCAATACTCAGGATTTTCCTTGTGGGAATGGCACCGTTAGGAAAGTTGTAATCCTATCATTCATTTACCTACATTCACTTGTTTGTTTTACTGGAAGTAGATCAATGTAAATGAGATACAGCATGCTTTGACCTCTAAAATTCAAGGAAAATAAATACACCGATTCAATAAAAAGAAGAAGGGGATTCCCAAAATATCTAAACAAGCAACTTCTGGATCTAGGTGCCTTACACTGAATCCTCTAACTCTGGGCGCCTCTTCTAGGAAGTTTCCATTTGTGATTATGCTGAGCCACAAGCTGATTGATCTCTCTTTAGAGGGGAAGTGGAAAAACAGAACTTAAGTGTTTTCAGCATTCAGCTCTCCTAACTGCTATAGCCATGGCAGACTTATCTGGCAGGAGCTAGCAGGAAGCCTATAACCGCTTCATCCTAACTCTCCAAATGCTGGCAACAATTAAATGAATTCTTAAGAAGAGAATCAAAAAAGCAGGAGGCAAAATGAATGGCTTATCCAAGTGCTAAGGAAGGAGAGGCTGTGTATTCAAGATGGAAAGAATATAAATACATACACACACACACACATGCATATTATGTTACATATCTATAAAAATACGAAATGTTATTTATTTTGAGAATACCCAGTCATTTCCATCTGTAGTAAGAATCCATAATAACAGTCTCTGTTTATATAACTCTTTTCACCTCAAGAGATCCCGAATGCATTTCAGACAGCTCTACATACAAACAGAGGCCAGGAGCTCCACCGTCTCTGGAACTGGTGATGGGAGCCAGGCAGAAAATGCGTGTGCGGCTACATGCATCTCAGAGACCGCTGATGGAAGAGAGGCCAGTTAGTCAAGGACAACAGGGCAAACCCTCACATTCTTAAGAGAGTGTCAAGAGGAGCCTTCAAAGTCTGGGTGACACCTCAAATTTTGATAGCTAATTAAGAACAAAAGCTGACGAGGACTCCCTTTATTTACTTTGGAAGGATGAAAGATGATGCGGGCAGAGCAAGGTTAGCGAAGCAGTGGCTGCAGGGAGTAGAAATAAATCTGAGGCATAGATCACAAAGCCTTGCCCTCCGGCTTAGATATTCTTATTATACCGAATACGCTTAAGATGGGAGGACACATAAAAAGGTAATATCTGTTGATTCATTTATACCCCTGTTTTCACCCACAATCTGCTTTCCCAGAAAGGACTGACTAGATCGCTCAGAATCCCCTTCTTTTTCCTTCAGCGATTCAGTCCACCACACAGCTGGTCTGGCTTCAAAATAGTTCTCTTAAAAAAATGAAAAACAAGGTGGCAGCAATGATTTACAGGCACTCCTACCTCAGAAACCAAAGCTTGACAGAAAGTATATTTCTGCGTGGCCCTGACAATAAGCTCCTAAGGCTGCTAAAAGCAACATGACAGAAACTTCCAACTATCCAGAAAATAAACTGGAAAATGGCTAGTCCCTGCCCAAAGAAAAGACTACTGACCAAGTGCTCAGTTATCAGGATTGCACTGGCAATCCTTAAACCATGCTTGTCTGAGAAAAACCTTATTCCAGGGGACAGAAGTGGGAGATGGAGTGAAGGAGCACATCCTACTCTGGAGGAAGGAGAAGGGAGATTCTTGTATAGAAGTGACCTGCTGACAGCTCTTGGAAGCCTTCCTTCTCCACAGCGTCCTTGGATCCTGCTGGGAACCCCTCCAGAGCCTCGTTGTACCCAGGTGGCATGGCCCTCCAATAGAGACATTCCATGCCAGAAAAGTCCAATATCTGAGCACAGCCAGAAGCTCTAGTTCCTGCCAAGTCAGACTTTAGCTTTTCTAGGTCCTGTGACCTCACGGACTTCCCACGTAAACTCAGCAACAAGCCCAGTGAAGGACAGAGAGATACTGAATTCCCCAGGGGCGTCCATCTGTAGCAGGGAGAGAGGTGAAGATGACCTGGCGCAGGAAACATGCTTCACTGTTACTCTTTGGAGTTGCGTTCTTTCAAGGGCTGTGGAGGAAGAGATGGCAGAAGCACAGGGCCGACTGGGGCCACCCAAAACGTTTTGGGGGAAAACCAGCCCCTCCTAAAAAATATGCCTCTTCTAGCTGTGTAGGATGGAAGAACAGTAATGAAAACAATTTAGCCCATTCAGAGCAGTCTACTCTACAGGAATGCTCCCATAGGGAATTTGACTCTCAGGGTCACCTCGGTGAGGCAGGTTGAGCAAAAAATCTTACAAAACAGGAAAGTGAGGGACCTCCCTGGTGGCGCAGTGGTTAAGAATCCACCTGCCAATGCAGGGGACAAGCGTTCGAGCCCTCGTCCAGGGAGATCCCACATGTCGTGGAGCAACTAAGCCCGTGCACCGCAACTACTGAACCTGCGCTCTAGAGCCCAAGTGCCACAACTACTGAGCCCGTGTGCTGCAAGTACTGAAGCCCATATGCTGCAAGTACTGAAGCCCGTGCGCCTAGAGCCCGTGCTCCGCAACAAGAAAAGCCACCACAGTGAGAAGCCCGTGCACTGCAACAGAGTAGCCCCTGCTCGCCGCAACTAGAGAAAGCCCGCACACAGCAACAAAGATCCCACCCAGCCCTAAACAAAAAAAATAAATAAACTTAAAAAAAAAAAAAAAAGAAAAAAACAGGAAAGTGAGGCTTAGCCCAGACAAATGGCCTCACTATCTCCAGAACTGGAGCTAGAACCTTCTTACTGCAGAATTTCAAGTTCTTTCTATTGTACCTTGCCCAAAGTTATCATCAGTGGATAGATCAAAATGGTTTCCCCACTGAAATACCTGTGATGAGCCCAGGCTTCCACTTTGGTCTTTAGAATCTTCTGCCTTCATCTCTCTAATATCCCGAATGGGGGCCCATGGAGAGGGGAGGGCCTAGGAGGTGTGTAGGGAGAAGCAACAGGAATTTTGTTTTCTCTTTGTAGTTCCCATTTAGTTTCTCCTTGCCACCCTTCACACCACCCAAACATACCTTTAGGCAGAAACAGAACAGGATATACTAACAAGTGGATAGACAAGTGGATGGATAAATGAATGTAGATTTATTTTTTTAATATCTAGTATACTATATACTATTTCAATTCTGATGAATTATTAGGAACGTTTAAAAATCCTTAAAAATAACCCCCAAATGGAAAAGTCTTTTCTCAGTAGGACAGGGAAGGTTCATGTAATCAAAGGTTATGGAGTTCAAGCCTATAAAATTAGAATACTAAAACCAGACAGTGTTTCCTGAATTTTGGAAGACATTGTTCAGAACCAACAAAGGGAGTATTTGCACACTAGTCAGTAAACCTTGGAGCTTACTCCCCCAGGTAAGTCTAGGCTTACAGAAAAAAGCTAAGTACACCAGCAAGTTCAAGGAGTTTGGATACATTTGAGCATGGCAGGAGCTCAATGGGAAACTTGAAGAACACCCATACTTGTTTCCAGAGGCCAACCCCATGGACGGCAACTGCACTCCCCAAGGCATGTGTCTTGGTGCCCCTGTTAGAAACAACTCAGGGCTAGATAGAATAGCAAACCGGCCCAAGGTGACATATTCTTAAATAAGGTATGGGTCACGTTGTTCTTCTTCTGGCCTCAAGGCAGATTTCACTCTCTGTTCTGGAGTGCTCTGCAGCTGTTGGCAGAGCTGACCATAGAGATAATCATCTTAAGAGAGATTCTCTTACAATTGAGTGGAATGGGAACTTGTCGCATATCTAGAAAACATACAAGCATGCATTAAATGGAAATTTATTCCAGAGGAAAAGAAGAATGAAGGCAAAGGAATGTTCTTCAAATGCCAGAACAGCCAAGTGGAAGCAGGGGTCTGTCAGTCAAGATAGACTGGGTTTACAGCATGAGCAAACAACCCTCAGACTTCAGGGGCTTAGAACGACAAAAACAAATTCATTTTTCCTCTCATGCTCTACAAGTCCATCTCTGATCTGGGGTGGGGGTGACGGTTGGGACGTCCAACTCCAGTTGCCCTCACTCAGCGACACGGGCTGAAAGAGCCCCTTACCCGGAGCGTCCCCGGTCATGAGCAGAGGGAAGAAGGGTGAAGTGTTCATTTCACACTGATTCTCACAGATTCTCCCTGAAAACAGCACTCATCCCTTCTGTGACCATTTCATTGGCCAATGCAAGTCACTGTGCCATGGTTAACTACAAGGGCTTGGAAGTGAAATTCTCCCACAACCAGAAGAAGAACAAGAAACCTCAGTGAACAATTCTAAGAACTACCAGCAGGATATTTGTTTGCTGGGCACCAGATGGCTGAGCCAATATCATTGTTTGTGAAGTGCTGAGGCCAGGTATCAGGTTAAGACACGGAAGAGCTTCCATGTAACAGAATGGGCTGGCTAAGGAAGCAGCAAATTCCTTTTCATTGGATGTATTGGGAAAGAACATAAAGACTTTCTCTAAAAAATGCTAAAGGAATCCCAAATGACAATAGGAGCCAAATAGGTAGCATAATGTGCGAATCATCCAGGGAAAAAAATATGCCTTAACCATATGGAAATAATCTATCGTTCCATAAAGACATTTGCTCTCTCCCATGTGTCTTCATAAGTGGAGACTTCCCAGTCAACTTTTGAAAGGGACAGAGAATAAAAGGACATTCATTTACTTCCAAACAAGAACTGTGTGACAGATGGTAGCTGACACCACACCTCAGCCAGAGAGCCAACAGAGAGTGGAGGGGACAGGGGGGGCTGGGGGTGTATGTCCCGTGAAAAAGGGAGTGTTACTCAGGCTGAGTGCTTCCCTGGGGGGAGGCAGACCCAGTGTGGCCAGATTTTCCAATCTGATTGCTTAAGAAAAGCCAGAGATCTTGATACGTACATGCACTCTCCCCTTTTGCAATGTCGGTGCCATTATTTTCAAAAGACACTCTGTGGGCTGAACGAAGCATGATGTAGGCTGGATCTGGCCAATGGCCCACCAGTTCCCAGCTTCTGCTGGAAAGGACAATTCTAAGTATGGATGTGGGGAAAATGGGGAATTGTATGGTCTCTAAGACCCTGGGGGGAAGCCCAGTAAGTATCACCCTTCTTCCTGAATTCTGAACTAATGGAAAAATGAGACAAAAAAGTGAGCTGATGGGGGTCAGGGGAGGGCAAATTATAACCTTTCTTACTGAATAAAGCAAGACTGGGAAAGATGGGCAAGTCAGCTTCCTAGATTTAGAGATGCTGGACTGGGTCAGGTCTCTCCTCCCTCCCCTCCTTACCACCCATGCCCATGTGCACGACGTGTGCCCCTGCCAGGTAGCTGGTTCCCTAAAAACACAGAAGAAGAGGCAGAGCTACCTAGGCCTGGTTTCTCCTTCCAGATTCCCCCCATCAGACAATTCACTCCTTCTCCCACCAATAGAGATGAGGGTGGGCAGGAGAGTTTCAGACACACAATAGTGGTGGAAAGGACGAGATCCCACAAACAGTTATTTCCAGCCAAGGCCACCTCTAGCACACAGTGCATCTTTGTGAGAATTACAAAAAGGCACTCCAACCTGGCAGCTGAATGGCAGAAAGGACCCTTCCTCCCAGCTGATGCAGCCCCAAGCTGGGGCACACAACTTGGCAAGAAGCACCACGGCTAGATTCCAGCCCACACTTGCCTACTCGGCCTGGTGCCTAAGTACAAAAACCCACAAGTGCCCATAGCAGCCCTGCTTCAGACTCTAATAATCCTATCGCTTTGATTCCAGATTCTTCAGTCTCCAAAGTAACCACATTGTGAACAGCACCCCCTCTCTGTCCACCTCCAACAGTTGAAATTAATATGGGTCCAGGCTGTGTCAAGTTTGTGAATGGGGCGGAACGGACAAAAAGTGGACTGCCTGGCAGAGCTGGTGCCTTTTTTATTATTATTATTGTTCTCTCAATTTCCCCAGTCATGAAGTTGGTACAAATTTTCAAAGCGTGAACAGCCATTTTTTTTAGCATGTCAGAATTTAGTGAGGCTATAATCATTTCTTCACAATGTTTTTTAGTAAAGAATATATTAAGGGAGACGTTGTTTTAAAAGTTTCCATGTACAACTGTGGCTTGTCCCAAATTCTCTGTATTCAGATGTCAGACTATAATTGTTGGTTAGCAGCAAGGTTACCAGATGGGTTATAAAATGCATTTCAAATGAATATCAAAAGGACTTAAGGAAAATACAATTAACAGCTGGTGTAGTTGAGGCAGGCTACGGTTTCACTGTAAAAAAAAAATGAACACAATCTTCATTAGAGTGAAGCACATTTCTTCATCCATGACATACCGTCTTCATTTCTAGAGTTCAACTCAAGAAGGAAGAAAGACATCCAGCTCTAATTAAACAAAACAAAACAAAAGAAAAAGGAGTTGGAAATTTCTACTTATCAGGGGTGAGAGATATGCCCATGGAGGGGAAAGCAGAATGAAAAACAAAGAATATTGAGTTGCAGCTGATCTCACTAATATTTCATAACCAGGGAAATGCAGTCAGTGCTGTCTCCAGAGACCCACACAGGATGTTAGGCTTCTACATTCTTTCATATTTCTACTCAAGCCAGGTGCATTTAGAAAAAAAATTAAATGTTTGATACTATTTAGCTGGAAGTGAGTTCTTTTCTTTACCACATTTCCAACAAACAGAATTCCACATTTTGCCAACCTATTTCCAGGTCACTGATATGTTTTAAGAAAAGAAAGCAGACATGATCGACTGGATAATCTACAAAGACCACTCTTTCAAAACACAGCTTAAGTGAGACCCACTCATTTGTTCATTCATTCATTCATTCAGCTAGCACTTACCAAGCATCTCTAAATAGGCAGGGTAATAACTGCTTCTACAGCACCCTTTCCTTTCCTCTAAGACCACAGAGTACACAACCAAAGTTGTTTTTATGTACAGTTTAAAACCGTCACATTTTTTTTCTCAGTGAGATGAGCAAGTGACATGTTTCCCCTTTAATAAGTATCTGAGGAAGAAATAAGCAAACAAACCCACTTCATTCCACACGTAATTCCTTGCATGTAAAAGAGAGGGAGAACATATTTGTATTATGGAGAACATATATTTATGATTATCACTTTCACTTTAACGAACAGAGAGATGTCCTAAATATGGAGTTCCTGGGAGTAAGCAAGAGCAAACACTCTGCTGTTGGCAACTGTGGTTGCACTAATCTCAGGGCAGAAGTCTGCGGCGGAACCCTCGGGGGTAGAGCACGTGGCTTTCTTCACTTATCTTTCTAACTCCTTCCACTTGGAGACTTGTAGGGTGCAGGGCAGGTTCACAGATAAATAGTCCTAACACAAGATGCCCGTAACAATGAGGTTGCTTTCTCCTCTTCTCCCTTCCCTCACAAAGATAACAAACAGAGGAGGAAAGCGTGGCACATGGGAAAGTGGAGTTAAAATGTACTGCACGTTACTAATCCTAACATAACATTGGCAGCTTGTACCATCCCCCTGCCAAACCCAAATTAACACACTGCCTTACTGGAAGGCAAAGGCTGCAGCTATATTTATAGCTCAATTAACAAGTTTCATAACTAAACCTCCAGAAGTCCTAGGCAAACCTGACAAATGCTATGCATCTTAACGCCACGATGACCCTGCCAGAATGGCACCATCTTCTAACGGGGAACAACTCCTGCTTTCACCTTGTGAGAACAATGATGATTGGCACCGGCCCATCTGATAAAGGGAAGCCGGCTGGGCAACTCGGCTCTTGTCAGGGGTACATCTCTAACAGCTCCCAACCAGCGCACATACGGTTGATTCAAGCAGGCGGCTAATTCTTCTTCCCTTTGCAGATGGACGGAAATGCCTGCTCCTCAGGAGCCAATGGCTGCAAAGGATGGCTGCCATCTTATGACTCAGGAGCCTTGGTCCTCCCGGGAAGAGTGTAACAGAAACACAGGGTACGTCACTTGGCGGGTATTGTAACTTCAAAAGAAGTAGAAAAGCTCTTCATAATATCTTCCAAGCAGGTTATTTTTGCTTGAGGGGGAAAGGCTCTTCAGAGGATGATTGGTGCATGGGTGGTACTGCTGGCATGACTAGGAAGGGTACGGTAAAGTGTTTTTAATACGGCACTTGACTTAGAGCAAACTGCCTGCAGAGTCCAGTCCAAGATTCCCTTTTACCCAGGGAGAACACACTTGAACGCATGGCACAGGGCACTGTGATGATCTACTTGCTCATTTAGCTCCTCTGTGGGACTGGGAGCTCTTTGAGCCCAAGGAGGGAGGAACATTCTATAACCCGGTGACCGCTGCAGCATTTAGTTCAGAAGTCAGTAACAGTAAGGGCTCAGCATTTGTGGGTGAGGAAATGAATCAATGAATGCATGCATGAAGGAATGAATAATGCAATAGATACACAGTACCATTCTCCCACATACCATCAAACTTATAATGCTGCAAGCCTTTTGGTTTAATTTACAGGCTGGAGTTACACACACTTCATGCACCATCCTCACCTCTTCCTATCAACTATAATGCAGCTCCAGCTACCTCTATCGTGGGTCTCTTCCCCATTAAGAGCAGGTTATTCAGGTCACAAAACTTTGGAAAACACCTACAATTTGCTGGTCAGAGCCCACATTCATTTCTATTGTTTGAAACCCTTAGCTACTAACATGGGGGCAGAGTAGAGATGATCAACTATTAATGCTACTTGAATAGATTAAGGTCCACAACTTTGGTAAGTTACTAATTCCTGAGCTTCAGTTTCCTCATCTGTAAAATGAGAGAGTTAATCCTGAATTATCTTTAGGTGACTTTTCAACTTTAAAACACTACGATTTTATTTTTCTGCCCTCTAGTCATACCCACACATATGAATGGCGTACTTCTTTGTTCTCCTATCCCCTAAAATGGATGATTGCTGAAGCTATTTTTAAGACACCAAAACTTCTGAATCTGGTATAAGAGAGCCCACACTCTTTTGCCGCCTTTGCACTCTCATTGCTGGGCCTTTGAGTTCCAAGTACAAGAGTATTTTTTCCAAGGAATATAAAAGGATCATTTTCTCAGGACAACTTTGTGGCTGCTAAAAAAAAAAAATCATAAAGCTACAAGCACAGGATAACGAGGATAAGACAAGTAAGGTGCTGTTATTAAGGTAGACTGGAGTCAGACTAATAAGGAAATTCTGCCAGGGTCCTAGGATCTATTGTCTCTCCCTGCTTTTTCAAGGAACAGGATGTGGAACAGAGAGGCCTGTGCAACAAGGACCTTAAAGAGGTAGTCCACTGGCCAAATCTGGCCCCCACATATGTTCAGTGGGCCAAGTTGTGCACAGCTGCTGAGGTTTTGATGTGAATTTAAATAAATGCCTTTGGGTGGGTCATGGACTGCCCAGTTTATCAATGGTCCTTACCACTCCCTACGTCTTCTATGTCTTAACATTTTCATTCATTAATGGCACTGGCCCTTTGCTAAATTCACTGTATCTGTCTTCTCTTACTAGAATAGAATGCTATGTCCCCTGAGTATAAGACGGTCCTCTGTTCATGTTATATACAGTGCCTTGAAGAGTGTCTGGCTCATGTAAGTATTCTGTACCTATTTAGACAGTGTACCAGGTACTGGAGATTTTGAGATGAATGATACAAAGTGCCTTGTCTCAAAAGCTCACATTTAAGAGAAGGGGTAAGGAACACAGGGAAACACATATAACAACCCAGCACAAGAGCTTTGATAAGGGAGCTATGTTAGAAAAGATGAACAGGAAAGCAGGGAACATTTGCATTTTTCCTTGGTGTTCGTAGAAGTTCATGACCTGGACAAGGGAGAGAGGGCATTCCACACAGAGAGCTGAGACTGGGTAAAGTCACAGAGCGTCGGAAGTACACATGTTCGGGACTCAGGCCACTTCAGTCGAGGTCGGAGAGACAGCACGGAGGAGGAGCCGCTAGAGGTGACACCAGGGAGGTAGCACCTTTGCAGGATTGTGAAGACCTCCAGGGCCGCCGTGCTGAGGAGTTTAGATGCTATTCTGCCGGAAAGAGATACTATTAAAGTATTCCAACCAGGGAGTGGCAAGAAGAGAATGGTGGTTTTGAAAGTTACTCTGACATCACTCCAGGGTTGGGTTGGCATGAGAATAGGCTAGGAGAGTTTTACAGAGGTCTCCAGGAGAGGATGAAAGCCTCTGAGGGCGGGTAGGAAACGTTGTGTTTCTCTTGGGAGAAATTCATGCAGTAGAAATTCTGGAGACAGAACTAACAAGTGGGAGAGGAAAAGAGGTAAGAGTTGAGCATGGGCCCGTGGTTTCTGGCTTGGATAAACTGGGCAGATGGCGTTGCAGTGGAGGGGAGGACAAAAGAAGGAACTGGCAGTGGGTACAGCCACTGAATTGTCCATATCATGGTCCATCGTGACCTTTCTCAGGGCAGTTTGAAAAAAATGAGGGGATTGAAAATAAGTGCAGTGGATCAAAGAAGGAATATGATGTGAACAATAAAGGCTCGTAGAAGAAGGGGTGATTTATTTATTTTTTCAAAAAACTTGGGGAAGGGGGAATGGGGATGAATAGACAGGACACAGGAGATTTTTAGGGCAGTGAAACTATTCTGTCTGATACTACAGTGGTGGGTGCATGCCATTCTGCATTTGTCAAAACCCACAGAATGTACAACCCCGAGAGTGAGCCTTAATGTAAACTACGGACTTAGGGTGATGGTGTGTCACTGTAGGTTTGTTGATTGTAACAAATGTACCACTGTGGTGGCAGAGGTCGATGGTGAGGAAGGTTGTGCCTGTTTGAAGACAGGAGGTATATGAGAAATCTCTGGGCTTTCCACTCAGTTTTTTTGTGAACATAAAAAGAAAGTTTATTAATGAAAAAAATTAGTGAAGTTTGAAAAGGGAAATAAGGTGGTATCTTGACAGAAAAGCAAAGTCAGGAAAGACAGTGGTTTTCTTTCTTTCTCTCTTTCTACAGATATAGGAATATAAGTATTTTTAGGCTTTGAAGTGGTCTGTGAGGAAAATAGTTGAGAGAGAAGATATAGTTGGTGCAAATAAAACTCCTTGGGAAGGACTTAGAATAGCGCCAGGTGCATAGTAATTGCTCAGTAAATGTCAGATTGTTATCACTACTGTAATATCCATTACTTTCTTCTTTATTGTATAGTAATTTAGGTCACTGCCCAGCTCACTAATGAGACCATTAGCTCATATAGAGAAAGGATGTGACCGCTTAGAGTTTGTGTTCCTTATAAGCACTTAGCACAATTCCTCCAACAGAATCTTTATTCATTGACTGATTCATTCAACATAGTTATTGAACAAATGGTGGCAATTGAATCTTCTCAGATGGTCATTTGGGCTTCTGCCTTTATTCCAAGTATATTTTAAGCATTTTTATCCTTACCTGTGAAGTACCATGTGGTATGTATTAAACAAATGGCCCCGGCCCTCTCAGTTTACAATGCTAAACTCATCTGTGTCAGTTATGAGACTTTCAGCCACAGGGAACATAATTACAAGTCCAGAAGAAGGAGACTGAGGGGTCTAACTGGAGTAGGATCAGAGACTCCATAATGACATCAAACATTGGGGTCCTTCTATTTTGCTGCTATGCTGATCTTAGTGTTGCCTTCATCCAAAAGCTGGCCTCCTTCAGTGTCACAAAATGGCCACAGTAGTTTTAGGTGTCACTTATAGACAGAACAACATCCAGAGAATAAGAGACCATTTCCTCCTGGGTACCTTTGTTGTGAGAGGGAACCTTTCCAAAAGACTCCCAGCAGACTTGTCTTACATCTCAGTGGCCAGAATTGTGTCACAAGCCGGAACCTCAAACCATCTTTACGTAGCTTTGGGGAATGGGGCCACCATGGCTGCCTTAGGCTAGTTAGGAGCCTAGGGAAGGGAAGCAACCTTTCCAGAGTACGTGGTCTTATGGTGGAGAGGTGACCCTGGAATAAACAGAGTTCTGCTTGGAAGGATAAAGAAATGGGGTGGGGCAGAGAAATGGATGTTGGATAGACAGTCAACAGTGTTAGGCTTGAATCAAGACTCATACAGCAAAAGAATAAAAAAGATGATATAAAAATGTGCCTCTTCTAATATGTGGACATAAAATTTTCTTCTGGAAGTTACTCTATGAGGATATAGAAGATATACTAGTAAAACGATGAACAAGTAAATAACTACTACTTCAAGTTTCAGCCAGGTGATACGAGAAGGGCATCATCAAAGTGCTTAGAGATGCAGCACACACACTGCCTTGTGGTCTCAGAGTAGTTCCCATGGTGCGGGAGACAGATTCTTCTTTCCCCTCCATCAACATTTCATTGTCAGTTATGTGTCAGAGCTCATACCCAAATCTGGAAATAAATACTAATAAATCAGGTTTCCTTTACTAGAAGAGTATATAATCTAGAACAGAAGACTAATAACTACATAAGTAACTGTTAACATGTGTTTTTAGATGCAGGAGGAGTATATAAGGCACAGTCTAGCCCCAAATTAGCAACAGTCAGTTTTATTTGGGGGAAGGAAGAATTTCATACAGGAATGTGATGCTTGAACTGGGTCTTGAAAAGTAAGTAGTTGCTTGCAAGATGAAAAAGGGACTAGGAAAGACTTTCCAAAAATAGGAAATATTATAGCCAAAGGTGTACAGTACACGTGTGAATTCTGCCCCCATGGAACGCCAAGTGGATTCAAATGGCTGGAGAATAGAGTTTAAGAAGGAGTGTTGGGGGCTTCCCTGGTGGCGCAGTGGTTGAAAATCTGCCTGCCAATGCAGGGGACACGGGTTCGAGCCCTGGTCTGGGAAGATCCCACATGCCGTGGAGCAACTAGGCCCGTGAGCCACAACTACTGAGCCTGTGCGTCTGGAGCCTGTGCTCCGCAACAGGCCGCGGCAGTGAGAGGCCCGCGCACCGCAATGAAGAGTGGCCCCCGCTTGCCGCAACTAGAGAAAGCCCTCGCACAGAAATGAAGACCCAACACAACCAAAAAAATAATGTAAAAATATTTTTTAAAAAATTAATTAATTAAAAAAAAAAAAAAGAAGGAGTGTTGTTGGGGGTAAGCCTGGAGATTTTGACAGGAACGAGATGATGGAGGGCCTTTTTTCTCACCATGTACATAAACTGAGATTTTGTGTAATAAGTAACACTGAAGACTTTGCAAAGTGAATAGGCATTTTAAATATCACTGGAAGCTGAGTCATGGGGAGATTGGGGTGAGAACAAGTCTAGAGACAGGGCTTTCGGTTTAGCAGTTGCTTCAATTGTTCAGGCAAAAGCATGATATTGCTCGAGCCAAGGCAACAATTGAGAGTCTGGAGAAGAGGGAGGAATAAAACACTTGATAAAATTCAGTGACAATTTGGATGTGGAAAAAGAAATGGAAAAGTCAGAATAACTGAATAGGTGAAAGTATGATTAATCAGGATAGAGAAGACAAGAGGAGAAGTTAAAAGGCAGCATGATCAACTCATCTGGTTTGCCCAGGACTCTTCCAGTTTTAGCACGAAAAGATCTACATCCTAGAAAACCCCTCAGTCCCAGGCAAACCAGGATAATTGGTTATCATATAAGGAAAAGAACATTTTGCGGAAAGCATGATAAGTTCAATTTGGAAGATAACGAATTCCTAACCTATTGTGCAGTAGAACATTCAATTTGCATCTACTTGACCCCCAAACAGCTGGCCAGGTCAGTGAAAATTCAACCAGCTAGCATTCACTAACTGGGTACCCCCCCAAAATATGGTTTTCCAACAATTTCCACATTTACACTCCATCCTGTAGATACCACCATCCAGCTTTCCCACAGTTAAGGTAAGAGCCCTCACACAAGCGGATGTATAGTTTTTACACTGGGTTTGGTGGGCTGCAGATACAATGTAAAGGATGATTGATGGACACTGATGGATTTGATTCACTTGTGCAAATTTTTTAAAAAACTTATTCTTAAAAGGAATATGTCCTATTGTAACCCATGGTCATTTCTATCAAGGGGGCTACCATCTGCTTTTGCAGCCTACAAAATTATTATTCATCAGAAAAGACAGTGCTTCCCTGCCTTATTTATCTTTGTAGCACAGAGACATCCATGTACTGTATATACACAAGTGCTCAACAATTTGTTGCAAAACTGAATTATTTTGAGCCTATAAATGTATATATTACACTTATTACACATAAAATCAAAACAGCTATGATCTCTAAATTCCTTTACCTTTTTTAACAAATAAGAATTTGAAAACCATATACAAGGAAGTTTTAGGTTTGTACAACAACTAACTCTGAGAAATCTAAACATCCAGTTTAGCTTAGTAAAAGCCTAAAACATCATAGCAAGAAGAAAGTTCCACTGAATACATTTATTTATGCTTGAGACCAATATTGTCCCACCAATAGCAGGCTCTATAAACTGACCCAGTGCTCAAAGAGTCCCCAAATGCCTTATTTAAAACAATGGAGCAGACATTTAGGATGATATTCAGCTCTTAACTTGGCAATTCCCACTACTGATTTAAACCAGACCTTTAGTGTTATTTTTAACATAGGTTTTGGATTTAATTATCTTAAATGTCTAAAAGAATGCATACAATTCCCAAACTGTTTATCTCTTTTATGGTAAAATCTCTTCCCCTATCGCTAGAAATCTGTTTTAATTATTTAATCAGTTTGGCTGAAGCTCACAAAGCATTAAATTGTTAGTTGTTACTTAACATTCCTTATAAATTGCATTTATTAATTTCTGGATAGAGACTTGTCCATTGCTACAGTAATTTAAATTAGTACCACATGGTTACAGACTGCTGCTGAATGATGATTAAATCTTTGGGGCAAATTCAGTCTTTTAAGATATTTAAATGGCACTAGAGATAAGCTAACCAAATTTGGGTCCAAGAAGTTCCAATTTATCAAAAATGTAATAAACCATGGCCAGAATATTCATCGTAAGCAGCACATAATGTGGTCCATGAAATGACATTTTAGCATCTCTCTCACTGTGGTCACAGCGAAGTGCTGATGATGCAGACACAGCAATGCTCCATTGATATTTAACAGTTCCCTCTACAAGGTACTTCGCAATATTGTGACTTTTTATACACTCAAGTCCCCCTGATACTCTATCAGTCATTTTGTTCTTCAACACACTGACACCTTCCTTTCTTGGCGCTTTAATTTCACGGGTGCAAACAATCAACATAGCACACAATCCTTTGAAATCTTAGCAACAGAAGGAGGAACTGTAGGACCTTGGTGGCCTTTCAGAATGACAAATCGCTAGGGGAAAGAGCTCTGTAGGGACTGACTCTGAACTACTTAGGTACAGATGATGAGGGGGAAGCTCGGAAAATGTTAAGGGATCTCTCCCAGGTCACAAAGGTGGCGACAGGCTCTAGAACTCGGTTTCTTTAGTTGCAATCCAAAACTGTTTCTTCAGTACCTACTACCACCACCGAGTCTATTCGGCTGATATGATCCTAGACCTTAAAATTTGCTGAGATCGTTGAAAGGACATGGTCATTTCTTCCCGGGGAACCAACTGGGGGAAATCAAGTGATAAAAAGTGAATCTTCCCATTGCTTCCAGGTACTTAATAATAATAATAATAAAAAAGAGGGTGATAGGCAAGGGATAGAGGAGACCATAAGTGTCTCCTACTGGAAAGATGGACCGAAACACTCAGGTAGAATAACAAAATCAACTCATAAAATAATAGATTCATCTTCCTGCAGCTAAAGATAAATATTAAATAATCCTAGGTGCTGCTGGATAAAAATTAATTTCTGTAAGGCAGATAGTGTAGTACGTATATGTGTTTCAATTTCTGTTTGGCAAGGTGCCTATTTTGAGCATCCTGCACAGACCTTTGAAGTACGGGGGCTGCTGTGATAATGCAGATGCTGAAACAAGAATTGCTTCCTCCAGGCTCCCAAGCACTGTAGAAAGTCTGTTTTGGATCGTCAGTCTCCCAGCTAATTCCATGTATTCGGTCTAAAAACACAACATTTTTTAATGCATTAATGATACATTGCGGCCCTTCTGAATTGAATTGTGCCAGAAGATGGGAGTGACATTAACTTATTAGAGAAGGCACAAAGTGCTGAACCACTGCAATTTATGTTCCCCAAATTACAGTCAGGTGCAGTCGCCCGCATGGGGCCTGTTGAAACAGGATACGGTGAGAAAAGAAGTGCTTCAGATAGAGCCCTCTAATGATTAATTTACAATGGAAAGAAGGAGAAAGGGCAAATAATACACTGTATTCTAAATCATGAAACTATTATAGACGTCCCGCCTGCCTGCTCTTAGACCATCTGAGAGCTAAGCCGTTTTATCCTACAGCCCCGGTTGTTTTAACTGTGCTTATTTAATACCGGCGTTTGACAAATCACATAAAGTGTTCCTGGGAAGTCAAACACCCTCAGGACCACTTCTGTAGAAACTTTCAGAAATGTTAAAGTAAAAACAACCACCAAAACAATTGCGACAACTGCAAACTGAACTTTTTCAGAAGTTCCCTAAAAGCCATTTTTTAAAAAAATCATGAACATTTATCCCTGGAAGTATCTTCTGGTAGGAGCATGGAGGTTAGAGAAAGGGATATTCTGGACCAAGCAAACGCCATGAGGCATGGTGAGTTCTTGATGGTCATGGAGAGAAGAGGAAAGTCACCGGGGAATCAATGAATGGAGTCACCCTCAATTCCAAGTCTACTCAAGTTCTTTCTATAGAAGGTTTTAGCAGAACACTGGGTCGCTAAATGGAACCAAAGAGTGGGGTCCCTCACTTTGACATTCTACCAACACTCTATGCATCTTTCCAGAAGGGACATACAACCCAGCATACCGACTGAATTCTAACTTGCCTCACTGCATTCTGTCTCCTCTGAATACCTCCTGGAACTTCATCTGGTCTTCATTCCATGTTATATAAACCAATATGAGCTGCTGGAAAATTGCCCTTGAGGTGGTTGTACTTCAGTACTGGGCAACATGACTCATGAATATTTTTAACAGTCACGGCCATATGTTCCTCTCCTCTATGGAGCATGGAGCCAAACAGAGCTTCTTAAATAGCACACAGTGTGGCAGCTACTGCCAGGCACACTGAGAAGAGGCTTACAGTTGGATTTGTTCCCACAATCAGAGATGGGAAAGGTCCCTGACTCGAAGAGAGAACACCAGATGACGCGAAGCTAAGAAAATATCAGGAGAATAAAGGGTCTGTTTTTGTGTTCTGTCTTCATCTTTGTTTTCTATGCTTGATTTATTTTACAAATCAGTTAAGGGAAATGCTCTTTACAGGTCAGTCTTCAAGTTAAGCCAAGCCCTCTTCCTCCCCTATACTTTCTCCTACCATACTGTCAGGATTCCAGGGTACCCAGGAGGTGATGCCACAAACCCATCAACACCCAGAACTGTAGTCACAGAAAAGAAAACTTCCCTGTTTTCAAGATATGACAAAGTTTCAAAGTACAAAGACACTCATGGACCGGGGAAAGTGGAAGCAATTTTTGAAGAACAGCTTTTAGAGGGGATGAGGCTTTGTGTTAAGGGAGAGGAATGGAAGAGATGAGAATAAAAGAGACATAGTTGCTTGAAAGAGGATGGAGGCTCTGAGGGGGACCATCATGCCAAAGGGGAAGGGGTACAGGAAAAAAAGAAACTGGGTTATTACCTGAGATTTTTTCCTTGACAGGCCCAGATTTCTACTTTCTAATGGCAATTTTGTAAATGTCCAACTTTGTTTTGTTTCTGAATAGGGATCTACTTTAAATTATCCAGCTTGAGTTGACCAACTGAACTTATTTCTCAAACTTTCTGGCTAAGTTTAATAACCTGATATTTATTTAAGAGCCCAGCACTGTTTGGCACTATGTTAGGAATGAGAGATCTGGCTTTGGGCAGGACTGACAGGGTCCCTGCCCTTCCAGATCTTATGTCACTATACTAGCATTTGACAAGCATTATGGCAACAGCTGTGTGGGGTTAGGGAGGGTCCCCCAGAGGGAATAAGAGCTAAGGTGAGACTTTCATGATACAGAGAAACAACTCTGATCACCTTTATGAGTCTAATCTCACCATTTGTAAAGTTAGGATTCTCCTGCCTCCCACTGGCTTAGTGCATCAGAAGGAGGCAACTAATTAGAACGTGGTTACCCGTGTGGGAATAAGCAAGCGTTTGTTGGAGGGAAGAAAATGTAGTGTGTCACCAATCCTGGGAGGCCACGAAGGTGCCAGTTGGGGGATTCAATGTTGACCCTGAGTTTCCAAAATGACACAGGAAAAATACATAGCTGTGCTTTCCGGCCTCAAATCTCTGCCCCTGCCTGCCCTGCCAGCCCACCTACCCCACGCCCTCAGACTAAATGCCTTCAAAGCAAGCAGATACAAGTGGCAGTTAATAAATCTGATTTTCTCTTGTCCCTTGCGGAATCTGGCACCATGCTCACCCTGTACCTTGCTGTGTCCGGTGATCTGGTTTGGGCCCCTGGTTCTATTGCCACATCACCGTAAACGGCACTTGAGTACAAAACGAGGTCTGTCAGGAGTGAAAGAACTTCAAAAACAAATGCCACCAAACTCTTTATTTGACAATTGTAGTTCAGGGTAAATCAACTGCCCAACTCTACATGGGCGTGTAAGCTTACTACAAAACATGTCTGGAATAGCAGGGGATTCCTCTGACCTCACGCCTTCCGTAAAAGTTATTACTTTTTACTTTTTACTGTCTTTGACTGTATTCCCATGATGCAGAATACTTTCAAGTGTAAAAAATGCAATCATCCAACTGCTTAGGCAATCTCATACCAAATATCTATGTGGCTAGAAAAAAATGAATATGTGCCCTTGTGTAGAAAATATCTGGGGTTGAATTGTTCTCTTTTTGTTTAGATAGGTGGCTGTCTGTTATACATGGGTTTAATTATTTTCCCCACTTGCTTTTATATGCACTTTCACTCCTGTGGTGGCAGGGTTTTATTATTATTATTATTTTTAATCCCAGAAAAAAAGGAAAAGATTCAATACGGAAAAAGGGCAAATGCAGTGAAATCTGCTATAATGATTGTTCAGTGGGAACCGTGGTCATTGCAGGCTAGGGTTGCACACCTACTCATTCTTTTGTGATGATCATGCTTTTACTATTTCAAATTTAATACTTTTTCTAATATATTATATGTTACCTCCCATGTATTTAAGCTGTACTTAAAAGCATGCTAAGAACTGGTAATTCTTTAATGGTTGTTCACTTACAAGCAATTGTGGGTCATTACACAATCATTTAAAGGGCATTAATGAGAACCATTTAATGGTTTTAGTAGAATATCATTGTAAGGGACAGGGGAAAAGTTACTGGCTGTAAATTTTTATGACCATTTCTTACAAAACGTATTACTTTAAAGATTTATGTATGTAACAATGAGTACAATAAAAGCCATGCTAAAAATAATTTGAAATCAAAGTAATGCATAGATATAAGTCTTTGCTCTGCTGCAATTGGGTGGGCCCCATTTTTTTTTTAAATCTTCCTTTTCTCCTTCCTCCCTTCTTCCCTTCCTTCCTTCCTCCTCCCTTCTTTCCTCCCTCCCTCCCTTCCTTCCTTCCTTCCTTCCTTCCTCTCTCTCTCTCTGCTTTCGTCCTCCCTCCCTTTCTTCTCTGCCTTCTTCGCTGCTTCCTACCCTTCTTCAACACTTCCATTTTGCTTCTTAAAAGACATTTTTAGTACCATTAAAGATTTTATTTTTAATGAAAACCATTAGAGATTGAATTCTTAACCAATATGATTTTTAGTTGCTGGGGGTGGAGAACAGAGAGATAAATAGAACAGAACAACGTGGCACAGAAATGCCCCAAATGTCATGAATCTTTGTTTACAGACCTTTCCCCCATATATCATTATTTTAAACTATTTCCTCTTATATATACTATAGGACTAAAATAGAAAATCCAATACTTTCTAAGACATCATTCCCTCAGGTAGGACAGGTGACTAAAAAGGAAGAGGAACTAGTCCTGGTAGGACACCCATGGAGATCTGTAAAATACATACAAAAAGGGGCCTCACAGGTACCCAGAGGAGACCCAGCATCCTGCTCCAAGCAGCTCACCTCTTGAAAAAGAAATGGGTATTTGAGAAGCTCACTCTACTGGGGGAGTAACCTTATTAAAGTGCTTTAATAACACAACAGTCATCGTACTATGCCTGGTTTTGTCCACTTGTGATTCTCGTGGAATACATAATGAATAAGACAATGCCTCTTTCCCAGGATTCTTGCAGAAGCAGGAGGATATTTCTAATTAAAAAGGCAGAGTTAGCGCGGCACACGAAATGAACAGAACCGTATCTCTAGAAATGCCGAGATTTTACTGTTTGCATTAAGTAACGCTTGTATTTCTCTCTGAATCCAGCCCAATACCCATTACCAATATGATGAAGATTTAAGATAACTTGGTGAAAAGATGGTGAATTACAACTTTTAATTAAAATGTAGAAAATGGTTGCTTTAAAATAAACATGATAACACTTTCATGATTGTTAATTTTTTATGGAGAGAACAAAAAAAGCAACCTGAATATTTTAGAATGCAACATTATAAAGTCAGGCAAAGGGGATTTTTAGAAAGTTAAGCATATCCCAGACAGAAGACTGTGCAGTTGCTACTCTCCATTTCTAGTCCCCTTGGAAACCCCAGTCGAATGCAACTGACACATCTGGATTCACAAGGATTTCTTTACTTGACCTATTCAGGTAAAGCAAGTGATGACGAGGATGGAAAGAGGGTAAGGCAAGCACTGAGGTATACACAGTTATTTACTCCAAAGAGCAGTTCAGTGAATAGAACAGGGAGGAGTAGAGCTGATTTCCCTATGTAACCTATATATCTTGATATAAAAAACAATTTTTTAAATAAATCTAATGTAGAGTTGAAATGTTACTGGTGCCACATTCTAGATTGAAGGAAGAAATACATTGAAAGACTGGCGAGTTCATGTGTGCTGTGTCCCCTCTACCATATTCGTTCATATTGATGCAAACCTAGCTTCACACCTCCTTCTGACATTAGCTCCAACTCTTCCCCTAGAGAAATGTTCTACTACTATTAGGTCTTCTCCAGCTCAGTGCGTGTGCGGTCTTCTCTCCCTCACATGATTCATGCTGATTCCTACCAGGAATCACCCTGACTTCTCTCTGCCCATGTGTTCTCTATCTTGATTAGTTCAAGTCCACCTCCTCCATGAAGCCTTCCCTGACTGCTGTAGCCTAAGGTCTGGCCTCAAAAACCTGAATCTACCACCAAATGCTTAGGCCAACTATAGTGAGAGTCATGGGGAAGACAGAACTGTTCACCCGCTGGTAGGGCGGGTATTCTTTTGGGTCAGTTGGCTTCTTTGTCTGTAAAATAAGGAAATAATTGTGCCTGCCTTAGAAGGCTATTGTGATAATTACATGGAAAACACATTAAAAAGCATCTAGAACAAAGCAGTTTCATATAAATGTTAGTTCTTTTCTCTCTCTTTCCCCTCCTTTCAAATTTAGAGACATATGTGTCTAAGGCATTCACATAAAGTAATTTGTTATATTTACTTTCTTGTACCTTTAAAATTTTTTTTGTTTTGTGGGTCTTCACTCTCTATCATCTTGCTGCATTAGTCTATGATCCCTCAAAGGAAGGGACCCTTATTTACGTATCATCATATTCCCTGCCTCATGTAGTATAGCTCTATATACAAAGTTAGGATCAATAAATAGTTATTAAAAGAGTAGATATTAGTCACTTTCTCTAATGTTTGGGAAACCTTTTTAATTTACATAAAAATAAAAGCCCCAGATTAGCAACACTGTATTCCCCTAGTTCTCTATATATGACTGAATTTACACACAATGGGAAGGGAGCATCAAACAGTTCGATTTCATGTTCTGTTCTGTCACCTAAGCTGGATAGCTCCATGTAGTAATAGGTGGTACTAATGAAGTACAATCGTGCATTTAATTCCCAGTGTGGGTATGTTTAACTTACAGACAGAACTTTTCTATGCCTAGGGAATATATCTTTGTACTTCTAGGCAAGTGTTAAAAAATAAAAATAAAGAATGCTACTGGCCTCAAGGTGGTCTTGGGAAATGAGCAGTGAGGATCAACACAAACAAGGAAAAATTCAACTTGTCTTACACGCTATTGATGGAAGGATGGCCTTGTGATCTTGGTAGTCAGAGGACACTACATTTTAGCATTCAGCACTTAATTCATAAGCTTCTTCCATTGGTGAAATGGGGTGTGGTCCACAAAGGCAGCAGAGCAGAGCTGCTATAGGTTTGGCCTCTAGGCGCCAGATGGCCTGGCTGCTCGGGGACCTATAGTCAAGTTACATCACCACCTTCTGCCTCCATTTCCTGACTGGTAAAATTGAGAGGAGTTCCTGCCTCGTGGCATTGTCCCCAGGCACAAAGAGGTAACAGATGGAAAGCCGTTACAGCGGGGCCTGGTACAGAGTGAGGACCATGCAAGGGTTAAGTGTGAAGCTGCAGGATCTGAAACACTCAAAATGATTCTGCGGTAGCGCTCATTTCTTCTCTTCAACTCTCTCCTCCTTCATAAGGAGCAGCATGGAGTGGAATCCTAAAACCCATAACAGGGGCATTCCTCCCTCTCAGTGGTGGAGTAACAGAAGAAACACCCCAAGTCCTTTCCGCAATCACTCTTACACTTTTAAAAGCCAATCAGCATATGTGTGTGTCCCGCCTCTGAGACGCCCTGTGTTCTGAGGCCCTCGGAGCTGATGCCCTTAAGTGGCATGTCTGGATTTAGAAAGTGCCAAACTAAAAGCAAAACCAGAGATGACAGATAAAGAACAACCTTCCCAAAGGGTGAGGAAACTTGATGAGATCAAGGAGAAAAGGGGGCCACACCACTGAAATAGCTTCATCCCAGAGATCGCCACGAAGCAAGAGCCGTTAAATGCGGTGTGACTTCCAAATGGACAATTTCTAACAAAGTTGAGCTCTTAGAATCAAAACAAACTGTTGGGGGTGCCTTCAGACATTATACGTCTGACTAGCAGTGGGGAAAGTAATGATTTTGCAAATTATGCTGGGAGGTTGCTACATCCTTAAAAGATATGCAATATTATGTGTCATCTGATTTTGATGCGATTTCTAGAAAGAGAAAGGTAAGTTAAAAATAGAAATTCCATTTTAACACATGTTTACTCTTGCTTTTGTCTGGGGTCCAAAAACGACAACGTGTTCTTCCCATTCACTGCAGCAGCATGATTTTTACATAAAATTTGAGACCATGTGCGCTGCCAAAGCACCCCTCCAAGAAGGTAAGCCCACTCTTCCCATCTATCACACACCCTTCAGACTTTTCTTACTTAAGGGCTTGTCATTTCAGTGGGGAGGAAGAGCTATCAAATACCAGCCACGTGGAGTTTTATTCCTTCATGCTGTTTGTGATAAACTTCAGGGGACATATTTAACCTTCAATGAAAAGTAAAATTTCTGGGGCCACCCCAGCCGCAGGATAATATCACTGCTCTTACAGCAGCACTGAGCTTTAAGACACCGCCAAACAGTCCAGGCATAGGATGGGCCAGTATATATCATTCCTGTGGGAGGGGGGAATTCTACAAACTACTAAACCACTTGGTGTTAGTCTACAGCTCGCGCCCATTATTATGTTGTTGTTGTTATGGTTATTATTGTTCTTTGTCTTCTTAGGGACAGTTTCCTCTGGAAAGACAGAACCGTTCACCTTCTGGCAGGGTAGTCACTCTTTTGGATCACAGGGTATCATTTTGCCAGCTTCTCGGAGTTGCTAAATTGCTGAGAAAACCGTGGGAGTTTGGGCTTCATGCCTGGAGGCGGCACAGCTGGGGATCGGCTCTAGGTGCTTCCCTCACCCTTCTTCCCCTGTCCCTTTGGCCTCATTCCCTACAACTTGGATAAAGAAGCAAAGTTGCCAGAACTAAGCTTTGTTTTCAAATTCACTTCAACCATTGCTTCTGAGGACCTAATAGGACCCAAGTCTGTGCTTGGGACTGCTGGAGATAAGAGATTCCAAGTTTTAAAAGAAAGTTATGTTTGAGACGCATTAAATTCAGACACACACACACACACACACACACACACACTCCCCATCAGACCTTAAAGAGCATGGGGTAGAAATGTCCTCAAGCTCTCCTGTCCTTAGAAATGGGTTAGAACATCCCTAGCAAAGCCCTAGGGAAAGTGCATTTGCTGGGACATTAACCAAGATATTTGGAGATCTCTCTTTTCTGCTGGAAGCAGGAGAGCAGAGACAATGTTAACTACAAGAAAATGAGCAAAGAAGTGGGTTTTAACTTTCATGCTCTAACAGGGCCAGAGAGGGAGATTACAAGGGAAGCACACAGGCAAATGCAGAAGGCCGTGTCCTGCCTACCCAGGGAGATGAGCATCGTAGGATGTGCTGCAGAGGCCCACGGCCAGCACAATCTATTAAATAGCTCAAGTTAGTCAATGTGGAAGAAATTTTTAGACACACATGCCCAACCATATGTGCACGGCCAAGATTTAAAATAGAAAAGTGAGAGACTGTTGGATGACTGAGGATTTTTCCCTTGCCAGGAAGTCCTCCTTAAGGATTTCATAGCTTGCAAAAGAGAACTGCTTGCCAGACAAGCCAAGAAAAAGACACAGAAGATTGGGACCTGCTTCCTTAATGATGAAATGTCACAACGCGAAGAAAAGAGGCAGGCGTGATTAAGACGGCTTTGCAGAAACAAGAGAGATTTCTCGACATCTCCTCCCTAAACTGCTTTAATTCCTCACACGTCCAGGCTGGAGGCACACACACAATGGGACCTTTTGGGCAACTGCACTGGGCAATAAGGGAACCCCTGTGTCATAGAAATTCTTTGTTGCCATGAAAAATTAACCTGTATGGCCCCAATTCACAAGGGGCAAATTCCCTGTTTGTCAAGTTCTTGGAAGATCAAAGAGCTATTCCACTGGGTTTCAGTATGTGTGTGTGTGTGTGTGTGTGTGTGTGTGTGTGTGTGATGTACGTGGAATGAGATGAAAAAATAAGATGGATGCCATTAGCCACAAGAGAACCAGCCTTATTAATTTTCAGTCACACCAAGTGGATGTTTTTTAAGTGACATTGTATCATTGAACACCCTTCTCAGCAAGTCTGTGCCTCAGTGCCTCTCTCTGCCTCCCCTCCAGCCTCTCTTTTCCTTCCCTTCTTCTGGGCCCCCAGGAAAGAACACAGGTGGCCCACCCTTCCACAGCACGGTATAAGAAACACTGATAGATCCCACGATGACCAATATTTTGTTATGTCATCACTCAATACCTGGTTGGGGTACAGCGTAAAAATAAAGCTCGTCTCTCGTACACTTTCGAAGCTTCGACACTTCAGGGCTCTGACTCTTGAGTCATTTACTGTAATTTATGTGTTTCAGAAGAATTGCAATCATATCTTCTAGAGGTTCCAGATCCCAGGAAGCTTCCTCCTAAATTGTACCATCAATTTTCAATTTACTTAGATTTCTATAATTTTATGACTAGAGGGGGCTTTAGAATTGATTTAATCAAATTCTGTCATT
This sequence comes from Balaenoptera musculus, assembly GCF_009873245.2. Taxonomy (NCBI): domain Eukaryota; kingdom Metazoa; phylum Chordata; class Mammalia; order Artiodactyla; family Balaenopteridae; genus Balaenoptera; species Balaenoptera musculus. The sequence goes on from NC_045797.1 coordinate 40,592,166, forward strand.
TCACAGAAGAGAAAGGTGAGGCCCTGAAATGTTAAGTGAATTGTTATAGTACAAAGCTACTTGGTAGGTAAGTCAGTATGAGTTTTGCGGTCCTCCTGGTCTAGTCTTCTTAATACCACACTGAACTTCAGTACTATACTCTATAATTAACTCTTCCATGTTCCTAGGAATTATATGGATCTCTCTACCAAAAATCAGTCTTTCCATTTAACTCTTAGCCTACTAAAGCAAGGGTGATCTCCAATGACCCACAAGAAAAAAAAGAATTTCCTACCAGAAAAAAAGAGAAGATGCTCAATTGCTTATGCAAAATCAAACCTGGATAGTCTGAGTTGCATTAAATAGCATAAGCACATTACTAATTCATGCCAGGAACAGTCCTGTACTATGAAGAAAATATTTTTTTTTTAAATTAATAGCTACTTTATTTATTTTATTTATTTTTGGCTGTGTTGGGTCCTCGTTTCTGTGCGAGGGCTTTCTCCAGTTGCGGCAAGCGAGGGCCACTCTTCATCGCGGTGCGCGGGCCTTTCACTTTAGTGGCCACTCCCGTTGCGGAGCACAGGCTCCAGACGCGCAGGCTCAGTAATTGTGGCTCACGGGCCTAGTTGCTCCGCGGCATGTGGGATCTTCCCAGACCAGGGCTCGAACCCGTGTCCCCTGCATTAGCAGGCAGACTCTCAACCACTGCGCCACCAGGGAAGCCCTGAAGGAAATATTAATATGATGAAAGCCTAGCCCATGAACTACCTGGAGAATATCTGTCAGCCATAAGTGTTTCCACACAGTAATAGGAATCACTACTTCATAGGCAGTGATGTGCCTGCCTTACTCCTCCACTGGGACCCACCCAAATAATCACCGCCACCGTCATCAACAGCTAACTTTGGTGTGTCTTCTATAGGAAGCATCAACTAAGTGCCAGGAATTGATAGTCTTCATTTATAGCCCAGCTCTAAAATGGAGCTACCCACTTTCTTCCCAGAGAGAGAGGAGAATGACTTCAAGGAGTACTACTTCAGGCTAGAAGATGATGCCATGATATCTCTAGGGAAACTCATCCTGTAGTCTTCTGATCATACCATCAATATCTCTAACCCATGGGCTACATTTTGATCTCCATCTTTCTTGTCAACCTCAATTACTCTTTCAGGATGCATCTGGGGAAGGCTTCTAAACCCCTAGCAAACTGGGACTCTGTAACTCTTGAGGAATCTCATAACCAAGCCATACAACCTGCCTTATACCCCATTTTTTTCTATTCTGCCTTTCCCAAATAGTGCAGGGCAATGAAAGAAGTAGTGCAAGGCAGGAAATTCAGAGACTTGCATTCCAGTTCTGACATCTTAACTAATTACATAGCTTTGAGAGAGTCGCTTGATCTTTCTGGGCCTTGGTTTCCTCATCTGCAAAATGGAATCACTAAAGGAGATGAGCTCAAATGTTTCTGGCAGCTGTAATATTCTGGGAACTTCTTATAGCACAGAACTATGTCAGACAGAGGATGCCAGAGATGATGAAGCCCCTGGAAGATATGGCTTAAAATTCTCTTAAGTACAGTGTCTAACAAATCTTGAGCCCCCAACTAATAATCAAACATCAAGGGAAAGAATCCCAGCACTATTTATTGCCCTGAAAGTTGCTGTGAAATACTAATGTCAAGTACTAGTGATGGTACTTGAATTACTGTATGTACTCAGGTAATTACTGCATGTAATTTGCAAATATGCAACAGCATGTACATTGTAATGACAAGGGTAACAATACAGTTGATAACAACTTAGGCTTGCATAAGATTATTTTACTTAGAGTTTCAAAGTGTTTCACAAACATTGACTCATCTATTTTCTGAATACCAATAATGCAAAGTACAGCTGGGGACAGAAAAAGGGAGGGAGTGAAGAATATATCCACACTTCAGAGATGGGCAATCCAGGCCCGGACAAAAGTACTGATTTCCCCTGGGTGACACAAAGCCAGAAACAGACCTGGGGACATGGACCCAGTTTCAGGGTGTGCAGCATGCTACTCAGAACACAAGCCTACCCCAGCTCCACTCTCCAGTTTACAGTGTGAAGTTTATGACATGGCTTTACCCAGGCACTTTAGAGTGTCAATTTCCTCTACAATTTTATAAAATATCATTCGGAAGGAGGAAGAAATTTATGCTTGCTCACTAAGAGTGCTCCTGCCTGCCCACCCTCTTGGGATAAGAGTTGGTTTCACCTGAACAGAGTTGCAAACACGACGCACACACTCAGTGCTGAGAAAGCTGTGGGGTTTGTTCTTAATTTAAAGAACGGCTCTGATTTTGGTACACATTTTAAGCATGCACTGTATAATACAAATCCACTGAATTCACTCAGACAGGAACAAGTTATGCCATCCTAATGCTGTCTAGAAACCAGATGTATAGTTACTGTTTTCTTTCTCTTTCCTTTTTTTTTCTCTTGCTGCACAAAATTAGGTCCTCCGATACCGAGATTCTAGAGGCTCATTGTCTTGCAAAATATTCAGGTGCCTCACGATGATCTACAATAATAAACCTCCAATGCTATAGCAAAACACAGATAAAAATGTGAAAATATATATGCATGTATTTATAAAATGAAATATAGATGCGGTGTGAGAGAGCGAGATCACGAACACAAAGAGGAAGCAGGTAGGGAGGCAAGAAGATAGCTTCCCTTCCAATCATGTGAACTGAAAAATAGAATGGATGCTCATTAAAGTAGTTTACCAGGACTCCAATTTGTTCTGTGATTAAGAGGTATTGGTTGGATGAGGTTGGTGAGGGAGATCAATATACTTGTCTTCATTCTTAATTCTTCTTTAATGTCTCTGTCTCCACAGGGCAAATGAATCACAGATGTAGAGTCAATCTTTATCCACCAGGGGGCTGCACTTTAGGAAAAAACAAACAAACCCCCAAACCCAAAAAACAAAGATGGTTTGGACTACAGCAGATAAATCAGGTTGACCCCCAGGTCCCTCTGTCCTCAAACTCCCAACATTTGTTCAAGTGTTGTCATGTTTCTGGCCAATAGACGTACAGTTATGACACCTGGAGGACAGAGGGATTCGTGGAGAAAGTTACTCCTTGATCTTCAAATGAGATGATGGTGTAATGGACCTGACACCCCACTATGTTGTTCCTCCACATCCTCATCCTTCTCTACAACTCAAGCTAAGGGGAGTTCTTACATAAATCTCAGTGATGCCATCATCTGAAGCTCATAGTAACGAGATCCACCTTCCTCTCTCCAGGTCTCCCAGGTTCAACCTCTCTGGAAGTGAGTCTTAGCCAGGGGTGATTTTGCCCTCGAGGGCACATGTGCAATGTCAGGAGACACTTTCGATTGTCACAACTACGGGGAGGAGTACTTCTGTCATCTAGTGGATAGAGACCAGGGATGCTGCTAAACATCTTACAGTGTACAGGACAGCCCCCCACAGCAAATAATTATCCAGCTCAAAACGAGAAGCCCTGCTCTAAAGTGATAGGCAACACCTTGATGCATCCACCCAAGTGGCTGGTGACATAGCTCCCTGAACTCTGGATCCTTGACCCAGAATTACTTTAACAATCTGAAATGTAGAATTCCTCCTGCTTCACAATGTGTATGTTGCGAAGATCTAAGTATAGGGCCGTGCTCTCTGTCACACCTTCTCAAAAAGAGTTGGAGGTGGGGCTTCCCTGGTGGCACAGTGGTTGAGAATCTGCCTGCCAAAGCAGGGGACACGGGTTCGAGCCCTGGTCTGGGAAGAGCCCACATGCCGCGGAGCAACTAGGCCTGTGAGCCACAACTACTGAGCCTGCGCGTCTGGAGCCTGTGCTCCGCAACAAGAGAGGTCGCGATAGTGAGAGGCCCGCACATCGCGATGAAGAGTGGCCCCCACTTGCCACAACTAGAGAAAGCCCTCACACAGAAACGAAGACCCAACACAGCCGAAAATAAATAAATAATTAAAAAAAAAAAAGAGTTGGAGGTGATTGATTCAGGGGACTGGGAAGGGGCTAGGAGGGTGGAAGGTTGATTTTTTGTTGTTGTTAGAAGCCTTCTGTGCCTATACTTTTTAAGTTATTTGTATGACAAAGGCTAAGCGTTTGTTAAAATCTGTCTCCTCCACTTCCTGGACACATAGACTACAATTCCCAGCCTCCTTTGCATTGGATGGCCATGTGACTGACTCTTAGTCAAAAAAAAAATGTGAGAGGAAGTAATAGTAGCATTTCTAGCACATTTCTAGGTCCAGTCATAATAATTTATCACATGATCCTTTACCCTCTCTCTTTCCCTGACTCCTGGCCATACACCAAGTTCCCAGCAAAAGAATCCAAGGTCGAAACAGATGGTGGTTCCACCAGATCTAAGGACCCTTGGTCCCTGAAGGACCATATTGAAGACCACTTGTTAACCAGCAACACTTTCATTGGACTTTAAGTGAATCAGAAATAAAATAACCCACTGAGAGTTGGGGATTGTTACATCTAGCATTACTCAGCCTAAATTAATACAATATGCATGTACATTCTAATTTAAAAATTATAATTCAAATACAAATAATGAAAAGTTAGTTTAAACAATTTTGTAGAAAGCATGTTGCTATCAAGTTTCTGTTCTAGACTTTCTATAATGCCACTGAAGGTTCTTTTTCTAAGGTAAACTGACCTATATCACTTTCTACCTTTTAAGCACTTCAGTGGTTTCCTGTTGCACTTAGTGTAGTATTTTAAAATTCTTATCATGATTCACATGGCCCTTCACGATTGCAAAAGAACATAGCGTTTGAGGGAGGATAACAGGGGTGTGTTGATGAAAGGAAGAACTTTGCCTCCCATTACAGGGGTGTAGGGCCCAGATACCCCTTTCCATACTGCTAGCAGCTGGCGTGTAGCCTCAGACAATCTAACACTCCTACTCAATATTTTTTATCTTAAGGAAAGCAGCCTTGAGAATGTGGCTGCAATGGCACCAAATGTCCAAGACAGCAGTGGCAATGGCATGCATTAACCACTCTGTTCCTGCAATAAGGACTCATCTGTATTGCCCTGCTGCCTAATCTCTTTTAGATCTTTCCCATTTCTGAACTTGAATTTGGTTATTAAGTTTCCCTTTGATTCTGTGAGCAATTATAAATTTCTTTTCTGCTTTAGTTAACTAATTTTAGGATTTATTGCTTGTAAGCAAAACCCTTGAGTGAGAGAACATCTGCCCTCACCTCCAGGACTATAAGTTCCATGAGGGCAGGAACTGTGTCTGTTTTCTTCAACATTATATCTCTGCCTTGCTACACAGTGTCTAGTACACAGTGAAGCTGACTGAATATTTTTGAATGAATGAATGAAGAATATCAGGCAAAATTTACACATCAGCACTGACCCCCAAGGGACCATCCTTCCACTCTAAAATCAAGATTTAATAAAGTGGGGGGTTAGTAGTACAAAGAAGGTAGGACTGAAGTGGAGGGGAACTGACCCCTGAGTGATGTGAGAGAGGAAAATGACGGGGAGAAGGCAGTGCTGATTAAAGGTTGTGCGGAAGAGTTTAACTCTATTGCCTCCTGCTGGACAGTGAGAGTAGTACAATAACTACAGCTTTCACTTAACTGCTGGCAAGTATTTCTCCTTCCCAAGTTCCCCAGCATGTGACTGCTTCCCAAAATGTGAAAGCTGAGTACTGGACAGTCAGAAAGCATAGGTTCCCATCCTGAAAAGTGATCCCACCTCTCTATCTCAGCATCCTGGCTCTACCTACTTCAACTACTTGGCAGATTGGTTTCGAGAATCCAGTAAATAACGTATTTTATAATGCTCTGTGTATGGAAGGATCACTATGTGCACAATTCACCTTGGGAATAGCAACAAAAATCTCAAAGGAACACTTCCACCTCTCAAGAAAGCAGTATGTCTTTCTACAAGGTAGGCTGCAAATCCAGTTTACGTTGTAATAATATGTTTTCTTCCATATGTCGAAATCAGCCATTCTTGTTAGAACTGCTACCCGGGAGTGGAAATAAGTCATTTCATGGAGGTATCACTAAAAGAAAGAGGGTTTGTACAGAATCAATGAGGAAATGAATCCAAATGAGATTTCAGAGAAGCTTTGCTTATACTTGGTGATATGGTGGAGCTGACGTCAGGTTTTCCTGGGAAACTTCATGCTCCCTTATTTTCCTCATTCAGGAGGAAGCCCATGAATTTTCTAATGAAGCATAATAATCACTGCAGACAGAAGCTACTTCTGATTTAAAGTTCTCATGGAAGACAACAGAGACTTTAGCCAGCATGGCAAATCCTGGTAATTCCCGTCACAGAAGGGTAGAGTAAGCACCAGGGATGCCACTTCTTGGGGACAGAGCAAGAGGCTGGCCTATACTTTGCAATTTCAGTCTCCAGGAGGATTTTGAAGCTGCCATTGCATATATCAGCACACAGACTCTCCATCTGGTGGCTTATGCCTAAACAGGATTTGTTAAACTCTATCATTGAACACAAACTTAAAATTTGACTCCCTTCAAAATGTAAAAGTCCAAGGGGTAGAAAGTATTTTGTGCAGGGTAATATTTTAAAAAAAAATTCACAAGAGGATGACTCTGGAAAATCTGGGTTCTAATTCTGGCTCTGTCACCAAACTAACTTGGTCAAAAAATCATAACCGGCCCGGAAGTCATTTTCATCATCTGTAAAATGAGAGTGTTGGAATAGAATGAGTGAATTTCAAAGACTTTCTAGCAGTAGACTTCTCTCCTTTAATTCTTTAATTCGTCAACCTTTAATTCTTCTTAAATATTCAGTAGATAAAACATGTAAGAATGGAAGAACCACTCTGCTTGGAGCACAGGGTAGAAACTGTGGACAGCAGTGGACAAGCTAAGCTCAGCACTGGACGTCCTTATTAACCCATGTTGCTGAAAACTCTGTTTTTTGACAGGTAAACAGAGCTTCTGATACTTCTGGATTTGCCTAATGAGGTTGATCTAACCTGAGGGATTTGAGCCCACTGTTTGGGGTACTCTCACAGCAGCAAGTTCAGCTCTAAGACTGAGAACTTGTTTTGTGTGCAGAGTGAGAAGGGACTGAAGGTAAATGGGGATGGAGTGAAGAGGAGAGCAAAAGAGGACAACTGGCAAGTGTGGGGAAGGCATGCTTAGTCCCGTTCACAACTGGACCTAATGTGGGCTCTGGCTGCCGCTTAAGCAATTGGTGGTTGGGAATCCTGGACGTTGAAGACGGACAAATGATGGTCCATCAGCAAGGGTGTAGCAGGTGAGGGTCCCGATAACCAGCTGTGGCTGGCTGGGCTCTCTGATAAGAGACATCTCTGATACTTTCAGAGACTTTAAATCTTTGTGTGTAATGCAATGCCCACTCTCGCCCAAACTTCTGACTTTGCAGCAGGTGCTCGCTGGCTGCGGGTCAGGGGTTAAGCTAGTTTAGTTAATCCCTCACACAATGGCAGGGGTGCGCTGGGGTCAGTGTGCAGGGTCAAGACAGGGAGAACCACGGTGGGTGCAGAGACCTGCCTCTTTCCATAGTTCCCACATAAATCCCCTTCGAGCATCTCTCCCTCCAAAAGAGGAGCATACTTATCATCTTTATCAAACCATCAAAAAAGGGGGAAAAGAAGAGAAAACCCTCCCTTCCTGAAGTGTATAGTAAATTTGGGTGACCAAGATTTAAAACTATGTCCCCGGGGCTTCCCTGGTGGCACAGTGGTTGGGAGTCCACCTGCCAATGCAGGGGACACGGGTTCGAGCCCTGGTCCGGGATGATCCCACATGCCGCGGAGCAACTAAGCCCGTGCACCACGACTACTGAGCCTGAGCTCTAGAGCCTGCGAGTCACAACTACTGAGCCTGCACGCCACGACTACTGAAGCCCGCGCACCTAGAGCCCGTGCTCCGCAACAAAGAGAAGCCACTGCAATGAGAAGCCTGCGCACGCAACGAAGAGTGGCAGCCGCTCGCCACAACTAGAGAAAGCCCGTGTGCAGCAAGGAAGACCCAACGCAGCCCAAAAAAATAAACAAAAAGTAAATAAAAAGTAAAAATAAAATAAAATAAAACTGTGTCCCCAGGCTCAGTTCAAATCTGGCCAAACGTGATGCTACCATTTGAAAGTTTCAACCAGCCGGAGAAACAAGTTCTTACTTCAGAAACTCAAATGCACTGATTAAAAGTGAGTGTCACAAACACACACTCCAATATCATCAAGAGCGAGTCAGAATCCACACCCGAGTTAACAGGAAACTCGGTGGAGGAGAGTCAGAGTTGCCACTGAAACAAAAGCCCTTGCTCTGAATGCCAGCTCAGCAGGCAGCGCTGGCCTTTTCAATGGGACTCACTCTTTGATGTGTGTTTTTTAACTGCAACTTTCATGTGGTGATGGAAGAAGCTCGGAGCAAGGTGGTAGCATTATGTGAAGACCAACGCTTTCATATGCCCTTTGCCCTTCAACAGCACCAGACAGACAAAGAAGAACCACATAGCCGGGAGAAGCCTACCTGTTTTTTAAAGAATATCCTTGCGAGCAGAATCTAACAGGGTGAGAAGGAGAACACTCTTCAATGGCAGAAAAAAAATGTTTGGTGCGGCCACTTAGAGAGAGAGATTTGGCTTAAAATAAGAGTTCACTTACAGCTTCACTTGGATCATAACCCAGATTAAAATTATTTGTGTCCAATTAGCTTAAAATGAAATAGCCCCGTGTGTGGCAAGTCTTTCACACATTTATTTTCAGACCTGGAGCCCTGGGAAACTATACAGGTGTGTCTTATTTTGCATAATACATACATTCCTGGGAAGGCTGAGTGGAAGTGAAGCTTCATATAAGAGGTACACGCCCTTTTTAAAGCATGTCGCTGGAAATTCTTATTTTTTGACGGGTAAACAGAGCTTTTGATACTTCTGGTTTTGCCTAATGAGGTTGATTTAACCTGAGGGATTTGGGGTACTGTCACAGCAGCACATTCCTACAGGGGCGCTTTCAAAGCTGTTCTGGGTCAGCTTACTCAAAAAGGTCACAAGAAGGAGCCAGAAAAGCACCTGATAGCATTAGGTAGGGACAGGCAACTAGGAACTCTTCTTAGCTACTCCATGGAAACACATATTACAGGACATTTTCTAGAACTGGGATGGGGGCTGGCTTTTCTCAGGAGCCCTGAGAGAGGGAGAAGTCTTGTGTTCACAGAACAGGATGGGATGTTATTCTGGGTAACGTTCCCACAGAGCCCACGTTCCACAGAAAGTCAAGGGTTCAGAAGGTGGTAGTCAAACGTGGTCCCCTTAGCCCGCAAGAGGGAAGCTCAGACAGAACAACGAGCCTCTCACATCCTCAGGGGGCATGGGAGCTGGACTGGGGGGGAGGTCAACTAAGTAGGAAGAAGATGAAAAAGAAGAAAAGGAAGAGTAGGAGAGGGGGAAATAAAGAAGCAGGAGTCTTCCATATATAATGGTAAAGGCTAAAGGGACACAGGACTAAATGCACGATGTTTTACAGGACTGGTTGCAAATGAAATCATTAACAAAGTCCAGGATGTTATTATTAGGTGTCTGCCCACATTCCCTGCACTACACCCATCTCTTGAAGCTGAATGAATGTATTTTTAAAACAAGTAAAAGGAAATACTACGTTTTAGAGAAAGCAGAAAACTGAGTCACCAAGAGGTGGCTAATTGAAAGTTTGAAGACTATGTTTTTAATATTTTTCCATTTTTTATAATGTTCAGTAAGCCACTGCTGATACGGAGGTTTTACGAGACTTTCCAGATGTTTAGAGCACAGCTCCATCCTTCTCCTGACAATAGCCCTATGCTCTACCAGCCCCTATGATGGCATCCATCCCAGCATATTATAGCAGTTTTTACCATCCTCGCTTGTAGAGCACTAAAGCTGGCTCCGTGCACCTTCCAGGCCCCCCCACCAGCCCCACAGTGGGAGATGACTGGGCATCCCCAGCTCAGTCGTGTCCTCACGCCCGGACACCAGCTACTTTTTCCTCTGGAGTGTCTTTTCTCGCCCTACAGCCTCTGGGCAGCTCTGACTTCACTTGTGATACACAGCCCAGCTCTCACCTTCCCCAAGTCACCCTCACTGATCCCTCCTTTGTAAAGGGCTCCTTCCTGTACTTCCCCAGCCCCCAGAAGTTACTCTCCCCTCGCACCCATCTAGAGAAATCGCAGCCACCTCTTAAGTGTTCATCCCCGGCCAGTCTGAGCGCTGTGAGGGCAGGGAGTGGGCCTTAGTCCATGTTGTCCCAGCAGCGCCTGTCACAGCGCCAGGTAGGCACTCACCTGCCATTGCTCAGGACGCGCTGTCACAGAGGAGCCAGCAGGGGGCATCCCTTTGTTGCCCTGTCCGAGGCACCATCTGACCCAAGCTGATATGTTTTATGGTCCAAAAGCATGGAGTCCAGCAGTATGACAGGTTTCCCCATTATTTTCACCCGTTTTATGGGCTATACTCTGAAGAAGGTAGCACTAAGTGTGAGAGAAAACCAGCCACTGCCCACATAAATGAAATGTCATGTTGGCACAAGCTTTATAGTAAGTAAAGTTCCACACAACTGGAGAGAGGGTTTCTTGTGCTTTGAGCAAGGAAAACTGGAGAGAGCTTCATTTCATGTTGAGTAGTAAGTATATAGACTTCCAGGGACTCACCAGTGCCCTGCAGGGTCCCCAGACTCATTACAAACCCACACAGAGAAGCTACCAGGAAAAAGTGGATATTCTCTCTCTGTTCAATGACCATCCTCTGACTAAAGGGCACTACAATCCTCAAAGCGCTTGTGTAAGCGGGAGGTAGTCAATGCCTCATGGACAACAGATCTTTAAACTACTGGGCACCTCTGAACAGAAGTCTCCCTCAGGCCTCTATTTTTTTTTTTCATCCCCATCCTTCGTTCATGGCCTTGAGAAAGCTCTCCTTAAAGTATGCCCAACGATCCTCAAGCACTTGGGATTGACTGGGCCTTTCTGGGCTAAGGGCTCAAGGGTCTAACCCTGCCCCTAGCACGGCTCCTGTTCTGACATAGCACCTCCATGGAACCCCAGGGTAGGGTGAGTACAATATCATATGTTTCTTCAGGGGACAAGGGGTGCTAACTACCCAAAAGTACACTGCCTACTCAGGACATGTTGTGCATTCTGAAAACGTGTGAGTGCTCTTCTGGCTTCGTGAAGAAGGTAAAAGCAAGAAAGTGGATTAAATGGACAAACAACATCCTACTTCAGATTTGGCTATTACATTGTCTTCAGTGAAGTGTTTCTAATGTTCTTGAAGCTTGCAAATAATGAAAAGGGTATTCCCCCATTGAAATCCGAGTAAATATGCTGTAATTGGTTTAGAGTGCCTTTAATACTAGTGTTCTCACATTTTAAAACTCTTTTCTTCCAAGTTTCAATAACATGTTCTTGAAAGATATACTCTCTAAGTAATTCTTTGTCCTCAAGAAAACACTCAAATCACTTTTCCAAACTGATGGTCTGGCATCCTTCCAGAACTGATTTAGAAGTTATGGCTCACACCCCACGTCTGAGTCTTCTAACCTTGGCACATTCCTTAGTCCCAGGAATAGGGTTGGCAGTTGGGAAGGATGGCTATAAAAAGAGAGAGCTGCTTGTATCTAGCTCTGTTTAGCAAATTTTGCTTTCATGAAAATCCTAGAGAGTCGAAAAGGCATTGCCAAGATACCTACAAGATTTCACTAACCTGTCAGACCATTCCATGTGCCATCACACTCAAAACAATTAAAATTTGTATAGTGCTTTATAGTTTGCGAACACTTTCATATTCATTATCTTATTTGATCAATATAATAATCTGGAAAACATGCAGAGTGAATATTATTACCCCCACTTGATAGGTAAAGATACTGAGGCTCAGAGGGAGTTATGTTCAAGATTACCCAGCTAATTAATGCCTGAGCTGAGGAAGAAACTCAGTCTCTAGGCAGCTGGTTTGGTTCTCTTTCCACTGTACCATGCTGCCTCCTGAGAAGCCTTTGGCTCCAGACCATCAGTTTCCAATCTGCTTCTGATGATGGCTAGATTGCTCATAGCACCAGTCATACCAGACCAAAGAGAAGAGATCATGGTCACTGTGAGGAATACCACCTCCAAGCAGAATTCAAGTAGGCATTGGTGGACATATCAATAGAGGAAAAAGTCCTTTACCCACAGCATCTTATAACTCCAGCACGAGCACTCATCATTTTCACTAATGTGCAATTTCTCTCAAAGCTCTTCGGAGTTAGGGGTTTGCTTTGCCTACTGTGAGAAAGGCAACCACCAAGCTAAATTGGGCCCTCAGGCATGCACCCAGCTTTCTCAGAAGCCAATACTGTTTAGATGGAGTCCTTCCATGCACATCTCCCAGGATGGTTTTAGACAGCCTATGAGAATACTTTATTTCCTTTAAAACAAGTAACCTAGAAAATGAAATAACACATATTAGATTAAGCTCGGTCCCATTTGGCTAATTCAGAAGTTAATGGAAGGTCTCTTTTGGTCATCGGTATTGGCAGAGACACATTTAGTGAAACCCTCGTGGGAACCGCACACAGGTACAGTAGCAGCTCTTACCCATAAATTAAGACTGGCACTTAAAGGCAGCTTTTTCCTCTCTAAGAGGGTGCCATTCAGGTTTCTCTTGATAAAGGGCTTGCTTATCAAACTCCCCCCAAAATACAAAGAATAAGAGAGATGGGGCAGGTGAAAGAGATAAGGAGAGAGGTGGATGCTGGGGTATGGGGGAAGAGTGATATCTTTGAAATCAGAATGACACAGAGTAGAAAGAGAAGATGGGCCAGATCGCTAACAAATACAATGGTGGTGCCCACTGTGCATGAGGCTTATGGCAACTAACAATTAATTTCACCTCTTTGAACCATGTGCAGTGCCTAGCACATGGACTGTCTATATTGGAGATTTAATACAGAACACCAATTTATAATCATTCTCTGACAAAAACGTTAACTTTAAAAACCGTATAAGCAATAAAAAATCAAGCTTGGCTATTTCATGACTTTAACCCCAGTCCCTATATTCAAGCAAATATATCCAGAATCAAATCATTCCCTGAAAACACATTCTATCTAATCATTTCTATGATCTTCTGTCCTGCCACAGAATTGATGAAGCTATTCGACCTGCCTGACACTTTTCCAGGAATGAGGCTCCTTCTGATAAAGAATAAAAAATGCAGTGACTTCCTCACCTCCTTCTCAAATGCACATTGAGCCAACGCACCATGATGAGAAGGCTATTCATATTAGGAACCATTGAATCATTTTATATCATATTTTTGTATTTATATTTATAAGTAGAGAAGGTCTAGAGATTTCTTTTGTTGTATTATATTACTATTTTTCTCTATTCTTGGTATCAGAGTAATCACAAAACTAGGTAATTTTTAATACTTTTCTATATTTAGGAACCATTTTAAATTAATTGGCCTTTGAAGTCCCTAGGATTTGTTTTAGTACTAATACTTTTAATACATTAATCACTTTTAAAAATTGTATTTAGTTACTTAGTTTCAGCTACTGCTTTAATTATTTCTAATTATTCTCAATTTTGGTAATTAATATATTTTTAAAATACTTTTATTTCGCTGAGGTTTTCAAACATATTGGAGCATAACTTTTCACAGTTCTCTTATGATTTATATTGTCCCTGAATATATTCAAAAATTCATGCTCCCATTTCTAATTTTGTTTATTAAAACTTTATTAAAACTGACAGGGTTTTATCAATCAGTAAAATAATTTACAAAATAATTTATTGTTACATATGTAAATATACTGAATATTAATATATAAATATAATTTTATGACACATATAAATATTATATTATTACATAAGTAAAATAAAACAGTTTTTTCTAATACCTAGAGATAATTAATCACTTTTACTATCTTACAGTTTCTGATTCATTGTTTTTATCTTTATTACTCACTTTCTCATGGTTTAGTATTTGTTTAATTTCTAGTTTTACTTTCAATTCATTTGTAATTATTTTTTCTTTACTTTCCCCAAGGAAATGAAATATTGAAGGCTATTACTTCACCTCTGAGTATAGCTTTGGCTGACTCTCAGAAGTTTTGATATGTTGCATTCTCATATTTATTGTTTACTGAATCATACACAGTTTTATTTTTCAAGCTGTTTGGGCCATAAGTTAGGCTCAATTGTCTGAAAATACAAAAGTAATCTTTTTTAAACACTATATAATAGCCAGAAGAGAAAGTAAATGTTCATTCTTAATAACATTAATTCCAATAAAGAGGAGGATCCTTTTTACCCTTATCCATTACTTATTAGCATCTCAGTTTTCAGTCAAGTAGTTTTCAGTTCTGTCGACATGCACATTGATACGTTATCCTACTTTGATTCCTGGGGAGTTTGGAACTAAGTTCTAGAGTACAGAAATTAAGAAACCAAGGACTTCAAAGAGAATTTTCTATGTATAATATTTTTACTAAAACTCCCAATGAAAATTAAAAAAAGGACCAACAATTTTCACATATTCTTACAATAAAGAAGGGGAAGGTTGTTTTAAATAGAGGAATGTAGAGAGGAGCAACAGAAAAAAAGGAAAAATGAAATGAAGGTCTCTTTCCCATGTGGGCATTTATGCCCAAGTGACACAACATAGCTTCAAAATGGGTTCTTAAGATATATGTGAACTGCTATGTGTTTTTCTTTGTTATTTTCTGCCTTCCTCCGTCCTTTCTTTCACTTCCTTTCTTCCTTCCTTTTCTTCCCTCCATCCCGCCCTCCCTTCTTCAATAATGTTCACAAACCACTGTCAGTGAGGAGGGCTGACATCCTTCATTGGATTTGGGGTCTGATTTATGTAAAAGAATCAGCTGTGTCCACCCACTTCCCACTCACAATCTGTCACTATTCTAGTCATCAAAAATAGAGTCTCCATCAATCCCTATATGGAATGGAATCTCTCCTTTTCTCAGCATAAATTCCCTGTTCTAACAGCATAGTCACAATCTAACTAGGAAGCAGGTTATCTCCCTCCCACCCCACTTGACAATGATTGTTATAAAATATTGAAAGTAGTATAAAACATTGAAACTGCTTTAAAAATCTTGGACGGAACATTAAACAATAAGTTAGTGAAAGGAAATGGTTTAATTGCAATATGCCAGGGAGTCAAACGCCTCTTAGGCACAAAACTAGCTGTTGAGGAACAGAACTCCAGTAAAAGCAAAGCTGAGGGTTGGTTGACAAGCAGGAAGCTGATCCTACCGCCTCTTCAACCCCAGAACTCTACCACTGGCCAGCACCTCACAGGGCAGCCTTGTAAATAATGAATTCCATTTTACCAATGAAGACTATAAGTATTAAACAGATAAAATGACTTTCCCAAAAGTCAGAGCTGTCATTTGTGTCCAGGTCTTCAGATCACAAACAGCCCTACTACATCTCAGGTATACCTGTTCCACCAGAAAAGATCTATTTCCTGACCCCTTGTGCAAACGCACTTCTCTGTGTCTAGACCTCTGGTCTAACTGCTGCAGACTCTGGAATGTTCTCTATCCCCACTTGGTGCCAAGTGCCTAAATTCCACGCATTCTTCAGGGAGGGGGCGTCTCATCTCTGCCACATGTCTTTCCATATGACTTCAGCCTCCTCTACTCTCCCCTCACTGTGGTGCTGACCCGGCAATGAACCACACTTTGGCTTATGATTGTAAGTGGCTTGAGGGCAGGTGCTGCCGGGTTCCTGCAGGGTGGATACAGTGCAGCAGTGATATACCAAAAATCCCAGAAGATTTTAGTTACTGAAAAGCAACATATGAGGAAAAAAGAGAACACTAAAAATGAGAGAAACGAAGAAGAAGCCAGTCAACTACAATCTGTCAACTAAGACAGCCCATCAGGTAGGAACACCTAGGAAACTGTTCAGGGGCAAATATTCCAAGACACTGTCTTCCCTTAAGAATTCACTTCCAATAAATCACTCTTTATCTAAAATTCTAATACTTAGCATTGTATCTTTATCCCACACAAATGCATTGTCTAATGTCAACAAAAACATTCCTAAATGATTATTCTCAGTATCTAGTACTTTCCCACTAGTTAGGTGGATTTTGAGGATTTAACCTGAAAAATTTATTAGGATCTGAAACTTTCAGATGCTTTTTTTTCATTGTATTCCGAATTTTCCAATTTTATGTGCATATTTTAATCAATATTTTAATACTTACATAATGTTTGAGAGGCTGCATCATTTTTTTGATTTTCTCCCAGAGAACAATGACAGTCTTTCTTGTACTTTTAAAGTATCCACAATAACATTAGTTATATGGGCTATGGGGTTTATTTCCTTTCTCATTAAATAAAAGAGAAAAAATTTCCCCAGTTTTCTAAAATTTATAATTGCCACATAGGCACAACCAAATATGTCCAAAATTTATACAACACTAAGAGATCCTGTCCTGTGTTTACTTGTCCAAACTACCCCAACCATTATTCTATTGTGATATGAACCACATTTATTTTGGGAGATTTCTGACATCTTTGTAATGTGTATTGTTCTTCTTCCATATCTGTGCCTGGTTAGTAGGCAGGGAATCTAAATTCCCTAGGAAGCATATTATCTGAAACTTACTATCTGTATATGCCACAATGTTTAATTTTTTTCTAAGTTTTCCCTCATCCTCTTTGTCGATACCTATTTTTAAAAGTCATTATTGCCTTCCAGCTGTCCAAATTTTCTTCTCGTTTTTCTCTTAAAAACTGACTTAAAGCAGGAGGTCAATATCTCAGCCATCATTAATTTCACGCCCTCCTCTTCTCATTTATTCACTGGTCTTTTTTCTCCTGAAGATCCCTTTTTCTTCCTTGATACATTTATAAAAGACCTCCTTACTCCATCTAACCTCTTTTACTAGCAATATCTCATTTCCCACTTTTGTGCTCCTTATCTTTTCTTTGCTAACTTTAAGTTGTTCTGTCTATTTTTATATAGTTCCTGCCTTCTCCACTCCCAGGGCAATTGTCCTGTTATACACGGATCTTGAGCAGCCATTGGGGATGACAGACTGCATTTTTACTAGAATTCTAGAGGCAGAGGGGCCCTGCAGCCCCCATGCTCTGCCCAGTTCTTTCACTGCCACAGAGTAACGGAGGCTTTTGCACTTTAATGATATTGTCTTGGGCTACTTCACACCTATCTCCAATTATGAATCTTAATACTCTCATTGTATCATACATATTAGATTTCCTCCCAATGTGTTTTTCAACTAGGAATAGTACCTTGTAGGGTTGTTATCAATGATCACATTTCTGAACAGTCAGCGGAGAGAATGAAAATGATTTACTCTATTAGGGTGAGGTCATTTGCATACTGTTAAGTGATTTGCATGCTGGCAGATCCTACAATTGTGTTTCAGCGGCTTCTCCTCATTTCTCCCTTCCTAACAAGGTGTAGCTTATTTTGCTCACTATAAAATTGTCCTTTATTTTTCTCTCTCACGCCATCCTCTTCCACTGGAGAATAACACCCACTAACACAAGCATGACATTGCAAGGTAGTCTCTATCTTCTGAGCTAATGTTCTCTTTGGCATAATTCATCATCCCCTCTGATTTTTCAGGGATGGTGACAATGGTGACTCCCCTAATATCTGAATGAAGTCCTTCATAAATATTTTGCTGAGTGATTGATATCTCCTGTAGTTATTTTTTTTACACCTCTTCCCCTCAGTATATAACAGATGGGATTCCATCATCAGAAGCAGATGTTGTGGAAAAAGTACCAGGAGCCCAGAAGCCCTTGTTCCAGCCTCAGCTCCCCCATTAACTACCTCTGCCATCTCCACAAGTCACTTCACCTCTCTGGGCCTCCATTTCCATGTCTGTAAATCGAAGATGAAAATGTCTTCTTCAGAGGCATACTAAGGTGATCAGGAAAGATATATTTACAAAAATGTTTCCTAATATAAAGTAGTTTGACACTTGGAATTTTGATAACTCTTAGCTAAATCATGTAGGCTTTTCAAAATCAGATGAAATATAAAGTATTTGTCTCACCCATCCCCCTTATTAGCTTTTCATACTAATAAACAAACACACTTCTAGGAAAGTCAGTTACATTTTGAGAAATTCCGAATGACAAATTGTCAGCTACTGAACAAAAGGATCATTTTAACCACTCCCACCTCCATCCTCCTCCATGTCTCATTAGCAAACATATTCTCCACCTTAATTTATGTAACTTATGAGGGACCCTGAAGGGAGAGGCAGGGCTCTAGTTTGATTTTTTGACTGAGCCTCATTCATTGAAGTAAGGTGTCAGGGCTGCCTGAGGATCTGGAAAGCATTTTGGAAGTAAGAAGCAGACAAATGTAAATCTTTTAAACCCTTGTGATATGCAAACTCTCCTCAGTTCAACATATAAATATAAACACTAAATCAAATCAGATGCTTATACATTTTTTAATCCCATCATAAAACATTTTGTTTTGACAGCTTGGTAATGTAAAGTAAAAACACCGACAGCCAAAAGAATCAGCATCTTTGCCTGCCTACTACCTGAAAGTCTTTCCTGTATATAAATAGAAAAAAAAAAAAAAAAGTATGTTTATGTAAAGGGAAACACTGATTTACTAGAACTGATTGCTTCATAGTCTAATTACTTTTCAACTGGCTGTTCCAAATTAAGATGTCATTGATGGCTTTTGGTGATATATTTCATTTTAAGCAAATTTATTCTATAATAGAGTACATCATAATGGAAAGCAGAGTTCCTACTCTTCCCTCCTCTTTGTAGCCTGATATCTTGACAAGTAAATTAAATTTAGCAGTTAAAATGCTTCCATTAGTAATTTTATTAAGTTAATTAAAGAATCTCTCTTTCTGAATTTTAACTACCTTCCTTTCAGAACAATGGCGATTTCTTTTTTTCTTTTCTAATTTCATGTATTTAGGGACTGTGATATATTCTTGGACCAAGCAACCACTCTATCAGTACATTTCTGTGGGCAAGATGCTACCAAGCAAATCAAGTAAAAAGAAAAAAAAGAACTCCAAAGTCTGAGAGAGAGGATCTGTTTCATATCACAGAAAGGGTTTTAATACCTTTGAAAGCAGGAGGAAGAGGAGGAGGGGGAGAGAAACAGAAAGAGGAAAATATACTTTTTAAGTTATCTATGTTCTTGGGAAAAAACAGAACTGCTAACTAGTGTCTCCATACATACAGGGTAAATCATAAATAGTTGGGGTAGAACTTAGTTCATAGACAGAAATAGAAAAATTCCAACTCTTTTATTCTTACTTAGTAAGTGTACAAGTATTACTAAGCAAGATACTGCAATTGGTGAAGCACAAGTTAAATGAAATCTTGGGCCCTCTCCAGGGAGCGGTATTTTGAAAGAACCCAAATATTTCTAAGAGATTTAGGGCGAAAAGAGTTGTCTTATTGACCACTGCCTGCTTCTTGTGGCTGGTGTTCTTAAACTCAAGAATTACAGAAATTATTTTTGGAACTGGAAGGGAGCATAGAGAACATGTTATCTTACCCTCCTATGTTAAAGATAAGGAAACGGAGGGCCAGGAATTAGTAATACCACCACCACCAATAATAATAATAGCAGCTCTAACAAAGGTGACTAAATATTTATTGAACTCATCACTGTGAAGCATCACCTACATTATCTCATTAAAAAGCCCCAGAAGGGGAATCCTTTGAATGCCCCAACATAATAGATATGAGAAATAGTGCATAACAAAGATTAACTTGTGCAAAATCTATGTGACTCCAAAGTCCCTTGCCTATAACTAGTACACATCATTACCTTAGATGAATGACTTGGGGTCATGCAACTAGTTAGTGCTTTCCCCAGGGTTAAAGTTCAGGATACCTGCTTCCCAGCTCTGCTCTTTACAAACTAGGCCATATAAGGAGGACTGGAAATCCAGTGGTTGTGCTGAGGCATGGGCATTGAGAAGACAGGATGATTTACTTTAAAAGGAATCCCATTGCCAAGGTGCCTGATAGAATATTTGCGTTATGGGTGAAACCTTATCAATGTCTGCATTCATGTGTTCAGACCCAAAGTGACATTTCATCTAAAATTTGGGATCCTGCCTTTTACTCACTCATTGATGAAATGGAGATCCAATAATACCGTCATGGCAATTACTAACAATACCTCCCAACTTCTCTCATTTTCTAACACCCTCCCCATCCCCTTGAACAGCCCACTCTGGGAGTTCGCACGCTCACTGTTCAACCCCCATCATCCCTCTCCAAGTCACTCCACCACCCGGCCAAATCCTCATGGTCAATCCTTGCTGAGTATAGTCTTTCACAGTCACACCTCAGATACCACCCCACCAACTTCTGCTCTTTTTCTCCGGGGGATTGAATGCCTTTCATAGCTATGTTCCAAGCTGACTGCTTTTCTCATGAGAATCAGTCACCATGGCTTTTTTTCTTTCTAGTCTTTCCCCATTCTTCAGATTCTGTTTCCAAAACAAAGCCCAAGAAAGGAATATGGCAAATCACAGATGCTTCCTGACAGAGCAGAATAGATGTGATAGGCCAGAAGACAGAAAAGACTGAGACTGCTTCATTCATATATGTTTTCCTTCCCTCCTTTTTCACACCAGGAAAAGCTAAAATGCAGATGTCTACCCCACATGATCTTTCTGTATTCAGAGGGCCCAACCCCTCTTCTTCCTGCCTCCCTCCCTCTCTCCCTCTTCCTTCCTTCTTTTCCTTCCTTTCTTTCTTTCCTTCTTTCTTTCCCAACATCTAGATTAAACAGGGATTAAGAGCTTTAGCACTGTTTGCCCCTGATTTGATCCCGTGTCATCCCGGATATAGGTTTTCAAGATGGCACTCCAGGGTTTCTGAAGCACAAGAAATTGGCAAATGTTCCTGGAAGTGTTTTTGTGGAGGATGTTTCCTTTATTAAGCATGCCCCTCCCCCCAAATGATGTCTTTAGAAAGAACCTAGCATTCTGCAATATTTCTATAATTAATAGCTAGACAGACAGACCCAGAGAAAGAAGAGACTGGGTCATCCATTGTTTTTCTATTTAGAAATGGTACTCCCTGCCCTGACCCTTAGCTGAGGAAGAACACTACCTTTAGCCTGGAAGCATATTTTCTATTTACCTGACCACATAGCAAACATGTTTTCACTAGAAATTTACCTCTTACCTCCTTCACATCCTGCCAGTCACACTGCATCTATTCTTTGGTGAGGACCCTTTTCAATTATTTTGAAGATCTTCTTCTTTTTTATGTGGAGCTTCAGTCCAGTAGTGAAATCTGTTTCATATTTGTAATCAGTTTTCAGGTCTGGAAGGAGCCCAAATCGGTAAGTTCCTGGGAGTAAAAAAGAAGAAAAACAAAACAAAACAGAATTTAATTATGCAACCTGAGCGTATAGAAGATGAGAGAAGATAACTCAAAGGGGAAAGACCTGAAAAATCAACATTACGTCCTCTTCTCCAACCCGAGTCATTCTGGCCCCGCCTTTCAACCTGGGCAGTGATCAATTCCATGTATAGAACCACAAAAGAGCCGTTGGGATTGTGAAATGATGTGGCAAAATTCCTATTACTTGTCACGTGAAAAGAAGAATGTGCGATTTTAAAATAAAATACCAGAGAAAGATGTAACAAGTTTGATGTAGTCAATGTAGCTGGCCACAGTTGTGAAAGATTCGATAAGCTTCTTCTTACTTGTCCTTCACCCTGGAGGCTTCTGAAGAGGCCTGAATATCCGGCTTACAATGAGTGATGCTACTTGAAATGAAAAGCAAGGAGATTGCAAATCGCTCTTCTGCACAGGCATGGAATAAGCTATGGCATGGCTGATGCACAGATTCAGGTATTTAAGTGGGTATGATTTCCAAGCAACAATTTCTAAACCCTACATTATCACTGACCTCCATCACACGATTGGACATGTTTACGAAGGCACACACAGCAGAGTGAAATTCGCTGGGAAAAACACTGAAGTCATTTTCCAACACCACAGCAGTATTTCTGCAAAATGAAGCCATGTTACCCCAATCACCAATATGGTCCACCTTTGCACTCTTCTTCTGCTTAGTGGTCTGAGTCCATTCCATCAAAGGAACTTTCTGTTTCAGGAATCCAGCTATGAGTTTGGTTGGAAGAAACCAAATGAGGTAAGTAATCTGATGTATGTGCTCAGTAAAGCTAAGTAAACCAAGAAAGGACTTGCAGAAATGTACTTGAATAAACGACTTGAAGAAAAGACTATACTTTTGTCTTTCTATTTCTTCCTCTCTTTTTTCTTAAAGGCAAAGATATCGGGATGGTGAAAACTACCCCAAGATAATTGTTTCCCTGTGATTTGATTGGCCAGGAAGCAAAAGCAAAGCACCCAATTAGCAGCCTTTTAAATCAAACACAATTAACTGTACATTGAAATATATGGTCTACAATTGCATGTTCAATTAAATAGCTGGAAGCAATTGAAAGCCTCAATTGCACACTACAAGCTACATAGGTCTGCTCAGAGTTCCTACTTCTTCATGAAGGTCCAAGACAGATACTTCCTCAAAAATTAAAGGAGAAATTTTTGTTGTCTAGTAAGCACTCCTTAAAAACTTTATTGTAAATTAAATCAAATATTTGCATTAAATCTTTTCTTGAGGAAAGCGGAGGCAGGGGGTGGGGTGGTGGTGGGATGAATTGGGAGATTGGGATTGACATACATACACTAATATGTATAAAATAGATAACAAATAAGAACCTGCTGTATAGCATAGGGAACTCCGCTTCGCTGCACAGTAGAAACTAACACAACATTGTAAAACAACTATACCCCAATAAATAAATAAATAAATAAATAGTAAAATAAAAAAAAATCTTTTCTTGAACCTTGTCAGAGAGAAAAATCAGAACACTACTAAAAATGCAAAGACTATTTTTCATGATTGCTAGTGCAATGGCTGTCTCTGTTCCAGCCTCACACTGTCTCTAAATTCCATCGAATCATTTCTGGGGACTCCCACTTCATCTATTCCCAAGTTATATTCTGTGGTGTATTCCATACACATATGCAGTTCTACTTAGGCCAGTTGAGGTTATTTCCATTTGAACCATTGGTGAGAAAATAGTGTTGATAACAGCCATTAGTTAGCACAGCTATCTACAATTATAGCCATCCCAATTGCTAGCGACCTAGTGGTGAAAATTTTCACATTCCACTTAATCGTATAATGATTTATATATACATCTATTGGACTATAAGATACTCCAAGGCAGAGACCATCTTATACATCTTTAAATCATTACAGCATCTGCCATAATATTGAGTATATTGGTCTTAAATGGTGAAATAACAGAATGAATGAATGAAGCAAGGAATTAATATTTAAATACAGGCAATGATTATTTGTGTTATAGTCACAGTATACAGAGAACTGCCTGGAGGAGTTTTCAGAGAGCAGCAGAGAAGCTTGGCTGACTATTCTCGGAGAACACGTTGACTGTTGGATGGAGACAGTTCACCAAGAAAGCAGATTTTGACCCTTCAAGAACTTCAATGTGATGATGAGTTTATGACAGTTCTAAAAGCCAACATACGGTCGGTGGCCAGATTGTGGTTCTGGACTGAGAGGCTTCCATTTGGAAGGCAGACAAGCATTTGAATTATGGGTCTAATGAAAGTGTCAATAGCAATCCTGTTACTGGAGGAGCTGTAAAACCCTGCTTAATGAACTAGGCAGGGACACAAAAACACAGTGGTCTAAAAGGTACTGTATGAGAAAATGATAATTAGCCCAGATTTCATGTACAAGATAAAATGCATAGGGATAATATTACCACTGAGCAATATTATTGTCCTTCAGGGGACTGTTTTGTTAACAGGGTTTGGCTCAGCCTTTCCAATCTTCCTTGTGTGAGTAGAGATGTACTATACAATCGTGAGCTGTGAGTTGGGGGAAAGAACGTCAGATGGCAAAATTCCCATCAGAGATACTGACAAATGTTAATGACAGAAAAAAGTGTTCTGGCCTCATCAAGGGTTCATTCTTACTTAGGAGGCTTTATGCAATATAGGATGATAAGCCAAATGGCTTCCCATGCAAGAGGAATGGGGGTGAACTAGAAGGTCATTCTCTAAACTTGAAGTCTACTTTTTTAGACCACCGGACATCAACCAGCAAAGTGAGGCAAGACAAGGCCACAACTGGAGGGGACAATTTGGACCATAGCTATCTACTCCCACGTGACGAATTAGGGAGCTACTGAGGCAGCCCCGAGTGCAGAAGAAAACAGTGAACTTGCAGTCAGGGAGCTGAGATTCTGGCCTTAGCTCTGTACTAACTCCGAATCTGAACTTTCTCATCTCTTCCA
Organism: Balaenoptera musculus; assembly: GCF_009873245.2. Taxonomy (NCBI): domain Eukaryota; kingdom Metazoa; phylum Chordata; class Mammalia; order Artiodactyla; family Balaenopteridae; genus Balaenoptera; species Balaenoptera musculus. Next base: position 40,616,535 of record NC_045797.1, read on the forward strand.
AAGGTGAATTAGAGTTCAAAAATTTTAAGGGGCTTACAAATCACCTGAGGATTCTGTTAAAAATACAGATTTTGATTTAGAAGTCTGCACTCTTCACATAACTTGTAATGCAGTTGGGGTGAGGAGGAGGTGGAACAAGATATTTTTAAAAGCAAGGGGAAAATAATGTATTTTCTAAAATGCTAAATTATGGAGAATATAAGTTGTAAGAAATCAAGAGAAGAAGGAGGTCACTCTGGACTTGGGTCAAGGGTGGAAAGGCTGGATGTGGGCCTGAAGTTCATTCATTCACAACCTATTTGTATGGCCCACCGAGAAAGAAAGTTGGACAGTCAGTAGACAGATGAGGTGAGAAGATTAAGGGTCTTAAAGAATGGTGAAAGTGATCAGTGTTTATTTTTGAGAATAAAAGGATCAGCAAGAATATGTAGTGCAGACCAGGAGAGAGCAACATATGGGAAACTATTTTTCATCTTCAGCATATATTGGGCACCCAAAATCCATACTGCCAGCGGGGTGGAAAAAAGGGAGCAAGTGTTGCTAAGATAACCTAAAGGCAAATCATGTAAAAGCTAAACTTCCAGCCAGACAAAAGCCTATTTGTAAATTACTCCAGTTAATTTCCCAGGTCGTGATTGGTGATTGCCTCTCTCTGCAAAGCGGTTTATGACATTCTCAATTAAGAGTTTGCTATAAAAACGAATGAATGAAGTATTTCAAAACTGCTATGAGATATTAAAAATGAGTCACTTTTAAAAAGTGGTTTTGTTTCCTGTGTTCTGGATAATGCATTTGAGAATGTAGTTTCCAGCCTCACCCATCACACCATTGTGAAATCAAATTGAATGACTCTCTGCTCTTAGAATGATCCCTCATTCAAATGCATTCAATAAATAAAGCCCAAACACAATGAGGCACTTTTCATAGAGCATCCCTGAGAGCTAGGGCCTGGTCTCTCTCACCATATGAAGCTGAGATTGAAGTAAGTAAAGCATTCACCCACACTGACTGCATAATACATAGTGACTTATTGTTTACTAAGCTCTTGCATGTACACTATCTCATTTGATCCTCACAACGACCCTAGAAAAACAACACTGTTGGTTTATTATCCCCATTTAACAGATGTAGAATTTAGAGCTCAGAGTGGTCAGTGACTTGCCCAAAGTCACACAGCAATCCAAAAGGTACTTTAAATCTTCTCAGCCCCTTCCTTCCCTCTTCCCCAGAACAGGAAACATATTTTTAAGTACAATATAATTAGTAAACTATTACCAAGACTGGGCAGAATATTTAATTCATTCAGATGAATTTTGTAATCCTCCGGTGATTTTGTAAATACCGAGGAATTCATTTTCCACCTCCTGCAATTCTGTGAATTCTATCCTGGACAAAAGGTCATCCAAATATGATCCTTGCTCAGAGTTATGGAAATGTATGCAGTCTAAAAGAATATGGGCCAAATGCAGAGTAAAAATATCAGTGAAACTCCCAGTGCCATTTTCTCTTGCTGCCTCAAATCCTTTTTGAAATTAGGCAGGTTATAAATCATAAAAAAAATTAAAATGCAAACTTTTGCCCTAAATTCAATTATCATATATTAGAGGGGGTCACGAGTGCAGTAGATTGGTGAGTAAAACAAGACTGAAATATGTATGGTGGGAAAGTCAGAGACAGGTAGAAAGAATGTTTTTGAAAAAATTTTCAATTTACATCCATAGAACATACTGAAAATTATCTGAAAAGCAATAGAAAATACAATTTTCTCAAAGTCAACATCTTTTCAGCCTCTAGTCCTACTCAGCTGGACTTTGGTTTGGGGAGTGCTACTGAACCAGGTTCCTTTTGCCCAACGCGCAGCAAGCCAAAACACTGAGATGCCGAGGTTTGCAGCAAAGAGAAGGTTTATTTGCAAGGCAGCTAAGCAAGGACACAGCAGAACGAGTCTCAGACTCCCAAAGGCGAGGGGCCCAGGATATTTATGGGATAAAGAATAAAGAAGCAGGGCAGTCCGAGGCAGGGAGAGCGTGGGGAGCATGGGGAAAGGTGATTGGAAAAAGGTGCCATGATTTTCATTCTGTGCAGGTGTAACTAAGCTACAGGCCTTGACACGTTCAAAAATGGAGGTGCTTGGCACAGTCTGAGGGTGGCATTTTTGAAAGGTCACCAAGGGGACAGTTGTACGTCCCCTGTTGGAGGGTCGGTGGTCCTATCCAGTCTTAACCAGCTCAGCTGGAACTAGACTTCAAGTTCCTGGAAAACAACTTAGGCAAACATCTTGTTTATGCTACGTGCTCCTTGGAGGACATTTAAGTCTTAAAATGACCTTAATTAGTGAAGGCAGGTGAAATGGATTTGACTCATTACCCACAGTTTTCAGGAGACAGGAGATTAATGCCTCTTAAAAGTCAGTCTGGGTCAAAGCTGTTCGGAGGAGCACCTAGAAGCCTTGTCGTCCTGGGGGAGAGGGGTTAACAGAATTAAGGATAGCTTCATTTTCTAACATTGCCTTGCAAACACCATTTCTACAGTAATCAGGGCTAGCCCTCTCTTTCTTCATTCAGCCCTCTGCTTCCATCTTCATTTTGGCTGTGTGGTCATTTATGCAGCAGGAATCTGTCCAGCAGCTAGAGACAGACCACACTGGCTGGGCTCCCACATCCACATCCACTGTTGAGGGAACGTGTTGGTTCTAAGGGCCCTTTTCCTCAAAATGTCTAATTCCATCTTCTCCTAAGTTACGATGTATCTATTCACCTGTGTGTAACTGTGAATAGGTACAGAGCTCCTGAAAATCCAAAGTTTCTTTATATTTTTGTTATAGGGCACAAGTTTTTGTTTTTGTTTTTTTAACATCTTTATTGGAGTATAATTGCTTTACAATGGTGTGTTAGTTTCTGCTTTATAACAAAGTGAATCAGTTATACATATACATATATCCCCATATCTCTTCCCTCTTGCATCTCCCTCCCTCCCGCCCTCCCTATCCCACACCTCTAGGTGGTCACAAAGCACCAAGCTGATCTCCCTGTGCTATGCGGCTGCTTCCCACTAGCTATCTATTTTACATTTGGTAGTGTATATATGTCCATGCCACTCTCTCACTTTGTCCCAGCTTACCCTTCCCCCTCCCCGTATCCTAAAGTCCATTCTCTAGTAGGTCTGCATCTTTATTCCCGTCTTGCCCCTAGGTTCTTCATGACCACTCTTTTTTTTTTTTAGATTCCATATATATGTGGTAGCATACGGTATTTGTTTTTCTCTTTCTGACTTACTTCACTCTGTATGACAGTCTCTAGGTCCATCCACCTCACTACAAAGAACTCAGTTTTGTTCCTTTTTATGGCTGAGTAATATTCCATTGTATATACGTGCCACATCTTCTTTATCCATTCATCTGTTGATGGACACTTAGGTTGTTTCCATGTCCTGGCTATTGTAAATACAGCTGCAATGAACATTGTGGTACATGACTCTTTTTGAATTATGGTTTTCTCAGGGTATATGCCCAGTAGTGGGATTGTTGGGTCATATGGTAGTTCTATTTTTAGTTTTTTAAGGAACCTCCATACTGTTCTCCATAGTGGCTATATCAGTTTACATTCCCACCAACAGCACAAGAGGGTTCCCTTTTCTCCACACCCTCTCCAGCATTTATTGTTTCTAGATTTTTTGATGATGGCCATTCTGACCGGTGTGAGATGATATCTCATTGTAGTTTTGATTTGCATTTCTCTAATGATTAAGGATGTTGAGCATTCTTTCATGTGTCTCTTGGCAATATGTATATCTTCTTTGGAGAAATGTCTATTTAGGTCTTCTGCCCATTTTTGGATTGGGTTGTTTGTTTTTTTCATATTGAGCTGCATGAGCTGCTTATAAATTTTGGAGATTAATCCTTTGTCAGTTTCTTCATTTGCAGATATATTCTCCCATTCTGAGGGTTGTCTTAACATCTTGTTTATGGTTTCCTTTGCTGTGCAAAAGCTTTTAAGTTTCATTAGGTGCCATTTGTTTATTTTTGTTTTTATTTCCATTTCTCTAGGAGGTGGGTCAAAAAGGATCTTTCTGTGATTTATGTCATAGAGTGTTCTGCCTATGTTTTCCTCTAAGAGTTTGATGGTGTCTGGCCTTACACTTAGGTCTTTAGTCCATTTTGAGTTTATTTTTGTGTATGGTGTTAGGGAGTGTTCTAATTTCATTCTTTTACATGTAGCTGTCCAGTTTTCCCAGCACCACTTATTGAAAAGGCTGTCTTTTCTCCACTGTATATTCTTGCCTCCTTTATCAAAGATAAGGTGAACATATGTGTGTGGGTTTATCTCTGGGCTTTCTATCCTGTTCCATTGATCTATATTTCTGTTTCTGTGTCAGTACCATACTGTTTTGATTACTGTAGCTTTGTAGTACAGTCTGAAGTCAGGGAGCCTGATTCCTCCAGCTCCGTTTTTCTCTCTCAAGGTTGCTTTGGCTATTCGAGGTCTTTTGTGTTTCCATACAAATTGTGAAATTTTTTGTTCTAGTTCAGTGAAAAATGTCATTGGTAGTTTGTTAGGGATTGCACTGAATCTGTAGATTGCTTTGGGTAGTATAGTCATTCTCACAATGTTGATTCTTCCAATCCAAGAACATGGTATATCTCTCCATCTACTTGTATCATCTTTAATTTCTTTCATTAGTGTCTTATAATTTTCTGCATACAGGTCTTTTGTCTCCTTAGGTAGGTTTATTCCTAGATATTTTATTCTTTTTGTTGCAATGGTAAATGGGAGTGTTTTCTTAATTTCACTTTCAGATCTTTCATCATTAGTGTATAGGAATGCAAGAGATTTCTGTGCATTAATTTTGTATCTTGCTACTTTACCAAATTCAATGATTAGCTCTAGTAGTTTTTTGGTAGCATCTTTAGGATTTTCTATCTATAGTATCATGTCATCTGCAAACAGTGACAGCTTTACTTCTTCTTTTCCGATTTGGATTACTTTTATTTCTCTTTCTTCTCTGATTGCTGTGGCAAAAACTTCCAAAAGTATGTTGAATAATAGTGGTGACAGTGGGCAACCTTGTCTTGTTCCTGACCTTATTGGAAATGGTTTCAGTTTTTCGCCATTGAGGACGATGTTGACTGTGGGTTTGTCATATATGACCTTAATTATGTTGAGGAAAGTTCCCTCTATGCCTACTTTCTGGAGGGTTTTTATCATAAGTGGGTGTTGAATTTTGTTGAAAGCTTTCTCTGCATCTATTGAGATGATCACATGGTTTTTCTCCTTCAATTTGTTAATATGGTGTATCACATTGATTGATTCGCATGTATTGAAGAATCCTTGCATTCCTGGGATAAACCCCACTTGATCATAGTGTATGATCCTTTTAATGTGCTGTTGGATTCTGTTTGCTAGTATTTTGTTGAGGATTTTTGCATCTATGTTCATCAGTGATATTGGCCTGTAGTTTTCTTTCTTTGTGACATCTTTGTCTGGTTTTGGTATCAGAGTGATGGTGGCTTCGTAGAATGAGTTTGGGAGTGTTCCTCCCTCTGCTATATTTTGGAAGTTTGAGAAGGATAGCTGTTAGCTCTTCTCTAAATGTTTGATAGAATTCGCCTGTGAAGCCATCTGGTCCTGGGCTTTTGTTTGTTGGAAGATTTTTAATCACAGTTTCAGTTTCAGTGCTTGTGATTGGTCTGTTCATATTTTCTATTTCTTCCTGGTTCAGTCTTGGAAGGTTGTGCATTTCTAAGAATTTGTCCATTTCTTCCAGGTTGTCCATTTTATTGGCATAGAGTTGCTTGTAGTAATCTCTCATGATCCTTTGTATTTCTGCAGTGTCAGTTGTTACCTCTCCTTTTTCATTTCTAATTCTATTGATGTGAGTCTTCTCCCTTTTTTTCTTGGTAAGTCTGGCTAATGGTTTATCAATTTGTTTATCTTCTCAAAGAATAAGCTTTTAGTTTTATTGATCTTTGCTATCGTTTCCTTCATTTCTTTTTCATTTATTTCTGATCTGATCTTTTTTTTTTTAATTTTTATTTATTTATTTATTTATTTTGGCTGTGTTGGGTCTTCGTTTCTGCGCGAGGGCTTTCTCTAGTTGTGGCAAGCGGGGGCCACTCTTCATCGCGGTGCGCTGCCCTCTCACTATCGCGGGCTCTCTTGTTGCGGAGCACAGGCTCCAGACGCGCAGGCTCAGTAGTTGTGGCTCACGGGCTCAGTTGCTCCACGGCATGTGGGATCCTCCCAGACCAGGGCTCAAACCCATGTCCCCTGCATTTGCAGGCAGACTCTCAACCACTGCACCACCAGGGAAGCACTTCTGATCTGATCTTTATGATTTCTTTCCTTCTGCTAACTTTGGGATTTTTTTGTTCTTTCTCTAATTGCTTTAGGTGTAAGGTTAGGTTGTTTATTTGAGATATTTCTTGTTTCTTAAGGTAGGATTGTATTGCTATAAACTTCCCTCTTAGAACTGCTTTTGCTGCATCCCATAGGTTTTGGGTTGTCGTATTTTCATTGTCATTTGTTTCTAGGTATTTTTGGTTTCCTCTTTGATTGTCTCTTGGTTATTAAGTAGTGTGTTGTTTAGCCTCCATGTGTTTGTATTTCTTACAGATTTTTTCCTGTAATTGACATCTAGTCTCATAGCATTGTGATCGGAAAAGATACTTGATATGATTTCAATTTTCTTAAATTTACCAAGGCTTCATTTGTGACCCAAGATATGATCTATCCTGGAGAATGTTCCATGAGCACTTGAGAAGAATGTGTATTCTGTTGTTTTTGAATGGAATGTCCTGTAAATATCAATTAAGTCCATCTTGTTTAATGTATCATTTAAAGCTTGTGTTTCCTTATTTATTTTCATTTTGGATGATCTGTCCATTGCTGAAAGTGGGGTGTTAAAGTCCCATACTATGATTGTGTTACTGTCGATATCCCCTTTTATGGCTGTTAGCATTTGCCTTATGTATTGAGTTGCTCCTATGTTGGGCGCATAAATATTTACTATTGTTATATATTCTTCTTGGATTGATCCTTTGATCATTCTGTAGTGTCCTTCTTTGTCTCTTGTAATAGTCTTTGTTTTAAAGTCTATTTTGTCTGATATGAGAATTGCTACTCCAGCTTTCTTTTGATTTCCATTTGCATGGAATATCTTTTTCCATCCCCTCACTTTCAATGTGTATGTGTCCCTAGGTCTGAAGTGGGTCTCTTGTAGACAGCGTATATACAGGTCTTGTTTTTGTATCCATTCAGCCAATCTATGTCTTTTGGTTGGAGCATTTAATGCATTTACATTGAAGGTAATTATCGATATGTATGTTCCTATTACCATTTTCTTAATTGTTTTGAGTTCATTATTGTAGGTCTTTTCCTTCTCTTGTGTTTCCTGCCTAGAGAAGTTCCTTTAGCATTTGTTGTAAAGCTGGTTTGGTGGTGCTGAATTCTCTTAGCTTTTGCTTGTCTGTAAAGGTTTTAATTTCTCCATCAAATCCTTGCTGGGTAGAGTAATCTTGGTTGTAGGTTTTTCTCCTTCATCACTTTAAATATTTCCTGACACTCCCTTCTGGCTTGCAGAGTTTCTGCTGAAAGATCAGCTGTTAACCTTATGGGGATTCCCTTGTGTGTTATTTGTTGTTTTTCCCTTGCTGCTTTTAATATTTTTTCTTTGTATTTAATTTTTGATAGTTTGATTAATATGTGTCTTGGTGTGTTTCTCCTTGGATTTATCCTGTAGGGGACTCTCTTTGCTTCCTGGACTTGATTAACTATTTCCTTTCCCATATTAGGGAAGTTTTCAACTATAATCTCTTCAAATATTTTCTCAGTCCCTTTCTTTTTCTCTTCTTCTTCTGGGACCCTTATAATTCGAATGTTGGTGCATTTAATGTTGTCCCAGAGGTCTCTGAGAGGGTCCTCAATTCTTTTCATTCTTTTTTCTTCATACAGCTCTGCAGTAGTTATTTCCACTATTTTATCTTCCAGGTCACTTATCTGTTCTTCTGCCTCAGTTATTCTGCTATTGATCCCTTCTAGAGAATTTTTAATTTCATTTATTGTGTTGTTCATCACTGTTTATTTGCTCTTTAGTTCTTCGAGGTCCTTGTTAAACGTTTCTTGTATTTTTTCCATTCTATTTCCAAGATTTTGGATCATCTTTACTATCATTATGCTGAATTCTTTTTAGGTAGACTGCCTATTTCCTCTTCATTTGTTAGGTCTGGTGGGTTTTTGCCTTGCTCCTTCATCTGCTGTGTGTTTCTCTGTCTTCTCATTTTGCTTAACTTACTGTGTTTGGGGTCTCCTTTTTGCAGGCTGCACATTAGTAGTTTCCATTGTTTTTGGTTTCTGTCCCCAGTGGCTATGGTTGGTTCAGTGGGTTGTGTAGGCTTCCTGGTGGAGAGGACTAGTGCCTGTGTTCTGGTGGATGAGGCTGGATCTTGTCTTTCTGGTGGGCAGATCCACGTCTGGTGGTGTGTTTTTGCGTGTCTGTGCCCTTATTATGATTTTAGCCATCCTCTGTGCTAATGGATGGGGTTGTGTTCCTGTCTTGCTAGGTGTTTGGCATAGGGTGTCCAGCACTGTAGCTTGCTGGTCATTGAGTGAAGCTGGGTCTTGGTGTTGAGATGGAGATCTCTGGGAGATTTTCACCGTTTGATATTACGTAGAGCTGGGAGGTCTGTTGTGGACCAGTGTCCTGAACTTGGCTCTCCCACGTCAGTGGCACAGCCCTGATGCCTGGCTGGAGCACCAAGAGCCTGTCCTCCACACTGCTCAGAATAAAAGGGAGAAAAGAAAGAAAGAAAGAAGAAGATAAAATAAAATAAAGTAAAATAAAATAAAATAAAGTTATTAAAATAAAAATAATAAAATAATTATTAAGAAAAAAAAATTTTTAAGTAATTAAAAAAAACGGACAGACAGAACCCTAGGACAAAGGGTAAAAGCAAAGCTATACAGACAAAAATCACACAGAGAAGCATACAGATACACACTCACAAAAAGAGGAAAAGGGGAAAAAATAATATATCTTGCTCCCAAAGTCCACCTCCTCAATTTGGGATGATTCGTTGTCTATTCAGGTATTCCACAGATGCAGGTACATCAAGTTGATGGTGGAGATTTAATCCGCTGCTTCTGAGGCTGCTGGGAGAAATTTCCCTTTCTCTTCTTCGCACAGCTCCCGGGGTTCAGCTTTGGATTTGGACCCGCCTCTGCATGTAGGTTGCCTGAGGGTGTCTGTTTTTCACTCAGACAGGACGGGGTTAAAGGAGCAGCTGCTTCGGGGACTCTGGCTCGCTCAGGCCGGGGGGAGGGAGGGGTATGGAGGAGGTGGGGTGAGCCTGCGCGCGGCAGAGGCCGGCGTGACGTTGCACCAGCCTGAGGCGCGCCGTGCGTTCTCCCGGGGAAGTTGTCCCTGGATCACGGGACCCTGGCAGTGGCGAGCTGCACCGGCTCCCGGGAGGGGCAGTGTGGAGAGTGACCTGTGCTTGCACACAGGCTTCTTGGTGGTGGCAGCAGCAGCCTTAGCGTCTCATGCCCGTCTCTGGGGTCCGCGCTGGTAGCCGCGGCTCGCGCCCGTCTCTGGATCTCGTTTAGGCGGCGCTCTTAGTCCCCTCTCCTTGCGCACCAGGAAACAAAGAGGCAAGAAAAAGTCTCTTGCCTCTTCGGCAGCTGCAGACTTTTTCCCGGCCTCCCTCCCGGCTAGCTGTGGTGCACTAGCCCCTTCAGGCTGTGTTCACGCTGCCAGCCCCAGTCCTCGCCCTGCGATCCGACCGAAGCCCGAGCCTCAGCTCCCAGCCCCGCCCGCCCCGGCGGGGGAGCAGACAAGCCTCTCGGGCTGGTGAGTGTTGCTCGGCACCGCTCCTCTGTGCGGGAATCTCTCCGCTTTGCCCTCCGCACCCCTGTGGCTGCGCTCTCCTCTGTGGCTCCGAAGCTTCCCCCCCTCCACCACCCTCAGTCTCCGCCCGCGAAGGGGCTTCCTAGTGTGCGGAAACCTTTCCTCCTTCACAGCTCCCTCCCACTGGTGCAGGTCCCGTCCCTATTCTTTTGTCTCTGTTATTTCTTTTTTCTTTTGCCCTACCTGGGTACGTGGGGAGTTTCTTGCCCTTTGGGAGGTCTGACGTTTTCTGCCAGCGTTCAGTGGGTGTTCTGTAGGAGCAGTTCCACGTGTAGATGTATTTCTGATGTATCTGTGGGGAGGAAGGTGATCTCCGCGTCTTACTCTTCCGCCATCTTGAAGCTCCTCCTCCGAAGTTTCTTTATTGTAGACTCTTCCGTTTGTGAGTCATGGAACTGAGGGAGCCATAATTATATCAGTTCATATTTGAGGCACGGCATTCTTGCCTGTACTTCTAATAACTAATCCATGTAATCCAATCATCCAAAGACACCAAAGCATCTTTATTCTTCCCCATTAAAAATAAAAGACATAAGTCAGTTTTCCAAGGTTTATCCTTCAAAAGGTAAGATGACTCAGAACCAAGGTTAAATTACCTGGTACTTTTAGGTATTAGGAAATATAATTCTACCAACATTTCTCCACATTTTCAGACTTGATTTTAAAAACAAAAATAATATTCATCATGCTCAGACTTTACAGCTCCTCTATATTAAAAGCCAGGTTGAAAAGCCTGTCTTTAAACCATTTTAAGTGTTATGACCGGTGGCTCCAAGAGTGAGGTTTTGTTTAGATCACATAAGACTTTTGTTGTTGATTGAAACCTGGCTTGATGCCTCTATATATCTAAATAATTAGGAAAAAAATACATTTAAATGAGAAGCAGATGCTGTTTCCAGATTTCTATTTTCACTGTACAGAATAAATAGAAGCTTTCATCTCTGCATTTACTCTTTGGATATGGTGCATACCACATGAATCATTATTTAAAACATAGGGCATTTCTTTCACAAAGGTAAAGGAAATAGGGGTCTTCTGGAGAACTCATTCCTTCAAAACACTTTCTACTCCAAGAAAACTCAACAGGGTTATTCATTCTCCACCACTCCTTCCTCTGCTTCCACACGTGGTACTAAGCCAGTAGACCCAAACAGAGTAAGTGAAGGCTGGTGCTGAATGCGGTGATGGCAGGTCCTGCTGGTGATCGGTAGCTTGTCATTGGCAACAGACGTCAAACATACTGCAAATGCTCAATGTTCATCTTATCATATGCAAAACCAATTAAGCAGAAACTATACCCAGGCCAGGGAAAATAAAGGACAGGACATCACAGGGCACCTTTGGAAATAGAGAAGAGTTTCCTCCAGCTTCTTTCTCTGTTGCTATGTCAACACTGTTGCAGGTAGAGTACATTTTCAGTTTCTCTTCTCAGCTGTTAAGTTACACACTCAGTTCTTGAGTCAATTTTAAGTGCTTGAGGTGCTTGGATGGAGGAGATATGTAAACATAGGGCAAAGGCCTGCACAACTTCAAAGCAAAGGACGTGTATACCCACAGGTTCCAAAGTTTGGTCTTCTGAGCTGATAGCTTTGGTGAGACAAGCCAAATCAGCTACCAACCCCAAAAAGAATTGGTGGGCAGTGAAACTATAATGTAATTTACTGAAACCACTTGTTTACTTGTTGCCTCTCACCACCCCCTATGCCCACCATTCACTCTTTTTTTTTCTTTTTTTTTTTCTTGATGTATAGTTGACATGCAATCTTGTGTTAATTTCAGGTGTACAACATAGTGATTTGATATTTTTAGAGACTGTACTCCATATAACCCACCATTCATTCTTTAAGGCTTTCTCTGTTGCTTGCCATCCTCCCTGGCCCCAAGTCTACAACAGTGACTGGCACAGATCAGTTATCAATCAATCAATCAATCAATATTTGTGGACTGACACAGGAGTGGATATAATCTGAATGTTTATTCACTGCCCTGAAATAAATTCCCATAGTTTATGAGCTATATGAATACACAAAATAGTAGCTGCCACTTAAGTATCTCTTACCACCTCAAGCATTGTGAAGAGTTTTTTACTTGTATTACATTAATTTTAACACTCAAAATGATAACAGAAAGTAAGCAGGATTCTTTCCATTTTATATATAAGAAACCAGAGGGTCAGGTAGGTGAACTGACTTGCCTAAGATGCAGCCAGTAAGTGGCAACACTCTAGTCTAACTGACTCCATAGCCCTTATATATTCTGTAACCACTGGGTTTCAAAAGTTTTGAAAGCTTGTTCTAATACAATGTGCTACACACTTAGATTGAACCCAGAAAGAAAGAGTAAAAAGTTCCACCAATTAATTAGCCCTTGGAATATCAGAATCAGGTTGTCCCTACATAGGCGGTGAGTCAGCTGTTCTTAGAATGAACCAATGATCCAAATGAGCAATGTGGTCTTTCAACACACAAAAGGTTTGAAGGGTTCAGCCAGATGAATTATGTTGCTGTGAAATAAACAAAGGTGAAAAAGTCATCCAGAACTTTTGATCTGAACAGACACTGAAGCAATTGTATCCCATATGTGTACACACAGATCCAAAAGAAAATCACTCAGTGTTAGAAATAGAGAATATATATATTATTACTGCGGCTGCTGCTGTTGCTGCTACTATTATGAACGATAATAATTATTATTTATTATCATTATTCCAATTCAGACTTATTGAGAGCTTGTTTTACACCAAGCTTTGTGACACATGCTTTACAGACATTTTCTCATTTAATCTTCAAACAACTCCCTGAGGTAGGCATAATTAGAACCCTCATTTTCCACATTAAAAAATATGAAGTTAAAGAAGGTAACTAGCCTGTCTATGGCCAAACAGCTAGTAATGGTGGAACCAGGCACAAAAACAGGTCTGTCTAGGCCCAAGCTGTAACCTTACCTAATATTACACTGTGTTTCCTTGATTGCTACACAATTATGATGCCTGCGGCCCTATAATTTTAATTTTGTAAAAGCTTTACGTATATCCTACCTTGGTTTGACTGCCAACCTGAGGTCAGAGACAATAAGTATACACTATAGGGTCATCATTTTGCTGGTGGAAAGATGAGCAAGTATTAAAATTTAAAAGTATGCCCCCCAAATTTCATGGGTTCCTTTTTCTCAGATTAGGAATATTGAGGTTTTTCTTTTTGTATAAAAGTATTTTACAAGGATGAGGAGCTTGCTATGAAAATATGTGGTAGTGTCTGCTAATGATGGCCTTGTCCTAGACTAACTCAGCATGTGGTCCATACTCTCCATTCAGTGGCTGGTATTTGACATGTCTTTGGAGAAATTCTGGTATGTTTTCTAGAGTTCTTCTTTTAAACAGGCTGAATAAAATGGAATATTTTTCTGGCAGCATTTTGAACCCTTAGCTCCTGGCTCTGGATGAAATCTGAAAATACAACAGATTTCCATTCATGGAAAATGAGATGAAGGATAAAGCTAAGTGACCTTTTGCGAACACTTTAAAATTATATTCTGTTTATTGAGTTCATGTCTTGGTCCAAGGTTCAGAATGATATTCATTTTGTATGAATAGGTTTTTTCTTAAATCATCACAAAGAAAATTTTTAGCATATGAAAATACAGTGTAGAAGGAAAAGATTCATTTGGATGTTTAGGGACCACACATGCGTTTAGGAACCAGGAGATACAATCCTCCCTTTGGATAGCTGTAAGAATTGGGGTCTTCATTTAAATTCTCTGAGCCTCAGTTTCCTTATTGTAAAATGTAGGGCTGGATCTAGCTTGTCTCAAAATTACTATGGAGTTAGAAATCTATGATTCTTTCAATCTACCTTAGATTCAACACTTACCTGTGCATTTACACTGCAAACGATCACATAAGAACTGAAGAGAGCCCTCTATAAATTCCTAGGAAATAATTTGACAGTGTGACCAAATTATAAATAGCTCTAGTTGTCTAACGCATACAAGAAGGTAACAAGATTTTTCAACTTGGTACAGCAATGATGATTATCTCAGCCTTTTTAGGTTTTTTTCATTGTCCTGAAACATAGGTATCAAGGAAATAGAAAGTAGAAATTCTGCGTATTTACTCCTGATGCTGATAACATCTATATTTGACATTCTGGAATAACAACATCTCCAGCAGCAACTAAGATATGCATGTTTCAGAACTGAGAAACTTTTAAAATCTCCTTTTAAGCAACACGGCCACAGAAGACTCTTAATAATTGATTATAATTGATTTTAACCTTGTCCTAACCTGGGCAAAATGGCAAAGCCAATCATCTTTGTCCAAATGGGGTATGAGAAAAGAGCCCCAAGTCCAGATCTTTAAAAGCTCCAGACATGAGCAGAAGATAAAATATTTAGTCTGTCAAAGCCTTGACCTCCCAATTCCAGCCAGTTTTGAACTTGAATTGATTTCCGACAAGGCATCTGGGAGATGATTACAACAAAATGCACTAAAGCTGGGCAGTCTTTATTTTAACGTCCCAGCAGCTTAACCTGTGAATAACAGCAATTGTTTTAGATACAATACCAATTTCTGTAACTGACGCAAGAAATGGATGATAGCAGCACAGTCTCCCAGGCAGAGCAATAACAAAAAAAAAAAAAAAGAAGAAAAGAAAGGAAAAAAAAAAAAAAGCACAGCCAGTCACAGAAGAGGTGCTGGCAGTGTTTTTCAAAGAAACCTCAGTTTTCAGGGACCCAGACACCATCAGGGACCAAATTCTACAGTCTAAAAACAATTCTTAGCCAAAGAAGGTTGCGTGTTGAGAGAGAAATCACTGTAAGCCAGGCAATCTGGAATCACATCTGTGTTCTGCCAATGAAAGCTGAGCTATCTTGGGAAAGTCACTCCACATATCTGTGCCTAATTTGCTTTGTTTGAAACAGTGCTTCCTGATAAAAACATCATGTGGGCCACAAATGTGAAGAACGCATATGTAATTTAAACTTTTCTAGTAGCCACATTGAAAAATAGTTTTAAAAAGGCAAGTTAATTTTGATATCTTATTTAATATATTAAAAATTTAACCATTTCAACATGTCATCTGTACAAAATTGTTAATGCGCTATTTTACATTTGCTTTTGTACTAAGTCTTCAAAATCCAGTGTATATTTTGCACTTATGGCACATTTCAATTCAGATTAGCCACATTCCAAGTGCTCACATGTGGCTAGGGGCTACCGTATTGGACAGCAGAAGTTTGAAAAATGAGCAGGTTGGACTAAACATCTCTAGGGTTTTCCCTATAACATGCCATGATGATTCTAAATGTTGCCTCTGCTGTTCTTCAATGTAAATCAGCCACAAGTTGAAAGTGCAGATGTGGCCGGTTGGTGGTTGAGATCAGGATGTGACAGTGATTGCAACTGAGGCTACAAGTTGGAGCTCAGCCATCAGTAAGGTCTGCACTTATGTGTGGACATGGCCTTTAACCCCATCCCTGAGCAGCTGTGTTACATCAGGTGGTCATAAGTGGTGTAGGGTGGGTGGGCAGAGTGGGTGGGTGCATACATTTTCATGACATAGTCCAGCATATTCTATTAAATGAAATGATAAACAGCGTCCCCATCATTTATTGAGCACTATTTATGTACCATTTGTATTACATATACAAAATCATGTAATCATCTTAACCACCCTTTGAGGTGGGAATAATTAACTTTATTTAGTAGGTGGGGGGACTGATCCTGAAAGAGACAAATTATTCTGCCCAATGTCAGACTCCTAGAAGTATGGTATGTGGATTTGAACCCAGTTTTTCCAGACTCTGAGACCTGTCTCTTGACTACCATGATATACTGCTTACAAACAGATAATAACTTTGGTCTTCTACCTCACTCCTACGAAGGTTACCCAAATTGTAGAGAGAATGAAGAATAGGCATACAAGGATTAAAGATGTTGCTTTCACTTTTCTAATGAAAGTCAGAAACAGTACAGAAGATAATATTCTAATAAACATAAACCCGTCTTCTCTCTCAGTCAAGCATACTTGCTAAAAAAGGAAGTAAGAAGAGAGGGGAGGAAGCGGGGAGAGGGAGGGACTCTGGGGGAGTGAAGTAAGGAAGGAAGGAAGGAAGGAAGGAAGGAAGGAAGGAAGGAAGGAAGGAAGGAAGGAAGGAAGGGAGGAAGGAGGGAGGGAGGGAAGGGGAGAGTCACCAAGTATTAAGGCATTTCAACAGAGACTCAAGGCTCTGGCCAAAGAATCATGGCAACATTTTCCCTCTCTTAAACATGGGCTGCACATTCATGATTCACACTCAGACCACAATACACCTTATGGCAAATAAATACATCATTCCTGGTGAAATGTTGAGGAAGCCTCCTTTACACATCGAATATGCCTATGCTCAGAGACTCATGATCAAAGATAGACTCCTGCCATCTCTTTGTAACCAGACTGTCAATATTAAGAGGAAAAAGATTAAATACCTGGATTTTATTTATTTTTAAGAATTTTACATAACAGACTATTAGTCATTTGATAGTTCTTTCTACACTGGGGAAGTGGTCAGGCATGAGAAATAGAACCGTATAGAGGTATTTCTGTTACATTATGTGTTATTTTTCTTTTCTGACGTCCAAGGGAATAGAGATAAGTCCAACTGGTAATTTGGGAGTAAAAGTTTCTTTCGACAACCTCATGTGAGCTGCATTGTTAACTTGATTTAAAACTAACTTTCCAGTAGAGACATTTGGGAAGGGCCCAGTGACCAATCTGCAGACAGCTCCCTGCAGCTGGGCCTTGACAAGTCCATCATCACCTGTGAACTAATCTAGAATCACAAAGTCTAATCACCCATGTTTATGGTGTCTTGACTTCATGAGTCACTAATACCATGGCTGTAGGCAGACTTTTCTTTAACTTAACCAATCACAAGTTAATATTTTATATACACAGGATAATAACCGTTTATATGTATTGCATGTTTACTCTGTACCAAGCTATGTTTGAGTGCTTTATATGGATTCTTTAGTCCTCATCATGTAGGTACCCTTACTACACCTATTTTACAGACAAGGAACTAAGGTATATAATGCTTATAACAGTAACAAATAATATGGTTCCCATTTTTTCTTATCCTGATCTTCTAGTACATTTCTCATAGTCTCCTTAGCAACTTCCATCCAGCCATCACTTCACCTTAACCTAGGCTTTAGTCTATCCATCATTCTTAATCCTAATAACAAAGTTCTGCGTTTATTGGCAGTAAAGGAGGATTTATGTTTCATGCATTCTATCAGTTATTTATGCATAAAAAACCACCTCATAAAGTTGTGGATTAAAATTAAAAACAATTTTATGTGTATTTTACTACAATTTCAAAAATTGAAAAAATTAATTCAAAAATAGAAAAGTAAAAACAATTTTATTTCTTTATGATTCTGCAGGTCAACAATTTAGACTAAACTCAACTAGACAGTTCTTCCGCTAGTCTTACCAGGGGTCACTCACATAACTATAGTTGTCTGGTGGCTCAGTAAAGGCTGGATGATCTGGGATGGCCTCAGTCACTTGTCTAGAGGTTGGTGTTGCCTGTCAGCTGGGTCACCTGTCTCCAATAGGCTAGCCACTTCTTCTAATCATGGCAACTGCGTTCCAAGTTTCAACCTGAAAACACTTTTAAAACCTCTGTTTGTATCATATTGATTGATGTCCTCTTGGCCAAAGCAAGTCTCATGCTCAAGTCCAGGATCAAAGTTGGAGGAAAGGGGTCCATAACAGTATAACACACAATAAACACCTTCTATATTCTTCTTCTCTTTCAAAATGATCAAAACAACTTAAGCCCAAGCAGAAGACTGAATAAGAGAAGGAAATCCAAATGTCCTACTAAGCCAAGAATATATCAAATTCTAAATTTGGTGTTAAGTTTGAGCCTCAGATGTAAATGAATACCAAGTCCCATATCTCCACTGAAATATATTTCTTTTCATAATATGTTTTGGAAAGATGGCCACCAGTTTTGTGTTTAAATGAAAAACAATATTTCATTTGAGGGCAAAACAACATTGAATATTTTTTACAAGACTCCACTGGATGATGACAATAGCTAATGCTGTATTTTTGCCATGGGAACTTTTGTTTTACTGAACCACTAAAATTACAATCAGATGTGCTCATCTTCTGTTGAAGTAATGAACAATGGTATGTCTGAGAGAGAAATTCAAAGTGCATCATTTATCTTATCTTATTTTCAATTAGGCCAAATAAAGTTGGTTCCAAACTACATCACAGAAACAGGGTGAGAAAATTTATTATACCACTAGAGTGCTAATCTTAGCAGATGGTAGAAAAAATATTTTTAGCATGAAATATGCTAAAGCAATAAATCTGAACAAGGTGGATCTTATCAACTAATAT
The DNA here is from genome assembly GCF_009873245.2 of Balaenoptera musculus. Classification (NCBI taxonomy): domain Eukaryota; kingdom Metazoa; phylum Chordata; class Mammalia; order Artiodactyla; family Balaenopteridae; genus Balaenoptera; species Balaenoptera musculus. Next base: position 40,634,834 of record NC_045797.1, read on the forward strand.
CTCCCCAGTGTGAGGTAAAACTCCTGCATGACAACTCAGCATTCTTATGAAGTCTGGTGGATGTGGTTAGATATGGCCCTCAGTGAGAGAGGAGAAAAACAACAAAAATGAGTCTCACATAAGAAAACAAACCATATACCTAGGGCACTGCACTGAATTTAAAAAAAAAAAGAATAAAGTGACTGTGTTATGTTTTCAATGCTCTTAAATTTTATTTCTGAAATCATGCCTACCCGAGTCTTGTCAGTTCTCCATTTGGGAATTTTCCAAATTGGAAAATTTACAAGAAGACTCTATTAGGTCAGTTTTAGAGTAGAGATGAGCATATTGCTACAGTCACACGTTGCTATGGATTACCATTAGCCAAGGCAGACATCCAATGAGAGAGCCCAGGGAGGGGGCTCTTACACACTGTGCTCTGACTCAAAACACCTGAATGAGAGCTCCCAGTCCCAGGGATACATTTGGTTCATGGTTCATCCATATCCAGCTGCTAAGCCCAAGCAGATGGAGTAGGTTGCTCCTTCAGAACAGACAGAACTGAAGGGTTCTACTTCCAAAGGAATAGGTACAAAATGGAAGAGTAAGAAATAATAGAGTTAAAGCTATCATGTGTTTGCAAAGTTTGTCTGAGAGGTAGTTGAGCTGGATATTTTTCAGGGTGACCATAAACTATGTGTTTTGTAGCCACCTTATAACTGATTAATGTTCATGCAAAGAAGTAATGTGCTAGAGGAGGTTAGAGTAGTGGTGGGTCTGGGGTCAGAAAACAAGAAATTCATGCCTAAATGTGTCACTAATCTCCCATGTGACATTTACCTCATGACATGATTTTTTGGGGCTTTAAATTAATCATCTACAAAACAAAGGACTTGACCTCTAGCGTCACTAAAGAATGAGTGTGAGGAAGAAGGAATGAGTCAGAATCATTAGGAAAAGTTGCATCTAGGTGAGCAGCATTAGATCGGATCCAGTGACTCAGGGGTCCAGGCATTCCTCTTAATTAATCCTGGTAATATGTCAAATAATTTGAATTATGCTTTGTTCATTCACTTGAACTGAAAACAAAGCTAAAACCATTAAGATGTTGAAGAAATTTAGTCTGGACAAATTATGAGATACCATCTTAAGTTTATTATACTTTCCATGGTCTATACTTTCCATGGTAATAGAGGTAGATGTTAGAAATTAGTTATGGGTTGAAAGAGTTCAGGAAAGAAACTACTCTGGTTGGTGAGGTGTGGGTGAGGGGCAGGGAGAGTGGGTACAGAGCTATGTAGGCCACCCCTGACTTTTCCTCCAGTGTTCTCCCCTTCCAGATTCTCTCTCTTGATCTCTGTGACCTCAGGGTTAGGGCAACATTTATAGACAAAAACAAAGCTCTTGTGGGAATGTGGGATTAGGTGGGAATGAAGCATTGTGCTGCTGTCCATGGTTCTGATCATCCTCTTGCTGTTTTGGCTGCTTCTCCTGACTCTGGGACACCACAGATGATCTTTATCCAGTTTATCCAAAATGGTATAAGGGTTGATGAATTAGTTGTGAAAGAGACTGGATCAAAAGGAGTGGATAAAGACTGATGGGGAGACATAGGCACTGAAGGATTACAAGGGAGAAACAAAAAAAATATGTTGATATTTTTCAAATAATCACAGATACCATAAATAAAACCATAAATTACCATGGCCAAAATTTCGAACTACTGAAAGAGAATACAACATTTGTGCCCAAAGCTACATAATCATGGGAAATTCTGATAAAAAAACAAACACGTTTAGGGTAGGAGTTCAGAACATCAATCTGGTACAATAAAATTCATTGGTTAAACACCAAAGAGCTTATGGCTTTCTTTGACTTAGTATCTTCCCTCTTGATGACATTTACAAGTTTACATTGTTACAGGACAAACAGAATGGTTACTTATTTTGCATTTCTTGTAGCTAATTACATGTATGTTCTGCAGTTCTACCACATTTTCCTAAGTATTCCTTGAAGAAGAAAGGAGTGGGACTTCACTACACTCCCTCAGTTATGTTTTTGTGTCTCAATCAGGGAAATGGTTTGTGAAAGAGAATGCTATTTGTACTCCAATATCTGTTCTCCCATTTTTCCATAGTAGTAGAATATTCTGCCAGGACTCCACAAAATTAAGATTACATTTCACAATCTCTGAGCAGTAATGAGTGGGCAAGTGATTAAGTACCAGTCATTGGAATGAAAGTGGAAATATCTCTCTGCCATCTTAAAGAATCCTGGCAAGAGAAAGAGAGAGACAGAGAGAGAGAGAGAGAAAGTATGTCTTCTTCGTTCTATTCTTTATCCCCTACCTTGCTGTCAGCACTGCCAATGCCACAGGAGAGCATGAGGTTGAGTATTCTAGTCTAGGAGTAGTGAAGTGGGGAGCTGGAAGGACCAGGGAAGAACAGAATTGTCATACAGCCCTAGACTTCATTCCTCTAGAATATTATGTCAAAGAGAAATAAGCATTTATTTCTCCCCTAAGCCACCACCATTTTTTCCTGTTCCTAGCAGCTGAACCTAATCCTAATTAATACACTATTCATCAACATTTGATGAATGCACAGCAAACAATGGTTCACGTACACTCAATCAAAAAAAGGAATCTAAAGAAAAATAACAAACCAACAAGAGAAAGCCTTCTATGAGGTCCTTTTATATGTACATGAAGCAGGAATCCTCAAATATCTCCAAGTATTGAAACTAGAGTTGCTTTTATCAAAATAAATTAATTAAATAGTCTTTCCAAAATAATTTATTTAAAACATGGTATTTCCTAAGAAACACTTTTCTCCCTCCAAACATTCTCCTCACTCTTACTCCTTACCCAGGAGAAATACTGTGACCTTCACAATAACCCTTTTAATGAGAAGCTTGAAGCTACCATCCACTAAAAATGAGTTAGCCATCCTAGATTTCTAGACTCCCCAAAGAGACTGGGGCTCTCCTTTCCTGGTGATATAGGTGTGCACCTTAAACTGATTTTTGCACAAAACTTAGTATTTTCATGCAGCATTAGGAGTGGCCAGAATCCCATTAACTCTGCCCCTTATGGAAATTGCTGTGACCCTTATTTCCTGCATTTGGACCAACCATCAATTGTCTTTGAATGCAAAAGATGGTGGTGATCTCTTTTTATGCAGGCAGGCTGCGTTCAAAATGGACAGCCAGTTGAGAACACTTTGCAAAAAAGACCAGAATTCCCCTTCAGGTCCCCCTCCTTTCTCTGTTCTTATTGCCTGGAAAACACCAGGAAAGTTTAAAATTAACGGCGACCAATTGAAAAAGGAAAGGAAATCAAAGAAAATTTATTCCCTGAGATACAGCCCTATTTCTCTCACTTTTACATGAGAGCAGAGATGGTTTCTGTCAGCCCTGGTTTTTGTGGAGGGGATGGGGTAGAGAAAAGCCCATACACAAGATAGAAAACATGTTTTTAAGCATCAGCAAAAACATTTTATGGTTTTAAATATAATCAAAGCAGGGCCATATACTTTTCACAAATTCTGTTATTGTTACTGACTTTAAAACACGAGATCTTTGGGATTAAAATCAAATACAAAAGACATATATGGCACTATTTTATGCATGAACAATAAAGGATTCATAATTCTCTCCTATGAGGCTATACATACTTCAATTCCAATCTACCTGTACACACAAGTAATATGAGTAGCCATAGGGACTGCAGTAGCTGAAACAGCCATCCATAGGAGGATCAAGGTGCTCGGCAAGTCCACTTTGGAACACTAGCCTAAGCAGGCAAAGGCATTTATGCTTCAGTCCCCACAAAGATCCCCTTCATTGATCTATAGCTATTGCTTTCCACCAACTGCTTAATTTCAGCTGAGATTTGATATTAGCTACAATGGGGGGGGGCTTCCCTGGTGGTGCGGTGGTTGGGAGTCTGCCTGCCAATGCAGGGCGCGTGGGTTCGAGCCCTGGTCTGGGAGGATCCCACGTGCCTCGGGGCAGCTGGGCCCGTGGGCCATGATTACTGAGCCTGCGCGTCTGGAGCCTGTGCTCCGCAGCGGGAGAGGCCGCGATGGTGAGAGGCCCGCGCACCGCGATGAAGAGTGGCCCCCGCTTGCCACGGCTGGGGAAAGCCCTCGCGCAGAAACGAGGACCCAGCACAGCCATAAAAAAAAAAAAAAAAAAAAAAAATACAATGGGGAATGATATGAGAATGTGTGGGTGATTCATGACAAAGGCATTCCCATTGTTAGAAAAAGATAAGGCACTGCATCTGCCCTGCCAATCAGAGTAACTAATAACATCTTCATTTGCAGAGCAGAGAGAACTGTTACTAGCCAGATGACTTTACTATATGAGCATTTTGGTCCTGAGTTAACTCTAAAAGAAGAGATGAGAACTCTCCCATTGGAAACATTATCTTTTTCCAAAGGAGACTTTTTTTCTTCATGGGTTAGAAACAGGAAAGTGATGGGAGAAGACAGAGGGAAAATGACTCTTTGACATGGCCTATGGGGTAGACGTGCACAGTAGAGCTCAAGGCTGAATCGCTGCTTTGTCCAGGCTGCTTTGCCACCTCTGGTGTGTCTCACTTCTCTCCCTCTTAACAATGTTGGATATTAATCTCACTTAGGATCTCCAAAGAGAAACAGGGTGAAACACAGATTTAATGAGAAATTTGAGAAATGGCTGTGCGACATCTCTTTCCTCCTCCTTTTCCCTGGCCCCCTAAAGTGGTTGGAAACTTTGCTGAAAAATGTGTGGAGATGGCAAGAATTCTGTCACTCTCACTACCACCGTCCCTGAATGATCAGAAAATCCCCATTGCTACCAAATCTGCATACAGAAAAATGTCAACGTTCTCATAATTAAAACTCCACTTGAAATCCCAGGTCATGTTACACTATATCATCCATTTAACTGTATTGTGATTGATCTGTGTCAACTTTAACTATACTCACAAGGAAGTCAATAAATAAAGATCAATAGTTTTTTATCTCTTCAGCTTTTTTATTAGAAAGAATAGATGGGTTAAATAACACCAGCAACAGCAGTGGCACAGAGCCTCCCTCAGTGCTTTCCTTGGTAAAAACTACATTAAAACAAATCAGATTTAAATTCACAAATGGGATTGCATCGTCATCTGATCAGTCATTAAGTTGCCTTCAGCACTTTTAAATGCAAATATTGAAACAAACACACTTGCATGTATCTGTCCTCTCTGAGATGAATTCTCTTCATGATATGCCCAATGAACCTCTTCTTCTCCAAAAACCCTAGTTTTTGCAGCTCTGGTTGAATGCATTAATGACCTGTCAAGACTGAGTGATGCTCTATGGATGAAGAAGATTCAAATGGACAAATGAGTCATTCCTTGTTCAGATAAGGGAGGAGGAGCCTGAACCATGCTTTGTGTGGATTCAAAGGTGTTATGGAGAAGCTTCTGAGGCTGACCCAGTTGTGCATAGATGACACCAGCCCAAGCTACAATAGAGTCCTGGAGGCCTCTACCTCGTTAGGTGTTAACACTTTAGTTGCCAGGTCTTGAGAAAATCGGGGGTTGGGGGAGAGGGGACGGTAGGAGGGAAACAGTGGTTCAAAGACAACAGGTAGGACCACCAGAGTGATGACAAGAGGGCACTTATGGGATGAGAAGCAGAAATGATTTAATATCCAATAGGGGATGGTTTCAACATTTTGCTAACTAGAATGACTGTACAGGTATGGGTCAGTTGCTAAATGTCATCTCTGGACAGAACTAAGAGTAATATTCATATATACACACAAAAACAATAGACCAGAAGTGTGACCATCCACCAACTTGCCTTACGTGAGAAAATAACGCTTCTAAAATCTGTGATCCCTATAACGAAGAGGTTGAAATCTTTTGGCCAATTTTTTAAAAGTCGATTCCATTTTGGATAGTGTTCCCACATGGAAAAGAATTATTTCTCCTATTTATTATCCATGTGTTACTTTATTTCAGCCTCAAAATAAAAGCATATGAAATAAATTGAGAGAAGTCTACATCTGTATTCCCCGTTCCAACTTTCTCTAAAGTCAGAATCGCATGCAGCCACCTCCTTATTTTAAACTGCCACACAGATGTACCAATCATACCTAAAAATGAATCCTGCTCAACTACATTATCTTCTTCTCCAAGCTATGTTCTCCCCTTGTTCCTGGTTTTTAGAGAAAAGAACCCCCATGCTCCCAGTAACTCAGGTATGAAACATACGCATTATTTTTGAATGCTTCCTCTGCTTTGTTCCCTACATTCACCAAGTACACTGTGATATCTCTTTCATTAATCCCCTTAATTCAATTTGATGAAAAGTTTAAGCATCAGTATGAAAAGTACTAATGAAGAGACAGATCCTCTGTCTTCAAAATCTTACTATTTAGTACAAGCAACAAGCAAGTATATAAAGAACTGTATATGATACAATGCATTATACAGAAGTGCCATAAGACAGACATGAATGAAACATGATGTCTGCTCAAGAATGGAGAGGTATGTAGCTAGTGAAGGCTCAGGGAGACTGAGGAAGAATGTAGAGCTTGAAGAACAGGGAGAAATTTATCAGAAAGAGAGAGGTGGTGGGATGGAAGGAAAATCCAAATAGAGATGGAAGAGTAGCCTTGAGCAAAGGTGAAGGAATAAGAAAAGACATATTTGGTTTCAGAAACTATGCAACCACTTTGGCTAAAGAGAAGGGTTTCTGCAGGACAGAACAGTAATGAGGAATAATATCCCAATGTTAAATTGAATTCGTATTATGGAGGGTCTTGAATGTCAGGCAGAGGCATCTGTGCACCTAATTGAGAGGGCAAGAGGGTGCCTGAAAGTTCATGCTAGTTCAGTGCATTGTGCTGCTATGGATAGAGGTGAGAGTGCCGTCTCATACATTGCTGGTGAAATATGGATTGCTACGCTTTGGGGGAAAACACTCTGTCAATATTTATTAAAAATAAACAGACTCTTTATCTCAACAATTGTTCTTCTGGGAATCTGTTCTATAGAAACATCAGGCTACAAGGATACATACAGTTTGAGCACATTTTTTGGAAAATTGTTTTAAACTCATTAAAAAAAAAGCAGATATAATCTGAATGCCCATGGTGGGTTGGGGGGGTGGGGGTGACTGAATAAACTTGTATCCCCACGTCATGACATAGTATGTGATTAATAATACTTAGGTCCTATTGACCTGAAGCATGTCCATAATATAATGTTTAAAAAGCACATTTCATATATATATGAAGTTATACATATATCACACACAAACATACATGATATGCATCGTATAATAATATACATACATATATATCCTATTTATGTAAGATAAAAATAAAAGACCTAAATTATTAACGAAAATGTGCATAGATAGATATGTGAAATGTGACCCGCGAAACTGTAGAGGGTAGGGAAAGAAAGGGATGTTTACCACAGATTCTGCTATTCTCCTCACTATAGGAAATTTTTGGAAACCCTAAAATGTTTAACTTACAAGGAAGTATTAAGTAACGTTAGTGTTAAATAATGTTTAGTATGTATGTTATTAGGAGAAAACAATCATATTGTAAAATAGTGTGTATAGTATAAGTCCATCTATATATATATGCTTCTATGTACATAGAAAATAGTCTGAATGGATATACACCAACATAAAAGATGTACATATGTGTGCATTCCTTCTTATTGTTTTCTTGCATTTTTTTGTTTTCTTTTATTCATTAGATATATTTATTGAAGGATTTACTGGATGCCAGATGCTGTTCTAAGCTCTTTTTTCCTGTTTTGGGTTCCTGTTAAGTTCAAGTCTGCTAAATGGTAAGTTATTTGAGGGCAAGTGGTTTTGCTTTCTCATCTTCATATAGACCACTGTGGCAGACAGAGTGTTTTAAATTTGATAGGAAATCAATAAATATCTACTGATTAAATGAATAAATGAATGATCAACATCAACAACTTGCTCAAGGCCACTCAGTTAGTAGGCAGCAAAGCTTGGGTTAGGCATCTTCACTTATCACTTCACGTCCCTCTTGATGGATATAATTTGACTTTCTGGTGGGCCTAAATTTGAAATTTAACAGAGGAACTTGTCCACTATTTTATGGAGAAGGCCTCCCGTCAGGACATATAACCCAAAAACTTCTGAGGGGATTACTGGCAGGCTCTGTCCCCTCAAAAGTGAGCACAGGTGCTGAGGAAATGAAAATCAAATGTCTAAATAATCAGGATAATCATTTACTGTGGTATTATGTGTTCTGCGTAACGTGAATCTTCTTTTTGGTTGTTGACCCTCTCTCTTATCCTGAATTTTTAGTTCGCACATATAAACAAAACATCTTCCTGAAAGAGCCTGGATCTATTTGCCAACAGGTTTATGATTCATGTTATATAGGTTGTAAATCCTTTTCAGGAATTACAAAGATACCTTGCTTTGCTTTTCCTAAGCTGTTTGTTCTTGCTATTACTTTACATATTGTTCTGTGTGTCCAAGATATCAGAGACCTGTGAATTCAGCTCAGCAAATGTCCCCTCAACATTTTCTATATTAATGTTGAATACCAGTGTTCATAAATTGTAACAAAACCAACACTCCATTCCATGTGGATTTTCTAGCCAACTAGGAGTCAGGTATTTAACCCTTAATGATATCCAAGGCATTACCTGTACACAGTAATGTATAAACTCTTGAAAGATGGGATGTCTGGGTACTTAAATTTGGAGAAAAATAAAATGTCCATAATTTGCTACCTATTTCACTGAGTGATTGGGAGAGTCAACTGAATAATAGAAGTGCAAGTGTTTTGTAAAGTTTCAAGCACATATAAGGGAGTATTAATTTGACTAGTGTTCTTTGCTTTGGTCTGGATCTCCATAATTGACAGAGATAAAAGTAATACATACTGTCATCTTTGGGATCTTCAACACATGTTCTTTTCAATGGAGTTTGATTGACAACAGCCATATAATCTGATTGTCCCAAGCCCTCCTATCTTCTAGGGCCACATTCTCCTTTACATTTCCTGAAGAAATGATTCAAGCCCAATCCCACACACAGCAGAGGTAATGCAGTCCCCAATATATTTGAAAGTTTCCAGGAAGAGAAGGATGTCTTTCCTCGTCACTCCCACTGGTTTCTCCCCACTTAGGAACCTGTCTCCTAAATCAACTCCGCTTCCCTCGGTCCCTTTATCCAGTTGCAACATCTCCTCCACCCTCTTTGCCTCCCCAAAGCACAGCCAGGACAAAGCTATTGCATGCAACTAACTTTAATTTATAGTTTGGGTGGAATATAACAGACCATGGCACAGCACAAAATAGGAACAGCCTAAAATTAAAAACTAAAGATCATTAATCTTCAAGTCCCTTGGCCATCCTTGTCCCAGCAAATCTCTCACCAGTCATTTCTTTCCTTAGACATCCAGGCAAAAGTCCCCTGCCCCACTCATTTATTGGCTGCCACTGTGAAACTCAAATGTTATGTGTTTTTAATTATGCAGAACTATGTGATTATTTTCTCTTAGTTCTTTTCAATAATAGATACAAAGGAGTTTGTCATTTCAAGAAATAGGGCTCCTCAAAGTATTTTCCTGCACAAAAGCATCATCTACTCCTAAATCTCACCATTCTTAGCAACACAAAGATTTTTTTTTTTTCTTGGTAAACTTCTCGAAGTTCAAATTCTTAAGGCAGGGTGGTAGTGGTTGTGCAGGTATAGAGGGACTTCCATTAAATGTACTTCTTCTTTCCTCAAAGAGGAGTTTGGAAAGCTTTCAGAGCTGTAGGAATTCTTGTCCTCCAGAAAAGAAATTAAGCAAAAAGATAAGAGGTGGGGGAGAGGTATGAGGCTGGGGTGTGGGCACCTAAAACTTCCCATAGTCCCTGAAATTATACCAAGAAATCACAATACCAGAGGCTCCTCTTAGAATCAACCTCTTTAAAACAATGTCCATTCATCAAGATTTCATGGGTAATGGTCTTCTAAAACTATGCAGCTCTATAGATGGAATATCCAGTGATGTAATGAAGTCACCTGCCCAGCACAAGGGACTGTGCTTAGAAAGTAGCAAAGTGCATCATTTTAATTTCCATTGACTTACTTATAATACTAATACTTGCAATTTTTGAGTGCATACCATGTATTAGACTTGGGACACATTTTACAAACAGTCTTTCTGGTCCTCAAAGTTGTGCAAGGTACATAGTACATATTATCCTTTCTGTTTTCAGACACTTTTCCCAAGGCCACTAGCTGGAGAGTGGTGTGTCTCCAAGGCCAATGCTCTCCCCTTAGACCATTCTGTGTGTTTCTGAGCTGGGAATAAACTGACCACCCATGTCTGTGTTCCCTTCAACTCTGGGTCTTATTGCCCAAAGAAGCTCTAAGGGGCAGTGCCCAAGATGGCATGACTATCCTCTCTGACATCTACCTTAAAGGTTGACTGCATCCCACTTTTTAGAACCATTTATGACTCTATCATTCATAAATTTGTCCAAACCCTTTTAAAATTCATTTATATTTCCTGCAGTATCACCTTTTAGGATAATGAGATCCCTCGTTTTATTACCCACTATGTGAATTAGTGTTATCTTTCATTTGTCCTTAACTGACCTCCATCAAGTTCCAGAGGGCACCTCTCATTTGCCCCAGGTTAATGGACCCTTAACTATCCTTAGATCGTCCATCTAAGATGACAGGACATTTAGAACAAGAACAAGATCATACCCACGAACGACAGCATTCCTCGGCAACCAACTGGTAAGTGTTGGGTGGTGTTGGGATTGTCAAAGAGGCCTCCTTCCTCTTGAAATAAGGTACACAGTGTCTTGGGGGGCTGCTGACCAAGGAACAATGGCCTCAATGGTCCTGCACCAGCACATTCCCTGAACCAATTAGCTTGAGGGGCTTTCCACATGAACCTCAAGGAACCTTAAGTTGTTGGCATCAGATTAAATAAAACTCAGGTAAGAGATGGAGGCTCAGACAACTATTGAGGGTAAACTAGGATCATGGTTGTAAAGTCCTTAAGTTGTAGAAAAACATATCAGACACAGGAAAAGGTGAGAGTCCATCTCTGGAAACTGGGCACACAGCAGGCCCAAGACTAGGAGAAGCCTCTTTGCTGGAAATAGAACAGAAAGTCGAGCAAAACTGATTTCCAGGCAAGTATCTTTTCTTAGACACTTGAGAAAATCAATATATATTTTGACCTGAAAGAAAACATTCTCAGACTGCAGGGAAGGAGAGCAGTAATCTTTTCATTTTATATGTACCGAGTCTATTGAGGAGTTGCAAATCATTGCAGTGTAAACATAAAACAGTTTAATTTTTTTCTCCAGCTGCTCCCCAACTCTACCATGTTCAACTCCCCTTCCCCCTGCTTCTCTTAAATAACATCTCACTCTCTCCTAAGTCTCCAGTCTCGTGTGGTAGTTAGAATTGTCTCATTTAAAACTCATTCCTATTTATTGTAAAGTTTTCATCTCAAATATGATTCAAAGTTGTTCTCTCCCCAGCCCAGACTAGAGCCATCTGTGGCCTCTAACAGTTTGAAGTGAGGATGAGGAGCTTGAGGTAGGACCATCTTCTCATTTTTTAGCTCCTCCTCTCCAGGGCCACCGCACGCTGCCCAGCTGGCTGAAGATGGCATGATTCCAGCGGTGCTGCTCACAAAGACAACAAGGCAGACAGTACCCCCTCTGCCAAACAAAGTTACTCCAACAAAAAGCCCTGTTACTTTAGCGACATCCCTAAAAGTGAAGCAGTGTACGACATGTACATCTGTTCATGGCCAACTTGCCAGCTCCTCTTCTTTGTTGGAAAAGGGGAGGAAAGAGAAGCTAATGGGTCGATGTCTTCTTGGTTGACTGGGAAAGGTTGAAGTTGGTTGCCCCACTCTTCTGACTGGCCTTCTCTGTCTTTTGAGTGAGGAGTGACCAAATGTGCTTCTCCCTCTCTCTCTCTCTCACAGGGTACTCATGCGGGCCCTGTGGGGACTGGAGTCAGGATACGTATGCATGGCTCTCTGCCAGAGACTTCATTCTGGCTCCACTGTTCCAAACCTCCCACCATCATCTTCAGCTTCCTCCAAAAGGTGTTGCAATCAAAAGCCAGGTCAATATAACCACATTCCTATTACTAACATCTTTACAGCATCCTCCCACCCTTCTCCCCACCACTACCAAAAAGAAAAAACGGTTTTGAGTATTGATATTCATATTCTCAACAGATTAAAAATACCACTTGCAATTCTCCTTGAAAATCATCAAAGATCCATCTTTATTCAGTGTTAGACATTGTGCAGTTTATCAACGTAAGATTGAGAAAAAGCGAAGATGAAGTCGTATGCACTGATGTAGTTGGGTGGAAAGGCGTATTTTGCGAGCATCTGATCAGGATGCTTGGTTTCTTTCTCTTGCTGTCTGTAATGACATCCATAGAGCTATGCTCAAGGTTATCAATCTTTTTCACACAGACTTACTAGAAATGACTCAAAACTAACTTAACCTGTATTAGATATAGTTACGGATCTGCAGACACGTTTAAGCTCTTTAAGCAACAAATTGAAGCCATCACTCTAGCTAGAAGTTGAAGCTGTTCATTGTCCTTAGTGATTAAAATTTAGAAAAATCTGCCTAAAATAAATCAGTCATGTAAATGAACCCTCAAGGGGCACTTTCTTGGAGTCGGGGCATTATTTGTATAGAGAACAGTCTGCCAGAGCCACTGGCAATATCGAGGAACATTTGGGATGAACAAATGCTGAGTCACTTTAAACCTAACCAAGTAATAGAGGCAGTTATCACCCAAATACATTACTTATCACCGGGGCCTCCTGATGCCTGTGCTTACTCAGGAACCCTCCTGTGATATTGAAGGCCAAGGCATCTCCTCTCCCTAACAACAGTGTTGTATCTTTGGCAACTTGAGCAGGAACTCAGAAAATCAATACCATTTCATGAGCCAGGTCTTGGTGCTCTCCCTTTACGAGGATTCTGTCAATGCAAGGGGCCATTACTGTACTTTAAAGGCATGATATAAAATTGCTTCGACAAGATATAAGACACACCGTTTGCAAGAACCTGGTGAGAGTATTTTAGTCAAAGTTAAATAGTTTCATCACGTAATTACTTCAATTGGCAAAGCTCCAGCCGAACGCACTCTCGGAGGGGCTGCACCTTCTATTATGGGTGGGGGATTGTGAGCGAGGTGTGTCGATCGGCTTCAGTTGTTCTAAACAAGGTCAAGCTGTTAAAATCGAGGCAGAGCCCAGCATCGATGCCATTGGCAATGACACTGCAACAACTGAGTTGACAAGTTGCTTTCCCTTTTTTTCCCCTTCCAACTAAGTGGTCTGAAAGTAGCTTTAGTTTTATGGCTATAAAATATTTCATCCTGATCTGCAGTCTGGTAATTCATTTTCTAAGGACTGTTTAGAATTTATTCAAGGGGAAAAGGAAACTCTGTTGGTTTCTCTAACCGATTCCCATTACATGACAAAATTTAACTTTTGTATTTTATGAGGTTTTATGTGTTCCACTAAAACCATTAGCTGGTTGTCTCCTCATGATAAAATTTAATCACTTATATAATACCTTAAAAGCCAATGACAGTTTTGCATATATTTATGTTTTCTTTCATTTAAAATATGGGGGTGTCATAAAGTTAGCTCTTATTGGTGGGGGGAGGAAAAGGCTGGCACTAAAAACAGAAAATCTGTAAGTATTGAGCCTTTATGTATGACACAATAAGAATGAAGCACTGTTGCCTACAAACTGCGTGAAATTTGAGAAAAAGTGAATGCTAATTCATGACCACCATTCATATTTCAGTGATTACCTGAGTGCACCCAAGCTCCGCATTTAGCTTTATCCCATATAAAGCTACTTGACAACTATGAGATTTTGGCAATTTAACAAAAATTTTAATAATAACAATGAGAAATAGACTCAAAGGACAGGGACGTATACCTTGCAAAAATGTCTCACAGAAGCTAATCACGTTAGCCTGCCCTTTGCAATCAGAGACGCTCTCACAATTCCACTTCCAAGTAACACTTCCCAAATCTGGGTGGTTAACAAAGACTAGAAGAAAAGTGATTTTCTCTCCCCCTCATCCCACTTCCACCTACGGAGTTCCAATTATGGCATCGCTTAATCACCACACATATTTATTTTAGAGTTATTCAAATGCATTATGAATTTATATGTCTATTATTAGATTTATTGGTGCTAATGATTTGGATTTAAATAGCACTTTTCTTCCTGAGGCTATAACAATTTTTCGTGAATGACCTAATTCACTTTCTCTGCATGCCTCAAATGGGAGGTAGGAAAGGGGCAAAGGTCATACAACCCACTTAGCTTAGGACAATCTTATCCCAAAGATCAGAAAGAATTAACTAATGCTCCATATATTCTGACAGTAATGGATCAAGGAACTGGCTAGATTTTTAACTGTAAAGAGTGCAGTCACCACATATATATCGTTCATCATGATATCTCCAGCAAACAGAATAGTATCCAAAACAAGAAATATTTGTTAAAAAAAAATGAATTAATAAATAGATACATCAGTTGATCAATCAGTCAATAATAGAGAATTTCAGCTAGAAATTTGCAAATTCTCAAAGCTAGTGGAAGTAAAGCTGGGGTGTTTGGTAGACTACCCCTCCCATTGCAAAAGTGTGTATGTTCATTTTCAAAGAGGCAAAGCATGTTATTGGGCTGATACATAGGTATGGATGTGTGTAGGCTACGATAGTGATGATTTCAGGGGAATAGGAATATTCACCAGTCCTCCTCCAAAACCTCCCCTACCTTTACAGGGCTTAATAAATTTCTCTATCAGGGAACAAAGCTTTTCTTTCCATGATGAAACATAAAGGCTGGATGGAATTGTTTCTAGGAAAGTAGATCAGAGTAGGCTGTGCTGTGGGGAGAAGCTGATTTACTGTGAAGCTAATGAGGCTTAAGTTTCAGGGCCCCTCAGCTATCCAGACCTCTACCAAGGTCCTGGGAGGAGCCTAGCAATGAGTTTTCATTGGTTTTGTTGAATTTGCAACAGTAAGATATTTTTGTGTTCTGTTTTAGTAAAAACAACCACCCCTCAAATTGTACAAGTCTCAGGGCCCACAAATCCTGGATTTCCACCGGTTGTGGGGTCACATTTATTTTAAAATCTCACTGCTGTAACACAGCAAAGGTTTATTTCTGGTTCTTGCTTCAGCAAGAAGCAGATTGCTTTGTTACATATAGTCACTCAGGGATCCAGCTGAGGAAGGTTCTCGCCATCTTTTGACACTGCCATCTTAACATGGGTCTACTAGTGTTGTGTCAGGAAGGGGAGAAACACGGACAACTTATACCAGTTTAAAATACTTTACTCAGAATTTATACTTAGTCATTTATCTTCATAACCCATTGACCAGAACTAGTTTGTGGATCAAACTTAGTGCCAAGGGAAGCTGGGAAAACTTTCTGTGTTCCCAGGATGAAAAGGATAACTGAAGGCAGTGAGCACTATTAATCTATACCCCCAAATACCCTCTGATTTTGTTTCACACCAAAGTGTACTTAAAGTGAATAGGCAAAGTGCAAGAGCATTAAGGTATTCATCTCCTAAAGAGTAGAATGGCAAGAACTCATCTTAATAATGCCAACCTCAGGAAAAAAGTCAGATTTCAAGCACTAACTCTCATCTGGAGAGATTTAGCAATAAGAGGAAAGATTAAGAGACCAGTTCCTGGTGTTACGAGGACTAGTCTACACTCAGAAGGATTCCAAGGTATTTGGATGCACTAGGCCCACATGAAATACACATATTTTTTGTAATGAAGAAGCTCAAAATTCCTCAATGCTTTTCCCTTGTCTAAAGAACAACAGCCATGTAGCTGTCCAGTTTTTCCAGCACCAGTTATTGAAGAGGCTGTCTTTGTTCCACTGTATATTCTAGCTTCCTTTGTCATAGGTTAGGTGACAATAGGTCCGTGGGTTTATCTCTGGGCTTTCCATCCTGTTCCATTGATCCATATTTCTGTTTTTGTGCCAGTACCACACTGTCTTGATTACTGTAGCTTTGTAGTATAGTATGAAGTCAGGGAGCCTGATTCCTCCAGCTCTGTTATTTTTTTTGGAAAAATGCCATTGGCAATTTGATAGGGATTGCATTTGGGTAGTATAGTCATTTTCACAATATTGATTCTTCCAATCCAAGAACATGGTATATCTCTCCATCTGTTTGTGCCATCTTTGATTTCTTTCATCAGTGTTTTATAGTTTTCTGAGAACAGGTCTTTTGCCTCCTTAGGTAGGTTTATTCCTAGGTATTTTATTATTTTTGTTGCAGTGGTAAATGGGATTGTTTCCTTAATTTCTCTTTCTGATCTTTCGTTGTTAGTGTATAGGAATGCAAGAGATTTCTGTGTATTAATTTTGTCTCCAGCGACTTTACTAAATTCATTGATTAGCTCTAGTAGTTTTCTGGTGGCATCTTTAGGATTTTCTATGTATAGTATCATGTCATCTGCAAACAGTGACAGTTTTACTTCTTCTTTTCCAATTTGGATTCCTTTTATTTCTTTTTCTTCTCTGATTGCTGTGGCTAGGACTTCCAAAACTATGTTGAATAATAGTGGCAAGAGTGGGCACCCTGGTCTTGTTCCTGATTTTAGAGGAAACACTTTCAGTTTTTCATCGAGAATAATGTTTGCTGTGGGTTTGTCATATATGGCCTTTATTATGTTGTGATTGGTTCCCTCTATGTCCACTTTCTAGAGAGAGTTTATCATAAATGAGTGTTGAATTTTGTTGAAAGCTTTTTCTGCATCTCTTGAGATGATCATATGGTTTTTATCCTTCAATTTGTTAATATGGTGTAAAAGAATGAAATTAGAACACTCCCTAACACCATACACAAAAATAAACTCAAAATGGATTAAAGACCTAAATGTAAGGCAGACACTATAACTCTCTTAGAGGAAAACATAGGCAGAACACTCTTTGACATAAATTGCAGCAAGATTTTTTTTGATCCACCTACTAGAGTAATGAGAATGAAACCAAAAATAAACGGGACCTAATGAAACTTAAAAGCTTTTGCACAGCAAAGGAAACCAGAAACAAGATGAAGAGACAACCCTCAGAATGGGAGAAAATATTTGCAAATGAAGCAAATGACAAAGGATTAATCTCTGAAATACACAAACAGCTCATGCAGCTCAATATCAAAAAAAACAGATAAACAGCCCAATCCAAAAATGGGTGGAAGACCTAAATAGACATTTCTCCAAAGAAGACATACAGATGGCCAACAAACACATGAAAAAATGCTCAACATCACTAATTATTAGAGAAATACAAACCGAACCTCAATTAGATTATCACCTCACACTGGTCAGAATGGCCATCATCACAAAATCTACAAACAATAAATGCTGGAGAGAGTGTGGAGAAAAGGGAACCCTCTTGTACCGTTGGTGAGAATGTACATTGATACAGCCACTATGGAGAACAGTATGGAGGTTCCTTACAAATCTAAACATAGAACTACCATGTGACCCAGCAACCCCACTACTGGGCATATATCCAGAGAAAACCATAATTCAAAAAGACACATGCACCCCAATATTCACTGCAGCGCTATTTACAATAGCCAGGACATGGAAGCAACCTAAATGCCCATCGACAGAGGAATGGATAAAGAACATGTGGTACATATATACAATGGAATATTACTCAGCCATAAAAAGGAACGAAATTGGGTCATTTGTAGAGACGTGGATGGACGTATAGTCGGACATACAGAGTGAAGTACGTCAGAAAGAGAAAAACAAATATTGTATATTAACGCATACATGTGGAATCTGAAAAAATTGGTATAGACGATCTTATTTACAAAGCAGAAATAGAGACACAGACGTAAAGAACAAATGTATGGATACCAAAGGGAAAGTGGGGGTGGGATGAACTGGGAGATTGTGATTGACATATATACACTGTTGACACTATGTATGAAATAGATAACTAGAGAACCTACTGTATAGCACAGGGAACTCTACTCAGTGCTCTGTGGTGACCTAAATGGGAAGGAAATCCAAAAAAGAGGGGATATATGTGTACGTATAGCTGATTGACTTTGCTATACAGTAGAAACTAACACAACATTGTAAAGCAACTATAGTCCAATAAAAATTTTTAAAAATAAAATAAAATAACGAACAACAGTCAAACTCATTAGCATTCAAGGTCCTCCAAAACAACTTCTGTTTAGTTTTTCTGCCTCTTGTTCTTTCCACTCTACTTCCCAAAATCCCAGCCATATTGAACAACTCATCCTTCCTTGAGTAGATACACTATCTGCCTTTTGACTGCACAGTCTATCCTCGACATTAAATGCTCTCTCTTCTTTCTCTTATGCAGCCAATGAACTCATTCTTCAAGTCGAAGTTCAAAAATCATACCCCATAGGAAGCAAGCCTCCCTTACAGGTCTTAGCTAAAAACAGGTTCTGCCATTTTGTTCCATTTCCCTTTGTGTTTATTTCAATTATATCATTATATCATATTTCTCCTTGTTTATAGGCACAATCTCTTCCCTGTTAGACTGTCAACCTCATCCATGAGGGAGAACAGTTTTATCCCCAGCACTTGGTTCAGCCCCTGGCAGATCGTCAGAATTTAATAAATTATTGTTGCATGAATGAGTAAATGAATGACTAAGGAGGGAGCATAGGGACTAAAGGGAATCAGGATTTTCTAATGAGGCTAAGATACAGGTGACCCCAAAGTTAGAAAGGGGGCAAGAATAACTCCTATTTTGTGAGAGCAGATACTGCTCATTTAGGGACATGTGCCCACATGGCTAGACAGGACCAAGTGCTATAATTTTTCAAAGTGCTACTTAGTGCAGGTGTTTCAATAATAGGGATGAAGTGAGAAAATTCCATGCTCACTGGACCTAAAAGTCACCCTTCCACCTGGGTAATGCAATGGTCCAAGCTTTAAAAGATGTATGAATTGCCTCTCCCCAGAGGGACTAGGCAGAGAAGGATGTACTTTCTAACACAGCACAGTTATTGACCTTCCACTGTAGCAAATCTGCAAATGTCAAAGCAATGAGTGTTTCTAAGAAGAAAGCTACTGTTTAAAAACAGATGTTTAAAATACAGGGCCTTGAGAGCTCCCCTCTCTCCAGACACACTTGCTAACAATTCTGAGAAGCACAGAATACAAACATGTATCATTCCCCCTCTTTCCTCTCCAAGACTAAAGAAAGGATGTTGAATGAATCTTCACCTTTGTTTATGCAATTTAAGACTGAAGAATGTGTTCCTAAGGTTAAGATGAATCCCAGGACAAGAGAAGGTTAAAAGGCACCATTACAGCATGTGTGTGTAATAATGCCATAGGTTTGTACAGTGCTTATGACTCTCCAAATCTTCTCATCATTCTCATGGGATCCTTAACTAATCTTGGGACGATCCAAGAATAGGTTGGATTAGACCCATTTGACAGATGGGGAAACCCATCACCAGCAAAGATATGACATTCCTAAATATTGGTAAAAAAATAGAGAGTTCTCTCAAGGCAAAGGAGAAGAAGAAATAACTAGATTGTTAATTCTATTTCGAGGGCATTACATCAACATATTTATTATCAAGGTACTTCTCTGGGTACATGGACAATGTGAGTGTGTCTCTGAATTACTTATTCATTCAACGCACAACTTCGAATACCACCCACATTTTAGCATTGTGCTAGGGATGAAGCATAGAGAAATAAGTAATGACCTGGGTATGAGTGTATTCACAGAAACAAATGAGAGATTATAAAACAATGGGGGAGTTGGATGACGCTGAGGTGCTGGGGAATCATGGGAATACAAATAAGGTCAAGTGGACCTTCCTAAGGGAAGCAGGGAAGGCCTCCTGGTGGAACAAACACTTAAACGAAGGATGCAGAGACATTAATCACGTGAATAGAGGAAGGTCAAATGAGGGGAGAGAGACCCGTGTACAAAGGCACAGCACAAGAAGTAAAACATCTGAGCAAATTCAATCATCTGGGTGGGTAGACCACAAAGCAAGAAATGTAGAGAACTGTCGGATGGCAAGAAACTCTGCAGTCCAGTTATCCACCTCAGGAAATAAAAGCTTCCTCCAGGGCCTATGGCAGGACTGATGACTGGTTTGGTTGAGAAGAAACATTTAGACATCTGTGAAATCGACCTTTCTCCTTCAACCCTGTAGCAGCGTCAAAAAACAGATTTTATGCATTGGGGCAAAGGTCTCAGGCCCAGCATCGGGCCACAGTGAGAAATCGCTGCTACAAATCAAGAAAAAGTTATCTTTTCTTGTCTGAGTGCACTTTGGCAGAGGAAGCCGCCCATGCAAGGGGCCTGCCTCACAGTGGGACAAAGAAGGGGGCATTTCTCCCCGCTCTGGAGCTCCCTGCCCCCATGGCAAAATGAACTCTCCCTTTGCTTGTGATATGGCTAGTGTATTCCACTGGGGAGAAGGTCTTTTAATCCTGTAAGGAGAGAGAATCACAAAGAGGCAAGTACCCTCTGGGGAGGAAACAAGTGAATAAGGGGTAAGTAGCTAATAGCAGAGCCATTTCTGAGAGCCACCTTTGCAAACGAAGAAGGGGTGGGGTCAGGAAGGCCAGTGACAGGGAGGGAATGGGGGGCTGGTCCCATCTACACTTGACAACAGAATCGGTCACACTGGACAACAGAATTGGGAGAGATACCTCAGGGCAGGAGTCTGCCAACTTCTTCTGTAAAGGGCTGGGTAATAAAGCTTTTAGGCTTTGCAGACCACCGGGTCTCTGTTAGAACCACTCAGTGCTGCTATAGTAACTCAAAAGCAACCACAGACAAAATGTAAACGATGAGCATAGCTGTGTTCCAATAAAACCCTTATTTACAAAAATAGGTAGGCAGCCAGGTACCCATAGGCCACAGTTTGCTGACCTCCGTCTTAGAACGATGGCTCTCAAAGCGTGGTCCCTGGACCAACAGTATCAGCATAGCATCACCAGGGAACTTAATAAAAATTTACTTATTAAAAATGTAAATTCTCAGCCTCACCCCAGACCTTCTGAACCAGAAACTCAAGGTCAAGGGCACTGCAGTCAGTGTTTTACTGGCAGTGAAAGAATCAAGCTCACTCCAAGTGGTGACTCTGGAGTTGGTAATTTGTTAAAGACAGGGTTTCAAACCACATGGTGTGCATTTACGATCAAAAAGAAATCTTTACTGTTACAGAGTGTTCTTTTGTCTAAATAGAAGGTAGGTTGTGAGAGCATGTCTTGAAACACTCAAAAGACCCTCTGCAAGTTTCCTCATTCATCTGATAGCCAATTTTTATGACTTATCAGCTAAAACCAATATGGCAGCAATACATCCTGCCTGGGTTTGAATTGATCATAGAAAGAATTCCAGAAAGCACTAAAAGCAGCTCTGGTTACTGAGGAATCTGTAGATCACAGGCTTGGTTTCTTTAATGGAAAACCAGCATGGCTTTCTTCAGCAAATGTTGAACTGAGTATTAAAAAGGCATTAAGCTGCCTCCTTTGCCATGTCAAGTATGCATTCAAATTCAAGACAGCACTTAAAATATTAAAACATCTAGCAATTTTATTACTAGCTCATTTAAAATGGTGACCATGAAAAATTTAGTTTAAGCTACCCAATGATGGCTCGTGAGACACTTAAAAATACACACACAGATAACTGAACTTTTAAAGTAAGTTCCTGATTAACTTCTTTCCCCTCATCTATTACCATTGCTATTTTCCAGCTGTATAAACAGTCTGGAGAGTATGCCCTGAATGAATTCACCGTTCAGAAAACAACATAATTACAGCCATTCCAGCAAATCGAGTGCCAAAAAAGTTACAAATTAATTGAAGGTTAGCATTGAAAATTAAATCCTAGTCAGCTTGAAGTCATCTTTTAGGCTACTTTCTATAGAATTAAATAGAGAACTCACTCCACATCAGTTTGGCTGACAGAGTTTTAAAGTTCAGGTGGACAAATGGCCTTCCCCCCCGGCTATCACTTTCCTGTGATCTGATATTGTTAGTCCCAGGTGATGCCTGCCAATAGTACCTTAGAACCTGCTCATGATTTATGCACGATGCAGGACCACTTCTATTCTCCTATAAATACACAGGCATTAGAAAAATCACAATTTATCTTGCCCTATTCTATATTGTTAATGACCACTGAGAGACATTATCAAAAAAACATTTTTCTCTTTTATTTTTATTATTTCATTTTTTCAAACATACAAACCATTTGCAAAAACAATACAAAGAATCCTCTGTACCTTTCATCCAGATCGCCCAAATATTAATAGATTTACAATATTAATTAATGTTAACTGACAAAGTTCAACTATCAAAATCAGAAAATTAACATTAAAATTCAAAACCCCTATCTAATGGACAGACCTTCTTTAGATTTCACCAGGTGTCCCTCTAATGCTCTTTTATTGGCCCAGGATCCAATCCAGGATCACTTGTGGTATTTATTTGTCATGTTTCCTTAATGTCCTTTGATCTGATCATCAATAAATGTTTAAATCCAACACACATTCATTGAGCACCTAAGCTGTGCCAAAATTGTGGCAAAGCTCTGAGGATTCAAAGATGCTTCTGGCCTTTGAAACACTTATGCTTAATTGTGAAAATCAAAATAAAATCAAAGGCCAGACATGGAAGAATGTACTGAAGTATTGCTTCTTTAGGAAAAAATAAATAAAACAACACTGTTTAGATTTGAAAAAAAAAAAAGATATCATTAATGAAGATGACCTCAACCTCAAAAGGTTCTTGCTTACAAAAAAAATTATTGTTCATGGCTGAAAGCAACATTCAGAGACACTGCATGTAACAGAGCTACTGGATTGTCTTCATGGTCAATGTTCGTATTCCTCACACCTAAACAAGGCCTGGCAAACAGAAGGGCTCAGTAAAGGTCAAATGAAGTGGGGAGTTGGGGTCATCTCTGAAGCCTACCAGAGGATTTGGAACATGCAGGATAGCTCCAGGTGTCAGCCTGAAATCCCCTCTTGACAGCGAAGAAACTCATTCAAACTCCAAATTAAAGTTCAGAGGCTAATTACCACCTGAGGACCTTTTTCTTTTTGTACTGCTTTGAAACAGGATGTGTAGAAATGCACTGTAAAACACTTGGCAGAGAACCAGAGATTTGGGCTCAAGGATTTTTGGCATGCCTACTGATCTCTCCATTTATTTCATTTCTTTAATATCAAATTGTACCTCCATGGCTCATTCAATGTTGTGTTTTGTGAGATTTCTAGAATCTTGAAGTTGAGAGAACATCAGTGGTTGCTAGCCCAGCACTGAACGGATTCATACTCGTAAGTTCTTTACAACATTTCTGACAAGAGGTGTGGCCCCTCTCCACTATTCTAGAGCTATCCAGCTTTAGGAGAGTCTTCCTGATAGTACTACAAAACTCCATCATGCTACACCTCTCACCTCCCACTCTATATTTAACAAGTATTGTCCTATGTTCTGCCTTCTATAGTCCCACACAGTAATTCTGGATACATATCAGTTCATCAATGCCTTTTAAAAATATGGGTTCTAAAATGAACCATTCAAAATGCTCCGAGTCTGGCCTGACCAGCACAGGGCACAGAGAATCTGTCATCTCACTGGTACTGATACTACTTAAATGTCCATGAATCACACAGCTTTTCTAGTAGTTGCATCACAGTGTTGACACATGGTGGGTTTTCAGAATCAGTTGAGTGTTGAGTCTTTACAAAGGGTGCTACTACTGTCTGGCTTCATTTTGTGTATCATGTACTAAAGCAGAGAGACCTGGAGGTCCTATATGTATAAGTTTATATTTATCTATTTTGGATTCTACTTCATTGTATTTGACCCATGGTTGCAACTGTTCGAGACCTTTTTGATCAGGAAGCAAATAAATGAGTTACCCTGCCTTTTCCTGTCATCTACCAATCAAACAAGAAGCCACCTATGTCATTACCAAAGTCATTATTCAAAATATGGAACAAAATAAGACCACTGGCAGAAGCACAAGCCTAGTTAATTCCCTAAAGACAAACTTTGCCTCATTAAGTAGCACTCTTTGGCATGTGACTAAATGGTTGTAAATATATTCATCTATTATCCTACCCACATTTTACCACTTCTGTTCACAAAGATGACCATAGATTCTACCAAAAGTGTTGCTGAAACCCAGGTTCACTAGGTCTTTCCCTGGTCTATCCCAAAATGAAAATGGCTTAGCGTGGCAAGACTTGGCAACAAGGCATGAAATGAAATGTAGGGTAAGTCGAGAATGTTTCACACGCTCTACTCAGAGATGAGTGAGAGCTGCATGATAGGCAGCCGACTTCCACCATCACCAAAGACAACTTGTTTCTGACCCAGTTGCATTACCTATACCTGGAATGAAGCATCCACGTTCTCCCACTGATACTATTTTTATTCCTCTCTTTTTTTACTTTTAACAGAATACAGTTTCACTGATTTCTTAGAACATTCTCTTGGCATTGTGCCTCCCTGTTTCATGCAATGTGTCTCTTCAAACATTGGTATAGCTTTCCCTAACCAGGAACCAGTATCATGAAGTTTCACTCCACTAAGTCTGAGGAGTTATGTATGCCACCTTGGGTTAAAATCTCAAATTTGATTTAAAATTTTTTTCACACTCAACATAATCAATAATATCCTGGCATCTATATGATGCCACATGCATTATTTCTCATTTCCTGCCCAGGTATTTTCTTCTTCAGCATATTGAATATCTATTTTATGTTTCTGTTTTCTTTCTACCTTGCAACTTTTGTCTTCCTTTATTTTTCCTGGTGAAATCGAAGTTCGAGTACAAACTGGTTACGGTGCAAATGCACAGACTCTTTGGAAACAAAGGGTAACCATTTTTACAAGCCACCCAAAGGATAAGAATAAGAAATGCTTTTGTTAATTAGCATCATGAGGCTGAACTGAACCAAGGATCTTAGGTTAATTCTAATGAGCTATGAGCTAATATTGGTAAGATGCTTTTAGATTTTTAATTGAAAAGCACTTTGCCAATGAAAGTATAAGGGTTACAAATTTCCTGAGCCATCTGGTCCCCTACATAAAGTAATGATTTCAAAAAGTTTAGATGGATGAATGGAAAGATAGATAAATAGGGAATTTATTCCTCTGTCTACTATTCACAAAGAAAAGTTTCCATCTTCACAAAAGCCCATTTAATAAATAGATGTTATTCCACTCACAGTTCAGATTGTGGCAAGTGAAAAGTAAAAACAAATAGCATATACAAATATATAACCTACACTGTTAAAATATTCACAATAATAAGTTCTCAGGATCTAATATACAGCATAATGATTATAGTTAATAATATGGTATTATACACTTGCAAGTTGCTAAAAGAGTAGACCTTAAATGTTCTTACCACAAAAAAATGGTAATTATGTGATGTGATGGAGGTGTTAGCTATGGTGGTGATCATTTTGCAATAAATAAGTGTATCAAATCAACATGTTGCGCATCTTTTTTTTTGTTGTTGTTGTTGCGCATCTTTAACACAATGTCATATGTCAATCATATCTCAATAAAGCTGGAAGAAGTATATATATTCACAAGGAGAGCTGAACTGGTCCCTTCATCACTAAGAGGCTACCTCCTAAAAAAAATCCAAGAGCAAGAGTCATTGTAATAACGCCTTCTACTTATTTATTACTTATTATAGCCAATTCCTTTACATTTATTAACATATTTAATTTTCGGAGTAGTCAGATGAGGCAATTACTAATGTCAACTCCATTTTACAAAAGTGGAAACTGAGATTTACAGAGGTTAAACCTTCCCTGATGTTTCAAATATCATGCCTGTGATCCAGGATTGGTACCCAGCAGCTCTGTTCCACATGTTTCCCTCTCTAGACCTGTTCCACAGCATAGAAGTTGGTGGGAATTGTGGTAAAACTTGGGCAATCAACATAAAAGGTATGCAAAATATATTCATTGTTTGTGCTACATCACCCTAGTTAACCCTCTCAACCTTCCTATGTGATAATGATATTATCACCCTCACTTTGCAGACAAGGGGGAGAGCAATCAGTAAGAGATGGGCACACGTTCTGAGACTGAGGACACTACATATTGTCAGGGTGATTGCCATCATCGCAGTACGTAATATTTTTACTTGCTTGCTATATTTAAGTGAAAAAATGAGTAACCCTGGCTCTCTGTGAAAGAAGTGATTAAACATTAATCACATAATATCCAATCCCTCTACTCTCTGTGTACAGGAAAGAATGTTGGAGCATGTGGTTTTCCAGCTACTCTCAAGTGAATTATTTTAAAGGTAATAAGAAGAAGTGATAGCCCAATCTCTTACGATTGCCAAAAAGTCCATGGAGATCACTGAAAGAAAATCCATCCCTAAGGGTATTTTACAGCAAAAAGAAAAGGAGACAAAGGATATTCCCCATCTTTAAGCAAGTTCTCTGATTTGACATGATGACTTCAGTTTTCTCTAAAGGAGTATTTTCTGACCTCCTTTGTCATCTTTGGAGACCCTACTAGCTAAGAAATTCTCTGAAAGATCTGAGAGGTATCACTGTCCCTAACCAGCAACCCTTCTCTTGTTTAGGAAAGAAATATCAGTGAGGTGACAGTAATTCAGCTCCCCAAATGACTTTGCTTCCTGCTGACTGACCTCATTGGTGGGGGAGAGTAACATCGTCTCTCAGCTCAGATGCTTTCTTTAATGTAGCATTGGCTCTGCCTTTGGCCTTTGGTAGTTTGAGCATGGAGCCTCAGAGGCTGAGGCTTGAGGTGGTAAAAACATATTCCACAAAGGGCTGGCCCTTTCTGAATCATCACTCATCCTTCCCCAGCATGGTCCCTGTTTTCTTCTAAAACATGAAGGATGTGTAAAGGACACATAAAACTTTAGTCAATAGGCCCATTATTATGATTGGCTGAAAACCATAAAATGCATCCATCAAGCCATTGTGTTGCATCTTGTGTTAAATTATGGTGATAAATAGTCCTTTATCTGTGACGTCACCTACTAATCTATTCCAAAAACTATTCACCACCGGCATTATGCATCATTCATGTTCCTGCCAGCTTGCTGAAAAAAAATCCTCGACATGATAAAGCCACACACAAGACTGCGCTTGACTCTGCCGACGCAAATATTGTCTGTTATTTTCATGTCATACTGTGAAACAATTGCTTCTTCAGTTCCCAAAGTTATCTGAAGTGTGCAGTAACGTCCTCAGCTCTCAGCTCTGGGCATTATAACTCATGTACTTTTAATTGTTTATAATTTACATCAGAACTGGACAGAGTCCATTTGCACTCATGCTGCTTTATAACTACTAGATGACATATTTTTGCCACCTTGCTCTGAGTGGAATTTAATCCTATTGAAAAGCCTTTAACATAGAAATTTGGTGTAGAATGCTTTAATATTCTCAGGAGCTACGTAAAAGGCTGTGTGCAGTTGCTAGCAGTAGGACTGGGACTTGGATCTGATTTTATACAAAATGTTCTCATAAAATTAGACATTGTTTTTAGTTCTCAGAAAATACTATTTATTAAAATGAAATCAAAAGAGGAAAGCAAGTATATTTTAAATTCTAATTTCAAGTGTAATAATCTGTTTAAAAACACACACATAATAGTGTTATGTAACTTTCTCTATATCACCTTGATGGTGTAATATTAGATGGTCTTCTTCTTAAAAGAGAAAAAAAAAAAACCTACCTAATTTGCTCGACCTACTCAAATAAGAGGAGATGGAATACAGAATGAAACAAACCACTCACTGGAATTTCATTCAAAACATGGATCCTAATATGTTTAATTTACTTCTAGCTTTAACTCAGAGAATCTGGGGCATTGTTTCTTGCTGAGCAACACAATGGAGGTGTCATAGCTTCTCTTTATTTTTTAAATCACATATGAGATGATTGGATCGCAAAAAAGAAATAAACAAATATAAATGGGTTACACCCCATATCCATCTGCTATGCTTATTTATGTATTTTTAAAATTGCTTTCTTGACAGATGCACAGAAAAGATTCACTAATATGTTAACTGGGGAGAGAAATACAACCAGATTTTCTTCCCTTCACTATTCTTAAATGCCCAATAGAACTGGTAGCAAAATATCATTTCCCTGAAAGTTGCTATGTAGTGCAAATTCTATCCAGTCAGCCATGGAAAACAATAAAAAGTCAAATCACTTTAAAAACAGTGGCCCCCTTCCCTGACCTCCTCCCAATTATCATCACTTGGAGAATCCAAAGGAGACACATACTGCATGAAAAAGAGACATTCTAAAAACTGAACAATCTTCAGCCAGTCTTGATGGAAGTTTGGCTTCAACTCAGTGTTCAAAGAAAAATAGGTTCTGTCTTCTCCACTCTGATGTTTTGCACTCACGTGTGGTGTCTGCAGAAAGAGGAGTGGCTCTTGCCTTCTAACTGTAGTAGAACGGGCCTCATTCAGGGCCATTGTTCCAGTTTTCTTTCTTTCTTTATAAATTTTCTCCCTTCTAGCTCTTTCTCCTATTGCTAAAACTATTCTTATTATTGAAAAGAATCATATTTTAAGCACATCTAAACATCACAGTTAGCCTATCCTCACTGCTGAAACCACACACGCGTGCACGCACACACACCCTGTTCTTTCTCACTCTCACCCCACACCCATATTCTGACAAATCCCTGAATCCTCACCATTGCATAGTAACTGCTGTTCTTGCCACCTTTTTGCTTCCTGGTGGGTCTGTAATTGTCATCTCATCCCTGGAGCAACATCAGGATCACTCAATAAATTGATTGTCAGGGGATATCTGAAGAACAGAACAGCTTGAGCTCTAGAAGCCAAGTGCCTTATGGCCTCCAGCCCAGAAAAAGGAAGCAATGAGGATGAACAAACCTCATCCCATTCCACTCCTCTAACACATTAATGTGAATTAAGCAAATGAATTTCATTCCCCATTTCTACTCAGAGAGAGCAAACAACAACGTGAAGAAGATTAAAGAATTAAATAAAACCATCCCTGCCATGTCTTTTTATGTAGAAGGAAACTGGGAAAAAGATATCCAACCCCTGGTTTTGAAAAAGTTCATTTCAGCCCTTCCTCAAGTACGTAAAATTTGCCTTTTTTTTGGTTATAGCATGACTTCCCCACACAGAAATAATGCTATAACAGGGATTCTTCTGTTATGGGCTCCTTATTTGAAATAATGTTTAAGTGTTGTATTCTCAAGCTTCCAACTCTAAGATTCCAACATGCATTATCTTTTAGAATCCTGTTGGAAGTATGTTAGCTCTTTCACTAGGAAAAAGCCTAAGTGGGGACTAATCTACATGTCAAGATAGCCTCAGAGCAGCCACTTCTGGTTATGCTTATGGGGGATGAGCGAGATCATAGGGAATTTCTGAACTCATACAAAGTGTATTTCTGTTAGAAGATCATTACCTCAATCAACACAAGAAGACTGGGGAGGGGACGCAAGATCAAGAAGTATTGGTTCAGCGCCTACTCTGTGATTTAGCCATTAAAAGTTGTCAAACTGTGCAAAATGTATCTTGCTAGCCCCATTTTGCAGACAAGAAAATAGATATTCATAGAAGTTAAGAAAATGAACAAAGTCACACAATTTGACTCCAAGATCCATGTGTTTTCTCAATCTTGTCAAGCTGCTTTTCAGATAGGATAAATCCTTAAATTAAGGCAGTATTGCTGGGAATGGAGAGGAGGGAATGAAAGTAACAGTGCAGTGAAAATGAAAAGAAAAAACTGAACACGTGGGCTTCCCTGGTGGCGCAGTGGTTGAGAATCTGCCTGCCGATGCAGGGGACACGGGTTCGAGCCCTGGTCTGGGAAGATCCCACATGCCGCGGAGCAACTAGGCCCGTGAGCCACAACTACTGAGCCTGCGCGTCTGGAGCCTGTGCTCCGCAACAAGAGGCCGCGATAATGAGAGCCCCGCCCACCGTTATGAAGAGTGGCCCCCGCTCGCCACAACTAGAGAAAGCCCTCGCACAGAAATGAAGACCCAACACAGCCATAAATAAATAAATAAATAAATAAATAAATAAATAAATAAATAAATAAATAAATAAATAAATAAATAAATAAATAAATAAATAAATAAATAAATAAATAAATAAATAAATAAATAAAAATTAAACTTTAAAAAAAAAAGAGAGCAGCTACTTTAAGAAAAAAAAAAAACTGAACATGTTAATCTATGTATGATCTGTCAATGCAAATACACAATTGCACCTTTACTTCAGTGATAAGTCAACAAGCATTTATTAAAGATGGTTTTGTACCAGGCACCAGACCTGCGCTGGAGTCACAAAAATGTAGAATATCTTGGCCTTGAAGGGGCTTATAACCTAATGAGGAAGACACCTAACAGGATCATTTCTAGGTTATGAATGAAGTTTGCAATGCAAGTTTCCTAAAAAAAAGAGGGCACCAAAGCTGAGTCTTAAAAGATAATTAGGTCACAAAGAGACAGGGGAAGCAAAGGCATGTCACATAGAGGGAAGAGCAGCTAAGGTGGAATTGTAAGACCCCATAGCCACGCACTGGCCGTTCTCTCCACTATTAAAATGTAGCAATAAATAAATAACTGAATACAAATGTGAATAGACAAAATCCAAAAGGCATAGCCGCTCTCAAATACAAATTAGATATTTCTGTGGGCTAAAAGCAAACAAGTAATATCAATCTTTCAGGCCTCATCCAGAAGCTGTGGGTCTGGGTGCTCTTGGGCTATGGATGCCAGCAGAGGAGTCCAGGAATTCCTATTTCTGTGAGTAAACAGAGATTAAGAATGCCTCATACAAGACTGATGATTAGAGTCAGGCTTGAAACCAGGGCCCTGCCAGTGAAAAAGGCCACAACCAGCTGGATTGCAGGAAAGCTCAGTAGACAGCATCCCTTTTCCTCTTCAAGTTCAGAACCAACTGAGAGACAGAGAGAGAAAGAAAGGAAGAAGAGTCAGGAAGATAGAGATCAAAATGTATGCTTTATTACAGATAAAAGCTAAACTGGTGTAGCTTAGCCACATAGCCAGTTGGACTTGGTAACAGTTCCCTGAATTAGACAGATCTACCCACCCAATAACAGAGAGTAATGCAAAACCACTGGCTCCTCTGCAAAGGTAGAGTAGAGATTATATCTTTGCACAAAGGGCAGGTGAAAATTCTCTCATCCCTGTGTGCAGGCAGTTCTCCCAAAATGCCCAGAAGAGCCTAAAGTACATATACTCATTCCATCTCAAAAACTCTCTAAGCAAATAAGTTACCCCTCTCCTGGGGAGGGGAGTGAATGATAGGATGGGGAAGCAGCCAGCAGTATTACTTGAGTGGGATTCCCTGTCAGAGTCCTCTTTTCCCAACGGTATGCTCTATCTAGGGCTATTATTTGCATAAAATTTGGTACCTAAGAGGCTGGAAGTGGCAGACACAGTCTCACAACCCTAACTGACTCAGTGGCAGCGTCTGTTTTCATCCTCATTTTCATCATGAGGTGCCAGATCACCCACCAAACATCTAGTTGTGAACATCTGGTTGTGACAGAGGCAACCTCAAAGGCCTAACTAAGGAGAGATGAGTACAGAGGGATAGAAAGAAAATATAACAAATCCTACTCAAGACCAGCCTGGAAACTCCAATTCCAGAATGTATGAGAGAAAACAACCTACAAGAGCAAACCAGTAAACTCAATAATTGGAATAACACACCCTGGAGAAAGTGAAAACAATTGAACAATTGGTAAGTAGGTTTAAAATAATTATATTTAATATCCTCAAAGTAATGAAGATATAAATAACAATCAAAACAGCTAACAAGGGAATAGGACATTTTAAAAAGACAGATTAAATAGAAATGAGAATGGGCAGTCTCTTTGAAAAGAGCCTTAACTAGAATTTTAGAAATGTGAAACACAGTATTTGAAATAAATGAAAAACAATCAATTGGATAAGCTCTAGACAAATACTAGCTGCAGAAAGAATTGGTGAAATGGAAAATATAATTGAGGCATCAACCAGTAAAGCAGCACATAAAGATAAAAACTGGAAAGGGCAGCTCTGAGACACAGAGGATTGAGGTTCTTCACTACATAGTCATGGGCATCCAAACAGAACAGCGCTGAGGGAGTGGCAGGCAAGCAATACTGGGAAAGATGATAGCTGAGGATTTTCCCAAATTGAATAAAGACCACGTCTTCTCAAATTGAAAGTGCACATCAAGTGCCAAGCGAAAAAAACAGAAAACTAAATCTGTACTGAGGAACATCACAATGTCACCAAGGAGAGAGCCAGTATGATGATATGGTGAACTCAGGATTACAGTGGTCATGGAGCATAAAGAGTAAGGCATTGATCGACAAGATATGAAAGCAGGACCAGGGATCATATCAATGGAGAGTCACAATAAGTAGTATGTGCTCTATCCCATGTATAAGGGGAAGCCAAGAAAACCACGCTGAGGGAGGCAACTCTGGAAGAAATGACATGAATTGAGCTGGAAAATGGATGCTAAGGCATGAACCAGCACAATAAGAGGGAGAATAGAGAGGACAGCATGATTTGGATTTTACGACAGGATTTCACAAGTTATTGGACGTGGGGAGAGAGGGAGGGAAATGGATAACTTAAGAATTACCCTCAGGCTTCCAGCCAGGATGATACCATTGGAGGGAGTGAATACAGAAGACAGAACAGGCTTAAGGGAGATGACTAGCTCAATGTTATATATGTGTAATGTGGGAAAGCTGGTGAGAAATTATTGACAAAAATTAGCCGGCTATTTTATTTTGAAAAGTAGAGGAGAGTTCTAGACTAGAATAAAGACTTGGCCATAATCCACATAAAGATCTCTTCATCAGTTTCTACAAAGGACACCAGTATCCTAAATTTACCAAGAGCATCTTCTTATCAGTGGCAGCTCAGTGGCTAGACAAAGAGCTATTTCCAGGAGAGGCAGGGGTAATGCATTGACAAAGTAGACTGTGTAAGTGACAGGAAATGCAGACAATACGAGAAAAGAGAATTGATGACAGTGGAAAACAGCAACAGAACAGCTAGGCAACGAGCAGAGCAATTCTGGTATCAAAGAGCACATAGGCAAAAGGCTAGGAAACCAAGGTATCACGCTGCAAAAAGGCATCAGGGCTGAAGTGAAAATGGCAATAGAGAAACAGAGGGTGTGAAGAAAGCTGAAAGGATACGGTTATAAAAATTAGAAAAGCAGGAAAAAACAATTGCCTGCACATGAGGCAGGCAATTGGAAACACCTGGTCAAGGTGAACTTTGCTTCGGCAGGAGAACAGCAATAGTTTTTGATAAAAAATTATTGAAGATAGGTTCCTAGGTTACTTTCAACCATGACCTAAACCCCTTACTGAGTGAGCACCAGATACTCTATGCAGTCTTGCAAATAAGAACTACACTTGCCCACAAAATGGAAGTGTATTGCTATTGATTTTGCTCCACTATGACAATATGTGAATGAATTATGAAATGAAAGTTAGGATTTTTGAAAGCTAACCAGAATGAGTCTTTACTTTCCCAGGATGAATGGCTAAGGGGCTCTTTTCAAGACTTGGATAATGGTTTCTAAATGAAAGAATGAATATCAAGAGCTTGGAGTGTTAACTCAAGCTAAGACTTTGAGGAGACCTTTGGAAATATTTTAAAAGATAGATTAGTGAAACAGTGAGGCAGAGATTAAGTGAACATGTTTTCAGATCTGTCATGTGGCATTACATCTGCCAGGTTACTTATTTTTCAGTGCCTACCCTATGATGAATCAAAATCACCTTTAGGAGAATCCTTACTGAATAACATTGAAAAAAGTCAGAGATACTGGTCACCAATGTGATTTAATGCTTTAGGCAATAAATATATTTTTAATATTTCTTCAGAATTATAATTGCATAATTACAACCTGAGATATTTTTATGGAGATTCCTTATTAATATTTTTTAGTAAATGAGATTCTTAGTGTATACAGCAAGTTATGTTCCCTTTTGTGCTTATTTCAGAATTTAAAGCTAAGATAGAGACACAGAACTCTCAGAATATATCTTTTGCCTAAAATAATCCCTGAGGTGGAGAGGAGAAACGTACTATCTTCATTTAGATTGGAGAAAAAGCAAACTGTTTCAAATAAGGCACAGATTTCAGAGTGTCATGAATGTTGTGCAGATTGTGCACTGCACACCTCTAGGGGGCACAATTCACATGGAGGTCTTTGGGAATGGTGCCTCCTGAGTACTACATGCACATCCTGTACAAGTGCATCCAGTGGCCCTAGGTTTTCCCCTCTTCTGTTACACCATCTTTTAGATGGCTAAGGATTTATATGAGGAAAGTTTGGTACAACCCTAAGTTTGGGAATAAACATAGAGTGATTGGAAAAAAATCCATTTTAATGGCATGAAGGCTTTAATTGAAAAGTCAGATGGACCTGGGGTTGTCTTAATTCTGTTACTTATTAGCTCTGTGAATTTCGGCATATTATTTTAATTCTTTGAGGCTATTTCCTCATCTGTAAAGTAGGGATAATAATCTCTTCTTAACAGTATTCTTGGGAGGGTAAAATGTGATTATGTAGAAGTTTTCACAGTTCTTTTCTCAGAGAATAATATTAGTCCATCATCATCCTCATCATCCTCATTATCTATAGAGCACTATATGAGCAACCTTCAGCAACCTTCCTATCTCCATTTCCATTCCTTTCATTCATTCATTCATTCATTCAACAAATTTGTTGTGATATTCTGTTAGAAGGAAGCCACTTGCAATAGAAAGTATAAAGATTAATTAGACAGACCCATACCTATATGGATAGTCCCTCTAATAGGAGCAATCAGACATCATAACTCTAAATAGAGTTGAAAGTCCCCATTGTAACTGAATGCCCGGAGCTGGGAAGGAATAAATCGCTTTTGACTGGGATTGACTTAATACAAGGAGTTAACCTAAACTGGACTTTGAAAGATGGATAAAGTTTTAACATTGAAGACTAGAAAAAGAAGCAAGCATTCTATGCATAGGAAAGAGATACAAGATATAAAAAGAGTTCACTAAAATTTCTCCAGGCTTTAGAATAATAACATTCTGTCATATATTCAGACCCTAAAATGTCTAACCCAAAGGTTTTTAAATATGTCCTGCTTCCATGTGTACTATCAGTGAGTCCTTTATGGCTGACAGATTTCACGGGACCATGGTTTGGTAGGCTTCATTACATAGCTGTTGAGGGGTTTAGAGAGTACCATGGCACCACATAGCCCAGATACTTCCCAGCTCTGCCATGTAATAGCAGAGCAATCTCAGCAGAGTCACTTGTCGTATCTGAAACTTAGCGTCTTCATCTACAGAATGAAGATGATGACATCATCTAACTACAAAAGGAGATATCTAGAGAGCTTTAGTACAATGCTGGCTCTCACTACGCTGTGTGTTCAGTAAAAGGTAGCCATTGTTATTTTATTTCTTCAAAACTTGAATTATAGGAACCGCATATAAAATCCCTAAGTGTCAATGCTTATAGTCTTGAAATTTATATTGTAGACATTTTCAATTATTTTTTTTAAACTCTGTTTTTTTTTCCTTTGAGTCTCCCTCTACACAGCAGATAAGGTACTATGTTTTCATAGTTATCACATCATATGGCCTGTGTTGAATTAACTATTCAATGCATTGTTTTTCTAGAACTGTATTCACTCTCCCTCTTGTGTGACCTGCTAGATACCAGGATAGTTTGTGACGAAGATAATTTTGGCCTCTCTCTCGTGCTCAGGTCCTTACCTTGGTCACGCCCTCACTCTGCCAGCCTTCTTTGTACAGACTCGAATGTACAGGCATGTTAAGAAGCAAGAGAGAATGGAGTGTGAGCGTCAAAAATCATTTTTGCTCTAATAAATACAATGCATTAATAATATTCAATTTTGAGTACAAACACAGAAATATATCTGAAAGGTAAATGGATTTTTTATTTTTCATTACCTCTTTTGACTAAGCATGAAATTCTGTCTTCGGGAAAAAAAGAAAGCCTCTGATAGAAAGAACAGGCGCAGCTGAGTTCTGTGAAAGGTTAACATGGAAACAGATGGGCTGACATCAATGACTGGCATTTGAGTGGGTGGAAAACTAAGCCCCCCAAAAGTTGATGTATGATACAGTCCAATTGGGTAAAGCAGAGCTTGGTGAGGGGTGAAAAGTTGAATGGAATTGCATAAAATGAAGCAGAACATCACAGAGAAAGTTAATTTCCCTTCAAATCTGCTGCTCCAGGTTTGATACCCCCAAAGCATTTCCACATCACCCCAAATAGCGATATCCACTCTTCATTTGGCAGTACCTAATATTCATATCTTAAATGACTCTATAAAATGAGATATTTTTCTTCAACTGCAGAAAAGGATTTCCTACCTTCATAATATTTTGAATTATAGCACTTGAAAGAAAGAAAAAAAAAAGACACAAAAGAAAGGAAGTTAAATCTATTTTTAATTAATGTAGCCCAACAAAAAGGAAAATTTAGAAATCAAAAATGATAATTTGTTATCTGTATCCATATCAACCAAATACTATTTTCTTATCGATACTATGATAAAACAAATAGCATTTATATTTCTTCTAATAGTTGTGCTCTAGATAGCACAGAACTAGAAGTCAGGAATCTTGGGGCCGAGTTCTTACTTAAGTTACTAACTATCTGTGCTACTAGGAATAAATCACATAATCTCACTGGGTCATCTTTCTGTCAAAATGAGGTAGCTGAATTGGACAACTGCTACATGTTCTAGAAATCTAACATCTAATGATGATCTCTTCTGTGTGGATTTATTTCATCTGCCCTATCCCCTCTTTTTCTCCATAGAGATAACAGCACATAGTTAAACCAACAGGAATAAGAAATTGTTTTTACCAATAATCCTTTCTTCTTTTTAGGAGGGGTCATAGAAAATAGGTCTTGGAGAGGGTTTTTTAAAATATATTTTATGCTATATTATATAATTATATAAATAGATATACATTTATTGAGATATATTTTACATATTAACATTATATGTTTCAGGTATAAAACATAATGGTTAGATATATTGTGAAATTATCATCAATATAAGTGTAGCTATCATCTGTCACCACAGAGTTACAATTATTTTTTGTGAAAAAATATATTTTCATAATTTTTATATTTATATAATTATATAAATATACATAATATAATCAAACCAAAAACATACTTGAAGTGTTGAAATGATTAAAATAAGATCCCATATTTTTAGTTTTTAATTTAAATTTTTTTATTGAAGTATAGTGGATTTACAATATTATTGGTTTCAGGTGTACAGTCTAGTGATTCAGTATTTTTACAAATTATACTGCATTAAAAGTTACTACAAGATAAGGGTTATAATTCCCTGTGCTATACAATACATACGTGTTGCTTGTCTATTTTATACATAGTAGTTTGTACCTCTTAATCCCATACTCCTATTTTGCCCCTCCCTCTCACCATTTACCTCCCTTACCTCTCATCACTGGTAACCACTAGGTTTTTTTCTATATCCATGAGTCTATTTCTGTTTTGCTGTATACATTTGGTTGTTTTATTTTTTTATTTATTTATTTTTAAATTTTTATTTGATTTACAACTAAATTTTTAGTTGATTTACAACATTGTATTACTTTCTGCTGTACAGCAAAGTGAGTTATACATGTACATATATATGTATATATACATATATCCACTCTTTTTTTAGATTCTTTTCGCAAGTGGGTCATTACAGAGTATTGAGCACAGTTCCCTGTGCTATACAGTAGGTCCTTATTAGTTATCTCTTATATATAGTGGTGTGTATATGTCAATCCCAATCTCCCAATTTATCCCTCTCCCACCCCACCTTTACGCCCTGATAACCAGATGTTTTTTACATCTGTGACTCTATTTCTGATTTGTAAATAAATTCATTTGTATCATTTCTTTAGATTCCACATATAAATGATATCATATGATATTTGTCTTTGTCTGATTTACTTAACTCAGTGTGACAATCCCCAAGTCCATCCACGTTGCTGGCATTATTTCATATTTCATTCTTTTTTATGGCTGAGTAATATTCCATTTGTGTGTGTGTGTGTGTGTGTGTGTGTGTGTGTGTGTGTGTGTGTGTGTATACACTACATCTTTATCCATTTATCTCTTTATGGACATTTGTGTTGCTTCCATATCTTGGCTATTGTAAATAGTGCTGCTGTGAATATTGGGTGCATGTATCTTTTTGAATTACTGTTTTCATTTTTTCCAGATACATGCCCAGGAGTGGAATTGCTGGATTATGTGATAGTTCTATTTTTAGTTTTTTTTGAGGAACCTTCATACTGTTTTCCACAGTGGCTGCACCAATTTACATTCCCACAAACAGTGTACAAGGGTTCCCTTTTCTCCACATCCTCACCAACACTTGATATTTGTTCTCTTTTTGATGACAGCTATTTTGACAAGTGTAAAGTGCTATCTCATTGTTGTTTTGATTTGCATTTTTCTAATAATTAGCGATGTTGAGTATCTGTTCTTGTGCCTTGTAGCCATCTGTATGTCTTCATTGGAAAAATGTCTATTCAGATCTTCTACCCATTTTTTGATTGGATTGTTTGGTTTTTTAATACTGAGCAGTATGAGCTGTTTATATATTTTGGATATTAACCCCTTCTCAGTCATATCATTTGCAAATATTTTCTCCCATTCCGTAGCTTGTTTTTTCATTTTGTCAATGGTTTCCTTTGCTGTGCAACAAGTTTTAAGTTTAATTAGGTCCCATTTGTTTCTTTTTGCTTTTATTTATTTTTCCTTAGGGAACAGATACAGAAAAATATAGTTATGGTTTGTGTCAAAGAGTGTTCTACCTATGTTTTTTTCTAGGAGTTTTATGGATTCAGGTCTTACATTTAGGTATTTAATCCATTTTGAGTTGATTTTTGTGTATGGTGTAAGGAAATGTTCTAATATCATTCTTTTACATGTAGCTGTCCAGTTTTCCCAGCACCACTTATTGAAGAGACTATCTTTTCTCCATCGTATATTCTTGCCTCCTTTGTTGTAGATTCATTGACTATAGGTACATGGGTTTATTTCTGGGCTCTCTATTCTGTTCCATTGATCTATGTGCCTGTTTTGTGCTGATGCCATGCTATATTGATTACTGTACCTTGTAGTATAATCTGAAGTCTAGGAGGGTGATACCTCCAGCTTTGTTCTTTTTCCTCAAGACTGCTTTGGCAATCCAGGGTCTCTTGTGGTTCCATATGAATTTTAGGGTTATTTGTTCTAGTTCTGTGCAAATTGACATGGGTATTTTGATACAGATTACATTAAATCTGTAGATTGCTTTGGGTAGTATGGCCATTTTAAAAATATTAATTCTTCCAATCCAAGAGCATGGGCTATCTTTCCATTTCTCTGTATCATCTTCAGTTTCCTTTATCAGTATTCTACAGTTTTCATTGTATGTCTTTCAAATCCTTGGTTAAGTTGATTCCTAGGTATTTTATTCTTTTTGGTGTGATTTTAAATGAGATTTTTTTGTCTTGCTTTCTCTTTCTGATAGTTCATTATTGGTGTGTAGAAAAGCAACAGATTTCTCTATACTAATCTTACATCCTGCAACTTTGCTGAATTCATTTCTTAGTTCTAATAGTTTTTGGTGGAGACTTTAGGGTTTTCTACATAAAGTATCATGTCATCTACAAATAGTGACAGTTTTACTTCTTCCCTTTCAAATATGGATGCCTTTTGTGTCTTTTTCTTGTCTGATTACTGTGGCTAGGACTTTCAATACTATGTTAAACAGAAGTGGTGAGATTGGGCATCCTTGTCTTGTTCCTGAATTTAAAAGAAAAGCTTTCAGCTTTTCAATACTGAGTATGATATTAACTGTGGTTTGTCATAAATGGCCTTTATTATGTTGAGATTTGTTCCCTCTATACCCACTTTGATGAGAGTTTTATCATGACTGAATGTCAAATTTTGTCAAATGCTTTTTCTGTCTATTGAGATGATCATGTGATTTCTATCCTTCCTTTTGTTAATGTGGTATATGTACCACATTGATTGATTTGCCAATATTGAACTATCCCTGCACCACTGGAATAAATCCCACTGGGTCATGGTGTATGATCTTTTTATATATTGTTGGATTCAGTTTGCTAATATATTGTTGAGGGTTTTTGCATGTATATTCATCAAAGATATTGGCCTGTAATTTCCTTTTTCTATATTGTCTTTGTCTGATTTTGGTATCAGGGTAATGGTGGACTTGTAGAATGAATTTGAGAGTGTTCTATCATCTTTAATTTTTTGGATTAGTTTGAGAAGGATAGGTATTAGCTCTTCTTTATATGCTTGGTAGAATTCTCCTGTGAAACTATCCAGTCCTGGATATTTCTTTGCTGGCAGTTTTTTTTTAAATTACAAAATCAGTTTCACTACTAGAGATTGGTTGGTCAAATTGTCTGTTTCTTCCTGAGTCAGTCCTGCCAGGTTGTATGTTTCTAGCAATTTGTCCATTTCTTCTAGGTTGTCCAATCTGCTGGCATATAACTATTCATAATATTCTCTTATGACTTTTGGTACCTCTGTGGTATCAGTTGTTATTTCTCCTCTTTCATTTCTAATTTTGTTTATTTGGGTCCTCTCTTTTATCCTTGGTGGGCCTGGCTAATGGTTTATCAATTTTATTTATCTTCTCAAAAAACTAGCTCTTGATTTCATTGATCTTTTCTATTTTTTATCTCTATTTTATTTATTTCCTCTCTGATCTTTATTACTTCCTTCCTTCTGCTCACTTTGGGCACTGTTTGTTCTTCTTTTTCTAATTCCTTTAGATAGTAGGTTAGGTTGTTTTCTGAGTTTTTCTTGCTTCTTGAGGAAGGTCTGTATCACCATGAACTTCCCTCTTAGAACTGCTTTTACTGCATCTCATAGATTTTGGAAAGTTGTGTTTCTATTTTCGTTTGTCTCAAAGTATTTTCTGACTTCATCTTTGATTTCTTCGTTGACCCACTGGTTTTTTAGTAGCATGTTGTTTAGTCTCCACATGTTTGTTCTTTTCCCATTTTTATTTATGTAATTGATTTCTAGTTTCATACTGTTATGGTCAGAGAAAAATGCTTGATATAATTTCTATCCTGTTAAATTTGTTGAGATTTGTTTTGTGTCCTAGTTTGTGATCTATCCTGGAGAACATTTCATGTGCACTTGAAAAGAATATGTATTCTGCTGTTTGTTGATGTAATATCCTGTAAATATATATTAAGTCCAACTGTTCTATTGTGTCATTTAAGACTACTGTTGCCATATTGATTTTCTGTCTGGATGATCTGTCCATTGATGTAAGTGGTGGGTTAAAATTCCCTATTATTATTGTATTATTGTCAATTTCTACTGTTGTGGATCTCTGCTCATGTTGGCCAGAGACTGAGTCTAAGCTGTCTCCAATGTGCTGCCTCTGCAGGTACCTGCAATTGTTTCCCTCACTCAGCTCAGGCACCACCTCGGGTGCAAGTCCCTTTTGCCCCTCACAGGCAATCACTTCCCCCAGCCTCTGCCACCCCTTCCCTGTTGTGGAGCCACACTACAGGGTAGTCGGGGCCAGTGTGGACTCTCAGCACGTATCGGGAGGTGAGTTGTGGTGGACCAGCTATCATCAGAGATCTGGGCTACTTCTGATGCGCTGCTTGAGTAAGTGCCAACAATGACCACTGCCACCCCCCTCCAGGCTCTGCCCAGGACTGGGTCAACTCCATGGCTCATGGTTGGGTCTTGTAGCCTCCCCAGATCCAGTGCCACACTGTGAGGTGGAGTGAGCAGGGCTTGAGCATCCACTTGGCTTGTGCTGGGGTGCACCGAGGAGGTTGCAGGAAACCCAGAAACCACTAAAGCAGACCTCTCTCCATCCTGTCAGGGGCAAGCCAGCTAGCAAATGCTCCTCACAAGAGGCATCTATGCTTCCCACAGTCCTCCTGTTAGTCCCAGTGGTCCTCCAACCAGCCAATGAGGCTCATTTTCCCCACCCAGGACCCCAGGACTGGGGTGCCCAATCTGTGGCTCTCAACACTCACTCCCCAGGGAGGGTCTCCAGCTGTGTATTCTCCCTTTTCCTCTGAGTCTCCTCCCAGGGGCACAGATCTCAATCCCACCACTTTTCTTCCCTTCCTATCTGATTACATGTGTATCTTTCTTATAGCCTTGGTTGTAAGACCAAGACTGTTTCTTACATTCCTTCTCCCAGTTTCCAATTAGTTTTCAGTGAGAATTGTTCCACATGTAGATGTATTTTTGATGTGTTCATGGGGGAAGGTGAGCTCCACATCCTCTTACTCTGCCATCTTGATCGACCCTTCCTGAAAACCCACATTAAAAAAATAACCTTCTTAGAGACCTACCATTTAGGGGATATATATGGGTGTGTGTATGTGTGTGTGTGTGTGTGTGTGTGTGTGTGTGTGTGTGTGTGTGTCACACAGTATAGACTGTTAAGTTTACAGATAAATACCATTTATTATTATTATTATTATTATTATTATTATAACCATTTTGTTGTCAAGTACAGCCACTGAATTTGTGTTTTTGTTACACCATTGGGAACAATTTACTACCTAAACGTTCGGCATAGTCTTTCAATTTTATTGGTAAATATTAATTGCTGCCCCATAACTTAAAATGTTCTAAATGTAAAAATGACAATTGCCCCATATGCCTTCATGTGGATTCTCTTAAAGAGTTACATAAACCAAACTTGTAAAAATTTAGATTTGAAAGCTTTTGTCATAAACTATAGTTTCTAAAGTTAGTGTTTCTAAACTTGGAGGTCACATTCTTGTGTTTGACAAACACTGGTCTATAATATTTTATATATCATCTGAACAATAAAACTATAATATAAATTAATATTTCTTCCTGAGCAGATTTTTTAAAGTATTCCTATTTAAGTAATTCATATTTAATCAAAATATAGTTTCTGTCCTAAACCAATGTACAAGATTCAAGAACTCTCAGAACCAGAATACATCTTTAACACTAATAAACACTAATTCTATCTTCTTTGTTTTGAGTAACTCCATATTGGCTTTGGGAGTCATATTAACAATGTAACTCCCTACTCTCTACAATAACAACTACTCTCATCCATAATATCATGTTCATTTCTGGAATACCCATTGAACAATCAAATATTTCTTCCTATAGTTCTTTGACTTCTCTGTTCCTTTCAGGTGTTCCAAAATCTGAATTGCATTGCACAAATT
Organism: Balaenoptera musculus; assembly: GCF_009873245.2. NCBI lineage: Eukaryota > Metazoa > Chordata > Mammalia > Artiodactyla > Balaenopteridae > Balaenoptera > Balaenoptera musculus. The sequence continues at coordinate 40,678,225 of NC_045797.1, forward strand.
ATCTAATAAACCTGATTCTCTTCCAAATATTCCAGGAGGCTGCCCTTTTCCCATAATGCCATCCAGATGGCCTTCAACCCACATGAAGCTATTAGAAACACAATAATATTCCATAAAGTTCTCATCACATCAGCTCCCTCTTCTTATGTTCTGTTTATTTCCTCCAGTCTCACTTGCTGAATTCATATAAGATGTGGGAAAAACTCTGTAAAAATCCCAGGCTTAAAGAGGGACTCAACTATCTTTATGCTTGTGTGTTTCTACAGGCTTCTCTAGCATGAAAATAATGAAGAAAGAAGAAAAAGATGAGCTGGATTATAAGATACTACTGACCAATGAGGAAAAACTAAAGGCAATTTACATAATGTAAACCAGTCAAATGGCATTTAAATCCACCAATCAAATGCCCAGTATCATGGAATTTTTAAGTGAGTGCCTAGGAAGGAGGTTGCCCCAAGGTATTTTCCCCCTATATAAAAAAATTATTCTTCAAAGGCCTGTAGTGGTTCTTCATCCTGAAAAGACAGTTAAGAAGAAATAAGCCATAGCATAGTGAAGGTTCAGCATGATAGCTGTCAGCCACTGGAATGAGAACCAAGTGCTTGGGCCAACATATCTGAGCCTCAGGTTAGCCCTGAACAAAATGAGTATAGGTGAGTTTTATGACAGCTCAAAATCCCTTCTAGAACTCTTTTACCTAAGTAAAAGAATGTGTCTGAACAGGCAGATTTATTAAAGGTCAGTACTTAGTGAGTCACACTTACTAGTAGCTAGAAGTCTCTAGGGCTCAAGAAGGAAAAAGTTCACCTTGAGTTTCCCAGACATCACCCTTGTCCTTCTTCCTCTTACCCTGCATTCACACCCACCAGGGACAACTGTGGGTAAATTCTAGGCAGGAAAGTGTAACTGTCTAAACATACACGGTTATGTAGTAGTGCAGTTGGAGTCAGTGGAGGCAGGTAACAATGCAGGCTCAGGAACTTCCTTACAAGCCTGACAACTAAAAATGACACTGGGTCCAAAACCATAAGCATGCAGATGGGCTGGCTTTTGTCACTTGTTTTTAAAAATGTTCCTGAGCTTAAAAACCAGCCATCAACAATTTCTTACTTTGGCCTAAGTACTGTGGTGTTCTTCCAGTTCATTTGTTGACATAGAGTTTCCATGTTAATAATAGCTAATTATTTGGCAAAAACAACCAACAACCTATTTTCTCTCCATCTCACATAATTCAAGTGGCTTAGAAAAAATGATTCTCACACTGCAGTGGTTACTTTTTTTTTTTTTTTTAACATCTCTTTTGGCGTATAATTGCTTTACAATGGTGCGTTAGTTTCTGCTTTATAACAAAGTGAATCAGCTATATGTATACATACATCCCCATATCCCCTCCCTCTTGTGTCTCCCTCCCACCCTCCCTATCCCACCCCTCTAGGTCATCACAAAGCACTGAGGTGAACTCCCTGTGCTACGTGGCTGCTTCTCACTAGCTATCTGTCTTACATTTGGTAGTGTATGTAAGTCCATGCCACTCTCTCACTTCGTCCCAGCTTACCCTTCCCCCTCCCCATGTCCTCAAGTCCATTCTCTGCAGTAGTTACTTTTTTCTCTAATGGATTACATAAATTCAGAACTAGACTATTTGATCAAAATCTGAAGACATTTTTAGAGCATTTTAGTCTTCAAATGTATTAAGCGAGATATACAGCCTGTTTTCTTTAAAACAAAAAAAAAGCTTTTCCTTTAAAAAATCGAAACAGATACAAACTTATAAATTGACACTTAGAAGGATATTTTATTTTATCTTTAGTGTGTCAAAAATATACCATTTAGGATTTATTTGCAATTTGCCCTGGTAAGCAGCTTCTGTTTCATTTTCTTGCAGCACTTTTACTTTTTTGAGGGTAGGTGGCTGCAAAAAGAAAGATGTCTGTAAAATATTTGACTGACTGAATTATTCTCATCTTTTTCTTATGCTGTAGGAATTTCAAGTCTCTCTCCACTCCATATCAGTCATGAAACAGAGCTTTAAATATAAAACAAGGTCTGAAACTAGTTGACAGAGGCTACATAGAAGTGACGCTAAGCCCTGAAGCAATGACCACCTTATGACCCAGCACTAGTCTTTTGATTCTGCTCTACCAAGAGCTCTCAGTGTCCAATCTGCCCTTTTTCTGATCAGGGTTATGACCTTTTGCCCTTCCAGGATGACCAGCTTTCCAAGAAAATTATGAGCTTAGGCAAAGGCTAGTAGATGGATGTGGTTTTAGTATATGGATGGCAGAGGAATGCTGCCATCCTCCTTCTTATCATCCAATGTTCTCTGCTGGGGTGTATGAACTTTATTAATTCTTGTCTCACTATCCTGGTTTGTGACGTATCTGTGTTCCTATCTATACTATTATTTACTCTATGTTAACTGTTCTAATGATTTTATTCTTAAAGAAAACTTTATATTACATTAAAAATGGAAAACCATTATTTCTCTAATACAGTGGTCTCTAAGTTTTTTAGTTTACATATGCCATAATAAAAATGTTGAGTATGTATGACATACTTCACTCTGTATGTCATACAGAGTGAAGTAAGTCAGAAAGAGAAAAACAAATACAGTATGCTAGCACATATATATGGAATCTAAGGAAAAAAAAAAAAAAGGTCATGAAGAACCTAGTGGCAAAATGGGAATAAAGACACAGACCTACTAAAGAATGGATTTGAGGATATGGGGAGGGGGAGGGGTGAGATGTGACAGGGTGAGAGAGTGTTATGGACATATATACACTACCAAATGTAAAATAGATAGCTAGTGGGAAGCAGCCGCACAGCACAGGGAGATCAGCTCGGTGCTTTGTGACCACCTAGAGGGGTGGGATGGGGAGGGTGGGAGGGAGGGAGATGCAAGAGGGAAGAGAAATGGGAACATATTGTATATGTATAACTGATTCACTTTGTTATAAAGCAGAAGCTAACACACCATTGTAAGGCAATTATACTTCAATAAAGATGTTTAAAAAAAAAAAAAAAAAACCAAAAAAAAAAAATGTTGAGTATGTACATTCAGCCATGTATTGTTCTATTTATAACAATGTACATGTATCACTGTACAAATATCATTCACATTATGACAAAGAGAAAAATGTCAAGGATAAGTTAAGAAAGGAATATAATAGAAGTTCATATTTTGTACTGAAGTAGATCATCTTGCATAATTCCTAGAGTATGTGTGTCAAACTCTGGTGACCATTTTTCTAATATACATTAAAATAAAAACATAACTATTAAATTTTTTAAAAGCTATATACTACCTACAATCACCTAGAGTACCACCAGTGATATGAATATCACACTCTTCTACTTGCAGAGGAAAGAGTTCGCATAACAAAGAGACAGACTTTCCCTGTTCTCAAATAATACAGTAGTCATTTCACTTTCAAACCCTTGGCTTATTGTATGACTCTTTCCAACCAAAAGTTCTGATTCAAAAATCAGAAGATGAGAAGAGTGGTCCTCACAAAGTCAGAACGTTCATCCTATTCTTACGTCTTCCGTATAGCTCATGCTGGCAGCCACAAACATAGATGATGTGATTACTATAATGCTGGGGACAGAAACGAGTCTATTTTCAATACTTGGATAAAGCAAATGCTCCACTCCCTCAAAGGATATAATTTCTAGTGCTTCAAAAACCAAAAAAGAGGATACTGATGCTGAGATCTGAAGAAGAGCCTACCAAATGAAGTCTTTTACAATTGATAGAATTGACAGGCTTTGGGGTTTTTTGTTTGGTTGGTTTTTATTTGCTTTTTGCATTTTGAAAATCATAGTAGGGAGCACCTCAGAAACAACTAAATATTATTGACTACTAATCTAAGCACGTGGGGTTTTGTTTTGTTTTGTTTTTCCGATGAGAAAACTAAGGGTCAGATTGGCTGTGATTGATCTAAAACCACATGCTGGAACGAGGATTCAGAAACCAAGTTTGTTTGTATTCAAAGCCCCAGGCTTTCCCCAGTACATAATGGTGCCTTTTTGCTTATTCCAAACTAATGCTACAGAGCATTTACAAAGCTTACTTGTAGCTCATCTAGCTCACTGGTTTACTTCTGAATTTCACATATTACATGAACAATGTTATAACAACAACAAAGGAAAGAATGCTATTTAATAAAGAAACTCACAATATCAAAATTAACACAGTAACTGCTTTCATTTTTCTATGTTCTCTCTCCGTTCTATATTATAAGTATAAAATTAACTATAGACGTAATAATTAAAGATAAAATTTATATTCAGATTTCTTGACTTAACATTGCATCATACACATCTTCTGTATTTATATAACATCTTCAAAATGGATATTAATGTTTGGGTAATCTACAGATTTCATGAATTATGATGTTATTCTATCACTAGGCATTTAGATTATCTGAAATATCATTTTGGTACACGAAGCTTTCTTTTTTTTAAATAATTTTCTTACGCTAAAATCTCAGAAAGAGACTCTCTAAGTCTTGATCTATCATTTTCTCATTACCCACACACTGTTGCCAGAGAGCCTGGTAATCTCACCCCAACCTTGCCAATATCAGGAACTCACTTCTTTCTCTTTCTCTCCCTCCTTCTCGCTTTCTCTCTCTCTCTCCCCAACCCCTCACTCTTTCCCTCCCTGTCTATCTGTCTTTCTTTCTTTCTCTCTTAATTTACATAATAGTTGACTATACTTCCCACTCGGTATATTTCATACCCATGACTCATTTATTTTGTAACTGAAAGTTTGTACCTCTTAATATCCCTCACCTATTTTTCTCCTTCCCCCACCCCCCTCTCTTAGGCAGCCATCTAGTTTGTTCGTTGAATCTATGACTCTGTTTCTGTTTAGTTATGTTTGTTCATTTGTTTTTTAGATTTCACATATAAGTGAAATCATATAGTATTTGTCTTTCTTTGTCTGACTTATTTCACTTAGCATAATACCCTCTAGGTCCATCCATGGTGTCACAAATGGTAAGATTTCATTCTTTTTCATGGTTGAGTAATATTTCATTACATATAAATACACACACATACCACATCTTCTCTATCCATTCATCTGTTGATGAACACTTGTGTTGCTTCCATGTCTTGGCTATCATAAATAGTGTTGCTATGAATACTGGGGTGCATGTATCTTTTTTGAACTAGGGTTTTCATTTTTTCCAGATATATACCCAGGAGTGGAATTGTTGGTTTATATGATAGTTTTATTTTCAGTTTTTTGAGGAACCTCCATACTGTTTTCCATAGTGGCTGTGCCAATTTGCATTCCCACCAACAATGCACAAGGATTCCTTTTTCCCCATATCGTTGTCAACACTTGTTATTTGTTGTCTTTTTTATAATAGCCATTCTGACAGGTGTGAGGTGATATTTCATTGTGGTTTTGATTTGCATTTCCCTGATGATTAGTGATGTTGAGCATCTTTTCATGTACTTGTTGGCCTCTTTGGAAAAATGTCTACTCAGTTCCTCTACCCATTTTTTAATTATGTTGTTTGTTTTTTTGATGTTGAGTTGTATGACTTCTTTGTATATTTTAGATACTAACCCCTTATTAGTTACATGGTTTGCAAATATCTTCTTCGTTTTGTTGATAGTTTCTTTTCCTATGCAAAAGCTTTTTAGTTTAAGGAGTCTCACTTGTTTATTTTTGCTTTTGTTTCCCTTGCCTGAGGAGACATGTCCAAAAAAATAATGCTAAGACTGATGTCAAAGAGTGTACTGCCTATGTTTCTTCTAAAAGTTTTATGGTTTCAGGTAATACATTTAAGTCTTTAATCCATTTTGAAGTCCAGTTTGATTCTTTTGTGGGTAGCTGTACAGTTTTTCCAACACCATTTATTGAAGTGGTAGGCTTTCCCCCATTGTATACATTTGCTTCCTTTGTCATAGATTAATTGCCCATATAAGTGTGGGTTCACTTCTGGGCTCTCTATTCTGTTCCATTGATCTATGTGTCTATTTTTGTGCCAGTACCTTACTGTTTCAGTTACCTTAGCTTTATAGTATACTTTTAAATCAGGGAGCCTGATTTCAGCTCTCTCTCACACACACACACTGGCCACCACCCTCCCGCCCCCGCTTTTTCTTTTAATTTAAGAGAAGTAAAAGTGTTATTATATGGTATTTCTTCTTTACTAAGAAGAATGAACAATGTTACATATATTTACTTACTAATGTGTTTCTTCTTTGTGAATTGTGTCCTTAAGTCTCTTTCCCAATTCATCATTTGATTGGATCAAGCCTTCCTTACTGAGCTGATCTGCAATATGTTTGTTAAGCTTTATCACTCACAGATGTATGACCTTGGGCAAGTTATTTCAGCTCCCTGTTACTGGATTCCTAATTTATAAAATGAGAATAATCATCTCATAAAGTTGTTGGGAACATTAAATGAATCAATTTGCATACTAAATTCATAGAACATTTTCTGGCACAAAATAAATCCTCAATAAATATAGTATATTTTCTCTAAAATATTCAATATATTACTTGTTTGTAAAGGCATCTCCCAGTCTCTGTTTTGCTATTTATTAGATTCCTTTGTCTTTCTATTCATTTATCAATTCATTAACTTACCAGACTGGATAATTTTGCTTGTGCTTAATTCTTGGTAGAACTAATTTTATTTGATGGACTACTTTACAGATTGATGCGACACTTTGGGACTGCTGAATTTCAGGCCCAGTAACAAGCTGTCAGCGTTGTATAGAGAGACCTCAGAACTCCATAGGGCTGGTCATCCACCCATGAATGTCACCGAGGGTACTGAGGGTTATGGACCAAGTTCAAGATGTGGGCTTTTATGTAAGGGTCATCCTAATGGGCCCCCACACAGACCACAGAAAGAATGATTATACACTATTTTACAAAACATTTCTTCAATCCTTCCCATGTATACGTTACTGAACTATGAAGAAAAAAAAAAAAGGTGAATTCTCCACCTTCAATGTTTCTTTAACTCATTCAGTAAGATTTCCTGAGTGATGTGCTCCATATACTTCACCCTCACAATATGGAATATAGAAGTTGTGCAGGTTTAGAGTATGGGAAAAAAAGTTGAATTCAATTTTGGCAATCTGAGATTGAGGGCCAGAAAAACATGCTGAGTAAGCAGGTGGAAAGGGCTGGCCTGGAAATCAGGAGAGGAGTATGGATCAGAGCCACAGACAGCAGCAAAGTCACAGGGATGTTTGAGATGAGGCAGGGAGGTGTGCAGAGAAAGGAAAGAAGAGGACCCGGAATGGAGCCAGGGAAGACAGACACAAAGGAGAGGTGCCCACCAAAGAGGCTGAGAAGGAACAGAGGGGAAAGGAAAAGTCACAACTATGGTGGCACAGATTTCAAGAGAAAAGAGAGCATTTTAAGAAAGAAGAAATGGCTAACAGCATCAAATCATTGTGAGAGGTCAAAGAACATTGGGATTATAAGTGGCCTTTAGATTTACAAAAATGAAGAGAATGTGTGGCCATGACAAGAACATTTTTAGCAGAGTGGAGAAAAACTGGAGTAGGTTGAGCAGCAAGTGGTAGTTAAGGAAATAGTTGGATTACAGAGAGACAACTGGTTTTAGAATTTTTGTTCTGAAGGGTGGTAGATACATTGAACAGGAGCTGAAGGAGATATGGGATGGAAGGAATTTTTGGTTTGGTTTGTGTGTGTGTGTGTGTGTGTGTGTGTGTGTGTGTGTGTGTGTGTGTAAGATGGGAGAGATGAGCATACTGAAATGCTGATGGGACTCAGTTTAGTTGAGACAAAAATGTGTGTGTATGTATAAAATCTCTCAATATGTAGCAAACATCTATATTTATAAAGACATTAACAACTTATGTTTTTGGAAAACTCAAAGAGCTGGAACGCAGTGAAAAATGTTAGATAAAAACATATAGGACTCTGATAATCAAAATGGATTTTACAAATTCATGCACTAGTTTCTGGGCACCAATATGTGAAAAAGAAGGGATTTGTTGTCAAATATGCCTGCAGTCCAATCCTAAGTTACTAGATATGTGATTTTGGATGATTTGCTTAAATCTAGTCAGACTCAATTTATTCATCTCTATAAAAGAGATAATACAATTTTCCTATTAGATATTTGTGCTGACAAATAATAATACTAACCACTTGCTGTCCACAAACCATGAGTCAAGCCTGTGTATCTCAGTGATGTTAGTTATTGGAAGCACTACAGATGTTGTTGGAGAGGTACCTATTTATGCTATAGGAATGGAGTTTGAATGGGTATTGATCCTAGTAGTAGCCCTGGAACTCACTTTTTGAAATAGCCCAAAATGCCATCTTTCCTTTTGACCATGACCCACTGTGTCTAGGTTGGAAGACAGCAAGGGGAGCCAAGTGAGCCCCATCAAAATTTGCCTGGGCTAGTCCTTACAAATCATATGAAGATATTCATTTCGTCTTTCATGGTTTGTACACATTTTTGTAATCCTTATGTCTTTTTCTTTTTACTAGAGGAAAATAGGAATCTATCATGTATAATAGCTTATGATATAGACCTAGATATGATATGCTTTTATACAAATTATCATTTAGAAATATTCCTGCTTAATATCACGTAATGACATCTTATGCCTTGAAGGATCATAGTAGAAAAGTGCAAAGAGTTGTGTACCAGGCCTTGCACAAACGTGCACACCAGAGATGCCCTGTGCTTTCTTCTACGGTTTCCTGTGGGTGAATTCTGCTTACCCTGATAGTATAGTATTGTTCTCATCTTTGGTATCTTCATCCCTGTGTCACTTCTGTGTTATTATCCTCATCATTGACTTTAATAAACACTGCTGATAGCCATTAAATTTTCATGCTTTTATTCTGTTCTCCTTTCTCTCCCTCTATCCTTTCTACTATCTACTTTTAACTCCATCACATTTGTCAATTGTTTTCAGAAATGGCTGACCTTCTATAAGCACCTCTCTGCTTATATGGAGTATCTTTGGAGTCACTAGTGTTTCAAAAATTGTCTGGGAGAGCTCGGATTTTAATATAATAACAAAGATAATAGCTCTAATTTATTGAGCATTTACCATATGCTCAGCAGTGTCCCAAGAGCTTTATATACATATTAATCTGCACTATAACCCTATGAGTTAGGTGCCATGATTATCTCATTTTATCGATGAAGCCACTGAAGTATAGACTGGTTAGTTTGATTAGTTAATTTTCTCTGAGTCATCCAGCTAATAAGTGGTTGAGTAGAGTTAAGCAGTTCTCATGTCCTTTATGATTTTTCTGCTTCTGATGTGTCACCATTTATTTGAAGTCTGCAAAAGTGTCTCTCCCAGCTAAGCAGTCCTCATTATTGTCATCTTAACTATTGTTCTTGTTAAGTTGGGTGGATTTCGGTAAGTGCACATGTCATGAGTTCAGAAAGCCACCACTGAACCTGCCCCTGATGGCACCCAGATCTATAGTTTTAGTTATCCTCTTGAAGTTCACCACTCTCTACTCCTAGCAGATCATCTTGCGTATGGTGGATGATTCCAAAGATATTTGATGGCTCTAATGCTGGTTTTGAAATAATAAAGCCTGGTACATGCAAATAGCATCTCTGAATTCATTTGACAGCACATATAATGAACCAATAAAAAACCACTAAACCTTTTTAAACCACACAAAATGAACAGACTTGATAGAAAAACTCAGAAGTATTCAGGCAAATAATGTAGTACAACTGGGTGGCAAGATGGTTAAGAACACTAGATCTCTTTTTAAATATTTGCTACTTCTCTACTGAAAATACAAAAGAAAAATAGTGATTTTAGGACATTTGGAAAAGGAACAAAAAAACTAAAGATTTCCTTAAATCATACGTGTACTATGTCACGGGATTATGTTTGAGGATTAAATTAAACAATGCACATAAAGTACTTGTCACAGTAGCTAACATATTGTAAGTACCAGTGAAGTTTCATTATTGTCATTGCTTTCATTTGTATTTCTTGGTCAGTGATATTCAAATTTCTTTGTTTCAAATTGTCGTCCTTTGCCTATTTTCTATTTGCTTATTTAATTATTTATCTATTTTGAAATACATAAATATAATTACATGATTCGCACATCAAGATTTATAAAAATGTACCCAATGAAGGATCTCCTTCCCATCTCTATCCTGCATTAGATGAGTTACCATATCTCCAATTAGGTTATCACTCTTCTTTGTTTCTTCTTTATATTGTCAGAGGACAACAGTATGGACATGCAATCCAAACACACACATACACACACTTGTGTGTGTGTGTGTGTGTGTGTATGTCTTATATATACATATAATTTTTCTTTATTTCTATACAAATCATATCATACTATATACATTTTTTTATGTCTGCCTAATTCCTTCTCATTGGTCTTCTTTTTCAAAAATTTCCTGGATATTCTTGTTGACTTTCATATGAATTATACAATCAACTTGTCTAGTTTTGGGGAAAGAAAGATTTGGTATTTTTATCAGGATCATGTTAAATTTATAAGTAAACCCAGGAAGGATTAGCATCTTAATGATGTTCAGTCTTTCTACCCAAGAACATGCTATGCCTTTCCATTTGTTTATACAATCTTTTGTGGCCTTCAAAAGTATTTAAAAATTTTCTTCATATAAGTCTTTCATTTATTCTTAAGGTCATACCTATGAATTTTATTTTTATCATCATTGTAAAACAGCTATTTTTCCCATTATACTTTGTATTTTGTTGTTTATTAATGTGAAAACTATTGACATTTGTATATTAATTTTATATCCTGACACCTGAATGATTTTCTTGTTGTATTAATTATAGTTGATTTTCTTGGTTTTCAAAGTATTTAATTACATATTTGCTTAATAATACTATTACCTTCTCATTTTCAATTTTCATTTTTTAAATTTCTTTCTCATCTATTTGCATTGCCCAATTCACCAAGTACAATAATAAACATGGATGGTGGAGATCCTTTCCTTATTTCTAATAAAAGTAGGAATGCTTCTAATGTGTTCCCAGAAAACATGATGATAAGTTTTGGTTTGAGATGGATATATTTTCTACTGAGTTTTAAAAATTTAGAATGAATATTAAATTTTGTAATGTGACTTTTAATGTCTGTGAAAATGGTTGTATAATTTTTCTTCTCTTAATAAATTATTAGATATCCTAATATTGAACATCCCGGTCATATGGTATAATTCTTTGAATATGTTGCTGTATTCCAAATGCTAATATTTATTTAGAATTTTTGTATTGATATTCTAGAGAGACATTGATCTAGAACAGTGATTATTCAATCTGACTACATATTACAATAAATAGGGAGCTTTAAAAACATCAAAAAACCAATACTGACCCACTCCCACCATGCTCCAACCAATTACATCAGACTCTATGAAGGGGCAGTCTGGGTATCCAGGGAAGCTAATGTAACTAAGTCTGAAAACATTGGTATATCATTTCCTTTTTGTATAAATTCAAATGTTGTTATTGTTGCTATTTTTAAATCAGTATTAGGCTCACTTCTTAAAATACTTTGAAATTTTTTTCTTTTCACCTACGATCTGAAAAATTTAAACAGCATTGGAACTATCGCTTTTTAGAGGTTTAGTGGTAATTCCCATGTAAAAAAATCATCAGAACTGGGTTGGTTGGGTTTTTTTTGGGGGGGGTGGTGGAGAGGGAGTGGTGGATAACTGAAAATGTTTTCTATTTCTTCTATGGAAAAATATCTGTTTATGCTTTATACTTCTTTTAGAGTCAATTTAAGTAAATTATTGCACCTAAATTTTAAAATTTATTTGCAAAATATTGAGAAGTCATATAGTCTCTGATATTTTATTTTCCTCAATTTTGTGGTTATTCTACTTTATTTTGTGAATTGTATTTTAGGCTTCTTTTATCTTTAATAATTCAGCTACTAGCTTAACCATATATTTTTTGTTCCTTGTCGCTCAATTTTTTAACTTATTAATTTCTGTGGTTCCTTCTTATTTCTTACATTCATTTTGTTGTCCCTTTTTACATCAGATAACTGATTTTTGTAGTCTTTATTATTTACTTACATAAGAAGGCTATGAATTTTCTTTGAACATTGCTTTAGCTATATCCTATCAGCTGTCATAGGTACTGTAGTGTAGTTACCAGTTTTTTACATATTCTGAAATTTGTTTTCGTTTCCACTTTGACCCCAGAATTGAGACATTTTCCTCCAGGATGTAGGGAATTTTATTTTCTGATTTTGTTCATAATTTTAGTTTTGTTGCTTTGTGATCAGACAATGTTTGCTTTGCTATTTATACATCTGGAGACAATTGTGGTTTCTTTGGTTGCACAGGATGTGATCAGGGTAGGGGTTCATGGTTATTGGAAAATCACATTTTCCCTCTATTTTTATGAAATAGAACTTAATATACAGTACATAAATCTACATTATTATTTCATTCTTCTGTATATCTACTTTTTTTTCACTTCATCTAATCACAGACTCTAAGAGGTGAAATATTATTGTGTTTCCATTTTTCTTTGCATGTCCTATATTTTTTATACATTGATGCTATGGTATTAGTGTATAGAGAATTATAACAATTATATATTCGTTGCACATTTCATCCTTCAGCATTACAAAGGACCTTTCTTCGTCTTATTTACATAATTAGTTTGGCCTGAATTTTTTCTCGTTTGATATTAATACCATGTTTTCATCTAACTTTTCTGTTTACATTGGCATGGCATGTCTTTGCCTATCCTTTCAATTTTTCTAAATCATTTGGATATATGCATTCTTTCCTTATTTCTAACATAAGCAGGAATCCTTCTAATGTTTTCCCAGAAAGCATGATTATGGGCTATATACAATAGTGGCTCCCAATTGGGGATGATTTTGTCCCCCCCCCCAACCAGGGTGTTATTTGGCAATGTCTAGGGACATTTTTGGTTGTTATAAGTGAGGGCGGGTGATGAGGTACTACAGGTATCTAGTGGGAATAATCCAGGGATGTTGCTAAACATCCTGCCATGCACAGGACAGCCCCCCACCTACACATCCGGCCAAAGAATTATCCAGCTCAAAATGTCAATAGTGATGAGGCTGAGAAACCCTGATACACAGACTGAATGGTTTTCTTCTGTGATCCAAAAGGAAATCATTAGTCTTTTAATAGTTGATTTTAGATGACACATTATTGCTATGATAAATATATTTTGTCTTGATTCTGTCATATGTTTCTTTGTAGTTACTGTTTTTTCAGTCTTTCACTGTGTGGTCTATTTTCTTTTACATGTTTGTAGTTCTTATAATATTTATGAATATGGTTTTTAATTTGTTTTAATGATTACCTTTATAGCTATATCTGTATAAAATATCTTTGGTCCTCTGATTTTGGGGGCTGTATCAAATAGTTTCCTACTACGAGCAATGAAAAAAGTATCATGTTTTCTCTTCCTCAGCATTCCATCCTATTCTTCCCCAACTTGATTTTGGTCAATGGTATTGTATTTCTTAATCTTTTCCTTTGTACTACTAAGTGGTTATATTTTTACAAGTTGATTTATCAGTGGTAGGTAATATTCATTAATTCACAGCTACTATAGATGAACAGATAATCACATATTTTATTTTCCTTCCACTTTCCCCTCCTAATTTTATTGGTTGTATTATTGTATTATTTTTACCATGACATACTTGCTACGCAAAGTATGGTCCAGAGACCAGCAGCATCAACATCAGCTGGGAGTAATTAGAAAGATAGAAACTCAGTTCTCACCCAGACCTAATGTTTCTGAATTTGCATTTTAACCAGATTCCTAGGTGATTTTTATGTACCTTAAAGTTTGAGAATCACTAACCTATAAAATTTACATTCTGGCTGTCACTCTACTTTCCATGTTAGTTTTTGTCTTAGTTCTATTAAATATATGCGATGTTCACTGCCAGTCCTTTGGCTGTGCTCCTCCAAGTTATCTCTTGCTATCTTAAAGTTCATTTTCTAGTAATTTCCTCTAGAAGCGTTTATTGTACGAATATACCTAGACTTCTTGTATTTTCAAAACAGTTGATTTATAGTCTAAATACCTGAAGGAGAGTGTGATAAGCTATAAAATGCCTCACCCATATTTTCTTTCTTTAAGTATCTAGTAGATTTAATTGTATTATCTTTGGGGATTGATGATTGCCGTGTAGAAATTTGAGGCCAGACTGATTTTTAATCCCTTAAAAATGACAGCCTTTTTTTGTCTGACTGCTCAAGCCCTATAACTTTGCTAGAATGTTCTTGGTGTTGACTGAAATGGGTCAATTTTCCTGGCCCTGGTGCCCATTCAATAGGTAAATTCATCCTTGCAAGAAAATTTTCTCAAATTGTATCTCTAAATAGTTGTTTCACTTCATTAGTACTGTGTTTCCTTTCATAAGGAATCCAAATAAATACAAGGTAGGTGTCCTTTCATGTCTTCTATTTCTACCATCTTCTTTCTGACCCTTTTTATCTCTTTCTTTATATCCAGTTCATTTGCTTATCTTATTTCTACCCTCTGTGTCCTTATCATGGCCTCCACAGTGTCTCTTGGCCTTATGATGCTTTTCCCCTTTCCCCTTCTCATCTGTATTTCATTATTTTACTTTTACTACTTTCCTGAGCTCTTCCAGCTCACTTTACATTCTTCCTGCCCCTTCACCAAGTCTTTCTGGAATTCTTGCATTTCTGCATTGTGGTTTTTCTCTAAAGAGATGATTTTTTTTCTTTAATGAATGACATCACATTTATTCACACTTTTCATCTCTCCCAGCAACATTGTTCTAGTGATTTTTTTTTGGTCACTAAAGGATGATGCTCTTTTCCTCCTTTTAAAATTTTACTTTCTATGTACGCTGTATCCGTTTTGTGTTTTTACATTTGCATCTGTGTATTGTATGAGTTGGGGGTTTCTGGAAGAGCTGTTTGTAAGAAGTTGCTGTATATGTGAAGGAATCAGGTATGCCCCAGGCTGGTTAGTTTTCACAGAATCTCTTGCCAGATAAAGCCAGGCAATCTCCTGCTAATGTGGCTTGTGGGTATAATCCATGGCGCCCCCGCATCCTCAAGCATCATCAGCTTTCAGGGGAGGAAGACTCTGTCACCTCCCCATTCAACGCCCCCAACCCCATCTTCGAACCCACTTTGCAGAGAAGAATCCAACCATTTTCCCTCAGGGTGTGTCCCTGACCACAGGAAGTATATTTGTATTGGAGAATTATGGCACCTGGTACTGTTGGTTCTCTCGCCTCCATATTCAAACAGTTCCTCCAAACAGTTCCTGGGCAAACACATTTCCTATTGGCCACGCTGGCACACATTCTAGAGTCTGTATTCCAGTTCATCTAAAAATACCAGCTAGGTTTTTGCTTTCCTTTCTCCATGTTGCTTTTTTTAAGGTTTCTAAGAAGACAAAGGAAAAACGTTGAGTTCATAGGCATATGTTTCTAGCAAAATTCTTCTCTTATTGATTTTTAAGAACACTTTTAACATTAAGAGTAACACTGTCTTTTATAAGCTTTGCAAATTTTACCTTTGTTCGCCTTTTCAGTTTTTTGCATAAATAAAATTTTAATTTCCATGTCATCAGAGCTATTTAATCTTTCTCAATGTCTCCTTTCTTTGCTTTTATGCTAAAATGGCTTTTTCTGTACTGAGATTATAAATTGGTACCATATCTTGCATCTAGATATTTCTTCTGGATTTAATTTTTACATTTAACTTTTTAATTGATCATAAATGTATGTTCACATATTGTGTGAGGTAGAGTTCTAAATTATTTTTTCATTTTAATTATTGCAGTTTTGTAATGTGTTCAGTACAACTTCTCCATATCACTTTGTCAAAATTAATTATCCTTGTATGTTTAAGTATTTTTCTGAAAAATAATTTCCAGTTTGGGGATATTTACCCTCTATATTTATAGATATAGATATAAACATAGGTAATCCTTTCTAATTAACTCTTCATATGACAAATAATCATTACTTCCAAGAAAATACAGGTAAGAGGAAAAGAATCAGGTTCCATTAAAAAAAAAAAACATACACACACAATGAGGTTTAATGATTCATGTGTATGGAAATTAAAATTAAAACCAAGATGGTGAATGGTTTAGAACTATTTCTTCCTCTACCTTCCCTTCTCCATTGACCTTCATTCAAATCCCATAACTTTACTCCTCTTTCTATTAATAATCATAACTTGGGGAAAAAATAATGCTTTATTAATTCTCAAACAAGTGTAATTTTGAATCTCAGTATATTCTCCTAAACTAATTACTTAAGTTTTTAAAAAAATAAATCCTTCTAATAATTTAAATCCTTGAAAAAAATAGGAGAAAAAGTAACTTAAAGAAGTGAGTAGAAAATAAAGCAAGAGAACTGTGTGAAACACAGATCATATCAGATAATATTTAATGCAGTATAATGGATTGCTGCCAAAATAAATAATAACAACAGCAGTAATCATAAAGTAATAATAATTAGTCATGGCAGGATTTCACTGGCTACCATTGATTGAGCTCTGGCTTGCCAGCCTTGTGCAAAGCTCATATAGCATGTTATTTAATTTCTCATAAATACCCAGGAGGCAGGCAGTTCAGTTCCATAAAAAAGGAAGCGGAGCTTAGGGAGGCTAAGAACGTGCCTTGGGTTAGGAGGTGGGGAGGAAGGATCACACCCAGGTCTGCCTCATTCCACAGTCTCTTCACTTAACCACTATGTTTGCTTAAGGGAATTGTTCAGGGCAGTATCTCAGGAAAAAGCCTGCCTGGAGAAACTGGCTTCAATGGGCAAAGAGACCAGTAGGCCATAAACTGGAGTTTCCAGCCATTCCCAGAAGCTTACTGGGGGTGTACAGTTGTCATTCGTCACAGAGCCAGCACTGGATTCCTCCTCCCTTCTCCTTCCCCAGCATCGTGGACTGGCTACGGGAAGCATGGCCACAATGGCCCCTAAGTGCGCTGTTCTAAGGATATACAAGATGGCAGTGGTTAAGGCATGAGATCAGGAAACAGCAGCAGGCAGGCAAGCTAGTTAGAGAGCCCTCAATCATTCATCAGACATTCAAGAAATATTTATTAAGAGTCTACGCTGTGCCAAACACACTTAGAGCACTTGGGATTCAGCAACAAACAAAACAAAGATCCCTGTCCTCCTGGAGCTTGCATTCAAGTTAGGGGGGGAGATAGACCAAAAAAAAAGTCAACAGCTGATTAGGTAGTAGATCAGACTGTAGTAAATGCTACACAGAGAGAAAATGATTAGGGGAGATGGGACAGTGGGGGTGAGAGGTAGGGAGCAAGTGTTAGGGAAGGTCCCATCAAAGCAGAGAGGACTGTGCAAAGCTCATTCAAATGCCGAGGGCTTTGAAGTGGTGGAAACACTTGCTCTATTCTAATCTCTTTCCCTGTGACAATCGCTAACATCCTTATTGGCACCAATGTTATCATCATAATCATCATCGAGATGATATTATTATTATCATTATTATTGGCTATCATTTATAAAGCTATTATGACGTGTCAGACACTACGATGCAAACCATTTTACAAATATGATTTCATTTACTTAGCATCCATTTCACGTTGTCTTTTATTTCTCTGCATTTGGCACTTTGGTACATTCCTGTTTGGCCCATGACAGTGGCCTCACAATCACATCCTTCGTATTCCTCACGGGGCTTTGCACACCCCAGGCCCTCAAGCACAGCTCACACAGAGCAGAGGCACTCAGAACATATTTGCTGATGACTGAAAAATACAGTTTCATAGACAAACAGTACGAGGACCAAAACTATGGATGGAGAAATCAAACGGCAGGGACCTGTGTGCACAATACCAGGAAGCTGTGGGAAGGAGGGCAACCTGTCCTCAGCAGCGAAGCAAAAGCAGAAGCCTCACTGACCACCCATTCTTCGCACTCCCCCTTTCCGCCTGTTGCCATTTTCTTTTCTTTTCCTCCTTCTTCCCCTCCCACCCCTTTCAACGTTTCACTTTCCAGGGATGCTGCTTGAACTGCTCCCAAGCAGTCTGTGCTCTCTCATAACTGATAAATGGAGGTGTTTTCCAATAACCTTATAAATCACAGCATGCAAATGGTTACAGTCGGGATGGGGAAGACGGACTCTGCTGGGTTACAGAAGCCCTAAGTACCTTGAAAATAAAGAATAACCCTGCAAAATGACAAAGATAATTTCTTTTAGCATAATTGCCTGGCTAGGTATTAGCCATGAAATTACAGAAGAAGAAGAAAAAAATAACCAGACACCAACAACAGATACTCTTATTTTAAGAGAACAAAAACGCATGATGTATTCCAAAACAGTTTGTGATCATCAAATTACATAACCTGTTATGTTTTATACCTAAATGGCTTATTTTTCACTGTGTTTTATCCTGTTTGCTGCCTTGAGTTCTCTCAGAAGTAGGCAGAATATGAATCTTCAATTAAATTTTTTATCACATAAGATAAAAAATCACAAGCCAAAGCCAAAGAGGTCAAAGTATAAAATTGCTTGGGTATTTATCATTCTGAGATACAAAGAGTTAACTTTTTAAAATATATGACCTCTATCATTGTGGAATCATTATTTTTGATTCAGTACTTAACATTCATAAGCGGGGCTTCTTTAATTTTGTGGGAAGCTTTGCTAACTATTAAATATTTCCAAGACGGTTTACAGCCAAGAATTGTGGATTTTTGTATACAGGATGCTATTGTTATGATTTAACCTAAAGAAAGCCAAATTAAAACTGATTTACTAAATAGGTTACGGATAGCATACTTATTCACGATTTCAACCCTATTTCATGCTTAGACAGGCAGATCTTAATTATACACAAAAGAATACAAATGTTATTAGCATGATAATAATTATTTAGAAGGTGTCCTCTTTAAAAAAAAAATTAAACCAGTATTGTCATTCGTGCAGCTACATTTTTCAACAGAATGACAGCTTTACTAGTCATAGATATGTTCAAAGTACATATACAATATTCAAAGCTGTATAGCAGACATGTTATCTGCACGAGCTGGGATATGCAGTGCCAGCAACGCACTGCACACTAATCATTATGTCTTACCCACGGTACTACATGCAAATACAATCCTTTGTGACATTTTGTCAAATATTTTGAGGATTCTATACTCCTTATCACACCTCCATCCCTGTATCCTCATCAACAATCAGGCACCCAGAAATCAGTTCCACGGATGGCACGGACTCTAGCTAGTCACACACATAACATCGTGCCAAATTAATGAAAAGAAAATTAAAGATTTACATATAAGTGGCAAACAGGCAGGGTACAGGCGAGGCAAATTCAAGTTCACATTTACCGCCTTCCTGAGCTGTGTATGGAAGAGGCAGCCCTGGGAAAAGCAACTTCACCCTGGATTTGTTTAGTAAGAGATGTAAACATTACATATAGTATCCAGCATATGACATGATGGATAAATCAATTTAAAGGTCCTGCATTTGGAAAACCTACAGCAAGGGTCAATACCCATTGTCAATGAGTGCATATATGATCTGATGGAGAAAATGTAGAAACATTTCAGGACTCAAGAGTTGGCTACAGTACAAGCAATGCATTTTTGAACATTGATTTGCCAGAAGTGGATCTGTTGTCTGTTGCTCCAGGCTGGCATTTTTAATTATTTCTGGGACAAATGGATCCGTGATACACAGAAAATCTGTAGGGCTTCTTGTCAAATTAATAAAATAATAATGAAAGTGGTCATCTCAGATTGCAAACTGTCAAAAATCCTTGAGAGATCTACAGTCATCTTCATGGCTAAGCAAACTTACACGCTCCTTCATGCTATTTTAAATCCTAAGTGCAGTGACATAAACTAGATTGCAGAGTGTCCATTGTATACAATGACACCTACTGTGACAAAACCCGACTACGTTTAATGACCTTTTTAAATCTTATACCTAGAGTCCATAAAAGCATTGTAATTCAGTTGTAAAACACACTTTAATAATCAAAATGCAGCTGTTAAAATAGCATTGCTCATAATTCTAACTTGAGGCAAATTTTTTTTGTTTTTAATGCAGAAGAGCAGACCAGAGTTTAAAATTCCTATGAGGTCACTATTGGCCATTACAGTGTTTTTTTGCAACTTAATAATAGATGTTTTAAAGTTTAAGTGCAGCCTCAGGCACTCATAAGCATTTATTACAAATCGCTGGTTGCCTCCGTATGCAGAGAGGAATAACATTTACATACAGTAGCACGGATTAATAAGATAAAAAATTTGAGAAAGCCGTCAGTCAGGGAGCAAAACTGGTGCTAATAAAGCCCACTATATTCTTCGGAAATATCAAGCCGTCTGTTCCAATATTTTGCCATTCCCCATGAGGTATACAAATCCAAATCAGATAAGTCTCAAGCAATGCCAAAGACATGCTGCTCTGCTCTCCAGTGGCACCCGGCTGAATCTTTTATTTATCTTCAGAGCAATTGTACATTCTAGTAGACTAAAGACTGAAATAAACTGAACATCACTCATCAGAAAGTTTCATAAAACAGGCCCTCTCCTTCCTTGTTTGCTAAACCATGATTAGTGAGAAAAATGCACTGCAAAGTATGTATCATGGTAAGGAAATATAATAGTAGGCATGGGACCTCGGAAAGCAAGGGCTAGTTAAACAGAACCACATCTTGCCGGAGTTTAAAATGATGCTCATGTGAAATCAGACCTTGAGGAGATAAAATTGCTTTAGGAAAGGAGACCACCACAAACCTTGCCGGTCCTCCCTTTTTGGAGTGGCTCAAACCCAAAGGTGCAGGGGAAAGCGAAAACAA
The DNA here is from genome assembly GCF_009873245.2 of Balaenoptera musculus. Classification (NCBI taxonomy): domain Eukaryota; kingdom Metazoa; phylum Chordata; class Mammalia; order Artiodactyla; family Balaenopteridae; genus Balaenoptera; species Balaenoptera musculus. Next base: position 40,699,071 of record NC_045797.1, read on the forward strand.
AATAGCACACATAATTTCACGCGATGATTAAATTGCAAAGATCGTTGTTATAGCAAATCACTGTGTCACTCTCCCAAACTGCAGCATAACGAAACTGCACGTAAAATCATTTCTGCCCCTCGGAACACTGCTAATTAAAACGTACAGCCGTTAGTGTTCTGATTGGGGATGAGGCTGCCCGTTATTTCCAGCCCAAGTGAACATTGATAAAGGAAATTTATTTATTTATACATAATTATTATTGTTACCCTACTGAACAGTGCTGGGGATTTAGAGAAATGAGACGCCACGGTTCTAATTTTTCTTCAAGAAGTCTGCCATATTAACTCCATTGAATAATTACTGAAAAGTAATACACTCGTGTAATATTACCTTATGCAAAATTGCATTAATCAAAAAGTGAGCCTGCTGCAATCAAGTAATTTGGGGGTGGGGAAGGCATACATGCATAGCATATTTTCCTCAGGACTTATTTTCCTTACAGCAGGGTATTAACTAATAGTTTTGTAGCCATGATCCCATGAAAAAAGGGAAGAAAATCAGAGGGGGGAAAAATACAGCCCTGGTTTTACATAGAAAGGGCCACATAAATGGCAAAGGAATGACCAGTTACTATCTTGACAGCCACCTCAATGGCTCAGATTCTGTACACAATAAAATAAATCCTGCCTGACCTCTCCAAGGAGCCAGATCATTGTTCCCCACACGAAGAAGTAAATGTAGATGCTTAATTACACCCAGGCAGCTTTATAGAACATGGGGCTTAGGATACTAAATGAACAGTTTCCTGTTGCAGTAGGCTTTCTTTGGAAACTAAGGAAAAGGAAAAAAAAATGTATATGTGGGGTAGATCATTCCAGGTGTGCATGAAACGTGGGGAATGAGTAAGGGTTCTTGTGCATACATAATGTCTCATAAATACCAGAATCCTAACAGCACTAATGCAAGTGCAATCATTTTTATAGCCTTTTGTCTCGTAAGTTTGGCTGGGAAGAGTGGAAGGTGTCTCTCGGATTAGAATGTAGCCCTGTGCCATCACCGGGGGCGAACAGCATTCATTAGAAATGTGTATTTCACTTCTTTATTTTTAAAAGGCCTGGTGGCAGGGTGGCCGGCTGGGCTGCTGGTTATTTTGTTGTTGTTGTTTGGGTTGTTGTTTTTGTTGTATTCTTCTCAGTGGCCGTGGCTGTGAAGTGTGGTTTCTTCCACCAGCCTCTCCCAGGCTAGCTGTGAATAGTGCCCATTTTGAGATTAGGAGATTAGGTTATTCATCACTTGAGATGCTCCCCGCTGTGCCGCTACTATCAGAGCGCAGCCAAATCAAAACATCTCTGGAAGGCATTTCAGAATAATTGAATGCATCATAATTTCCCTATTAATACATATCTCGTATTACAGATTATGCATGAAATGTTCACATTATCTGTTACTTTTTGTTAACGTCGTGCTCCTTGCCAGTAAATTTAATACACACAGTGAATCAGCATGCTATGATGAAGGGATAGGTTACTGATAGCCATTTTTTTTTTTCAGGATTCAGTAGAAAATTAAAGTAAATCGATCATTTTATAGCCCCGCTGGAATGGCTACAAGGGCATGTTGCTAAGCAAATGGTAATTTAAATGTACTGTGTAATTTTTCTACGCAATTTACTGAAGGCAGATTTTATTTCTCAGTTAATATCAGACGCTCTTTATCTGTTAGTGCATGATGTATCTGTGATAGACAAATTATTAATCTATGTTTTAATCAAATGCTGCAGCTTGACAACTGGTCATGTAGGCACTATAGGAGTTAAATCCTGTACCCTGGAAGAATATGACTATTATTAATATCTAGAAAAAGACAGATGATTAATTCCGTATTCACTTGTATAAAAAGCGTGAACTAAATTCTAACAAAAAGTAATCAAAGTAAATCCTAATGAAATTTAATAAAAATGTCCACATCTCATAACAAAAAGTTCTATTTGGTATTTTCAAATGGATTATACATTTGCATTCCATGAAAGTTCTGGCCAGAGGAAAAAAAAAGATGTCCTTCTTTTTTTTTTAACATTTTGGCAATATTTTCGATGTAATATGGAAGTATAAAACTAAGCACTGAAATATAATAAACATTTTAAGACAATTACATGTAGCTCATGGTGAAAACTTGCCTTCTTTGACAAATGCAAATAGCGAATAATTATTTTTCTTTTTCTTTTTTTAAAAAAAGCACTTACCCTGTATATTAGGGTAGTTTCAATTTTATAATAAATCAAAAGTTCCATATTTTAAGACAAATAAAAATACATGAAAGAATCTGTGTTGATGACACCCAACATTTTTATGAAATTAAAAAAGCAAAGGAAGGAGGGCCCCATTTACCCTTCAGGTTGCTAAAGTAAAGGCAAGATCTTCCTGCTGCTGGTGTACAAAATGTATTATTGTCATTAATGAAAAAGTTAATGGGCCATTTTCTTATATATCAATTTACGTTTTACAATTTGAGTATACAAATGATATGTACAGCAGAGAGCTGATTATTTTTGCTCAAGGAAATAGTTTTAATGTGTTTTTATGGACATCAAATGTTGTGAATAATGATGCATCCACAGAATGCAAATAGGATGACAGCTCTTAGGCTGTGATCAACAGTCCTTGGATAAAAGGTCTGCTGGGACAATAATGTTCTGTGGAGGGCCTAAACAGTAAAAAACGGGAAAGAAGGAGGACACGGAATATTCAAAAGGTAGATCAGCAGATGGGATTTGGAGTATGTCACTCACATACAGACAGCAGATAATACTCCCAGTATTAAGAGAAAAATGTATTTAAAAGAGAATGTGTCTGTGTAGCACTGGACTGCAGATGGAAAGATATTGCTGATTCTCACTGATAAAATCAATCCCTGAAATTAGATATGGCCCATGGTATAAGAAATGAATTTTAATAACATTAATACTAAAGTCTCAAATACCTTTGGTTTACTAACTCCTGTGTGGGGATCACTTTTCCTTACCACTTAAAGGCAGTCACTGCTGTAGACAAATAGAAATATCTCCAGGAATGCTATACAACAGAGTTCTTTCGAGGAGATGTGAAGAACAATTTGACACAAACTGAGTCTCTTTTCCAAGAGGCATGGAATAATGTCAGATCTGCTGTGAGACCACAAGTATTGTCCCAGAAGAGCAGCCATTCCCTTTACTGGTCATTGGAATTTGTGGGCAGGTGCCATTGGCACTTTATAGCCCTACCTTCCTTCCCAGCACGCCTGAACCCATAAGGATAAATGAGCATCTTTGTGACCAGCCAAAGCCACACATGCCCACCTACCCACCATTCCAGAATTGACCTCACCAATTTCTACCTAGAACTGGAGTGTTACAACATCGACCTGTACACACACACACACACACACACACACTCAGGCTATGCCAGCAGAATGCCAATACACTCAGGCTATGCCAGCAGAATGCCAATACATCTGTAGAGAAGTGAAAAGCTTAGTTAATCGTTCATTTCCCCTTTTCATCTGCATACTTGGGAAAGGGGACTCAGTATTCTTCCATCAGTGAGAACTCTCATTAAAAAAATTTTTTTAACGAGAAAAAAATAGAGGTGAGGCCGAGTTACCTACTTATATGGTTGATAAATATCTAGGGAGCTAAATATGAGTAAATTTGAAGGAAATGCTTATAAGACCATGCAAAACAAAATGTTTTGTAAACATTTTTGAACCTGTTTCTTATGAATTTGAAAGAGAGATAGGGGCCACAAACAGAAGCCAGCATCCATGATAAGCTGCATCAGGAAAAATTAAATTAAATGGGAAAAAAATCCCATACCATTTCCATTTCTTAAAAACATTGAGATTTCTCAAACCAATAACAATAAAGCAAGACTGGAAAAGTGTATTATTATATGCCTTCAGTATATAATAAGAGAAGCTGAATGTAAAGAAATACCTACCCATATGTGAATATAAATAAGCCACATAATGCAGATGGACAAATCGCTCTCCAGAATGAAATACAGTGATGGAAGTGGAAATGTATTGCTCTGGGAATCAAGGATTCTCAAATCTTTATTTTTAATTTTTTTTCAACAATGCAAGCATTGACAAATTGGCAAGGATTTTGTTCCAAGATTACTTTCTTATATATTTCTTTCACCACTTCCTCCTCTGCCATCCAAGAGCTCACCTTTAAGTGTTGCCTTTTAGCCAAAGATAAGCAAAGTCTCCTGGGCTGCTCTCACAAACACGGCCTAGAAACGTGCACAGTGAAAGCAGACACAACCTCCATGAAAATAAATCCCACCTTAGAAACCTCCTTTCCCCAAACAAGCATAGTTACGAGTTGCAGGAAATGGGGGGACCCATATGCCGGTATTGAAACCAAGATAACTGGAATTAGTTGAAATTTGAAACACTGAGTACAAAAATAATTAAATTTGGAAAGGCTCCTAGAAAAGTATTTAAGCTCCCAATGTGGCTCCAAAGAGAGCGTCCTTCCCACCCACCTCTATCCAAAACAAAGTTACTTCTTCAACTTCTTCCTCTGGTCTGGAAACCAACGTGCCTACATCCTTATATTTGAGTTGATTTTCTCTGCCAAAATCCAGCATAGTGCCTTTAGGCACACATAGGAAATGAAGTAGGTTGGCTCTGCTATCTTTAGCTATCCTTCTATGCATGACTAGAAGCTGAAGAGAGTTAAATGACCTCATATGTATATGAACTAATTGTACAATAAAACTGTTTTCTCCTAAAAAAACCCTATAAACATGGTGTGTGTGTGTGTGTGTGTGTGTGTATATATATATATATATACACACACACACACACACACACACATATACATACAGATACATATATGTGATTTTCAATCCTGACATGTAAGCATAAGTTTAAATATATATATATGTATGTATGTCTCATTGCAGAGGTCATTCAGTTAATGAAATTTTATTATATAGCTTAAATATATTATTTTTAGTATAGTTGAATGTACTATCTTCAGTATAATTTAGAATTTATCCAGTGCATTTTCTTCACCTGATTAGCCAAGAAATCAAAAGTGCCAATAGACCCTCAGTATTCTGTCAAGGCTGGTATACATGATTTGAATTTCAGCAAAAGTTGTGTTTCACCTTTCCAGTCTAGATATAAAAATCTCACTCTGACTTTTTCTATAAAGAAAGTGGAAGTGGTCATCTTCTGTGGAATCAGGCATCACTTGAAAAAATCCAACAGTCAAAAGATTTTAACTCAGAAAACCAGAAAATGATGAAATAACTCGTCCCAATCACCCAAAGGAGTCACCATTTTACAAAAGTATCCAATGCCTCTTTTTTCCCATAAATAAGGTTATAAAATTAACAGGATCAAAAAATGTTAAAAAAGTCACCTATTATCCCTAACATACAAAAGAACCTATATTATTTTCTCCACATCATCCGGTTTCCAAACATACATACATTTTACATATTGTAGACAGCATATGCATCAAACTTTTCCACTTAATGCTATGGATTAGGCATTCTTCTTGCTTATCATAACTGGTCTTCAAAGAGACTATCTTTTTAATACATAAATAATTTTTAATTCGGAACCAGTACAGTCATTTTGTTTTTAAAGAGGAAGCTTTTACCCTCTGACAGAAAATAAAGAAGTCAAGGTCAGAAGGATCATATTTGAAAGCTTAATCTCCCTTGAATTGATGTCAGTACCTGCGATCGACCAGGCTTCTTACTTAACAATGAACTGAGGGTCCTAGCTTGGAAGGCAAAACTTTTATTTCACTCATACTCTCAAACTGTAATAGTACTAAACCAGCCAAGATCACCAAGAGGTACAGAGGTTGCCGTTAACACCTGTCTATACCTAAGGGACAGTGCTTCTCCCAACAAAAGACTTCTCCAGCAACAAAAAAATCATTTGCAAATTCCAAACTCTCTTTTTGTAGCTGTTCTCCAGGATGATGAAGCTTTATAGCAGCCACGACCATTTGTGGATACATTTTGTAGCCAAATGAAAAATACATGGAAAACATCTCACAAAAATGGACCAAATCAATAAAGCAAATAAACGCTTCTCTTCAGCACTCAGCAGGTACAGCCTTATTTTCCCACCATTCTAAAGTAAATCAGCAATCTATCTTGAAAAATAAAAAGAATATTTTACCACAAATTGACTGCATTTAATAAAATGCTAGCTCTCCTGCCCAGACAGAGAAAATTTGAAATCAATAGTCAAATTCCCCATCTTCTTTTAAGTGAGAGAAACTAACATACAACTTTATTGTTGCCTCATGAATTATCCCATGGTTCTTCACATTGTGGTAAGAACCCTGCCAATTCTTCACTTTTCAGGTAAAGAAGAAAGACAAAGCACAGGAAATAAATCAACAAATGACTGTCTCCTTTGGCAAACAGACAGATTAAAAAGAAAAATAATTTCCTTTTTAAGAAAATCAGGACACCAATACTTGAAGTGTATTGTTAGAACGTATACTATCATTTTTTAAATTGAGAGAGTTTCCTCTCAAATGGATTTTTGTAGCACTTTCTCTAAAAAAAAAAAACACCATTCAGTGTTGAATTAAAGGAAAAAAAAAAAGAAGCAGCAGCAGCTTAATATGGTGCTTCAACCACCATGAGGGAGTACTTTCAAACTGGCACAAAGATGCACACTTGGGCAAACAGAAACTGTGGGCAATGTTTTAAGACTCCAACCACCATGGTAATGCCTCGGTCAAGTAAGCCTGGTAAGAAGAATGCTCATGAAGGGCCAGAGTTTCCTGGTCTCTGTTGATGGGAATTTGCACATGTAGAAAGGTCCCAGGGCAAAATCTGTGGCACTCCGGTGCCCCCTTGTGTCCAATTTTGCACCAGCATGAACTACACCAGGCCTGTGTAGAAAAGTAGAGCTGGGATTTCTTAAATCCCACACGAGTACAGGGTGGGGTGGGGAAGGATTGAAATGTTCTACCTCTGTGTCTGTGAAAAAGTCAGTTGCTGGTGCAATGAGAGATTTCCACGCTGCTGCTTTGTCACAACACTTCCAATGCCCTCCACCTGAACCCTTTGGCTGAATTTCACCTGGTGATAAACCAGAAAGAACAGTCTTGTATCCTTGGCTCCCGGACCCCCAAAACAAGGAAAATCATTTTAGATCGAAAAATGTTATGTGCTTATTACCAAGATACAGAAAAGCTGGAAATAGTATTTAAAGTCTTTTTGATAGAGTCTTGCTTGGCCTTGAATCGCTCCCCAATTTTGAGTCTTGCCAGATTATTTTATACATTTTCCATGACAGTACTATTTCATTCCTCATCATTATTCTTTTTTCTATATGCAAAATGACTCCGTAGAAAAATGGGTCACCAATGGATGCAAGAATGTAACTACATTTATCAGCTCCATTCTCACCTATGCACACCTGAAAGCATTAAAAACCAATTCCACGTGTAATAAAGCTTGGAAAATTTTCAAATTCAATGTTGGGTTGAGGGCGAAGGACAATTCCCCCCATAAATACGAATTTGCTTCTGATGTTTATCTCTGTAGATGGTTTGACTGAAGATCCAGAATTGGATTGCAGTTCTGTCTGCTAGAATTACCCGGGACCCATCTATTCTTTCTCAACACATTTATTCACACAGCTCCAAAGACATTCCAAAGTGGAGGCCGCATGCTTTCTCTGATGGAAACGACTGTTGGAGGTTTCAAACTTCATATTGTATCAAAGGATGGGAGGAGAAGGGAGCCAGTGATAAATCAGAGAAACAAAAGGCAGGGAAAGTAAAGCAGTGAGAAGGGAAGCACATGGATGGAAAAGGGGAAGAGAAGAACGTGAATCAGGCCACAGATTTCCATGAAAATGCATTTTGTCTCAAGTGGAAAGAGAGTACAGTTGTTGACTCCCTTTCACTCTTTTTTCTGGAAATCATTAGAAATACACGTGGGAATTACAGGGCTGCACGTATGGCTGTCTTTATGCTGTTGGTAACACAGTGGTTCCTGTGGATGATGGATGTTCCTGTGTTCACCTTCAGAGGCAGGTAAACCCCGGGCTGTCGCACCACCACTGCTGCTCAGTGAATCCCTCCTGTGAATTCCCCTGTGCATTTCCAACAGGATGAAGAGCGAAACCCTTTGGTGACTCTTCAGGATAGTAAACTACTGCTGAGTAACACTTCCATTGGACATTTTCATCCAAAAAAAAAAAAAAGCAGGCTACGGATTGAGGAAAGAACAATGATTTTTTTCTCCAATCTCAATCACAGCCTCCTTCACATCTTGCAACAAACGGATTTTATGACTTCCATCTTCATCTGCTGTTAATAGTGCATTTACTTGGCATGCTTTTCTTTTGATCAGAATGGTTTGTTCCCTGTGCCCCGTGCCCCTGCAACTAGTGACATTTCCACTCTAGGGAGGGTTGCAAGTCTCCTGGGGAATAGTAACTGCTCAAATAGGGACTGAATCTATCACCTTGACCTTTATCCTGGTACTTTTCAACCCAGGATTTGCCACTGTGTCTTGACACAGTGCCTTACCTAGAATACTCGCAAGGTAAGGTCAAAAGTAATGTGTTCTACTATTAGTAAAGTGTAAAAGTGTGTAAGTTGATTTTCTTTTCTACAGACATAAATGAGTGTAGCTTCAAAGGTATCCATGAAGTAGAAATACTGTAAATTGCATTTCAAGTTTTTGTTTTGGGAGATAAGAGAGAGAGGCGTGGGGTTACAATTGGTGTCCCTGCTTACCTGGAGCCAAGGACTCAATGCCTGAGCCCCTGATCATGAAACACACTCAGGGATAACCACCAGGTAGAATATCTCCCAGAAGAGTTAAACCATTTTTTCCTCTGAAAGGGACCCTCAGCACGGAGTTGGCCTGGGAAAAGGAAAGGATCCTCAGTGACTGACAGCCCAGATGGAGAAGACAAGAACTACCCCAAGCGTCTAGTTTACATATTTGAAGTTGGAGAACCTGACAAAGGTATCACACACATTCTGCCTGGAAACATCTTCCCCCAGATCATCTCATAACCCATTCCCTTACTTCATGCAGGTCTCCTCTAAAAAGCTGCCTCTTGGGAATTCCCTGGTGGTCCAGTGGTTAAGACTCAGTGCTTTCACTGCCATGGGCCTGGGTTTGATCCCTGGTTGGGGAACTAAGATCCCACAAGCCGCAAGGCTTGGCCAAAAGGACAATCCCAACTCAGACACTCTCAATCCCTACACTCTACTCTATTTTTCTCTGTAGCACTTATTACCGCTTGACATTATACTATACTTGCTTATTGGTTATCTCCCCCCATGAATGTAAACTCCAGGATGATTTTTGTCCACTTGCTGTATCTCCAATGCACAGAAGAGTGTTTGCACAGTAAGTGCTCAGTAAATATTTGTGGAATGGCCAATAGATTGAACTTACCTCCAAGTAAGTATTCGCCACATGTAAACATGCCTTAAGAAATGCTGGAGAATCTCTGCTCCAGTCAACCATCATATGCTTCTCCAATTTGGGAGTGATATACCCGAGAGTACTCACAGCGGAAAGTGCTCAAAGCCCCAGGGTTAACATGGCACAGTATTTTGATTTATGAATCTCAAACTTTATCATGCATCTGAATCACCTAGAAAGCATGCTCAAAATGGGATAGCCAGGCCCCAGCCCTAGAGTTTCTGATTCAGTAAGTGGGTGCCTAAGAATCTGAATTTCTGTCAAGTGCCCAGATGATATTGACAAGCTGGTTTGGGGACCACAGTTAGACATCACTTTCTCTCTGAAATCCAACAGCTATGGCGGCAGGGGATGCTTGTTAAGTACTTCAAGAAATTAGAACACAGACATATGGAGCCCAATATAAATTTTCCCTGTATTTTTAAAATAAAAAGGGGACTGTTAAGAAATGGTTTGCTTGCTGTGGGTTGACTCAGCATGGACTAAGAGTTTAACCCTCCTCTGTCATTAAGGATACGTGAGTGCAAATGGTTGAGGAGAACTGATGTAAGCCTTGTAGAAGTCAACAGAGAAGTTTCATGAGGGCTCCAAGTTCTTGAATGGAGAGAATCTCTCAACAGTTGATTCAGAAGGAAATGTCGGTGCCTGGTGTGGTGGGGAGGGAGAGGAGGCCCTCCATTAGGCTAATGTCAACTTTAAAGTGATCACAGGAAGCACAGTTGAGCCTGGCAGGTAGTGGCAGGCAGCCAGGAGACTCAGGGTTACCAGAGCTCACCACACAGAGTGCGGCTGTAAAGTCATGCTATCAGTTATCTGAGTCAGCCATCTGTGGGGTCTGTTGCTTTGAAATGGTCCTCTTGAGCCTTTGGTTTTCATCTTTCTCTTACAACAGGGAAAGAAAAGAATTGAATGTAGTTTAATGCTTTATAAAAAGGCAGGTCCTATGTTGTTCATATGGCCCTGGCTCACATCTCATTGCATAACTGTTGGGACGGAGCCTTAGCAAGACGGATACAGAGCAAGCTACCACCAAAATCCAAGGCGCAGGGTCCTCTTCTGGTTTCCGACTGTCAAGGAAATGAAACCCAGCCTTTCTGCATCAACTTACTCTGAATACGTTTCCCAAATGTACAGAGGGCACGAGCAGATGAGCCAAGGAAAGAAAAGGTTCAGCGTTTCTGGTAGGTGTTGGTTCTTTATCAAGTGATAGGAATAATTTACTGTGCACACATAAAGTAAAATCTTGACTCTGTGTATTAAAATATAAATCTTTCAAAGGTCAAAGATCTTTTACAAGAAGGTAGTGCCTGGGATCAGTTTGGTACTTAGAACCATGAAACTCGTCCCTAGAGAGTCTCTTTAGGCTGGCTTTTCCTAGCTGTGGTAATCTACTGTCTACCTCCATTTCCCTAACGTTCTTTCTGTACCCGCCCCCCCCCCCAAAATAAAAGCAAGGAATATCTTTCAAGGAGAGAGAAACCCATCCGTCCCTCTCTTCCATCCTACAAGTGCTACTTAGGGCTTCCCTGGTGGCACAGTGGTTAAGAATCCGCCTGCCAATGCAGGGGACACGGGTTGGAGCCCTGGTCCGGGAAGATCCCACACGCCGCAGAGCAACTAAGCCCGTGCTCCACAACTACTGAGCCTGCGCTCTAGAGCCCTCGAGCCACAACTACTGAGCCCTCACGCCACAACTACTGAAGCCTGTACGCCTAGAGCCCGTGCTCCACAACAAGAGAAGCCACCGCAATGAGAAGGTCGCGCACCACAACGAAGAGTGGCAGCCGCTTGCCACAACTAGAGAAAGCCCATGCACAGCAAGGAACACTTAATGCAGACAAAAAAAATAATAAATTAAATAAATAAATAAATAAATAAAAGTGCTACTTAGATTTATTTGAGGTTTGGTTAGATTTGAAGCTGTCCTCATTCATGTGCTATGTTCTACCCCAAATCCTTCTAGCAGGAAGCGCCCTCCCATTCTGAAATTTTATTTCTTTCTGTTACTCCAGATGTATGTGCCAATCAGTTTAGCTCCTGCCAGTTCTTGTTTATTAATAATGCTAACGAAAGAATTGAAATTCTACTAGATTTCAATCTCTTTATTTCATGCCTCAATAATGAGTCCTCAAAGAGATGAATTCTGATATTGTCTTCAGCAACTCAAAGGACTAGGTATGATCAGAAATTTGCCTGGCTTTTGCCTACCTTGTGCGAACTCAGGAGGGCTATTCGTACTGCTAACTGCCACTGTACATGTGCAGATAATTTGCATTTTCATTGTTCTTTATTTTATGTTATTAGTTATTCATGAGATGAATATCTCATTCAACAACTAATCTATAAAACTTTTGCTTTAAATAACAATGTGCCGTTTTTGTTGTAGGAGGTGGAATGGAAGATGGATGTCCCATTTAGAAATCTTGTACAAAGAATTGAAAAATGAATGACTTGTAGGCTCTTCCTTGCCATATGTAAAATCAGATCTCAAAGAGAGGGGCATTAGAGTTGGAAGAAACAGACTGTACTACATAGTCTGTACATATAAGGGCCATATTAGCCAGCTGGACCTACTGAGAAAGGTCCCTCACCAACCAGCCAAAGGGAAGGGAAGGTCAGGTTTAACCATACTACGTAATGAACATGTAAATGACTAATTATCCCTCTCACCAAACAGCACAATCTGCATGTGAGGCGAAAACCAACACAGAAAGCATCTGAACTCATTTTTTTTTTTCAGTTGGATATAGTCCAAGTTCCATACACATTGCTTTCTACTTTTCCCAATAAAGGCTCATGTCTATATTAACACAAATGGAAAAGAAAAAAAATGCAAAGATTCCATGCTCTTTCTTGGTTTCAGGAAAGAGTACATTACTTCAGTAAAAACCATTCAAATGTGAATGTGAGGTCCCAGCTGTGGGGGGATTCTGTAAGCGTGTGCGTATGCTGTGCGGATACCTTTAGCTGTACATGCTTACTTATCGCAGTGTGAATGTTGATATAGATAACCCCTAAATAAGTTAGTTTTAAAAACAGATCAATGATTTCATTTACCTGAAGGAGAGCACGGGGCTGCCACTATACTCAGAGGATTTCGCCAGAATCCCATTGTGGTCACCTAGGCCGGAGCTGCTTCACCCTGGAGGCAGTGAATTGCTAGGCCTTGACTTGCTTAGGAAGGAGGTAACTACCTCTCCCAGGGAATAAAAAAATCCATAAGGAGAATTCCTTATTGTTTTCAATAACACAACTTTGAAACTCAGAAATTCTGATAGAAAGATACTGGCAGCAGCAGTAATATAACCTAATACAATGGATAAAATAGAGAAAAATAGCAATCTATGATTTAAGATTTTTGAAGAAGGGAAATACATCTTTTTCATCCTTTCATCTCCCCCAGTATCTGATATATGGTAGGTGTCAAAGAATAACAATAACAACGACAGCCAACATTTATGGGACTTCCTCCGTGCCAGGTACGGTTCTAAAAGCTCTTCACGGGTTTCAATTCATGTCATCCTCAAAACAATCCTGTCGTGAGCCACTATCATCATCCCCATTTTACAGATGAGGAAACTGAGACGTGGAGAGTTTATGATACTTGACCAATGTCACACAGCTAATCAATGGAGAAAGGGATTCATATTCAGGGGGTCTGGCTCCAGAGCTCAACCATATAACTTCTATGCTAAATTGTCTCTTATTCCACATAACAATTCCTGAACAGAATGGACGATTTTATTGAGGAGCGGAATTCTATTGTCTCATACTGGAAATGGGAGTGTATTAAAACACGAAAAATCATACCTAAACTTTAGGAATACCAAAAAATTATACACACACACACATACACTGGAGTTTATGGTGATTTTATATATATATACATATAACATTATATATATATAAAATATTATATATATATATATAACTTTATGGAGACTATATTATAGTAACAGTTAGTTTAAAATGACTGATGTCCCCTGACAAGACTTAATTCTTCAAATCTTTAGAATCTATTTGGCCACTAAATTATTTGGCAACATTTCTAGACATTTCTCAACTGCAAATACATAACCAGTTGAGGATAAAAGTTGTGGAAATACTCTGTTTCTTTTGTCCTCTTCTTGCCTTTTCTTTCAGGATCCAACTCTTCTGCCCTTCCCACACCCAGCTGTCCCATTCCGGCCTGCATTCTAGGGGCAGCACTCTTTTTCTTCAATTCTACCGCTCAAGGAAATTTACACATCCTGTGTCCCATGCCCCGAACACTGGGAACTTTTATAGATGACATTTTAGCTCTGGAACACTTTTTTCAAATGAGATTTAACTGGACACCTCAAATCTCAAATGTATGAACAGAAATATGAAGGACCTGGCACCTCTTTGCTGAGCTCTTTCCCCCTCAATCCCCCAAGGTGACTGAGACACTGAATAGATCCTAAGCCACTGCTTAGACCCAAGCAAACGCCCAGGTTGGGGTTGGAGATTAGACCATGGCACATGCATGGTTTTCTGAGGCATGTACCCGAAAGGATCCTGCTCATGGTTGACTCCAACCCAGAAAGTTCAATCCTGCCTTAGCCCCGATCTCCTGGCCCCTCAGCGGGGCCTTTGGTTTTCACAAACAGTTTACCCACCAAGGGAGCCACGTGAGGACGGTAAGGACCCTCCACTCCTCAGCAGGAAGGAGGCTTTCTTCTCTTGCTAGTCATGTCTCTGAGCTTAGCCCCTGAGCTTCCTTTCTGATATTCCTGCTGGTCCTTCAAGCTGCTTCAGCTCAGCCTCATGTGGAGCTCCCCAAAACGTGGCTGTCGTGCTTTTCCAAAGACCACACTCCTGCTAAAAAAAGGGTCGACTCCCGTACAGGTGCCACTGCATGGGCAGCGGTGAAGATTGAGCCTGGCCCACAACAAGCCAGCTCCTCCCTGATGCCCTTTTGAGCTCAAAGTCCCCCTGCAAGGGCGCGTGAGGAGGAAACCAGACGGGAGTAATAGGAGCAGACAATACTTCTTTGGAAAGGAAACTTATTCTTTGCTTGCGGACACACCTCTCTGACAATGCATTGATGCTATTTGAATGCTTTGAAAGTCCTAAACTACTCCCCAATTATGTACTTTAGCTTAAAAAAAAAAATTACACAATTAGGTATGTTCATTGTAAGAAAAAATAGAGAATAGATGAAGAACAAGAAAAAAAAATGAGCTATAATCCCTCCAGATTTTTTTCCATGGACATATGCTTACAAAGTGGGAGAATAGTATTTTACAGATTTCAATTTTACCATAATCATCTTTCAATATCCATTATATACATCTCAAGCATCACTTGTAGAGTTTGTGGGATGTTTTTCCTAAAAGAATTCCCTGTTGCCAAGCTTTCAGATTGCTTCTGAGCTTTCTCTGCTTTAAGCATCACTGCAGTGACTTGAGCCATGAGCACATCAGTGGAGAGGAAGCGCTTTAGGTTCAGAGTGGCTCCAAATCCTAAATAGCTGTGTAACTTGGACACTTGGACCTATTTTATAAAATCCTCTCATGCCTCATTTCGCCATCTGTTTCAGGGGAGAGTAATTGTAAGAACAGAGCTCGTCGGCCTGTTCTGAGCCTTAAGCGAGAAAATATATGTAAAGTGCTGAGCACTGTGCCTGCCTCAGTTTGAGCAGCCAATAAAAGTTGGCTGTGATTAAATAACTCATCATATGATTACTTCTTTAGAACATATTTCTAGAAAGGGAATCAAAGGGTCATGGGGCCCAGACATTCTCGAGGGTTTTTATCCATATTGCTAATTGTCTTCTAAGCTCCTCTCCCACCAGTGAGTAAGAGTGGAAGGGAGAGCTTGCCTCCCTCTCTTTGGCACGTGGTCCTTTTTCACAGAAGGCAGCATGGGGGAATGGAAAGGGCCCTAAGCTTGGAGACAGAAACTCTGAGGTGTAGTCCCAGCTTTGCTACTTATTCGGTAACCATGTGACCTTGAACTCTCAGCTCTCTGACCCTCAGTGTCTTCATCTATTAAGAAAAGGGGGTTAAGAAAGCAGGTAGAAGTATTCACCCCCAAAAGGCCATATAGTAGAGTCAGTAAATAACTTATGAAAGTACTTTATCAACTATTTCTAGTCATCCCCATGTGAAGCACTTCAGCTTACCTGGGATCTGGCTCTAGCTAAACCTAGAATCTTTAGAAAGTAGACTTCTAATTCAATTCAATTTAACATTTTTTTGAACACCTATTATGTGTCAGATACTGAGCAAAACACTGAAGCCAGAGACAGAAACAATAGAAATAGGCACCAGGTAAAAATGTAGCTGAGAGGGACTCCTCAGGAGAGCTGGGGAGGGTACACATATTTAACAATCTAAATAAAATTAGGACAAATTTTAAAACTTTGTTTTATCCTTTCAAATCCCATCAAAGTTTTTTTATCCAAGTTGCCGAGCTATCACCCCAAGGTTAGAAAGAAATTGAGGGATGGGGAGATATTTCTGAACACTCAAACGTCAATTACAAAAAGAAAGGAAATAAAACAAGAGAAGCGCACCTAAGAATTTCTGCCTAGTTCTGAATCTCAGAAAGTATGCCTCTGAGCCCTTCATACCCATATACTTGGTGGCGGCATCTGCCCATGAGTATCTGGGCTTTTATGGCCAGAGAGAAGGGCCAGGGCCAGGGAGGATGCACTGTGGGCCCCGGCACACACGTACCCCCTTCTCTCCCAGCCCGGACAGACCAGCCTCACCACCAACTCCTGTCTCATTCGTATGCTCAGCCCTCACAAGCT
Source organism: Balaenoptera musculus (assembly GCF_009873245.2). NCBI lineage: Eukaryota > Metazoa > Chordata > Mammalia > Artiodactyla > Balaenopteridae > Balaenoptera > Balaenoptera musculus. The sequence goes on from NC_045797.1 coordinate 40,715,313, forward strand.
CCTTTTCTGTCTTAATCAGCTCTGATCTGCTTTTAGCAGACAATAGTAGGAATAAAGAGCAGCATAGATTTCTGGCATGTGTATGCTTTTTCCCCCCCCTAATCTTCTCTCCTAAAAAAAAAAAGTCTTCTCTCTTTTACAGGCTTCTATTGTTTTAGAAAAGAAAAAAAAAAAATTACAGCAGGAAGAACTGTGACCATAACAGACGACATCTCCTTATAGCGAAGCTGCATATTTCATTATCAGCAGGACCTATCTTAATTTACGGTAGACGTTGCTGGGCTTGCATTTTACGTTAAAATAATGGAAATGCTTCCTTATGAAACCTGTAATGAAAAACATAAATAGTATATCTTTTCATGATTAACACTGACTAATTCTACTGGTGCTGAGTAGCATGTGCTGAAGAGATGGATTATCTCTGAAACATAATTTTGCTAAGCACTGCTATGTAATTTGTTCAGCATTTAGTAATAAGTATGTCTAATAAAATACGAAAAAAATATTTAGAAAATGAACCATAATTTTAATATAATTTTAATTAATGGGAGTGCAATTGCAGTGGTTTAAATTACATTCCCAGTGGTAAGAAGCCTTTCAAACCTAATTTGTAAGCCAAGATGGTGGCTCTAATGACTGGCAGCAAAGTTTCTTCAACAGATTTCATGGGGCATGATCCAAAGATAATAGGTTCTCAGCCCAATGACAATCCAATTACAATGCCAATCAAAGCCAACTTCATGCACTCTAATTATCAGATTTAGCTGTCAGCTCAAATACAAACAGAACACTTTTATTTAAATAAAAATTTAATTTAGGAAAAAAAAAAGACGACTTCATGTGTGATTTATTGAGACTGCCAGAGCAATCTAACTTATTTCCCTGGTAATATAATAAAATCAGTCTTGTATTAAAAAAAAAAAAAATGAAAACTTTTTCTCCCCCACCCATTCTCCTGTATCTGCTACGTTATATTATTAAGAGTTAATTTAAGCAAAAAAGCATAACCTAACATGGCAGCAGATATTTGCCAACTAGAAGTAGGTTAAATAGAGTATCAAGGTGTCAGTGAGACAACATTCCAAGTGAATAAATGACCAAACCTAATTAGTTTTTACTAGTCATCAGGAGAAATTGTGTTTCAACTAAAATCTACTTACATAGGCCTGAAGCTCCGGACATTGGCTTTCTCTTCATTGAATCATGTTAGAAACATGGGCAGGGCAGAAAAAAAGGTAAGGCAAACAAGACCCCCATTAAAATGAATTTAAGACATTTGGTATTCAAATCACAAGTAGTAATAATCTAGAGCATCAGTAATGGGTAGCAATCGCTCCCCACCGCAGCCCAGTACTGGATCTCAGCTCTTGTTATAGGTTTCCCATTAGGATGAAGAGTGACGAGCATCTCTTGGCAGTCCCAACTAATAAAAACCTTGTGTGAGCCACGAGTGTAACTGTACACTTTCCGGTAGCCCCATTTAAAAAACAGCAGGAAGAAGCAGAAAATTAACTTTGGTAATATATTTTACCTAACCCAGTATATCTAAAATATTATCATTTCAATAGCTAATCAATATTTTTTAAATTATTAACGAGAAGTCTTTCATTTTTTTGTCAGAGGAAGCCTTCAAAATCAGTGTGTATTTTATAGTGCCAGCACACCTCAATTCAGTCACATTTCATGTGTCCAATGGCCACATGTGGTTCGTGGCCACTGCACTGGGTAATGCAGTCTCAGAGTCTGGCCCAAAAGGTAGGCAAAGAAGCAACTGCCTTGGAGGTTTTGTTGTATGATTCCAAAGACCATACCCCCCAGGAAAAAAACTGTTTGTTTGTTTACTGGTTTCTGAAGAACCGAAAATCGCCTCCAGTTTTTTTATTTTCTTAGGGCTGGATGGATGTGCTTCCAAAGAAAAGCAAACCAACAAACAAAAACACATTATAGGGAGAAAGTTTGGGGGGATTTTTTTCTTTTCCAAAACGTGCCTAGTGAACATGTAATAATAATGCTATGCAATCTTTATATAATATAGACTTGCAGAAAATTAAGACATGACTGGGGGTCTTTGAAAGGAAGGCAAGGGTATAACATGTGGAGAGCAGTAATGGTGAGGTGCAGGGGACCATGGTCAAGCTTTGCCTCCACAAGCTTTATTCTAAGTCCGTGATTACAGATGGAAGTGTCTCAAAACCCTCCTCTTGGATCTCCCTTGTTCAGCTAGGGGTGCTCTGTAAGCCCACAGTCAAGGACATATGTGCCCATAATGACACTCTCCCAGACCTCTTCCCATCCTTACTCCTGAGGCCAAGATGGTACCCTGAATGCCCACCTCCACACTTCCTAAATTCTTCTCCAGTTTAAAAGGCACTTAAAATTTCCACACCTACCACATAGTATTATACAAGCGTCACAGCAGGTTAAAACAAAGAGTTAATTTGTTTCATCTTACATACTTGGAGTTGGGAGTCACTTGAGTTGCACATGCAAATAGATGTAAACATATGCAAATCAGGGTTTCTCCAGATAAATTGAGTGGGGAAAAAAAACAGCCTTATAGTATTAGTAATACTCAGGGATTCTGTGGTGTTTAAAAAGAAATTATTTCCTTCCTTCAATTCCAAATGTGAGTAGCTTTCTCAGTCCTGTCTGAATGAAACCAAAAGTTACCAGACTTTAAAGAACAATGATTTTTTAAAAGATTGAACCAGATTTTAGTCAGATTGAGATCATGCTATATTTAAGCTTTAATCATTGCATCTTAAATACAACTCTTCCAGGAAAAACTAAAAACTTCCTTACCAGAGGACAAAGGAGTTCTCCAAATAAATCTTAGTTTTAGGTCTGACAATAACATAATTAAAAGTGCTTCTAAGAACAGAAAGAGTAATAATGCACTGCAGAAATGTGAAGGGGACAGATAGCAAAAAAACACAGAGCTCTTGCTTATTATTTTCAATAATAGTAATATATATTATGGTACTTTTGCATGTATTATCCCACTCTACTTCCAGAATCAATCCATAGCCTTGTCACCGTTGACTTTGTTCTTACAGCAATGCTCTGAGGCAGCAGAACCAGTTTTATCATCCCCCGTTTGGATATGACTTCTTAAGTTCTAGCTCTTGTGTGTAATGTCTTTCTCCACATAAAGAACAAATCTAGCCACTTCCTGGATAAGTGCACCTGATGAGACCAAAGACACCTCACCCTCACGTGTCTATGTCAAGCACAATTATTCCTCCTAAAACCTGTCCTTCGGGAGTGCCTTTCAGCCCATGGCATCTGTCGTCTCACTTGGCAAACAGAACACCAAGTAATACTCAAACCCTCTCTCTTTCCCAATTTTACCTTCAACTTAACAGGCACCAAGTTATATGCAGATACCTTTAAAAAGATCAGATCCCAATCCTTCACAGTAACAGAGAGAGAGAATCACCACTAGTGAAGGCTATCTGGAACTCACAGCCTCCCACTCATATCCTGAGACTCACCTTCCCCTGGGGAACTCATGCTAATTACTGTTACCAAGGCCACGCACAGGGGCCCCCATTGCATGGTTTAGCCCAACATGGATCCACAACTTTTTCTTCAATTCCCCAAAGCCCAGCTGAGGCAAAGTGAAAACAAGATTCCACTAAGCAAAGATAGTAGAAAGGAAATAAATACAAGAATAACAAGCAACTAAATAGTCTAATGTATGAGATACGGCTCAGTCAGTTTTAGTGTGGAGCTCTCTGGGGATGGCTGGTCCTTCCTAACTCCCAAATTGCAGCCAGCAGTAGATGGTCCTCCCCATCACTGAAAAGTGTACCAAAAGTCCCCAGCACTGTTGCCTCCCATAAAGGGCTGACCTGAAAGAAAGAGATCTGAAAGAGACTAGCCTCCTAGCCTGGTTGTAATCCGTCCCATGAACTTCATCTCCCTACATGAGGGCCTCAATTTCCCAAATGTTCGTTAGGGAGACCACCTCAGCCTCCAATACTCACAGAGGCCTGGGATTACTTTACAATCTCAAAAGAACTCAGCAATCAAAATCCAACACTATAAATCTAACACAGGACTTGTACATATGCGGTGGCAGGAGGTCTGTTCTCCATTCAAGTCCAGTATTTTCAAAATGTCTCTCAACTCTGTCCTTTTCTCTACCCACCCTCCCAAAGTCGGTCATTGCTATTTTCTTTCATAATAAGGTCTATGAGGTTTTTTCAAATGATAAATGTAATTCATGTTCATTTTAAGAAATCGGCAAAATAATCAGAAATCCAAAGACAAAACCAGAAGTCATCCATACTCCTGTGATCTCCGCCATGTCTTATCTGAATGCGTGTAGTGGTCCATCAGTTCTTCCAGATTCCAGCCTCTCCCCACTCCAGTGCAGCCACTGCCTTACCTTCATGTCACATGCATGAAACATAATTTAATTCAGCAAAAACTTTTACTGATTAGCTCACGTTAACTGAAAAAGATTCAGATCTCTTCACAGAGATCAGTTATTTTACTCCCCTGCTTGAAAACCTATGGCTCCCTCACTGCCTTTGGAATACACTCCAAACACCTCAGAGCAACACCTCAGCTCCTTTTCAACAGACGTTGCCGGATGAGTTGCCCACACCACCATGCCCTCATGCATCCATACATCTTGTCCTCCAGCCACAGTGCACGCACTGCAATTCTTCCAGGCACGCCTCTGCTCTTGTAGACATCATTCCCTCTACCTGGATCTCCATCTCCTACATGTGCATACACACTGCCACCAGCACCACCGCCATACCATCACTGCCCAGGGAAGACAGCGAGCACTCGAGAAATACATGTTAAATAAAATGAATAAAATATTACATTGTACTGGGTTCACCTGAGATCAAGAGATTTAAATGCGTACGAAGCACTTCGAATTTAAAATGACCATTTGAGGAGGACAGGGTAAGACTGGAACACATTTTTTTTTTAAGTTATATTCACAAAGACTCTTTTAACATCATGTTCAACAGGTGAAGTGCCTCTTGGAGGATGCGAGAATGAAGGGATGCCATGGTCTCTTGTTTGGATTGGAAGAGCTGGTTGGAGGAAGTTCCATAATTATGCCAATATGTTTGCCTGGAGGAGGTGGGATTTCAGAAACTCACGGCCTAAATTATCTGCTTTTGGCAGATAGTACCAGGAGGCTATTTCAGGCAAAAATGGAAGCTGGGCAGAAAAGTTTAGGTAAAACTGGTATTTTGGGTTGAATCGTCAAAGATGCCCATAAAGACCGGGGAGGAGAGACTGGGGCATGAACGGGCTTGGAGATTGTTCAAAGAACCTGCTACTTTAAGACTTTCTGCAACTTGGTAGGAACATCTTAGATGTCTTGCTAGGAAAACAACAACAACAGCAACTTTTCAGTCGGTATTATGTCCTGCAATTGCACAACTGTCTTAAACTAATCCAACACTTCAGCCATGCTGGCTTTGCTCTGGCCCTTCCCTCCCGACTCATTCTCTACTCTCCCAGTAGCTCCATTCTCCAGCTTTGTGGTCTCCTTGGGCAGCTGACCCTCTGTTTCATCTTCCGGTGGCACCTCACCTCCTATCTCCTGGCTTGGCACTGCTAACACTGACTCCCGCTGACTCTTTGGGATTGTGATCTTCCTGGCTTGGTGCCGGGGCCCTCTGTCTTACTGTATTCCATCGGGTAGTTGAGAATTTATAAGTAGGAATTCTAAGGACATTCCCACCCTCATCGTCCAGCCTCCTGAAGACAAGGGTGAGTCAGTGGAAAACTTCAAGGAAAAGTTTGAGAACCTAAGTCTTAATATGAAGCACAAGCACGGGACAATATGAGCAGACCTATCACATAAGTATTTTCAAAAACAGGTTTTAGGAAGGAGATACTAATAATTTTTAGATGGACAACATCACTGATTGAGGATGATGTGTCCTGCATTTTTTTTTTTACAAAGAAACCCAAGCCTTTCCTCCCACCAGAGAGGAGATCCCACTAACTTCACCCTGCTCCGACCTCATCCCTTTCTCTTTCTCCTCCAGGACCTCACACCACCTGATCGCTTCTCACTCCTCACCTTCAGTAGTTCCCCTGGCTCCTTCTCCTCCATCTACAAACAAGCATAAAGCCACCAGATTCTTTAAAATAAGCAAACAATCCTGCCCCTTCCTGAGCACAGCTCCTTTTGGCACAGCTCTTTTCTCTCCATTTAAAGTTTAATGAAGAGTAGTTTATAATAATTTCCTCCCTATGTTTTTCATGTATCGAAATTTTCATTCCTGCCCTCCCTCAAAATTCTATGGAAGATAGAATCACTATCACTTTTCTAAGGGACAGAACCACATTCCTACCTGCCTGCCAGGAAGTTCTGATTGACTATCTTCTGAAAATCAGTATATTAAATAATAGTCTTAGCCTCGTCTGTCCCTTCCGATTGTAAATTGATCGTAACATCCTCACCTTACAGACTGTGCCATTTCATTTCCAAGGGGGCCAATATGTATCATTGCATTGATACAATCTAGTCCATGGAATTGACATTAGTTCTGTTCCCAGTGTGTCTACTGCAAGCCCTTGGACTATGGGTTGCCTCCCCCAACTTCTGTCACCTCTATGGCTGGACATCTTGTATGAATAGTTTCTGAAGAGTGCATCAGTTTTCTAAGAGATGGCTGAGTCCCTTAGCTGTATCCTAACTAGTTTTTACTAACCCCTTCCACTTGGGGACTAGCCTATACCCCCATGTCTATTGCCACTGATTTCTCCAAAATGATTGAGACCCCAAGCGTCCTTACTACCAGTGATCAGCATACTTCTACTGCCATGACTGGATTCATTTTAATTCTGGATTTACTCATTCATGGCAGCCTTAGAGCCCAGTTAGTTCCATTCCACTAGCCCTTTGTCTAGTATGGCCTTGGCTCCCTCCTTCCTGTCGATGGCTGAGGTCCAAGAGTACTTTCAACAATGGTGCCATCTGAATTGTGTGCTATGTACAACCTATCTCATTGCATTTTCTTTCCAAAGAAAATCCAACATCCCTGTCTCCGTTTATGAGAGCTGGCTCAAAATGGAGTCGGCTTCCTGTTCCTTTCCCTCCATATTTCCAATCTGTTTTCAGGTTTACAGACTCCCTCATCACATTCATCCAATCTCTTCCCTCCATCCTCACTTCCCCTAGTAGATCTGTGGTCCTCGTTACCTTCTGAGCTATTGCCAGAGACCCTCCCTGGATACCCCCTCTAACTCCAACGTTTTCCTGTTCCACTTTCAATCCTTCTATAGTTCTCATCACAACTCTCTCATATTTAATAACTTTTAGAGATAGCTCATTCTCACCAATGTGGAGACAAATTAATATGCCTGGCATTTAAAGTCCTTCCCAAATACTCCAAATGTATTTCATGCTCCATCTCTATAGTGCTGCTAACCATTTCTCCAACATGCTTCCCTTTCCCATCTCTGTGCCGCTGTTTGTACTGTTATCTCTGCTTGGAGTATCCTAATCTCCATGAATAAAAATACTACCTATCCTTCAAGGTTCTTTACATGAAATCTCTCTAGATTTTCTTAAGCAAAAGTGGTTACTTCTACTTTTAAACCCCTGTAACATCTGGTTTATCCCTCTCCTGCAGCTCTTATAATTCTTCCTGCATCCTATCTCTTTTTATCCTTGTTTTATCCATCTTAAAGGACTTCAATCTCCCTTATGGCAGATGTGGTAGTCAAAATAATAAAATAAACCTCCAAGATTCCTGGTCGCTGGTATACATACACCTCCAAGTTGCTCAATCAAGCATTAATCTAAGTACTGCTGTGAAGGTTTTACAAATGGAATTAAGGTCCCAAATCAGTTGACATTAAGATAGAAAGATTATCTGAGTGGGCATGACTTAATCACATGAGCCCTTTAAAGGCAGAAAATTTTCTTCATCAGAAAGAGAAGTCAGAGTATCCAAGTACAAAGGGAATTTGAAGCCTGAGAAGTTCTCATTGCTGGTTTAAAGATAGAGGGGGTCATGTGGCAAGGAATGCAGGAAGCTTCTAGGAATCATAAGCAGCCTCCAGTAAGAAAGCCAGAGAGAATATACGGACCTCAGTCCTGCAACCACAAAGATCTGAATTCTGCCAAGAATGACCTGGAAGTTGATTCTTTCCCAGAGTCTCCAGACAGAAACACAGCCCAGCTGACAGCTTGATTTTACCCTGGTGAAACCCTGAGCAGAGAACCCAGCCACATTGTGCTGAACTTCTGCCCTACAGAAGCTAATAAATGGGTGTTGATTTAAGCTGATAAATTTGTGGTAATTTATAAAACAGCAATAAAAAAAGAATACAGCAGGGATAATATCTTACTCATTATATCCATCAATGCCAAGCTGAGTGACTTGTATATATGATTGCAGCAATACATATTTACCTTCCAATTGCATAAAAAATATTTGGGATATAATCCCATCAGCAAGAACAAATAGATGGGCAAAGTAAAAGTCAAACAGGATGAAGTCTTTGTATTTTTTAGCACGGAGAATTCGGGAGATTCTTAACGTAGCCACTCTGACAAGGCCACCTTGGAGCACATTTTGAAAATCCTGAGTGTAAGTCCCTAGAACAAACTCAGTTCTGAAAATCTGTCTTGTTTTTTAAGAAATTTATTTTAAGAAATACACGATTTTGGCCATTTGTTGAAAAAACACTCCTGGTGACATTACTGAACTAGCACCTAGTTCCATACACCTGTGATTGCAGTGAAGGTCCTTGCCATCTACATTTCCAAACCTAGAACTTCAGCTCTTAAATAAAATGACTAATTCTTCCTTTCAGCACTACCACTCTTTTCCTGTTAATTTCTTAAAATGGTTTTTCTCTCTTTTGGTCTCAAAATGTGACCAGACTTGAACGTTGTTGACATTTAAGCATCATATTAATCTTTTTTTTTCTTTGAAGCGAAATGCTAAATTTCAGCCTCCTTGCTCTACACCTGTTATAGAATCTGTGGAGGAGGAGGAAGCTGGCCAGCACACAGAGGGAGACCCACCTTCCCAGCCAAGCTCTCCATCCAAAGAGTTCCAAGGCCCCGCATGAGTCAATTAACCCACTAAGATTCAGCTTTCTCATTGGCTCCCAACACAGATCCCTCAGAGCTGCTGTCATGCTCTAAGGAAAAACGAAGAACAAAAGCCCTTGAAGAGTGTAGAGGGCACAGCACTGTCATTATCCAAAGGGAACCCTTGCCCCTCCCATTGGCCCGTATACTCTGGTAACTGTTTTCAGTGGAACTATGGCAAGATTTGCAGGCAGCTAACATGTGCGTGGGACCATCCATAACTTTTGCCTTGGTACAGTCAGACTATTATTTACCCAATAAACCATAACTGCAGCGGAGGCCCAATAATTCAGCATCTGAGAGGGATGTGCTGTGGAAGGAGTCATTATGGTCCATCAGATCAAAAATTCACCTTTAAAGAAGTGTCCAAATACAGATGTACACAATGGGATGAAGTCACTACAGACTATTTTGCCAAATAATACACATTTTCAAAATTACTGTAGCGCCTATCATATACCTCACTGCGTGCTTATCCCACACATAGAAGGGTTTTTTTAAAAAATGAAAGAAAATAAAAGGGAAAAAAAAGGACATAAACCACCATTTCAAAATATAAAGATTATATTACAAATGTAGAGAAGCCCCAAAATCTAAAAGGTAAAGACAGGTATTTCTTTCTAATTCACATTGTGCAGGTTGTTTTTATTATTATTACTTTTTTTTTTACCCCCAAGTCCCATCAGCTGAAAAGATACTGTCAGCCTTCACTCTAAATGTTCTGCATGTTTTCTGTTTGTGTTATTTTAAAAGGTCTGAACAAAGAGCTCGCGGTACTGCAGGCAATTTGGAAAACCACCAAAGTTACAATAGACAGTGAATATCTTTGTTTCTTTCAGTTTTGCTCCACAGAAAGAAATCAAGGCATCCCTCTTTGATGTCTGTTTTGTTTTGTTTTGGTAATCACTCCTGCACATGGTATGTCCATACAGAATGACAAAGGCTCAGGTTCATGAGAATAATGATAAAATGAAAAGACTCAAAATTCTTACTGTTAAAAGGCTTGATTAGGATACATACCTCAAATTTCATATACAGATTAAATAATTGAGACTTATCAAAAGCTTATTTGTATTAATTAATGTTTTCCATTTAGGGGTAGGAGAGTGTGCACTAAAAATAAAATCACCATTCTACAATCACCAAGTGAACTCTGGAAATACTCATATGATGGTTTCATTTGTGTGTGTGTGTGTGTGTGTGTGTGTTTCTTACCCTCTCCACCAAGTTGTTCTATTTTCTTCCTCTCTCCTCTCCCCTGCCTCCTTCTCTCCCCCTCCCCCTCCCTCTCTCCCTCTCTTATATTCTTTCTCTCTCCCTCTTCCTCCCCTCATCTCTCAGCCATGCCCCCTCTCTCTCAGACACACAGAGAAAACATCAGATTAATTATAGTGTCCCTAACTTTTTTGCTTGTTTAGACTCAAGAGACTAAAGGGCATTTCACAGCCTAGCTCCATCCATTTTAGGATTTTTAAAAGAATGTCTCAATATATTTGCTTACTATTTTATGAAAGCATACAAATCAGAACCTGCTTTTTTCACTCCTTTCCCCTTTTATCAGGATCAGTATTTTTCTCCCCTTGCCTAGAAATGATCCCGTCAAAAAGTCAGCAAAATATTTTGGCTGTCTTCAGCAGCGCTTTGGGCTTCTCTGTTACAAATTGTATAAACATTTTCCAGACAGGGGAATTTGAAGGGTTTAAATTATTTTTTTAAATGATGTCTGTATTCTAGCACATTCACATTTGCAAGAGGAAGATGGAGGCAAGGAAAGCTACCACAGAACATAATATGTCTGGAATCAGAGGACTATTGAGCTCTATGCAAATCTGGGAAGGGAAAATATCTTCCTCATACATTATCTACAGCAAGGATTCTGAGTTTCCCTGGCTGATGAAACAAATGCTCGCGCTGGACGTAGTCTGTCATTCATATTGAGCTCACATATTTTACTTCTGAAACCAAACAAATACTGATAAACTACTTCAGTGAGCCTTTAATCAAGGTTTCGGCAGCATGCAGTTGGCAACAGAAAGATCAGTCTGTGGAGCCTGAAATCCTTTCATCATCAAATATACAGAAATAATAATTATATTTATCTGTTTGGTTCAGGCAGCACACCAAGAGTTACCCTTGCCCTAAGGACAGAGAAATCATCAGGCATTGTCATCTCTAAAGAAAAAAAAATTCCTTAATAACTTAGAGGTTAAATGGTTCTCAATAGTTGTGGGGCTGAGGAAAAGGAAATAAAAATAATACATTACTTTTAGCATTTTCCCCTTGTAATGCCAAAACAAGCTGTGTTGCATACTAACCAATTAGCACTTCCAGTAATAACCCTGAAAGCACTAGTAAGCATATAGCCTGACCAATGAAAAACTGTCTGAGAAGGAAAGAAATTGTTCCATAATTCTGTTTCCCATCCTTACAGGAGCTCTGTGTCTTGTGTAAACATATTTCAATCCAACTTATTCCCAAAATAGTTGAAAAATTAGATCAAATAAACAAAGGAGTTGAGTTTGAAAAACACTTTATGGTGGAAGTAATGTACCTTAATTTGGATTCCTACAAAAGCAAAAACTGAGACAAGGGCTTGGTGAACTGCGGTTATTTGGATGTGAGTCCAGGAAGCTGGAGGGAAAGAATGGGATGAATGAGTCAGAAGAGGAGAGAAAGCAAGTCAGGGTGAGTTTTGAGTTGACCATCACTGTGGACACCTGAGGCTTATTCCCTCTGAGGCCCCTCAGGAACCAGAAAGAAATGAACCTCAGAACTGTTCCACTGCAGGATTAGAAGTGGGGGGGGCGGAGCATCAAACCTCTGGTCCAGTTCACAACTGACAGTTGCCCTGACCCTAGAGCTCCCCGTCTCCATCCTTCAAGGCTCCACCTATTCATGGCTAAACCAACCAAGGCTTAAGAGAAAGCCCTGAAGTAGAGAAGCTGAGGGCAGCAGGAGGTGGGAAGCTAGCGGCAAGCACAGGGAGTGCTTACTAGGGCTGAGTGGGCCAAGGGAACGTGGGTGCGGGCACCAGTATCATCTACTACATATTTCTTGATCTAGAATAACTTGAGAAGATCATTTTATGTTCCACTCAAAGAGTAAGTTTAAGCTATCAAGCCATAAAAAGACATGGAGGAAACCTAAGTGGATATTACTAAGTGAAGGAAGACAACCTGAAATGGCTACACACTCTATGATTCCCAACTAACTGATGTTCTGGAAAAGGCAAAACTATAGAGACAGTAGAAAGATCAGTGGTTGCCAGGGGACGGGGGGCAGGGAAAATGAGTAGAGGGAGCACAGAGGATTTTTAGGGCAGTGAAAATATTCTGTATGATATTATAATGATGGATATATGTTATTATACATTTGTCCAAACCCATAGAATGTACAACACCAAGAATGAACTGTAATGTAAACTATGGACTTTAGGTTATTATGATGTGTCAGTGTAGGTTCATCAGTTGTAACAAGCACACCACTCTGGTGCGGGATGTTGATAACGGGGGGCGGAGAGCTGTTCATTTTGGTGGGGGGGGGGCAGGGAGTATACCTGTACCTTCTCAACTTTGCTATGAACCTAAACTGCTCTAAAAACTAAAGTCAATTTTAAAAGGTAAATATAAGAGCATTGAGCATAGTCATTCACACTAAGTATCATTTACGTGGCATTACCTTTGCAAAACAACTATGTATTCAGAGGAAGATCTTTATTTTCCCCTCCTCCATGTGCCTCAAGACACACTCTCTCCTTTCCGGGTTTTACTCTTCAGGTCCTCTTTGTCACATTTTTCTTCTTACCTTCTTCTTACTCACCTGAATGGTTTTTCTTTCTCCTCAATTGTCTTTACCTTTCCACAGTCTTCAAGAATTATGGAACATGTTCTTTACCCAGTTAAGACAGAAAAAGTAGTCCCAAAACTGCCACTAAAGCAATTTTGGGTCATCTGATTATTAAGATATTAGTTATTAAGATATTAGTTAATAAATAAAAGCAAGAATGTCTGTCTTGCTTGTTACATTGAATATTGGAAAAACATCTAATAAAAATTCTGCTTTGGTCTATTCATAGAGAGGGAGGAAGGGGCAGGGAAGGGAAGGAGGAAAAGGGAGAGAAAGTAAGAAGAAGAAGGAGGGAGGGAAGAAGGAAAAAAGAAGAAAGGAAGGAAGGAGGGAAGGAAGGGAGGGAGGAAGGAAGGGAGGGAGGAAGGAAGGATGGGATGAAGGAAGGGGTCTTTGAGATTTTGTTTGCAGTGTTTCCTGGTCCGGTTATGATGTATCCTATAATTCCATCACTTTGGGATACATTTGCCCATTTTGACACTTTCCCTGGCCAAACACTCCCACCAGCTTCATTATAATTACTGAATCTAGCAGCCATTAGGGTCTCCTGTTAGAACTTACTACAATATCTACAGTTGCCACATCTCTGATTTAACAGGACACACACCTGCTTTAATTACAGGGCCCTTGAGAGATAACAAGATATAAGTAACATGACCAGATGAGAGTCAATTGCTGAAATTTTTTCCTGATAAAATGTGTTTAGCTCCAGAGGCTAAACCTCACTAACTCTTTCCTATACAGCATCAAGATGTCAACAGGAACACGGCTACTGGCAATAACTGAAATGCCTCTCTTCATTGAGAAACTGCCCATACAGTAAACAAAGCCCACAAGACATGGCAGTAGATGTTTAGAGTCATTCCTGGCTTGTTCTGTCATCAGCAGAGAACCTGGACATGAGAAAATTGCAGTGGCATATCCCAGTGCAGGTATTATCCCACATTTATGTCTCCCCTCAGTGAACATAATATTATGGGCCGAAGTACCACCCTTGGGATTTAGTCCTCAGTTTGTTTGCTATGTTTTTTAAAATTTATTCTTTATATAACCTTGAAAAGATTAACAAAAATGTATTTTATTGGTTTTCAATCTGCAGCCTTCTATTAATGGGCGACAGGTTGAAGGAAATGACATTACACAAGGACCAGGAACTGTAAGCAGAGCATTCAAGGCATCTCCCAACTCTGTATCATCTCATCTCTAGAATATTCCTGTCATTTAGCAGGTCTTACCGTCACCAGCCCATCTCACCGTAAGAGTCAGGCTAGGACTCAGTGATTTAAGCCAAAAGAGTTTATTTCATGTTCACACAAAGTCTGCTGCGGTTCCCAATGCCTCTCCAAAGTGGTTCCCAACACCTCTCCAAAGCAGCTCCCAACATGAAGTGACTCAGAGATACAACTTGTTTCCACCTTGGGTCTCTGCCATCTCAACCAGGGACCTCCAGGATGGCCATAACAGGGGGAAAGAGAGCTGGTGGGTCACACACTGACTCCTGAATGCATTGCCTAGAAGAAAAATATGTCTGTTCATAGCCCATGGGCCAGAACTATTATAGATATTTATAATATCTGAATATACTCAGATAGTCAGGAAACAGTAAATGTCTTTGCTACACTTCTCAATAGTATGCTCTTCACACCCACAACAAAGTAATATTCCTCAAATACTATTTTTATCCTGTTCCTTCCTCTGTAAAAAGCTTAGGAAGATTTTCGCAGCACCTGGCATTTTTATGTAACTTAACATTTAGTCATTTTTTTCCAATGTGTTTAAGTCTTCAAGAGGTCATAATTAAGACAATATTTCTGAAAGGGGTAATACTGTGGTCATGATGAAGATCTGTAGTTTTGGCATAAGGTCAAAGTTCTGGCGAGAAAAAGATCGTAAGAACAGGGAGAGCAGAGCCTATGTCTGTTTTCTTCGCCACTGACTCCTCATCATTATCACCTATTACAATATCAGGAAATATTTTTTAAATGTAATTGAACTGTATAATTTTTCCTGTGGCCAGTTCTGTCTCCTGAAGCAAGTCCAACCTCCTTTCCACTAGCAATGACCTTCCTAGGTGTCCTCTTCTGCTTCTCTCTGACACTGCCCCCCACATACACAGTCACAAGTATAACGATGATGAACAAAACAAAACACAAAAAAGCTGGATTTACAACTTACAAGGCACTTCTACAAATACTATTTTTGAGCCATCAACTCCTCTATAAGATATGCCAAGTAGGTATAATTATTCCACTTTATAAATGAAGAAGCAGAATGTCAGAAACATTAAATATTTCATACTTCTTCTGACTTTCAGTCCAGGGTTCTTTTCACCATCTCCATATTCATGGGAACTCACGCCAACATTCTTTTCCTTATGCTGTTCATAGCTCTGCTCCATTCTGCTCCCCTCTACCCTGCCTTGCAATGCTTCCTCCTTACCCTTCCTCCTTACCCTGAACCCAGAGACCTGGTTCACATTCTGTCTCCTCCAGAATATCCTTTTGACTACTTTACACCAGAACATTCTCCCCTCCTAATTTTGTTTGGATGTATGAGCTATTGCAGGATTGTCCTCTACATGTGCTCCGAGTCTTCTCACTAATCAGATTGGAAACTCTTACGGGGAACAATTATGCCTTCCAACCATTTTCTATGCCCCTAAGCATCTAGCAGTATGCTTGGTGCACGGCTGCTGACCATTTCCATTATACTCTGAAGCAAGAAGAAAAAAAATCTGAGTATCATCCATGCTTACTGTAGAACCAAACTCTAAATGGCACCTGGGGCTGACTTTGTTTACAGACTCCCATACTGATATCATACAGCTATTAGAGAGTTTAGAGCCATCCTAATTGTAGATAGATCTTAAAAACATCTTGTTTATGAATTCAAAGATTCTTATGAAGAACTAAATACCTATTTTTACTCTTAAGGAACATTCCATAAGATAGAATAAATGGGACAAGAATTATTAGCAAATCTTTTAATAACTAACTGAAAATAGAAAAAGCAAACTGCAAGACTCAACCACTGTCAATTCAGTTCAGTACTCTCCTTCTCACAATAAAACTCGGGGAGGAAGGACAGAGAGATAATTTTATAAAAGGGAGTAGTGGTCCCAGTGGCGTCAACCTCAAATTGGTGAACATAATTAAATTTATTTTGAAAAAAATAGTACCTAAATCTTTAGGTACTGGATTTTACATAATATAATAACTACCTATTATGTAAAGCAGAACTTATATTTATTTGTACAAAGGCTGCCTATAGTCCAAGTATCCTGAATTTTGTTAAAGAAGTTTATCTCACCTGTATTTTAGGTAATCCATTTCCTAACAAGCCTTGTTCTCCAGACTCCAAATTAGTCCTCTTTTGTCTTAGATAGTGGGATTACAGAAATTCCATAGTATTGCTGAAGTGAGTTGTTTTTTTTTTTCAAAGTACATGAGCTAAATATTTTTAAAAATTAAATTGCCTCATATATGGAACATGCTTGCTCTATTACAACATATTGCAACAGTAAGATACAGACCCAAACAAAATACTGTTCCTCTAAGTTGCCAGTGGGATTCTGGGGGTGGTGAGGAAAACACATGACATTCTAGTTAAAGAAGGTAGTTGTAATTCTCCGTGCTTATCATCAACATCTTCAAATCACACACTTCCGCAGCCCAGCATTCTCTTGGCTTACACTCATAATTCTTTTTAACTTTAACAGAATGGGTCAGCTGGTGAGTGGGGAAGGAGATAAAGATGTGGGTAAGGTTTCTAAGAGGTTGAGTCAGATATGTATTTAGATATGCAGAAAGAGAATTTCACATTAAGATCAAGAAAAGGGTAACATACTGGGTTATATTCCCCCCGAAAAGAAAACTCGAAATGTTAAGACAAAGTAGGCCACAGTGAAGTTTAACGTATAGATGTTTCCAAATTATTCAGGGCATTTATGCTAATTGTACTGACAAAGAGTTTATGATTATTTTGGTTCCCTCACTCAGAATATTAAAAGATCTGGGCTGACATAAAGAGGTATGTAAAAGTGAAGTTTTATTACAGATGTCAAATTTGTTAAAGAGTGATTCATGATAGATTACTTTATTGAAGCAAGTAATACGTTTAATTACAAATCTTTTCAAATTTTTTTTTCTCCTTAACTCAATACAGAAAAGGAAGAAGGTATGGTTTATCTTCAAAGGGAAGGCAAAAATTATGTGTGGGAACAATATGGCAAAAACTAATAATGCCCAGAAGTTTAAAATTTTTAAAAAAGGAAAAAAAAGGATCAGCAAAATATGGCTGGAACTGGTGATGTATGATTACACCAAGCACTTTTTTGCTGAGGCAGGAAAAAGATTTATGTTCCACTGTAAAACAATGTGTGTACTGTGAATGATACTGAAAGGTAACTGAACAGAGGCTGATGTGGGAGATAAGGGAGCAAATGCTCAGAGTCATGTGTTGGGTCAGAGACATGTGGAAGAAAGAATGTTAAATGTCTCTGCACGGGTCCTGGAATGATCACAGATGATTTTTTCACAAGTGTACGTTTTACATTTCCACTCTACATATCTGTTTAGCTTTTTAAAAATTAAAACACATGTAATTCCAAATTTATATACAAATATCCTTTCATTAGAAGATTTACTTTTAAAGAGATACGTTGGGTAAGGGGAGGCCCAAGACATTAGGGGCCATTAGAATAAGTACCTGGATTCCAAGTGGGACAGAAGGAACGCCCTCCTAATGCACTCAAGGCTGAGCCCCTACAATTCAATTCCAGATGAATTTGGTGCAGTTGTTCAGTTACATTTGATGATGAAGCAGTTGGACTAGCGATGGATAGAATGTAATAATAGACAGTGCCCATTGTAATGGAAACCATGTCATTCATCCTTTCTAATTTTCCAAACCAGGTGTATTTTTTCCATCTTTTGGATGTCTGTGTTTCTATTTCTCAAGTTGCATTATAGTAGTTATTTTGCACTCATTTTTTTTTTTTTTTTTGCATCACAACTTCTTCCCCATTGGGGAAGAAGGTTAGATCAGCAGAATGTTGCAAATAGGGCAAAGGAAGATACTCAAGCTTTGGAGCTGGCCATAGGGTATTTTAAGATAATTTGCATGCCCCAGGCTGAGCATTTTTCTGTGGTAGAGGGCTCTTCAAATCCAGTCTACACAGAATCTTCTCCTATGTTTCCATACGCAGTGTCTTACAAAAATGAATTAAGCCATTGTTAAATTGAGTTGTCCCCATCTTTTTGTGCTGGTTTATAGCAAAGATAAATGAGTTGACAATTAAAATAAGTATGTACTGGCTGCCTATTATGTGCCCAGCTCTATGGGAAATGGAGGAGGAAAAAGCCTCCTTACCCTCAACCTGAACACCACTGGACAATCAACACAAAGAAGAAGGACTAAACAAGATTTGATTATGGATGTCAGCTCAGATGTCAAGTATAATGAAGGATTATTTGGGGAGCACAGGAAAATAAGTGCAAAAGCAATTTGAGGAGAAATAATAGAAAGTGGGTTGAATTCATCAGAGAAGGCTTCAAGGAAGAGATGCAGTAAAAGTCAGGCTTTGAAATATGATACAGGTGCAGACGGACAGAAACTGGAAGGTGAAGGAAGTTACCATTCACTGAGAACCAATTACGGGCCAAGCTGTACTAAGTCAGTGTGATTATACTCATGTCATAATTGAGAGATATGGGATGGAAGAGATTTGCAGAGATTTAGTAGTAAGTTTCCCAGGAACAAACCTCTATTAAGTGGTATAGTTTGGATTAAATTCAGGTCTGTCTAACCCCAGTGGTTGAACACTCTTCACTACGTGGGAAAAGGAATATTAGGAGCAATAAGAAATATGGATGGTGGAGATGATCTGCCTGGCTGGCAAAGCAAAGCATCCTGGACATCATTTAGACCAATTCCTTTATTTTACAGAGTCTGTGGCCCAAAGAGAGTAGAAAAAAAGGTTAGATCGGTAGAATCTTGCAAACAGGGCAAAGGAAGTTACTCAAGCTTTGGAGATGGCCACAGGGTATTTTACGATAATTTGTATGCCCCAGGCTGAGCATATGTCTGTGGTACAGGGCTTTTCAAATCCAGTCTACACATAACCTTCTTCTCCCAAAGGAGCTCTGAACATTTGGTGTCTCTCTGGGTTTAAGGAGCCACCAGAATTTCTGAGCAAGAAAGAAGAGGCCAAATGAAGGTGAGCTGCAAAAAACAGAGGTACTTCAGTAGTCCTGAATGAGGCAGTGCTCCTCACCGCCCTCAACCTTATCAACCCAGAGACCAGAATGAGTTGACTTCTGGAAGCCCCACATCACGGAATTCACCAATACTTTTTTTTTGGAGAATTGGTTCCACGCCCAGAACTATGCATATAAATCTACAAATCCACAATTGTAGACATCATTTAAAATACTCTGGCTTAGGTAACATAATGTAGGGGTTAAGCTCACAGCCTCTGGCAGCAGACTCTCTGGGTTTCATATCTCATCCTCTCACTTACCAACAACGTGACCTTGGTCAATGTCCCTCTTTGGCCTTCAGTTTCCTGATCTGTAAAACGAGGAAAATAATACCGCCTACCTCACTGGGTTATTGTGAGGATTAATTTAGATTATCCTAGTAAAGCTCTTAGAAAATACCCAGAAGCTAGTAAGTACCTAATAAACATCAAGAATGAGGAGGCGGGGAGGGAAAAATCAGGGCCTCTGTTGCTGTTTGTTGGCGCTACTGGTCCGTTTTAATTTAATTTAATTTCTTGATTACCTGTATACTCACAACCAGACTTTACAGATACAAAAATAGCTATTCATAACTGTTTTTGCTGGGTCTGATTCATCAGTATAGTTGGTAGTATTTTATAGAAACATGTTCTAGGTGAGAACATATTAAGCTGAAATTCTTCTGGTTCCTTCAATGAACTTCATGCTACAGAGAACCACTAGATCATTCAGGACAGGCTAATATATGCTGTGGTAACAAATAAACCTTGAAATGTCAGTAACTTAACACCCCAGCCTACCCTCCACCAGCACACACCCATTTTGACTGGGATAATTCTCTACTAGGTGACCCACAGATGTGGACCACTTCTATGTTGCAATCCTCCATCTAATGTCCTTCACGTCTAATACACCAATGGAAAGAGTGAGGGAGGGAGAGAAGAAGAGGAAGAAAGGCAGAAAGAAAGAGATACAGCAAGAAAATAGAAGGTCCACCCACTTTTAACTGCCTTAGCCTAGAAGTGATATATGGGTAAGAATGAGTCACATAAACATACCTACATGGACAGGGGCTGGGAAATGAAGAGGACGTGAATAGTTGTTCACTAACATTCTCTAAAGGTGTAACATCCCAGCCTAATTGCTAGGTTTGCAATTTAAAACTTCTGAACTACAACAGGTGAGGAGACTCCTGGCCCACTGAGACTTCAGTGTTTGGCCCTACTTATGGCAAATGGATATTCCTCAAACAAAGTACGCAGAATTGAAATATTTTCATGAATAGATTCTGGGATAGAGAAAAGGCCTTCAATAAAGACCTTTAGTAAAGGACCTCAGCCACTGCTTAACAGATGTTATGAGAAAAAAAAAAGAATTTTATGAAGAATCTAATAAAAAGTTGGAAGCATTTTATTCTATAAATGCAAAATATTACTATAAGAGCACATACATTGAGACACAATTTTGCAAGATCTGGACTGCTGCCTATCCCAGGTAGAAAAAGACCTTTCCTGTAACATTAGCTGCATTAAGAGTGTCTCCCTAGCAGAAATTTGAATGTTGGAGCAGAGTTTATTCTCACCCATACTCCTAGGTCATAACCTACTGGTCAGCCATTTCCACTTAAACTACCTAAGAATGTGTTTCTTTAAACTATGACTCCGGAATCTAGGAATTCATTAAAAAATAACTTTAACTTTCTTTGCCAAAGACTTCTTTTTTCTCAAACGTTCTAACAAGTAAGCAAGTTGTATTAAAACATGATTAATTTTAAATATGTTGTAAATCAAATATATGTTTGTATGTGTACTCGTATATGTGTAAAAGCGCTTGTAATGGCCCCCAAACCAATGAGATATGAGGGCAAAATAAAGAATTATTGTGTCAATGAAACTACATTCAATGCTTTGGGAAAATAGATAAAGCTGAGCTACCCCCCCACCACACACACCCACACACACACACACACACACACACACGTGCGTGCGCTCACACACAAAGGCTATAGTATTAGCTTTGGGAAAAGCCACAACGAAAAAGCTATTAAAAAAAACCTGAAGGATTCTGCTTTCAGATTTCTTGAGAAGCATCTGTAATTTTTATTCTATTTTAAAGAAATTGGAATTGAAGATCATAAAGGCTAGATCATTAGCATACTTTATGCAAAAAAGACTGAAATTGCAATCATTGGACTCATATTCAAAGTTTTAAGTTAAAATAAAATGCTTCCTATATATAGATATTATTTTTATGACTCTCGATTTTATCAACTTTACCAGTAATTTGAACAACTACCAGTCCCAAACAGGTCAGGTAAGAAGACATTTATTGTACATATATGTATAGATATTTCTGTCTTCAGTGTAGAACATCATGAGCAAATCAGGGGTACCACATTAAGTTGATTTTATTAAAATCAAAAGCGTGAAACTTGTCGTTTAAGTCAGCATAGGCAGCCTTATCACAGGTACTTAAGTTCCTGGAAATATTGTAAAAAACTCAAGAACCTCCATTACTACCTTTGAGGCCCTGTAGAAGTCTATAGTTTGGCACTAGGGAAATTTCCAACTTAGCTTTACTGATTTAACATAGCAAAACCCTACAGGTAAACGTTATATGGCTTTATCAAGCAATAAACAAAGATATGTTTGCATATAAACATTATATATTATATATATGTATATTATACACACATACATACACATACATAAACCATATACATGTATATATATTTATATCCTTCCCAGTTGTATTTCTTTATTGATCCCCTCTTTTTTAAGGGTTTAGTAAGATCTTCCATCCACAGCTGAATAGAAGCAAAAACTCAAGTCTGGGTGACTCCAGTTCCTCTCAGGTTTTCATATACTTCTCATGACTATCCTTCCTGGTGAGGTACTGGGAGTTAACGTTAATGTCTGATGCCTTCTGGGCCAAAAAGAGGGTACTCAATTCCCTGGGGAAATATTTGTTTCATGTTCTTTCTTTTTGTTTGTTTGTTTCCCAAATACAAGCTTATAGGCATTACCCAGTTGAAATGAATTGACTGAGAATGGATTCTAGCCTCAAATACTTTTTTAAAACTCTAGGTAATTTTATGCTGTCAGACTCCAAAGATTGGGACTCAGAGCTCCAAGGACACCATCTTGTCCTCCCTACGGTCTTGCTTTCTTTCCAAGCTCATCACCTTGTAGATCACACTCACTAGGTACTTTTGCTAGGCACTGGAACACACAGAAAGCAGGATAGGACACAGACCCTACTCTTGATAAACTCAAGCAATAGTTATAGACAGATAAACATACTCCCAATAGAACATGGCTAGTCAAGTAGTAGAAGTAGGTACACAATGTTACAAGATAGGAATACAAGCCCGAGAAATCTTCATAGAGGCAGTGATACTAGTTTTGTGCTTAACCTTAAAGGGAAACAGGAAATTTTCTTAGATGAGAAGAGGAGGAGAAAAGCTGAGAGTGAAGAAGAGGTGTAAGCAGATTTTAAGCAGAAGGAATAACATAACATAAGAGTAAGGGCCAGCTGCAAAGTATAGCCTCCCATCCAATACCAGCTTCCTCATCCCTCATCTGGGTCTTCATAACCTGCTCTCAATCTCAGGTCTCACTGGTCCTTCCCTTCCTTCTTAGCCCTCCAGCCCCAAGGAAGCCTCAACTCTCCACTCTCTACCCACAGAACTCTGAGAAGGACTATGTCTCCTGTCCCAAAAGATTTTAGGATAAATGTATACTCTGAGGACAGAATATCCTTAGGGGAAAATCTGTCAACAAGGAGTGAAAGATTCCATTCTCCTGGATGTTTTCCTAGTTCCTTTAAAAAAACAAAAACAAAAACTTACCCTTATGCCACAGCTGCAGGACAAGTAACAAAATCAACTGTAATTAATATGCAAAAGCTTGGCTTGAATTAAAACTGCTGCAATCCCAGCAATAAAGAACTTTACAGGAAATTGTAATTAATGGATATATTCATTCCACACACACAAAAATTATTGAACATCTACTATATCCTTTAACTATATCTTGTCTGGATTAAGTAGTCATATTAATTTTAGATTAATTATTGGAGTAGGGGTCACATAGTGGAGTAGATTGTTTTCCCACACTAATTTGAATATACATTTTTATCAAATAGAGCATCCTGAGGTACTGATAATCCATGGAACACATGTGGGGAAATTCTGATCAAGTCTGGATTTCTATCATTCATCTAATCATTCAGCTTCTACTTGAATATCCCCAAGGTAGCTCAATCAGAGGCAACTTATTTTATTGATCATTACTGTTATGGGTAGTGTTGGCTGAAATAATAATAGTGGTTATTACTATTACTATTATCCTGACCCCAAATCTGCCACCTTGAATCATCCTTTCCTTTGTCCTAGTTTTGCCTCCTAACCTTGATGAATTAGTAAAAAGCAAGATCTGGTATTATGGAAGTGGTGCCTAAATTTAACAGACTAAAACAGTGAAGAAACCAGATATTTTACATTCAAACTGAAGCTGGAAAATCAATGCATTGTTTCTCTTCACATTATAACATTCAAAACTGACTTATTTTTAAATGCATCAGATATGGCTCTTTAGCAGTATTCTATGCAAGTGTGGGTATCAAGGAGCCAGCTCCTGCTGCCTGAGAGTTCACAGAAACTGTTTTCCATAAGCTAAGGGTGAGTGGTCTCTGTCTAGCCGTAAAGATTGACCTCTAAGAACCTAAGAGACATCTTCGGATTTTGTTTCCTGAGAAGAAATCATGATTTCACATTTGGTCTAAAAACAGCCTTTTCCAACAAATATATCAACATCATTACAACAAAGCACAAACTTTCCTTGGAGGCTGGAATTGAGCTATAGACATGAAGCCTGTACTAACAGCCTGAGAAATGCAACTTGCAGCTTCCAGTCACTGCTGGTCAAACGGAATTTAATGTGAGCTTGACGAGTATCCCGAAGGAGGAAAAAGGCACCCTCATTTTGCAGCCTTCATCAGCATTTGTTTCCGAATTACCCCAGTCTTTTCCTCCTTTAATAATCAAATAATTCTCTAGCTTTTCATGATTTTTGCCGTATATATCTTTTTGGATATCTAATTAACACTGTGATTTTTGTTCTACATATGTTGTGTAATAGTTGATTCTGCCCTATCCTTACAAAACATGTTAAGCTTAATAAATATATTTATGAGAATTACTTTGTATAGTCCTTATGCAATCAGCCATGCTGGGTATGATGGCCCAAGACGATGAAAACCCATTGACTTTTTTGTAGCAAATTAAGTCTACCACCTAATCGGTGAACCCTGCTAAGCTTTTGAATTATGAGGAGAGCCAGAAGCTCAGTTAGAACACTCAAATGAATTATATCAATTCATAAACTTGTTCATGTCCAGATTTCATTAGCCACACATTAACAGCATTTTATGTTTATTACTGCTCTGACATAATCTATAAATAACTGAAATGCTAATCATAGTGTTCTGCCGGGCATCATCATTTAATCATAAAGAGATACATTATTATAAACTATAATAGATAATAACAAGTCTGGGTCAATGGCCGCATATTAAAAGATCACAATTATATCCTATAAGGGTATGTACCTCATACATTTGGTGACACATAGGTCCATATCTAATCACTTGCAAATGTTTCCCCTCTGACATACTTATAGTACAAGGTGACACAATTAAGAAAATATGCTTGTAAAACACTACAATCCTTGAGCATCAAAGTAAACAGAGAACAATTAATAGTGGGAGAAAATATCGTGCCAATGCCAGTTCAATTAACTCTTTATTGGTAGGTTTGTTTTTCAGTAGAAAGGGAATTCATGTTCCTAACATATGGGAGAACCAAAAAAAGAAAAAAAGAAGATGTGCAGCTTATCAAAACGTAACTAGAAAAGCTATTAAATAAAAGCTAAATTCAGTTACAATTGACTTAAAACTGTAAAACAAAGCCTAACTACTGATTAGATCTTCTCCAAGTCCTATTACTGGTTTATTGCAAACTGTGACATAGTAATCTTATATTACATTATAAAATAATTTCATGTAGGAATATTCACACTTCTTCGCAAGAAGTAATAACTTTCAAACTCAGCAAAGCTACCAGTTTCGAATGACCCTGCTATTATTGTTCATGCCATGATGTTGTCATCACTGTTGTGTTTTGACTAGCTGATGACAGAGCACTGATCAAGTTTGGATATTGATTTAACAAGATGATGGGGTCATTACCTTGCTTATGTGGTTCCTGTGTTTTTGCTTCAGGAAAATATCCTGATGAAATACCAACTGCTTACACAAATAATTTCTAAAATAGATTACCAGGGGAAAGAGTTCTGAATGAGAAACGAGGCTGACCTAGAGTCCAAGAATTAATGACAGATTATTAAACTATTTTATGCCTAGAATTAGCCACTAATTTAAAGCCTTAGTTGAACAGGACGCAGAGATAGTGTCTGTCGTTGCAAGCACTTGCACCTCAGAGCTCAGGGTGAATCGAGGGAGATAAAGAAAGGAATGTAAAACACTATGGAAACCAACCTCTGGAGACTTAATATTCTGATCAGCTCACCTCCGAACATCTGGCTCTTAAATGTTCAAGCACAAAAACAAGAGAGCTAATGAAAGCAGCACATATTATCTCTCCCATCAATGTACCTCACAAACACCTGCTAAAATTAAAACAAATTGAATCTTGATTGCTGATTAAGTACCCCTTCTTTAGCTAGATATTCTGTCATTATTTGCCCTGGCGCACAATGCGTAAACTGATGAATGGCGAGTGGTGGGCTTCGGCAGCAAAGGTGGATACAAGGCGATTCAAAGTAGATGAATATAAACGGTAGCAGATTAACTTTGTGTACTCTAACCCAGCAAAAAAGTGAGTTTTCACCCCCCACACCACCCCCCAAGAATGAAAGTGCTAAAACTGCATTGAAAATAGAAAGGTGAGTCTGTGCATTATAATACACCGCCTCCCTCCAGCGAAGTTCCTTGTAAGTCAGGTCTTGCTGCATTTAATTTACTCACCACAGCCTGGCGACTGAGCTTAAAAAGTACTTTTGACCTGTATTACTGACTGCTTTTATTCAGTTTCTTAGCTGGTGCAAATGTTTTGTTTTTTTTTTTTTTTTTTGCTTTGCTTTTTATTTATTTATTTTTTGCATTTGCAAACCTTTCCAGACACAAGCCGGTAATACCAAAAACAGAACCTCCCAGGACACATTTGGTTTGTCCATATCTGAAACAAATACTTGGACTGTGGTTAAAAAAAAAAAAAAGTTACACAATTTACTGCCAATAAACCAAGAGACTATTCAACATGCACATTTCAGTTAGAATAAAAATACCCATTCGAGTTTTCATCACACATATATAAATACCTTCCTATGCGAACACTGATGACAGATGTGTGGCTAATCTACCATGTTAACTTCATTTGAGAAACTGTGGTTTTGTTCAAACTTTATTAGCTAAACTCGAATTGATCCTGATAAGTTTTAACTCAACATTTTACCTGGTTCAAGTATATTTCCAGAATTCATACAACTCAACAGTTCCTCTGTATGTGCAATACATTCACATAAATTTCCTGTGAAAATAATCAACTTGTATTTGTTTCAATGTCTTTCAATTAAAACAAACAACAAAAAAAGGAGTGGAGTGAGAGAAAAATAGCAGTGTGTAAATCCTTTCTAACACTACAACCTACACAAACTGGTTTCATTTATTTATTTATTTTTTTGACTAACATGCTAAGGTCACAACAGCACATATGTTTGGCATATGCATTTCATCATTGATGATTATACTCTACTCAAAAAGTAGCTGCAAAATGATAGTTATGTCAAAGGGCTAGGTTCCTCTAAGATCTCCTATTGGGCATTAAAACAAAAGGAAAGAAATGTCCATGAATCACTTATTGTTCCTTGACTTTTTTTCTTATTGCATTCTAAATTATTTAAATATACTATTAGGCATCATATTGGAAAAAACAGATGTTTTCTAATTATGAACTGATTTTACAGTGTGATGGTGTCACATATTTAAATTACAAATACACATTTTTAGCATTCCAGCTGTGCTTTACAAGAGTTTAATTTGCTTCTTCTGATATGTCACATTGCACCTGCCTTTTTAAAACTCCTATAAATGTAAAACATTACTCAAACACAATTATTAAGACATGTTGAAGAATTCTAAAGATTCTGAACAGCTTATAGAAGATGAATTTTATATAAAGATTCAATAATGAATCTACCAAATGTGTATTTGGAGTAACATTTACAAATATTTTTAGAGGAATATAAATTTGGACTGATGATCTGTATATGGATATATGGATATATAGTAGAATATAGAATTTGATTTTATTTGTATAGCACCTTTCCTATTAACTATATCTTCAAGCACAATGATACAAACTTGAGTTTAAAATACCTGCTGTGCCTTAACAACATGAAAATAAAAATTCAGCATCTATTAAGAACTTAAAGAGAACTGTTATTGGATGGGAAGTAAGAAGGTACTTTGCCCAGAGCTTGAGCATTAGTTACATTATTATTCTTTTTTCTTTTTAGGGACAACTCTATGATACAATCGGATTGATCAATCATTTCAGAAAAAAATTCTAAATATTGAGAATTTAAATTAATTAAAATTTTTCTATAAAATCAATGACCAATGAGTTAACAGTGATGGACCCATTTTTCCTAGATATGAGGTAGGGTTTCCTAGGTGCACTTGAGTTTGGTGTGAAACATTCGACCCAAATAAATTTCAGTGATTTCCCAGGATTTAAATTGTCATGCGATGAATGTTAAAACAAATAAATCCACATACATATGTGAGTGAAGATACATCCATAGGCAAAAGAATGAACAACTAACTAGGTCTTCATATGAGGTTTTATAAAAAAGTACGGAAATGGACTATATGCTTTATTTCTGAGATCCACAGAAATATTTTAAACTTTAAAATAAATAATAAATTCAGAGAAATTCATCTATATGTACAATCTATATACAAAATCATATAAAGGAATATTTCTTTTATACTTCTTATACATATACAAGAGGTATTATTTCCCAGTATACTCCCTAGAAATAACAATTATTGTTTCAGAAATGTATATTCATATTAAAAGTGACTATGAGAGAACAGCTGAAGAGGAAATAAACCAGATGTAAGTTATTCACCCAATCTTGTTGTTTCAAAATAAGAAAAAGAAGCTTTTCCTCAACACAATTTTGAAGAATTGACATGTTTAGATGATAGTGTGGGGTCGTTTTTTTTCCTCTTTCTCTATTTTCACAATAATGGCTGACAATAAACCATTTATAACTCTTTCAGATCTTAATATGGCTAAATGATTTATTTCTGTAAAATCTGATTTCACTGTCCTCAGAATAAAATATTCAAGACAAAGCCAGTAAGAGTGTATACACGGTGAAACTGGACCTCCCAGCCACCTCAGTGTGAGTAGCAAGCATAACGGTGAATTGACTTTTTTTTAAAGAGAAGTCTAAAGATTAAATGAGGATGGTAAAAGTATTACGGTAATAAATTTTACTGGCAAACAAATAAAATCACATTGTAAAACCTTTCCAAAAAAGGACGCTTCAACTGCAATGCATAATCATATATAAAAACCTAAAATGGAAATTTCTATCCATTAAAGTGTGAACAGGCTAATTCAGAATAAATGGGAGGGCATTTGGAAAGATAAAGTGTTCAGCCAGCTCTCCTACTGAACAAAGACCTTATTTTAATCATAAGGTTATTGACTGCAAAGCAAAGTGTTTCTGCCAAATACAGAACTTTCAAAATGGCTCAGCCATAAGTCTTATTTTCATAGGGTTTAATGGTCTGTCACAGCCAGAGACTGCCTCTCTTGACCAGATTTCTTTTCTTGAGTCTCCTGGGCCATCCGTCCTGCTCTCTGGGCTCAGCTTTCTGGGTGAGTTTTAAGTAGTTCTTCTGGCCCTTAGTCAGCTCCTGAGGTCTAGTGAGCCACCTGCGTGAGCAGGACAGGTAAACTGGGTGGTATAAACCTTGACCCTTTGGCTCTGGTTACCAACTGTTGGGCTGCACCCCACGGGCCTACATGCCCTGTACTTGCCCATCCTCAAGACTGAAGAAAGAGCCCGGAGTCAATGACAGAGACATCATTGGTTTAATGGCTCAGAGGAT
The DNA here is from genome assembly GCF_009873245.2 of Balaenoptera musculus. Lineage (NCBI taxonomy): Eukaryota > Metazoa > Chordata > Mammalia > Artiodactyla > Balaenopteridae > Balaenoptera > Balaenoptera musculus. The sequence continues at coordinate 40,744,701 of NC_045797.1, forward strand.
CTTACATGTTTGAAGCAAGGTCCTGGAGCGACGCCCCACCAAGTCCTCGCTCCTGGGGGGGAGGGGAAGGTTAGCAGTTATAGGGGAATTGATGGCAGGTTGCCTTATCAGTTACCAGGGAAACTAGCAGAGGGGCACGTCCCTCACCGTCCCTTTGATAAGCTATCATGGTGGAGATGTTCTGATCTAAAGGCTAGAATGATCACTAACTGGGGCCGGAGCAAGTATGTAGGAAGATCAGTCGTGTGAGCAGGGTGTAGTTGAAGCAGGCCCTGGTGCAGCACGGGATGTACAGAGAGCAAGAGAATAGCCATCTTGGGTGGCCTGACCATACAACCCTTATCTACATACCACTTCCCAAATCTTCCTCCTGATTCTAGATTTGGCTTCATGTTTCCCACCATTTAAGTGTGGCCATCTCAAGGTTGGAAGACACTAAGGTGCCTTTTGATTCCTCCCAATCAGGGAGCCCAAGGAATAAAGGAGGGAGACTCAGAGGAGGGATCCCAATTGTGCTTTGAAAAGGAGTTCTAGATTAAATACGTACAACAGCAGGCAATATTTAATTCTTTCTGAAACTGACAACCAACACTACATTCAGTCTGCCATGAAATGACAGTGACAGACCTCAGTCTAAGTGGGAGAGTCTCCTGCAGTTGCAGAAACAGCTGCTCTATTCTGAACAGGGACAAGAATGTGAATTCAAAAGCTGCATGCATGAATGAGAGATATCTTTAAGAATGGCTCCCTTGGGATGCTCAAAACTTGAGAATCTAAAGACAGTTTTCCTGAAATGTTATTCTCAACACACAGCTGAGACTTCAGTGAATAGATTATTTAATTTAGGGAATAAGCAGGTTAATAAACAGAATTGCAAAGATCTTCCAGATATCATCAGCTGACCCAAAATCCCAGATCCTCAGTTTCATAAAGCTCCCTGCCAATTCCCATTTATACATTCCTTTTATTCATTATGCATGGTAAGTCCTCTAGATTCTCTACTATGAACATAACAATTGTATCCAATATTCTCACATGAATGATACTGAGGCCACCACCCTTGGATCCTCAGAGAAGCCTTGGTTCTGATCCTCTAATGGCCACTTTATACTGAAGGTGTACTCTCTGCTCACTGTTTTATCTTCAGCCCTTGGGGAGCTTCTCTTTACGGATCATACTATGTATGTTTCTGTGTTAGGTTAGGGGTTATTCAGGGGCATCCAATTTACCCTTCTCTTCATACCCTTGAAACACAGAGGGAAAAAAGACAAGTTGTTATAGCTGTGGAAACCAGATATATTAATAAATAATCTGACATACTCCAGGAGAAATTTCATGTCATCCAAAAATGATGACATTTTTGACATTTTACCCTTTTTTAGAGGGTAAAAAAGTTGGGGGGTTTTGTTCACCTTCACTGTATACCTCTTTCCAGCAACATGGTGGCCCTGCTGACCACAGAATCAGGAACTGAGTAGAAGTTGTTTTATGAGATAACCACAGCTTATCCATTTTCACTGTGCCACCCCATTCTCAACCCCTGTCAGTCCCTCCGGTCCTGTGTTCTTTCATAGGCTTCAATTTTAGTAAGACATTACACAAAGGGGTGCAACAGGCAGTGACATATTGCATCTAAGATAAAAGTGTCTGAATCAAAAAGAGCCCTAGAAGAGATGCTGTTTGGATATTACAGATTTTATGTATTACTTCTGGAATGAGAATATCTGAATGATGCTTAAAAGTATTCAAATTGAGATAACCAAAACAGAAAGCTCCTCCCCAGTTCAAAAGAATGTCACAAGATAGATGATTGTTTGATACTGGACTGTTGGCCATAAGCTTGAGATCTGAGAGGAATTCTGATAACAAGGAAAACTGTGGTGCTCCAAGAAGAATTCACTGACCGGGCATGGTATAGTCACAAAATCTGATCTGGATGATCACATCTCACTCTTGGATAAGCAAACCAACCCAAAACAGTTTAGCAGAAGATTCTCCAACATAAACTCAGAGGACAACAGCACAGAAAAGACAGAGAAAAAGCACAAAAAAGGGCTTTTTCCTTAATTAAAGAAAAAATTCATCTCAGTGTTTCCAACAAAACTTTAGAAAATCTGTCCTCAAAAGAAAGAGATCAATGATAAAATGATCAGGAAACAGACTGGTTTGAAAAGAGAGTTGAGATGCATGTGTAGGTGATAAAGGAGTTGAATGAATTAACAAAAGACTGAAAGGGATCCAGAATTCTGTTATGAATGAATCTTCATTAAAGAGGAAATGCATAGACTGTGTGGAAAAAATACTGGTAACTGACATTGAAGCCAATACAAGGTACATTTCTAGAGGCTAGAGAAAAAGAACAACAAAAAACAATGAGTCGGGAAACAAAGACTATAGGAGTCAGAAAATGGAGAGCCCGCATATGGACACCTATAAAAAAGGGAGGAAGGGGGGGGTCTAAGAATATAACAATATCCTATTTGTATCTGAAAAGAAATATAGGTTACTTAACAAACTGAAAAAGTCAAGCTGGTCATACACTTCTGTTAGGCTTCATTAAATAGTATGTGACTATGAGACGATGTCTACACAATTTTATGGGGAAACGTTTGTGACCCAAGAATTCTATATACGAGCAATTGTGGTACATACACAAAGGCAACAAAAAGATATTCTCAGACACGTAAGGGCTCAGAAAGTATATAACCCATATGTCTTTTTTTAAAAAAGAAATTACTCGAAGGTATATTTAAGCTGAGAGAATACTCAAAATTTTTAAAAATGCAAATAGCATAGTATTGATATGAAATAAATGGTGGTAAATAAATGCAATATTAAATCTAAATTTTTAATGTAATTATTAGGATGAATTAATATTTTTCAAAATGGTTCTTGTGAGAGAAAAATGATATTTTTTTTTTAAAAAATCATTATTTAACATTTATTATCCAGATCTAACACCTGAGATATAGTAACACAAACTGGGAAGTGATTTAATGAAAGGAAAGTAGTAAAAGGCCATTTCCTCATCTTACATAGTGGCTAATCAAAAACAGCCTTTTCTCCATGCTGGTAATTAGAGAAATATAGGCTTAAGAAGTTCTTTTTTTTTTTTTTTTTAATGTAAAGGTAGTTACTACTGTTAAAAACAATTGTATACCTAATAAATAACAACGGGAAAAAGCAAAAAGAAGGAAGAAATGAGGAAGGATGTAAGGAAAGAAAGAAAACTGAAACAATCTATAAAGCAACAGAAACAAAAGAATCAGAAAGCATAAAAATGTTTCCAACAAATGTGAGATACAATTACCACACCAATTATTAATACAGAGAACTATTTTAAACAAAATATTTGAGATTGGGATAAACCATTTTGGATGTATGCTCCTAATAGAAACACCGTTAAATCAAAAGGACCAAGAAAGATTAAAAAGAAAAGGATATCCTTCAATATCACACAATCACAATAAAACCAAAGCTGGGGTCACAATTATAATATTAGACATAGAAGAATTAGAATTAAACACTTAAATGGAACAAAAAGAATCATAATATAATAGGTAAAATCTGCCATATAATTATAATAACACCACCACCAGAAATACAGTTTTATACTTTGAATAATACAGTATCTAAGTTTACAAAGGAAAAAGTATTAATTGTAGTGGGAGACATTATGCTAAATTGAAATAAGAAGTAAATGATTTAAAGAACTTAAGGAAATGGTACGAACAATCTATCACTTATTAACTGCTTACTACGTGTCAGGCATTGTGCTAAGTTCTTTACTACATAGCTCATTAGATCTTAACAACTCCATAAGGTGGGTTTATGACCTTTCTCACACACTGAGAAACCAAGACCAAGACTTGCATAACTTGCTCAGCTTCATACAATTGGTAGTGACAAAGATGCACTATGTGTGTCTCTTAGAGGAACTGAAAAGAAAGTTCTAGAAAATGGCCAAATATAAACTAAATATACAAAAATGAATCCTTTTCTTCGATAACAGAAAACAAAATAGAAAAAAAAAAAAAAAAGATAGGTTTTTCAAAGTGCAACAACAACATGGAATTCTCCCCAGCGAAAACTGTAATTAAAAACAAATACTCAGGAACAAATGAAGACTACTGTAGCTCATCACTGAAAATCATAAAAGAATACACAAATAGGCCTTTTGTGTCTCAGGTATAGAAGACTGAATTTTGTTAAGGGTGTCAATTCTTCTCTATTTCACGGGTTTAGTGTTATTACAATTAAAATCTCTGCATTTTTTCTAACTTGGCAAAGTGATTTTAGAATTCAGTTTAAGAAGAAATATAAGACCTTCTCTAGACTTATGCTGTGTGTCTGGTGAGGGCAGAGACACATCTATCTTGCTGCCTAGCAGCCCTAGCCCAGAGGAGGAACCCCATAAATATTTATGGAGTGAAAAATAGCTAAGAAAATTTTGAAAAATATTCTAATTAATGTTCCTAACTAAATGAAACTAATGTTTCTAACATTCTAACTAGTAAGTGAAAACTTGCTTCAATAAAGGTTAGCATCTTTGATACAGAAAAAAATCCAAGCTGATAAGAGGAATACAAAAAGTTTTGATGGTTCCAAGGAAACTGAAATAAAAATAATTCGTTTATGGGAATAGTCATTCAAGGGTTATTAATAATAGTAAAAAATGTGTCTCTACCTAATGATAATAGAGCAGTAAAATTAATTATATCATGCCCAAATAAAGAATATTATACAGCCTTTTAATATACTATTGAATATTTAATGCCTTTTTTTCAGTTCATTCTTTCTATAAAAGCTTATAATGTAATGGTAAAAGAAAAAGCAAAATATGAGTATAAACAAATCAAGGCCCGATTTAAAAAAATATATATATATATATATACACATAGAGAGAGAGAGAGAGAGATTTGAGAAGCATTTAAAAAAATATAGGAAAGAAATATATTGAAACATCAACCATTATATCTGGGTTGTAGAATTACCCATTATATTTTATTTTCTTATTTATATATTTTTAGATTTTCTATATTGTCTGTAATGAGTTTACTGAATCTTAGAATGAGAAAATAATCCTCTAAAGACTAGTTTATTCAAGGTAATAGAGCCAGATTACTAAAAGTAAAATAAATCTGGCCTTACTTTCTATTTTGGTGTCTCCAAATTTCAGGGGATGTCAATTTCCATATGCTGTCAAATTCTAAGGAAAATCTGATATTCAATCTGTGGAACCAAAATAGGAACTTTCTCCAAAAGTAATGTTTTCTACAGTCTCTCTTATACTCTTCACCTGAGACTCAAAACATGAAGTTGAAAATATCTGTGTTTTTCAAAAATGTGAGCAGTTTAAGATAATTTTTTAAAACACTCTTATTCTCTCAATACTTTTTCAGAGGATATAAGAAAGAAAGTTTTGATTGAGATAAAAAGGAGAAAAATGTCCACGAAACACACAGAGACATTAAAAAAAAAAAAGTAATCAAACAACTTCTCAACAACAGGATTATCAAAACAATAAAAACCCTCATTAGCAATACAATGCTTAGAAAATACAGTATATCTTTAATGCCATTGATGCTCCCTAATATTTAAACCAAAACAAAACAATAACAACAAAGATATCTAAGAATTATAGCAGAGGCTTCTTCTCACTGGTGTTCATTGACTGGAACACCATACCTTGCCAATGAGACTTGAACTAAAGATCATTTCACCAACTAAATTGAATCACCTTTGGAAAATACCAGTGTGTAAGAAGAGAAACTAACAAAGTAAGTTTCCACTTGTTTCTGGAATTTTTAGCAAGAGAATAAATGACTTGGATTATATATTCTAAACCCTTAGAAGAAAAGAGAATCAGGTGTCAATAGTCCCAATAAAGGATTGGTAACCTTTAATGAGATTTTGGTCATGTATGTAGAACTATATCCTCATTTCCACACTTGTTGACGAGTCGATGCCGATGAGTTCATTTTAGGGATATATAACTTAACAAGTTGTCAGGTTTAAAATAGAAGCATGAATCTTACTCACGAGTCTCCATTTTTAATGGCTAAGAGACGTAGTGGCTTTCGAAGCTTCGGGATACGAAAGCCTGGACCAATGCTTTTAGGGACTGACTCTTGGTACACACTCACAGGCACAGGAATTGCCCTGGCCACCACCCCAATGGGATGGTCTACAATGGGAAATCTTATTTTCACCCAGTAGAGCTCTGCAGGTGTGGAAACCCTTAAACAATGTAAAGCCAAGATTAACAACAGTACTTTTAAAAAACTAACTTACCGAGTTATACAGTGCACTTATAGTTCGCCATTACATGATTTAATGTGATTCACACAACCGCTCTGACGCTTGAGCAGGAAAGGCATTATTCCCATTTTGCAGTTGTGATCACCAGAGCTCAGAGGTATCAGCGGCTGATAAGATCTTACAGCTCAGACCGTGGGCAGGCCTAGAACCTGGGCCTTGGGAGGCCTTTTCTAGTGTTCTTTCCACTAAACCATGTGGGTTTTCAAGGAAACAAGTTTCCAAATACGGCCCTTTCTACTCTCCCTTGGGTAACTTTAATAAACTCAGTGTAAAACAAACAACAAATTGGCTGTTCCCAAGCAGATGGTACTGCTCAGCTGTGGTTAAGCCAGGAGGCCTCCAACATGCCCAACTTGCACAGACATTACTTACTTACTATTTTCTCATGCTGGTGAAGGCAGAAAATTCACATGCAGAGTCCCATCATCATAGCACGGCCACAGTCCTGCACATTGCCCTCAAGGCTCAGGCCAGCTCACATGTAGAAGAGGAGGGTATGGGACAGGGCCAGGGACACAGTGGTGCCAGCAAGTCCTGCCCCAAAGGCAAACTCCCAAATCCAGACAGGATGGAAAAAGGCAATGGGGGGGGCCAATACGCACTGGTGGGTGGCAAGTAGGTTACAGCTGTGCCACAAGGTAATGATGGCTATAAAATTTAGTAAAAATACAAAATTTTTATTTGGAACTTCTATGAAAATTCAATATTTAATATTTTCCCCAATACTTGGTTTTCTTTTCCTTACTGGAATTACAGAAAAAAAGAAAATGTACTTAGTTTCTTATTCGCCAAGCATCGTATAGACTTCTCCAAATCCCTTTCAATATACCCTGATACCATGCAAATAGTATTATATTTTCTATATTGTGAGGTGAAAAACTTTGGAAAACATTGGCCTCGAGGCTGTTCATCAGTCCTCATGAAGGTGGAACAATTCAGTGGAGGAACCGGGGGGATTGGTGACACTCATTCATTTATTAAATGATTAAATCATATTTATGGAGCACCTGTTATGTGTCAGGCATAGTTTTAGGTGCTGAGATACAACAAAGAACAAGACAAAGCACTTCATCTCACGGAGCTTAAATTTCAAATAAAGGAAACAGGGCAGTGAAAACACACACAAGTAACGTCAGGTAGCTGTAAGCACCAAGAATGAAAATACAGTACAAAAGGATCAGAGGTGAAAGAGTGGCCACCAGGGGTGCTATGTGAGATGGGGGTCAAGGGGGAAAGACTGAAGGAGGCTGGCAGGGAGTAAGTATGTGCAGGCAGTAGGAGTAGGATACTCATTGTCCCTGAGGGGGGGTTTTCTTGGTTGTTCAAAGAACAGCAAAGAGGCCAGGGAAGCTAGAGCTGAGGGAACAAGGGAGAATGTGCAGGGCATAAAATCAGATTATAGGGGACCCAAACAGACAGTTAGCATCCAAAAAAGTTGTAATAAGGCCCTAAGGAGCAAGCTAAGCCGGATAACTTCCGGTACAGCCCAGGAGTCATAGCAATACATGAGCATCCCTGTACCCCGCCTTAGACAGGTCTTGGTCTCTTTCCCCCAACTGTGACAGCATCTGCCAATAAGCCCTTCCGAGTCCATTCATCGCCCATACAACCATATCCACCGGGGTGACCGTCACACCTCCAGTGGCTGCCCAGAGATATACTCAGGAGAATAAAATCTCCACACCTACGGGCCCATGGCAATATGAAGCCATCCCATGCTCTGAAACATGATCTGTTCCATTCTTGTGCATGCTCAACTCTAAAGACACTAAATTTATTTGCAATTTCCAACCAGGCTATGCCCTGTCAAGTCTTCTGACACACCAGTTCTCTCTGCTGTGATGCCTTCTCTCCACCTACCCTGAGCCCTGCTCGTAGCTGTCTTCAGAATTCCTATTCATTCCTCACACCCCACTTAAATATAACTCCTCTGAGAAGCCTCCACCCACCACTCCTGAAAAATTAGTTCCTCTTAGCACGTACCTACTCACCTACTCTCATTCTATTCTCTTCATCCAGTTTCTATAAATGGCCAAGCATGTGCCAGAATCCTGGGACTAAAGTATGAAGATGAATAAAATATAGTTGTATTCTGGAAGGATTTGTACTCTAGTCAGAGACAGATCAAAATAATTTCATATTACATTATTATTACATAAAATGCTGCAACATGAAGTGCTCTGGGAAGATAAACTTTCTTTTTCTTTTCTGCTGGGGGTGGGGAACCAGGTTGTCAGGAAAAGCATCAAAGGAGGGACATTTGAGTTGGATCCAGAGGATGAATGGAGACTCACTATGTGAATGACAAAGGGCAAGACACGCGCCGGGAGGAAGCAGCAAGAGGACAGGGGAGGCGAAGTGAAGGTGCCTGGCATCTTCAGGGGAGAGTGAGTAGTACAGGATGGCTGAGCTCCGCTGGGGGGTAGAAAGGCAGGTGGCAACAGGTTCTGAAGGGCCAAGAATTACTGACTAGGCTTGAAACCAGGAAGTGACACTATGAGATGAGAGTTTTAAAAGAAAAAGAATTCTGATGGCAATGCGTAAGATGAGGTGAAGCACGGATGCAAATTGTACTGAAATTAAGCTAAGGCTTTTTGTATTTCATTTTGTTTTGTTTTATTGATCTAGTAGAATTCTCAAGAGCCATAAGAGTGTTTCTCTGTATATAATAGTCATTCAACGTTTGCTAAATGTCATGAGTGAATGAATGAATGAGTAAATGAATGAATACATACATTCATGGGGATGGGGAACTCTTTTTATTAATTTGAAGAAAATCTAATCCAGGAGTCAAGTTTCTTGAAACTGTGATGTCGAGATTATGTTGAAATGATTTATCTCGCCTCATTATGGAATCAGGTGTTTCACATAAGTGGTTACCAGTTTTGCAAAGAGCTTAAGTATTCATTTCCTAACACCAAAAAAGTGTTTTTAAATTCCAATCGAATTCTTTCAAGGCACATTTTTTCCCTTCAAGTAGAAGCCATAGAACTGAATTTAATTCTTTTCTTAGAAGATTCAAGCTCATGGAAATCCACTGCAGCACACTGAGGTGGCATGGTAAAGCAGAATGACATCAGATTCTGGTAAAATTCTGGTACTGCCACTTATGAGCTATAGTGGTTTTGATAATTTACAACCTCAGCTTGAATTTGCTCATCTATAAAATGGGAACACTGATACCTAAATTGTGGAATTAAGTTAGATGCTGTATGAAAAAGCACCTGACACACAGTAGGTGCTCCAGAGGCTATATTTATCAATATTAATGCAGCTATGAATTTTTCAGCTTTATATTTTCCCCAAATATCAGGCTATCAGCTATCATTTCTGATGCCATTTGTCTGCATCTAACAGATGCTTCTTTCCTCAATCCTCTTTTTAATAAGCTATTTCTAATTTTCTCTAGTTATTACCAGATAATGTATGCCCCTTTATAAGCATGGATAAAGCCACAAGTGTCTGAATGAAGGAAGGACCAGGAAGATCATAGTTTGGGTGAAAAGGTTTTGTGGAAGCCAACTGGAAAGCTCAGAAGCCTAGCTTGTCTACTTCCCAATTCTGAATTGTGTCCTGAATTGTTAATAACAACAGAAGCCTATCATCCCCACAATACCTGAGATGCAATTATGTAGAAAGTAGAAAGCCACAAAGCTAGATTGTTTGCAGCACATTATCTCTTGACAAAGGTACAAAGGGTTTGAGGCAAAAAAATAATTCATTAACAATTTAAAATGAAAACAAAAAGTTGACATGAGAAACCAGAAGGAAGAACAAAGGCCCTAGATTACGATAAAAGACTTCAATCACTGTCTAGGTAAAGGAGAAATAGAGTTTATTGGAAGTAATTTAGTGACTACTTATGGAATTACAATAAAGGTGACAAAAATCCCAGAATTTGTAAGGCAAATGTAAATATAAATATAAATCAATTACTGGCTTATTATTTCATTAAATTGAAGATGGAAAGGACCAATTCTTGAGTCACAGCGTTTGCCTCCTGGGGTCCTAGATAGCTTTCCCTGTCAAATTGAAATAAAAAAGATAAATAAACATGAGAAATTAAGAATGTCAAAGTATATGAAGGGAAAAGGAAAGAAAGGGGAAAATGATGTCTCACAATTATTATCCAGGCTAAGAGAAACAAAATTACTTGATCATAAAGTCAAGATAATCTGGTTTTCTTTATGAGTTCCCATTTTATTAATGAAAGCAAGGTAACATCTTATTGTACCCGGGTGAATTAAAATGCCTGTTTGAAGAAGCAATCCTCCATAGGGGTCTTTAATAGAATCTGTGAATGGTTCTAGAGCCAGATAATTTAGCTGTAAAAAGGCAATATTAATATTAACCTCTCCATGTGCACAGACCTACCTTGAGGGGCATAGGGACAGGGAAATGTTAACAGAATGAACCAGGCACATCATTTCTTTTTTTTAAAAAAAACCCTGAACTCTTTCAGGGGCAAAAATTGGATAAACCTCTTCTACAAAATTGCCTGCAACATTCACTGTTATCCCTTCATGCCTCTTGCTCCAAACAACACTGACCAGCAATTCCGTGCATATGGTGCTGCTCACATTATTTTCTAACTTTGTATTCAGGGCACGTGACTTGTAAGAAGTCTAATAGAAAAGCATTTAATCAAAATAAACAGAATAGAAAACGAACTTCCAAATGCAGAAGTCTCAACAGGAGCCATGAAAACACATTTCCAAATTAGAGGCAGGTGCTCAGTGGGGCCCTCCCCCTGCGACTATGAATTAACAAAATAAAAAAGAGATAATTCAAGGGAAGAGGCAAATGTACTTTAATGGAGCAACTGGTCAGTTGGTGAGAAATATAGGTATAACAAATGGTTCTTCCCTTGGCTCTAGACTTTTAGATAGTTTTTTGTGGAAATGCCAATACATTTCACTCTCTCTTGTTATAACTCCCATCACCAATACCATCTTTGCTCTGATCACCACCTTCCTGATTATTGCAAACCTCCTAGTGTTGCCGGCTCCAAACTCTTCTGATCCATTCTTGGTAGCCCAGACAGATTCCTCCTCCTGATTACCCACTCTATGCATGTCACTCCGCTACTCAACTGCTCACCATTATTTACTGAACTCCTAGTCGAACTTCCATTAGCTGCTATATATATATATATGACCTTACATCATAAGAACTCTACATTTCCAGCCTTCTAAGTCATTAATACTCAAACATGGATTTCTCTAAATTGTATGATTTGCTATTCCCCAAGTGTCTCCATGCTCTTCATAGTCCAGTTACATTTTCCCAACATTTAGGTTTTCTCCTTTATCCCCGTCTCCACGTATTAAAGGCCTACTAGTTCTTCAAGCCCTAATTCAAATGCCACCACTTCCTTGATGCTTCCCCCTAATTATTCCACAAAGAAGTAGGCTCTCCTAACTCCCATAGCTTTTTTGATACTTATCAAATTTCACCTTGTGTTATAATTATTTATAAATATATTCTATTTCCTTTCCCCCACCTCACTAAGATAAGTCCTTGGAAGATGCAGTTTAGCCTAGCTGGAAAAAAAAAAAAAAAAAAAAAGCAGGTTTTTCAGTCCAACAAAGCTGAGTGTGATACCAAGATCTTTTACCAATTAGCTGTACAAACTTAAGGAAGGAATTGGCTTTGCTAAATTGTTTGCTCAACTGTAAAACTGGTGATAATTATGCCTGCCTTAATTCATGCTATAAGAATGAATAACATTGTATGTAGTGTTAGCACAATGACAGGCATACACTAAGTGCTTAATAAATGATAGCTATGGTTAGTATTGAAAGTGGACACTTTATTATCAATCTTTGTATTTGACAGAGCAAATAATAATTAGCGTGCCTTGCATATGCTAGGTGTTCAACAAATGTGTGTTGAATGAAAGAGTGAATGAATGAGTGAATAACTCAAAGATTATTTCTGATCTCAGTGAAGACTCTCAAAAGTTAGCAGAGAAGCCTAACCAGAGGTGGAAGATGGTTACCACATTCTTTTCCTCTGAAAACATTACCAGGACCGTCTTTAACTAGATGAAGACAAATTAGCAACCCTGAATATCCAGTCCAATAGAGTAAAATCGAGGTTCTGAATAATCTAGAAGAACAATCCATCCAAAAACATTTAAATTTGGTGTCACAATGTGGTTTTGGTATTTGTGTTGAATTTGGGAATAATTTATTTTAGAATTTACAAGCCAGATAACTGTTCCATATGACTCTCAGCTTATAACTTCTTCTTCCTTTCTTCCCAGGAGGTACCTCCCCTCCCCATACGACAAAACAAGGCACTTGCTTAATAGGAGTTTATTTTTTGCTGTGGATATTTACTTGGCTGTATATGTTTCACAACTGCTCAATGTTGAGGGAAAGGTAATTGTGGCAGATTGCATTTTCCAGAAATGACCACAGCAATGTTTGAAGTCCTACATCCTCTTTCAGAATCTTCTCGCTCCCCATGAAGAGATGAAGTCTGTTTCCGCTTCCCTTGAACTTATGAGGCTTATGTCTGCTCAGACCAGCAGAGTGGAAGGAAGTGATGTGTTATGACCACCCAACTCAAAAGGGTACAGCTTCTGCCCAGGTCTCTCTCAGCATGTTTTGAGGAAGCCCATCCGACACACACCACACAGAGAGGTCACATGCAGGTGTTCTGGTCAATAGCCCCAGCTAAGTTTTAGCCTGCTGTCACCATCAACTGCTAGACATATGGAGGGGAGACAAGCTGTCCCCACTGTGCCCTGACTGAATCTCTGACCCACACCATCAATAAGCCTAATAAATAACTGTTTTATGCCAGTAAATTTGGGGATGATTTGTTATGCAGCCATAGTAACTGGAACGGTAATTAGGTATCTTGTTGTTTTCTAAGTGTCCAGCTGGATTGTAGGTTTCATGAGTAGGGGAAAAATGAAAGGAAACAACAGATGAGGTGAACAAGTTATTTTAAACGCTTAGTAAGATTGATTAGCATGTCAAAAATGTGGCAAGTCCATCCTCGGACAGTTAAAAGTTAGCTGTAAAAACTGGAGAAATGAGGTGTTGCTCTACATATACACTTACAGGAAGCCAGAAAGAGACAAAAGGACAACAGCAAACAATCCAGCAAACCAGCAACATGCAGAGCTAGCCCAGTACCCTCAATAATATAGCAACTGTCCAAAAAGTCCATTTTTGCTTTTCTGAGAGTTTTGAAGTGATTTTTGAAATAAAGCTGGATAACCATTAGGGCTTTTCCCACTTTTCTCTTATTTCATTGTCTAGCATGAAGTCTCTTTTTATCATAGCACATGAGAAATCTTAACTCTTAGCTAAGACCTGAGAGTATTAGTGGTACATGTCCAACAAAAAGCTGCACACATATCTGGAAGGAACACTAAGGCCTTGTCTTTTCTCAGTTGCTATTTTCTGGCCCATAAAATATTATTCCCATTACATAGATCAGACAAGTGAAGGCCAGAGGAATTCAGTATCTTACCAGGTTATACAGCTACTAGGAACCAAGGGCTAAAATCCAAGACCACTTTCTTTTCTTGTCAGTTTTTCTCTAATGATACCACCTCTCAACAGAAGGATGAATGATAGTTATACTATGTAAACAAGAATGTGAACTTTCTTATCTGTCTAATAAATCAAATAAAATTGATCAATGTGAACTATTTCCTCTTCACCAGGTATATAGACTTCCATCCCACAAATTTGCAGCCAGGAAGGCAAAGGGAGGCTGCTATTTCTTTACAAAAAGGCTTGGAGAAGTTAACCCTCTCTGCTTCTCATTCCCCAGGAAAACCGACGGAGAAGGTGTCATCCCTGTACAGTTTGTAGAGCACGGTTAAAATAAGTGGGTTTTGGGGTTTTGTTTTTGTTTTTTTGTCATCTGTCTTCCATGTCAGTCTTGTCTGTCTACCTTGTTGCTTTGATTAGTTAAACAAGAATCTTCTTTTTAGGCTCTGATACATCTAATAGTTTATCTGTTTTCTTGCATTCAAAAAAGAAAGAAGGGAAGGGAAGAGAAAAGAACAGAAGAGAACAGAAAGTCATCTATGGTCTCTTGTTTTCCCAAGGCTCCAAGAAATTCATTAAGCCCCACTGAAGTTTTCATTTACTTTCAGACAATATTTCTCCTTGTCTGGGAAGGGAAATACTTGCTGGCTTACTACAGGTTGAATATATACATCAAACCTGTAAATCACAAAGGATCTAAATACTTGCTATGGTTTATCAATGCTCTAGACTTGAATAGAAAGAAAGCTTTAATGGAAAAAGGGAAAAGAAACCACCATTTCAAGTAAATTAAAAGCAACCTCCAGGCAAAGGACTATACCTGCAAAACAACTTTCCTTCTAGTATGAAATTTAGAATAGAGGAACAGAAGGAGCCCATTTCTAAAAGCAGCGGCTTCCAATCCGTTCATTTACCACTCACTAAAATTCAAAAGTCGGTTCATTGTCAAATCCAGTCATTATGCTGTAATATTGGGCTTTAACAAATTGAGATTTCTTTTATGTATTTGTTCATCTATGCTGGATGAAAACAGCACCGGGTGAAAAAGCCGCTCAGAAACTTAGGGGTAGACAGAATTGCCCAACATAAGCTTAGATTCTGATGATGTAAATGTATTTCAAGAAACTTCATTTCTGAGCAAAATCTGTTTAACAATTCCTTAACAATTGAGCAATTACTGAAGTCCCAATACTCTTTGGATGTGCACCAAGTGAGTGAAAGTTGATTAAGCTGAAATCTGTGGCAGGTTTCCTGGCATGAAGAGAAAAGGGCCCGATGCCCTTGTTAATTAGACGACCCACCGTGGGAAGGACCAATATGGTGCCAAAGCTGTGTGCTACGTTCACGACTTTATTGTTACCGTTGCTGCACACTCCTCAGGCCCAAATAACACACAGGGAGGCTGAGTTAGAGCTCCCTGCTCCTGAATCCCCTTCACCTTGCCATCTAGCCTGAAGGTTCTTTTTAAAACCTCAAAAGCCCACAAAGCTCTTTGGGAGCCATGGGTGGGGTATTGGGCAGGGATGGAGTTAACCAGTAACTGCAGACTGTGGTCTCTAAATGGCTCACCCTGCAACAGCCTCTTGTAGATTTTGACAAGAACATTTTTGGAATTCCCCAATGTGTGCAAAAAGCACACTGAAGCAGTAGGAGACATTCTTCCGGCTTCTTTAGATAAGGTTGAAACAGCCTGAAACCCGCTCAGATGGTGGTTTGGAATGTGCTGTGAAAACCTTTTCTTACTAAGTCAGATCACCTGTCAGCCATAATAACAACACAGGCATTGTTTGCCAGCTGCTTAACTCACTTCCTGGAAGGCATTGACCAGATTGTCTTTTCCTCTTAACCAAATAAATGAGTTAAGTATTTTAAACACATTTGACCAGCAAATAATAAGATTATGTAATCCTTCAGTTAAAGAATTCCATTCCCTGAATTTAGTAGCTTTGCTTTCATTCTGAGGACGAGATTTGGGGTGGGGATGGGAGGGCAGCAGGGGGAGGGAAGAGGCCTCCAAGGGTACAATTCTAGAAAAAAATTCCCTGAATATATTTTCCCTGAAGTCTTAGGCTAAAAGAATCTTCCTGTGGGAGAAAGGTTCCCACCATGACGGGGACTCTATAGGCACAAAGCTCTCCAAGGGAGGCCTCTACTTACCACTGAGTGCAGAAGGAGACAAGGAAGTGCGAAGTCTCTTGCTTCTCTAAGGAGAGGAATGCAGATCGGACCTCTTTGGGTGGCAAGATGGTTTTCTTATGAAAATGACCTTCTCTGTAGAGCTCTAGTAGTGACTTAATAGCAACTCAGTTAAAAATGACATGGGAACACTCAGTACTTCTTTTCTTTGCTAGTTACTCTAGTGATAATAGCAGTATTATCATTCTTAGTATAGGGATGAGGAAATGAGGAAGTCAAAAGATCATTGCCTTCAAGGAGTTACACAGCTAAGTGTCTGGTATAGAAACCTATTATCCCTTGGTTCCTGATTCAATCCCCTCTAACAGATAATTTGGCATATCTTCTATTTCCAGACTCTTTCTTTGTTTTTTAAAATAACACCTCCAGCAATCAGAAAAGAGACTCATTGTAATGTTAGCAGGTCATCCACAAACTTGGTAGGAGAAAGGCCTGAAGAAACAGTAAAGCAGTGGTTAGTGGGTTCTGTCTGAATTTCATTTCTCAGTGTCCTTGATTAGCATCTACAGTAGAGAACTGCAGAAGGCTAGCTGTACTACTTCTTTATTGATTGATTCTAATTTGACTGTGTCCCAAGGGCCTTATAGCTCAATAAAATAGGAATACATCATCTACCATATCCTGTTCTAGAATACCTATTTTTGATAAGAAATTCAGGTACCAAAAATAAAAAAGCAGCAAGCCCCCAGCTGGAAATTTTGAGTGAACATTATTCATGGGGAAGCCAAGAGAAACACAAAAACACATGGAGATTTCATCCCTGTTTCTTCCGAGCCTGGCGCCAGGTGACAGAGGACAAGTAGCCCAGCCTCTCTGCTCTCTTCACCCAGTAAATGCTCCGTTTCTCAGGGTCCAACTCAAAAGCTACCTCCTTCTCAGAACTATCCCCCTAACTAACCGTCCTGGATAGAAGAGGCCTATTCTTTTATTTATTTATTTTTTTTATGGGTATACTATTTTATTAACATTTAAATTTCACCAAGAGGTCAAGTATATGCTAGCCATTTGTTCAGATTTTTGAAATAAAGACAAAATGGGCAAACCGCTTTAAGGGTGTGATGTATTTAACACTGCACAATGTATTCACCAACTAGACAATCTAAGGGGTGGTATAACTACACACTTAGGAGCACCAAGTATAGGAACAAGCCCGGAATTGGAGGAAAAGCCCACCATTCAGGACTGAACAGAGGTCCTTGGTTGCTGACAGAATCTCCCCTTGACTTCAGACTGGAGACAAACTGAGGGAGTCTGTCAGTATACAAAAACCACTGTCTTCAGACAAACAGTAACAGGATAGACTGGCCAGAGGCAATTCAGGTTGTGAGGGCCAGTCTGAAGTGAGCAGGGCTGGCTGGAGGCTGGAAATGTTGCAGCTGAAATCCAGGATCGGCAGATGAGAGCAGCCATCTTCTAAAAATCGCTGATTTCTACACAAGTTCCTAAGATGCTTTTCCCAAACAGGGAAGAGGCCTATTCTTATCTTTCACTTCTGAAGCAGGATTTGTCACTAACACTGATGTAATATATTCATTTCACTGCATCTTGTACGGTATTGATGTGTGTATGTGTATCTGTCTTATCACCCAAAGTGGAAAAAACAAAACAAAAAAAACCATGTATCTTGGAGTGAGGAACTCCGGACCTTAGGGGCCATCTGTCATTGCATGTCCTTAAGCAAGTTGCCTAACCTCTCCAAGACTCAGTTTCCGCACTTGAATAATAAGGGTATTGCTCATCACCAGTGTCTATAGAGATTCAAGAAGGTACAAATGCATCAAGTGCTGAGCAAGGGCACTGACAGGGAAGAGACTGTCAGTGAGTGTTGGTTTCTTTCCCTTTCTCGTAACAAGATTATAAACTCCCAGACTGGGATCACATCTTACATGTCAGCACAGCCTTGAAAGAGGCAGTGACTTCAAATATTTGTGGAATTCATATTTTGAATAATAATGAGAGAAGTATAAAGAGGTAGAAGGCCAAAATAACAAGTGCAACTGAAAGAAACTGAAATTTGGACACATGATAGTCTTGTTTATTTCAGAAAATACGAGTAAATAATTCCTGGTGGCTGCTGGAGGAGAAGAGGGAAATGATAGTTCCGTGTGGATAAGGATTATAGGGCAAGCCTTTGACATGGAGGCTACATGAAGTGGAAGATGAAAGAGGGCAAATGGCCGGAGACTCAGGCATGGAGAAAGGATGGGAGAGGTGGCAGGGAATGCTAGGCTTCCAAAGTGATAAAAAGCTAAAATAACCCAACTCTATTGTGTTTCCTTTGAAAAAGAGACTATAATTTGTTATAAAAAACCGGAAACAGACTCACAGACATAGAAAACAAACTTATGGTTACCAAAGGGGGAAAGGAGGGGGAGGGATAAATTAGGAGTATGGGATTAACAGATACACACCACTATATATAAAATATATAAACAACAAGGACTTACTACATAGCACAGGGAACTATATTCAATATCTTATAATAACCTATAATGGTAAAGAATCTGAAAAAGAATATATATGTGTGTGTGTATATATATGTATATATACACACACACATATACGTAATTGAATCACTTTGCTGTACATCTGAATCTAACACAAAATTGTAAATCGACTACAATTCAAGAAATAAATAAATAAATAGAAATTTAAAAAAATTTTGAAACAGCATGAAGTGCCACAAAATCAGGGGAAAAAAAATTTTAATGACATATCTCCTTTGTGACCAGGTAATATCTTCCGAACTAAAATGCAAAGAGCTTCATTCAACCCCCAAATTTGGCTAGGGCATGTCTGGCATCCCTGAAAATTAAAATAGACTAATCATACTAGATTTTCCTTAGCGGATTCGTGGCATTGGAGTAAGAACTGTTTCCAGCTCAAAGGAAAAACAAATTTAAACCTTGAAAGATGCATCCTCCTGCAATCTTTTTTTTTTTTTTTTAATTTGAGAAAAAGAAGAAGAACCAAAGAGCTTGGAGATACTTAAGCTCACAAAATGTGTCAGTGACAAAACCTAATAAAAACTATCACCTCATATCTGGATTCCACCTTAGAAATACACTATTGAAACATTTCAGTGTTTTGTTGGAATCTTCCATAATGACACCCTCCATAGATCATGTTATGTCCTCACTACCTCCCTTGAGAAAAAAAAAAAAAATCACATTGATAAGCACACACTCAACTCACTCCTAAGCATCCCGCATGTTAATTTCTCAACAACACAAATTTAATTCGTCTCAGCATTATTCTCCTGTGGTGCGTACCCCTCCACATAAACAAAATGGGGATTCGTTGCCATGGCAACAGAATGTGACTTTGATCAGCTTCAATGATCATTGGCAGTCACATGCCTTTGATAGATACCAAATTGTGAGTAAGGTTTGATTATTCAATTTTTCAATATCTGATTCTATAAGAGGCTACTCCCATTTGCCAGAAGGAGTTGAGAGGAAAAAAAAAAAGAAACAAAACAAAAAACTATATGATAGATGGACTTTTGAGACAACAGAGTAAAGTGCTTAGGGAATATAAAACCGATGAGGTAGTGAGTACCTTGAGACTGACTTTGGTTCACCTTCTGTATAATCTGGTGCGTGTGCCCTGCCCAGCCACCAGGAAGGAGAGGCTGTTTCCCTTTTCCTTTCGTGGCAGATGTAGGTGATATTTAAGGTTGTGTGTGCAGGTGTTTTGGGGGTTGATTTGTGTGGGAAGAGGAGAGGTGGTAGCCTGTAGCTTGACAGAAGAGGAGGAAAAAAAATCTGAACAATGTGTTGAAAAAGACTACAGTCTGAGCTGCACAGGACCAGCTGTTTTTGCTAATTAGAATAACAAAAATAGCACATGCTAAAATGTTTTTCTTTTTTTTTTTTCTCAAAAGCAATGAATGCTCTAGGAACTATAAGGAATGAGCTTTAAAATCCATTTAAATGGAGGAACATTTCAGGAACCATATGGGGAAAGAACTGAAAGGGAGAAGGAGAGAGAGTAGGGAAATAACATTTGATTTTCAGCTGAATTTTTTTGAAGGATGATAAATTGGGGCTATTTTTCCTTTTTCTTAGCATTTAATAGGAAATGTTTTCATCATATCTATATTTCACAAAAACGCCTCTGCTTCTGTATTTTACAGGAAGGTGGTATGTAAGCACCATGCCCACTCCAAACCAAGGGAGGGTGGGCGCTGAAAAGAGGTGCATATGCTCTATCATACATATTGCATGTCTCATCTCCTTCCTTACGTTTTCTCTGAAGCAGTAAAGAATAATTCAAAAACTCTGAATATAGGAATAACATTTGTGACAACAACAACATTCTAGACATCTGCACTGTTAGAGTACTTATAATAAAGTCACATGGCCATGGGGAAATTTCACAGAATTACAATCACAGTAATTTGCCAAGGTGTATAACTAGTTTGTTTTCAGCTGTTCTTCTCATGAATAATTATCAAGCAGGAATATCCTAAAGCTAGTGCAAGCTGTCACTTAACCAAAATATTCAATATTTAACATCCAATTTGGAATTTCATAAGTGAAAATAATTACTGTAAAAGCAAAATAATATACATGTGGATATTTGCATGTCTAAATGCGCACAACTACACGTTAAAATTCAGTTTCCAAAGCATCCTTACCAAATGAAAGCATGTCTTGAAAGTTGAGGAGGAGTAGAAGGGATCTAAGCGCAAGGAAATCTCAGCCATTTTCAAGTACAGCTTGGTCTTCAGTGCTTTAAGGACTGCCTCTCAATGCAAAGTGGAAAATGCAAACCAGCCTCTGCATATTGATGGTGGCTGATTACAATTGGGTTAGAATCTTTATTAGAGTTTTTAAATGTTTGAAAACAAATACTATATAATGGGTAACAAGTTATGTTTTTAAATTAATACAAGTGCATCGCTAAACATTTTAGCGTTAATTTCTGGAGTGAATATCACAGTTCAATCTTAAGTATTTTCTAAAAATCTTTACCCTTCTAGTGAGAATGTGAGAAGAATGTCATTTTTTGTAATGCACATCACCACACTATTAAACCTGGTTTATATATATATGTGTGTGTATACATATATATAAAATTTCTAGTACCTCTCTAAAAATTATTTGACTAGAGCAAATGGAGATTTCATTCTTAGCTTCAGAAACCTATAAGTGTATCATGAGTTTATAAAATGTGTACTTTAAGTTGTTGGAACAATTCTAGTGTATATTAAGGACTTTTGTTTTACTGTTTGCTTTGTCATTAGTAGAAAACTTCTCAGCAATACAGCTTAAGAATTTTTTCACTTGAATAAAAGATAAATGATATTGGGGAAGAAACTCAAACATGAAAAGCAAATCTAGCTAACTGAATTGTGGGTAATAGATAGAAATTCCTTTGGGGGATAAATAATATTTTTACTTGGATAACACCATTTGGTTCTCTGAATAGATTACTAGTTTCCCCAAAACTTTAGGGAAATAATTCTACTTTGTCTCTCTTATGATTTATTTTAATCCCACCTATATGAAATAGATAAAAGAAATATATTCATTGAAACCAGGACTCATTGCAAATACAACAAAGGTATAAAATGGCTTCCACTTTAACTTGTAAATTATCACAAGTTTTCAGATAGTTACATGACTTTTGAGCATGAAAGCAGCTAATTCTAACGAAGAGAATATTAGTTTGGAAATCAAAAATAGGATTAGTTACCCAACTAGGCCTATCAGGGATTCCTCAAGATTTATGACAAATCCAATTTATGCCTTAGTTTTCCCATCACTAGAAATGTAACTATTTGGCACAATAAGAAAGATAGTATTACTACTGCAAAATGAGCATGTTAAAATAAGTAGGTTTACTTGATCACAGCCGAATACATGAGTGATAACCTAAAGCAGGCAAAAAGTTGATCAGCAAATGCTGAAAACAGAAATGGTTTATTTATACACACAGTTACTTTAACCACTGCATCACACATGTACCTGTACATGATTGGCAGATCAAAAGAACCAGTCTTCAAACTCTGTGCTCCTTCCTCTTTCTCTCTCTCTCCACTTTAGACTTGTAAACCTGCCATTTCCCCTCCATCCCTGCTGCTGCTATTTGACTTCATTCTCCCCATCTTTACTAGCCTAGATGATTTTAATTGCTCTAATATCGATTTTCCCACCATCCAGCCATCCTCATTACAATCCACCATCCACGCAAATGGGGTCTCATAAACCTCTTCAGCTTAATCACCTGCACCCTATCACCACTTCCTGCTTTTCCTTTTGCCTAGCATGCCCTGACCTCTCTATCCAGCCTCTGAATATCTATTTATACCACAAGATTCACTTCTCTGTATCCATCTTCTCTGTATAGCCTTTCCAATTTCCCAAGGTGAAATGTAGTTTTGACTCTGTTGTACTACAGACCTTTCAACCTAACTCTGTTATAGTCCTAACCAAAATACTCTGGAGTGAAAGCCATTTCTTATTTCTACTAACTATTGGCCATATTTTTTAAAATGCACATAGTAGGTGTTGAATTTAATTAATCGATAAGAAAATTGGTCCCAGGGTTTGCTGGAATGAGTAAGTGAAAGTATTCCCAACAAATGCACTCATTATTTATAACCATTAAATGTAGATAATAGAAGATTTCTGGTATAAAATGGCATCTGGCCACCATCCCCTGGCACTGCCTCTCCCAATCGGCAATAACATACATATGAAAATAAAAAACTCTAAGACAGAAAACTAAGACTGACAGGAAACCCAGTGCCAGAAATCTGGGAAAAATTTAGAGTGATTATAAGGCTGATGCATCAAGAGTGAGAAAACAGTCGGTAGCCAACCCAAGCATCACCTCATAAAACAGAAAAGTCTACCTCCTTGAAAGAGCAGTAGGTATTTTTTTTTTAAGCTCCCATTGTCTGCTGCACAGCTCAGCTCAGAGATTTGGATCCCTTAATAAACAGGAAACTGAGCAGCCATTCTGTTCAAAATGGGTGCTGATTTTCAGGCAGACAGAATATTATACTCCCTTCCTGTCCACCCATATTTTTACGCTATTCAGATAGAAAAATCTCTCAGAAAATAACAGTTGAGGAGAAGAGGTAAGAGGATAATTGCAGCACATTGCATCCTGGGAGATGCAAATGAAGTATGCTAGAAAGAACTGGAAGAGTATTGCCCTCAGTGAATCCTGAAGGTTATAGTTTCAATTAATTCCGTTATTTTTGGTGGGTGGCGGGGTAGTAGACGATGCCACCTCAGCAGAGGAGAACCACACCACATGAATGCTCACTGGCACTGGAAATTAAGAAGGAAAATGAACACGCTAAGTTATCCAACAGTAAGTGGAGAAAGGTGCAAGGAGGAAAAATGGAAGGCAATGAATCTGGAGAAAAGTTCTCATTTGAGTGAATGTAAGAGAGATAAAACAACAGGGACCTGCGGTTAAATATGGTAAAACAAGCAAAGAAAGTATCACTCAGAAGTTTTAGATATTTCTCTCTCTTATAAAAACCAGCAAAAAATTTTAGGAAATTGCTAGCCATCCTCAATATACCATAAAAATAAAGAACAATTTGAGGCAAAAGGAAAAGAAGGTGGGATGACAAGACTACTAAAGCATGAATTAAAATTAAAAACCTCATGAATAGGAAATTTGGGATATATAATCTAGTGATGAGCCCTGAAATAATTAAACCATCTAAGTGTTAGCCCTACCTAGCTGTTGCAAATATATTTTCAAATCTGAATGCCAATTTCAAAAATAATTCTTACAACAGAATATGTCTGAAATAAAAATAATTTAATAATATCAATCTAAGTCCAACACCCCTTTTGATAGGAACAAGCAGGGAGTGGGGGATAGGGAAGGGACTATAAAGGCATTCGTTATGGATAAACAAAAGATATTGTTTCTTTCTATACTTTAATACTTGGAAAAATAGAAGTTGGATGTTTTGGAAAATGACTAGGATAAGTATCATTATATCTGCTTCCCTAGTCACTAGAGAAGATGAAAGCATAATTCATTAAAACAATAGCAACCAAAACAAAGGTAACAAAAAATATAGAAATCCAGAAGTTGAAGGAAATAAAAGAAAACATAAAAAGGAAGATAATCATAAAAAAGAGTTAAGAACAAATTTATCAGTTTTGAAAAAATTGGAAATAGCTGGTAAACGACCAGATTGAGTGAAAAGACACACTCTATGTGCTGCTACTACGATATCTCTAATTTGGAAGTGCAGGTAAATGTTAAAACTAAAAGAGTGAGTAGAGATTTCTCAAGCAAATACAAATTAAATGAAAGTAGAGGTGGCAATGCTAACTCTGGACGATTCCGGTTTTAAGGCAGGAAGCATAAAATGGGATAAAAGAAAACTGTTTTATATTGATAAAAATTATGACAATAAAAATATAGCAGCCATGAACCTTTATGTGTCAAATAATAAAACATTCAAATGTATTAAGGTAAAACTGGCAGACAAACATAAAATGAAAAAGGAGAAGAAACAAGTTTTCATAACAGATTTTAATACATCTTGGATGATCATGAAGACTTTGAGAACATGGAGAATTGGGCTATTATAATTAAAATAACAGTAACACACAGAATTGATAATATAGTTAATAATAAGATATTATTGAGCTGCCTACTCTAAAAGCAGAATTTGCCTTTGAAGAATTCATGTATGGTATATTTAAAAATTGATAAGATACTATCTCATGGGGGGAAGCTCAATAAATTTAATAATTTATTAATTAATAAATAAGCAGAAGCAGAAATAATACAGAAAAGTGTGGGTAAGAGTATGCGTGTATATATACATACTCATATACATACAAACATACATACATACACATACATACCTACACACACATATATCCTAAAATATAAGTTAATATTACTACATTTTATGATGTCTCAGTCTTGCTTTAAAATACTGTAGGAAAAAAAAAGTTGGGGGCACAGGTAAAACAAGTATGGCAAAATGTTGATAATTGTTGAAGTCTGGTGATAGGTATATAGGAGTTGATTAAATTATGCTCTTTACATTGTATATATGTGAAATTTCACATAATATAAATGCTTCTCAAATTACCACATATTATATCTAAGGATTGCTTAAAAATCTGAAAACTAGAGGCAAATTCATACTCCTAAATGTTATCAACAACAACAAAAAAAAAACTAAAAAACAGAAAGAAGAAAAAATATTAAGGATAGAACTAGAAATGTTTAAAAAGCCAAAAATACACTAAAATTAATAATTTTAAGCATTAGTTTTTGTAAAAATCATTAGAGTAAACATTCAACAAACTCAATCAAGAAAGAAGAGGCAAGTGCCAAAACTTAAATAAGTAATGATAATAATGGGATAATTTTCTTTTAATATTAAAAAGAAAAACTACCAAAAAGAGAAGCTGCAAGAGAAATCAACCCTGCAAGCACCTTGATCTCCAGCCTCCAGAACTGTGAGAAAATAAATTTTTGTTCTTTAAGGAAAAAAAAGAAAAGAAAAAGAAACTATAAAAGCATTCATAATTAATTATAAAGAAAAAAGAAACCATAATCTAGAGAAAAATCTGATGAATATTTAGCATTTCATGGTAGACTAGTACCATCTAAGCATTAAAACAATGGAATGAATTAAAAAATAAAAAGCTTGATGGATTTATTTAATGATAAAATTTATACCTATTCATGAAAAATGATCAAAAACAAAGTTAAAATTTAGACAAACATGAGGACTTGAATTAGAACAGTGATAAGAATGGAGAGAAAAAAGATTCAAGAAATATATTTAAAATAAAAGTGGGGAAAAGAATTTATTATTATTTAAAAATGGGATGATACTGATGCCACAACTAAGATAGAGAACATAGGTATAGAGGGAAGATGACAAGTTCAAATTCAGACTTGTTGATTTCAAGATTCATCTAAACCTCCAGTTGGTAAGCCATTGGATTTGTACTTCTAAAACCCAGGGAAGAATTTCAGACCTAGTGAGATAGTATAGGGAGTCATCAGCCCAGGCACGATAGCTGTAAGCATGAAAGTCAGTAAAAGCATCCAGAAAGACAGGGTAGAACAAGAAGAGTAGAGGGTGGAAGTTTTAAAACTGGAGAAAACTCTCTTTTAATGTCACAACTATAGAAGTGAATGAAGTCCATGAAGAAAACCAAGAACAAGAGCTGAAAAAGAACAAGGAGAGAGTATTGTAGAAGTCAAAGGAGTTGAGATCAAATGGAAGGTCAGGAAGCTGACTAGGAAGAGACTGACATCCGATGGTCCCAGGTGTTGGGGCCTCACTTAGCATCAGATATAATACATCCTGGAATTGGCCATCCAGCGTACACTGACTCCAGTCCTGGTCTAGGGCCAGAGATGAAAGATAGCCTTATGCTAGCCAATGGAATCAGAATCCTGGGACACCAGAAATCCTGTTGTTTTGGATTACCAAAAGTTTACTGTGGAGACCTAATGACTTCATACTGCCCTAGTACAAACTTCTGGACTTGCTACCAACCTCCTGATCTGGTTGAGGGTTGGTTAAACATGACATGGGGCTCATCCGTGAGATGATATGATGGGCTCTAAGTTACCTAGGTGTGCAATGAAATCACAATGCCATCTACTGACCATGGTGGGACAGAGGGATCGTCACTTATACCCAAAGGACTGTATTCGCTCCAGTCAGAAGCCTATTTTCCTTTACCCAAGTAACTTTTCAAAGGAAGCAGATCTCTGCAGAAAGCTGGGGCCAGTCAAAGGAATTACAGTGAATATTTCAAGATCCTGTCCAGCAATAGGCAGGAGTTGACAGAGTAAAATAGGGTATGTCCGGCAGTTAGAAATAAGGACCGTGCCAAATAAATCAATTCATGGGTTTCAAGCTTACTGAGAGGCATTTCAACAAATTCCAATAGCTAAAATTCATGGATGAAATGACAGTTTACAGTTAAGCTCAGTAAAATGGATGTAGGAGTGATCACTTTAACAATCACCTTCATATGACAATGACTACTCTTATTGTGCCATCTATGTATAATAATAATAATAATAATAATAGCAATAAATCATAGCAATAACCAAGACATATTGAGGATTGATTGTGTCCTAAGCACAATAATCTAATCTAACCAGTAAATTAAGTAAATTAAGGGGCCAGAATTCAAACCAGGTGGTCAGGCTCATGAACTAATATGTTCAGCCCAAGGTTCTCCTGCCTCACAACCACTCCTCCACTAAAGAGGATGAGGCTTTGACCTCAGATGATTTAAACCTTGTCTCTGCCACATACAAACTGCAAGTTCCTGGGCAATTTCTCTCCAAATCCCTCTGAGTCTTTGCTTATCATGCAAACTGGAGATAACACCTACCATCCAGGTGGTGGTAAGAACTGGATGAGATTATGTATCTTCATATATATGTAAAGCACTTCACAGATAGATAGTAAATCCTCCACAAAGGGCAACTATAAAATGATGATGATGAAGAGGAGGAGGAAGAGGAAGTTGAGGAGAATTACCCTCCTCATCACCATTAGGATTATGTGTTTGTTTTTTGGTTGGGGCTGTATTAGTTTTCTACTGCTGTTGTGACAAATTACCACAAGCTGAGTGGGTTAAAACAACAAAACGTTATTTGAAAATCCCGTGGGTCAGAAGTCTAAAGCAAGTCTCACTGGGCTAGAATCAAGATGCCCAGAGGGCTACAACTTTTTCTGGAGAGCTACTAGGGGAGAATCTGTTTTCTTGCTTTTTTTAGCTTCTAAAGGCTGCCTACATTCCTTGGCTTGTGCCCCCCTTTCACCTTCAAAGCCAGCAATAAAGAGCTGAGTCTTCACACTGTTATCACTCCAATCTCCTCTTCCGTCTCATCTCCCTCCTCCACTTTGAAGGACCCCTGTAATTACATTGGGCCCACCCAGGTAATCCAGAATAATCTCCCTATTTTCAGATCAACTGACTCACAACTTTAATCTCATCTTCTACCTTAAATCCCTCTTACCATATACCCTAATATGTTCACAGGTTCTGGGGATTAGAACATGAACATCTTTGGGGACCCATTATTCTGCTTACCACAGGGACATTTTTAAGAAAGGTATTTTTTAGCTGCTTGAGGCCTATACAGGGCCATACTGAGTTAACCAACCTCCTATTAACACCATCTGTAAAGCGTGTAAAGGATGGGGTATTCTATCATCACTTTCATGTCTTTATCTATTTACTTTTAAAATAAATCTGCACATGGAAGGTGACAGTTGTCCTATAAATTAGTGCTGTTGAAAAGGTGAACTGTTGAAAAGGGAGTGTGAATTTGTCCACTGCCTATTTTTGGCCATTACAATAAGAAAGGGAAAGTACCCAAATAAAAATAATAAAAATAGTTTACTCTGTGACACTTGCAAATCAAAGCACACCTGGGAATAGAAAGATTATCAGTTCAGTTAAGGGACATAAACAAACGTAAATTTCCTTTTATATTATTTTTATAAAAAATTTTTCTGTATCATCTGAATCCATAACTCCAGTCTATTCAAATCACTTTCTTAATCAAAAATTACCCATGGCTTTCAACATACACAGAAAAAAATCTAAACATTCTTAGTTCATCATTTAATGTCCTCAATAGTCTTACCCTTTTTTAAGCCCCAAGATCCCAAATCTCTAAGCAAATTTCTAATCATTATGTCCCAGAGATAAAGAGTCTTAGGCCACACCATTTCTGCTTAAAATGTCCCATCACCACCACCTAATTATCTGAATTCTTTGTCTTCAAGATTCCATTTAAATATAATTCTATCAGTGATGCTTTTTCTTATAAATCCAGTCACCAGGTGGTTCTTGCTCCCTCTAAGATTTCAATAACAAGAATTTCTGGTACCTTCTTTTGTCATTTGTCATGGATAAATGTCTATGGACAAAGTCTTGGTGAGCACTCACATATGCACACATTTTCAAAACTTTTGAAATGACTGGCTGATTGATTCATTTAACTTTGGAATATCCCACAGTACTGTTTCTATGAAATCTTCTAAACCATTTCTGATGTTTGAGATTTTTCCCAACACATACTCTGAAAAGTGTATTTCTGAAAAGTATTATGCAATTTCATAGACCCAAATGAACATTTAAAATGGGATAAATTACAATAAAACAGTGCAGTACTTTCCTGCCACCAGATCGCAGGGATACTATTATACTAATAAATAAAAATGGATATGATAAACTGTTTTCAATTATGCACTATTTGGAACTATATTAAGTATTCTAATAAGAGGAGGAAATGGCAATATAAAAATGCTTCTGGAGAAATGCAACAGAATAAACATTTAATGAAAGGTTCAGAGGGGAGAAATGTATTGTATTCTTTTTCTGAGAAACAAAGCTGCTCAATACAAGAGACCAATTCAAATGCAGAATGGGAGGTACAAAGAGCACAAGATAAAGAAAGTCAACCTCTGAGGAGGAAGAGGCTCCTGGATAAGTCAGACAACATCTCTATGCCTCAATTTACACACCTATAAAATAGGGACTATCGAACTACATGGTTTCCAAGATTGATTCATCAGAAATTCTAGGATAATTTGATATAATGAACTACCATCTAGGCAAGTGCCATAGATCGTAATTCAAGTAATCTCTGTTTTTTTAACAAAGCATCATTTTAATATATACTAAACATTATTCAGAGTTAAAACATTATCTTTAAGCTCATTAAAATTAAATCATAATAAAATGTTTCTTTTTACCTAAAGGAACAAAATATAGCAATTGTTCTTAAAAATGCAGCACAACCTTAATTTAAATATATATGTTCTGAGTTTATTTTGTCATATTAAACATCACTGAAATGCTCCATTTTAATTTCTACATGGCTCTTGTATACAGCTGAAGAGACCCTGCTTTCATAAAACAATACCCTTCCACGTAATCTTCCCCACGTGATCTTTCTATTTGTGACATGGTTACTGAATTAAAACACTTGATTATAAGCATGAGCATTTTAGCTTCTTTTCACTTTATTCAAAGAGGTTTATCAACCACATATTATTCGAAAGATTTGTCAACCACATATTGCATACGTGCTAAAGAATCTTTTTTTGTACCACAAGGTGGCATCTTCTTATTTTGGTATAAACCTCTGAATATTAACATAATTTGAATAATTCCATACACCTGAACTATTTTTTAAAACTTTAAGAGAACCATTTAGCAGCTGTGCAAATATATGGCAATTCTGTTAGTTAATGAAAGTAGTACTTGTGGATATTTATAAGCCTGGGATGTTCAGAATATTGAATCTTTAACAGAATGGTGCGTTCACACTAAAAAAGTCAATAAACATTGTCCTCTAAATGTTAAGCTCATAGAGATTAGTAATACAAAGCACACACTGTAAAATATATGTATTTAAATGGAAGCTTCCTTAGAAATAGCCACAAATGTAGAACCAAGCATATATCGGTTTACTAATTATTTTTGATACCCAGATTCAATAAGTAATACATATTTATGCAATGACTACACCTTGGTCATCACTAGGCTAGGCCCTTCTACATCTTTTCACAGAATTTCATGACAAATTTCCCAAATGCACTAATGCTAGACCCCAAAACAATAGTCTAGTGCTTCTCAAATTTTCAATGGCTATGTAAATCATCTGGGGAGTTAGAGAAGATGTAAAATCCCAAGCCCCATCTCCTAGAAACTTCAAGTCTAAAACAATGCAATACATGATACAAAACCTACAAATATTAATAAGGAATTTTACCACATTAAAAAGAAACTGATAAACAACAAGGATTTACTGTATAGCACAGGGAACTATATTCAATATCTTGTAATAAAACTGTAATGGAAAAGAATCGAAGAAAAAGAAGAATATAGTTCTATATAAAGAAAAAAAAAGATAAAAAGAAACTGTAAGATACTCTGAAAAAGTAATCTCAAAAAAGAGAGACTAGTAATCTAAAGTAAATTGGTGAATACATGAAATACGTTGATAAAACACTAAGCCTGCTTCTGGGAATTATAAAAATCATGACTCTTAATACAGCTCACTTGAAATTTCACACCACAATTTCCTGTCCCACATCTAGTGATGAAAAATTGAAGATGAGAGTGATGAGAGTTTTTAAGATGGGGAAAAAAGGAGAATATCTAGTATAAGTTTTATCTCAGTCACTATGGTGTCTTATAAACAGGTTACCCAATAACTTACAATTTTGTAAAGAATAAATGGAAGACATTTCCTATGGGGACACACACACACACACACACACACACAACGGTGATAATTACATTAGGGCCACAAAGAACACTGTGCTAAGGAGTGCTGTCATAAACTTTCTGCCTCAAATTATTCATTGATTATAAGATTTGGTCATTGGCAGCCTCTTGCCCCTGGACATATTCTACCCTGGTACATACCCCTGCAGTTAAAACATGTAGTCTAGTACTCAATGATATAGTGTGATCATTGACTAAAGATACAGGTATTCTGTATAAAGAACAATTTCCAAGTCTGTGAAAACCTTGTGGTTAAAAAGATCATAGAGCCACACTGGAAATGGTTCCCACACCATAACTGTCATCCCACAGGCATGCTCTTTGCATGCTCCTGTACATACACATTCACACACATGAAAGCCTCAGGCAATTGCTGTTACATTTAACTCTGCTTTTTGACAGAAAACCAAATAATGCCACAGAAACACTGTGATCTATGTTGGAGCTACCAGATGTGAAGTGTATAAGTTGTTATTTTCTAACCTTTTCAGTCTAAATATCTGTCATGTTTAGAAAGAGATTAAAATGTTGCATTTTAAACAAAATCATAAACTGAAGAATAATCCCTGTCTCACACCATATATCAAATTTAATTCCAGAGCTTAAAAAAAAGAAAGAGAAAAAAAAAAACTAGTAGCACAGAAAGCATACTATCCTGGGGTAGAAAACTATAATACATGAAACAAAAAGCATGATATAACAGAAAATACTGGTGGGTCTTGCTACTCAAAAACAAAAACAAAAACTTCAAGGACTTCCATGGTGGTACAGTGGACAAGACTATGCACTCCCAATGCAGGGGGCCCAGTTCGATCCCTGATCAGGGAAATAGATCCCACATGCATGCCGCAAATAAGAGTTCGCATGCCGCAACTAAGGAACCGGCAAGCCACAACTAAGACCCAGCACAACCAAATAAATAAATAAATACTAAAAAAAATACTTCAGTATATCAAAAAATTATAACCAAAATTGAAAAGCAAACGATAAATTAGGAGAAATTTTGCAAAAACTTGCAAAATTTATATATTGTATATAGGTTTTCATAAAAAGAAAATGGCAAGCACCTTAGTAGAAACTGGGCAAAGTAGACAATTCACAAAGAACTACAAATTTCAATAAACGTAAAAAACTCATTCAGCATCACTAGAAATCAAGGGAGTTCAAATTACAGAACAATTAAATGTCTTTTTTATCTTTCAGATTGGAATATTTTTTATTCTAACACCTAATACTTAAAAGGGGGAGAGAAACAGGCCTCTGAAATATTGCCATTAGGAATGTAAACTGGTATAACATTTCTGGAAGGCAATTTAGCAATGCATACACAAAGTTATAAAATGTGCATATTTTTAACTAGCAAATGCATGTTTAGTAACATGTTCAAAGGATAAGTATGAAAAGATATAATGCCCTTCTAAAATGGAAAACCTAAGGGTCCAACAAGTCCTTCAATTAATTATACTGCAGTATTAAATATGAGTTGCAGAATAAATCATTTTAATGCAGTAAGAAAGTGTTTGTTCTCTTAAGAGAATAAAAAGTTGTGAAATAGAATAAGCAGTATATTCTCAACTTTGGAAGAAGAAAAGATGTATAAACACAAGAGGAAGACGGGGTATACACTGAAATGTAGCAGAAATTATTTGCAGGGGCTTGATTACAAGTGCTTTTTTAATATACTTCTCAGTTTGTTTTTATTTCTTTTAATTTCTTTAATGAGTGTGATGGTCAATTTTATATGTCAACTTAGCTAGGCTATGGTGCCCTGTTGTTTGGTCAAACACTAGTCTAGATGTTGCTGTGAAGGTATTTTTTAAATGTGACTAATATTTATAATTAGTAGGCTTCAAATAAAGCAGATTACCCTCCATGATATGGGTGGGCCTCATCCAGTCAGCTGAAGAGCGAAGACTGAGGTTTCTCTGAGAAAAAAGAATTCTGTCTCAAGACTGAAATGTAGAAACCTGTCTGACTTTCCAGTCTGCCTGGCCTGCCCTGTGGATTTTGGACTCAAGGCAGCAACATCAGTTCCCACCTGAGTTTCCAACCTGCCAATCCACCCTACAAGTTTTAGAAGTGCCAGCCCCTACATCACGTGAACCAATTCCTTAAAATAAATCTCTCTTCGTCCCCCACTCACTCTGTGTGTGTGTGTGTGTGTGTGTGTGTGTGTGTGTATCCCCTATTGGTCTGTTTCTCTGGAGAACCCTGGCTAATGTAATGAGCATGTACTAGTTTTGACATAAGAAAAAAAATGAGTAGGCAGACCTTTAAAAATTAAACAATAAATTGTAAATGAGAAAAAAACACCAAATTCTCTTGGAGATAAAGCAACACAGCCAAGAAAAAAAGATCCTATTTCTCTACTTATTATTAAAGGGTCACTGTCTATCATGCATGGGGTGGACAAAAATCTGAAAATGTTATATTAGCCCTGCATAATCACATCTCTACCATCTCTATTATGTGGGATGATGAAATTTGTCACTTGTCTGCTATTTACAGGTGAAATTTTAATAATTTATACCATATAACCATTTGCTGATAAGATAAACTGCAGTCCTGAAGGTATTTCACTTGAAAAACAATAAACATTTTCCATTTTGTCACCTTTTCATATTAATATCTGCTAGTCTATCATGCTAATTAATAAATGTAGCAGGCAGTATGTCAGGTTTTTTTTTCTAATTTTTTAAAATTTATCAAATGGAAAATAATCTAGCAAAGAGTCATTAATTTAATTTCTTCTGAGAGGGAATCATTACTAGATATGTTAAATTTTCAACAACGTAGCTTCAAAACAACTGTAGCCATGGAAAATTTTTATAGTTTTAATTGAACATCTGTGTATTTTAATTGATTAATTTGAAGAAAATACAGGAAAAAAGAACAGTAGGTAGTATGAATTTAACAAACCACTTTTTTGATTTCTCTGCTTCTTATTAATGATTTTTCAGTACAAACAAAACAAGAGATTATCAAACAACATTAAATAATTCCCATGGCTATAAATACATTCATACTGATTTAGCAGAGTAGACAAGTATTTTAGAGTAGGATTGTTTTCAATCAAAAATATGGACAGGGATACATATGTGAACATATAAAGAGTTTATTAGGTCCCTGTCTCTATGGAACATGTTGGGGCAAGTCACTTAGGACAACATCCAAACAATGTAAAAATTCTGTAACAACCCTGACCACCGCTGCTGCACTACCAGACACTTAAGGATAAACAGAACTGGAGATATTTCAGTAATTTGGGCAGCACCAAAAGATCACCCTTCCCAGTATTTCTTTTCTCTTCTAAACGTACAGCTTTCTTATGAACTCACATTTTCTTAATATGTCACCTATTTCACTACGAAAACTTAGTTATCACAGGCATGACATAATCCTGGATTTCTTTCTCCCTCCCTCCTTCCCTCCCTCCCTCCCTCCCTCCTTCCCTCCCTCCTTTCCTCCCTTCCTTCCGCCCTCCCTTCCTCCCTTCCTTCCTTCCTTCCTTC
The DNA here is from genome assembly GCF_009873245.2 of Balaenoptera musculus. NCBI lineage: Eukaryota > Metazoa > Chordata > Mammalia > Artiodactyla > Balaenopteridae > Balaenoptera > Balaenoptera musculus. The sequence continues at coordinate 40,779,540 of NC_045797.1, forward strand.
CCTCCCTCCCTCCCTCCTTCCTTCCTTCCTTTTCTTTTTTTTGCCAGTATTTGGAGAGAATGTGGCTCCAGAACAATATACTATCTACAAAAAGAACTAAGAAAAACCTGTCGAGGTAAAACAACCATATAATTCTTGTAGACACTGAGTCATAAGAAAAACTGGGGCAAGTTTGCCCCCAGTTATCCTTGCTATTAACTGGCAAACATACTGTATTTTTAAGTAAGATCTAAAGATATATTTATCAACACCATTCAAAAACCAAGAGAAATGATGGATGAAGAATATGGATGCACAGACAGGTGAAAGAAAAGCACTGTCAAGAGATGAAACAAAAATTACTGTCTCTTTTCCTTTTGAAGGGAAAAGTTCTAAAAATTCTGCATAACTGAATAAAGATAATCATCATGGTAGTAAGATTTAATAAAGTATTTACAGTAATTCAGATATTAGTCTAATTTAAACTTTAGGTAAGATGTTAGGCTTTGTTCTTTCTGTGTTCAAAAAATTTGTAGATGGAAATATGCCCATTTTAGAAACTGATCTGTTTCCTAAGCACTTTTAAAACCACATGAGCAGCCATGCTGGGCAGCACAGTGTTTGCATATAGTAGTCACTCATTTAATGTTTGAAAGTGCTTTGAGGGCTTTCTATCTAGAAGGTGAATGTGCTCATTACAGATTAGTCTAATGCATCCATTAAGGAAGGTAATAATGACCAGATATCTGGCAATGTGTTTTTAGCTAGTGATTCTCTACTTACTTGAATATAACACAAGTGTATTTACTTTAAATAGTTCATCACAACCTAACCTGCAAGCAAGTTATTTCTTTTTATCAGCTGGTGTCCCTGCTATGATTATCCCTATGTAAAATACCCCATCCTGGACCTCAATTCACAGTCCCAGCATTTTTATTATTAAACGTATCTACCAATTCTTACCACCAATTTTTAAGAATTCATATTAGCAGGCCATGTATTTCACACTGGTAGCTTTCTACAGTATATGTAGGTAGACATTTAATATAATTTTTAAAGATAATTATTATCTGTGATGAGAGAGAAAAGTATTCACCAGAATTCCTTTCAGGGTGAGCACGATCTTTGTTGAAAGTAACTCTTTAATAAATTAGAACAGAACTAGAGACAGGAATGACACTAAATGTGAACGTAAGTTTTCTTAATGAAACCTGCCTCTACCTCAAGTGAATAGGGTGAGTATTAAAGAGTAGAAAAGAAATTGTCAACAGACCCTATAGACTGCATGATGTGACTTCTCCCCCACGAAAACACATACATATACATGCATAAAATTATGAAATGATTGAAACTGATGGATTTTTTTTGTGTATGAAAACCAATGGAACACTGGGGTTTGGTTCCAACTGTCCTGTGCTACATGGGACAGCAACTCAGATTCAGGAGCATGAAGATTCAGAGAAAGCGAGACAAAGGAATGCACCAAAGTGGAGAGAAGGTTATTTATTATCCCAGGAGGTGCAATTGGTCTCCAAGAGTCAGGAGACCTTACCTCACTGGGTACATAGCTATAGAACAAGAGCTGAATTCCAGACTTGACGAGTACTTGGCAGGAATACTGTACAGGGGATTTAACTTTCAGAAAAGGAGTTAGCCTTTATGACCTTTCTAAAGTGGAAGGCCTATGTCTCTACAATTATATCTATAGTTGAGAGAAATAATTAGCAAATTAAAGCCTTCTAATTATACTTCAGTGCTATAAACTAATTGCTACATAAATCCAAGTGCTTAGATCAAGGCTGATTTTACAGAAAGATACTCATTATTTTGCCTTCTGGTTCTAGAACAAAATCTTATAAAATGCAAACACTTTCTATCTGTGCTTCATAGCTGTGACTATTAGAATTTCATCTCTGACACATTGTACAATTACAAAATATAATCTTATTAAACTCTAGAATGGAAGTGCGGAGGTCCACGTCCCCAAGTAAATTTTGGCAATAAGGACATCTAGCTCATATTGTAGGTCCAGAAAGCTATAATGCAGAGGATCCAAATATTTATATAATCAAAGACTACTTTTATTTCACTTTTCCCAGTGGTTCCGTGTTTATTTTTTATAAAATGTGGATTTTTAGCACAAAAATGTATGGTGAAAACAATGGAACAAAATGTAGTATAAATAAGAGGTTAGTAATATAATAAGGCAAAAATTACAAATTATTGCAATGAATTACTAAAATGTGAGAAATGTTGAGAAAGGGATTGTGCTAAATTCTCACCACTATGAATATTGGGAATATCTGAAACACTCATATCAGTGTTTGGTATAATGAAAATGTCTCAGTCTCAAAAGTCATCAAGAGCTAGAGTTTCTAGTCAGCATCATATAACCATTGTTATCATACTGAGATAATATGAAAAGCAGAGAGACAAGACATGCTAGTTAGCATGCACAGCATTTTTGTGTATTCATATAAAATAAATTACACCAGGAATTTTGAAATACTGAAAATACCTCATGAGCTTCCATTACAATCTTCATGTATCAGAAACCTCAAGATTTAAATAACAGCCATAGTTCTTACTGTTTTTACATTTATTTTTAAAGAATTGAAAATTAAATTCAAATATTAACAAAAAAAGGTAATTATACAATTAAAGGCACAGTGAGCCTCCTAATTTCATCAATATGGCAGACAGGATAAGTTCTTTCTGCTACAAACGTCTAGAAATGCTGGATGAAACCTAATAAATATCCCTTTTTTTTTTTTTTTTTTTTTTTGGCCACACCACGGCATGTGGGATCTTAGTTCCTGGACCAGGCATTGAAACCATGCCCCCTGCAGTGGAAGTGTGGAGTCCTAACCACTTGACCACCAGCGAATTCCCCAAACATTCTTTTAATGCATAATTGAGCAAGAAAGTTAAATAAATATGCAAGGCCATAACTGGAGAAAAACCTGAAAACTAGAGCAGAAAGCTCATGCACTATCCTGGGAAGGGTTATATGGAAGCCTGAATGGAGCTCTTTCTTGGAAATACAAAGGCCTGGTTTTTAACACACACTGAGAGAGAGAGGAGAAAAGGCCCTAAGCTTCAGAAGAAAGGGTGTAGCTATAATAATATTAGGCAAATTAGACTTCAACTCAAAAAGTATTACCAGAAGTAAAAAGGGACACTACATAATGAACCGAGGATCAATTTGTCAGGAAGTCATGACACGAAAAACTGTATGTAACTAATAAACAGAGCTTCAAAATACCTAAAACAAACCCTGACAAAAACAAAGAGAAAAATGCGTGATCTTAAGTTGTAGATTTTGACTCCTCTTTCAATAACTGATAGAACAAGTAGACAAAATTCAATAAGAATATAGAATACTTCCACAGTTGACCTAACAGTCATTTATAGAATACCATTTTTTTCATGTATACAGTGGACCAAAAACAAATCTAAATAAATTTTAAAGTAGTGAAATCTTACAGAGCATTTTTTGACAATGAAATTAAAACCTGGAATCAATAAAAATAATGTAGCTAAAGAATCACTAAACATTTGAAAATTAAGTAATATATTGATTTGACCTGTGGATCAAAGAAGAAATCATCAAAAGAAATTAGAAAATATTCAAACTGAATACTAATGACAATCCAACATATCAATAGTTGTAGTATACGGCTTAGTGGTTAAAAAGAAATGTAAAGTATTATGTTTACATTAGAAAGGCACAAAAAAAGTTATAAAATCAGTGATCTGTTTCTATTTTAGGAAGACAGAAAAAGAAGAGAATTAAATTAAACCCAAGTAGAAAGAAGAAAATTTAAAGAGAGGAAAGTAACAATTAATGAAATAGAAAACAAATAATAGAAAAAAGTAACAAAGCCAAATTTAATTTTTAAAAGATTAAAAAATTGATAAACTTATCAAAATTGATCAAGGAAAAGAGAACACAAATAGCAATATCAGAAATGAAAGTGGGGATATCTCTACAGATCCTACAGATAATGATGTTTATTAAGAAAATATTATGTATAAATGTATGCTCATAAATTCAAGAATTTATACAAAATGGTTAAATTTCTTATAAACACAATTTGCCAAAAATGACACAGAAGAAATAGAACATCTGCATAGCCCATATTAACTAAATAAATTAATATTTTTATTGAAACCTTTCTAACAAAGAGAACTCCAAATCCAGCTGGTTTCAATGGTGAATTGTATCAAATATTTAAAAGAAATTGTAACTATCTTACACAAACTCTTTCTATAAATAGGGGAAGAGAGCTCATTTTCTAACTCATTTTATGACCCAACAGAACTCTGATAAGGATATTCTCAGGAAAAAACAAAAACAAAACCAAAAAACTCCAGACTGATACCTCTCATGATAAACACACAAGAATCCTTTACAACATATTAGCAAATTGAATCCAAGAAATATATAAAAATGATACATCATTATCAAGTGGTTATGATAATATCTCATAAGTAATACACTGAAGGCTGGTTTCAAGTTTGAAAATAAGTCAGTAAAATTCATCATATTAACAGAATAAAAAAGAAAAACCATATGATCCTCCCAATGGATGCAGGGGGAAAAAAATGACAAAATGTAACATCTGTTCATGACAAAAACTCTCAGAAAATTAGGAAGAAAAGGGAACTATCTCAATCTGATAGAGGGCATCAGCTAAACACCCGTAACTAGCATCACATTTCACAGGAAAGATTGAATATTTTCTCTGCAAGGCTGGAACAAAGACAAAGGTTTCTGCTCTCACCACATCGTTTTACTGGAGGATGTGTATAGTGTAATAAGACAAGAGAAAGAAATAAAAGGCATAAAATTGGAATTAACTAGGCAAAATGGTCTTTATCCAGACAGTATAATTGTACACATAGAAAATTCTATAATAAAGCTACTAAGTAAGTTTAACAAGGTCTTAGGATACAATTTTTTAAATTAATTGTTCTATGTACATACAGAAAACACTGAAAAACATTAATTTCAAAAAAGCGATGCATGGACTTCCCTGGTGGCGCAGTGGTTAAGAATCCACCTGCCAATGCAGGGGACACAGGTTCGAGCCCTGGTCTGGGAAGATTCCACATGCTGCAGAGCAACTAAGTCCATGCGCCACAACTACTGAGCCTGCGCTCCAGAGCCCAGGAGCCACAGCTGCTGAGCCCGCGTGCCACGACTACTGAAGCCCACGTGCCTAGAGCCTGTGTAAGCTACTGCAGTGAGAAGCCCGTGCACCTCAATGAAGAGTAGCCCCTGTTCTCCACAGCTAGAGAAAGCCCGTGTGGCAGCAACGAAGACCCAATGGAGCCAAATATTAAAAAATAGATAAATAAATAAATTTTTAAAAAATGAATAAAGAGCCTTAATAAAAAAAAAAAAAGCGATGCAGTTATAACAGCAATACAAGTGATCTCCCTGGGATTACTCCTCAAATAAACTATCTTCCACAAGTCTTTATTTCAGGCTATCACCAACAGCTAATGTCAAACAATATACAATGACAGTATACAGAGAAGTATGGAAGTGCAAATAGATATAAAAAATCAGGAATTACAGATTATTTTTATTTTTTTCATTTTGCTCAACCATATTTTCTAATTTTCCCAAACAACAAGTCACACATATGAAGAGAAAATAGTTATCACCTTCAAAATTCTATTAAGAAAAATAGCCAAGTGATTTCACCATTTATCATGAGTGAGCTTATTTGCAAAAAATTATTGACTAATGTAACAAGATTTAATATATCAACTTTAGAAGTTTAAATGACAACATAATTGTTAATCATAGGTCATTGGTTAAACATTATAAATATTTTAATTACTCTTTTGAGGTCAAAAAATTTGTTATAAGATCTTTTCATAAATTAATATTAAAATACATAATATTCAAAAAATATTTATCAATTAAACATGAGAATATCAGTATGCATATGTTCCTATGTTATTCACATACTTATTAAATATCAATGGTACAGAAGTATTATTCTAAGTGAATAGGGAAATAGAGCGCCAGGCCTGTCATAAATATTTCACATGTATGGTATCCTTTATTCCCCACAACATAGTCTGAGCAGACGCTAACATAGTCTCCATTTTCACGTGGGAAAACTGAGCCACACAGAAGGAAGCAACTGGTGTGAAATCCTGAGCAGTGGGTGTCAGTGGCAGCATCCAAACCTGGTGAATCTGATCCCAGAACCTACAGTCTGAATCACTACACTGAACACAATGCTCAAGGGTAAACAAGATGAAAGTGTGTTCTCAAGAAGCTTACATGTTAGTAATGGAATACAGAAGATAAGCAAATAAAGAAGAAAGCAATCAGATAATGATAATCTTTGAAGAAAATAAAATACAAGAGACAGTGTGGGATGCATGTTGGGAAAGTCTATGTGAGGTGGCATTTAAACAGAGACGTGAATGATGTGAAGCAGCCAGTCTTGTAAAAATCTGGGGAAAGAATGTTCCAAGTAGACAAAACATCCATGCAAAGGCCCTGAGTGAGAGCAACACTGATAGTGCCTGAAGAACAGGGATGAGGGTATCCTAGAGATGACTTTGGAAAAGTAGGGCCTCACGGACAATGGGGAAAAAATTGGCATTTATCCTAAGGATGATGGGAAGCCATACTTAGGGAGAATTCAGCACGATGATTTATTTGTGTTTTAAAATATCTCTTTATGTACCATGGATTGTAAGGGAAGCAAGAAAGGAAGCAGAGAGACCAGGAGGCTACCACAGTGGGATAAGTTAGGATGGCAGGTGGCTTAGGCATAGTGGCTAAGGTGGGGAAAGAATCACATACGTTCCAGAGACACACCAACAGGACTTTCTGATGACTGGTGTGGTGGGGTGAAGAAAGAGAGGTAGCAGGGATGACAACTAAGTTTGGCTTAAGCGATTTCAGATGGTGGCGATACTTACTGAAATAGAAATGACTGGAGAATGAGATGGCCCCAGAGGAAAAATCAAGCTAGGTTTTAGATGCTTATTTATATGTCAATAGGTAGTTGAATAAGTGAACTGAAGTGCCAGGAAAGGGGTCACACTGGAGATGGAAATTTGGTAGCCACCAGTGTCTAGATGAACACTAGAGCCTCTGGATTGGATGAGCCCACAAGGGAGAGTGTGCAGGCGAAGCAAGGAGGGAGCCGGAAGCCATACCCTTGGGCATGCCGGCAAATGGACTGAGGGCTGAAGGAGAGAAGCCCAGAAAGGAGCAGCTCCCATGGCTAGAGCAAACTAAGAGGATCAAGATAAGCAAAAGATGAGCCATCATCCTAGAGACCCAGAAGGAAGGAGGGCTCATCTGGGTGGAACTCTTTCTTAAGTGATGAGTGAAGGGGAGCAGTATTTTACTTTAGACTAACAATATGTTTCTTGCAAATACTGTATAAATTTAAATGACTCATTCTCACAGAAAAGCCTGATACCTCAAAGAACACCAAAATAAAGATTTTACAAAGTTAAACATCTTTTATGAATGAAGAGTACATCTCTTAAATAATCAAATGAGTAAAACCAAGATTCTCATACATTAGCTTGCTTAAGCAGGATTTAATTTGTAGTATACCAAATCATGGGTAAGACTACCTTAAGGCTTGAACTCAATTTCAGATGCCATCAGAAGCAGACTCTAACATTTGGGGTCATACTGTGCTACCTCTCCCTTCTAGAGCTCACATAAAAATTATCAACACAATAGTTGCTAACATTGATTAAATGCTTGCTCTATATTAATTAAATCATCACCAGATCTCATGAATGCTTTTTATTATATCGACTTTTATTTTAGGAAGAGGAAATGACCATAAGAGAGGTCTAAGTGTCTTTCCCAGTATCAACCAGAATTCCACACTGGTCATTACTAAAGACTCGTCCTTATTCTAGTGACACAGTTAACTACCTAGGGACTCCGCCCTTTAAGCCTCCTAAAGATTGCTCCCTCCTTTCTTTCCTCTGCTATCCACCGATTTTATATACGCATCCTGACAATTAGAGGAGAGACATGAAAACGAAGGTAAAGGAACAAGAAAACAATGAAGGAGATAATCATAGATAATCATGGCTGAGAACTCAGCTAAAAAAGTGACTATAATTGAGTCTTTGAGTTTCCTAGAAGCACAAAAAGGAATATACAATGGCTTACAAAATTTCCATTATCTAATAAAAGGAAACACACCAGCTAAGCAAGAGATCTTTTTGGTCCCAATCCTTAAATACAACAGTATTTCTTACATATGTTATTTTAGGGAAAATGAACCATGTAAGATCAGAGACTTCAAGAGCAATTCCTCCAAAGATAAAGAAATATTCTTTGTCTGGTTCACTTAGAATTTCCCATATAAAATGTGGTCAACAGTTCAGCATTCTCTAGTAGAATACTTTTATATGGTTCATGGTCATCTCAGCTTTTTTAAACTTTAATAGGTGTCCAGTGACTTAGAACCCTGACCTGAACTTTTATAACTGTCACATGGGTTCAAGAGAAATAAGACCTATTATATACTCTGTACAAATGGCCTATATCACATCTCTCTCCAAGGTAGCAGCATCTATGTGAAACAAAATCTTGGCAAATATTTCAAAACATTGCTTGCCCCCACCTCCAATTTATGTCCCTTCACAAGCAAATTGCCAAGGGTTTTAACTAATGAAAAACCAGTTTGTTTTTAGAAAACATCGTCATTATCAGCTAATACAACAGAAGTGACCAGGAAGAGCATGATTTAATATGGACTAAACATGAATACAACTCAGAAGCTTTCTTCTTGCTGAATTAGATAATCAAAACTATTAAACAGTATTTCAAAATGCTTTTCATAATCCTGGGACCATTAATGTCATGTTCAAATCACTGTGGATTTTTGTTGTTGTTGTTGCTTTTACTATTCACAGGGATACAATGAGTCATTGGCACATTTCCAGTGCAAGATGCATTTGAATAATACATGACATGCCCTTTAGCTAGCATCATGGTGCCAGATTTAAAACAAGGTAAGAAGTTTCCTCCATGTACACTTGCAGTGTTCAGCTGTTCATAATCTATAGCGTTAACAATTTATCATCAAACCCAGCGACTTGCTGCCAACTTATCAAAGTGGCCACTGGATGCATATGATCAAGTCTGAGCATCTGGCTCTCCTCTGTTCCTGACATTAGCACAGACAACAGAATCAGTGGACTATTGAATGCAATTACAGTAAGCGAGACAGACAATAAAGATTGATAGTGCCTTCTCTTTTTATCACACACAAAACTAGTGGGGGTTAAAGCTTTGCCTTGAGCTGCCTTCATTTAACAATGATTGAAAATATGCAGTTGTGTTGGTAAAACACTGTAGCCTGTACCACTTCATTTACTGGACACATTATCAAATTAAATGAAAAGTGAACTGCCAAAAGCAACAGTTATTATACATTAATGATGAATATTTACTTAGCATTGTTCACAAATCATACAGAGAACAGAATCCTTCTTGTTATCTTCTTTGCAGGTTACAGTTGAGTAGGCTTAACATTTCTATGTTTACGTTAAGTCTTCTGTCTACAAATCTCTAAATACAGACTTGCACAATTGGTTTTGTGACTATCCATGTGATTACAATGTGTAATTAATAAAATGCTCGAGTTGTAGATGAATCCTAATTGAAGAGCTTTCTCCCCCTTTATGACAATTCTCATTCTTGTAGCTATTCTTATAGCAAGAGAAACTTAGCCAGTGGTATATGTTGTGAGTGAGAGGTTAGGAACTCCAGCTTCATCGAGCTTTGAAATTTGGAATGTGAAAAAGACCCTCAAGATACAGACAAGCCACAAAGTTATACTTTATACTTTTCTCCAAAGAGTATTGTTTTAGTAGCCATTGGGGGATATAACAGTCCAGCCTTAATCTGACCTCCAAGATAAGAAATACATAAGGGGCAAAAGGCAAAATGGGTCAGTATAGACAGGAGGAAACTTCATTCTAAGCATACACCAATAGATCTGGGAATACAAAAATAAGTGTCTCATTGTTAAGTGGACAAACATTTGGTGTGCATACTGGCGTATCAGAAAGACATGACGGCAGGCAGACATGATTGTTCAAAGTTATGTAGATTAATTCAAGGTTCTTTTAAAAACACACACATCTGGCCCTTCCTTTCCAATGAGAGACACAAGAAAAGAAGGTGCTCATATATGAAATGTAGTCATGTCTCTTTTCTAAGAGCTCAATAATCTGAAAAGGTGACATATCCCAAACAAAAAAGAATATAAGAAGAGGTAAAAGAAAAGAAGACACAGAGAACGAGTCACAGGTTTTCTAAAACCACCCCACTGGTTATTCTGTAAGCAATTAAATACATACTCAGAAGCGTTGAGTTTAGAATTCGAGCAGCAACCATATGCAGTTGATATAAGTAGCAGCATGAGGTATAAGATATTCAACAAGTGTGGAGAACTCACCAAATAATAGCATCACCACAGTAGATAGAGAATCTGGAAGCCAAAAAGCAGCTGAATCAGAATTCATGAAATGTAAAGGAAACAATTATGTTCTCCAGAATTTACCTGGAAGCAAAATCTAAGTGAAATCACTCTTTCTAAGCACATTTAAATTCTAATGTTGCCTTAAAATCATTTGGAGATGTGTAACCTTTGCAGGTTATTCTCAACCTAGCCGACTACCAGACTTATCTCAGGAGCTTTGTAAAATGCAGATCTCTGGGCCCCAATCTTTGGTATTTTTATTCAGTACATTTTGGGTGGAACAATGGTATTAACTATGGAATATTTGGCGAATAAAATATGAAAACGCTTATAGAAAACCTATTACCTGTAAAGCCACCGTCTGTAACCCATCTTTTTATTCATGTATATCTTTTTATCTATGAATGTAAAATTTTCAAGTCAATGATATTTTCAATAACTTAGGGGGTCACTTTATAAAAATATAAATGAAGAAGAAATATATGTTTATGGCTAAAAATCAACACACTACATATCAATACAAATAAAAACATGAAAGAGTGCTCCTGTTATCCTTCAATAGCTGCTCTCACAGAGTTAGTTACTGTTAAATATAGATGTGTCTCTACAATCTTATTTTACAGTCTTTACCACGCTGTTTATGGCAAGATTGTGTCCCAGCCTCTTCTACCCTCTTTAATGTGGTTTCTTCTCATTTGCCCAATGTGTAACGTCACTCGGCCAGGCTATAGGGATTTTTTAAGAGGAAATTGTACCATATGTAGCTGTAAACTCAGTTGTGTCCATGGGAGGAGGTGAGTTCAGAATCTTCCTATGTCGCCCTTTTGAGCCTCTCATCCTTTATGTATTCACTTTGAATTTATTTCTGTCTGTATTTTACATAATCAAAATTGGACTACACATATTGTTCTGTGAATTGACTTTTTCACTTTGTTATTCTGATTTATATCTAGATGTATCTAAAACTATTTCTCTTAATGTTTTTATAGCTATATAGTATTCCATAGTATAAATAATCATAAACATTGTAGCCTTACTGTGCTTTTACTATTGTTCCTAACTTATTAGTTTTACCAAAAATAATATGTAATATATATTTATAATATATATGTAAGATGTATTGTATATATGTATATGTATCTTCATTTATTTGAAGTTTTTTTGCAGTATAAATTAGAAATGGAATTTCTGCATCAAAAGTTATGTGAACTTAAAATTTTAGACACAAAGAGACACATGCACGAGCAGGGGGACAACCACATGAGGACACAGGGAGGAGACGGCCGTCTGTAAGCCAAGGAGGGAGACCTCAGAAGAAAGCAAGCCTGCCAACTCCTTGATCTCAGATCTCCAGCCTCCTAAACTAGTGAGAAAATAAATCTTCATTGTTGAAGCCACCCAGTTGTGTGGTATTTTGTTGTGGCAGCCCTAGCAAAGTAACACCCGTATTTTCATCAAAGAAACAGAACAAGCCAGACCATGGGATTCACTGGGAATTTAACTGCCAGCTTCTACACAGCCTACTAGTAATATGCAACTATTTATTTAAGGGAGGCAGCTGGAAGTCTAAAGGATACAAAACTAATCTTAGGCCTGGGGAAAATAACGATTTTCACTTGAAAATACCCTAATTTTCATAACCAGTATTTTTTAATTCCCTGGGCATAGGTAGGCAGATATTTTTTCTCCCTTCCATCTCTCTCTGTCTGTCTCTGTCTTTCTCTCCTCTCCTGATAAACATTTCCTTCACCATCCTCACTGTGACTGGCCTTTTTTTCCCACAGGTTGGATAGGTGTGCTGATTAGGCTAGAAAACATCTGACGGGAGAGAAATGAGTTAACCAGAGACACGGTATGAGGTTCTAACTGGTAAACTTCTTCTTAACGTCCAGTTCAGACTATATACGGGTTGAGCAGGACCAGTAGCAAGAAATCAACTGATTTCTTCTACTTGTGGTTTACCCACTCGCATTATCTCATCACAGCAATGTCTCTTCTTTTGCCATCAGTCAATGGTGCTGGGAGCAACATCAAACACTGACCTGCACTGGAACGTTCTACGGATCACAGACATGCTCCCCCAGGAGCTGTGGGAAAACTGGCTTCACTCCAGAAGAAGTCAACCTGCCCTCATTCCTGCTCACTAATAACCTTTCCTCAATTTGTTTGGATCTTAATGACCTCAACCCTTCACAAGAGGTTTGTCCTCCTTTTTTTAACTTTTCCTCAACAGCAACACAAAATGGCAGATAACCCAAAGAAATGAATATAATTTAGATGTAAAATAAAATCTATCTACCAGTGTGTGTATGCAGCCTGTGTGTCTCATTGGCATGCACCAGATTGGACTAAATGGCAGGAATTTCCCAAGGGACGATAACCTCCAGATACTGCTACAAAAGCTTTATTCCCCACACTCTGCAAATTATTTAATTTAAACACTGCTTGATATGACTCTCTGAGGAGAAGGGTGTTTTCCCAGATCCATTTTTAATTTGTTGGTGTGTATATGCATGTGTGCACATAGAACCGGCCTCACAAACGCATTCACAGCTACAGAGACTAAGCACCAGCTTCTGATTTGCAGAACCTGGAGCTGCAAATTGCTGTCTAAAACTAGGAAAATGATGAAATGCACATGTAATTTCTTCTTTTTTTGGTGAGGAAAGAGGCAAAGGTTCAGTTGTTCATGTCCTACGGTCCCTACTCCCAGACACTTTCCATTTACTTGGGAGACATAACTAAATATTTTTTAAAATCATGTGCGTGCATGTGTGTGTGCACACACAGCTAATTTCTCATAGTAGAAAATGGTCACATCCATGGATGCATTTTACTAAAGCACGAGAAGCAATGCAAAGATTAAAGAATCCATTTCCATCAGCACTGGGTAGTACTGTATCATGGGTCAGGGAGATAATTTATAAAATTCTTTTAATCCTCCTGCGTCTTCCACTAGCTTAACTTCTCTTGCTTTTCTGCTACATGTTAATCAGGAAGGGGTACCTGTTGAAACAAAACCCTGGGCATTTTATTCAATATTATGTATTTTGCCAAATATCATCTTGAACAATCTTGCCTTTTAAAGGTCCCATTAAAGGATCCAAATGAATTCCTCCCCTAGACAGAGAAACCTTACATAAGGTTCCACAGAAGCGCTAACCCTGCCACAAACGCAGCCTTGCACACACAGGGCCCTCGCTGGAAACAGTCCTGTTATCCTGGCTAAAGCAACTTAAAAGTAAATAAGCATTAGACAATAATTTCAATATTAACTTACTCTTGTTTCTTCATCGGAGCAAGCTAAAAGCATGTGAACTCCTTTTCACCCTTCACCCCGGCCCCCTCTAGAGCTCTCCCTATGTGGTACCCTCAGCGCAGGTAAAGTGACCTCCTTCCTCCTACCAGCCTAGCTATTTATTGACATAAGCTTGCATTCTGGGGCATTATCAGCTTAATGCATAATTCAAATCTCTTGCATGTGGCTTGCACTTTTGCCTTATCCCCTGCATTCTAAATGAAAGATAAGAGGAAGTATTTCCAAAGTGGGCACACAAAAGGATTCCTGAACATCGATAAAGCCCTCTCCCCAGGCCAGTCCTCCCCTACCCCTCAGAACACTACTTGCCCTGTAGCTCCCACACACCCTCATAAGGGTGCCATATTGAGAAGAAAACAATCCCAGGGATGGAGGGAAAGTTTACACTGAGTGGGGACCCGAGAACCTTTGGGAAGAAGAGGTCTCTAAAAGTGGAAAAATCACAATTATTACCTTGAGTCAGATTCTAGACCGGCAGCCAGATGTTTTCAGCAAAAGCGATAGTTTCAAATCTCTGTAATTCAAAAAAAGAAAAACTAGCTTTAGAATGTGTATATTTCCCCTCAGTGGGTCAGGGAAGCTGTGTGTGGTGGGAGGGGAGAGAGGGCAGGTGGTAGGTGGGAAAGGCTTCTCAGTAAGATCGAGGGAAGGAGGAAGAGGAAAGCCAGAAGGGAGAAAGAGGAGAAGGAGAAAAGGGGCAAGAGAGAGGGTGAAGGGTTATGGGTACAAACTGACTGGGGGACACAAAGGGGAGAGAAAGATAGGAGTGTGAGAAGAGAGGGCTTCAAAATTAACTGTATTAGAAGGTTAATTCAGTCAAAGTCAATTCAGGAAAAGTAACTCCAGTGATTTTTTTTCCCCCCATACTGAATTGACTGCCTTCTGACTGAATCGATTAAATTAACTAGTTTTTTTTTCTTTTTAATGATGGGTGAAAAGGAGAGAAAACGAGCGAATAAGCCCACCCTGCAAATACACAGATCCAGGTAACCTCTATGCTCTGATTTGAACACATTAACAACTTGGCTGGTATAAAAAAACACACACACAGACACACACGCATATGTATGCATATGCTTATGGGTGTGACAACACTGAATTTTGTTGAAAAGTGCCACTGTTTTCCCTAGGATGTACACAAGCATAGTATATACCTACATACACATAATATGTATACTGAGTTTTGTTCTTTCCAAAAATTAATTGTCTTTTTCGAAAACAGATTATCCCTGATGGAGAAAGTATGCTGTACAAATGCACCAATATCATTTATCAGCACCATTTTTAAAAGTAAGGTTCACCTCCCCTAATAAACTTCCTCTTTTTTTTTCTTTTTGTTAACATCTTTATTGGAGTATAATTGCTTTACAATGGTGTGTTAGTTTCCGCTTTATAACAAAGTGAATCAGCTATATGTATACATATATCCCCATATCTCCTCCCTCTTGCGTCTCCCTCCCACCCTCCCTATCCCACCCTCTAGGTGGTCACAAAGCACCGAGCTGATCTCCCTGTGCTATGCGGCTGCTTCCCACTAGCTATCTATCTTACATTTGGTAGTGTATGCCCCCTAATGCACTTCTGCCGAAGTCAGGACATGATACTAAAAACCATAAGGTCACCAATATCATTTGGACTTATTACTAAATATGAGATTCTTGTAGATGCTTTTACATGCCTTTTGAGTCCACCAAGCAATAATTCCTCCTTTTTTATAAACATAATGACATGAATTATTAAAAAATTAAAGCATTTAGAATAATGGTCCTCCATACGCAAAGTATTTATTTCAACTTCATCATTCATAGTTTATTGCATTGGACTTTTTTTCATCAGTTTACTGCGTATTAGGCTTCCACTGAACTCATCAATAAGAAATGAATTTTGGTAACTTTCAAATCCACTAGATTATTTTTCCTTTTATTCGTAGTGAATTTTTCTTCCTCAGTGGTATTACTGCAATAAGTCAGTCATTATTTCTTTATGTTTTCCCTTTTTTCTTTAGTATTTCACTTCCCTTTACAGCACATCTTGTGATCACAAAGAAAAACAGAGACACTTACTTCTTTTAACAGTTGAAATTGCTGCAAGTGATTTAGCTGTCATTTAATTTGATACCACTCTTCTGTCTGTGGAGAAATATGTTAATGTACTGGAAATTATGTTAATAAGAAAAAGCATTATCTCATTTAATGAAATAAATACACAAATATTTCAAATAAAATAAAGAGGCAATCTTCACTGCGAAATGTCTCTTATGGTTTGTATAAAACAAACAAATGGGAAAAAAATTATGAATACACTGAAACACTGACAAAAAATTATGCCTACATTCAAAAGGGGAGGGGAAGTTTGGTAACTGAATTAGCCATAATTTAATCAAATATTTTTGGAAAACTCCGGGCACATATGAAGGATCAAATTATTAATTTTATATTTCTGATTGCTGCAAGAAAGATCATTTAATTTTTCTGGAATGGCCACGGGGTTTTTGAAAAGTTTCCTTTGTATTTTTTTCTCTTCTATTTCAGTTGGTCTTTCAATGATTGCTACTGCTTGAATTAATAATTATCAGCAATCTCATTGAAAATGTGACCCAACCCATGTAACTATAAGAAAGGTTAGAATTCCTTTGATTTTGCTAATCAAAACAGAGTCAATGAACTCGTTCCAAAGCTTTTATATATTAAAATTTATCTAATGCACAAAAAGGTTAAATAAATATTGTTAGTGATTTAAGCAAAACTTGAAGCAATTATGTAATAAAAGCATGACCACAGTAACAGAAACACATAATTAGCAATTTAATTACTGGCATGAAGACAAGCTAAAGATGTCAATAAAAAAAAAAAAAAAACTTTAGTGACAAGCTGATTTTATTCTCCTTACGGCAATCTGTGAGAAATATTCACCACCTGATGAATAAAACCATTTTTATACAAACTACCTATCCTTCCACAAACTGAAATACCCAATTTAAAATATTTCTGATTTCATTTCATTGCATAGTAAATCATTACATTTTTCTCCCATTTAGATTAGCACCTTCTCTTCTCTGAAAATACAATATTTCCAGTCAGCCAGTAAAGAACATTATGTTTTTTTAAATGAGTTAAAGTAGCAGGTGTTCTTTGTTTCAATTTCATTTCTTTCCAGCTTCAATAATGTGTTTGACAGAAATGCTTCCTTGTGTATGACATTCCAAATATTCTATCTTTCTTATCCTTCTAAGTTTCAGCTGAGAAGCACACATAAACCATGGATTGTTTTAAAAGGAGATAAATGCCAACTATAGTAGAAACAGTCAGGCTAATGAGGCATTCCTCTAGGGCTTTCACAATTTCTTTTTCTCCCCCATCTCTGTATTTAGAGTTATGGTGGGAGGTAAAGAAGAGAAATGAGTAAGTTTAGTTTATTGTGATATGATCCACTTGTTTTTTTTCAGCACCATCCCAAGTTTCAGATTTTCAAAATCTTGAACTACTTATATTAAAAGTGTTCAATGAATGCTTACTACCTCATATGTCACTGGTATTTTACCAGTAGCAGAAAACAGATATTTCAAGATAGAACCATACTGAAAGAAGTTTTCCATCTTGTGATAAAAAGTGAATCATCTTGGCTGGTATACAATAGCCACTTGTACAAGCCCAGTGCATGGAGTGAAATCATGAAAGTCAGACTTGCTAAGAAGTTTTGTCTATAAATACCCTTAGGGCATGATGGAATACACTTAAAAAAATAAACTCTAGACACAAAGAACAGAATAAATAATAATTCCTAATAACATTGCCTTTTATAATTAACCCTACTGATTCTAATCATTTGGTATATAGTTCCAATCAGATATCTTAACTAAATATTCCAGTTTTGAAAGAAGGGTATATAATACCAACTCAAAGTTTCTAAGGAAATTGAAAATGTTTTAAAAGCATATTTTACTTGGCTGCAATTTGATAATGTGAAGAGAGCAAATATAACTGGGAGATGACTTTTTGGAACCTCCTGCCTAATATATTGGTTACTAGAACCATTCATTTCTTACACATATTTGTATTAGAGGTCCCTTGCTTCCATAAAACGTTCCCTTTTCTAGTGGGCTTTTCATCACTGTTCATTATATATCACAATCAGCTTCTAAGTTTCTGTTTGAACCATAAACCTAAACTTACTTGGATTTTTCAACTGTAATCATCTAGGCCTTGAAACTCTCTTGCTTTCTCTACTTTATGGTCCAGATACAAGTTGTCATTAACAAGCATGTTAATTTACAAACCTCCAGGGAAGACCCCATGTATTAGCCAGCAATGGTACCTGCCTTTGGGATGGTTAAGCAATGGTACCTGCCTTTGGGAAGCCCACAGTCTAGCTAAGAAGATGGTGTGCCAAAGATAATGTCACATCATAATTCAAGTGTAGTTATGATAAATGCCAAACAGTTGACACAATGAATCAAAAGGTTCATAAAATAAAGGGAGCACAGTGTCTTGTGGGCAGATCCCTTTATACGTGGGTACTATGGGAGAATCCTATAAAGCTTTAAAATGCAACATCGCATTTGAATTTATGAACTGAACAGCCCCTTGTAGAGGTGAAGAACTCAGGATTCAAAGAGGTGAGACAATTTACCCAAACAAAAATGTATTCGAATGGGAACTCGATAGTTTCTGCTGACTCTAAGTTCTAGGTATAAATAAGAAAGCATTGGAGATGCAGGGATGAGCAAGGAGATATGTCAGGTAGAGAGGAAGGGAAGGGACTCATGAAACAGGTACAGGACAAGGTGAATTGTTTACCTTGGGAGAGTAGCAAGAGCAGTGAGGCAAAGACTGGAGATGAAAAAGATGGGAACAATGGAAAATTGGGAGTGTGTCTTCTGGGCAGTGAGGAGTCTCGGATGATTTTCTGAACAGAATGCAAGCATGATGAGGGCAGAGTAGAGCAGGAATCGGAAAGGTGAGAACCAAGAGGCAACAGGTGGATGCTGTTGGTACTCCACCCAGACTCCTGTCCCCCCAGAGGCGGCCCTCTTCCAGCTGCGGGGAGTGTTGGCTGCTTAAGGTCCTCAGCTGCCCCCTCTCCTGCAGAACTGTCCTCAGCCTACAGGATCCGCTTCCCCAGAGAGGTTCAAACTCCCTCCCCATCAGCCCATACAAGGACTGCCTGACACAGGGGTACAAAAGCCAGCTCCTTCGACTTGAGGGACATCAGCTTTGTGGGGTAAGTTGAAGTGACCCTTTAGCTGAAGCCACATGCCCTGTCCTGCGTCCTCACTCCTTTCTCCTCTCAATGCCCTCCTTGTCTCAGGCTCTGCTGCTAGGAAAACCCGACCCAAGAGGAGGCAATCTGAGCCTACACTGTCCTCCTCTCCCTTAGGGGAAAGAATGATTCATGCTGTTAACATGAGTTAACAGGTTAGTGACAGCAACTTCACCGGACTCACCCAAAACTATCAGTGGCACAGGAAAAGCAACCAGTTGGTACAGGGAGGCCCACCTAGATATGAGGTTGCTTTACTGGGCTTCTTGGCTTTTAATGGTTCAAAAGAATGGAATTGTATGGAATTGAATGGGGGAAAGTTTATAATTCCGACCACAGTAGTCTGGCCATGAGAGAGACAAAGAAGCCTTCACCTTGGGGGGATGTGGAAAAAACAGAATACTCTCTTATGATAGTACCCACCAGCAACTCAGGACTTTCCCTTCTAAACCCCATCAGGCTTCACAGATAGTCAATCATTAAGTTCCATTTCTCATCCAATGGGAAACATCCCTGCTGTCTGCAAAAAAACAAACCCTAAATTTACATCCATGTAAACTGTGAAATGAAAAAAGAAAACTTATAATACTGGGAAACCAACAAGCTTTCCGGTTTCTTTTAAAATATAATCAGATTTATGTTGCACTCCACATAAATACCACTGTATCTTGTATTCTTATACAATGCATTGATATTCTCCATTACACCATTTAGGCACATTAATAATTGTTTGTTTGTGTCTAGGTGAGAGTTTCTGAGTCTTCTTTCAAAAACCCCTGGTGCTACTCAATATGATGATTACTTGCCACAAAAAGAAAACTTTTCTTCAATAACTTTCAGAGCATAAATTGTAAGACAGCTTACAATAGTTTTATACTGAGGGAGGAGTGGGCCGGGGACAACCCAGAGGAGAATAATGAAAATTATCAGGCTCAATGCACAAAACTTCACGAGCTGATATGGTTATATTTTCTTTTCTTAGTGAGTATCCTTTCGTTTTCATGAGCAATTTCTTTAAAATAATTTGTATCTAATATTCAATCTTTCTCCCTCTTTTCTATATCGCTAGCTACCTGATCGCCCACTTCTCTCTTCCTGCCATATATTGTTACCAAATGTATTCTCAGATGAGTATCCTGCTTGTGCAGTGGGATTGGATGATTATTCGCAAAAATTAATAGAGAGGTCAAAGAGAATGTGAAAATGTGACAGCAGCGTTCTCAACCTTGAAAAAGCTTAACCTGGGAGCCTGGTGAACATACAGATTCCTGGGTCTCACCCCAGGCATCTTAGATACAGTATCTGAGGACAGGCCAGGAATCTCTGTTTAACAAGTACTATGGGTGATTCTGATTCTGGTGTCTGCGGACCAGACCTTGAAAGCCTCAGCTCTAGTGATCTCACACTAGCTTTGAACCATCTTTGCGTGTCGTTTATAATCTCTCTTCTACTAAAAACCTCTTTTCTAGCCTAGATGACTGGGTTATGGTAGGCTTGACTGTTCCTAACTTACCACAAGGAATCACCAAATCCTTGCTTTAAAACCATGATGCCTACCTTGAAAGGTACTCCCATATGGGGGGAGAAACATCAGCCAGCCAGAATAACAGACAACTCCGGAGTGTTGTTGTTACTTGCCTTCAAATACAGCCACCAACTGCCCCTAAATAGACAGTGGCCCTTCAAGTAGATCGAGCCATTTGGAGATGAGACTTGGTCTCAGGTCAGGTTTTGAGAATGGACTCTCACCCTTTACAGTGATGCATTTAAAATCGAGTAACCTTTGCCTAAATGCACAGTTGGCTAAGTATAAACTATCAATCTGTTGCTGACTTATTTTCCCTCTAAGTAATGAAGAAATACTCAGAAAAAGATATTTCACTTCCATCTGGGATAAGGTAATTCCTCTTCAACATCACACATATTTGTGCACCAACAGGAATGAGCCCCAACTCAGTTTCTCTAATTTCTGGCAGTTTCTTAAAATAAATATCCAGGGCCACTAAAATGAACCCCAATAGTACTAGCAATGATAAAAATAAAAGAGGCAGACCTTAAGACATTTAAATATAAAGACAAATTGATATTAGATGCTTCTCCAAAACACTATCTATCTCTGGGGCAAGTAAAATGAAGCCAACACACAAAGGAGTACTTGCATGCTTGTGGGTTGTGTGGAAAGAGGTGCCGGGGAGAAAGGTGCTTTTTTAATTGAATGTAATCCAACAAAGATTTGGCAGACTACATATTTAAAAGGTTGGGAATGCTTGCAGAAATTGATTCGTTCACACTGTTGTGAATCATTTAGCACACACTTCAGAGAGAGTTTAGCATCTTAGTCTCTGCCTCCCACTTCCTAAGAAAGGCTGTTAATCAAAATGAAGACTCCTAGAGGCAGCCTCGGGAATGGGACAAAGAGATGAGCAGGAAGGAGCACCACGGGGAATGATTTTTCTCCTCTAAGGGCGGGGTTTTTTTCTCCTTTCAGCATGGAAGTTTTAATGCAATAGCGTCATATAAATTAATATATAGATTCTCAGACTGGGGTCATTATTACAGTTACATAAAAACAAAAGCAAGTCCTATATTTAGGAAATGCTTTTGAATGCCCGAGTCCAAAAGTACCCATTTCACTTAAATGCAGCTCTCTCCTCCAAATTGTAAGATTATAGAGTAAAGGAGATTATTACTGTAAATTACCTAAATGAAATGATTAAAAGCATCTGTATTTGTAAAAATCTTGCCATGATTATAAAAGAAAATTAAATCTCCTTCTTAAAAAAATGGTACAGGCCATTTAAGTGCATTTTTAAAAATAATAAATCTACCAATTCAGTGGTGGACTATAGACCAGGACGTTAGAAATAAACCATGTAAAAGTTGAAGTTCACACGTGCACACACATACACGAAACTGATAACGTAATAAGGTCAAGAAAATTTGATAGATTTCTTTTCTTTTGAAAGTACCAGTAAATTTATTAGAACTTTCAAAAGAAAAGATGATAAATTACCAGTTAAGTAAAATATGCAAGCAATAAATTGTTAATGGTTAGGGGTGATAAATGATGTTTTCAAATAATTACAATAACAAAAAAAATCATAGTAAAGAAAAAATACACAGAGTAAATATGTATTTGCTTTCTGGAAGATGAACAAAAACAAATGTAGAGGTTTCCAAAACCAAGGTAAGATGAGTAGCAGCAGTAGATGGGATTAAGTACACTAACCACATCTCACATAAGATCCCCCATTCACTAGGCCACGACCACTATTCACAAAGTAAAACTCTTGCACGTGTGCCCTATTCCCAAAAAGGTCTTCTCCCTCAATTACTGCAATATAATAATGAGCTGTATTAACATCATATCCATCTAGGAAAAATAGTCCTGGAAAGGGGAAAGTGAAGAAGAGGAATTCATTTTTCAAGTAGCTGTGCTAATCGAGATACCCAAATAATCCAAATAACAGCTCATTTAAAGGTCGCTTACACATTTGGTTTTAAGGTGCATAATACTGATAGCCATTTTAATCCATCCCTTGGGTAGACAGAACAAAAGTAATGAGAGACAAATTTACTGCTTCATCATTTGGCCTAAAGCAGAAACTCTGATCCTTAATTCTTTGTCTTAAAACACCTATTTCATGCCTTCGGTATGTCAATACAGAATATTTTTAATTTAACTTTCATAGCCACCCTATTCCTATCACCATTTTATAGGTGATGATGAGGGCAGAGAGTGGGTGAGTACCTTGCCTGGCTTTGTGCATTCACACCCTGTCTCACCAGTTCTCGTTCTAAATCAAAGGCACAGGGAAGCCATCCAGTGCCGTCATCGTTTTCATATTCATAACCCTTGGTCAGAGCTTCCGCTCTCAAGCCTCAGTCGAGTGCCTTCTTCTCTATGTAATTAGGTTACAAAAAGGAATTTCATAACATGGATTCTCTTTCCCTCCATGTGTAAAGTCAATATTCATTTGTTTAAGAGTAGCAACTTGTGACTAGAGATGGGAATGCTGAAAACGTGATTCCTATAGACAAGGGCGATCTCATATGTTGTTTAATTTTAAACAGTGGTTCTCAACCCTGGCTGCACCATTAGCATCACCTGGGGAGCTTTAAAAGAAAATTCTTGCCCAGGCCCCATCCCCAGAGATTCTGAGTTAATGGGCTGGGGTGGGGCCCAGGCACTGGTATTTTTTTTTTCAAAAGCTCCCTAGGTGAATCTAAGGTGCAGCCATGGTTGCGACCCACTGATTTTACAGCCTGGGTACCGCAGCCAAAATATAACTACACGATGAGGCAGTACAGCTGATTTCTAACCTACAGTAGACAATGGATTTACACTCATAGGCAAGTGGATCTTAGTTTGTGAGCAAGAAAATGGGAATAATAGTCTACTACATACCAAAGCTAAAGAATTAAATTAGAAGCTTTTCTTCTTATCCCTTCCAGATATGGTTGACCTGAAGCTCAAAACACTTGTTTAGGTATCCTGAAGGAGAGGAATTGGGGCGTGAGTACAAGAAAAAGGATATTATTAGCACCAATTCTTTAAAAAAAAAAAAAAGAATCAACATTCTCCATTTATACAGGGGGAACAAATGTATTAGATAAATACATGTTAAAAGCTAGTTTAGAATAATTTTTGAATTGCCTTTTCTCAACATCTCATTTCAAATTCACATGTACTTTTATACAATTTAAGATCCTTGGAGGCAATGAGGTATTGTTATAAGATGGATGGATTCATCTTCCAACATATTAGGATAATGGCACTGCCCATATTCAGGCTTCAACCTTTACCTGAGAAATCTCTGCTAGGAAAAAAACCCAACCCTGAGAGACATGTGTCAAAACTTAATCATTCCACTTCAGTAAAAAGTTACCTCAAAATGATAGCAGACCACCATTTTCTTTTAATTTTTAAAGAAAAGTATTCCAAATAGTAATGACATTCAAAGCACTTTAACTGCACTGATGCTTTCCAGGTTCCCAGTCACAGCACCGTGTTAATAGCAGCATTGTGAATGCCTTCAAGTAAAACCAGTAGGGCAGATATTTCATTAAAATCTTAGATTCCTTTTTAACTCCGGTGGTAGGATTGGGTGACATGATAATTACGTTATACAGAGATTTATTACATTTTGATATCAGGCAACATCCCTTGGCCTATATCTGTATCTGTGATATACCTGAGGTTTTCACGGAGAGCAAGCCTGGTACAAGAGTGATGAGGAGCTCAAACACAATACTTGACCTAAATACATTATGTAGCACCGGGTATCTGTTAAATAGGTCAACCTGGGCTCTTAAAAGTTATGCAAAACTTATTTCTGCCACACAGGAGATATGTCACTAGTCAAGCTGTATAAAAATCAGCTTTCTAGGCAGGAAGAAATGCTCCTCATCACTGGGGGTGAAAAACTCTTTTGCTATACATAAAATGTCTTAATACTATACTACCGCTTGTCATATGTCTTTAGGCCACAGAAGTAATAAAAGCAATGAGGCTGATGAAATGCCTAACAATTCAGGGATTCATTTAAGTGGACGGGAGTTCTTTGAACACTGCTATAGAAATTCTTACTCTTCCAGAAAAAGCAAATGAGATTTCGAAGGTGCACAGGTCTCAGCTACCAAACCTAAGCGATGCCTGTTATCACAGGATGCAGACCTGGCTGATTGCTTTCAGCAGTGAAGAAATGTGGGAAGTTCCAGCTCATCGGGGCTAAGGTGGTTCCACCTCTACCTCCACTCCTACTTGGGACAAAGTTATCTTGTCCTTGCTCAACGTGGCTTCATTAGTTGCCTTAGGTGCTCAGGCTGTTATTTTTAAAACATCAAATAAATTGAAGGCTCGCAAAACTCTTTCCACCCTCAAATCAGTAATTTTTTATGGTGCTAAAAAATTGTGCATGACCCCTAGACGCTAAAAACATAGCCAATGGTTCTCAAAGCGTCGTCCCAGGGATCAGTATCATCCACAGCAACTGGAAAATTGTTGGAAATGCCGATTACAACCCACCCCACGGAGATGCACTTAATCAGAAACTCTGGGGAAGGATGCAGTGATTTGTGCTTTAACTGGCCCTCCAGTTTGAGAACCGCTGAACTAAACTATCACTTAGCTTGAGAGTGGATCTAACACTTCCAACATAACAAATCAACTCTTAATTATACTTACAATTAGGAACAAGAATTAAGGTAAATTAAAGAACATCCTGGGCTTCCCTGGTGGCGCAGTGGTTGAGAATCTGCCTGCCAATGCAGGGGACATGGGTTCGAGCCCTGGTCTGGGAAGATCCCACAAGCCGCGGAGCAACTAGGCCCGTGAGCCACAACTACTGCGCCTGCGCGTCTGGAGCCTGTGCTCCGCAACAAGAGAGGCCGCGATAGTGAGAGGCGCGCGCACCGCGATGAAGAGTGACCCCAGCTGGCCGCAACTGGAGAAAGCCCTCGCACAGAAACGAAGACCCAACACAGCCATAAATTAATTAATTAATTAATTTAAAAAAAAAAGAACATCCTCAGACCTCATATTAGCCAACATCAACCTCTTCCTTCAAATAAACTTTTATAAACAATGGGCAAGTACAATGTTTATAAGAGGGTCCCAACCCTTTCCACTTGAACTGAAAAACTTACGGGACTTCTCTGTTTCTCGAAATATGAATTAAAGCAGTAGACTTGTTCAGAAGAAATAAGGTGTGAGGAAAGCTAAAGCAATTACTCCAACTACTCACTAATCATATTCGCTTAGGAACTGAAAAAAAAATAGAGTTTAATAAGGAAGGTAATTCATAACAAGTGCTATTTGTGGGCTTTTTAAAAACACACATTTCTTGAAGACTAAACCTTCATAGGTAGGCACTGGGGAATATAATTCCCCAAATCCCCATAGATTCGTGAGCAAAATAATATATACTAAGTTTGGTTATTTGGTCCCAATCAGTAGCTCTGACATGCTAAATAAAATTACATGCTTCAGACGTCTCACTGAAGGACTGAGCTTTTACCTCTCATCTCATTACCCTCCACACGCTCTTAGTAGGTTAGTTTAATGTATTTGAGTTCCATTCCAAGAACGCAAACTCTTATGATTTTTACATGATTGAAAAACATTCATTAAGGAGACAGGAAATGAAGTGTATGCAAATTTGAAGCAAGCTAATAAAATACGTTTCTTTAAAGAAAAAAAAATCTATCTGTTCCTGCTAACCCACTAAAAACAAAACTCAGAGCAAAACAGATCACAGCTGCTCAGCTAAACTGTAATATGCTCTGGGAAAAGGCACCCACCTTACCCCATACACCTGTTTGCCAACAGAGAGGCGGCAGCAAAATCTGCACGAGGAAATTCAAAGGCATAAAGTAAACAAGATCTTCATTTCACATTATCACAGTAGACTCTCAAACAGGTTTTTACTACTAGCTTCTTGCTGATATACTGAACTTCACAGAGGCTAGCCACCACCTACTGCAGGTACCTTCTGAGTCAAATTCAGTTCCTCTGGGACAAGTGATTATTTTCTTCTCTCTCTGACCTAGTGAATGCAGCAATGCTCCACACATACGGTATTTCTGCCCTAAAGGCATTTATGTCCCACCACCTTACCTCCTAATGCTCATAATAACGCAAGGCAAAGTGACAAAAATAAGTCTGTCCTTAGTTTGCATATCGAAAACAAAATCCATACAATGCTGCTGCTGCTTCTATTGCTTTGTTATTTCATCATTATTCACCACAGTTCTTGCCTTCATTTGCAGAGTTTGGGTTTTAATGTAATGGCCATTCAATAAAAATGTTGCTTTTAAGGGTTTGCATATCATCCCATTTTCTCTTCATCCCTTCAGCAACCATATGGCAAGCAATCAGGTCTGCAATCACTAGGTCCATATTATGTAGAGCATGATTTCGGCATTATGCTATTACCCATCTGCTTCTATAGAAAAAGACATGAACCCGTGTATAAGAGGTCAGTGGTTTCACCGCACACCATATTCCAGAAATCTATCTCTGTTCACTTGAGATCACTTTTGTGATTTACTCTAGTCTCCAGGCCAGACTTTCTCTCCCTCTCTCCTTTTTTTTGTTTTTTTAAAGAAATACAATCAGCACAATTTGTCTGTCTGCCTATTGTATAAAATTATTTGTAACTCTCAGGGGAGGCACTTAAACTTTCTTACTTAAGGATATTTATCCAGAGATTCTGCACTTAAAAAAAAATGTGGGCGGTGGAGAGAGGAGAAATCAATCTCACCTGATTTTACATTTTTAACTGTCTGCACAATAAAGATGACAGAATCTTCAGGCAGAAGCAGACACAGAGGAAGAGGGAAAGTTCAGGCTCCTGCCTCCAATTTGAGGGCTCCCAGCACCAACCTAGACTAACCAATTCTTCTTGGCTCAAGGAAAGTGCTATATATAAATCTATATATCTGTATCTATTTTCTTTCCCATATATATGTCTGCCATGTGGGTTCACATACATGATCTTTGAAGAGCAGACTCAATTGGAGTGCTGAATGCTAATTCAGTGGAATGCTTATTTGGGTATTTCATAAACAGAGCACTTACAATGAACTTCAGATGCAATCAATTATGCCTATAGAAAGACTCAAGGTTTGGAATTCCATGTACTGTAATAACCCAATGACTTTATTACGTAAAACTTCTTATAAAATACTTCCACCGTTTTCTACACTGTTTCAAACTATTGTTGGCTTTTAGGAAGCAGGATAGGAATACACCAAATGGGCATGAAGCCTGAGGCACGGAATCTTTTGCAAAATCTATTGGGGCCATCAGAAGTGGCTCAGAGCAGATGTGCTTTCTGCCCCATCCACTGGTTCTCAAACCAGCTGGTGAAGTTTAAAAAATTCTGATACCTGGGTCCAAACCCCAGAGATTCTGAACTTAATTAATCTGGGGTGTGGCATGAACTATTGGATTTTTAAATCTCCCCAGGTGTTTCTACTGTGCAGGCCCAGATTGAGAAACTCTGGTCCAATAAGACATAATTAAATAAAGATCATCTTATTTCATTTCACCATTTAACAAATACAGTGACAGTGTAGGGTGTCAGTACTACAAAAATTAATGAAAACCGTAAAACGTTCAAGGTATAACAAGGCAAAAAATTACAAGCTGACAACCATCAATTATGAAATAAATATTATTCAACACTGGAAATAACAAGTGATAAGACTTCTATGTAGATTTGGGCTACTACAGTTTTTATTTACAGCTTTCAAGAAGCCTGAATGTCATAGAATATGCATTAACAATGTTAATGCTGGAACTTTAGTAAAATACTGACATTTAATTAAAATTCTATAATTAAGAATGATCATTACAATGTAATAGAAAAAAATAAAGCCAAATTACTCAGTATTTATTTGTACATACTAGTAATTATTCACATAAAAAGTATACAGGAAGAGGCTATATATCACTTTCACAGATCACATGTGATCATAAACTGAGGGTTTTGATGTGTGTTGTATTTTGAAATCAGTATTCTTTAAGGGCCAATACTAGGGAAAGCAGAACTGAATTATTCACAGGTTTTAAAAAGATAGTCTCAATTCCATTAATGTTTAACACAACTTGCTACAAGCAAAAAAATCTAAAATTAATACTGATTCTCAGAGCTTAACTCACAGAACTGAGCAGGAAATACATGGATAAATGGGAAGTAGATCTGTATTGAGGCTGTTGAGATTCTTTCTGAAAAATCCTCTGCCCACCCGACAGACAACCGGCTTGCAAACAAGAAAAACAAACAAATAAATAAGAAATAGATAAATAAGAAAAAAACGTACTAACCCTTTCTGATCTGGAAGGGCAGAAATTACTCAAAGAGAAAATTCTCATTTCTCCTCCTGTCTCACACCACCTCCTTCCCCACTCTCCTTTTTCCTCCAAAGCCTTCAGGCTTTTTCAACCTTAATCCCCTCTCCATACTGCAAAATCTACCACAAACATCTCATTCATCCAAAGAGTGAATGCAGAAAAATAGTGAAAATATGTTGTTGCTCAGACAGTCTATATTTAATCAAGACCCAAATGCTTAAATGGATGGAACTTTAATGGCAATGTTCAAGTATTAAAATTCACAGGACTGCATCTGGGCACAGTACTCAGTAGCCTAACTCCATCTTCCATGGCCATGGCCACAGCCACCCACAAGAGCACATCTTTATGCAGGAGAAACAACTATTTCTAGGACTCTAATCTTGTTGGTGGATGTGCCCCTGTCTACACTGAAAAATGGCAGACCTCCGATGTCCCCCCTCCGTCGGTTGGACATCGGCACATCATGGGAACTGATCCATAGAGGTTGATTCTAGTGGGTATTATCCACAACCACATGTCTCTCTGAATTTGTTCAGTTTCATAGTCACTCATTTCTTTCCTTTATGTATACCTTTCAACATCATCATTCCTTAATCATTTCCTCTCTATTAGAACTCACCTTCTATGGCTCATGCCCTCAATGCTCAAATCAACTGAATCAGAGTTTGGTTAAGAGGATGTGAGCAAGTCATTTTGCTTAGTGGTGCAGGAAAGTCATTGTTCATCATTTTTAACATCCCACAGAATAGAAACAAAATATGTTGATTGATTAGATGTTGATACAAGTCATTATTCATTATCAAAAATCCTTTCCAAAAGTTGATTTGAACTGAGTTAAAATACAGAACGTATATACAATAGGATTAAATGGTTTTAAGCATTAAAAGAAAGAAAAGGGAAATAGTCCAGGTGTGAAGGTTAAAATAGTTTCCATGATTGTCATAAAATTTGGCCCTGTGCTTCCTGGCAGTCAAGGAAAGAAAGAAACATGGTAATTTATATAAGCTTTAATTATCATAAAGAAATGAGCACAGTAGTTCTTCAAATTAGACAAAGATTTCCCTGGCACTAAATTTTGGAAGACTGTCTCATGGGGATATTATACAGGTGGTATTGAATAGCATAATTCCCACTGCCTTCAATAATCTTTTTTATTGCAAAAGAAGACATGGACACTGGATCTCTGTGCATTCATTTTGTGTACCCCCTTTTCCCATGACTTCTTTCTCTTATCATATTTTCTCTTTACCTTTATTTCCAACAATATCATTACTATTTTTGTTGTTGCTATTATTATTCTCTTTAAAGTACTATATTACATATATTTTGTAAGCTACCTTCATCTTTTTGATAACAATGCAGAGTATAGAAAGTAAATAACTAATTTTTAATGAAGAAGTATTGATCATCAGGTTTGGAATGTAATACTTAGTTGAGACTCTTGCCACCCAAGCTGAGATTCCTGGTAATTTGTGGATTGCCATGATCTAAGTTCATCGTAGAGACATAATCGTCTAAGGATTAGACTCCACGGCATTGTTTTTCAAACTTTAACGTGCATGTGTGTCACTTGTTAAAGACGAGGATTCTGACTGAGTATTTCTGGAGTCAGGTCTGAGATTCTGCATTAGTGACAACATCCAAGATGATGCTAATGCTGCTAGTCTGTCGACAAAACTTTGAATAGCAAGGATGGGTAGTCAATGACCGAGGCCACACTCTCTATTCAGGACACAAGTATTCTACGTTGCTAACTCGAAGTCCATAATCTTGGGAAACCAAGTGAGCAGCTAGTAGAGTTTCATTATATTGAGAAAATTGTGGAACCTAGCCATATTATCTCTGCATGCAAGTGGACCAATTACCTGTGAGCGCTCTTGGCTGTATGTTAAAAGGTTCTCAGTCTCAAATCTCACACATGTTTAGTCTGCCTAATTGCTAATTGGTTTTGGTTGCTTGCAAATTTTGTCTCTGGTCAATTGAGATAGTAAGCATCTTGAGAGCAAGCACTATGTTTATCCATCTTTGTTATGCCCCACTTCTCCCAGCCAGTAGCAGTTACAGGTGTTTCAGAAATACAAGTTGGTTGTAAATGAACAGTCAACAACTAAAATGCAATGATATGGTCCTAGCCATGGTGACTAACAAGCAATATTCAGGTTTGAAAATCATTAAAACCTTAAATGTCTAAACGTTTTAAGAAACAGGCAGCATATAGTTGACAAAAAACACATCATATTTAAATTACATTATTATGAATCTTGCTTTAAAAGCCATCCATTCATTCATGAATTCATTAAACATTTATTGAGCACCTCACTGCTTACAGTCTGTTGAAGTTGACAGAAATAAGGCTGACATAATTAAAATCCAAAGAGAACCAGATAAACTAAAAACACTGTATTAGTCTGGGTCCTCTGAGACACAGATGCTGAGATGGGATTATAGGAGAGGTTGGGAGAGCCCTTAGACCATGATGTACTCTGAACATGAGGGAAGAATGGATAGCTTCTACATAGGTAGAAGCTTCCTAGACCATCCTGCTAGGAAGGCTTAGCAAGCTGTAGGGGAGTCTTTGTGCCAAAACTGGCTGTCAGAGGAGATCCAAGTGCCCGAGGAATACCATGTGAGTAAATATAATTTAATATTTATATTTGACACTCTCACACAAATGAAATATGTAACTAAATATACTCAATAAAACCACATGTACCTCAATGTAAGGGAAATATTAACATGCTATGTGTTAATAGATTCCTCTGTTCAGTCAAATTATATCATTTGAAATTCATGATACTGTTTTTAGATGAGCCTATTTTAGACATGACCCTGTTTTTAGGTACTATAGGCATCTAGCAAAATAAACTCACGCATACACACACATACCTTAAACCAAGTTAACTACCTAACTCCAAACCTTTGTTTTACTTGATTTATTCTTTAAACTATAAAGTCAGTTATAATCCTTGTATTTATCTTATAGAAGTGTTATTTTACTTGTATTTGCATATGGTTAAAATTGCCCAATATAATTTTTTATGAATTTCAAATAGACTCAAAGCAGTAAGAATTTAAGATGCATATTACTTTATTCATTATTTTAAAAATAAGGAACAGGGGTTTCCCTGGTCACGCAGTGGTTAAGAATCCACTTGCCAATGCAGGGAACACGGGTTCGAGCCCTGGTCCGGGAAGATCCCACATGCCGCGGAGCAACTAAGCCCGCGTGCCACAACTACTGAAGCCCGCGTGCCTAGAGCCCGGGAGCCACAACTACTGAAGCCCGCGCACCTAGAGCCCGTGCTCCACAACAAGAGAAGCCACCACAATGAGAAGCCCACACACCACAACGAAGAGTAGCCCCCCCCTCGCCACAACTAGAGAAAGCCTGCATGCAGCAACGAAGACCCAATGCAGCCAAAGATAAATAAATAAATAAATAAATAAATAATTTTTAAAAAATTTATTAAAAAATAAAAATAAGGAACATACTTGTTCATTATTTTCTTTATACATACCTACCAGTTTTAACCATTGAGTCAGGATGAATTTGAGAATACTTAATATCTTTAAAATAAAAATCAATGCGTTTCATTGATTATAAAGTCTATTTGTTAGTTGATATCTGGTAAAAATCCGTAGTTTTATTTTTCTATTTCTTCCAAAAGTTTTTTGTATATGAGTCAATATTCTATTTTTTGGCAAAAATAATGTACACTTCTACATTATCTGATCACTATTTCTCAGTTCAGTATTAAATGCACTAGGGGACAATTTAAGTTCAATTTGTTATACCATTCAAATTTTATAATCCATTTCATTTGGTTGCCTGCATTGCCATTTTCTGGCCAGCCATGAATCGGCTTCCCCCGTGTATAGATATGATTGCCCAGTTTGATGTTCAAAAGACTCTGGATGAGCACATTTTCGGTCCCTTGGATTGTCCATTCTCATCCCCAAGGAGGTACACGGTAGGTTAGGAGGGCACTGTCATAGCTAAACTGTTTGATCCCTGCTGCTGTTTCCCAAAGATATAGAAATAAAAGATGCCTGTGGCTCCTCTATTATTCTATTTTGTCTTGTTTTAAATGTGATGGCCTAACCTTTCACACAAGCAGCAGGGAACTTTGAACTTTTCAGAATTCATTTAAAAATATTCGGTTCACTATTTGTTAATGATATAAAATTATATCACCACAGAATTTACCATGGACCTGTGAAATATGAAATAATTTACAAGACTAAAAGAATCCTTTTCCTTCTAAACCTGAGAATAAAATTTCAAGAGAAAAAGAAATCAAATAAGACCTCAAGATATTACAGTCAGAACTGGAGAAAGCTTATGTCAAAACCCAATTCTTATGGGAAGAGGTCAAACACCAGAGCTAGGAGAAATCTGACACGCTTTTCTGTGATTAGGGCGTATGAGATTGCTTGGCGTAAGGGAGACAGAGGAAGGTTCCATGGAAGGTTACATCCTTGCTCTTAATGAATGTTTGCCACATTTATACATGTATACATACACATACATACATATACATATACATACGTACACTATATGTACACATATGTATGTATGTATATTTCATAATAATCACATTGGAATGAGGTCTTTTCCAACATCGTGCTCTCACCATAATTAAACATTTCAGAAGGTGAACTGAGGAGCCAAAGAATCTCAGCAATAAGATTATAAATCCTTCCTATCCCAATACAAGTGCAAATAGAGCTCCTGAAAAAATGAAGGAAAGAGAAAAAGAAACAAAATAAGGTAAGAACCCCAAATGGATTGTTTCTTGGAAGAGAGGTTCATATTTAATTAGCATGACTGCATTTTTATAACTCATATTAAAACAAAACAAAATGAAAAAAATTAGCAAAAAAGTTAAGCTGAAGAGGTTCTCAATTACTAATCAATATGACTATAATCTAATTTGTAACATCGAATTTTATTGTTCCATACTCATGGAAAATTACCACATCAGAACTCCACACAAAAAAGTAAGATATCATATTTATTTAAAGGGTCTTCAGATTACAACCACATAATTCCATAAATATGCTCTTAAACTTTTTAAAATAACTCTCATGGCACTTTTAAATATTTGCATGGAATGATTAAATAATAATAATTACTATTATTATTATATCTGTACAACAATAACAGTAACAAAACATCCCTGTTAAACAAATCCTTCCTGGACTTCGACGACCTAGACGTGGAGAGGTGGCAAATACATGGCATATCTGTTGTCATGCCACTCTCCTACTACCATGGCACATATCAATAATCAATAAAGAGACTCTGCAGCTAATCTCAGACTCACCTCAGAAGTCTCCATGTGACACTGGACACAGCTGCTGCCAATCCATTGGATTTGGCAGGTGATCTGAAACCTATTTGTCAATGCAGACCTAAAGCATGTATTCTCTGGACCACTCAATTTAGCACTTGTTTATATACCGCTTGATATTATTCTGCGTGTGAGTGTGTGTGTGTGTGTGTGTGTGTATGAGAGACAGAGATTGTCACCTGTGCCTAAATTCATTACAAATTCTTTGAGGGCAGGGACCAAGCTTCTCTTCCTCTAGCATAAGCCTGGCCACCTAGCACAGTGCTTGACTCATATTTATTAATCAATACATATT
This sequence comes from Balaenoptera musculus, assembly GCF_009873245.2. Classification (NCBI taxonomy): domain Eukaryota; kingdom Metazoa; phylum Chordata; class Mammalia; order Artiodactyla; family Balaenopteridae; genus Balaenoptera; species Balaenoptera musculus. Next base: position 40,814,113 of record NC_045797.1, read on the forward strand.
TGTTGACTTTTTATTAAAAACAAAATGTTGGATCTACCAGTAAGTTTCTCACCATATTTGTCCCTATTTGCTTGTTTGATTACAACAATATGTTATGACCCAACTGAAATGAAAATTAAAACTCTGACATGCAAAAATAACTGGAATGCTCGAGTGAGTATAGAAATACTGGTCCACAGTCTCCCATCTGCAACTCTGAAAGGTTATTCATAACTCATGTGGCAGCAAAACCAGACCTGAACTAATTTCAAGGAGATTATTTCCAGTCTTTATTTATCCCACTCAGTGTGAATATTCATACACTGCAATGCAGAAATATGAATGTGTTTGATTATAGGGTGCTGCCCCAGACCCAGCTGGAGGTATTGCAGAATCTGTGGTATATGCACCACATTACCTTTCTAAAATAGAACATTCCAGAATGCAGAAATACATCTGCCCCCCGCAGCTTTGGGTAAGGAACTGTAGATCTGCATGTGTGGACTTCCTGCAACTCAGTTCCTGACCTATTTCACAAATGAGCTATACCACTTAGTCTAATTAAATAATTTTTAAAGAAGGGACATTTGGAAGAGACAATGCTAAACAAATTAACTTTTATACCATATCAGATCTTTTCATATTATTAAGTGTTGGGGAGATGATGAATCTGGGCTGTTGATCTCTTTTCATTGGGAATATGTTTCCCATCATTTCTGCTTAAAGCCATCTTCAATCTATGTACAGCCAGCGAGAATTTCACACTCCCTCTACTGGATTTTCAGAATAAATCCCATGTTAAAGGCTGATTATATCATATTAGGATTTCATTTGACCCATAGTATTTCTAAACATATAACAATGCCCTGGATTGCACTAGGTTTCCTTTGTTTACTGTTCCCTTGGTTGACCTGGCTTCATTGAAAAGGCTACTATATACATATGAAAGAAATGCGTTTTCATCCATTATTTTTAATGTCATAAATATTAAAAGAAACTTGTTTGAGCCCTACAAAATGCGAAAGAAGAAGAATCAAAAAAGCGATTTTCAGTTTTTAAGCATCAAAAGTTGTACACAGATAGCATACAAAGGCATTTAACAGGGTCCCTTTAAGCTTGCAGCATTATTCACTCAGCCTTTGCCAAATGCTTTCCTTTTTGCGTGAGTTTGCCACCTCCCAGCAATGCGGTTTATTGTTGAGTGTGATGGGGAACAGACCTGTTTGTGCTGTCACAATGGTCAATAAAACTGAGCTGGAGACCCTTCATTTTAAACCTAAAATAAATAACTAGATTTCATTTAAACCCCCCTGTGTGAAGCACCGCAATCTTTCTATCTTCTTCACTTTCGCTGCTTTTAATGCCCAACTACTTAGGAATCACAAGAGTGTTGGAGTGTTTAGTGACTGATCCTCCCATCAGTAAACTGATCCGGTGATAAAATGGAAAGGGCCTTGTACTATTTGCATTTTTACTCAGTTTAGTCACAGATCACAAAATAAATTAGTAAATTGAGCAACAAGGCTTCCCATTTGCAAAACCCCAACGTTCGAAGTAATCATCTATGCTTAAATTCACAAATCCCTAAAAATGTAATAATTTCCCTGTCAACTAATGAAAATAACAGCGCTACAGCATCCATTTAGAATCCCCTCTATGCCAAAAGCCCTGGGCTCTGTTTGAATTTGGAATTAAAAAATACGTAAGAAATGAATAGGCTGTGTAGGTGAATTTTCCTGATATCCTTCCCTCTGTCAAATATTTAGGACAGGGGCTTCCCTGGTGGCGCAGTGGTTGAGAATCTGCCCGCCAATGCAGGGGACGCGGGTTCGAGCCCTGGTCTGGGAAGATCCCACATGCCGCGGAGCAACTCGGCCCATGAGCCACAATTACTGAGCCTGCGCGTCTGGAGCCTGTGCTCGGCAACGAGAGGCCGCGATAGTGAGAGGCCCGCGCACCGCGATGAAGAGTGGCCCCCGCTTGCCACAACTAGAGAAAGCCCTCGCACAGAAACGGAGACCCAACACAGCCATACATACATACATACATACATACATAAAAAGAATGTAAGCAGACAAGAATAGCATTAAAAAAAAAATTAAAAAAAAAAATTTAGGACACATGATGAAGATAGGGGAGAAACTGAGTGGAGGAATCTGATAACCCAGCAGATTAACTAGTAGTCAAGTACACTCATGTTGAAATGGCCACTGAAATAATGTCGTATGTATGTTCTCTAAAACAATGAGAGAATCCAGCTTAGATCCTTTGGCCAAGTGACAGCCAAAGCAAATTTGCTCCCTGTCACCCAAGACAAAAACTCCACTGCTTAGGGATAGCACACTCATACCAAATGCTTCAAAACTTCAACTCAAAATATTATTGCTCTCCGATAAAGGCTGGAGTGACTCTCAAAGGCACTAACTCACATTCTCAGTTCAGAGTAGAAAACCTGGTCAAGGACTCTGGGGCAAAAACTATATCATTGAGAAATATGCAAGAGTTTTCCTGTCTACACAGTGCTCCAGGCAAGGTTTCATTTCACAGTGGCTTCCCCCAGAAATATTTAGCTTCCCTGTCTTAAGGAGAGAAAGAAGATGTCACCACCATCGAGGTTTTAACAGGCATACTGAGAAATTTAAGTTTGCAAAATCCTGAAACCAGAGCCCCAGAACTTTGGTTCTTTCTAAAAGAGAGAGCTTTTGAGTAGAATCAAATCCAGACATCTGTGGTTAGAAAGCCCATGCCAAGCGTTTGGACCACCTAAGCTGAGTTAATTATAATATACAGTAGCAACAAGTACAAAAGCCTGAGTTTGCCCCCTGGCTATGCAATATCTTTATCAACATCACTGCAGAATGAAATGCACAACTTTGAGTCTTTTTAATAATGGTATCAAGTAACCAATTAAAGGTAATGAAAAAAGGAAGCTAAACAAAAGGGAAGAAAAGGGCACAAACCCAAACTCTGGGATTTTGGAATGTCCAAGTTCTTCTGTGTCAACCAAAATCACTGAGCCCTAGAAGCAAGTCAACAATGAACTTCATCAACAGAAATTCAAATATCAGGCCTAACTATTTTGTTTCTGTTGCGCTTACTTTCTACCAACCGTTGTGAATTGTCAAACATGCCAGGAGGAACAAGGCACAAGATCTAATGAATACAATACAAAGGCTGCCAGGAGCCCACATGCCTCTGAATAGCTCATGGCTTTATCAGTAACTACTTTGTTTTTAATAACCACAGGTTTAAAATATAATTTACTGTTGATTTTTTTTTAAAAGAGCTCTCAGTTAGAAATAAATAAATAACTCATAGCAGCAGTGTAAGCCTGGGAATACATTCTTGTCTGGTGAGATATTTTCTTTACATGTCATAAAATTAAAGATGAGTTTCCTTGAGTCTGAAACACATTGTTTCTGAAAATGTAACATGACTCCACATTACCTCTACTAAAGGGTAGAAGAAAGAGAAGAGAAACAAAACAAAAAACTTCCTATCTGATTCATCATAACACATTCCTTCCTGATGCTAATCTCATTTCTTCCCTGTGATTCTCAATAATGGTGGTCATCTAAGTGCTGTTCATCCTTTTAGCAAGCACTAATAATTATGCATTAGTACAAATAACATTAAAGCCTTTTTTCAAATAATTACATATATAATGGATGTGTCTTTTAAAAGTTGTTTACCGCTAATTAACCAATGAATAATTGTTTTCTCTTCCTGAAACAGGGAAAGCTTATCTTGGAGTCACAGTTAAAAATGTTTTTTTTCCAGTTTTACAGATGTTGTTAGCAATTAAAACTGTTAAAACACTATTAAAAAGAAATTCTTGTATTAAAGAGCTTATACATTCCAGTTGTTGCAGTTTCTCAGCTACTGCATTTTAAAAAAATCATTTCCAGTTTGAAAGGGCACCGGTGGCCCAAACACAGCAGACCTCTTTCTAAATAGTTCAGACCCTTTAGTATCACAACACCGAGTGCTTGTTGCTATATGACTAGTTTAATTGTGGGCTGTAATAAAGGTCATAATTAATATCCCAACACAGACACTAACAAACAATTTTAAATTGCCAGCATAATCAAATGATGCAAACGTCTATGAGCTACAAAAGTTCATTGCCGCAACTGACAATTTCTTAATTGTATTCAGTCATTCATGGAAATTTTATTAACATCGAACTGATGTATCCTGCCCTTACTCTGTCACAACACCAGGGATCTAATTTCATTATTTCCACAAGATTTGCTTGACTACTGCCATGATTCTAATATTGCTTTAGTCCAGATGTTTATGTTATTTAAATTAGGAAGAAAAGGCTTTTGGGTAAACACAATTAAAGAAGTTTTTTTTCAGATTTAGTTTAACAAACTTCTTTTAATTAATGCATAGAGCTGCGATGTTGAGGCTTTTTCACTGGTTTTATGTGCATTTCCTACTGTGTGCAACACACATTGAGTATACAGCTACAGCTAAATATAACCACCTTTCAACTTTTCACTTACATCTGAGTGCTCATTAAAGTGAAAAATATAAGCACACAACTGCATTTTTAACTTTAATCAATCTCATGTGTGTGCCTGTACATAGCTTGCCTGCATACATGCATACACATGCATATCACAAATACACAGAAACACCTATATATAGGAAAAGACTCCAAAAAATATGTCTGATATTTGGTCACCTTCAGAATCCCTTTTTTGCAAAATAACCCCATAGTAGTAGTGTATTTAATACCACCCCCCCCCACAATATTCTCTAAATCTGAATGGTATTTTCAATGCATTGAGAAGCTTTTAGTAAACAGCAACAACAACAAAAACTCTGCTACTGGTGCAATTTATTTGCGTGGGACGAGCTTCTAGAACTCATATGTCCATCTCATAGGAGATGAGTTCTAATAAATAAGATCTTTGTTCTCTTAGGCAATCATTTTCATTCTCTGGCTTCCTTATTTAAGTTATAATAACTCAAACTACTGAAAATGTTGTTTAATACTAGAAAGCCGATAAATTGATATCACATTTGGAAAAGGCATTATAGGTTAAAATGCCAGTCAATGTATAGCTAATGAATATTGTTGTACATCAACTCTTAGAATAATATTATTTATAAACATCAGATAAATTATTAAATTGACTTCCAATGAGTGCCATCTCCTATTTAACAGAGTATGCAGATGTTATAGAATGCATCCTGAAAGTCTCAGCCTCTTCAGTATTTTTTTGAACCAAAGAATTAGTCTTAAATTCAGGCATTCTGAAGAAACCACAGTGTTTTCATGCAAAACGGAACCTCAGAGATACTTTGAAATCATCTGTGAGAATGCCAGTGACAAGAATTTCAAGCTTACCTTGTTTTAATATCTTATTTCAATTCTGATATCAGCACAATCAATTATACAACTTCAAGTGACTGATGAAACTCCCTCAAGTGTATCTGAGCAAAAACAATAAAATTTCCTCTAAGATCTAGGCTTGAAATGTCTCAATATTTCACAAGCACAGGGATATTTACAAACAACTTCAACGGCTGCTATCACTCTGAAAAATCATGCCTGCTTCCGTTTATCTGGAAGAGGTTAGAATTTTCTCAATCCATAAAATCCTTTCCCCACCAGGAGTTTGGAAGAAGCATAATATCACTTTATTGATGGGTTTCTTTTACTACTGTTATTTCCCTGTGACTGCATTGATTAGGACTGGCTATTTCTTGGACATCTCATATTACCTGGAAAATCCTCATAGTAAGAAACACACGTTGCATCAAATGTTTCTTTCATTTAAATAACTTGACAAGGAAATGGATCCTGGCCTCCTCCCCACCCCATGGAGAATTCAGGTGACAGTGCAAGTTTACACTTGATTAGGGGTTGTTCTTGGGTTTATTTATTTATTTGTTTATTATACGATTATTATTATCCAGCAGGGAAGAATACTAGTCAAGCATCTGGCTATTCTCATTCCTACAAAATAATTCCAAAAAGAGAAAAGAAAAATTTGATTTCTCTAATTTTAAAAGGCTTCCATTAAAAACAACAAAAACATAATATGAGGTTTTTGTGTGGTGCTTGTGTGTGTGTGTACACGTGCATGTGTGTGTACACGTGCATGTGTGTGTACATGTATACGTGTATAAGAGAGAAAGATAGAAATCGAGGGAGAGGAATAGTTCATGACAAGCATAATTCATCTGGATTACTGAAAAAATTTGCCCAGAGTGGGTTCTATACCTTTAAGTGTTAGTTTATTTCCCTCATGAGCTCTCTATTTTAGAGAGCTACGTTTGGCAAAGTTTCCAAGTATACCGTGTCAATTTTATAAAAACTAAAAATATTGTTGAAAAAATATTATCCCAAGAACATACGTAAAATTATAAATATTCAGCACATCAAGCTTTTGATATACTTTAGTGCACATGAACTGAGTAGCTGTCAAAATTACAACAGGCAACTCAAGTAATTATGCAGATTTATGCAAAACATTAACAAGAAGAATTAAATGCACAAATGAGGTGGCTACACTTGAATTGTTAAGATTATGAATAATTACCATGAATCTTTTTGCTCTTAATATAACTTGTTTTTGATAAACAAAGCCTTAATTATCAGAATACTTTTGAGAATTTTGGTGACCTTCATTAATCTTACAAAACAAGTCTCTTGTGTTCTGCATTGTAAAAGGCACATGCTCAGAATAAGTACACGAAACCTTGGGGAAAGCGTATGTTAATGGCTACTCCAAACTGGTGAAGGGTACCTCTGGTTTCAGGTATACAGCGTGCTGCACACACAGCCAAAATAACACTGAGCACTAGAAGGTACTTTCAGCTGGAAAAAAAAAAAAAAAGCCTTCAACCAAACTGTGAAGGGAGACAGGAGAGGAATAAGAGAAACTCTGAAAAAGTATTTCACTTTTGTAAAATATCTGGTTAATTTCGAAACAGAAGGAAAATAGCAACCTATTAATTCTTCCTTTCTAAGATGCAATGAGTTCAATAAATCATTTCTTAAATAACAAAGTGCTGAAAACATTCAGTCATAACTTTCACGTGTATCTTTCAGCCACCAGTATTCCTTAGGTGAATGCCTCTCCCAAAGACTATGGAAATTGTACCCGCCACCTTGATTACTAGACACAATCTTCTGAATGTGTTCCTCACTCAGCTACACTGGTAAATTTTTACCCTGCCCTCCTTCTCTCAGATAAGCAGTGGGACCTCTTCATGTCCCCTCAGTTAATTTCAGAATTAATTTGCAACGCTGTCATCAACACTGTAACAATTCACTGATCAACAGTTGCAATTCTTCATAACACTGTCAAACTCCCAGCTGCCACCGTGGCAAGCTGCATTGCCCCGGCTCCAGACACACTGCTTTGGGACTGGTGATAGAAAAGGACTTCGGAAGCATTAAGGCTTTAAAGCTACCCACAATATCTCCTCCCTGGAGAGCAAGCTGTCAGATCAACGGTGTTTTTGTCATTAAAAAATAAAAAAGGCCCACTCTCCAAGAGACTTGAATTTGTTTGGGTAAATGTCAAATAGCTTTGATGCATAAAAATTAACTTAAAGAGGTCACACCATGACAGGGTACAAGCTTGCACTTTAAGAACAGTTGTATCTTTATATATCATTACATGACAAAATAGACCAGGCCAGCAAGGTCTAAATATCCCAGGGACAGTACAGATTGTGCAATGACTCAGAGGAACAGACAGTAAATACTGCTAAATTATGCCCAGACGAGTTAATAATTCTCAAGCATATTTCTGAAAACCATCCTGGCTAAAACACATTACCAGCACATTGCCAAGTCCCTGCCTGCTGTCCCAGAAACTTTTAAGATTTAAAGAGAGGAACTTATTTTAAAAGATATTTTCCCCCTAGGATTGTGTCCAAGTCAACAGAAAAGTAGCCGCCTGGGACAATCTGCTCTCATGTCTGTCCCTCATCTGCTCACATGTGTGACCGAGCTATTGGAGTCCCACTGGTGGCTTCACACTGCAGAAACGCAGAGGGGTTGACCAGCAAAAGAAAGGGAAGGAAGCCCCTTTTCAAACTCAGAACAAAGAGAATTTGGTTTTCAAAAGTGGGAGAAATGTATCTAAAAACTTGGCCTAGATCAATCAAGTAATAACAAGATTGTTTCTTCATTCGCAAAAACAAAAAAGGAAAAGCTGGATTTGCCATCTACGGTAAGAAAGATTTTTCTTTCTGTTCACCCATAACTCATTAGCAGTCTTTGTCATTAGTTCTCACTACTTGTAGCAGACAGTATTCGGTGATACCCTTTCCCTTCCTGATACTTCCACCCCCATCTCACACACACACACACACACGCACACACACACACGCACACGCACACGCACAGGACTTTCTGATTTGGGCTAGGTGCTTACCAGTCTCAACGAGGTGAAAATACAGGCAGAACTCAGTAGTATCATGGCCACTATTTCTATTCATTACCTATGACGGGTAATGAATGTCTCTTCCTCAAATGGTGCTGAATGACACAGAATCAGTATAGCACATATATCTAGACTCCTACTTGGGAAATCCATACACGTGCTCAAATGGCTATTCCTCTGGATACTTTAGACCAGAATCTCATCTTAGTTCTCTTTTCCATCTGTGATACAAAAATATACAACCTGCTATCCAGTGAAATGCCACATTTTTTTTTGTTTTCAACATTATAACTCAATAGCCAAAGATAGAGCAATCTCCTGAACTTTACGGTACATAACTCCAACAGTCTGGAGAAAAACTCTTAACTGTAGGACCTCAAAATTTCCATTTTCTTAAAGAGAGAACCATAAAGGGACATAGAAAAACCTGCTATCGATGGACTACAATCATTGAAAAAGGGGACTAGGAAATTGTCAGATATCCCACATGTACAAGTAGCTCACAGACTACACTATCCCTCTTAGTTTATGGATTTTTCCTTCTCTTTTGTTGGTGACACTCTGCCGAGAAGTATCCTGAAGAAAAAGTCAGCCCAAAGAGTGAGAGGGATTTTTCCGTTTCCTATTACCATGTGAAATTTCAACTGGACTCTGTTAAAAAATGAATACACAGTAGATGCCCAAGATAAGTCACTAGAAATGATATCTGAGCACAGTGCCTGAACTTGAGGGATGTTTCCAAGAACAATCCACTCATCCATTCAACTCAAAAATTATGCCTTGAGTACCTGCTTCACAATTACATGTCACTCTCAGAACCCCACATTTACATGGTACATTGATTGCTGCTGTTTGATGGTATTCCTGGCCTATCATGAAGATATTTGGCAAGAGACAGGCAGGGCCATTTGGTCTTGACCTCAGATTCACAAAGGGCTTCAAATTTAGACCAAAAAACAGAGAAAAACACTGGCAGTACTGAAAGATGATGTTCATCATACAACCTTAAGCCACTGTCTCATTGTTGGGACAAAAAAGATAGTGTTCATCATATTCTTTTTTCCTTCCAGAAACGCAGAAAATTCACTTCTCGGCTTGCTTGCAATGAAGCAAGCCACATGAATAGATCTAAAGGAAGACAAGTGAACTCAAGTTTTGTGTGTCACTTCTGTGTTCTCCAGCATCGCTCTGTCCCTGCCTCGTGGAAGGAGGCTGCGTGTCCCTGCCAGTGCAGTCATGGCAAAGTGAAGCATTAGTCCACCTAGGCTGCCGAATCACTGGGTATCCCTGGAGAATCTAGATCTGCAGTGGACTTTGCGTAAGAAAACAACAACAACAACACTTTGATTGTATTAAACCACTGAAATTTGAGGGCTGTTTGTTGCTGCAGCACACCTTAGCTGTTCCTAATACACCGACCTGAGTACTTAGTGTTTTAAATAAATTGTGATTTGCACACTAACATAGCATTGTGGGGTTATTAAGGGTGTTTGGTGGGTGTGTGCTGGAGGTGGGTGTGTGCTGGCTGAAAGGTTAACGGGTTACTTGTAGACATTTAAAATGTACATTTTCAAATGTAACATTTGAAAAGTTACAATTTGGGGCCACTGTTTTGGTATGTCCTTTTGTATGGATAATTTCTTCTCAGCATAAGAATCTTGAGTCTTCCTCCATCCCTGAAAAGTTATGCTTTTGACTGAATGACCTGAAAACGTAAGAAAAAGATGCACTAGGAAAACGATGGCTAAGTCACTGCTGGCTGTCACAGATCGCAGTGCCTAGCCTCAGCTATGAATAAAGCTTGTCAATCTCTTTGGCTTCACATTTGTAACTCATATGCTGGGGACAAGAGTTGCATATCTGTCCCATTAGAACCACTGTGGTCAAAGATTCAAAGAACATATGGAAAATAATATTCCTAAGCAGGTTCCAACTCTTCAGATACAGAACAAAAGAGAATGGCTGTCAATTCCAAGAACAAGACTATAAAAATATGTTGTAATTCACTAGGTCAGTTTTTAGCGCTTAAGCCAGAGTAGAAATCCAGCACAGATTTCACAGGACACCTTTTGAACCCAGAAGTAAACTAGGTAAACTTGACTGTAGGATGATGTGCCAGAGAGGAGCTGCCCACTTAATATCCACTCTCCCCTCCTTTTACTGTAATAATCTTGCATCTATTTAGGGAGGCAATGGGCTTAGCTAAAAGATTCTATTTCCTAGCCCCCTTTGCATCTAGATGTGATCATGTGAATGAGAAGTTACCGAAGAAGGCTCTTTAATGAGTTGACCAACAGCTAGGAGACCCTTCTTTTCTTCTCCCTTTCTTCCTTCCTGCCTGGCTATGACAGCTGGAGATCCAGTCGCCATCATTCTTCTAAGTGGTGCTAAAGATGGTGGAACATAAACATAAAAGGAACTCAGGCTCCTGCTGCCCCTGGGAAGTCTGTGTGCCCACCCCGATCTGCCCTCTTACAAGCTTCCTTCACAGGAGAGGAAAACCTCTAACTTATTAGGCCACAGACGTTCCTATCTCCATTGCTATCAGCAGAACGCAATTCCTAACTGATAGAGCAGTGGTGCAGGACAGACCCAAGGGACAGGGCTGTGAGAGTTTGCAGCTGAGATAAACGCCTAAGGCTGTCAAGTTCCCAGGAGCCTCTTCCAGAGGAGTTTCTGACCAAATCTCTGCTCTGAGCCTGGGCTTGAAACTTCAGGAGACAATATGACATCAGTGGTTAAGAGTATGGTCTTTGGAGTGTGACCATCCCTGGGTTGAATCGCAGCTTTGCTACAACTAACTATGGTCTTGGCAAGTCATAGAACAACTCTGAGCTGCAGTTTCCTCATGTACAAATTGAGAATAATAAGGGATCTTCTGTTATCCGTTTGCTCTAAGAAGTAATGAAATAATATGAGAAATGGGATGAGTACATTGCCTGGCACACAATGAGTCTCCAAGGACTCTCAATTAACTCCTTCCTCTCGATAGAATTCCAATTACTCAATTAGTCTCTCGGGTTTATTTTCAGTTCTTTCAGTGTCATGGATGTGTGGGGTGTCATAACCCAATGTCAAGCTCAACATACACGTCTTAGAGGCACTTGAGGCACCAATCCATCTGGTCTCCTTGTCCACCTGGACCAGGAAGCAAGGCCCAGGCCCAGGTTAGGCCTTCATATTAAGGTTAACTATAAGGTCTAGTGACTGAAATGGAAAGAGATATGCTTATCTTGGTTAAAAAGAGTAAATTTTTACTTGAGAATTCAGATTCTGAATGTTCACAGCATGGATTACTCAAGAATCAAAAATAACTATCCTTATCTCCATCATTAAAGAAATAGAAATATTACACAGAAACATAAATATATCAGAATATAAATATCACTATAAGAAAGCTTCTATGTTTCTAAATGGCATTCTATAGGGTTTAGTAAAAGTAAGTACAGTGCAACTTTTCTAAAAATTTGAAATTACATCAAAACAAAAAGTTACAAGGAGGAAAAAAGCAAGTAAAAGGCTCAGCCCTCCTCATCTCCTACACGTGATTCATTCAAGAACTACCTCAACTCCTGCTTCCGTGACAAAGCTATCGATCCAAAGCTCTCTCTGTACTTCTGGATTCTCACAGTCCTGGGTCATACTACCCTAACATTGCACATGGTCAGTGTATAATAAATACATTTTGAAAGAGTGAACATATAAATGCAATGGCCACCTAACTAGCCTTCCTACTTCCTACCTATCCTTTACTCCACCTCTAGGATGATCACGTTGCCCTCCAACTTAAACTCTGTCAGGATTTCTTCTTTGTCCATTGCAGTGGACTTCATTTTTTTTTTTTTAACACTCCAGAACAATTCTTTCAAGAAAAGCTGACTCAAAAGTTCAGTAGAGGGACTTCCCTGGTGGCGCAATAGCTGGGAATCTGCCTGCCAATGCAGGGGATGCGTGTCCGCGCCCTGGTCTGGGAAGATCCCACATGCCACGGAGCAACTAAGCCCGTGCGCCACAACTACTGAGACTGCGCTCTAAAGCGTGCAGGCCACAACGACTGAGCCCGTGAGCCACAGCTGCTGAGCCCATGCACCTACAGCCCGTGCTCCACAACAAGAGGAGCCACCGCCATGAGAGGCCCGTGCACCGCAATGAAGAGCAGCCCCCGCTCGCCACGGCTAGAGAGAGCCTGCGCGCAGCAACGAAGACCCAACACAGCCAAAAATAAATAAAATAAATAAATAAAAGTTATAAAAAAAAAAAAAAGGTAAGTAGATAAAGCAAATAAAGGAGGATCTGTCCCTGTGGAAGTGGGGGTGAGAAGCCCAGAGCACTGCAGACCAGCTCTTTTGTGCTCCACAGTCCCCATCCCACTGTCCCTAAGAGGTTCCAGAGAGCACAATCTGCCAACCGTTGGTTTAAACACTCATTTTTAAATCCCTGATGTTCATCACTCACCTCCACCCCTAGCCCCAAAATATGCAAAGCAAACACTCAGCCATGTAGAATTGCCCCCAGTTTTCTTTGCTTATACACTTTGCTTGTTTTGTTCCCTCTATGAAGAGCTCTGTTCTCCCTCTTGCTGCTTGGTAAAAGCCAATCCACAAGTGAAACCCCTACCCTTCTGTGAAGTGTTCTCTGAGGGGTGTAAGTCACATTGGTCTCCTTTTCCTTTGGATTCTCATAGTGCCTGGTGTGTACATATTTCTTAGCTTTCTCCATACCATCTTATAATCATATGCATTCCTCACTCCCATCACTCCCACTGGACACTATTTCTCAAGGACAAGCCCTGTATCTTATCAATCTTTGCGTTCCAGGTGCCTATTGAAGAATCTGGAATATAGTATATGCTCAATAAGTCACTGCTAAATGAATGGCTAAACAAAGTGATACATTATCACACTGATTATTTCATATTATTTGTTATTTGTTTTGTTACTCTACTTTTTCTTCATAGGCATATAATAAATCATTTGAAGACAGGGACCAAGTCTTATATTTCTTAGTTTTACTTTAACAAAATACTAGGGATATGGATACACTAATAAAATATTTTCTAATTGAAATAAATTACATTTGAAAGAGTTGGCATGGTATCAACAAATACATGTAGGGCATTCACCACATGGTAAGTTGTACTAACACCAAACAAACATGCAATGGAAATAAAACATTTGCTTTCTACCCCAGAGACAAGACAAATATATTTTTGGTAGCAAGAAATCAATTTTGAAAATAAATGTGGCATTTAAATGTCAGAAAAATTTAAAAACTTAGAGTTTGGGAACATCAGATGCTTTTAGAGCTGGGGACTTCCCTGGCAGGCCAGTGGTTAAGACTTCGCCTTCCAATGCAGGGGGTGCAGGTTCGACCCCTGGCAGGGGAGCTGAGATCCCACGTGCCTCATGGCCAAAAAAAACCGAAACATAAAACAGAAGCATTATTGTAACAAATTCAACATAGACTTTAAAACTGGTCCACATCAAAAAATAAAAATAAAATAAAATAAAGTGACCATGCTATTTCAGAGTTCAAGAAGTCAAAATAAGACACAACTAAGCATAGTCATATTGGTACCATAGACTTTAGAAAAGGTGATTTCAAAGTGTTACATGGAAAAATAAGCAAGATCTCAGGCCAGAGACTCATAAAAGCAAAAGCTTCTCAAGACAATAGGGATAATTTCATAAAGGAAATTCTGACAGTATGGATGGGAAAGGTGTCTAAACAGGTCATGTGGCAGCTCAGGGAGCAATCTGACAAGTGCAGATTCTGTAAACGTTCATACAGTAGATTAAAGGAGGGTAAATCACCAATGGTGAAGAGAGTGCCTTCCAGGGAGGAACAGTATCATTTGAATAGAAAGCCCAAAGAGTGTGCAGACTTGCGAGAAACGCTAATGTCAACAGAAAGTCTTTTAAAGCTATATCTAGAGCAAGAGGAAGATGAAAATTGTTAGACGTCTACTTGGGACAGAAGGTATAAAATAATTGATGACAGAGAAGAAGTAAAGCCATTCAACTCTTTTTTGCTTTCTATGTCAAAGAGAATAAGTTTTTTTTTTTATATAAAAGGGTAAACACACTGAAGTGGACATGTGACGTCCAGGGTAGGTGGAAAACTGGGTGACAGAAGAGTTCATAGCAACCGGAGGTTGTCAATAACTTTCTGGCTCATAGGAGTAACCTTGCTCAGGTTGTCAATAACTTTCTGGCTCATAGGAGTAACCTTGCTCATAGGAGTAATCTTGCTCACAATTCATATCTTGGCCACCCCTTAGGAAAGTGCTGATGGATCTGAAGAGGGAAAATATCTTCAACATGAAAGAAGTTCTACAGTAATGGACCATAATAGAACTCTTCCCTTTGCTTTGCCCAGCATTTATGATTTGATTCAACATGTAGATACTACGTTTACTGAATACCTGGAAGCTTCAAAGCTGAGAAAACTAACTAATACATCAGAGACCGCAATGGAGGTCTAGGAAATATCCCAGCATATTGTAATTAAGGATTGAATCAAGTAAGATTCAACTTAATAGGGAGTGAAATCTTCCGCTGGATAAAAAGAGAATTATTACAAAAAGTAAAAGATTTGGAAAATGTGGCCTAGAAGCAGTGGCTTGACTGAAAAGCATTTAAGAGTCCTAGATAGCTGTAAGCTCCATGTGCATCAAAAATCATGATTTAGCTGCCAAAAATGTTAATTCAATCTTAAGCAGCATGAATAGCAGCAAAATTCCAATAATAAAGATAATGGTCCCACTCCACTATTAAACGTATGACCTACAATATTTTGCTCATTTCTGAGAGCTATATTTAGGATGATACGTCACTCAATGAAATACATTCAAAAAAGAGCTATCAAATAGTGTGGAAACTCAAAAATCATATGCTCTGTGTAATGACTGAAGGAACTGATGGCCCTTTATCTGCAGAAGGGACACTTAGAGAGGGAGATTAACACACTGTCTTCAAGCATTCGCAAAGCTCTCAGATTAAACTTGTATGGAACATTTCCTATGTAGATCTAGGTTCCATAAGTAAACTTTAGAGGGAAGCCATCTTTGACCTGGCAGAGCAGTTCCCAAACTTGTTGATTTCAGAACCCTTTGACACTCAAAAAATGTTGAGGACTCCTATGAGCTTTTATGTGGGCTCTATTTATTGATAATTATATTTAAAATTAAAAATGAGAAATTGAAAAAATTTATTAATTCATTTTGAAAATTAATAAGCCAATTACATGTAAACATAAATAGTGTTTTGAATGAAAAATAACTGTTTTCTAAGACAAAAATAACTTAATAGGAAAAGTGGCATTGTTTTTCAACTTTTCCAAATCTTTTTAATGTCTGGTTCAATAGAAGACGGTCAGGTTTCCTATCTGCTTCTGCATTCAGTCTATTATGATGTCACATGTCACTGAAAAACTCCACTGTGGGAGGATAAGAATTAAAAACACAAATAATGTCTCTGTATTATTATGAAAACAGTTTTTGACCCTGAGGGCCAAAAGGCTTTTTGGAACTCCCAGAATCCCCAGATGACACTTGGAGAACTGCTGGCCCAGTACAAGGAGAAATTATTAATAATTAGAATTATAAAAAATTGAGGTGGATTACCCCATGAAACAACAAGTTCTAAGTTTCTGGAACTACTGAAGGAAAGGCTAAATTACCATTTATCAAGAATGTCATGTTTGAGGAAGAAGTATATGTTAAACCATTGTCCCTTCCAAATCAAGTGTCATAATTCTATCGCAGCATTACAAACCACTTTTCCACAGAAATCTGTTTCTAAAGGAAGTATCATTTAAAAAATACCCGTGCTTATTAAGCAGTTATATGTATAGCCTTAGAGTTGCGGGGAATAGAGAGATCTGGGGTTCAGTTTCCCACTCATGGCAGAATTCCCTATGTGACACTTCTGAGAGAATCACAGTCATCTAACATCAGAGGCTTTAACTCTTTGGTGATAAATGTTTATTTCAGGAAACTCACCTACTTTCATTCTCTAAATATTACAAATTCTTTAGTTTCCCTGGAAATCTCCGACTTCTACCATTTAGAAGGGCTGCCCACTAGAACAATCTAGAATAATACTGCTCCCTTTTCTACATGACAGGCCTTCAGATATTTAGAGACAGTGATTAAAATCACAGATTAGATGCTTTTTTTAATAAACAGATTACTTTGTGAGATAAATATGATTTTGTTGATATTTAAACTGTAATCTGATAACAGTGAGTGAAAAGCTATTCCCAAAAAAGCATTTTTAATGAAAAAATGACACATGCCCAGGAAGATATTGAAAATTTCTCTCTACAAAATTTTTTTTTTTTTATAGTTCCTTTAAAATACTATGCTGTGTTTCAAAGGAACTCTATAAATCACTCAGGTCTCCCCTTTACACGAACGATTAATTTACTAGTCTGAAGTTGACTTGTAGGAGGTATTTTTTAAGCTATATCAAAATGGAGTTTTCAGGCTGATTTATAGCAGATTAATCAAGGTAGAATACAAAGTGATTTTGTGTTTTGTGAAGTTACCTTATATGAAATCTGATTCAAGTTGCTGAACTGATTATTAATGAAAGAAATATGTATTATATATCATAACCTGGAGTCAAAATTTGTTTATGTTTGAGCTGACCCATCAGTCACAAAAGAACTTCTCCACCCACTTCCCACCCTAATAACAACAGAACATACCGATCAACAGCAGCCTAGGTGCTCAGAAAATATGCATTCTAGCAGAGCTATGCTAATCAGCATTCACTTTCATGGATAGTCAATCCACACACAAAACCTAGGGCTCTGAAAAATAACGTGTATATATACATATACATATATATATGTATAACTGAATGTATAACTGAATCACTTTGCTGTACAGCAGAAATTAACACAACATTGTAAATCAACTATACGTCAATAAAATAAATTAAAAAAAAAAAAACCAAGCAACACCTAGGGTTCTACATCCACTCTCAAAAATGCATGAAGAAGGGGAGAGTGATTAGTCCCTGTGGTTGCCAGGACCACATCTCAATTACTAGCTGCTCTCTAGTAAACAAATTTCCATCCTCTTGTTTTGTCTAACAAATTTCTCATGTTTTTCTAGGTCTAGGTATAGAAATTAAATTTAGGGTACCACTTGTGGGCCTTTTAATAACAATACAGAACAAACCTAGTCTTTCAAGATGGGAAATATCTACTATTTTCCAAACTTGAAGACGTGCTTGTGTTATTTGAAGTTCTGAATATGAAGAAGAACATATCAGGAAGGAGATTTATCCCCCCCCCCCTTTTTTTTCCTGTCAGCACAAAGGACAGAGTGAAATAACTACAGACTGCTACTTTGTCTAAACTTAGAACACTCACCACTTGAGAACTAAGTGAATTCATCTCTTCCAATCATTGCTGTAAATAATATCTACTTTCCTGCCCATAAACCACTAACATCCTTTTGTTTTCTGTAAGGTAGGTCCTTAATCCTCCCATTGTCAACTTTTCCACTTACCATAAAAGCCTCTCCCGACTTCCTTTTTTTTTTTTTTACTCAGGTAAAATTTACATATGGTTAACTGCACAGATCTTAAGAGTACAATTTGATTTGTTTTGATAAATGTACACATCCGTATAACCACTACTCCAACTGAAATACAGATCATTTCCATCACCCACGAATGTTCTTTCATGTCTCCTTTCAATCAATCATTCCCCTATAGTTTTGTCTGTTCTTCAACTTCATGTAACAGAACATATGTTATCATGTAAGGCTCCTTTCACTCAACACAATGTTTTTGAGTTTCATCTATGTTGCTGAATCCATGACTTTATATTGCTGGCTAGTATTTCACTGTATGAATATATCACAATTACCTATTCTCCTATTTGTGGGCATTTGGACTGCTTCAGTTTGGGGCTATTGTGAATAAAGTGGCTATAAACTTTCCTATACAAGTCTTATCTTGTAGATGTAACTTTCCATTTCTCTTGGGTAAAATATCTAGGAGTAGTATTGCTGGGTCATAGGGCAGGTCTAAGTTTACCTTCACAAGAAACTCCAGTTTCAGTTTCAGTTGCTCCACATTTGATCTGGTGTTAGAATACATCCTCCTTTTTTTTGTTTGTTTTGTTTTGTTTCAATTAAATCAAGTTTCTTACATTAAGTCACTCTTACATTTTTTAATCATCAGTGCTCATCTAAAAAAAAAGTTTTGACATTCCTACCAGTTTTCCAAAGTGTGTTTTACAGTTTCCACCAGAAATACATGAGAGTTTTACCTACAAATAGTAGTATCAACCCTTTCCAAACACCCAACCCAACACACGTGCTTTTTTAAAGGCTAGTTCTCAATTAGATCAAGTTTCTTGCAGTATGTCGCTTAAAATGTTTAATCAGCTTTTATTACCTAAAGAGATGTCAAATAAAATAATCCCAAAGGGGAATAAATTATGTTTCATGCTATGGATAGAATTTTAAAACTGGGTCTTTGATATAATCTTCCCAAAGCCTAAATTTTAAGGAACAGCAACCTGAAATACAAAAGTTTAAAGAACTTTCCAAAGGAGATGCACCTAATAGAGGCAAAATGAAAACCTTCTCCTCACCCTGTCCGACAACCTTATGACAATTCAACATTGACCTTTATTTCTGGTTCAGGTAAAGGCTGACATTCTACGTTAAGGGCCAAATTTAAGTCCAAGTTATCTTTGTATGGCTTTCTTCTCTGAAAGCTAATATCAAATGCTTATTATAACTCTTTACTTTCACGCTATTAACAATATCTTGTATTAATTTAATAGGATTTTCAGAAAATATCATGATGTTTTCTGAGATAGTAGTATATCCTTGGTCAACCTTATAAGTTGGGAAGGATCATTTTCCCATATTTTTAAAAAGGGCAAATAAAATATAAAGAATTAAGTAAGGTCCAAGATCAATGAGGCAAAACTCAGGATTCCTAACTCAGAAGCTTACCACCAAAGCAGACCATTCTTTTTGCACAGGATTCACTAAATGTTCCATGTTCACTATTTTTTATGTGTGTTGCTGTGTTGGGTTTTTGAAAATGTAAAGTTGACCCAACTTTTTACCATGGCACATTTATTCCTGGAGAGCTTTCACGTGGAATGGTTATTAGTGTGAAGGAGACATGGCACAAATTACTTTTTAATCACATTGCCCTGGATGCCTAGGCAGAGCACGGCTGCCCTGAGCGCTCCCCTCTCCAGACGAACTCACCTCGGGCTTTTTTGTGTCCTTTTTTTTTTCTGTGGTGGTGTTAACCAAGCAGGCAAAAGGATGGGTTTTTCATAGATTCGTGTCAAAATCAATCACTTTAAAGAGTTGGAAAATCAGTTTTTCAAATCGCTTGTAACATAAAGAACACTCGATTTGCTGTAGATCAAAAAGTTTAATACATTTCAGATGTACTGGATCTACAGAAAAATGGAAGAAATAAGGAAAGTTAACATGTTCTAATAGTAAATCCTGAAGAGCCTTTTGGAGTGAGTAGGCAGGCTTTATTTTTACGTTATACAACACTGGGTTGTTTGAAAACCCAGTTTATTGCATTATATCATTTTTCTAATACTGTCTTTTCACATGCATTTTTCTCTACCATCAAACATTTTTTAATACCACTATTTGGGACAGTTTTTATAAACAATTACGTTTACCTTGGAAAAACATGAATGTCTTTTATCTCAGGTATTCGAGCCACTCTGTAAAACATCTATCAACAAAAGCTAAAAAATCTATCATTTGGTTTAGTTAATATTTGAGTTTGCAGGAGTAAAATCATCAGCCGACAGCAGCTGTGCGCTGTGTGTTAAATCTAGAGCAGGCATTAGTCTATCAGATATGCAAATATTTACATCCTCATTGGCTAAGTAAACTGTTCCACTCTGCAGAAATGATAGGTTTGTTTTGGAATACTATAAGTGACTCGCTTTCCTAATAATGCCATTTCTTTTGCTGAAATTCACCCTTCTACTTGTAATTCGCCTAAAATTTCCAACACAAATACTAGCAGAAATCCTTATGTACCTCTGGAAAAAGAAGTCAGATCAGTAGATAACAAAGAATTGGCTAGACCAGATACAGAAAAAAAAAAATATTGCAATTTTGACCTGCAGTTTTCAAATATACAAATGAAGGAAATCTTAGAAAAACACAATATTCATTTAAAAACTTTTTAAAAAGCAAATATATTAAGTGTGAGTGTTAAT
Organism: Balaenoptera musculus; assembly: GCF_009873245.2. Lineage (NCBI taxonomy): Eukaryota > Metazoa > Chordata > Mammalia > Artiodactyla > Balaenopteridae > Balaenoptera > Balaenoptera musculus. Next base: position 40,834,749 of record NC_045797.1, read on the forward strand.
GAATAAGGATTCAAATCTTTGCTTTTAGAAATGTGCCAAACTAAACTTAAATAGTCACTTTGTTTGGAAAATCAGGGCTTTTTTTTCTAATTTCATGTAATTACAAATAAGCTCGTGATAAATATGCAAATACATATATCTTTGTGTGCACGTCTGATTTTGTTTCTTTAGGATGGAGTCCCAAAAGTGTAATTGTGAGTCAAATGATATCAATAGTTTTAAAAATCTTGATGCTCATCAATAGTTGTTCAATCTCTATGAACCCCAATTTCTTATATTGCAAAATGGGATAAATAAGACATACCCGGCAAGATCTTTAGGAGAACTAGAGACAAAAGATCTCAAAAATGACTATGCACTGTAATGATTTTCTATTTTTTCCAAAAGTATGGATTTATTCCTAGCAAAAATAATCATCAATTTCCTAGATGAATTTTATTTTTTTCATTTTTAAATATGATCATTATCATCCTCTCAAAGATACAAATCAACTATGATTTTGACACTGTGCTAAGGGTGGAAATATTTATAACCACCAATAGTGTCAGGATCTTTACACGTATTTTCTCCTGTATCTCCACCTGTAATGGATCTTATAACTTTGTGAAGGCTGGTATTAATATCACAATTTACAGACAAAGAAATCAGACTTCAGAGAGGTGGAGTATCCACCCGAGGTCTCCCAGCTATAAGGCAGCTCTGCCCCACTCCAAGCCTGTGTTTCTCCCTGGGCTATGACATTAGTCACACACTGTGTAATGGGAAGGAAAGATTGTTCGAATAGGTCATAATAAAAGGCTTCATCATGAAGATGACATTTGAATTATGTCAAGCCAAGAAGAATAAGAAAATTCAAAGAACAAACAGCAAGAACCAAAACCTTACGGTGGAAAATTATGTTGGTTCACTGAACAGCTGCCTTGTGCCAGCCACTGCCCCAGAAGACAGGAAAATGTACTTTAAAAGTCACTATTAGCAAGAGGTTCATAAGCAGGTAAGACAGACAAGTAGGCAAAATTATTGAACTGATATGATAACTCTTGTGTTACAGCCATGCCCAGGATGGCATAAGGCTTGGAGGACAGATACCTAACCCAGTTCAAGAGAAAATAGGCCACCTAGGTTGAGCCTTGAAGAATAAGAAAACTATAAGCTAAACCGAGAAGCATGCAAGTGAGAGCATTCCATGCAGAGGAAGCGGCATGTGCAAAGTTATGAAGGCTAAAGAGACCATGACCCATCGTGCAAGGTGCTGGAGGTTCGGAATTCTTGGAGCACAGATGGGTTTAAGGAGAGAGCATGAAATGATGTTGGCATGCTGGCAGAGCCAGATCCCAATGGTTCTTTTGTGCTATGGTAGGGGCTTGAACTTCATACTGAAAATGACTTGTTCTTCTACATATATTATTGAACCCTTTTGTTATGATTCCTACTACAACAATGGTGACAATAATGGCAACTAAGTCCTAACATTTATGCTTCATATGAATAATCTAATTTAATCCTAAAAACATTATGAGCTGAATACCATTGTCATTACGTGTCAGTCGTTGTATTAGTCCCTTTGGATAGAAAAGTGAACAAATATGTCATGAATTTAAATAGAGAAGAGCACATACAGATTTGCATTTTCAATGATCATTTTAGCAGGGATTTGGAGGATGGCATTGAAAAGTCTATTTGGTAAGATGAAACTGGTTATGGGGACTTCCCTGGTAGCACAGTGGTTAAGAATCCGCCTGCCAATGCAGGGGACACGGGTTCAATCCCTGTTCTGGGAAGATCCACATGCCACGGAGCAGCTAAGTGCGTGCGCCACAACTACTGAGCCTGAGCTCTAGAGCCCGCAAGCCACAACTACTAAGCCCACATGTCACAACTACTGAAGCCCGCGCATCTAGAGCCCGTGCTCCGCAACTAGAGAAGCCACCACAATGAGAAGCCCATGCACCACAACGAAGAGTAGCCCCCACTCGCCACAACTAGAGAAAGCCTGCATGCAGCAAAGAAGACCCAACGCAGCCAAAAATAAATAAATAAATAAATAAATTTATTTAAAAAAAGAAACTGGTTATGAAATCTCTACCATATCCAGGCAAGACATAATAAGACATAATGAAGGCTGGTTTTAAGGAGGAAGTGGTAGGTCTTGAGAAGAGGAAACAGATTTGAGAGCTATTTAAAAGCAGGCCATGGTTACCAATTAGATATGGAGGATCACGTAATGGGAGGAACTTGGAATATCAAGCAGGTTCTGGCTTTAGCTTCTGGGTAGAGGTAATTCTGTTCTCCGAAATAGACAAATTTTATGCAGGAAGGTAATATCTTTACACTAGAAATGCAGATTTCGGAGCCGCAGTTTAGAGGCAGCATGTCCACAGTCATGTGCATGTATGATGTCATGAATGTAGGAAGAGCAAGAAGAGGGATGATAACAAACTCCGCTGTTTAAGGAGCCATTTGTCAATTATTGGGAGTGCTGGTATGTGTGTGGCTAGAGCTCTAAGGCTGAAGGGCAACAATGCGTATTTGAAGTTATACACATATAAGTGAAAGTTGAACCTGTAAGTGGAAATGAACTTTCTAAAAGAAAGATTATGAATAGAGAGGTGGGTTGAAGATGGAATTAAGGAAAGTATTTACATATGCTGTATGTATAGATGAAGACCATTTTAATGAAGAAATAATAAAGAGTCTTCCAAATATGAGAAAAGATAAAAAGAACAGAACATGGCTTTTTGTTGATCTAATTACACTCTCAGACTTAGTTGCCCTTCGGGTCACATCACCCAAAAGCAAGAGAGTCAACTATAGCCAAGTGCCATAACCTTGACCTTGGAAAAGAGTAAAGATAATTGATGGGTGTGAGGAATCAAACTCCTGGTCTTCTAACCAAAAATCACTAACCAACTATAGACTCCCTTTCTAGACTCACCTCAAATCTCTAGTCTAAATACTCATTTCTTTTGATGCCTTTTGATATGCAAAGTTAAAGATTTTAATTGACGTTTTCAAGAACAAGTCATTGAATCTCACTTGACGTTTTCAAATTGAACTGATATGTTAAAAATTAATCCTGTGGAAACCAGAAAAGCAGTTTTACATGTGACAGGGAGAAAAGACAGTCTCAGCTTTACTTAGACTGAGGAAAAAAAAAACTTTTTCTATCATCAGTTTCTCCTTTTTAAGGAGAGATAATGGGTTAGAGACCATTTCCACAATTGCTTCTAATGCTATTACTGCCTAAGAAATAACATACCAAGACACTCCTGTTTGCTCTGTTAGCCATGCTTCCTCAATACACTAATCTATCAAGGGAAAATGTTTAGGGTTCTTCAATTCATAAAGAAATAAACTTCTAACTTGTTGAAGGCAAAACCAAATATATATACATATATATATATAAAAAAACAATACTTACAATGCTATAGAAACAATCTTTTTTTCTACTTTAGAGCAGAAGTACTTTATGGAGATAGTAATCAGTTGTAATTATTGCTTTTGAAAACTCAAGCTTTAAAACCCACAAAATACTTTAAAAATAAATGCAGGAAGCTTCGTAAAATACATTTTCTCAATTCAACAAAGAAAAAAGATCAAACCAGTTAGGACACTCAAGTGTTATTTGCAGCAATCATGATAAGTCAATTTTGGCTTAAACCATGATTGTTAGAAACACTCACAAAACATATTATTTACCAGATGGCAATCTTACTCAAGCAAACACATAAAACTTATGTTTCATTATTATCAAATAAGGATGAACTTGCCAGTGGGATAACCTCCAGTAGTTAAACAAACACATCTCCACGAAATGAATGCCATCATTTCCATCATTGGATAAGTATATGGAGTAAAGGAACTATCCTAATATTTAGCAGCACTAGCTTATATTCAAGAAACAAAGCTTACAACAGAATACACACATGCAAAATGGCATATTCTTATCTGCACTAGGACTTGTGCTTTCACTTTCTTAGTTAAAAAGTTATTGCATTTTAGTGTTGAAAGAAGGAACAGTCTGAAATTATAACCTAAGCTAAAACCCCTGTATTAAATAAGTATTGGTTGATATTATGAAATGTATAAAGTAATCCTAAGACTTTCTTATTAGTGCCCCTTCTATCAAATACAATATAAGAATCTATCAGGATCTATCATCCACAGAATGTACACTGTGAGAGTTGTATTTTATGTCATGATATCACAGACTAATGGCAGGATTCTAAAAGTCTATTTGTGATGAACACCAGATTACCACATCAGTATATGTGTGTGTATGTTAGTCTGTTTGGAAAGTGACACTTTTTGTAACTGGAAATGTTTTTTAAGAAGATCATAGAAATTTAAAAATAGTTTCAAATTTAGTTTAGTTTTTTTTTTTTAACTGCATTTCAACAATTAAAATAGAATGAGGATAGAGAGGTTCTTTAAGAGCTTATTTATTTGTTTCCTGGCCATAGAAATACTCTCAAACAAGCTGTCACTCAGAAGCTCCGTTGTAAAATGAGGCAGACACTCCACGAACTTGTACAAGTATGATGAGGACTCCAAGGTGTTACAGCACAGGGAGCCATGGAAATAATCAGAAACTGAGACCATGGACAGAAACATCAGGACCCTGTGAGAAACAGAAAAGACAGGTCTTGTCTCCTCACCTTCTCGGGTCCTCCAAGGCCAGAACTCAGGCACTATGGAATCAAATACTATAGATCATTTATGCTCAATAAGACAATAGAAAGTCCAGATTGCCTCTCTCTAGGCTACCTCACTCACTGCGATGCCTTGTGCTGAAAATTCCTGGGTTCTGCTTTCCCCCTGAATTATTCTCTGCGACAGAAGTTGGTCAATTGTCAGCTTTCTGAATGAAACACGGTTCTTCCACATGAAAACAACAGAAGTAAAGAAACAAATTCTGGTCTTTGACAGGTTAAATGGGTATATTAAGTTAGAAAAGAATCCTGAAGACTTTCCTCATCCCCAAATGGTTCCCTAAAACTAATAGTTAAGGGCAGGGACTTCCCCCTGGATGACGCCAAGACGAAAGACACTATCTCCACAGAAGAGGAGGCAAACACGTCACCTGGCAGAACATGCCGCCTCTGAAGGGCAGGTTGCCTTTAGACTGCAACTTCCATGAGGGTCGAGTCTCTCTCTCTACTGCATTCTGAATTGCACCGAAAACAGTGAGGACTTTCAAAGAATGTTGGTTTGTGACAAACAAAATGGATCACTTACACTGTACATCAGGACCAAAAACTTCAATGCACGCAAGCAGGGTCATTTCATCACTACCAAGGAGCCAGAGAAACGACAACGATAAAGAGAGAGAAGCTTTTTGACAGTTGTTCCTTTACGAGTGCTCTCCTACCTTGAACCAAAATTGAACTTGATTCCAGAAACAACAACAAAAAAACGTATGTGATGCAATCTCTCCCTCTAATACTCTGATACATTTACTTCGGGTGTATTTTTCTTTACAAAGTCTATTATACTCCTTTTTTGCTGCTTAGAAAAAAATAAATGACCCAGGCAGGACACGTGGAAACTCAACCAAAGACCAATTTTTAAGTGACTGTTTTATACATATAATTGAAATGTGTACTGCTGTTAGTCTTTCTTCTTTTCCCCCAAATTAAATGCTGGTGGAAATATTTATACAACTGATAACACAATTATAGCATCTAATAAAGACTTTTATTATTCACTGGTATTATAAACATATTTCCTTTACATAATTAGCATAGCTTCATTACAAAATCATTTGGAAAACTATCTCCCATAATTCCTCCACCCTTATTACAGCCCCTTTCAATTCTTTCTCTTCCTGCAAATGATGAACATGTTATATGAGGAAGTAGTTTTTAGCTTCCACTTACCAGCCTATCACCAGTCACAGAACCACCCTCCTCCAAGTGACAGGATTGTAGGACATTCTCTTTGAGATAAACACCAGAAGATCTGTTTTTAAATGAGCCATCTTCATATAATTGCCCAATGAGTGCAATTACTTTAATAATTCTAACAATTTTTCTCAATTGCAAAGACCTATATTCCTTATCAAAATGAAAAAAAATCATTTTATGGCTACAGAGAAAGAGAAATTGAACTTCTCTCCCTATACACTTTACTCCCTCGAGGACAGAAGGGATATAGTGAACAGCGTTTCTCTCTGTTAATGTAGCTTGAAATTCCGCAATACATTGGAATAGGCTCTCTCCAGCAGACCACTGGGAAATATCATCTATATATATTTGTGCCACTGGTTCTCATATACATCCCTCAGTGCCCCTGGTTAATAATGTGATATTTCCCTAGATAAGGAAAGGCACAGAGCCATGACCCTTTTAAGCAGAAGGACAGCATGACAATATAAGTTCCGATCTGCCATGAAGGCAGGGTACCATAGCCTTTCCTCTGCAGCAAATTCAAGCGTGTAGGTGGTTAGAGAGGCCTTAGTCAGAACCTGAGTGCTCTCTCTGAACTTTGTCAAGAGCTTCCCTGTTGGTGCCAAACTTCATTGGTGCTCAAAAAAGTCTGAGTGTGGGAAATTCTTTACTCTTTCCTCTCTCCATCCGGGAAAGGCGAACAACACATGGGAATTAGAGTTAAAGGATCCAAACTCTAATCTCACCCCTGCCACTTCATGGCAGGCCACTTTTTCTCGCCAAACCTCAACTTCCCCACCTGAGAAATGGGGACAATATTAATCCTCACTTCATGGGGTTGTGGTTGGAATCTAAGGAGACAGTGTAGCTCTAAGTGTTGTATAAACTCTTGAGGATATTGTACACTTTTATCATTGAGAATACAATTATGATTTATTAATGTTAGCATACTAGGTTAGGGCTATTGTTTTCTTGGCACATTTAGAACTAGAAAAATAAGAAAATAAGTCCTATTGATTTCATAACAAGCATAGAAATATAAAGCTGAAAAACTGGACACTTGTAATTAAGCGGCTCTGTGCTCTCTTATTTTTAGAGTACAATACAATATTGTAACTCTTTACTTTTATTAACTGCCAAAATCAATCTCCAAACCCATTTTCTCAATATTCTGGAATAAAAAGGACAGGATTTTTTTCCTTAGATGCACAGATGCAATTTCATCTACATGTATGCATTTCAGAAGCATTATTTAAGCCATAGTGCATATAATGAACAAACTGTAATCATATCTTTGTCCCAACTCAATTACAAAATGAACTCATAACTTAGAGCCCCGCAATAAATATCTATTTCCAATTTTAGGCTGATCATTAAATATGGTTCACACTAGGAATCTGTTAAATGAAAGAATGTTAAAATTCACTCACATCACTTAGAGCATATTTATTCTGATGACTATTAATCCACATAAAACAAGTGATACATGACAGAGACAACAGCATTTCAGGAAAATTCCATTCAACTCCCATGAATTGCTGGCTGTGTTCCCTTTAGTTCTGCACCTCTCTCTCTTTCTCTCTCTCCATGTGTGCCCCTACCCTTTCCGCACCAGTACCCCTTCTTCTCCTCATGGACATTGGTGTTCATTTCCTTTCATCATCCTCCTACCTATCAAATTTTACTCTCTGGGAAAGAAGTGGAATAAATTATTCACATATAGATATGCTCAGTGATAAGGTTCCAAAAATTAGAAGTCCCAGGGGTAACTGAATTTTAATAGGCAATGTTTGTCAACCTAGTAAAATTTTCCTTTACCTACAAACCCCTGAAAAAAATATACCTGTTTTGAGATATTAGGAGCTCTGTTATTTTAAACAAATGAGTCATTTTTTGGAACTCTACTTCTTTATCTGTGAAATAACAAGACTGAATGATATAGAGTTTCTAACATTCAACCATCTTTTAAATCTAAAAAAATGGTAACTTTATACGGTTTAACTCAATAGCTTAAAGGTTATAAACATAAATACTTTGATAGGCTAGTTAGTTTAGCATAAATGCGTCATGTAGGTAGTTGTGAGAAAACCAGGCAGTACTGGGGTATGTAGGAACCTGAGAATACATGCCTCATTGGAAGAGATTCAGACTAAAAACAAACAGCCAAACAAACAAGCAAAGATCGCTATGTCAGTGAAACTAAACGATGCTGAAGTGAGGGCTGGTGGAGCACCAGTTGGTGAAGGCAAAACTAGATGACTACAGAGGGTCCCTCCAGCTCCAGCTTTCTGTGAGCCCTGAAGTCCATCTGGCTAGGGAAGACGAGTTCTTAAAAAATATTAACTTCACTCTTCTGCCACCATTGAGACATTGTTGAGGAGCTGTGTTATAAGGTAATAGTTCAACAAGCAACATTCTGCTTTTGCCCCTGCAAAGACAAGGCCTGGGACAAGAGCTACCATGTTAAAGAAACTAGAAAGCAAGAAAAGCACAAGTCAGTATGAATAAAAGGAAAGTGAATAAACTGCCGAATTTTCCCCAGGACAGATACAGAGGTTGTGGAACTCTGCTTTAACTTCTCCATTCCAGAAGAGAATACACTTCTCATCATCGGCTATGAAAAAATAAATGGGGCAACTCTGAAATGTACTATCATTTATAGAGAACAAGTTAGTCTGAATTTTAAAAATAGGCCAAAAAGTAACCAAAGGTTTCTTCCACTCTTTAAAAAGTGTCTTTATGGATCTCATATATATCATCTAAGAAGAGCTCCACTTCCCCATTCTTTGCTGGGCAATAAACAGAAAATCCAAGCCACATAAGAATGCAAATGCCACCATGCAAGTTTGGTTAGGTTAAATGCATACTCATAATGGGTTATAGGTCTAAAAAATCAATTTTACCCGTGCTTGAGTCAATTGTGGAAGTCTTAATATTGACCACGTTTACTCAACTGTCTGCCACATATATCTTATGGCTATTTATAAATGATATGTACCCTGTCTTTAAAAAACAAAAAGTAGTTTAAAAAAATCTTTTGCTTTTCTCTTTTCTTTAATGGGAAAATGTCACCAGATCAAAATGTCTATAAATATAGTATGTAGATGTTTATGAGAACATTTACTGACTGCAGATAGAGGAACTACCATAAGCAATACAGAGGAATCTTAAAGGTGTATCTCTTACAATAAAAAGGTAATATACTTCAAAGTTTTACACAAGAAAAGAGAAACACATTTCTTCTTCTTTTGTCTCCTGCTTGCCTAAGACTTTGCATATGAACAGATCTAGGATCTGATTCCATTTCAAAACCTATATAAATCTGGTAATTTTACTTCTAAGGACTTTTGAGCATTAGAGTTATACAATGCTAATAAAGTGTGGTAAATTTTGAACATGTTTTTGCTAATGAAATCGACAAAGAAGGCGCTATTAAGATGCATGGTAAAATTTTAAAAGACTAGAAGTTTCTGATTCCTTGGTTACATTTTTAAGTACTACAGGACATCAAATTCCCAAACAAAATACATTTGTTTGGTTCATCTTGCTTTTAAGCAAAAGTGGTTATAAAATATGGATGTCTAGAATCTATACACATTCTGCAGAAATCACTGCAATCTGGTTGAAAGCATTCCTGGAAGATTTATAATAAAATTTATGAGAGTGACTCATTGCTGTCTCACAGTATCAAGCCTCATGTCCTATGAAGAAAAGCATATACCTACTCATAAAGAAATAACAGTACTTTACAAAATAGCTCTTTTTGTAAGCAATACAGTGATTGATCCAATCAGATGTGTGATTATCCATATGTAATATCTTTGACTTAACTAACTAAAAATGATTGCAGAACCTCAGTGGTTTCCACTCAGTATAAACCCCTTGGATCTTCTCACTACTATCTCAAACATGGAATAGCTTTACCATGGGTTACTAGCTAATCATCCCACACTCAAAATATACAATATCTAAAATGAGAAAGATAATGTTGAAATTGTCATAGATTTGGAAAATCTCAGGGTAGGAAAATGTATAAGCCAGGTGAAAACCCCAGTGCTTACAGAGAACAGAGAAGGGACGAGATTGTGAGACGTGAACTGTGTTGGTCTGAGACAACAGGAGATCCCATGCCCCATCTCAAGGGACAAGAGCCACTTTTCTCTGCCAGGCTCGTCATTTATAAAGGTTAGTATCCCATGGCCAGATCTTCTAAGTTTTTCAAGAAAAGCTGGAAATCTGGATCTTGTGAATTCTCCCAACTTATATAAGTGTTGGCAACTAGTTCAAAAATTATAAAACCTAAAAGGAACAGACATAACCTATCTGGAGATCATGGCCTATCTCTAGGTCACAGGTTAACAAGCTACGCATAGAGACTTAGTCCAGGCTTTCTGACTTGCATCTCTCATTACTACATTCCTGCCAAGCTGCTCTTGCCTGGGTTCAAACACTTCTAACTATGACGAATGCAGCACTCCTCAAGTCCATGTTCTGGACAGGTCTTCCTTATTTTGAGTCAAAATTTGTCATCATTTTTCTAGAGTCACCCCTCAGCATCACAGAAACCTTCTTCAACATGAAAAGCTTTCAAATACTTGAAGACATAAGATATATATTTGGATGAATGATTAAACATTTCAAAAAAATACACATATATATATACACACATATATATGATTCTCACAATTTAGGGATATCTTTTTAGACATAAGTCCAATCCTTCTTCACATGAGTTAAAAATTAAAAACAGAACTAGCATAGGTCAGGTGATGGAAAATATGAAGCATATCGTCAAGGGAGATTTTGCCAGTGGCTGGGAAAAACAGAGAGGAAGAGAAGGACCTCATCGGAGGCTGATGCAATATTCCATGCCTTTCCAATCCTGTACCATGATGAGCTCATTCCTTTACTCAGGTCAGTGCATCAGTGCTTGTGGACAATGGTCTTGTCCATTTCCTCACATTTATAATTCTGAAATGCTGCATCCCACTCCTTTATCCTCAATCAATTCCTCTCATATGTACATCCAATTCAAAATTCCACTTCTGGGTTTCAATCCTCCGTGGACCCGCAGCAGTCTACTCCACATCCTTTCTCTCTTGCTAATCTCTTCAAACCACCTTCCTCTCCTGCTCCTTCCACAGAAACTTGTTCCCTTCCTTTCTTACCTTTTGAACAGTTTTCCAATAAGTCTCCATTTATCACCATTTCTCAGTTGCCCATCCCCCAAATATTGTTCCACACAAAAGATTTCCAGTGATAATTATTGGAGATGTTTTAGAAAATAGTTGTATAATACTATTCATTTGCCACCTGTAGTTAGCTGTTGAAAAATCCACATCAGAAATGAATAGCATTGTGCTTTTTTTTCCCTCAGACATGTGAAAATGTGATTTTGTGACAGTTTTGTTAGGAGTGAGAATTTTGCCTTCTTTTCCCCTTCATGAAATGGTCTCTGGTGTCAACATTGCCTATGAAGTGAGTAAAGGCCCTTGAGTTACAGCAGCCATATCAATTCTTTTTTAATCAAGGAAAGAAGGATAAGATGAAATCTCCCTCAGGTGCTAAAAAGATAGCAGTTTATTTAAAGAAAGTATTTATACTCTTCGCTAATTACTTAGGCGTGCTCACACTGATACCAGCACAGAACTTTATACCCTTCAACCATCTTCAATATATCATTAAATTAAATTCATAAAGAAATGTGGGTTTAAATCAGAAACATGCTTCAGCAATCGGGTCTATAATATCTTTCGACTTTCTCACATTTTTTTAACAGAAGAAAAGAAAACTAATAGAGTTCTCCTGAGAGGCAAAGAACATTTATCAACTGGGCATATATTCTCAGCATAAATATAGCATGACTGCCCTCCTTTGACTGGAGTTTTGAAGCAGAGAAAGTATCCCATTATCCCATCTATTTTACTCAGTAAAAAAGAATTTGATTAACAGAAAAATACAGACTGACCAATATAGAGAAAGAACTTTAAACTATCCTTCTCAGATTTAGTAATGGACTATTTCTTGCCCAGATTCTTTTCTGACTTTTCTACATCCCCAAGGAAATATCTATTTTCTCCTTCTTTCTTTCAGTGAATATTTACTGAGTGCCTTCTATGTGTAAAGAACTATAGTAGGGCACAGAGGTAAAAGCAGAGCACAGTAGAGATAGGACCTCTACCTTGATGGGATATTATATGACTATCTCCCCAGTTCACTATTTAGTTACACTTTGTGACGAGTGTTGGATAAAGGAGGATGGTAGAGTATAATAAGGGCATATAGCAGAAGGACCTGGAAGGCTGGCAAATGCTTTCTTTAGGAAATGAAAAGGCAGAAATTAATTATTAAGCATGTGGAGCCGGATGGGGATTTCCAGGGTAAGGGAACAGAACATGAGAAGGCTCTGGGTCAGGAAGGAGCATGGGCACTAAAGGGTCTGGGATTCAGAGAGTGAGCAGGAGAGAGGTTCAAGCTCTGTCATTCAGGATTTGAGACTGTGTTAAGGATTTTTGATATTTAGCTTTAGAGCAGTGGGAAGTTAATTAGAAAAAACAAATGGAAAATAGTTTGGAAGAGGTATGTGGGAATATCAATTATGAGGCCATGTGGTCAAGAGGAAGAGATCATGGTAGCTTCATCTAGAACAATGAGACTGTCAGAGGAGAGAAGTGGAGAGCCAAAAGAAATTTAGGAGGTAAGACCACCAGGAAGCGGTAAACACTTGGAGATGGGAGGTGAGAGACAGAATGCAAGGTTGCCCTAGGGAAAAGTAGAAGATTCTGTTTGGGGTGGGAGGGATGATGAGTTCAGCTTTTGAGAAATAGACTTTGCCTGTGAAATTGGAGAGGGGTTGGGGTGAGGGTGTCCCATATGAGTCTGAAGGGGCTTCCACGCTAGAGAAATTTACAAGTCATCGCTGTAGTCATTCTATAATGCAGACCGTACTTAAAGCCAGGGGCATAAGTAACATTTCCTGGGGGAAGAAACATAGCCTGCGAAGAGAAGAGGGATAGGACAAAGCTTTGAAACTCAAACATCTAAAGATTAGGGGGAAAAGAGTCAGTTGATAAAGGCAATTGAATAGAAGTATCCAGACTCATAGAAAAAAAAAATCCAGAAAATGTCGTGTCATAAACCAAGGGAAGAATATGTTGTTCATTTAGGAGAGAGGAATACAATGTCAGAAGAGGCTGAGGGGTCACAAAAAATGAAGACCAAGAATTCATGTAGGTTATTGTCAGCCCTTCTGAGAGCTGAATTGATTCAATGATGAAACTCAGGTAGAGTGGGTTGAAGGGTAAGGAAATAAAGACAATGTCAAAAAACTTTTAGAGAGATGAGTAACTAAACTTCACCTAATATTTTGGCCATGTCTGGGAGTGTCCTAAGCTCTGAATCCTCAGGGAGAAACAAAACTACCATTTCACACACTGTCATAGCCACCTAGTCTCCCAATCTCTGTCTCCCCCTCCATCCTCCATCACCTCTCCCACTCCGCAGAAATTCCTATTCCAATCTTGCCTTCCAACTTCGTGCCCACTCACTTCTCTCGCCTACACTTTACTCCTTAGACTCTGAGCGTCTGAGTAAGAGTAGACTCCGTTGGCAATTTCATAGGCAGGGGACACATTTATAATGTGATTGTTCAGATGTATTCTGCAGACACATTTAACTCATGAGCCTCACAGTTCAAACGACTGATGGCTGATAATTTCTTAAGAAAAGGCGGAAGGACTTGATTTTTTAATGTAATAGGGAGTTAAAGAAAAAATGTCACCGTTCACTTGTGCTACCTCAACCATAACTGTACTGCATTGAAATTGTCCTTATCTATTCAATAACTAACTGTATCTTGTCATGTAAAAGCTCTGACATGACAATTAACATCTCTGTTATTCTGCAAGTAAAATTAAATCGCTCACTAGTAAAATAGAATAAAGACAACCAGAAAAGGCAGATATGTCACCTATCTTTTTACCCCCATTCTATCCCCGTGTGCCTTTTTCCTCTATAACTTACAGAGAGAGTGGGGGGAAAGACTTTAGACATTTGTCCCATGATGTAATAGAGGATTCGCCCACCAAAGCAAATTCAGACCTATCAAGTTACCCAGCTTATTGGAAGGGGACAAGTGTAGGCAAAATGTTACACATGGAGCCCAACACAGTTCACCTTTCCAAAAGCCCCTCCTGTGTCCTTCCCAGTATGTCTTCAAGGATTAAGTAAAGTGTATTCAGGACCTACCTGTGCCAGGCACTATAATAGGTGTATTATGTACATTCCCTCCATGGGTGATCGGTTGGTATTTCTGTTCCCGTTTTTCAGATATGGCTAAACTAAAGAAGTTAAACAATTTGCCCAAGGTCAGCCAACCATTAAACAGATAATGGCTAAATGTCTCCAAAAGTGACAGTCTTTCTACCCCACCATGCTGCCTTCCTAAGTGAAAGTTATTTTCAAACTGAAGAACTAAATCAATGTGAATTATTAAATTATATATACATACATATATATATATTCTAGGATATATATATCCTGTTGTGTATATATACACATTAGTGTATAGTGTGTGTATGTATATGTATATGTGTATATATATATATATATACACACACACACACACACACACACACACACACACACACTAGAATCCATGGGTGGGCTGTATAGTGTCAGGTTTAGGAGATTGGACCCTGGAACCATATTCCTTGGGTTCAAATCCCAGCTTTATTTCTTACTAGCTGTGTGACTGTGTGACCTTGACATTGAGTGAGTTACTCAACTTCTTTGTACCTCAATTTCTTCATCTGTTAAATGGGGATACCAATGTTCCAAACTCACAGAGCTTGTGAGGATTTTATATATATCTTTAAATACAGCAAATTAATAGTAAATACCATAAAAGTATTTGCTAATATCACCATATTATGAACCCAAATTAGTGGTCAGTACTTCTAGCTCCAATGGTCATAGGTTAAGATTCCTAGAAAGGTCCATTAGATTTGCAAAAAGAAAATAAAAACAAAACTTTCCATTCTATGCAGGTAAAATAACCACGTAGGCCAGAAACCTGCAACTCCAGCTGTGCATCCAAATCACTTCCAAAGCTGGGAATGTTGGCCCTAATTCTAAAGTATCTGATGGAGCTGGTGTGAAGTAGGGCTTTGAAAGGTGGATTTTAGCACTCTACACATGCTGTACCACCATGGCTGAGAACTACCAATATAACATTGAAAAATAACCACTTTCATTGTAATCAGGAAAAAATCAGATTAAAATAGCATGCTTCCTTTCTTTTTAAAAAAAAAATCAAGAATGTGATCCACTAAAATGTTAACAGCATTTACCTTAGGGTGGTAGAAGCATGGGCAATGTTTACCTTCTATTTTACTTTTTATGAAGTTTTAAAAATTTTACCATTCATTTATATATTCATTCCACATATCTGTTTTGGTACCACAAGCTTGGCACATTTTAGGCACTGAAGACGTGACCCAGAACAAAACAGTCTCTGCACTTGTGGGCTTACAATGTTGGGACGGGGGAACGGATTAAATAAAGAAAAATAGAATATAAGGTCAGCCTGTGGTATATGCAATGAAGGAACAGAGAAAGATGATTGAGAGTAACTCCTGGGCTATGATATTTAGGATGGCCAAAGAAGATCTCTCAGAGAGGTGATATTTGAGCAGGGACCTGAATGAGACTAAGGCCCCAGCCATGAGCATCACAGGGAGAAGAGAATGAATATTCCAAGGCCCGCAGTGTTGTAAACATACACTTCTTTTATAATCAGATTAAAAAACATAAGGTTATTTCATTTTGGTGAAAAAGGAAAAAAATTTTCAAGACCCTAGAATGTTCCCAAGCCCTGGATGGACCTCCATCATCAAACTGACCTCGCTGACACTCTGAGTATCAACTATGAAATAAGGGGGTGGCCCTGAACTTCCACCCTTGGTTTTATAGCACTAGTTTCAAAAGCAAATTATACAAGGGAGTGAAGGGTGGTTTCCTTCACTCACCAACATCTAAGAGGAAAATGTGAGTCAGCACCATTACCTTTCCATGTCAAGGAATAGCTGCTGGATGCTTGCACGGTGCCCGGCAACTGAGGGGTGTGGGGCGTGTAAGAGAGGCATGAAACATATTGCTGGCTATTGTCTAAGCAATCCCAACAAAAATGCTACATGTCTGGAATTAGACATGTAGAGACTCTTCAAAACTGAGTGCAGTTCAGGTCTAAACTGCTACATGTGCAGATGACTGCGAGAGAAAGGGTACTCAGACAGTGGGCTCCAGAGGCCATGAACTGTGAGGGACACTAAGGAGTAAGGACAGTCATTGACCGACCCCTCTAGCCCCCTTTTGCCTAAACACATTGTTTTTATTTAGTCCAGGAAAAGCAATAAAAGTGTCATGGTCATGAAAAGCCCAACGAGGACAAGCATCAGGCATTTTCCGTTGCTAGGAATAGAGACCCTCTCAAGGTCATGAAAGGAGACTGATGTCATGGACATCAGGAATCCAAGGACAGGAAACACAGCAGAGCTGAACCTCGACTTGGAAACCAGAATGCAGTCACAAAGACCACTCCTTCAAACCTTTAGGGCCTGTAGGGTTTCATCTTCTCAGCTCATTTGACCTAGCCCCTTGGCTCAGCTGTTTCCTCAGCCCTTTATGACTTCAGTGTGGGTGTGATATTAGGAAAGCAGTCCCAGCATTAATTCTATACAACCCTGACCTTTCCTCTCAAGAGTGCATCATAGATGGCAAATTCTCTCTGTTCCTGCTTCAATTCTCTAAGAGAAAAAGTATGATTGACTTGGCCAGGCCTTGTTGTAGACCACTAAGCTGCCCAGGGTCAGGAGGCCGCCTGTGTTCTAGTCAGCTGTGACAGAGGGTGGGCCCTTAGTAGGGGTACATGGGTGTGGCAGTCAAAGATTCCTGCCTAGTTCTGATTAAAACAGGACCACAGCTTTTAGAATGTGTGAAAAGATCCGCTGGGCCTACCAGGTATTTCTAAGAAAGATTAAGAAGGTCATAGTTTATGCTGTCAGTCACCATCTGCTCTGGTCTAAAGGGGTACAGATTTGCTGGTAAAGGATTTTGAGGGACAGATTTTAGGGATTCAAGGGACTTGCATGGAGAAGTTAAAGAAACAATCTCAGAGTACTAAAAAGTTCCCTTACCAGAGTTTGAACCAAATTTCCTCTATCCAGATGGCTTCCAAGGCCAAGAGGGAGGGAAGTCCTGCTGGCTTTTTATGTTGGTCTTGATTGTTGTTAATGATCCCCAGCTGTAAGGCTCCCACATCTCTTTAACCTCTCTCTGGTTAGCCTCACATCTCTGCATCTCTTGCAGGGAAAATGGAACACTAAACATAGCGCCCATTTCCCCAGCAGAGCATGTACTGCACAACACAGGAGGTCAGCCCCCAAATGGACCCCAAGTAGTGCTCAGTTAGCATTGCCAGGACCTTTCATTCATCCTAGAAGAAGGCAGCCTCAGCATTCTCATTCCTGGAGGCAGCGTGGAGCCACGCCAACTGCCAGCAGGAGAGCGGGGGCGTGCAGTCACCTGAGGCCCATGCAAAGAGCGTTCTCTTTTGGATGAATAGGAATCACTGCCAGGCAAGAGCAAAACTTTCAGGGATGAGCTATGCATTAGGGATTCTGCTTCTGAAATGGGACCCTTGGCCACATAAATTTTCTGCACAGGAGTGTGCAGCTAAAGTAGCAATGTATTCTCTTACTCACTCATAAAAAAAACCTTTTCCTGAGTTGGCTATGGACTGCCAACACTGTAGAGGCAGTGAACACAGAGCTGAAACAAGTCACTGTGTGAAGGAGTTCAGAGTCTGGTCGGGGACACACAGTTTGCCTTCACTGCACTGAGTGGAAGGTATGCATAGGTGTGAGGGTAACATGGAAGAGGAACACTTTGCTCAGGCTGGGGGCAGCTCTCTGGGAAGGCTTCCTGGAGGAGGTGACATCTAAAATGCATTTTGAAAGATAAGTAGGATCCAACCAGATTATATATGCATGAACAATCAAAGGAATAAAGGAAAGGAGAGAGAAGACTTCCAGGCAGAGGGAGCATATATGCAAAGATGAGAGGCATGAGGGAATGTGGTACAGGAGAAAAACGGTGAACCTTTCTTAGGGCACATATGACGACCTGAGAAGGATGGGTCAAGAACTGTGGCGAGGCACCATGATGTATGCCATACGAGGGAGCAACGCTTTATCCTGGTGTGAAATCCACTTCCAAGAACCTGTTTCTGGCTGTTCAAATAAGTGCTGGTCATGGACCTCTCTGACTACCCCCATACCAGACTGTTTATTGAGACTTATAGGCTAGTTAATTATTAAGTGCTTTATTCTGTTTTGTTTTGTTTTTAACTGTTTCCCGTGTAAGTTGGTTCTGCCTAACCATAACACCAAATCCAGGAGAGAAGGGAACCCTTTGCTCTCATCCCCAAAATAGTAGGCAATGGACAAATACTTGTTGAAATGAATTGAAAATGTCCTTGAGAGGAGATGGCTGCCTCAGTAGCAATGACCAGCAGAAGCTTTAAACTTCTTTATTGAAAACACTTCCTTCATCCTCCCCAACACGTACACACTTTATAACACATCCACTAAATCTGCACAGTAGCATTCCAATCGTCTATCTGAGGGTCTTAAGCCCGGTCCAAATGAAATGCCCCCAAGTCCAGGTGAATCTTTTACTCTAGGATTTTAAAAATGGACCCAATAAAGAAAATTTGATTTGCAGGCATGGAATCAAGTTTCCTTTGTTCTTTCATCTTATTCTGGGCTAGAGGGAGCAAGATCCTCCTGGTGCCTTTATTAGAGTTCTCAAGAGGAAGAGAAGGAGGGATTTGAATCTTAACTCTGAAGACCCCAGTCAAGAAGGAGCAGCCCTGGTGGTGTCCAGGCCATTGGAAAAGGAGGCCGGCTTGCAAGCAGGCAGTGATGTTTCATTCCACCCACTGCGACAATGGGTCTGTACCTCTTGCCAAACCACCACCCACCTGGCCTTGCTCTTCTCTTCTTCCAGCCCAACACCTTGGTTCTTCTTCCCCTAATTTCCGACTTCCTGATACCTCTCCAGTATTCTATTTAACAAGGTTCTTCTGTCCATCTTTTGTTAGAGACATAAATATACCTTTAAGTGCAAACAATAGAAAAAACAGGATATCTCTGATTGTAGGTACAGGGATGGTTATGTAACTAATATATCTTACTTTGGGCAGTGCTTGTGTCCCGATTCTTGTTTTTTTAGTTAAGCCCTCTATAAAAAGGAGAATGGATTTTGTGTCTATCTGATTCCAATGCCCTTTTTCTTCCCTATTTATCACAAAGAAATTTCAAAAGAAAGGTCATAAAATTCATGTAAAAGTTGTGGTGAGGTTGCTCTATATTTCTAGCATATCTAGCATTTATACCAAAAGGCAGAAGCAACTAAAACAGGAAAGGTAACTAACCTGTTTCAGGAACTTCATACATGCTAGCACTTTACACATATGCTAATTCACTTACTTCTAACATCTCTAGGACGAAGGTCTTTCAATAACCAGGATAAATATGAGGACACTGATATCAATTCAGTAAGTGACATTCCAGATTGACACCCAGACCTGTCTGACTTCCAAAGTCTGCTCCTTTTCCTGTACCACACAGCAAATAAAAGGCAGATCCCACCCCCATATAAATATTTACCTCCTCTTGGAAAACACTGATTACACACCTATTGTACCCACCACTATTTTAGAGGTCACAGATACAAAGTGGGGAAGACAAGAAAGGAAGAGGGAAAAGTCCCCATTTCCAGGCCTCAGGAAACAGACCATTTGTATACAAAAGCCAGAGCATATAAAGTAAAATAGGAGTACTATTTCAAGTCACACATCAGCCCTGCCGAATGGACAGTTATGAAAATTCTGTCCAGAGAGTTGCTGAGATTTTCCTCAAATGCCAAAAGTCAGTCTGTTAAAAAATCACACCCCTGAGACAGATCTACAATCCCTCCCTGACTCCATGTCATGTTTCCTCAGTTTACTTCCAGTCAAAATGCATATTTTTTCCCCACTGCTCCCAGGGCTGGGGGTCACCCCAGCTAATGAACATCAAGCTGTCTTTTTTCCCTGCCATCAACAATGGACAGATAACAAAATGCAGGTTCTGATCCTGGCATGTTTATTGTTGGTGATGATGTATAAACTGATGGCCGACAGCTTCATTTTCTCTAAGCTGGGAAGGCCCTGCTGGGAGAATTGGGGAAGAAAACAACTTTTGATTTTGACTAGGAGTAAAACAGTTGGATAAACATGACATGACATGGGTGTCAGAGTGCATAATGTAACCGCGTGAGCCCAGATGGGACTAGAGAACACACAGGCAGGGATAGAATGCATGGAACAGAGATTCAGGCGTGGATTTATAACCCTCTGTATTCTTACGAGATTGTGAAATATTAGAATGGAGTTTTGACTGAAAGGCAAAAGTGGGAAAGGCCTTGAAAATGAACAGTGTTTCAAACATTACTATGCTTTGATAAAATAAAGCGAGATAAAAACTAAAAATTACTAAGTAATTTTGGCTCTAAGGGTGTAAGCCAAGGACATGTAGCACTCAGGGTCATGATGGAAGATGTGGAGTTGAAAGAGGAAACTGGGCTAGTGCATGTTTTTGAGACAGTGACAGCTGAATTAGAACATTAGGTGAAGTGCAAATGGACACTAGATTAAGGCTTTCACTGTAGTTCTGCCAGAACACGTGGGTGAGTTACTTCAACTGTTCTAGGCTTGAGTTTCCTTTAGATGTAAATGGTCCTTCCTCACACTTAGCTCAGATGGCTAATCCCAGGTAAGCAAACCAGTGTCAGCCTTAGTTCTTGCTATTGGAGGAGTTGGGTTCCACCTTCTTCATTTATTATAAAGTAATTTCTGATCAAGTTTGGAGTATAGAGTAATGTACTAGATAGCACAGGCCATAGCCAAAATTTTCTTCCCGCCACAGTTCCTTAGAGCAGTGTTTTTATTTAGCCTTTTATAGATTGCAAACAACTTTGATATCCTGATCAAAGAAAGGGAACTTATTCCAGGGGGAAAAAAAATGCTCATATGTACAAAATGCCAGATATAATCAGGAAGTCCAAGGATTCCTGGAAACTAAGGGAATATATGACCTAGAAGCAGTAAAAATTCACTGAGTTTCATGGGTACCATCAGCTAATAGCTTCCTCTTAGCCCCATATACCTGTTACTGAATTTATTTCCATATTCTACATTACCACTACTTAGAACAGGATTCCATGGCTTTGGTTGTTGTTTTGCAACCTCTAATAAACATAGTGAATGAGAAAGGCTCCTTTCCTCCTCCCATTTTGGAGTTCTTGTGTTTCTGCTGGCTACAGCCTTTATGCTCCATGAGGGAAATATACACATTAGGAGAGGTTTCAAATATTCTCAAACCCGCAGTGACTATTTTCCTGTGTTTGTTCACTCTCGGGCCTTCACCAGTCCTTGTTCTTCACTCTCTGACCAGACATCCTGGTCCCATCTGCCTTCATCTAAGGTCTACCCACCTTAATCGATACCCATCTCACCCCTCCTCTGTCGTGGTTCCAAAGCATTGGCCAGCAGCATCAGTGAAGATAGAGAAGAAAGGAGAGGGCTGCAGTACCTCGGCAGGAGAGCGAGGCTCTCCCTCAGGAATGTGAAGCTGTGGCCAGTGGAATAGTTTGAGACCAATTACATCAATGTTGCTTTGGCTCCAAGGCAGCACTTATTGCTGGAAGAAACTGTCAGCTTAATTTGTGGATGAAGTCAGCTGGCTCAGAGCCAGAAATACTAGCTCCCCAAGTGGAGGGTCAATACGGAAAGAGGTGAAATTAATCCCCTTTGCTGGGTGGTTTTCCTGCAGTTGGTGGCTCAGGGTTCAGGATGTGCTGAAGCCTTTCATTTAGGGATGAAGTGTGACCCTCAAGGCTGGTTAGATCAATAATGAGGCTGAGTACCTGTTAATGGAAATAAGAAGGACACATGCTACAGTAGACAGTTTTCTAACTGGAATCTGAACAACCCTGGACTCCTCAGTATGTTCAACTCAGGGACAGGCACAGACCATCTTCAGCCATACACTTCCATGAGTTGTTTTTCGGACCTTGCTCTTCAAAGTGTGGCTTTGTTAGAAATTGAGAATCTTGAGCCCAGTCCCAGATCTACTGAGTCAGAATCTGCATTTTGAAAAAAAATCAGATAACTCACATGCACATTGAAAGCTAAGAAGCACTTTATAGAGCCCAAAGAAGATAAGACTGTGTTTTCAGAGAGCTCTCTAGCAACCCAGACTAAGTCATTTTCTCGTTTGACGGATGAAAACAAATGTAATTAGTTTGTTTCAGTGGTGAGAATATGGCTTTTCAATGATGAGAACAGAGCCAGAAAAAATGTGACACCTGGATGTCTCATCTAAGCACTGGATGCATGGGTGCAGGTAGTTGTCTCAGCTGCACAGAGAAGGCAAGAGGGTTCCTAGCTGCAAGCAGAAGAAGAATAAAACAGTAGCAGATCTCTCCGAAAGTGAAGCTTGTTGGGAGGTTGGGATTCAATTACTTCAATTATTTTCATCCCACTTTACGCCTTCAGAAAACTCTCCTCTAATTAGTGTCTGTGCAGGGTTTCTAGGTATGATCAACGGTGATGGAGCTGTGTGATCGAGGACCCTGCTCTCCATTCATCACAAGGCCCATAGATTATAGCAGATCTAATAGACAGTCAGACATGATATGTTGTCCATGGAACTGTCACTTGTGATAGATGAATTACATAAGTCTCGATGTTTTAGGGACTCTGGTGAAGTGTCAGATCAAACAAAGCCATCAAAAACTTAGAGAAAGGGGCAAAAAGAAATATATTAAGAGCTGCCCAGCACTGATACAATTCTGATATATGAAGCAAAACAATCCCAATTGTCAAGTTACTACACTTATACTAGGAAAAGACTGTAAAATATGGGTTCCAATTACAAAAATTCTTCTGAAATGTCTTGGAAGTCTTTATTCTCCTCATAATAACAGCTATAAGAATCAATGAAAATTTCAATCATCTCCCTAGTAGTTTAGAATGTTTCTCCAAGTCCTTTCATTGTTCATAGTCTTGCAGTTATGTGAGCATCTCTAAATTAATTCATATTCAGTTGTTCAACAAGACAACTATTTATAGTTACAAGCCAAACGTCCGTGGGCAGAAACAAACAAAGGGCAAAAAAAAACAATTCCTCAGACTCTGGTTTTTAACGCCACAGATAATCTTAGGGAAAGCAACATAAGGAAAATGATAGACATCACTATAACAAGTGTAAACCTCAAATAAGAGAAAAACATCAGGCTGAACACAGCACCAGACTCACAACTGGACACTATCGAAAAGACAGTTGGTCAAATGCCAACTACTCAAACGACCCAAGGTTTTCATACTCTGCACTTATTTGGAGGGTCAACAGTCTCTCACGCAGACCTGCCCCAGAGCATTGTGTACGTGAGCAGAAACACAAAGGAGAGTTGCTTTCCTAGTGCTCTTTCACTATATGTGTTTTAAGGCCTAAACACTTTGTAATTCACTTATTATTTTATGTATTTGTGATGCACCAGAATGTTAAGATCGATATAAATACATTAGGGGCCTTCCCGAGTCCTGGTGGATGAGAGGAGGAGCTAGCCCGCTCAGATCTGTGCAGAGGGTTCCAGACTTGGGGTAACAAGCAAGTGGGGATTGGAAGGAGTGAGCTCAGGGGGTGGGTAGGCCCAGATGATGAAGAGCGTGTTGGCCATGGAAGCGAGTTTGAATTTTATTCTGAGTGGAATGGGGAGACTTTGGAGGGTTTTTGTTGTTGTTTGTTTGTTTAATGAGGAGAGAAATGGTTATATTAAAAATGTTCACTTTAGGGCTTCCCTGGTGGCGCAGTGGTTGAGAATCTGCCTGCCAATGCAGGGGACACGGGTTCGAGCCCTGGTCTGGGAAGATCCCACATGCCGCGGAGCAAATGGGCCCGTGAGCCACAATTACTGAGCCTGCACGTCTGGAGCCTGTGCTCCGCAACAAGAGAGGCCGCTACAGTGAGAGGCCCGTGCACCGTGATGAAGAGTGGCCCCCACTTGCCACAACTAGAGAAAGCCCTCGCACAGAAACGAAGACCCAACACAGCCATAAATGAATGAATAAATAAATAAATGAATAAATAAAAATTAAAAAAAAAAAAAATGTTCACTTTAAAAAAAAAATAAAAATAATAAATAAGTACATTAGGGGTCAATTATCTCTAAGATGAGGCCACAGCTAGAGTTCTTCCTTAAGTTTCACGTATACCAGAGGTTCCCCTTTACTATTTTAATCCTTAAATTTTTATTCTTCAATTGCTTTATACCAGTCAATCCATGATGAACTTTTGCCCTAATGAAGGTCTGTTTTGAAGTCCTGCTCATCTCTCATCTGCTTGCTGATACACATACAGGAAATCCTCTCATGTCAAAATTAGAATATGGTTTAAAAAACAAAGTGGTAGCCAACGTTTGTGTAAGAATTTAACACAGCCCTCACCCGAGGTCTTAAGAAAGTCTTAAAATAGACACACGGAGACATAATGACGTGTTTGTCACCAGTCTTCCAGCTCTCAAAGATTCCAATGATGAGCAGCATCTTTTTTCCTTGAAGCAAACTGAATAGAATGTACAAAAAAAGGCAGAATATGTTCCCGATGCTTGACTAAGTATAAACACGTGCTGTAATAAGATATGACCCTAATAATAATGTCTCCAATGGATCCTGCTTCATTCAATATTAAGGTATTCGGTAAGTTTGAAGAATCATTAAAGAAGCACTTGAATACCCCTTTTCCAATGGAGTATCCAGGAAATAGGTACAGGAATCCAATGGGCTACAATCACTTTTAATACTGAAGCCCAGTAGTAAGAAAAGACACTATGGAGACCACAGGAACACTGGGAATACAGAACTTATGAAACATACAAATCCAATACTAGCATTTACCCACTCTCTTGCTATTCTTACCAAGGAAGGTCACAGGAAAACCTGGCCTTTTCCAAGCTTATCAAAAGCTCCTCATTAAGGACGGATGTTAACACAGACACTGGGTTACCACTCATTGCAAAATACATCGAATTAATCCTTTAGTTAGGATTCCAGATTTCTATTCATATCAACTAGACATGGAAATTTTGCCTTCCTACCCTGTATGGGTGGTAGCTTAACTGAAATATGATAATGTATGAACTACCAGAAAAAACTTCAGGAAATTTTCATGTGTCCATAAGTCAGAAGATTAGAAGAAAAAGAAATAATGTGAAATTTGGACCCTCTAGCTACCACATCAGAGTTGCTGGTGGTGACCTTTCAGGATAAGATGGCAAGTCATCAGCTGATGGCCCCTCAAATCCAGAGCAAGGAATTCCAGAATAATTTTACTACATCTTTCTTCTACAGAGGCCATCAATCCTAAACTACTTCATCAGCTTCTACAACAACATATTCTATAGCTCTGGAATCACTAGACACTTTCTGAATTCTTAGTGATTTATTCTACAAACATTTGTTGATTGTCTATAATGGGTTAGACACTGTTCTAAGAGCTGAGATCGATGTAAGATATTAGCTTTTTTTAATTTTTATTTATTTATTTATTTATTTATGGCTGTGTTTGGTCTTCGTTTCTGTGCGAGGGCTTTCTCCAGTTGCGGCAAGTGGGGGCCACTCTTCATCGCGGTGCGCACGCCTCTCACTATCGCGGCCTCTCTTGTTGCGGAGCACAGGCTCCAGACGCGCAGGCTCAGCAGTTGTGGCTCACGGGCCCAGTTGCTCCGCGGCATGTGGGATCTTCCCAGACCAGGGCTCGAACCTGTGTCCCCTGCATTGGCAGGCAGATTCTCAACCACTGTGCCACCAGGGAAGCCCAGATATTAGCTTTAAAAAACATATAGTTTTGCTAGGGGATACAGGTCTATAACAAAGGAATTAGTGATGAGTATTATAAAAAAATTTAAAGTTAGTTAAGATGGAAATGCAGGAGTTTCACTAGCAACAAAGAAAGGGGAAAAACACCCTGAACAGAAGGAACAGAACCATAAAAGAGTCAAAAAAAAAAAGAAATATTCAGAGACTGGCAAGCCGTTCAACTGGTCTGGAGTACACGATGTGTTGGAGACAGGAGAGGGGAACATAAGGCTGGAGGTGAAGGTTGGGACCAACCTGTGTGAAGCACAGAGAAGAGCCAACCCAGGTTTTTTGAGCAGAGAATCAACAGATATAATTGATGTTACATATACTAGAAGGCGTGCTATTCAATTCAGTTTTTCTTTCCTTTAAAATTTGGACTAGTGATTTGTTTCAATTGCTGTATGCTGCATTGTTTGAAAGGAGTGGAGCCCAAAGGAGGTTTTGTTCAATAAGATCTGTTATGAAAAATAATAGGGGAAGGGTAAGCTGGGACGAAGTGAGAGAGTGGCATGGACATATATACACTACCAAATGTAAAATAGATAGCTAGCGGGAAGCAGCCGCATAGCACAAGGAGATCAGCTCAGTGCTTTGTGACCACCTAGATGGGTGGGATAGGGAGGGTGGGAGGGAGACACAAGAGGGAGGAGATACGGGGATATATGTATACATATAGCTGATTCACTTTGTTACACAGCAGAAACTAACACACCATTGTAAAGCAATTATACTCCAATAAAGATACTAAAAATAAAATAAAATAAAAGTAAGACTCAAAAAAATAATAATAATAATAAACAATACCAACAACAAAAAACCTCTCCAGAATTATAGAATTTTAGAAATGATAAACACTTCAGAAAGTATCTCTATATTTTCCCAAATGTAGAAACAGAGAACTAAAGAAGCTAAGGAACTTGCAGAAAGTGAATCTGAAAATTAGTAGCAGAAAAGATTATAATCCAGGTCTTCCAACTGCAGTCCTATAGTACTTTCTAGTACGCTAAAGATGTTTCATCTCTTTAATAGTTCCGTAATGTAACACTGGTCCTTTACAAAGCCAAATCCTGAACAACCTTAGCCTAAAATAGATAGGCTTGAAAAATAATTTTTTTTAAACAGAAAATTATTAGGAGTGTTCATTTAGATTTAAAAAATGCATAGATTGGAATTTTTGTTAGTCAGCGGTTCTATGTACCCAGAAGTAATTTGGACTTTTATGACTTTATGTACAAGAAAAGCAGAAGTCTCACCAGTACACCATAAAGGGGACTGTAGGCAATAAAACCTGTACTAAAGCACAGAAGCATAAAACAAGTCAATCACTCCAAAGTGCCAGTTTTGAATGAACAAAACATATACTTAAAAAAGGGGGTGGGGGAGGTGTGCGAAAGGCAAATTATTTTTTCAGAACAAAAATGAAAACAGGCATTGCTCAGATTTAGAACTCTTTTTTAATCCCAGCATGTCAATGCAGCAGGATTTCCTCCACTCCCAATCAAAACTTTTGTTTGTATCGCACTTTGCCTTTAGAGACCATGGGATAGATAAGTATATTTTTGGCAGTGTCCACAAGGACTGTGTGTATATGTATTCCTGCTTGAATTATTTTGGAAGAACTACCTAGTTTATAATCCACTGGACAATCTGTGGAGAACATCAGAAATGTAATACATACTGGGTTCAACAGGGGTCTAGTCAGCCTGGCATTCTGCTTCTAGAACCAGCCTGGCAAGGTCTCAAAAGTGCTTCTGTACCACATCCTCCTCGTAGTTCTTATACCCATGCCCACAGCCACTACCCCACTTGAACCCCCCATTTAAGATGAACCCCTAATCCGGTTAAATGCCAGTCGCTTGACTTTATGAAATCTGAAACCCCTGAAATGAGTTCAAAACTTTAAATTAACTTTGAAATATACTATCTTTTAGGGTAAACTTACATCATTTTAATAGCTATTATGCAAAAAATTATGCAAAAAATCTTCAATCCTCTTCCCCTAAATTTATTTTTTCAAGCTTTGAGAAGTCTCTCCAGGTTAACTTCTGGCATTTGTCAAGAAGTCCACTTTCTTGAATCTCATTATAATGTCCTTTTCCCCTTTACTCACTCTGGTTGCCTCCATTATACTTTTTTAGTTGTATAAGTTTACTGACATGGGATGTGAGTAGAAACCAAAAATGAGGTAATGGTTTCTTACCTTTCATGATCACATACTTAACACGCATGGTATTGTCAAACCTGAGTTCTTTCTTACCGAAAACACGCACATACCAAAAAGGAAACAAAAACAACAACAACAGAAACTTTCAAGAGAGAGATTGGTTAAAGAAGGAAAGAAAATTAGCAAGCTAGATAATGCAAATTGGTAAGTTCTACAATATATAAATGATGACAATCCTAGAAGCTACCCCTTCTTGAATCTTTACTATGTGCCACTAATGCGTTAATCACTTTCCAAATATTCACAAAACACTGATCGTAACCCGATGAGTGAGTTCTTATTATCCTTATTTTTCAGAAAAGAAACCGAAACTCATTGCTGTCAAGTAACTGACTCAAGGCAGAAAGCAGGTAAGTGGCACTTGAGCAGGTTTGTCTGATGGCAAAGTCTGTGTGCATAACCTTTACTGTATACCAAGACCTTGGGCTCCAGACACCCTAACATCTCAGTTCCACTGTTACAGCAGAAGGCAGGATTCCATAACCCATAAATTTCGTGGATGCTACTGTTTATGACAAAGAGTGTTCCTCATCACCCAGCCTTCTAGGTATATGATGGGATCACAGAAAGATCAGTTAATAACAATTTGTTAGGAAGGGTGACAACAGTGCTCTGGCAGATAAGTGGCTCAGCGCCACTCATGCCCTCCCCTCATAGCAGAGGAAGTTTTGATACGAAGAGAGAGAGAGCTGCAAGGAGGAAGATAATAATTCTCTCCATTTAGAAAACAAGTTTAGTACATCTAGATTTTTTAAAGCATGCGATCTCCTTAATTAGATGGGATGACCTCCTCTAGGCCTCCGCTGTGGACACCAAGAGGAATCACAAATTCTTATGAGACAGATCCTGAACACTAAGAATCAAACCTACGCCTTGTAAACCTCAACAGAGATGCCAAGGATTCTCATGTAGATCAGAAGCGGTTGAGTCTGCCCCATCCTGTCCCTTTTAAAGTTCATGGAACCTACATGATTTTTTTCTTAGCAACCACAATATCGAACTTCCAGTTAGTTCTTTCTCTGGGTTTAATATAGGGTATTAGTTATTATTCCTGCTACGATATGCCTCCCCCCTGCCCAGCACAACATTATCTATCTCATTATCTGCTCTGTACAATATTATCTGTCTGCCTCAATCATCCCATCCATAAAATGGGGTTAATAATATTGGCCCTCATTCACCTTGAACAAATACTGCTGGGGAAAATGAGAATATAAATTAGATTGCTCGCTGCTCTTTGGAAGAAAGTTGCCTTAGAAACACAGGCTTATTATTTCTCCATAGAAAAAGAAAATATATTAGGGTTTGCACAATGTTGCTAGCTCTTTGCACAATGTTGATTTTGCTCTTTTTTAACCCTAGGCAGAAGGACTACATTAACTCCAGTCCCTAGGTGAACCTTTTATTCCATTTTCCACTGGAGGAAAAAAAATAAAAGTTACTTTGCAAAGAAAGGAAAGAAAGAAAAAAATGTAGTATTCCCAAACCTCATTTACGGAACATTCTGTTCTCCAAATTACAGCACAGCAAGCAGGCAAGTGGGAACTTTTAGAACCCTGCATCCAAGCCAGTTCCACACAGCACCCACTAATACAAAATGGCTTTAATTACTTTAATATAAATCCTGGAAATGTGCAGATGGATTGTAATAATTATGCAAAACTGCGATGGTCCTTTATAGAAACACAGATCTTGCTAGCTTAAAAGAGAATGAAAGGAACACAAGTTCAACACAATATGTCAGGAAGCATATCTACTAAGAAGTCCTGTATTTCAAATGCCAAGCTGTACGTTTCATCTGATGTGGCAGTTGTTATGGAAACTATGCTTTTTGATTGAATAGCAGAATAAATACCTACCTAAAATCAGCATGAGGAGCTAGTGCATAAATTAAGAACGCCTCAAGACAACAATTATTTGGAGTTCTTCCTTGAGATAAATTTGGAAAAAAATATTTATGCAATCTATTATAAGTTTAAATTTTTCTGACCTGAATACTCTTCCCTACCTAGAACAGTTAAACCTGCTTCACTGAGTGTGACTTTGTGTTTATCCCCCAAACACACTCACTCACACCCTTGTACATTTAAGGCTTAGTGAATGAAAAGATCTGATGTTTTGCCAAAGAGACAAAATTTTTTTAAAAATCACATTTCTTCACTTTCCTTCTAAATTAGTACAGGAGAAGCCTTGGGAAACGAAGGTTGAGTTATTATCATTGTCATTTTTAAATCAAGTGCGTCATATATAAATGTGGAAAAATCCCCAGGCGTGAGAGAAAGGTCAGTTAAACATGGTTTCATATTTTCATGCGTCTGATATTAGACTGTTGCTGATTCCTATTGATATTAACAACCTTTCATAAATCATAATACAGATACTTGTAACTTTCTGTGGAGATATAATTCACCCATTTGCTGACTTAATTAAAGGCTCACTGTATAAAGTACGGAATAAATATATTGAGGTTTGTTTTCCTCTCCCACATTTTACATGGAATGATATGGCAAGGAAAAAGTGAGTGCAACAGGCACCCATATCACAAACTTCTCCATAATGGGCATGCCTTCGCCCATTGGATCAACATCTTTCAATTTATTAGCATGACAAAGGACACAATTATTTTGGATATGCCTGAATGCAATTTTCATTAACTTTGCAATGATTTATTAACAAAAGTGTCAGGAATGTAATAAAAGCAGCAGGACTCCTCAAAATACCAAAATAAAAAAAAAAATGAAGAATACAGCAGAATTTCCCAACACGCCTTACGGCATCAGGTCAATAAGGTTGCCTGATTCCATCAAAAGCATCACCATGGTGAGTGAACTCTGCAATTAACAAAGAGTAAGCACAAAAAATGCTAATATCTCATTTGAATGTAATTATGCACAGATTACTGTTCACTGGAACAAGAAAAGGGATTTTAATTGTCATCCAAAGTTACATGCAAACCCTGGATTCTAGTTAACTTTTTTTTTTTTTTTTGGTTGAGGGGTTCATGTAAGAATAAAGCATGCAGTTCACAAATTCTTATGTTCAGGGACCTTGTAAAAGGCATTGCCTTTGTTAAAGGGATAGAACTTGCAAAGTTTTAAAATAACATCATTCCATGTATGTTGGCAAGGTTAGTTTGTAATAAGTTTCACCATCGTTTGCATTTTAATACTATTTGATCTCATTTACATGTTTAAATTTGTTCCTGTAATAAAATTCATTAGTATGTTTATCATAACCACATAATGAATATAGCCCTTATGTAAAATAAAAAATTGAAAGTACATTAGAGACATTACAAGCTGTTTGAAATTACTGTGCTTTGCATATTATACCTTATTAATTAAATTATAAATTATTTATTTATGTATTTCTTTAATCAGGGGCAAGCACTAGAACAATATTATATTAGTATAAGAAACAAAATACTACTCAAAGCTAATTCACACGTGGACCACTTTTACGTGGAGGCACGCAGGTCCATTTTGCCGTGGGGTGGCGAACGCCACTCCTCCTGCTGAGCATCCAGGGGTGCAAAATCGCTGCTTAAGGGAGAGTGGAAGGCAGAGGGATTAGAAATGTTTCTTGTGCAAGTTAAAAACTTCACTTGTTAGTTTATCTCCCTTTGCCTTCTTATTATATTAGTATGATTCGATCAGATATGCAGATGGAAGCGAAGAGCAAATCATCATAGGAGTTGACACCATGTCCGTTTTATGTGGAGTCCATGGAAAGGAAAAAGTAATCTATTCTTTTCTTTATTCTTTTGGTTTCCTTTGTCAGCCATAATAGACAAATGAATGAGACAGAGGAGAAAAAAGGAGGGGAAAAAATAGTGGAAAATGAACCAAATATCTGGGAAAACAGCATTAAGTTCATTTATCTTATTCATCTTTTAAAATTATTTTTAAAAAGCATATGCAGAATATCTGTGTTCTCTTTCTCATTATGATTAAATGACCCCAGATCTCTTTTCAAGTTAGTTTTTTAATCCCTGGTTTGAGTACCCTGGCTTGATTATGGGCTCAGTCTGTGTCTATACACACAACAGATTCAATTGTTTTGATAAGCAATTTCTTTTGTCTACCTGGTCAAACAGGAGAAGTCTTGGATAGGGCCTTCAGCCTGGGGAGTCGGGGCGAGGGAGGGCAGGAGCAGTCAATGAGCTGCCTGGTGTGGAAAGTACATGGGTTTTAGAGTCAAAGAGGTCTGGATTTGAGTCAAAGGAGGCTCCTCTCCTTCCAAATAGCAATAATCCTAACTCACAAGGTTGTTTTGAGAATTAAACGAGATTAATAGCCCCAAAGGTTTTAGCAAGGCTACCGTAGTAGGTGTTCAGTAAATGTTCATTCCAGGGCTATGTTCCTGCAGAAACACAACAGAACACTCACTATACCAGAATCTCCTTCTCAGAATTCCACAAGCCTGCATGGCATACTGGAACTCATTTTTAGTAGATGACAGCCTCCAACATAGGGAAACACAAGCTAAATACTGAGAAGGATAATGTTCAAGTCAACTGATAAAAGAGACCAATATAGTTCGCTATTAATATCTCCCTAGATAATAGAAACATTTTATTTTCTTCATCAGTTTTAAGTTTAGTCTGCAATTCTCTCCCATCTCACAGTTTCCCAAATTTGGTAAACACCAGAAGAGAAGAGTAGGTGGGGAAGCATAGCATTAAGAGAAACTGCAGGATGACAAAGAGATCCATTACTCTGAGGGTTTGGATTGCTAATGTAACAGGTTCTTTGGCAGATTGCTAAAACTAAATTGCTAACACTAGAACATATCTGTATTTGCTCCTTCTTGGCACCCAGCTAAACCTCGTTTCTGAGCTACCCCACAGTTAGATGGAGTCAAATAACTGAGTTCTGGCTAGACAGTAGACCACTGGATAGACAGAAGTGATATACGCTATTTCTAGAGCTGGTCTCTTAAAAAAAAAAAAAAAATCCTACCAATGTGCATGCTATTTCTTTGTCCTCTACCCTCTCTGTCCAGAAAGGAATGAACCAGCCAAGGGCACTGAGTCTTCTGAAGACGGGGTTGGGTGAGCCACCGGATGGAAGGAACCTGGGTCCCTAAATGACTATGTGAAGCAAAGCAGCCCCAATTTAATAGGACTGTGTCAAGAGGGGGACATAGCACCTTGTTGTGTTATGCCACTGAGGAGTTAGACTTTTTGTCCAACCGTTAGCCTACCCTGACTAGAACATGGTCAACCTGATAGGTAGGTGGTTTTTTTTTTCTGAAACACTTCCTTTTATTAGGATTATAATTCTAGATATAATTAATTTGATTTGTGTCAGAAAAGATGCCTTAAAATTATTTTTTAAATTTTAAGTGAAATTTGACAAGATAATACAATCCTGCAAGAGTCTTTCAAAAAAGGAGTTTTCCCTAGTACTATAGGTATTTTCTTTTTTTTTTTTTAATACATGGGGTTTTTACATTAGTTTTTATTGAGATATAGTTGACATTTAATATTGTGTAAATTTAAGGTGCACAAAATGTTGATTTGATACATTTCTATACTGCAATTTGATTACTGCCTTGGCATTAGCTGACACCTACTACTCTAGCTATTTTCTAAAGGAATAAATGATCATTAAAACGCATGACTATATATTGTGCTTTCAAGTAGCACTCTCTATATAACTACAGGACAGGAAAATTAACCCTTGAGAAAAAAATAAATCAATATACATAGACGTTCATTACGGACAAAGCAGATTCACTCAACAAAAGGTCTCATCAAAAACATGTTTCAAATCAGTGTGCTCTGCTTTCCTGAGGGCAAATCTCCAGCCACAATGCTTCATTAGCAAATAATCAAGACACCCCTACCTTTGTGCTACTTCTGAACTGGGAGCTGTCAGTAGGCCACAAATGAAGGATGGATATAGGGACACACTTAATACAAAGCTCTGCAATCAATCAATACAATAGAAACATAAGTATGTTATGGACCCACTCGGTCATGGAGCAATGTGGGATGCCACGTGGGAAAACAAGGCCAATAGAGAGGAGAAACAAAATTGAATTTAATTACATTTCTAATAGTTCAATAGGTAGAGAATCTCCAGATGGTCTGTTCTATCAGTTACTATTTGTATCAGCACCTTTAAAAAAAATCTTAAAATATCAGCTGCACCTGTCAATATTGGGCATAATATAAAGCATCTTTTGTAATCTGTGTGCGTTTTCTCAGTATTCATTTAAGCACCTAACAGCTTTTATTGGTTATGAGCCTATTAGCATGCGGTTGAATGTTCTTCAAGGGTAAGGGCCTTAAGGTCCATTTACAAGTGTATTCAACTTGCTTTACATGATAGCACCCCACAATTCAGATGGCCTATTAATAAACACTTGTGAAGATAAGTATTATGATATACTCACCAGAAAGAGAGACAGTACAAAGACATATGGCTTAGTTCAAGTGAAGGTAAGTTCTAAAAGTATTTTAAACCAAGAAGCAGAGCCTACGGCCAATAGATATAGAACAATACATCTTTAGAAGAAATGAAGAAAACATACAGACATACAGTAAATAATGTACCACCTGGACCTATTTATATCTAGTTATATATTAAAAGGGGGGGAACATAAGACTGTCAATCAGAAGGTGAAAGAAAAATGAGGCTAGGGCAACTCATGTTTTGCTAAGCACCTACTATGTAACAAGTGTTCTCATTCCCACGTTCCCATGGAAACATCGCTTTCCACGGTACCAGTGACCTCACGGTTTTCCACATCCAGCCTGGACCTCCCCACTGAGCTCCAGACCATAAACGTTTGCCCACCTACTGTGTCATAGCTTCACTAGGATGTCCTGGAGGCTTCTCAAATTTTAAGACATGTTAACCTAACCGAGGACCTTCCTGCCTCCCCACACATAGCTCCAGTTTAGCAAATAGCAACTCTCTCTTTACAGCTTCTCAGGCCAAAACAGAGTTGATCCTTCTTGACTCCTCTCTTTTTTTGTCACCCTCCACATCCAAATCCAGCAGCAAATCCTGTCAGCTCTACCTGCAGAGTCGACACAGGATCTGACTATATCTCACACCTCCACTGACACCAAACTGCAGTGGGAGTTCTCCTTTTAAAAACAGAAATTAGATCATGTCCTTCGCCTCTTCAAAATGTCCAATCACACTCAAGGCAAAGACCAGAGTCTTGAGATTAACCCAGGAGGCCCTGGGTGATCTGGCCACACAGTTACCTCCCTATCTTCCTCCACTCACTCACTCCTCTCCAGCCACACCAGCCCCTTTGCTGTTTCTTCATACATCCCTGGCACATTCCTGCCTCAGGACTCTTGCACCTGCGGTTCCCCTTGCCTAGAACACTATTCTCAGTGAGATTTTTGTTCAAATGTCACCTTTCCTGATGATCTTATTTAAAATCCGCATCTTTCTACTTCTTGCCCAAGCATTCTCTATGCCCTTCTTTTTGGCCCATTTTTTTACACAGCACATATTACATTTGTCATTATTTCTTAATTGTCTGTCTTCCCCCCATTAGAATGTAAGCTATATAAGCGTTTTTTTTTTTTTTTTTCTATTTTGTTTTCTGCTTTATTTCCAGAGCCAAGAAACCCAAAATGCTTGGAAGGACTATATTTATCTTATTTAATTCAAATGGATCCTTTGGGTTAGGAATTATCAGCATTCTCACTTAATAGCTGAAAAAAAACTGAAACTAAGAAAGAGTAAATAATTTTCCAAGTAGCAAAAGCAGGAAAAGGCAGATGGATGAAAGAGGCCTCGGTCTGTCTTTGGAGACATCTTGTTGTTGCCTCACACCACCTGCCCTTACGTAAGAGAAATTACACCTTATTCACTTAAAGCTTTCTTGGACTCTGAAGTCTGAGATGAGTTAAGAATTTTGTTGTTGTCTTGTTTTATTTTTCCCCTTCCCTAGTCCATTTTGTTGTGTTTCTTGGACATACCTGAGTTTTAAAAACGATTTTTTCTGAAAATTAAAATAGAATTACATCAAATAAAAAAGTATTTTCTTCAAAGTTTACACATTATCTAACCAGCAAGAGAATCACTGATGTGAACCAACTTCCTAGGGGATAGCTAAAATTCATAAAATGTTTCCTTTGATTTCATGCTATATAAGGAAAAAACGTTTAAAAAATAAGTTCTACGGGCTGATAATAATTTGGATTTTTTCTAATCTCCCTATACTGATAATTCATTTTTCATCCAACAGACACATAAAAAGAGAATAAAAAGAAGGGAAGGGAGAGGAAGGGAGAGGAGGGGCGAGGAAGAATAAAAGAAGGAAGGGAAGGAGAGAGGTAGCGAGGAAAAAGGGAGAGAGAAAGGGATGAAGGTCAAGAGTGTCCCACTTCACAAGTGAGTAATAGTCATTCAGATTTGCCTCTCAAAATTTAGAGGAAATTTAAAGGTCTTCAAACAGATTTGAGGATCTTTATAGACTATAATTCAATTCAGAGAACAATTTGTAGTTGAGACTACATGCAGAATGGAAACAAAGGGCCAAGAAATTCAGACTCCACGCCCACAGAAATGAAATAAACTGTTTTGTTGATCTAATTTAGTTTCCAAATAACAACCGAGCGTGTGTCCACGTGTGCACACAGGCACCACGGACGTTTATTTTAAGCCATCTTGAATATTTGGGGAGTTCCACAGTTCTTTGTGATTCTGAAATTGGCATCCCTTATCATTAACTTCTTGGATATTATTCTGTATAAAGAGTCACCCTACTAAATTAAAAGATGAAAATTAATTCCTCAAGCTTAGATGTTTAAGTAAAATTAAAGGTAATTTTTCACATAAAAAAGATGTAGAAATACTAAATCTTCCACTAACTTCTAAATATTCAGTTTAATACATGGAAATGCATATAGCAGTGAGTATGTTTAAGTCAGGAGGGTGAATTTGAAGCTGCATATATTTCTCTTACAAAAGCCAGTTGCTTCTCAAGGGATCAACCATAGATGTTAAAGCTTAAAAATAAATATGTAAATAAATACATAAACAAACAAATAAGCAAGCAATACCTTAGCAAAGTTTAAGTCAAAATAACAACTGGCATTATTAGTCTGAAAATTTGAGAACAATTTTTCTATTTTCAATAAGGGCTAGATAAAATGATGTTAAGTTTGATTCACCCCGTTTGTGTCCTAATCATTTTACCCTCTTGCAACATAAAGTGTGAAGCGTGGACCAGCCGCATCTGTCTCACTTGGGAGCTTATGAGAAATGCAGCATCTTGAGGCCACCCCAAACCTACTGAGTCAGACTCTGCATTTTATCAGGATCCCTAAGAGATTCATATGCACATTAACGTTTGAGGAGCATTTGTGTACACTATTGTGCAAAACATTTTTGCTTAGTCAAGTTATGAGAATTAAACTCCCTTTGGACAAACAAAAAAAGGGAGGCATAGGAATAAGCTACTGCAGAACTGGTATATTTGGAGGAAGAGAAGAGACTCTATCTTGGGAACCCTATTTCTCTTGCTTCTGATTTTGTATAGGGAGTAAATGCCAGTGGGAACCTGTATGCAGCAGCTGTAGCTTCTTGAACATTTGATTCAACTGTCTTAAAAGTAGAGTTTTTGAGCTCGGCAAGAGGACCACCATTATCACCTGAATAAAAATAATTTCATTCTCAAGCCTAACATTTAAACGATATAAGATTCTGATTTAATTAGGACAACAATGTGAAGCCGGCTCAAATAAAAAGCTGGAACAATTTTCTAATGGACTTAAATTACAAGCTTGCAACAGGCTATGACAGATGACATGTTTACTTTTCATAGGAGCTAAAGGAATACCTTAGATAAAATGTGAGCTAAAAACAGCAAATCTGGAATTAATGAATTCATTGGCTATATATATATAGTCTATATATAGAGAGAGAGAGACTATATATATATATATATATATACATATAAAAAAATATATATATATATATTTTTTGGCTGTCTTGGGTCTAGGTTGCTGTGCGCAGGCTTTCTCTAGTTGCGGTGAGCAGGAGCTACTCTTCGTTGCGGTGCACGGGCTTCTCATTGTGGCGGTTTCTCTTTGTTGCAGAGGACGGGCTCTAGGTATGCGGGCTTCAGAAGTTGTGGCTTGCAGGCTCAGTAGTTGTGGCGCATGGGCTTAGTTGCTCTGTGGCATGTGGGACCTTCCCAGACCAGGGCTCGAACTGGTGTCCCCTGTATTGGCAGGTGGATTCTTAACCACTGTGCCACCAGGGAAGTCCCGACAATATATTTTTAAAGGACACTTTCTCTTGTAAAGGAAAATAGATCTGTAAAGCCAAACAGTTAAAATGGCAAAATCCAATACATTACTGGAGCTTAGTAACGAGTTGGGAATTTGACCTTTCTTCAGAAATTGAAGATGCTCTAATCAGAATTAGCCAGGTGCACACCTGTGTCAAGTGCCATCCTGAAGTTTCACTAAATAGCTTCTATCTCGCCTCTGATCACAATGGCTTCAGATTCCAGGCTTTGACACCTCAGTGACTTCAGTATTGTGGCTAAGCAGTGCCACTTACTTCATTTTCAGTGCATCAAGTTTTGCATGCTTTAACTAGGGGTTTTTGGCAAAATGTTTAATCTAATAAATTCACGATCTAGCATTTTGTCTTCATTATCTCGGCCTCCGTCTCCTTAAGAAAGAGTCAATTCAAATAGGACTGCAGAAACTGAGTGGTAAATGAGAATATAAGTGTACACATGCTTGAAGACATCACGGTGAACTAATGACTAATTACTGTGCAATTGAATACTAATGGAGAGACTCATGAAATCAACATGAACAGGAAATGAGCTCCATATGACCAATGGTTCCACAATTAAAATCAAATAAATGCCTAGTAATAGAAAGACTTAAAAGATATTACTACAAGCAGTCAATTATTCTTCAGGTTACACTTTACTAAAAAATAAGCATAATGCTAGGTAGAAGTAGCTAGCTTGATATCTTTTGAAAAGTTAATGTGCATCTGAAATGTGAATTATAGTACTGTAATTATCTTCAAATTAAAGTATGTAAAACTAGTTCAATGGCAAGTCACTTATTAAAGCAAATCAGATAAACATGAATTTCAGGAAGGAAACTTGAGAGGTTAACTTTCTCGGACCCCCTAAATTAATTAATTGTCTTTCCAAATGTTTAACTCTTTAAGTCTTGACAATCCAATCAGAAAACCGTCAATAGAAAGCAAGCTTGAGCATTGGGAAGAAAAAACACACAAATGAAGAAACAAACAAATTTAAAAAGCCTTTACCTTCACTGCCTAAAGGGCTCATGGCAATTATAAACACTGATTAATAAATTCTACCACCACTTTTAAGAAAATTGCACGCATATTTCCTTTAGTTCTATTTCATTTACTTCCTCTTCCACGACCCAATGGCTGAGTGAGGCAGACTGAAATAAACTGCAATGTTTTCTCTTGAAAAGTCTACTCACTTATCAGCTGTGGATCTAATCAAGGACCTAATAAGTCCATAATGGTACATTTGCTTCCCAGGAGAAACCACTGCTTCTCATCATTCTGGAAAATACCCCCTTGCAAGGTGCAACCAAGAGCCAGGGACTCACTGCAGCAGTCTAATAATTTGATTGAGGGCCCTTAGGCAGGGGTAGCTTAAATTACAATTAGAGAGCCCTCACACTGGTGCTAACATCTGTGCACTGAACCACTGTATACTGATTAGAGGTTTTTAAAAGAGAACTAAGGACTTCCCACATTAGAGACCAGTCTAATTCTAATGGTCCTCGTCCTTGGTAGGTAATACTTCAACATTCCCTGCTGAGCTTCCTGCTT
The DNA here is from genome assembly GCF_009873245.2 of Balaenoptera musculus. Classification (NCBI taxonomy): domain Eukaryota; kingdom Metazoa; phylum Chordata; class Mammalia; order Artiodactyla; family Balaenopteridae; genus Balaenoptera; species Balaenoptera musculus. Next base: position 40,874,709 of record NC_045797.1, read on the forward strand.
ATCATGAACCCAAAGACTGCACATCCTGGGTAATAACTGCTTAGAAATGTCCACTAGATGCTCAGGTGTAAGTGGACAGAAGGGCAGAGCCCTGTGAAGGAAAAGAAGGCACCGTTCATTTCATCACTCTCCTAGTGTCTACTTTCCCCCTGACTTTGCGTCTATGCAGTTGAGGTGTTTTTGTTATTCTGTTAAAAGAGTGATTCTAAGGAGAGGGTCCGAATTCAGAGAAATTGCCATGGGGGGCACCTATTAATGAAAGTTGAAATGAATGAGGACCCGCGCACGGCATCCCTGAGCGTCCTCCTGCCTTGTGATTAAATGAATCGTGCATGCGAGGAAGACAGAGCCAGAAGAGAGCAGAGCCCCAGAGCTCTCCCCCCACACCCTAGGCATCCCTCTCCTTCCCCCTCCATCCATTAGGGCCTTTTTCAAGCACATGGCTGAAGCAGATGTCCCTGAGAGAACATTTTGTCCCCCCCCCCCCCGCATCCAGGCTCAAACACCTGGGTTGTAATGTGACGTCCGGTGGAGGCTATTTTCTTTTTCCTTTTTTAAACTTTCCTTTTATTTGGTTTGCACACAAGGCTAATAATGAGGTTTAAAAAAACTATACACAATCAGTATACAATTACACTCATCGGGAGCCTGACATGTAATTTCTGATAAACCCATATAACTATGAACAGCAAAAGGAACCACGGAGCGCACACAATGTGTGGGGTCATCAGAACACAATGCCAACACAATCTCTGCGTCATGTCTTGTTGCATAGTATTAATCAGTGCAAACATTGTTTGGGAAATGAGAGGGGAGAGAAAGAGCAGTTTCCCAGCTGCTAGTGCTTTGCCATCAAATCTGATAGTTCCATCTAATATAAGAGACTTCAGTAATAAAGCTTAGGACCGACTAATGACTCTTGAGGAGTCTACTTAAACTGTTCAAAATGAAATCAAATAACAGATCCTTGTATATAATCCCAATTCTCCTGATAATTTCACATCAGATGTCTCTTTAGCAATTTGTATATTTTCATAAATTTAGCAAATGTATTAGCATCTTTAACAGCTACAATAGGTGGGTATTGAGTATCCACATTATCTAACTAATCAGTGTTCTAGGCTAGTTAATCGCTGCCATTTTGATTTATTTCAAGTTTTTGAGTCCTACATGTTGAAACATAATTATTTTTCTGTTGATTGTTATAGGTAAAGGATACAATACAGTTTCATTAAGAAAGAATTATCCAGGACCAGAAGATGACAGCCCAGGTCACTGGGGAGCACAATGCAATACTACTGTCAATACTATTGATATGTCTTAGGAAAAGTGAGTCTGGGAAATGCAGAAATGTCACAAGCTTTGTTTTACCTTCTTTTTAATAGAGCATCGCATGACCTGTATGGGAGGGGTTGACTACTTCAAATAGGTTTATGCTATTTTCGATAGGACTTCCAATCAGTGCATTTAGCTGGAAAGCAATTCCTGACTTTATTATAGCTGTCGTCATCCTTAAAATGCATTCTATTTATTTTTTTAATTCACCAGGAGGGGCGAAGGGAACATGGGAGCAATAAAGAAAAGGAGCCAGTAACATGCCCTTAGGGACCAATAGCAAAGGGAGAAGAATCACAGGAGAAAGGAGATAGGAGATGAAAATGAAAGACATATCTTATTAAACCATCGTAATTAAGAAGTAATAGGTATTCATAAAGAGACCCAGGCCCAAAGGCCTGAAGATGTCTATAGCAGCAAGGGCAAATGTTTTCTAATAGGTAATAATCAACAAATCATCTACATTAAAAAGCAAACCGGATAGCACAAGAAAGAAGGCAGAGGCCTGCCTTCTCACAATGCTACCACCTCCAGTGCAGGGCGGACAGACCAAACCGGAAACAAACTAAGGAACAACCGGGGACCTCTTTTCAACTACAGGTAAATTCTGGCAAACACAGAGGTAAAAAGCATTTTATGACAGAGCACCTCACTCCCCATCACCTGTGGCTTATATTATAGGATGGTCCCTGGCTCTGAACCCTGAGATTACAATTGCTGCCAGAGATCCAAGGGGTTGGGTCCTGAGGATGAAACTGATCTCACATAATTCATTTCAGCCCAAGACAGGAATTAATTGGATGGACTTTCCCTTCACTCCTGTGCTTTAAGTTAGCTGGACCTAGGAGTACAGAGGAGACAAGTCTGAAGGGAAGGAGAAATACATTTGGTCCTTGGACACCCCCTAGTGTCTATGTGAGCATGAAAGCATCTGGCAGGTATCTCCCTTCCTTTCCTGCTAAATCAAACAAGGGGGCAAGAGTGGTTCCTAAAGACGGACTCCCAGAAGTCCAGCCCAGCGGGAAATCTGCTCTCCCCTCACGTTGAGAAGCAAGGTGTACATCTCAAAACCCCTTTTGGATGCTTCCTAGAATTTCTGCTTGCCGTTACCTTTGTCTCAATGTGGCAGAATTTGTCTCAAGAAAATGTGGAAAATTATGGGTGGGGTCAGGAAGAGCCTATAATTTGCTTCCAAAAAAAAAGTGGGGGGGGGGATGAAATTCGCACTTAATACACTGGATGCAAATGAAGACGAGAAATGGAGGGAAAATCTATTTCAGAGAATATATGGTACTTTGTCTTTCTATAGATAACTTGTGAGTGTTTGAATAAGCGCTGTGATGTATTTATGTTTACTAATGTGATTGGATGTGAATACTGAATAAAGTCTGGGACGACTGCTTGCCACTTCTCTCAGTCAGCGGTTCTTTGGGCGGTATTTCATTTGTGTGATGAAGATATAATTTAAAAGTGGCTTGGAAAAGCTTTAGTGTAAGCGCCTTTGAAAGTTCCCAAACAAATTGCATGTGATTCCCTTTCCATCTAGGTAAATTAATTTTTTTGTGTCCCAGAGTTATCTGTGGACCAGACTTTCTCTGTTAAAACACTGTTCACATTATGAAGTGTTACCACCAGTTACATATACAGTCATCTCAGAAGTGTAAATGTGCCAGAATGTCATTACTATATTTAGCTGTTGTAAATACCCAGACAGTATCCACAGTTCTAGGGAAAGCATCCCTCTATGTGACTTACTGGAACTCCAAAAGACACTTTATATTTTCCTAGTTTTTCTAACATAACGCTTCTCCCCAACTGTTTGGGGGAAATACTCTTGTCATTCTAAACTTTGAAGCGTATATTTTGGCAATATAGAGCGCCTTCTCTTGCTGCATCTGGGACGGTTGCCTTTGCAAACTATGCAAGATCTGATTCTTTAAGATCTTATTCTTTACATGATCACAAAATTTTAAAGGGCAAGGGGTCCTGAGAATCCACCTGATTCATACCCTTCTTTAAGGATCGGGGAGTTCAGAGTGATTCTGTGACTTAACTAAGAGCCACTGGCAAGGTTGCTCCGAGGCTGGAGCAGACACTGCTCCGTCTTGCGCACAGACATTTTTGGCCGCTGATGTTTCTAAGTGTAAAATGACATAGCGGGAGCTTTATAAATGTGAAGGCGTCATTTGTGGCAAGAAAAGAGAAACCAGATTGCCAGGTGTGCACCCTGCGTGTTGGGGACACGTTCCCTGAACAGTGAAGGTATCCAGCCTGTTCCTACAGCCCCCGCCCGGGGAAGAGTGTGACTTTGGACTCAACAACTCTTCTGTCCTTGGTGTTTCATCCGCAACTCACACATGAGACTTACAGTAGAAAGAGAGGAAGGAAATGAGGGGAGGAATGTGAGAAACATCTTGCTTGCCCCTCCACTCCTCACACCCCAGGTCTATGAATGAACAGGTTTTGTTGCTTTCCCCTGCTGCAGACACCCCTGTTTTATTAAATACCAAACAAAGATAGCACTTGCTTCTGGTTACAGCCCATACCAAACAAACTTACTTTTAAAAAGGAATCTTGGGGGGCTTCCCTGGTGGCGCAGTGGTTGAGAATCTGCCTGCCAATGCAGGGGACACGGGTTCGAGCCCTGGTCTGGGCTCACATGCTGCGGAGCAACTGGGCCCGTGAGCCACACCTACTGAGCCTGCGCGTCTGGAGCCTGTGCTCCGCAACAAGAGAGGCCGCGATAGTGAGAGGCCCGCGCACCGCGATGAAGAGTGGCCCCCGCTTGCCGGAACTAGAGAAAGCCCTAGCACAGAGACGAAGACCCAACATAGCAATCAATCAATCAATCAATCAATAAATCTTTAAAAAGGAATCTTGGCATATGGTAACAAAACCTATATAATTGACTTCATCTTTAATCTCTATGCCAATGTCTGTTTTACAGATTATGGCCTGTGCCCCTGACAAATTTGCTTAGTGACTTTTTGGCTGACAAATCTGGCAACACAAACGCTGTCTGAAATACGTTCAAAAGGCTAAACGTTTTCATAATAGCTACTTTACATAGCCTAGTAGGTTTCCCTTTAGGACACCAATTAGATTTTTTTTTAAGTGACAGTGTTAATTTTTATGATTACACACAGAACTGAGATTTTTATTTAATACACTGGGCCTTCTTTTAAAGCTTTTCAAGGGGATCAACCACTTTGCCAACAGACGGGTGTTACAGCAGGGGTGATTATAGTAATTCTTCTTGTCATTGGGAGTCACCATTTGGTTGCTATCTTTCACAAACTCGTTGATTCATCATATAATCCTTTATAATGGGGGTTTGTTGTATGTCACAGGAACGTGCCAAGCAGCCAGGAAATAACAAACAGAGGAACCCCCTGGCTGGTGGGGACCACAAGGGGGTTTTAACATCTGCCCCGTTCTTTAGACTGAAGTACATTTTACTTAATAGCAGTGACCAAACACTGAAAGAAGGGTTTTGGAGGCTTGGGGGAGAATCTGTGTTCTCTCTCAAGAGAAGATGTCTCAAAACACAGATTCTATTACACACCATGACAGCACAGTTTTAAAAAGATAAGAAGGTGTAAGTACTCATTAGAATTATCAAAGTCCCTTCCCATAAATCCAAGAATTTAAGACCAAAGCAAATGCAGCATGTTGTCCCTCGGGTGCACTTATCACTATTTTACTTTTCATCTCATCTTTTGAAGCCCAGTAGTTAGCAAAGTGCTTTACTGGAACAAATGCACAAACGAGGTTACAGGTGGATATTAGACGCTGCATAACATAAGGGGTAGAGGTCAGAGCTGGAAGAGGGAACCCCTGAGTTCTTGGCCCAAATCTGTCATCTTGGGAGAGTCCTGTGAACAAACCAAAGCCTCAAATTCCCTTAATATTACAAGTGAAGAGGAACGCGGCTATGAATCCCAAGACTCCCCAAGAAAGAGGTAAACATAAATAAAAGTAAGTCTAGAAATAATCCGTGAGTTAAAGTGCTAAGTACCAGGCCTTACAGTTTAACTTTAAGATTTCTGTTAACACTTTGCCTTCTGCGAACCAGTGAAGTTGGCACAGTCATCTATAATGTGCCTTCCATCTGATGCCATGTGCATATCTCCTTTGGAATTTTCCAAGAGGTTTAGAACAAAACCGCTCATTTTTATGAAAAGTATCCGATGAAACATCTCACCATTCGCTTCTAATGGTTGAGAGGAATGACTTATTTTAACTTATTGTGACTGCTTTTTCTTCCACATAAAGCCCATGACTATTGACAGACACAGCACCTGAAGAGCATTTCAGCTGGACCCAACTTTTGAATATCGATTTAACAAAGAACCTGGATTTGCCTTTTCATTTAGTCATCTAAGTACTGTCTTATGCTCCACACACCATGTTGAATATGCCCAATCTTACTTAGTTCATAAGATCTGAGATAAAGGTCCTTTGTCTCACCAACCATCTGTTACAAATTAGCCATGATACAAATTAGCCTTAGGTTAGATATCTTCAACAAATCCTTTTAAATAAATAAACATAAAATTCAACTATAAACAAAAAACCTAACAACATGAATAAACAGTTTATTTTACCAAGTTTAACTCTTACGACACCAAAAATAAATCAAGAATATCCTATTATTGGGCTTCCCTGGTGGCGCAGTGGTTGAGAATCTGCCTGCCAATGCAGGGGACACGGGTTCGAGCCCTGGTCTGGGAAGATCCCACGTGCCACGGAGCAGCTGGGCCCGTGAGCCACAATTACTGAGCCTGCGCATCTGGAGCCCGTGCTCCGCAGCAAGAGAGGCCACGATAGTGAGAGGCCCGCGCACCGCGATGAAGAGTGGCCCCCGCTTGCCACAACTGGAGAAAGCCCTCGCACAGAAACGAAGACCCAACACAGCCATAAATAAATAAATAAACAAATACTTAAAAAAAAAAAGAATAAAGATGTTAATCTGAGATCACAAAACGATCTTTAAAAAAAAAAAAGAATATCCTATTATTGATTAGAAATGAGTATGTGTCATGTACTTTTAGACTGCTGCTTCTCCATGACTATTTCCAGAATTTAATGTCACATACTCAATGCCTTCAAAAGGCCATTAGTGATACAGCTTTCTGATAGAAGCTATTTGAATAGCAGACCATCAAAGAAGACAGTTGGCAAAATTCAAACCTATTTGGATCTAATAATTCCTTCAGATAACCAAAAATAAAGGCAGGATCCATCCATAGTAACGAAATCTATAAAAGTCAAACAGATAATTTTATGCTTTCTAGGAACCCCTAATCAGCAGGACACTTTAATTACTTAGTCTTCAAATCTGTCCAGTGACACAGGAATTAATAAGTACATTATTGGTTAGAAAATAAACAAGCTTTCAGAATGAGGATAAGAAGTTTGTTTCATAAATGACAATCAACTTTTAATTTATACAAAAGTAAAAAAAAAATGTCTTTGTGAAGCTCAGTTCTACTATTTAGATCAGGAGGACGACCCACTGATAATGACTTTTATCCCACTTAGTGTCCATGACTACAGAATCTACAACATACAAAATTCTAAAACTAGCTTACAGGTGCTGTGCCATTCTGATATGCCATTCTTTTCCCCAACAGAGGAACATATTTTCTCAACTGAAGTGTATTTAGAAATATTAAATATGCAAGAATCCTTGCCTCTCATGGCTTCCTCTTGTTGGGTACACACATTTCCTTCTGATGAACTACTTGCATCCAGCCAAATGACACTGATCAAATTACAGAGCAAAAAAAATTATGCACTCTTTGTCACATCCCTTTATTACAGAGCTAACAACTTATTTAATCCCATTAATAAATTTGGTTTGGTAATGGTTTTATCATTTTCCTCTTTGTTTTCATAAACTTAGGAAAAGAGGGAGGTACATGAAGACAAGGGTGTATTAGGAGTGATGTAGCTTCAGGTTTTCCTCTTGAGTTTAAAATCATAAACTATTCACTAATGTGAATTCTTAGGAGCAGCCTGTCAGATCCATTGTGATAATTAATATAATGGCATACTGTAAATGCCACTGTTGTTAAAGGCTGTTATCTTGGTGATTGCTGTTGTTTCTGACAATGTTATTAATAACATTACTATGTTAATAATGATACTAACAAACAGTGTTAAACACAAACAACATGATGTCCTTTGTACTACACATACATACTGGAATACTGGAATAAGTGCATTTCCTGGCGAGAAGCTGATCGTCTAAATTGTAAGCGACACCCAAAGTACTTGTCTTCCAAGCATCTATATATTGGATGTGAGTGGGTGAGACTTTGCAAAAGAAGAGCCAGGAAAACAGTTTTACATAATAGCTCTTTAGAGTACAAACTGGAAGTTGGAGGATTGTGAGAAGATTTGAAGAAGAGGAATCTTTGGAGAGATGAGACAATGTGAATTGAGAGGTTAGTGAGAACCTAAGATTTAGAATGTTCAAATACCAAAGAAGTATATATTATAGCACTGACAATATAATCACTGGACAACTTTATTTTCCTAATCTTTTTCTGATTATAAATGCAATATACTCAAATGTAAAAAAAAAAATGTGTTCAATACAGAATCGTATAAAGAAGAAAACAAGAAGCATGTATAATACTATCAATGGCTAGATAATTTAAATTTTGAGTCATTTATTTTGTAATGGGGAGAATCCTAATTAGATCGACCATTTAAGTGCTTTTCTAATATTGTATCAGAACCCGTGAGTGGAAGGCACAATCAGTTTTTTGGTTTATGATCAGCATCCTTTTTAAATAATAGAATGGGAGTTTATGCAGTATAATAGAAGTTTTTTAATGAAACTTTTATTCATATATATGATGCATGCAGGTACAGGGTCATGATGTAAAATGAATTTCTAAGTGTGGGTCACAGACAAACTGAAACTAACTGCTAAAAGCCTTCAATTGTCATGATTTTAGTTGATTTATTTGAAAAGGGGGAAGGAAATGGTATGGAGCTCTACAAAATAATGAGACATATTGCACAATGAACTTAATCTTGGTAATGAATACTTTAAAATACTACTTTATTATGATACTGATGGAGACTTCACCTGGTCACATTCATATACGCTAGATGCCACTGAGCAAAAACAGACACTGTCATTAACCTTATGGAGCTCACAAACTAGATATTAATCAAATAACCAAGCAAATACTTGTACAATTTCAGTTGTGATAAATGTCATGGTGCTCAGAGGGTCCATAACAAGGGAATGTAATCTAATTTAATCTAAAGGCAAATTCAGGGAAGGTTGCCCCGAAAAGGTAGCATCACTGCATTTCTAAGGGTAAGTACAAGGTGAAGAGGGGGGAGACATCCCAGAAAGATAGGACAGCATCTTCAAATGTCTGGTCACCAGAAGGGTCCCAGGGAGCACAAAGACCAAATAGTCACCCACTCTAGACCTGCTCACAAAGAAACTCTCCCAGGTGCTCCCTGACCTGGATTTAGCATAGATGTAGGTCCAGTGGGAAGAGACAGCATCTTTCCTTGATGACATCAAAGAAAAAGAGCCCAACTGCTTCAAAAAGTTTGGGAGATTCTCTGCTTGAAATATAAACATGGGTGGGTTAGATGATCTTTTATGTAGCCTTCCAATTCTGCTTTTTATTTTGTTTTTGTGTGTTAAATTGTGTTGACAGTTCACCTGTGGATCAGACAGCTGCTGAAAAGGCATAAAATATAAGTGGAGATCTTGAGGATCAATGCTTGTCTTTACGGACAAGTATTCAGTTGTACCCCTGGTAATAATATCTTCATAGAACACCAGTATATCCCTCATAATAATAATAGCCCATCACTGTCTCTGCTTAGGAGAAAAAAAATCTCCTAACCTTTTAAATATGTCTTCCATATACTGAAAGACACACAAATACAGTCTGATCAGCTATAATCTTGAATTCTAAAAACTGTAGGGTAGAGGCACATTTTGGACTCTCGGTTTCTTCTATTCTAAAATCACTTGGCAGCTTTCTAGGTATTTAGCATTAGGAGGCTTTAATTTAAAGAATGCCAAGTTTTCCAAAAAAGAAGCAAATTTAATTTAAGCAGATAGTTCTGGAAACCCACTCTCTTGAGGTAGAAATGTGTAATAGAGTGGGGAAAGAAAAAAAAAAAAAGAAAGAAAATTAGGATAGGTGAAGAAAGAAAGTGGGCTGGGGAAAGAAGTTTATTCATTTAATCATTTGCAAAATGAAATATAAAGTACACATTTTGTCATTAGAACTATCTAACAACACTTTCTCAGAGCCATTTTAGTAGATAATTCTCTCTCCAATGTTGGCTACCAAAAATAATTTGTCTTTAAAGCATTGTTTCACATTTGGTCTGAAAATTCATTTATACATACCTTCAGCTAACACTAATTAGACACATATATAATTATGATTTCAAATATTTACTGACTTATCCTGATATGAAAAAAAATCCCTTCAATCTATTTCCTACATGACGATAGGAATAATTTTGTAAATCTCATTATGACATTCCCTGTTTCTATGGTATTCCTCTGCACTTTAGATAAAAACCTAAATCCACCCCATGGCTTTTTATAAAGTTCTACAAAAGTCTGGTTCTTGCCTCTTTTCCAGCTTCATCTCACCAGCCCTCAATTACCATGCTCTGGTCACACTGGCCAGCTCTCAGCTCTCACTTACTGCTGAAATTGAGGCCATTTCCTCACAGAGAATAGAATTTTCTCCACTCTTCACTTGTATGATATTTCTCTATTCTTGAGGTCTCCACTTAGATGATGTGATGGAAACACCAATGGAAATTATGTCCCCACCCTGCACTCTTTCTTCATAATATTTACCACAATTTATAATCATGTATATTTTTGAATGAATCTTTTAAACATATATATTCTTTTCCTCTACTAGACAGTAGGCCCCAGAAGGGCAGAGATCTGTCTGGGTTCTTCAGTACTGTATTCCTAGAGTTTGGCTCAATAAATATCTACAGAATGCCTTTGTTTCAATCCTAGATTCACCACCAATTATTTAGCCTGGCACAAGTCACTTAACCTTTCTGAAATCAATTTTATCATCTAAACACGACTATAAGACTGCCTTCCTTTTGTATTATATTTAGGTTTTTCTTTTAAAAAAACACCATTGCCTAGAAGAGAATAGGGCTTAGTAAATGAATAAACTTCTTCCCCCCTCCCTGGTTTCACTTCCATGCATATCTAAGAATGATTCAACACTCTGTCCAAAATAAAGCAATGATTCCCAAGTCTGGCATTTACCAGCCACTAGTTAACTTTTCCCTTCTTACTCCCCAATTAAGAGAAAGCTCATTTTGAGGTTTAATGGAGAGTGTCGCAGGTTCATCAGAGTTCAATTCAGCAGTCTGGAGCGAATCTGTAATAATCCATGACCACACACCAGTTTGTATTTTTCCACTAGTAAAACTCAAGAATGGCTATGTTCAAATGGAATTTTGCAGGTCATTAATCCATTCTAAGGACTGACTCTTTGGGCTGTTTAATTGGGAAACAGTGGTGGTAGGAGCAGATTAAGAATCTGTATTTACCTAAAAGATAAGGTGGTAGACTGTTTAAATTTTATTATTTTATACTTCCAAAGAATTTCTGAATAACTTAAACAGAAAATTCTAAAAGCTACTGTCACTTTTTAAAATCAAACCGGATTTAGGTAAGATTTGCAATGATTCCGTAAAATGCTAAGCTCTGGTGGGCCAGAAAGGTTCTTTCTTATTTGAACCTGAAGAAAATAGCTTTAGAAAACTGTCCTTTCTCGTTCTGAACTGACCACAGTCCTCTATTTTGCTGCCTCGGAAAGAGACTTATTCCTCTTGTTAGTGATTGGTGGAAACACAGGCATGTGCCACAGTTTTGGCCAATGAAATGTAAGTAGATGTGTGGGGTGAGGAGTGGCGCAGGGCAGGGGGTAGAGTCTAGGATAGCATTTTCTCTCTTTAAATGATCCATTAGAAAGGGACATTCCCTTTTTCTGCCTCTGGATGTTATGAACTGCAAGGTATCTGGTATATGGCAGCTGTTTGGAAATGGCAGCTCAGGGTATGTGGAATAAGAAATATTATTATCTGCATTTTACAGAAAAAAAAGAAGTGTACAAACGCAGAAGGACTGGACAGAGTCCAATCTACTCAGGACACAGAAGCAACAGTTGTTGTCAATTATCTGATAATTCTCCACTTCCCCACTCCCCTTTTTCCCCCCCATCTTCCAACCAGTCCTGAAAGTTTTAATCTTGGCAAATGCCTACACCAATGCCCAATCACTACCCAAACACCATATTCTTACATTTAAATTCTAAAGTACCAACTGGAAGAAAGATGGCCATTTACTAATCTCATACTTCAAAGGGGGATATTTGGATAGATGGATGGATAGATGATAGATCTCATATATGCACTTATTTAACATATATTCAATATATGTATAATTAACATATATCTCACATACACATTTAACATATATACCTTTAACAAATATATTTAACAGGTATTTTTACATATGTATATTTTACACATATATGTTATGAGTGCGGTATGTGTATGTGTATACAGAGAGAGAAGAAACAGAGAGAGAGAGAAAATAGTTGATGGCTTATGGAAATCCAAAACAATACTGGGAACAATCCTCGATCCCCAGAAATTCATAGATTCAGAGGTTATGTGAATGACTAGCCTTGTTCTTTTGCCAACACACTGATGAAGAATGTTCAGGAAAGCAGTGTCAGTGAGCATTTTCCTTATCTCTGAAGAGGTTTTAATGACTAACTGCCCTTCCTCTCCTTTATTTCTCTATCTTCTATGAAATTGTAATGACTGGCCCTAAAGATGATAACTGAATGTCTGCAGTGATTTAATCCTGTCACATACAGTAAAGACACAGCTGGAAACTCTGTCGATATCAGGAAATATCAGATTTCTGTAAGAAAAGAAAACAACTGATCATCTCTAGAAACGTTCAGTTGCAGTTTAAAGTAGATGCATATGAAGTTAAAAACAAACAAGTCATGTACCACAATGTTCATGGCAGCACTATTTACAATCACCAGGACATGGAAGCAACCTAAGTGTCCATTGACAGATGAATGGATCAAGAAGACGTGGCACCTATATACAATGGAATATTACTCAGCCATAAAAAGAAACAAAATTGAGTTATTTGTAGTGAGGTGGATGGACCTAGAGTCTGTCATACAGAGTGAAGTCAGAAAGAGAAAAACAAATACTGTATGCTAACACATACATATGGAATCTAAAAAAAAAAAAAAAAAAATGGTTCTGAAGATGCTAGGAGCAGGGCAGGAATAAAGATGCAGACATAGAGAATGGACTTGAGGACACGGGGAGGGGGAAGGGTAAGCTGGGACGAAGTGAGAGTGTGGCATGGGCATATATACACTACCAAATGTAAGATAGATAGCTAGTGGGAAGCAGCCGCATAGCACAGGGAGATCAGCTCGGTGCTTTGTGACCAGCTAGAGGGGTGGGATAGGGAGGGTGGGAGGGACACGCAAGAGGGAGGAGATACGGGGATACATGTATACATATAGCTGATTCACTTTATTATAAAGCAGAAACTAACACACACCATTGTAAAGCAATTATACTCCAATAAAGATGTTAAAAAACAAACAAACAAGTCTCCACTGACAGAGTCATTCCAGAATGACCCCCGTTCTGTCTCCAGTTTTATCACGGAGCACAGCTGCACTTCAACCACACCTTCAAATGCTAAAGTTAGGAGTGGAATGTTTGATTTTGGTTTTCTACTTTGGTTGAGAAACTTCACATCTTGACTCTCTCTAAATGTAATAATCCTGTGCCTCTGTATCTAGTATTACACCTGGTAAACAAGTCTGAAGGTAGGAGTGGCCCCGTCTCTTGACCTGGGACTTGCAGGACGGCAAGGAGTGTGATTTAGAAAACCAAGAATTTGGCATGGAAGTAGCTGGGGGTTTTTTTCTTTTTAAAGAAACATAATTATCGGTACTTCTCATTAATTCATAAATTATGTGCCTCCCCTTCCATCTCTAAACCATTAAACCCCAACCAATGATTGAACCATCTTATCACTAAAAGCAGAATAACTTTCTTTTTTGCCTGTTGGTGTATTCCTCTGGACTCCCCTCCCCCTTTTTTCCTACTCTGATCAGTGAGCCAGAAAGAAGTATATGATAAGTTTCAATGTTTAACAAACATCATGTCATACCACAGACCTTATAAATGTCAGCAGTAGGCCTTCAGAATTAAAAAGTATACTGATAATTTATTTTTGTTTTACTAGTGTCTTATTTTTAAATTCAGGAAACTGGTTTGAATAGGTAGTCTTTTTATGGGTATCAACACATTAACAATAAGAAATATATTGTCTATTATAGGAAAGACATTAAAACAGAATGCTCTGACATCTAGGATTATAATATTGCCAAAATATGTCACTAAACCCAGAATCATATATGTGCAATATGCTGCTTCAAGAAAAATATGGATTTAAAAATCACAGCTTATAAGACATTATAAGCTATGATTATAAGACTACATTTTAAGATGAAATAATAGAGGATATATTAGTCAGTGTTTCTCGTAAATGAATCAACCCATTGCATAATTACAATCATATTTAATCATGAAAGCAAAGTACAGAGAGCAAAATAATCTCCTTTCTATTTGGACAATTCATCTCAGACTAGAATTAGCCTGAAAGCAAATCCCTTGAGGGTTGCTTGTCTGGTTATACCTGACCATTCAATAGAAATTAAATGTTTTTAAAATTCTGGGTTTGAACAGAAACATGGCTTTCTAAAACAAATGTAGTTTTTTTTTTTTTAATGCAATCACTCAGTGTTTGTTTAATGTTTGATGCACTCAATAGCAATTCCACCCTTAAGCATTTGTGAAGTAGTTTGTGGACATGCTTGCAGTAGTATACTTATGTGCAAAAATCAAACATAAAAACTGATCACATGCTCACAGCTGGAAACCGTGTCAGGCTTTATTCAGGAAGGTATCAGGCATTATCATTTAGCGCTCCCACAGCGGGAGGAAAAATGGTGGCACAGAGGAGAACGATCACATCAGACACACTCCAGGGGTTTCCTTTCCCTACATTGTTCCTCTCCCAAATGTAACTCTTTAAATTTTAAATAGGAAAAGAACACACAGAATCATTGCTCAGAACAAAAAAAGGAGGAGGAGGAGTGGATATGGAGGAGGAAGGAAGTGGTAAAACAAGAAGGAAAACATTTCTCATTAAATAAAGTGAATACTAGAAAGTCCAACAGATACTTTCATGTGTCCTTAAGACCTAAAGAAGCACACACATCAAAGAGGTTTTGAAGATCTACTTTAGTTCAGACAGACCAGTGTTTTCCTCTGCCCTGTTTTACTGTTGTTGATCGAACAATTACTCCTTAGTAATCAAGTGCAAACGTATTCAAGAATAGCTAATTGATGAGGTTTTGCCTCCTCAACCTACACTTAATGGATACAATATATATTAATATTGTATTCAGGTGTAAATTCAGGTGAAGACACCTGAACTGGAGCACATTTTATTTTTCCTTTTCCAGAAAAGATGTCATCTTCGACCCCTGTTATCTAATTCTATTTCTTCATAGAAAATTATAATTTAGGAATGAATGTTAACCTTTGAAAATCTGTATTTTCACATTAGTCCTTGTTTACTACAATAAGACCGCCATTATTTTAGAAACAATTATTACAGTAGTAGGTTTATTTTTCCAGAAAAGCAACATTCAGTAGAGGTTTAGTTTCAGCAAGTGGAGAAATTTCTAAAGAAACGATTGCTGCTTCACAGCAATGGTAGTCCATGCCAGTGGACAGCAGTGGCATAACCAGCTCCTGAAGGTCCACAGATGGATGAGCCATTCCGTGTTTCTCCTCCCATCTATCTTCTGCACCAACCGCTCTACCTCTGGACATTGCAGGCACTCTTTGGATACTTTGTAGTGGGGACTGAAGAGTGGCCCTTTGAGCCCCAGTCACTTGGCTGTCTACCCTGCTTTGGGAATGGTTTGAGAAGGAAATCTTTATCAGCATGTAATAGCTAAGTAAAGGTAGAAATAGATCTTTGTCCATCAATCAATCCTTTTGTAAATCCCCTACGATTAGAGATGAATCATCCTCATCCTTAAATTTCATACTGAAAAATTATGGCGAAACTCCAATGTGTCTTTCTTTCGACTCTGTCATAAATACAGAAACTAAGCCATAAACAGATTAATTACATGTTTAGCCTAAGGTAAATCTTAAATAAAATTTAAATGTGACCTCTAGCCTCCTGACTGCAAGGCTGAGCTTTCCATCAACTCCTATTCTAAATCCTATGTGTGGGTGTGTCTAAGTATACAGACATATAAATATAGATAGTACATATACATGTGAATAAATGTAGTATATATATATGTGAATACACACACCAGCATACATATACATATGTATATATGTATACATGTGAACATATGTATACATATGTACATATACACACATATCCTTTTAAACTTTTAGTTTTTTTCCAAAAGGAGACAAATATAATAGATCCTTAGGCCGAAATAAGAAGAAAAAAGCTGAATATGTGCATTTTCTTTTTAAACAGGGAATCAGATCAGCCTAACAAGATGTTTCCCTGAAATATTGGCCTCAAATGAGTCCATTCAGCCATGGCAAGGAGAGGTTTCCAGCCAAAACATTTAATTAGTGCCCAATTAAGACAGCCAGAGTGATGTGAAGTCCGGGCTCTGGCCGCGTGCATGCCTCAGGATGGGTAAGCAGCTTAAGTGAGTCTAGTCTGACTAAAAGCTGTCAACTGTCAAACTGTCAGTGGGCCATATGGGTCAGGCAGCATCTCTCTGAAGAATCTGGCTTGTCCACTCATCAGGGGAAAACACCTCCTACACCTTTGGGTTGACAAATACCCAGCAGTTCCTCAAAGTGGGAAGGAATTGAAGTCTTGGTCAGATTAAAGGAAGAGCCATGTCATGTCCCTGTTTCAACTTTCCTGGCACCTCATCAGCTAGAGAAAAAGGTCCAAACTCCTTCACATGGCAGACGACACCCCTGCCTAATTATCTGGCCTCATCTTTCATCCCCCTCCCCTCCCACTTTATCCTCAAATGACGCTGAACTGCTTGACATTCGTTCCGTGTGCACGTGCACTTCTGGCTCCAAACCTTTGCTAATACTGTACCCTCTGCCAACAATAGCATTCTCTCTTCTCCCTCCACCTCAACTCATTCATCTCTTTCACTCATTTGCTCTTTTATATTAAATTAGGAGTAAGCTGCTACAAGAAGCCTTTCCTACCCATCCCCTGTGAATCGACCTCAGGCAAGGTTACAGACCCCTCTCCCATGCTCTCACGAGCCGCTGGGTGTCTAGTCTCCATCTTAATACATATGAGTCTCATCATGTCTTTATAAGCCCATTTTCCCCTCTTGACTGTACACAGTCTGATGGCAGGAGTGTTTCTTTGGTCTTCATAATCCTAGCATCAAGGGCACTGAATGTTCCTAATAGTTGTAATTGGTAAGAATCAACAAATTAATCATGAAACAATCAAGTTAAAACCATCTTTACTCCATGTTTATTTCCTTCTTTTGTTTCAAAATGTCCCCTTTAGGCAAGCAAATATCACCGTGCAACTGGAATGATTTGCCTGTGTAGACATAGGAAGTCAACACACAAGTGAGTCACTGCAACCCTATTGCTCATCCTGGACAGAGGTCAGTGGGTATGCCCTTCCAAGAGGGTACACACAGGGCAGAGAAGCCTGGAATTAAAATTGATTAAGGTATTAGGATGAGTGCTGTCAAATGGAGGAATGTACTGGCAATTAAAGTCAAATAATCTTTAAAATAAATTGTTTTAATTTAGGTATTTTATCATAACTGGGAATCAAATAGAATGTGGAAGATTCTGGAGCAGTGGGGGGATATCTTGGTTCCTGGAAACACCCTAGTCCTCTTCCAGCCTCTTCATCACCAGAAATGTTTTTATGTGAAGTTCGGAAAGAAGAAACTGTCAAAGGCAAACTTGAAAAGCAGAAAAGATGGGAAGAGATGCCACCAGCGTTCATTACAGCTTGAAGCCCATGTGTGCGTGTGTGTGCCTGTGTCAGTGTGTCTGTGTGTCTGTGTTGGGGACTGAGGTACAAACTCCCCAGAAACTATTCAGTAAATATTGGGAAAAGATTCAGAAAAGATTGGGATCTTTTCATTCATCTTTCTACTACCTTCTTCAGTAAATGTGCTGCATTAACTCTCTCTAATACAGTCCCATCTCTTCCCCTAAAAACCCCTGGGACCAAAGGGTGTTGCCCCTAACAGTTCCCTAAGGAAATGTACTGTTTTCTTGTTTTATTTCTAAGAATTAGTCCATGTCTTTAGAGCAGCTATGTTAAAATTAAATCAAAGATTAGAAATCCCAAATGTCATTTAATAATGAAATATCATCAAAAATGAAAAAAAAAAAACTTTGATAAAAAAACATGCATTAGAAAACAATAAACATTCTCATACTTAGTACTTCCTATGGTCAAAACAAAGGTAGAACCTGTGAACTAATCATTTGACAGAGTATCTTGAAAAAGAGCACATGTAAATTATGTCATTTTGCAAATGCCAACTGTTGGTCACACCTCCCAGTACAGCTAAATCAGACTATAACTATTACCCAAAAAAGTTAAAAACACATTATTTTAATACATTGATGAACCGTGTTGAAAACTAATGCTCTTACACAAACCTGGACAATCGATTTCATGGCCTGTAAGGAAAGGACCCTAAACCCTGCATTGAGTAACTGCACGGAGATATGTGAAAAGTCACATATGCTTCTGTTAGGAATGGGGTTGTGTGGATAAGAAACCGGTGGAAAGAGCCTTATCCTGGTAAAGGTGGAAAAAGGACTAGAATGTAACTATGACTTTCTACCTAAAGTAATATGTGTTACTACCAAAATGCAATTTTTTCTTCATTCTCAAAGGAGGAAAGCTTGTCTTGCTTCCACCTTCACAGAAAGAATACCTATGTCTGTCAAGAGGACACAGAATCACAAAGTCCATGAAAGACTCTCCAGAGCGCATGCAAACCTGCAGGAGGCAGCCTCTCACCAAGCGGCAGTGAGGGCTGAGTTAGCAGCTGCTTTCCCTCCATACTAATGCTAAACCACGCCAGCTGATCGCATCCTCTCCCCTCTTCCTGCAGGAGCAGAAACAACCAGAAGCCCTAAGGCTTCCTCCTGGCCTCTCTACCATCTCCAGGGAAAAGATTCTGAGCCTCTTCAAAGAGATATTAAGAATACTCAAGCGCAGGATGGGGCTACTTCACCCTCTGTCACCTGCCTCTTTGCTTCTTCCTTTGCTTGTTTCTCCTTCTTGGGAGGAGGCTATTTGGAAAGACCCAAAAGAGACAGAGAAACTGTGAGCATAAGAAAATATAAGTCAGGCAACAAGAAGTGGTGAGAATTTGTGTGTGTGTGTGTGTGTGTGTGTGTGAGAGAGAGACAAAGACAGAGACATTTGGTGGCTCGCCTTAAAAGATGCAGATGACGTGCAAAACCCAAGAGCCCAGGGACCTCTGCTGCCATCCAGTTAGCCGTATCCGGAGAGTAAACCAAAAAACATATTGACTGAGAAACCAAACTCAGGAGAGAAGCAGAAATATAAACCCAAAACAACAAAAAGACACTAGGAAGAAAAAGAGACGAGAGAGAGAAGGAGCCCTTTGATGTCTACCTGGATTTCTCTACATTCTTGAACATCTAACAGCAAGATTTATTTTCTTCCTGAAAATGGACTGTTTACCCCTCCCAGGTAAAACTTAGGTGTCACACTTAGAATAAGTCCCTGAAATCTCTTTTGCTCCCTCCTGGAGAGAATGTGGGAGGAGATGCAGAAAGGAGCCTCTCCTCTCCCTTTCCAGGGAGCATTCCTTCCTTAACTCAGAAGGTAATGAACCATAGTGCAAGGAATCCTTAATCTGAGTATGCTTTATCTTGCAACGCACAGCATAGGTCAGAAAGGAATCAGAGTAGGGCTGTTTGCATAAGCAAAATGGAAGTCCTAGATATGGATGTTGTAAGGGGAAGTTCCCAGATTCTTGGTACTAGGTCTGTATAGTGGGTTAATCATAGTTAGGGTCGTGTATCAAATCAACCTCCTACTCAAATGAACCATAGTGATAAGGTCAGGGCAGAATGTGGGAAAAACATATGGCATAAAAGTGATTTCAGAATCAGACATCTGAGCTAAGATTAAAAAAAAAAAGTCAGACATGTGGTTACGGAAGACCTATGACTCAGATTCACAAAACTTCAAGAGCAGAACCACAGAGCCAGGTCACCACCAACAGAACAATCTGTATCTCCATATGTGTGGGTTTAATAGCAAGAGGTGAAAGAACAAAACTAGCAAACTCACATAGGTACTGTTCTAAGATTTATTAAGATATATCACAGGACCGAAAAGGTACCAAACTCCATAAGCCTTATGAAAGTAATAACAAGCTTTGTGTTGGTAATAACAAAGGATTATAATTGGTCATTAAATTATATATACTAAATAGAGGAAATCAAGCGCTGAGCTTGCTATTGACACATAAATGTTGAATTAGAAAAAAAAATAGCCAATTCCCTTGACTTAGATTAACACAGATGACAGGTCTAGTTAAGCAAACTGAATGAGAACCATCTAGGTGATAATGATCACAAGGTCTGTAGACTGTATCTAGAATGAAAGAGAAAAAAAGAAAGGTGAAAAATGTCTAAGGTGGCGAAACCCTGAAAATCAAATGGCAACTGTCAAAGTAGTGAAAGGAATGCAAATTGAAATTTAGCTATATCAAAATTATTCCAGGTTACCTAAAAATGACAGTACTCTTTATAATAGTACCAGAGACTATGCTCAATAAATATTTATATATAGGGCTAAAAATATGGAAGGAAATGCTAACATTAAAAAGAATGAAATAATTTTAACTATTTCAAGGTATTAAAATAGGTATACAAGACATGAAAGCAATTAAATTTTTAAAAATCAATATTTCTGGTATATAAGGTTCAAAAAGTAAGAAAGAACAAGCATTTAAATAAGTTGTCAGTCAACTACGAAGAGGCATGAGTGCAGCTTCTAGGATACCTACTATGTTTAGTATCTTGATCTAGGTACATGCAATTTGTAAAAATTCACTGACCTGTACATTTTTCTGAATTAATGCTATACTTCAATAAAAAGTTTTCTAAAGAAAAAAAAAAATCAGTCATAATGTACGTTCCTAAACCCTTGAGTTTATCCTCCTAGGTTATTTAAGAGTACGGTTCAGGCCAAAAACCAATAATGACACCCTAGGTTGTAAAGAATACAGTCCTCTAAAAGTGTTGAGAATACCTCACACTTGGTCAATATATTTAAAGTCTTAAAAAGCATCTTAAGAGATACTTGTTTGACTCCTAATAAAATGGACAATGTTTGTAAGCAGGGAACTTGATACACAGTGATGTGTGAAGCTGGGTGTGCATAACTTGAGTGAACTGATTTCAGGAGTAAAGTGTTCTGCGTGTTCAAGTTTTTTGAGACCAACTTAATGACCTAAGAAAGTAGCATTTCTTCTGGTCCCTGGTGGCATAGCATGCGTCCAGTTACAAAATCAGAATTCCCACAGTCAAGTCCCAATTCCACCAGTTCTAATCTGCCACTCTGGGTAAAACATTTAACATCGCTGAGTCCATGATTCTTATCCACATAGACTGGGATAACATGGATTGCCCTATTTACCTGCTTGGGTTATTTTGAGTCTTACACAGACAATGTAAGCAAAAGTGCTCTGAAAGCTGTAAAATACTCTAACACTGTGTTAAATTAAGTGAACAAGGAGGTCATTAGACTGGGTGGCTCTGATGCCTTAGCAGCCTACATTGATTGGCAAACCAAACCAAAACCTGTAAATGCCTCAAGGTTAAGAAGTCAAAACCTAAGGACAACCAATCACAGCCAACTAGGCTTTCCCAAATAAGGCAACCTTAAGCTATAGTCAATCGAAAGATCTCCTTGCTTTGCTTCCACATCTTCCCTATAAAGGTCTTTCCCCGGGCTCCTGTCAGTGGAGCACTCCTAACCATTTCCAGTTTGGTGCTGCCTGATTCAAATTGATTTTTGCTCAAATAAACTCATAAAATTTGTAATATGCTTCAGTTTATCTTTTAACAAGTGTAAAACAATATGACTGTTGGTTCACAACCTTGGGAGTTCACTGGGTGAAATCTGAAACCTGGCAGCCAGAGGGCAAGGAGATACCAAAAAAAGAGGCAGCCTACTCCAGACCAGTAGGTGGCAGGTTTAATAAGCAAGGGAACTTATAAATGAGATGAGTAGATCTCCACACCCACCCTCCAGAATCCTAAAAGTTTATATAGAGGTCTCAAATGGATTCAAGCAGTCTCAACAACTCACTCTCTCAAGGCTGCATACTTGAAAACAGCTCTCACTGTGGGAACGGTGGGCGAACTGGACATCCCATGGGCAGGCTGGGTCCAGCACTCAGCTCGGGTCAACCAGCGGTCACATCTTCTCAATGACTGACTCCAACAGATTCCCATTTGAACAGCTTAAATCTGATGACCCGGTCTGACTGAGCTCCATTTAATTCTCTTCCATCTACTCTGTATACTACTAGCCACATTCAACTTCTTAAAAACATATATCTGATATATTTTGTTCTTGTCTCAAACCTTGAGCAACCTCCTTCTAGCTGCAGCCTCAGATCTTTGATACTAAGGTCCCAGCCCCCCCTAGTCACTCTCATCACCTGTGATGCCCCATTTGAGGTCCAGTGCCACAGGCTTCCAAATCACACCATGTCCCTTCCTACCTCTACAAATTTGCTCCTATCGTATCCTCCCCTCACTGTGTCCTTCCTGCTCCTCTTCTTTCTGTCAAGTTCTTTAAGGCCCATTTCATATCCTTCCTTTTCCATGAAGCCTCCCCCGTGAACTCCAGTCTATTGATCTATTTATCATCCCTGAGTTTTTGTGGGTATGATATTCCGCATCTAAATTTACAGTTTGGCTATATATGTTTCTCTAAACGTCTGTATGCATTGACTCTTCTTCTCACCAAACTGTAAAATCACTTTAGAAGAGAAATCATCTCCTATATTTCATTTCCCTTTCCCAGTAACTTTCACAGTATTGATAAATGGCGATGACCCTGAGGTTCAATAAATATTGGGATTAGCAAAAAATATTCATGGAAGTGAATTAAGTTAGTAATTTTGAAGGGGGCATGGGACAGTTACACTGATGTCTGTGTACCAAGGACATTATTTCTCTTATTCATTTCAAATATACCTTCTGAGAAGTGCTTTGAAACTACAGACAAAAATGAACCTATTTTAGAAGGACCAGAGAACCAACCTATGTCACTATGCCTGATATACAGGATTCAGACAAATACAAAAAAATTAATCCATACACAGGACTCAAATAAATACAAAACTAATCCCAAACAAATAAATACAAAAGATTAATAATCCAAGATGTGATTGTGCATAATAAATGCTTAAGGAGTGGCTGACTTTTGACAAAGGGAGTTCCACCAAGTTCTACCGAGATTAGGCTCAGCAAAGCAGGTCACTAAGGATAGAGGAGAAAGACAGGTAAGTGGTCCGAAATTCATCTGCATTTTGGACTTAGCGGTTAGGTACATCTGATTAAACTCCTGCAAAGAGGTCTGACTGTAGGTGGGTGGTGGCACTGAAATTAGCAGGGTGCACACTGTGGAAGGGAGGAGAAGGGAGGAGAAATGGAAGGAGTGGTATATGGAAGTCACTTCAGTTGGCAAACCTTTGTGATTCTGACTTTTTGCTTTTTTTTTTTAACCTTTTTTCCCTCCACTTTGTACTCAAGCTCAGATTCAAAGCGATGGTTTCATAATAATAAATAAATAATTGTGGAACCAAGAAAAGGTCCAAAAGATATCCCAAGAAGGATTACGTACTGGGCTTTAGATCTCACTGCAGTGAGAGACAGAAAGTAGGTTTGGGTTTGCCTGCCTGGATGGACGGCTGGGAGGCAGTGACAGACACCCAGTTATAAAGCTCAGGAGGCATTTTTTTCTTGCCACCAGTAGATGTCCAGGCTGCCAGGCAATCATGCTTTAAAACACTTCTTTAAGGGATAGTGATGTTTTTTCTTTCCTCTAGGAGGCTTAAATGTACACATATCTTCCCATAGACATTTCTCTAGCTTCAAGAATAGGCTGGGTTTGGGGAATACCTAGACTCCTACAGAACTGTCACCCTAGAGGACTATGGCTCTGACATCCCCAAGTGCTGCATGTCTTTCAGCAC
The DNA here is from genome assembly GCF_009873245.2 of Balaenoptera musculus. NCBI lineage: Eukaryota > Metazoa > Chordata > Mammalia > Artiodactyla > Balaenopteridae > Balaenoptera > Balaenoptera musculus. Next base: position 40,898,462 of record NC_045797.1, read on the forward strand.
TTGTCTCTAGCCTTCAAGACAGGCCCAGTGAACAAAATGAGAGAAGAATAGGTGCTCTAGAGAGATGATGATTTAGCAAAGATTGCTAATATAAGTTCATGGACTCTTTTTTTTTTTTACAGTTTTTAAAATGTTTTCACAACTATTATCTCTTTTGATCCTCATACAACCTTATGAAGCCAGCAAAGTAAAGATGATCATCCTCATTGCATTCTCTTTGTGTGAACAAGGCAGAAGTTCGGGGATTCTACCTGCCTAGGTCACAGAGCTGCTATACTGCCTGGTGAGAACGGAACCCAGACATGCCAAGTGCATCCAGATACATACAGGCCCCCAAAACAGAAGACTGAGCTCCTTGAACGGTGAGGAGCTCAGGAACTCTCTGGAAAATATGAGACAGACATAGAACCCCCAAACCAGGGCTTGGAAGATATATCTAAGGCCAACTTCTTCATTTTGCAGGTGAAGTCTAATTCGGTTGAATGGTTGGCCCAAACCTATCCATCAAGTTCATGTAAAAGGTCTCCTAATTCCCAGTCTGGTGCTCTTTTCCAGCCACCATGGTGACATCTCCTTCCATTCATCCTGGTTTAAACAAAACACTCTCCATGTCAATGAGACAGGGTAGGATCCACTGGGACCTGCAAATGGATGAACTATAGTTAAAAGACTCTCCCTTGTGAAATAAGAAAAGCTGAGAAGAGGTCTGAGAGGTAGGAGGAAGCACCAGATCCAGAGTTTGGAGGTCCTCATTTGCCTGCTAATCCTGCCCCTCCCTGCAGAATGATTCTGGAAGCCTGGCTGAGGGTCAGTTTCCTCACTTGCAGTAGGTGGGTGAACAATGCCTGCTTCACTGGGCTGTTCACGAGAAGGTACTGAGATAATGAGTGGGAAAGTTCATTGCAAATGATGATAAGCTATGTTCATCCTTACTTTTGTGGTTTTGCTTTCCTGAATTATCCAGCTAATTGTCCTTCCCTTCACCTGATTTTTGTTTCTGTATATGTGGCCCAGGCTAGCTGTCCAGTGTGAGGATGAAAGGTCATGGCATAATCACTCCCAGAGAGACTTTAAAACAGTCCTTTAGCACCCAGGTGCCTCATATGAGATAGTGAGTGTATACGAGCAGCCAGAATGTGGAACTAAGATACCTCTGAGATGCTGAAAAACAAGGCCTAATAAATAAGCTCAGCCACCTCTGAAGATGTCACATAAGAGATTGTTCACCTACGTCTGATGAAGAAAATTTGGGAATATCCACTTTTCAAAGGAACGTGGATATTACTAACAGAGCTAAAACTGAAGAGGCAAGGAAAATGGAGAACTCCCAAATCAAGAGTTTATCAAGATGTCTTCAGCCTTGTCCAGGGTAGAGGACAACTGAACTCCGGGAGTGGAGACAAATCCCTAAGGCTATCAGAACCTGAGGACACTGGTTTTTACGATCCAGATAAACTAAGTGGCTGTGAGGCCTTGCTCACCAACAGAAAACAGGGTTTAAACTCCAGCTTTTTAACAAGACTAGCTGCAAGGAGCGAACATGCTGACCAGTTACGCTATACCCAATCTTGTTTTAAGTGAATAAACTAGCATTAATTATACATTAGTTTTCTGTGAGCTTGGGTTGTCAGTCCTCCTGACCTTAGTTACCCTGGGAACAGACAGGAGAGGAAACCAGAAGGCCTCACCTGTGTACAGGTGTCTGTGGTGAGAATGCCACAAAACAGCAAGCTACAGACCCAAGAGAACCAGAAGGAAAGTGTGTAACTTGCTGTCTGCAGCATCCTCACCAAGGCCACCTGTAAACAGGACCGGGTTACACATGACAGCAGTTAGCCTGGGTGGAAAAATCATGTAACTCCCTCTTCTCTGTGCTTATAATCAATGAGAACTCAACCAGAAAGTATACCAACTCGATTTTCCTTTCAAAAAGACTTTTGGTTTCCAAAGTAGGAAAAGATATGCTGACAATACTAGCCTTTTTAAAAATTAGACTATGCTCTTTGTGAGGTACAAGTTAAGCCCAATTCTCCCTTCTTTCTGAGGCATTTTTGAAAATGCCTGATATAAGAAATAATGAGGAAAGTGCATAAAAGCAGAGATTTAATGATATTTTATATACTCCATTGCTAAATTCAAAAAGTGAACAAATATATTCAAGAAAAAAACATTCCAATTATGGTAGTTGGAATTAAAAGAATTATATTACCTTTTGGTTAACCAGAAAACTCAATTAACCAAAGTCACTTATTCACTATGCTTTTCAGTTAGTGAAGATTTTGGAAAATTTAATAATATAATTATACATCAGAGTTTGTCATGAAGATAATATCCAGTTGTTACAGTACATAATGTGCAGAGAATTTCTTTCAATTGTTATTGTACTGAGTGCTATTTATTTCAGAAATACTCTAGAGTTAAAGAGGGGAGACATTCTAGTTATTAATCTTAAATCCTTTCAGGATGGGAACATGGCCGTGGGCCAGCAAAATGGAAAGATGCACGGCAATAAAAAATCAGCAATTCCTTCCTCAAACTTCCTAACCCAAGTGGCCAATTGTTGGTTGTCACTGCATTAATCTAATTGTAACTCTTTCCTATTGAATTTTAAAATACACGAAATGACTGGGGGGAAAATAGCAACTTGTAAAAATCAAAGGGTTCTACAGTTAATGTTACATTCAAAGGTAATTACTTAACACACGCAAAGCCGAACTGCACAACCTACAATTCTGCAACTTTCTATCAGCTCTTTTGCTTCTACTTTAAATAAAAGAAATCCCTTTCATTTTGTCAAGAAAACTTTTCTCTACCTCACTACTGCCTGACAAGGGAACAGATGGCAATTTAAGGGGAGAATTTATGAGAGCCACAATCTTAATGTTGCATAAAGGAAAGAAAAAGACTCGCATCAAAACCACTGACAAATGTACTTGCTAATATTAATGCACTCCCCATTCATCCAATATGCTTCCTAATTGCTTTTCTGTACATAATAATGTGGCACCTGCTGCTCAACATTGCAAACGCATCAGGATTTCTCCAAAGTCAAACAGCTCTGCAACTGGCCCTCTCCCAGTGATAAATGTAGAGCACTGTATCACGCACAGTTCCTGTCAGTGGCATAATTAAAATTTTATACTTACAGAAAAAGATAGTAAACAATCAGTTCTTAAATGGATTCACAAGAGGAACTCTTGTTACAGCCAACTTTATAATTAGTATGCATCATGTACTGCTAATATATCCATGACAAGAAAATAGGGGAAAAATGAGAAACTTGAGCTGTTCCCTTAATGCAATGTTAAACTAAAAGAAAGGAAGGAAGGAAGGAAGGAAGGAAAGAAGGAAGGAAGGAAGGGAGAAAGGGAGAAAAAAAGAAGAAAAGAAACAATCTACTGTTACTTTACTATTGCATCAAGAGCTTTCTCTCATGTTAGCATGTTTCTTCTCTATAGCTTGTCTATGCTTTCTCAAGTGGTGATAAGAATAAGATTGGAGATTAGGAGGAAGAAAATTTTTGTGTGCACACACATCAATGAAAGCACACCCTAAATTCCAATTTTTGTGTAGTATGGGGCTCAGAAAACTACAGCCTGCTGACTAAATCCAGCCCACAGACTGTTTTGGTAAGGTCTGTGAATTGAGAATGATTTGGACATTTCTAAATATTGGAATACAAATTAAAAGAAGAAGAATATTTTATGACACTTGAAATTATATAATATCAAATTTCAGTGTCCATAAATAACGTTTTATTGGAACACAGCCAAGTTCATTCATTTACACATGGTCTCGGGCTGATTTCCTGCTACAAGGGCAGAGTTGAGAAGTTGCAACAGAGACTGTACGTACGGCCTGCAAGGCCTAAAATATTTACTATCTGGCCCTGTTCAGAGTTTGCTGGCTCCTGAGTGAAGGTATTTGTACTCTAGAGATCTATGCAAGTACAGTCTGTAGCTATTTATATGTGTGTACACACATAAACACGCACACATAAACAACGATTAGTGATCAAGGAGACAAAAGTAGGGTTCCAGCAAGCTTATATCTGTGTGTGTGCACATGGGTATGTGTGTGAAAGGTGAAAAATTATAACTCTAAGTGTAATTAAAACGTAATGTTGGACGTGTGATAAAAATCAAATTATATTAATTATCCATGTGGGCTTTTATTTTGGTTACAATTCTATCTTGCAAAATCTAGGTCATCACTTTTAAATCAAACATTTATGTTCCTATGTCTGTGAAGAGTCCACTTCTTAAACAGCAAAACAGCCAAAACAACAACCCAAACAGTAATAACAAAAGGTTTACTTTCAACTATCATAAAATGTTGAAATAATGAGAGATTTAGTAAAATATCATCACTGTTTAAGCCATTTGGCTGTTTTATTTTGACAAAGCTATGACTAAGCTAAAAAAAAAAAAGCTATTTGATAAAATTTCTTAGAACTACACAGGTGCGCACACACAAACACACAAAAATACGAATGAATGCATGTAAAACTGGTTAAAGCTAATAAGGCCTATGGATAGTGTCAATCTCAGTTTTCTGGTGTTGCTGTTGTACTATAATCATGTCAGATGTTACCAGTGGGGGAAACGGGATGAAGGGTAGACAGGACCTCTCCATACTATTTTTGCATCTTCCTGTGAATCAATAATTATTTAAAAGTACAATTTTTTTTTTAAAGTTATTCGAGAACAGAGACCTTCTCTGGACAATGGGTTGCCTCCTCTAACTAATATGAAATTATATTGTACCTGGATTTTTGTTTCATTGACAGGCAAAAAGAAAATAATGATAGAGATAAATAAATACATCTAAAGATTTACACACTCTCCGTATATGAAATAAGGCTGAAACAAATCAATCAGTTTAATTTTTTTTCTGGTGACTAAAGCAGGGGGTGGGGAAGGGGACAGAGAACCAGCAAATGGATTATTTGGTTTGGTGGACAAAGCACCTAGTTAGCTAGCTGACCATTTTGCTATGCGTGGCTTGTCAAGCGTTCCTTCCCAATAAGTCCGGCCTGCAGGGCCTGATGACTCTTTCTTTGCTCCTCTTTTCACATCCCCCAGGCACATTCTTATTGGCCAGGACCTTTCCCTTACTGTACAATTACCATCTTTTACATCTAGATGAAAATCCTTTTCTTCACAGCTGAAAGCTGAAAGAGAAGGGAATTTGAATCTAGAGGATTTTAACTTGCTTTGCTTCACTAGGAAAGCATGCCCCATACAATGTAGTGCCTTTTTAAAATTGCTTGTTCCTTTAAGCAAATAGTATTAATTCCAACATTTTTTAAAAAGAGGGAGAGGACTACCTGTGAATATAAATAAAGTGAGAAATTCCATAACTAAAGATTAAGGTCTAAATCAGAGGCACAGATGCAGATAAGATAATTTGTGTCATGAATGAAAATGTTACACACTTAACTCCTAAGAAAAACAAAACCTTTTTGAAGATAAAACTGCATAAAAATTGCTGATGTGAGTGAGAAATAAAGTATGTTTTTAGTTTTCATGGCAGGAAGAAGATGAGATTCGTTTTTATACCACTCCACAAAGGCTTGCTAGCAACCTGCTTAGAATACAATAGATGGGATTTAAATTTTCTTTTCCTTTACGTGGTCTGCTCATTTGCATGCTAGGCCCCAGAATGGTCTTCCCTCTCTCTGCCATTTCACAGAAACACTGGGATCTGAGCGCTGGGAGCAAACTGAAAGGTACAAGGTGCTTGTGAGTTCAGCAGAAAGCTCTTTTATCAATGTATTTGCAAGGGAAAAATGTAGTCCTTTCCTCACTTCATTGGGCAACTTTTCCTTTGAGGGACAGCTTCAAAAATCTCCTCCCCAGAACACCTTTCGGCCCAGAAAAGTGCTCCGGATTCCTCAGAAACACAGAAGCAAACTCACCATGGGGACTGCTAATGAACAAAGGTGAAATTAGTGTTGGTTTAAAGGATTTTTAGGAGAAGGATCACTCTACCTTTCTCCATCCCGGTGACAGTTTCTGAAATTTCATTTAAAATATCATACGTAGCTGTAATTCACACTTACAAGAAAGTCCAAGGGGGCCAGGACATTGGAGGAAAGGAATATGAAGGCCTTCTATTCCATTTTAGGACGATTCAAGTGTATACACATGTCACAACTATCCAACCCAGTGACTAATAACGTAAAAGAAGAGAAGGAAATAAACACAAGACATAAATGTAGATGAAACAGGAAATATCAATCCAGTTCTAATGACTGCAGTCAGCTTTTCAAACCTAGAAAGTACATTCTCATCATAAAAAGACATACTGTATATGAAGGGAAATGCTCCCTCATTGCAATATGAAGATCTCAGATGTGATGCCCAATGAAATAATAAAAGGACTATATTCATCAACAGACTTAAAACTGCATGTTATTCTCTGTTACTGACAACTGTTCATAGGAGCTGAAAGAGGTAGGGATGGCATTCCTATGTAAATAAGAGGGAGTGGTACTGGAGTGTTGTTTTTTCCAGCCTTGCAAGAGCCCTCACAGCAGGAAACGTTTTATTGTAATGCAAATGTATTTGATTTCCTCCAAAATCCCCTTTCACTGTCTTTCCTGTCTGAATGTATCATCATACCATATTTGCAATTCTATTAAGCACCATTTTATATTAGCCTAATTTACGTAACCTGCCTAATAGGAATCGGAAATGTTACAGTTATTTTACTGGATCCAATTAGTATTTCATTGTTTTAGCCTGAGCACCATATTGTACAATAGTCCTCAATACTCAGCTAAATGGAATAGGATGTACTCCACGTAATACGATAAATGGAAGCATATGTTTTAAGCTAATTAAAACGCAGTTAAAACCTTCCTGAACTGAAACCAATTGCATCCTTTAATATCTGGTGAGTGACTATTTAAAAAAAAAAAAAAATCTAATAATGAAATGTCATCTTATGGTGAACTTAAGAAAAAAACACAAAAGTTAAGTAGTGAAAATAGCTGGACTAAATTACTAGTGAATTGTTTCCTGGAAACGCATTTTCTCTTTTTATGCCTCACACAGTGAAGAGTGAGTTTTCCCAAGTTAAATACGCAAATTCACAAAACGTGTAAAATTATTGGTTTAAATATATCAGTTAACAAGAGGGTGGAGGAGTATTTTTAAGTATTCCTATAATTAAAAATATAGTTTGCGATCCTATTTCTTATTTTAACATCTGTTCAATTTTAAGAAATATATCAAGCGTTGCCTTTTGTGCATCTATGTAATAATATATTTAGAAAAAAAGTTACATGATTTCAAATCAAAAAAATTTGGGGACAGTGGTAGATTTTACAAGTGTACCAAAGGAAACACAAATAAATCAATGGCTTTACACGGGGATGCTATAGTCTGTGAAGACTGACATTTTGTGTCAAAATTGTGAAGGTAGCAATAGCAATCACTGTGGCTATTTAACGCTATAAATATATATCATATATAATATATACATAGTTCCTTATAATACAGGAAAATCTTTTTTCACTAATTTCAGAATTTTGCTACTGAATTCATATTGGGTTATTACGCTTTTTTATCTTGGTATTGTTCCCCTAAGAACCACAGGTTCTATTAAAATATAAGTAGGAAATAATCAACTTATATCCAGGAGGAGAAAATACTGACACATAACCCAATTAAAAGCACATTTGCTTCTTAGTTTTTATACAGACACCTCTCAAACCCCACTCCCATGAAGAGAAAATAGTTTTTTTAAATTGCAGCTTTGCCATAAATAACTTTCAGAAAAATAAAATAGGTAAAAGAGGTTTTTCATACCTTAAAAGAGAGGCCAAAAGTTTAATGTTTAGCAAAATATCAAATGCAATATTTGGAGGAAAACTCTTATTTTTCACTCATGACAATAGTAAGAAACAATACTAAAGTGAACTCCTGGCCGACTGGAGATTTCTTACGGTAATACAGGATGGTTGCACTAAACATGAGAGTGTGCTTTATGTCATTTCTTTTGACTTTGCCATTAACTCCATAACAGCTGGCATCAAATATACTAAATTGTGAAATAATGAGCTTGTATATTGCTAGCAATTACAGAGTTAAGTTAAATAAATCCTTGGAGTACAAAATAAGTGTGCCTTCCACCTGACAATAAATTAAAGGTGACATCTGCCTTAATTTAAAACTGCCTAAGATCATAGATAAAAATCAACAACAACAACAAAAATACTGTGATTGAAACCACTTCTCAAAATTTGCCATATATATTTGACTAAATCCGTTTCATATATGTTTATGACACCTGTCATCTCAATCTATTATTTAAACACTTGATGCATTGCTGAGTTATGAAGTATGTTTGTGATAACTATAATTTTGAATTAGAAAGCTCAGATTGTGAATGCTATATATCTTGGTTTCCTTGTCAATATATATATATTTAAACAGAAACTAGATAACCAATCCACAATATTCTTTTAGAGAATGATACCAGAGGGCCTGTGCCTTTAGAAAAACAATACAGTTCCATGTCTGAGGACCAGATTTTGTGGGGATGCTGTTGGTTACCATATAAACATCACTTATTCAGTGAAACTCATACATGTCATGAAATTAATTTTTTTCTTTAATTTTGAAAAAGTATAATTTGAACTATAGATGAATGGACTATGTCCAAAAGGAATTCAGATGGCAGCTGCAGTTAGAAAGAGACTCAAACAGCCAGGAGCTTGATCTGTCAGAATAGAAATACCCTATGTAAATTAATCAGAGGGGGATGGGACAGGTACCAACACAGGATCCCTCTCTTTACACACACACACACATACACACTGCAAATATGAAAAGTTAAATAAGAGCCACAGAGCCTTATGGATCTCATAGAGCTGGAAGTGATTTTAAAAAGTGATTAGAGACAGCCTTTTGGTATCTAAGAGGGGAATAAAACTATCCCAACTGATAGTTATATGTTTCCCTTCTGAATATTTTCAGGGATGGAAACATAACTTAAGAGGTAATTCCTTTTCTGAAAATGTAGCGTCTTCCCATCTTGAATCTGTTATGCACCCTAAAATCTTTTGGAGATCTGGAAGGTGTAAGGCCATCTTACAAAGACAATGCAAGCCTTAATATTTCCATCCCAACAAAGCAAGTTATCAGTTTGGGGACAATGACCGACCTCACCATTTCCCATAGAATCAATTTGTATTATTGGGTATGAAGGTACAGACTGACATAGATCCGAAGTGCTGAAAGCAGACTAGCCCTCAAAGAAACGAAGCTTGTTGGCAAGCCAGAATTTGAACTAAAGTGGGAATTACAAAATATAATAATTAACCATTCTCTTCTTTTTTTTTTTAAATAAAGAATTTCTTTCTGCTTTATAACAAAGTGAATCAGCTATACATATACATATATCCCCATATCTTCTCCCTCTTGAGTCTCCCTCCCACCCTCCCTATCCCACCCCTCTAGGTGGTCACAAAGCACCATTATTTTCTTAATTGCCTAATTCTCAGACTTTGAGTGGGGTGGACACCAAGGTGAAAATCTGAGGGCTAAAAGAAATGTTTCTCAGCTATTTCTACACCCAAGGTCAAAATCAAAAGCAAGACACCCAATTCAAAATTCTCAACTCTTTTTTCAGTTAGCTGTGCATTGATTCCAAAGGATTAGCATATATGGTGACCAAAACTGATGGCACAGATGGCTGAAATGACCACAAAGTCAGATTTGAGGATATTTATCTGCAAAGCTTTTCCTGACTTGGATGTTCACAGATATACACATTTTGTAACCACAGAGTGACTGAGACAGGCTCTATGGACAAAATAAGTGGGGATGGGGGGAATGCTGTTAATGAGAATTGTTTCGTTATCAAGTGGACTTTACCTGTTCACTATTGCAAAGAATTTTAGACCAACCTAAACTCTTCTGCTTGCCCAGAACATCTCAGAATTACTGCTAAGAACATCTATCTCTCCTTTTTTACTCTGCACCTTTGTAATGCTATCTTATTAAAGTAAAAATCATCATCATCATCATCAAAGACCATATTCTGAAGGAAAATGAACAGACTATCTCTAATTGCTTTGGAAACAAGAGGTCAGTGTTGGAATCTGAATTTATAAAAAGTGTACCTCGATGTCTTACGTGATTAAATAATCTGACCAATATGCCCACTAATCTCTTGAATCTAAGTAATATATGAATCTCTCTTTTACTCCTAACTCATAGAACCATAAGGAACCCCACACACTGGCATTCCTTCTGGCAATGGCCAAAGCTTCCAATGGGCTAGGCCACTTTATTTTTGTTCTGGGTGGAATGTGGATCTGTGGGCAGATGATGAGGTGCTAATAAGGAGCTAATGTCCCTACAGCTGGCAAACTGCCAACCTCAGGATGAGAGGATTAGAGCATTTGTCTGCATTAGTCCTGGACAAAGGAGGGAGGGGCTGGGGGAACGCCAACTCCAGGTTGAATAACTTGACTCACATTGGATCCTGTGTCCCATTCCTAAGGTAAGGGGACATCTCAGGATAATTACACACTTTTCCTAGGTGGCATGGCGAGCTCTTATGTGGATACACTTGACTTGGTTCTCGTTCTAGAATAAATTAGTTAGAATAGGCAAGTTCAGAACCTGTGCCACCTCATCACCAACTCAGGATATAATCATATTAATGTGGAACCAGGTGAACCTTCTTGTCTGCGTTATATTCATTCATCAGGAATGTAAAGTTAGTTTATACAAGTGTCTAGCCAGATCGCTTCTTGAATTCAAAATTTATTTTTAAAAGAGAAGGGCACTTTATTTTCTAATTTTGCCATCAAAAATTCACATCATGAGTTCCTAAGCCAGGCGGCTGATTGGAAAAAAAAACCCAGAGAGACTTGAAATTTCAATAGAATCATCCTGCCTGAGCAGAATACAGCTGAGGTGCTTCCACCTGGACCACTTTCACCCAGGTCTCCCCAACATTGATTTCAATAATTTCAATAACAGTTATGCCCATTACATTTTAAAGTCTATCAATATGCTAATTAATGTGGATTTTCACGTACATAAGGAAAACAAGGAAAGTTTTTAATGGAGATGCAGGTTTGAAGGGATAAAAATAAATACTTTTTCTGGGAAAGATTTTAAAAAGCTTGAAACATGAAAGTAAATATATTTACACACTAAATAATAATCCTAAAGTGCATGCACATTAAGTCACATTATGTAATTTTAAGACATTCCATCTTTTATAAGGACATACAAATATACGTTCATAATGGCTATTTTAGATATACATTCTGCATAAAATCATTGCTCCATTCACGGTGGTATTTGAATTCCCTGCATGATTTGCTAAATAAGGATCATGGTATGTATGTTCCTAGCCACCCCCCTGTCCGACACACGCGTACATGTCGTGACGCTCCCGCTGTAGAAGATGAACCACGTGGTTGAAGCATCCTTACCCTGCAAGATCTGTCCTGGCCCACTTCCCCACTCTCATCCTCTTCCCTAATCTCTACCCTGCTCACCAAGCTTCAACTCCCCTTCGGAGTCTTCTGAACGGGACAGTTTTCACCCCAGGACTTTTAGAGGTGTTGTGTGCAGGGTGCCTGGAATGCTCTCCTTCCCAGTCAGCCTAGCTGGTACCTTTTCACCCTTCAGTCTAAACTAAATTGTCCCTCAAAGAGTTTCCCCTGCCTGCTTTGATCACTCTGTCATAAGCATATTTCTCCTTGAAGTTCTCTAGTTCAACGCTCTATTTTTTCATTCACAACACTTGAACACAATGTTTATTTCCCTCACAGCTGTTTATTTCTGCTTCTATTTGCCCCACTAGAATCACGTGAGCCTTCCTCGCCGATGAATCCCCAGGGCCTGGCATAGTACTGTACTCGGTAGGTTCTCAATAACTATTTGTTCTAGCAACGAGTGAATTTAAGACGCTGAATAAGGTCTAAAACATTTTAGGATGCAAGTTTTAAGCATGATATCATCCATAAAGACAAACAATGTTTTTTTAGATGTTGAAGAATAGGTGAGTTTTAGGCAAAAGACAAATTCTGTTTAGAGTTACTTCATACATTATTGATGCCAATTTATTGCCATACTGGCATCCAGTATTATACTGAGGACACTTCCTTAGCTTCAGAGTGATAACTAAAACAATAATAGGTAATATTAACTGAGCATCTTTCAAAGCACTTGTTTTATCTCTCTTAGCCCCCACCTTGTAGATGAAGAAACAGAAGCATTGAGGGGATGTGTTACCTGACAGGGACATACAGCCAGGAGGGAACAGAGCTGTGTCTGAGTCTGGACCCTCTGGCTGCAGACACCATGCTCGGAACCACTGCAACGTGCTGTCACCTACACTCCCGGGTGCACCGCGGCCACTTCTGACAGACTGTCCAACAGCCAGAGGCTCTCATTCCATGTACATGTATGGAACAAATGGGAGAAAAAAACAAAGGAGAAGGACTTACAGAATCGTGGCACATGTCCAGTTTGGGGTGGTTGGTGCATGGCTTTCCCTCTTTCAGATGGATCTGAATTACAAGCTCCTTCTCACACTCTCACCCTATTTCATACAACATTTGCTTTGTTTGCAGCACTGATCAGTCCAGCTTCTGGTGCCTTATGATCTTTGACTTCCTCTGGCCCTGGCTAGACTTGAGCACTCACAGCTCTCTCTCTCTTTACTTCTCAAAAAGATTCTTACCAGCAAAGCAACCATTATATTGGTTAGGTTGCTACTACTGGCCATATGTAAGAAAACTGTAAGCATGTACTAGATCAAGGAGACATAACATGGGGACAACTGCCCACAGGGCTACATGGAGGTCTGTGTGTGTACGTGTGTGACTTTCAGAACATGGCTGACACCAGTTGAGGAAACGGCCTAAACAAACACAGATAATTAACTGAAGAAAATTTGACAGATACTTGAGGGTCACAAAGTGCATGTGGTAAATCAACGCTACACGTCTTGAAGATAAAGGCTGGTGTGATCCCACATGAAAACTACAAAATATCAATATTAACCAGATTATCAGCCTCAGGGCATGAATTCAGTCAGCAGGAAATTTGTGAAGGTAGAGACAATCTGGTTCCATAATGAGGCTGAAAACTGGTAAGATAAAAGGACAACGGAAAGTAGCAATACCCCAAAGAAAATATGTTTTCAATGAAATTGCTGGTTTTGCTTTCATCACTCATGCATGGGATCTCATGAACAATAAATGTAGACTCCAAAAATAACTATCCTGATAAGGGTGGGTAATATCTGAGTTAGTTAATACAATGGGTGGTTAGTTTCATACACCATTTAAATTGTAATAGTGAAACGCAGCAGGACCCTATGGTCCTTGCTCGCCATGTCCTCAGCCTGCCTTTTGTCTGTGGAAAAACTTTAGCCAAAGAGTAAGTTTCATCAGAGAAGTAAGAAAATGCAGAAACAAAGGAAAACAGTCCAACAAGAATAAATAATAATAGTTTAGTCATTAAGGATAGTCAAGGACCTTTAGTTCCTCTTCAAGGGCTATAGATAATATTCTGAGCCATATCCTATGAGCTGTCTCATAGATACTAAAACCCTCACCAGGTGGAAGAAGTTAACTACATGATGACCATGACATAGCTGCCACAATTCCTAGGTCTGGCCTCAAAAAAATGGGAAAAAAACAACCCTGGAACTGAAGATTAACTGTACTTAAAATACTCAAGATGACGCGGATCAGACTAACGCATGACCAATTTCAAGATGCCTGTCAGAGCTGACTGTGCTGTTTCGGCATGTAGCCCCACCCTCTGTTCACCTATAAAAGCTCTTGCCCACTGGGTGTCAGTGGGTGGGAGTCGGCCTTTGGACAGGAGTCCACCCCACCCCCCAGGTCACAGGCCTCAGAAATAAAGCAAACTTTCCTTTCCACCAACCTTGCCTCTTTATTGGCTTCAGAGAAGAGAGCAGCTGGACCCTCACTTTCGGTTACGATAGTATCAATCAACCTCTGACCCCAAGGCTGACCCTCTTTCCAAGACAGCAAACATTTTCTTAAAAGGCCAGATAGTATTTTAGGCTTTGCAGGCCATGTGATCTCTGTCACAATTCCTCAACTTTTGTCATCATAGTACAAAAACTGCTGTAAGGCAGTAAAACAGACAACAGAAAAGAGCAAAAAATAAAGAAATGAATGAATGTGGCTGTGTTCCAATAAAACTTTATTTTTGGACACTGAAATTTGAATGTCATATCATGTTCATGTGTCATGAAGTATTATCCTTATTCTGATTATGTTTCAATCATTTCAAAATGTATAAAACATGCTTAGCCAACAGGCTATACAAAAATAGGCAGTGGACCAGATGAGGCCCAGAGGATAGTTTGCTGACCTCTGCCTTCTACTATTACAGAAAAACAAACAAAAACTCTAGAAGGGACTTTTCAAAGGAGGTAAGTCTTTTGGAATATCAGATTTTTTAAAAAGGAATTAACCATATTCTTTATATGTGAATATCATTTTGACCCTTTTAATTCAAGTATGTACATACAGAAAAGTGTACATCTTGAGGAATATTCACAAACCAAACACAATTGTGTAACCACCACGCAGATCAAGAAACAGAACATCAATTTGGCACCCAGAGGTTCCCCTCATGCTCCTCACCCGTCAGCCACCATCACCACCACTCCAAGGGTGGGCTCTGACTTCTAAAGGCACAGATTAGTACGTCATGTGGGTTTTTTTGATATGGTCATTTACTTAAAAAAAAAGTTAAATAATGATGTAGGATAAACTATGGTTATACAAAAAAAAAAAAAGTCACTGCCCTAACTGAAATTTATAATTTTAAAACCACATAATCACAGGCTCTGGGAATGGAGGAGATTTTACAGAATATCCATATTTACACCCTCATATTACACCAGTTTCTCAGAGTAACATAACTAATGTATTTTAATTCAATTGTTCTATCCAAATATTAGTTCGATAAGCAGTATGTATGCACATGTGTATGCGGTCAAAATCTATACATTGATAATATCGACACTGAGTAAAACAATAAATTAAATTTCTGGTTATGCTATAATTGTCAAAGCTCATATCTCCCTAATTTTCATTACATAATTGACAAAGCGTTGAATTTTTTTACAGTGAGCATCGAGGACTAGCCAATACTTTCAGCTATTGGCACTGCTAATGAAGATAAAGGTCTTTACTACGACTCACAAATGATTAGTCTTCATGATAAGGTGCAAACTGAATAATAT
Organism: Balaenoptera musculus; assembly: GCF_009873245.2. Taxonomy (NCBI): domain Eukaryota; kingdom Metazoa; phylum Chordata; class Mammalia; order Artiodactyla; family Balaenopteridae; genus Balaenoptera; species Balaenoptera musculus. Next base: position 40,913,732 of record NC_045797.1, read on the forward strand.
TTAATGATTTTATTAATTGTTTTCTTTTGTTATATATATCAAGGTATCTCCATGTTTAAGCTTTAGTATCAACTAAATATAAAATAACCCTTTGCTAGTTTTACTGAAGTAACAGCAAAACTTTTTTATATAACAATACAGTAAGGTTGGGCATTTTAACAATCTTAGAGCAGAAATTTTAAAAACTATATGTGCCTCATTTCTAAACTACGATACAAATACAGGAGCAAAGTTAGATAAAAGGTAAGATCTGGAGTTGTTTTCTCACACCATTTTAGGCAGCCTCCTTTGCAATACTGTCTTACTTTTTTCCCCCCCAACAGTGAATGTTTTCACCATAAAGGTATTTTATGCTAACAAGATATGAAAATGTTTGTTTTAAGGAGAAAAATTAAAACATGTTATTATTTAAGTGTAAATAGCAATGTATAATTTACCCTGAAATAAGCCATTAGTATTTCTAGGTATAAAAATAAACTAATTCCAAAGAGTTAAATGGGATTGGGTAATCCTGCCCAGTGCTCTTCTGGTCTCCACTTTGTGACAAAGTTCTTCCTTTGTGACCTTGACCATGGCAAATTATCTTGAACTTCAGTTTCCTCATCTAAAATGTGATATTGTGAAGTTTCTTTCCAGTTCTAGAAATGTAAGTATTCTCAGCACAAGAAAGTAATTAACGTCCAAGCAAAAGAATGTCTTCTTTCCTGAAATGACTGAATAGAGCACAGTTAAGAAAGAATTAAAATTTAAAAACAATTTTCCTGACATGTTATGAATTCCTCCAATAGTTCAGAGGCTAAGTGTTAAAAGACTTCGACATTAAGAAATGAATGTTTCAAATAGTAAGAATACATTCTCCACACAGGCAGTTAAACTTCCCAACTGCTGGCCAAAAAACGTTACCAACTCCACATCTTTTAAAAGTGAGACTTCTGTGGCTGGCCCATACTGATCAGTATAAATTCAGTCCAATTTAAAGCACGGTAACAATGGGGGCAGTCTCAGACTATTACTTTCAACGGGATTGAGTCCCTAAGGATGGCAATGACTGAGTCCCATTGAAAGTAATGGAGTAAGCAATCACATGCCATTACTTTCAAGGAGACACAGTCTCCACTACCCATAATAACATGGTTCTATAAATCTGCCTGACTCATCAGCATGAAGAATGAAAATGTAAAAGACTTTCAAAGCTGCAAATGTGCACTCTGAGACTAAAAAAAAAAAAATCCTCTTCTCTCTCGCACCCATAACTCATCAAAGTTGAAACCTATTTTAGTGGAGCTAGGAAGATCCAAGAACCCAGGGCAGGAAGCATGACTCCTAGGAACAGGTTCCTGTCCTTCTCACACCTGCTTTTGAGCAACTGCTGACGTGCTGCTAAGTGCTGTCTGTAATCACATGACTGTTTTGTGCCCTTTTTAGTTTTCAAGTATTGGCAACTCAGAGAAGAACAGTTTTGTACCCTCAGAACCACAATTGGTCAAATTCATTACAAATGAGCTTTTTCCTTCTATTTTAATACATATGTGTTGATTTTCCCAATAAGCAGAAATATCCAATCTTGATTTCTTTCCATATGACATGTGGGTAAAATTCCAAGAAAACCTGTGTTTTAGACATAAGAGAGTTTGCCAAGATTTCCTCGTTTCATTTCCTTTAACTAGAAACTGATTTTGAACAAGAAGATGTTTGCTTTTCCAAACCTCCCCTCAATCTGAATCTCTCAACCAGTGTAGCTCAGGTTCCTTTTGTCAAAGGAATGATCAAGAAAATCACAGTTAAACACTAATAAAGCTTTATCTACAGGTGTGCTAGTAAATTTTAACAGCTAGCTCTCAGGGAGGGAAAAAGGCTCTGGTTGTAGAATTTGCCAATTTTCCTGGTAAAAATACTCCCACCATGGCTGATTTCAAGTTACCAACATGATGATACTAAATGGAGGACATGGGAAAAGATACACAGTAGCAAACCACCATGTAGTATTTTCACTAGAAAGATACAATAGACATAAATGACCTCAAGATCATAGACAATAGTAAAATGTCATAGAGTAGTTAAAAAGTGATGAGTTTTCAGTATCTATTACCTTTATCTTAAATATAATTAATTTATCTATAAGTTTAATTATTTGATTTATAATAATGGCTGTGTTGGACTTCCCTGGTGGCGCAGTGGTTAAGAATTCGCCTGCCAATGCAGGGGACACAGGTTTGAGCCCTGGTCCGAGGAGATCCCACATGCCGCAGACCAACTAAGCCCATGTGCCACAACTGCTGAACCCGAGTGCCACAACTACTGAAGCCCGGGCGCCTAGAGCCCGTGCTCTGCAACAAGAGAAGCCACTGCAATGAGAAGCCCACGCACCACAACGAAGAGTAGCCCCCACTCGCCACAACTAGAGAAAGCCCGTGCGCAGCAACAAAGACCCAACGCAGCCAAGAATAAATAAATAAATAAATAAATAAATGTATATATATAAAAAAATAATGGCTGTATTTAACAATGGGCTTACAAAATGCCTGACAATCGAACAATTGGCTCTTGTGAACCAGTGAGTACTAGCCAGCTGCAGCACAACCACTGGGTGTTTTTCTCTTCAACTTGGAGCAGTCAAGTTGACATTATATGAAGGGTCACAAGGGACTTGCAACTAACTGAAGACTTTCCCAGACTGTCTAAGACCAGTAGGATTTGTCCTAAGTAAAAGATCCACGTGGTCTGAAATTTCTGAAAAGTCATATGCAAACTGCTTGGTACATGACCCAACCTGTCTGATGTAAATGAATTAAGGTCACACCTTCAAAGGTTTTTATGTTAAATTTTTGATGTGAAAAGGGCATTTGAGTCAAACCCAGGTTTATCTCAGCTCCCCTTTGCCACTTGTGTGCCCTTGGTTTGTCAGTCTTAACTTTTTTGTTCTTTAGTTACCTCATTTCTAAAATGAGGCTAATAATGAGCCTAATAAAACACTATCAACAATTGTGAAGGATAAAACTAGAGTCCCTCTCAAATCCTTCAATTTCCACATACCACAGTAGTATATAATTTCCCTTATGAAATGCAATAATGTAAGTGAAAAAAATTAGGCAACTCCCTCAGACCCCTAATGATCTTATAAATACAGGTTTTAAGTCATTTATGAAGCTATTAAAATAAATTCTACCATCTGTAATTTTCACAGAGTTTCCTCTTTTATTTAAAGAACAACTTTTGACTCTTTTAACAGCTTTATGAGTCACTTTTTCTTCTACCTTTTCAGTGCATATAGTGGATTCTTCAGTCACAGATTTGAGCTACAGACAGATGCAGTACTGCATTCATAAATGTATCTAGAACTTCGAATTTTTTAACTAAAACCTCTCACTTTCTTAGACTTCTTCATTTCTATCACCTAGCACCCGACTTTCTCTAGGAATTTTTTTTTCCACCCACAAAAAAAAAAGAAAAAGTATTTAAATTATAAAAATTCTGAGTGATGAGAGAAGAAAACAAAAAGACATGTAAAGGTGTGGATGTTAGGAGATTCGACAAGTGCACTCACTGTCCAGTACTTACCCTTACACATAAGCCTTGCAGAGCAATTCAGACTCCTTTGTCAGTATCATTAAAAATCAGACATGCAGCAGACCTTTCAGTGACTCATGAGGAGTCATAATAGTGAATGGCTCATTTACAAATGCCAAGGTTCCACTTATTGGAGCTACTTGGTGTAATTTTGAGAGTATTAAATAAAATAGTAGTTGTGAAGTACTGGGAACAATGCTTGAGACATAAATATATCAGAGGCCTCTCCCTTAGTTCCTCCTTTGACACCATAATGACAAAAATAGCCCCAGAAGAAGACAAAATGTAGCAAAAAAGCTCTAGATTGCTTTCCATGCTAATTTTAGACTTTTCCTGTTGCAGGAGGTCGGCATGCCCATCACTCCTCAACATTCAGTAAGTGACAGCTCTAGCGAAAGGAGAAACAAAAGTTTCCTCTTCAGTTATGCCTGGACACGCCCTCATTAACCTATTTCTGCCTATTTGGAACTTTGCCTTTGCTTTTGCTAGATCGTCCCTTCAGCTTATCCCCCAGACCTGGGCAGGGGTGGGGATTGTTCCTTTTAGCAACAATTACTGATAATTTTCTTGCCTCTTTCTCCCTCCTTCCCTCCTTGTCTTCTCATGTGGCTCAGCTACACATACCATCAGAACTTTCAGTGCTCCATTCCCCATTGTCTTAGTCAGTCTGGGCTGCTATAACAAAAATACCATAAACTAGGTGGCTTAAACAACAGAAATTTATTTCTCACAGCCCTAGAGACTGGGAAGTCTGAGATCAGAGTTCCAGCATGATTGGGTTCTGGTGAGAGCCCTCTTCCTGGTTTACAGACAGTTGTCTTCTTGCAGTGTCCTCACGTGGCAGAGAGGAGGTAAGGAGAGAAAGAAGGGCAGGGCTTGGGGAGAGCCAGCACTCTCCTGTCTCTTCTTATCAGATCTCTAATCCCATCATAAGAGCTCCACCCTCATGATCCAATTACCTCTCAATGGCCCCCACCTCCTAATAACATCCCATTGCGGGGTGCGGTTTCAACCTATGAACTTGGGGAGGACACAAGAATGCAGTCTATAACCCCTATCTTCTACCTCTGTTCTACTCAATCCTTTGAAAATCCCAATCTTTAATGACCAAGAGCCCCAAGTTTTCCTTGAGCATGCCTTGCATTGCCCCTGTGCTGATCAAATTCTGGCTCTCTCTGGCAATGCTACCTAGCTCAAAAGCCTCAAAAGTAAGTCAGCGTCTCAAAAGGGGGCAGTCCTAAAAGAAAAGGTTAAAATGGAAATATTGTTATTAGATAATTAATTAGGATGAAGCGGGACAACTGTCAGCTTTCCATTTTAGTATAGGAATCCTTTGTTGCTTTTCACAGGATGCCAGGATTCTACCAAATACAAGTTAAGCCATGACTTAACCTTTAAAAGAGCATGCAAGGTTCTCAGGGAAAGCACCACCAAAGAGTCAATTTCTATAAATTAAATATTTAAGGTCAGACCTCAGATGCCTTAGCCAAAGTATTTTTTGAGATAAGTATCTATAGTTACTTAATAAATGTTTGTTGATTTATATTACTAAATCACTGCACAACATATAGAACATTCTGAGAGTGAGGGATTTCTCCTAATATAGATAATTTTAGCATCTTTAAGGCCATATACCACAAAATCAGGAACCCCACAAAAGTTAAGGTTAAAACGTATTTATTTCATCATAAAAAGAAAGTTTAAAAAAGAAAAAGGAAAAAACCTCTTTAATATATTACACAAGATCTTATTCTGAACAGAGATCATCTAGTTAGTAGCCTAGAAAAAAAAGATCCTCCCTTTCCCACCTAACTGTATCTCAATCTTTCCTCTAGTTACCAAAAATAGTTCCCCTTTGGCCACACGATAGACTCATAAGCAATAGTTTGGATGTGCTCTTTGGCATTAATCTATCCTTAATATTTATGTATTTCAAAGAAGCCCAAGGAATACAGTCGAATAATGAGGAATAATTTAAACGGTACATGCAAATTGTCATGAAGAAATGGAGAGGAAATTGTGTCAAAACAGAATGTTCACATTATAATAAAAAAAAGAAAAGAATGAATTTCAATGCCTACCGACTTCTCAAAAAATATTCAATCTCATTAGACTGAACTTTGAAGATGTCACCAGTGCTCCTGAAAACTCTTAAAGCAGAGAAACTATGCCATCCAGCACTTGAAAATAGATAAATATACTCCTTTGAGGACTATCATGAACATTTTTTAGGAACTGTTTTGGCTAGATCTGCTACAAGCAATGGTACTGGCAAGAGACACATTTGTATTCATTTCTGTATTCACTGTAAAACCCTAGAATTTTGCCCAGTTGTTGTCTCTTGAAACAGTCTCAAGACTATAGACAATTTTCAACATGAAAGTACTAGCTGGGTGATAATATCATCAACTAAGCATAGATAGGTTTAAACAAACTTGATATAGCATTTACTTCTTTAAACAAGTCGTCTTCTTTTTTTTCATTATTTGCTTTCATCTACAGCAGCCTCCATTTTTTTCTATTCTCTATAAACCTCTACATTTTTAAGAATTTATCAGTGACAAGAATGTAATCATTTCTTAAAGTGCTTTGAACAGCACAGCCTAAAAGGAATTGTAACAATAAATTTAAGTAATTGAAATTTGTCTTATATCTCTTTTAAAAGTTATTTTATCTCACGAATACTAGTCATAATATGAAAACCTGTTCAACAAATAGTCATTTTTCAGTACGTTTTTTAATCTTACAGGTACCCATTTAATATCTATAAGTTTGAGGGGAAAAAAAGCAAAGGAATAAAAATGGAACAAGAAAGAAAGTAAAGATTACAAGATTGGTTATTATGGCATTTTAATTCAGTTCTTCCTAACTGCAAACAAAACAGGGACAAAACTATTTAAATTCTGTGTTCTTTCCTACAAGGAGCTTTGGTTTGTTTTACTGTACATTTTGGTTGCAGTTTACTTTTTATAGCCTCCAACAGGCACCAGGTTTTTCTCCAGCAGTTCTGAGGGAGTTTTCTGTGTGTGGTATTTTATTACAATTTATAAATGTTTGTCCTATGTTAAGTCCCACTTTCTCTTAGAGGATTCTGGAATCAGAGGATGAGGAATATGCATGGCAGGAAGTTACATGGCAATCATCCAGGCCATTGTTGTGATTTGTTAGGGAGCTTGCTCACACAGGAAGTTGAAGAGAAGACCCTTCTCTAATGAAGAGGCAACCCCATTCCTTTAGAGATGACCAGAGTTGTCCTCTTGTGAATTCAGTTTCACAAACTACACAGACAAGTTTAACATGGTCTCCAAATGGAAGCGGTGTTGAAGCTCTAAAACTGTTGTTCACATGATACATATGAAAACCTAACTCTTAGATGCATTTCAGTCCTGTTCTCAGTTTCTGCAAACTATCTCTCCCTTGGAAGTTCAGGATTCTTTCATGTGGTACCTCTGAAAATAATCGTAAGTTTTATTTTTTATGGTTCGCATATTTTGAGGAAAAAAAAAAACGTTAAATAAATCATTCATACATTAAGAATGATTACCAGCGTGTAAAGTGGAATGCAGAATTACCTTAGGTAGATTACGCACAATGCTTTTTCAGGACGGCAGCTAATTTCCAGCAGAAAGGTCATGCAAAAAATAATGTGATTAGAAGAGGTGGAAGGAAAAAAATAGCCACATATTTGGACATAGACCAAATTCCCTTTTCGCCACTGTAACTGAAAACCATTGCTTCAATATTTAATGAAACGCTTATGCTGCAGCACCTGGTCACATTGTCAGCACTGCCTAACCACTGCCTCCCCCGTGGGTCATTACTGCAGCCATCTGAAAGGGGGCAAACTGTTCATCGACGACAATAATGCCAGTCTTTAAGAATCTACAGCTACAAAACAGCAGGAGACAGAGTTACTTTGGCTTTGATCTTGGGAAAAATGGCTGGGGGCAAAATGCTGTTTCCTACCATCAGAGGCTATACAGTTAGCAATAATTCTGTAAGTCAAAGCCATTCACAGGACTCAACTTGGCTGCCCTGCTTTGCTTTCTCTCTCCCCTTGCAGAAAGCTAGCAGCTCCTGGTGAGAGATCCTTGTCAACAGGAAAACACTAGTTCACGCTACCCTGCTAATGATCCAATGCATCAATACCTCAAACAATCACAACAAGCAGATGTCCTAAGTTAATATAGACTTCCCTGGGATTTTCCTGGTGAAACATGGCTTTAAAAGGCATTAGTCTTTTGTCCTCACTAGAGAACGGCTAAATTCTGGCACCTATTCCTTGGGTATGTGAACCTCAGCCTAATGGAATTTAATTACTTTAGTGGTATTAATCATCTGTACAGTAGAGCAAAGAGTATTTTATTACCACTTTTAAGGGTTATCGGCACATTTATTTCAAATGAACTGTCAAACTGCGTTACGTGTAAGGCATGCCAGGTTTGAATTCTGCAGCTGAGGTGAAAATAAATTTACAGTTTAAAACTCTTCCCCTATCATCAGCATCCCACCCATTAACAGTGGTAGCACATATGTAAGACTCTCAAAATTAAAAGAAATTAAGTGTTGAATTAGCTATTCATTTTTTACTCTCTGGTTTTATTCCTTATTCCAACCATTTTGACTACTCATTTGCAAAGGCTGCTTTATACCAAGGACCTCAGGAACACCAGTTGGCATCAAATAGGCTGTGACACCATTACAGGCTTAGTTACAGAAAAGTGACGCTAATCTTGTCCTTTATCAGGCAACAAGCACCAGCTCAATAGTATAACGTTCCTCCAATTCACACCATATAGCAAATGCTTTTGTTTTTGTTCATATTCAGGGAAAGTGAATGTGTACTTCTCTCTCCTCTTGGTTGTTTTTAGCCCTATTTGAATTGTTCTATAAAGAACTCTAAGAAACTCTTGCATCATTTATAAAGCTCTCCTCCTGTGCTAAATAGATCCAAGAATGGATTGCAAGATGCCAAACTCAGGTTAATTCTGTAGACTTCAGTAAACTTTGTCATGAAGCATTCTACAGAACACAGTGGTAGCAAACTAGAAGAGTGGGACCAGGAAAAATGCAGGACAAAGGTCCTGATACAATTGTGGCCAGAGCGCTCTCTAGGGCTCTGGAATCAGATTGCTTGGGCTTTAATCCCCAAGTATTAGTTATGCCACTGTGATATAAAAAGAAATATATTTGGTCTTTGTCCCCAGTTCCTGGCACTAAGCTCCTCAAACTCTTAGAAGTTCTAGAATGACAAGAGTACTTTTTGTCATTCACATGGAGCCCCTTTTCAGCTTATGTTAACGATGTGACTTAGGGTAGGGCCCCTCGATAACTTCAGGATAGGGCTGGTCAGCCGAAAAATCAAGTGCTCAGAGGGTTGGAACTTGCAGCCCCACTGATCGACCTGGGTAAAGGGAAGGGTGGAGGTGCTGCGGATTAAGCTCTATAAAAATCCTTGAACAACAAGATTTGATGAGCTTCCAGGTTGGTGAACACACGGAGGTGCTAGGAGAGTGGTACCCTTGGAAATGGCATGAAAGCTCCAAACCTGTTTCCCCATACCTTGCCCTATGTATCTCTCCCATCTGGCTGTTCCCGAGTTCAATTCGTTTATAACAAACTGGTAATCTAGTAAGTAAAATGTTCTCCTGAGTTCTGTCAACAGCTCTAGCAAATTAATCCACCCAAGGAGAGGGTTGTGGGACCTCTGATCTATAGCCAGCCGGTCAGAAGCACAGGGGTCTAGGTAGACTTGAGATTGGCATCTGAGGTTGGGGGAAGGCAGTCTTGGAGAACTGAGCTCTTAACCTGTCGGATCTGATGCTATTTCCAGGTAGATAGTGTCAGGATTGAGTTAATTGCTTGGTGTTTTGGGAAAAACACACATATTGGAGACACCTTAGGTAAATTCTTCAACCTCCTCAGTGACCTGATCTATAAAATGGGAATATAATCACAGGTTTATTTTAAGGTTCAAAGATTATGTACAAATAAAATAACCTTAGCACAATGCCTGGTTTATAGTGGGCTTTGTTATGTTGCTGTTACAATTGTAAGGAAGATACATAATATTTGAAAAGCTATATATTCCACCTTATCACGTGGGTCAACATCATGTTGAATGAATTCCCTATGAATTCCAGTGCCTTCTAAGACACCTTCATTTTTCTCCTTCCTCAACCCACCCCTCCTCCACCAAAGTCCTTATAGCCCCCGACCTGTTCCACATCCACCTGTTTAAGGCATTTTCCACTCATCTCATTTCAGAGACATTCTGCAAAGAGAAGCAAATGAGAGTAATTTGTGACATGAGATACTGCATGTGCAAAAGACACATAATTAGTGTCAAAATGGATGCATTTGCTTTTTAAAGTCTATTTGTCCTGTGATTTCAAATGAATCAAGCTGCTATATCTCTCTCAACAGCTTCATACTACTCCATAATGAATTAAATGGCTCCTTTGAAAAAAAGTGTAAGCTTTATGAATAAAATGCTTTTTCAAATGTTGGGATAAGAAGGACTTAAAAAGACTCTTATGTCTAGTACCCTTTCACTTAAAGATCATCTCCAAACTCAGGATCTTTGAAAGAAAAGCATTCTCCAAGAAAAAAAAAAAAAACAACTTCCCCCCCCCCATCTTTCCAATCATTATAATTACCAGTGGGGGGGGTAGAAGAAAGCTACAGTATTCAGCAAAGCAGAATAGGGCCCTGAATTTCCCTACCCCTTCTTAGTACTCTGACGTCCTAAGCATGCAATCAAGGCTCCAAATCCTTTTCAAAGACATTTCATAAGAGAAGAAAGAATGCCCCACTCAAAGCTCTAAAATGTTTAGATTCTGCTATTCAGTTCCTCTATTCCCACTCTATTTCTAGCCTCTGCTTTTCTTCTCTGAATATCTGTTTGGTATTGAAATGATATATGTACCTTGTGAGTTCATTCTCTTAACTCTACCTTTGAAACAAGCTTGTTCCTCCAAGTTTCCCAAACTTTAGTCTTTACTAATCTCCTTACAGATTTGAAAAAAAGGAACAAAAAATTTTTGAGCCTGACTAACAGTAGTCTATGGAAAGGCATAAAAATTTTTTGAACTTTGGAATCATCCAGAGCTATGGATGACTAAAGGAGAGAGTGTTGATAAATAACTTAATCAAAAATAGTTAGAGATTCAAGAAAGCAATCTGCACTGGTCCAGCTAGAAATATGCACATCCACATTATAGATAAGCCCAATTTCTAGTAATAGTGCATGTTTCCTGTGTTGGGAGGGAGTTAAAATTAGCAATAGATTTATGGAAATAATCTTTTCCTATTTGAACAAGCAAAAAATAAATAAAGGAAAGGACTTCTCAGATTCCATCTAATAGTCCATGAGGGTTAAGTTTACCTCATCATTGTCACTTGCATTATAAAAACTAATGTCACTGCAAAGACTGTAAACTAGGCTCATAGTGAAGGGTTTAGGATTTAATCCTAGTTCCCTTTTATTCTTCCAACCATAAAGTCTGTTTCTTCATTGTGAAATAAGATAATGTTAATCATCTTAAAAGCACATGAGGATAAATGAGATAAAATTTATATACCAAGTTAAACTAACTAAATCCAACATGTTATAAAATGACAATTATATTAATGGAAAAAATAAAGCAATTTCATTTCTTTTCTTAGAGGAAGCCCCAGGCTTCACAATAGTGAGCTCTAGCTATTTTTAGTTCTAAGTAATAGGCACAAAGTATCCTCTGTAGTGAAAAAGCTCTTTCATTGAGTCTACATTCTCCAAGCCTAGAATTCTTTTGGGATAATTTTCCTGTCCCTCAGGTATCTGTCTCTAGAGTTGGCCATGATCACTGTTTGAATGATTAACCCTGGTAGTTGCTTTCAGAAACTATTGACTAAGTTCCCAGTTGCACATAGAAATGGGCTAATGGAGATATCATACAAACCCAGTGGATGTTTATACTCTAGAGGGGAAATGCTAAAATAATGTGAATGCATGTAACTGAAAATAAACATAGGTGGGAAAAAAAAGCTAGTTATTGCCCTTCCATCTTACAACTTGTAAAATCATTAAATTTGTCATTTTATTAAAAATTTCTATTCGCTAATCACTTGGTAATACTATCTCAAACAGAGTACAAAATTGTCACTATCAGGATCATCAGTATTATAGACATGATTGCATAAATTGTGGTGCATCTATTGATGCAATATTATTGTATGAAAATTATCACGGAGAGCTTATAATAACACAGGAATATGTTTTTGCTAAAATGAAAAGAAACAGAAAACAACTGTTTCCATAGTATATATAAAATGAAGCAACCAAGCACCAAATATAGATAAAATGTTGGAAGAAAATACGTCAAAATGCTGTGATCAGTTTGGGTTGGTAACAGTAAGAATTTTTTCTCCTTTCTAGTTTTCCCAGATTTACTAATATTCTATAATAAGTATATTCTTTTATGCTGAGAAAACACATATGCAAGTTCTTTTGTTAATTAGTAAAAAAAGACAAGAGACCTTATTTTATACTTTTATATCACCATAGAAGGGTATAAACCTACAATTAATGTTATGTGCCAGTTGGGGACAGAGGTAGGTACACAGCTTGGTAAAGAATAAGGCCACTAGCGTGGAAGTTCTGTTTCCATCACTGATGCTCCTATTCAGTTCTTTTTAATCAGCAACCATTTTCTAATCCCAGAACACTGGTTTTAAGTATCATTCCACTTCTCAGATAATACAGTCTTTATTTATTATTTAGGTTTATCTAGCACTGCTACTTATTTTAGTATAAGCATCATTCACCCAATTACCAAAATGTCCTTTATTGTGCTATTTGGGAAAACAAGTGACTTCCCACTTAACAAAACTTATTTTTCAGAGATGCATTGTCTTTACATTAATTCATTCCCCATTTACTCATTTTTTTCCATTCCTCAGGATATTCTCGCTCTCTGCTTGACATGTCTTAAGGTGCATCGACTGAAATTAGACTCAGTATTCTAGATAAAAGTGTATCATTATTTGATATGACATCAACTTAATATTTCCATATTATTTTCTCCCTTTTTTAATGCACCCTGGAGTCCTATTTGCCTTCCTAACTGCCTCTGTGTGATGGGGAGACTTCTTCCTTGAGCTCTCCATGATGACTCCTAATTCATTTAAACAGCACACACTGTTTTAATCATATCTGTTTTCACAGATATCACATCTTTTTATGAGCTGAACTGTTCTTTTGCTAACTTAGCTTTTCTTTTATGTGAAATGTTCTAGGTCAGATAAGTAATACAGTATTCAAAGATACAATGATAAAAATTAATGTTAGCTCAGTGGCAAAAAAAAAATATTATGTTTCAAACATAATTTGTAGAAGTGTTAATCATTTCTACAAATATATGAGAATTACCACTAAAAGATTTTCAAATGATTTGAAAATATTCAAAGAAGTGAATATTGAAATATTTAACACTTATGAAAGAGATTTACCTGCCTATCTTGTTTTTCATAAATGTCTCTGCCATTTTACTAATTAACCAAAGATATCTTTGTTTAGACAAATTTTGTCTCCATCACAGCCTATGCTTTTTCTACATTACTTTTTCCTGCAGTAAAATTAAAGCACTCAGTTTTACACACTAATCATCTTCTAGGTAACAGATTGCAATATTTTGAATACAAAAGTATGAGACAGGAAGATGGGACTTTTGGGCTCTCATCCCGGATCTTCTGCCCAATGTGTGCTGTGCTCCTGGAAAAAGACTGCTTTCTCCTTTGCCTCAGTGAACGTGTTCAAAGAATGGATGTAGCAATTTTAACTACCTTACAAGATGTTGCAAGTTGTGTGGTTTTTAAAAAATATGATTCCCGATTCAATTATTTTTCCTCAGATTACATTTGAGTGTTCCGGATCACATCTTTATATACCGTCCTAAAAAGATGACTGGTGAGCACAGGCCTGCATGCATAGTCCCCAACTTCAGTTTAGTGGCTGAACTTCATTGTTAAAGCATTTCAGGTTCTTTCCAACCAGCCTCAGCTTTTAAAGCATATTCTTACTGCAAAACTGAAAGAAGGCATTCCCCCTACTGGCAATACTCATACTTTTCATGATCCCAAAGCCTTTCCTTTCAAATTAGTCAATATTTAGTTGGAGAGAAATATCACTTTGTCAATTTGAAGCAATAGCTTAGTCCCATCCTAATTCTGCCCTGCTAGCATGCCTCTCATCTACTCAGATGAAATGTGCTCAGGACATAAATACCAGAATTTACAGTAGGGGGTCTTAGTAAAAATACAGCATAATTAGTGAAATAAACATTATATAAATATATATACATATATTAGATTTGAATTTATATTGCATACTTCTTTCAAATAGTTACTCTGTTCCCCTTGAATCATCCCAACTGCATACTAGCTCCTGGTTGAAAAAGATGGTGACTCATTTTTATATAAAGATATAAAACAAAAAAGAGATTGATACATGGATAGAAACATGAATAGCACACTGTAGGTACCTTAGAAGTATTGCCAACTCATTCATTCATTTTATTCTATAGATTTCTATTGAGTATTAATTATGTACCAAGCACTATTCTATGAGCCAGGGCTACAAGAGTGAACAAAACAGAAAAAGCCTCGTCTATCACAGAGCTTACTCAAAAACAGGAAATATGAATTAGCCTGAACTCCATGCACTGACAGTTTTTGGAGGACCAAAATGAACATTATCTACAATTTCATGTGGTTCAACCCAAATAATATGTCAAATGGTGATAAGTGACGTGGAGCACAGTAAAGCTGGGGTAAAAGAGAAAGTGAGTCTATGCAGGCTATTACTCTTCTAAATAGGGTAGTTGGGAAGGAAGGGACCTTAAATAAGTGAGAGAGCAGGATGATGTGGATCTTGCTCTGGAAATCTCTGGAAAGAGCAGGCAAAGCACGGGAAACAAGAGGAAACAAAATCCTGAAGCAGGATTGGATCTGGTTACTGAGAACTAGTGTAACTGCCAGTGTGGCTGGAGCAGGGTGGACACGGGGAAGAGGGCAGACAGTGAGATCATCGAAGTAGAGCAGGGGCTTGGAGGCAGCAAGGTCACATAGGACCACATGGCCACGGTAAGGAATTTGATTTTACTCTGATACGATTGGAAGTTTTTGGAAGGCTCTGAGCAGAGAAGTAACATGATGCAATTTGCTTTTTTTTTTAATAAATTTATTTTATTTATTCATTTTTGGCTGTGTTGGGTCTTCGTTTCTGTGTGAGGTTTTTCTCTAGTTGCGGCGAGCGGGGGCCACTCTTCATCGCGGTGCGCGGGCCTCTCACCATCGCGGCCTCTCTTGTTGCGGAGCACAGGCTCCAGACGTGCAGGCTCAGTAATTGTGGCTCACGGGCCCAGTTGCTCCGTGGCATGTGGGATCTTCCCAGACCAGGGCTCGAACCCGTGTCCCCTGCATTGGCAGGCAGATTCTCAACCACTGTGCCACCAGGGAAGCCCTATTTATTTGTTTTTATTTTTGGATGTGTTGGGTCTTCGTTGCTGCGCGTGGGCTTTCTCTAACTGAGGCAAGCGGGGGCTACTCTTTGTTGGGGAGCACCGGCTCTAGATGCACGGGCTTCAGTAGTTGTGGCATGCGGGCTCAGTAGTTGTGGCTCGCGGGCTCTAGAGCGCAGGCTCAGTAGTTGTGGCACACGGGCTTAGTTGCTCCGCGGCATGTGGGATCTTCCCGGGGCAAGGATCGAACCGTGTCCCCTGCATTGGCAGGGGATTCTTAACCACTGCACCACCAGGGAAGTCCGCAATTTGCTTTTGAATAGGACTACCCTAGTTGTGGGGTGGAGAACAGCATCTAATGGACAGAGAGAAGGGCAGAAATGAAGCATTTTAGGAGGCTGTAACATGGAGCTCGTTGGTGACTTTAACAAGAATTGTTTCGGTGGAACAATAGAAACAAAAGCCTGACTGGAATAGTTTCAAGAGAGAATAGTGGGAGAAATTGACTAGATACAGCATTTTAAAAGGAGTATTTCTATTAGAAATGGGTAATAGGTAGCAGGGCATTTGCAGGTAAAAGAATTTTTTTTAATGATATATGATAAGACGACATATTTATTTTGCTGATGGCAGTGATCCACTAGAGAAGGAACAAATGGTGGTGCAGGAAAAAGAAAGGAGAATTGCTGGAATAATCTCCTGTAATAGGGAAGAGGAGGTGAAAGCCAGTGCAGGAGCTTGGGGATGGCCGTTGGAAGGGCACGGGTAGTTTATCCACAGTAACATCCATGTGAAAATACTTAAAAGAATATGAAAGTGACTAGACTGGGAAATGTACTATGATTTCCAGGTAGCACCAAGGGCCCAGCTGGGTTAGTGGTAAAGTGAGATTTCTGGCATGGTTGTGAGTTTTCCTCCAGATACTCAGCTGTGAGGGTGCAGGAGTGGAGGGTTGACCTAACCAGGGTGGGAATTTGTCCAGGTAAGATGAAGACAGAGGGAGCATGAGACTTAATGATTGTAATCAAGGACCACCGAATCTCATTAGAACAGGAGCTATGAAGGTGACGATGAGAAAAAAGGAAAAATGATGGATGGATCTTAGGGAAAGTTGAGATACTAGAAGGGGAGAGCCAGAAAGATAAAAATGGTGATTGAAGAGTGGGAAGCTTGAAATTGAGATGAGGAAACAGGTAAAGTTATTGGTATCAGCAAGGTCTAGGGAAGCAGCTCTCAGAATCACCTGGAAGGCTTGGTAAAGGAATCACTGGACTTCACACTCAGAGTTTCCAATTCAATAGGTTTGGGGCTGAGCCCCGAAATTTGCATTTCTAATAAGTCCCAGGTAATGCTGAGTCTGCTAGTCTGGAGACCACACTTTGAGAATCACTGGTCCAGGGTTTGATCTTGGGTTAGGTATGATGGAAAACAAGATCACTGTGGGAGAGGAGGTCAAGGATCTTGGAGGCTGGGGTTTTGGAAGAATCACCCATGTGACTAATACATGAACAGAGTCATTTAATCCACATATAGGTTTTATTCATCTACCAATTGTGAGTCCAGTGCTGTGTCCAATGTGAGGGCTCATATAGAATTAAAAAAACAGAAACAAACAAATCAAAAAACACCTTCACATCTGTAAAACTCACACTTTAAAATCATGGTTACCCCACAGAAAGATGCAATACATTTATGGGCTTGCTTATTCCATTGCAAAGTATAGAATTCCTGGTATACTTTGTCCAGAGCAAAGAACATTTGTTTCTGAAAAGTGACACATAAATGAAGTAATTTAAATGTCTGGGAAAGCTCATTAAACAAAATTTTACCTAATCATTTCATGAAGTGAACATTACCCTATTTATAAATTTGGATTTTTATGATTGAGTATTTTTATAAATGCATTAACATGGTATGGTAAAGTAAGGTAAGAGTGAAAAGTAACACACGGAACAACCGTCTTTGGTAGTACTATCAACAGCTAGACAAAAAAGCCTTTGTTACTGAGTATTTTAGTCTACACATCTGTAGTCCTAAACTCAGCTATGCTAGTACCTTCTAATCCAATGACCCTCAACTATCTTTGAGTCACTTTGAGAATCTGATAAAAATTTTGGACTCTTTCCCCACAAAGGGAAAAACAGTCCCCAAACACATAACATTACTCATATAATTTCAGGAAGCTTAAGGACCCTATAAAGGCCATCCACATGAAGTATCCTCCTCAATCTAACTGGCATTGACCACAGAGAGAACTGCAAAAAAAATACTTTTGTATCTTTCCTTTATCCAAACAACACACAACCCTTTTTACAAAAAATAAACCTCTTTGTGAAAAAGTAAATAAAAGAATCAAATATATGTTCCAAGCACAGGAAGTTTTATGACTATCTCTTTGGTGATCAAAATCAAATCAACAGAAACTGAAATGATCATATATTTTCATGGATCCTGAGCTCTGTGAAGCATCCAAAGGAATAAAAGGTATGGTTTTGGACCTGAAAATTGAAATTTACACACATAAAATTTACCTGAAAATGTATGGATCCAAGTAAAGATTCCAGAAGGAAAAAGGAGAGATACCTCAACATTGACTACTAATTTGATGTCAAAATAAGAGCTCAAATATTAAGAGCCACTGAGGCAATGCCCTTTGACATCAGAATAGTGAAGAACAGGCTTTCTGAAAGAAATCAGCCTGGAGTTGGACCTTGTAGAAGGAGGTGAAACAAATGAAATCAAAATGTAGAAAGGATGTCTCAGAGACAGAGATGGCTGGCTACCTGTTGTTCTGAAATTTGACATGTTTGGCAAGCTCTCCATCAAAATGCACCAGGCCTGTCATTAGAGAGTGAAATGGGCCAATGTGCAAGATCTCAGCAGAGCAGACGAGCAGATTCAAATTAATGCAGAAGCTTAAGTACTACAAAGTCTCCTCCAAGAAAGTTGCTCCCTGGTTCCCAGTTAATACTCAGGGAATATTCAACTGTCAGCCTTGTGAAAACACCCACTGTTATCATGTTCTCATTATCATATATCTGTGAGCACTTTACGGTTTGCAAAGGTGTTTCACATACATGGCTTCTTTCTTGTGGTTAATAGCATTTGTATTGAACGTTTATTAAGCAACTTCTGGGAGATAAACAACGAAGAAAATGGATGCAATTATTTGATATACGTAAAATCTCATCCGATTAAAAAAAAAGTCATTAAAAAGTCCCACAAATTGTCACAATTTGCACCAAAAGAGTAACGCAGCAAGTACCTTTGCTACTGTCCCTTGTGATACCCATGTTAGCTCGAGTTTCATGAGTCAAAGAGAAGAGGAACATACTTTGCCTCTGGGTAATTAAAAATGAAAAAAGTATCATATTCTTTTGAATTTCATAAGTTGTTGAAACAAATGTGTTTTGCTCTTGTGTTTGTTTCTTTTACCAAATTCTCTAAATTAAATAAAGCTGTCAAAATTGGAAATATTCAAGGTATTTGATTAATAAGTTTTCTGGCTAACTTGGGTAGTGTAAATTGAACATAATTTAATACTTTTTCATAATTTGCAACCTTGAAAGGTGTTCTGATCGTTGGTGACCTGAGGTGGCAGGAAGACAACAGGGCTGATTTGAACTTGAACAACCTCAGCACTAAAGTGGGAAAGGCCAGTGCTGAAAAGAAAATCCACTTAATTAATGGTTCTGGTGAGTTAGGATCCAGATTATTAGCTTTTAAATAAAATAAAAAATTAAAACCTCACATTTTAATTATTTTAACTATCCCTTTCACTTCCTAGATGTGGCCTCGCTAGCTTTCACACTTTGTAGAATATGCATTTATTTAAAAAGTTGAGAATTTACTATATCTTAGAAATAGATAATGAAGATCTGACATATTGAGCAAAGCTATCTTTTCTGAATACTTAAAATGTTCTATTACAGAGAACTTTTGCAACTTTAGAGAGTAAGCATAATGGAACCTGAAATGATGGGAAGTTCCCATTTAGGCCCCCTCAGACACTGGAAAATCCCGTTATATCTTCTGACTCCTCAAAGGCCAACGTGCAATTAAATTTTGTTTTATTTTTAGGGGAAGTTAATTTAGCTCTGATTATCAGAAAATTAGCCATCTATAAATTATATATGGAATATATGTGTATATGAATATTTGGCTAAACAAAGCATTTTATTTTATAATTATTCCAGATGACAGAGTTCACTGTAATTTTTGTTCAGTATTTTAATCATTAACACTAAACTCTCCTTTCTCCAACTATCTACCACAGTGTAGTTGAAAAAAGAAAAAAAAAAGACTAAATTTCCCTTTTGCCGTGCAAGAAAACCTGCAAGCACTAGCCTGGAAGTAAAAGATTTAGGAAGAAAACCTAAATAAATCTAGAACCAAAAAAAAAAAATGCACACAGTATCCAATTTCATCCAATACATAGTGATTAAAATCTCCAAACTACACATAAAGTTTTGCTGACTGAATTAAGCCAGAAGTGAAATAAAGCAAGCAAAAGTTTTTTTAAACATAGTTTAAAAAAAAAATCATGGATAATCATAAGCTACACTCCACCAGGAAAAAATAACAAGATTTAAAATTGTTGTAATAAGGCTGTGGTTAAGAATACAACTATATTATGCTAATTATCATAGTTATACCAATGTAAATTACTACACTTATTAAAGGGACAAAAATGATTCTGTGCTTAGAAGATACAGATAAGTTATAGTAAGGCTTATAGGCTGAGAGTAAAATTATGCCCCTTCTGCAATAAAAATAATGGTTTTACATAGAAAATAATAAATAACATGAGTGAACATGCAAGAGTATAATAAGTAGTTTAACTTTTATGGAGGGCAGGACCTCAGTTTTATTATCAATAATGTATCATATTCACTTCAGCTCTGTACAACTGTAGCCTTCTTTAGTTAAAGCAAATGTTTGGTGTGTCGTTATCGCTTTAATTCCTACGAGGGCACATTCTTTTATTTTTTTTCCCCTTTTGCACCAAGGTAGAAAGAATCAAAATAATTTTCAAGACCCTTTGATCCAACTGTTATTTTAAATTCATATAATCTTCCCCCAAAGCCCACCAACATTTGGAAGATATTCCTGACATCTCCACACCATGAATCAATTATCAAGACCTGTGAATTCTATTTCCTAAATGCTTCTCAAATCCATCCCCTTCTGTCTCTCTCTACTACCAATATCCCAGTCCTAGTGACCCTTATTTCTTACCTCAACTCTCTCAGGAGGCTGTTAACTGGTCTCTCTTCTTATGCCTTACTCTGAACCAGTCAGAGCCCTCTCCTAAGCTTCTTGATGCTCCAGGGATAACTTCCAAAATCTTCACTTCGACCTACAAGCCCTGCAGAATCTTACCCCAACTAACTGCCTGACTTTATTACAGTCGGACTTTACTATTCACATTTCAGACTTTCCCACTCTTTTTCAGATCCTTCAATGTTCTGTATTCCTTCCTGTCTTAAGGCTTTCCCTCTTCTTCAGTGCTTTCCCCCAAGCTGTGGCATACTCAGCTTAACAATCACTTCCTTAGAAAAGTTCACTTTGCTATCCACCTAGGCCAGGTCAAATACTATGTGTTCCCTATACCAATGTGCTGTATAATGGTCACAATTCTAGTTATTTGTTTATATGTCTATTATTCCTGCCTTCCCTGCCCTATATGTCCCTCCCCTCAAAAACACAGTCTTTATAAGGGTAGGGACCATGGAGGTCTTGTTTTCTTCTGGATCTCTAGCCCTCCAGACAAGCCATATTACATAATATAAATGCCCACCAAACAGGTGAACAGCCCCACTTCTAGAGGAAGACGATGTCCTATACCTTTGGTGCTTGGAAGCAAGGATGGCCCCATTAAAGAATAAACCAGAGAAAAAGCATCAGGAATTAAACCATCTTCTCTGAAAGGACCTTGACCTTGTCTACCCAAAACATCTTATTTTGAACATCAGTAAACTGGGGGTACAAATAACTGCTGGACATTGTTCACAATGTTGCAGGGACATTCTCATACGACAATTTTGATGAAAACACTTTCTAAACTATAAAGAGCTGTGCTATACAAATGCAAGTTATTACTGGGAGATATGTGTATATGTGTGTATAAATGTTGATTTGAGGATGTATTTGGATATAATTATAAATATTTATATTTCCCCAACTGTGCTGTGATTTTCCCAAGGGTAGAGATTGTGTCTTCTTTTAGTGAAGTAAAAATTATCTTTGTTTTTCAAAACTGGAACGAGTAATGTCTTCTTTTCTAGATCTTACCCAGTAATGGGTACATAATGGTTGCCTACAAATGCTTCACGAATGAAGAGTTCAAGGGTCTTTAATAATCAAGGAACAAAAGTCATGCATAGTGACAAGTTCTGCAAATCCTAAGAAGCAAATTACACATAACTTCTCCTGGGAAAGCTGGTGCATCACTCTGTACTTGCCTTCAAACACACTCACAGATTAATGCAGTGGGGATGGATCTGAGTATGAAATACTCGTGATTTATATAAGACTTGATGGGAAGGGGCTTAATCTCTGTGTTTTCCCTAAGAAGGAACCAGTCAAGAAGCAATCTTTTCTTGCTAATCAGGATTGCAATTTACAGATTTAGCAACAGAAATATCAGGAAATTATCTAGTCAGTTTAGTTCAGAAGGAAACTTTTAAATTTACTGCTTTTAAGATCCAAATTGAAAAAAAAAAAAAACTAAAGTAATTTTTCTTGCATACAATCAAAAAATTTTAGGTATGTTAATATAAACTCACAAAAAAAATATAACAGGGAAAGAAAATTAAGAGCAATACAAAGCACTGTAATCAAAATAGTATGGCACTGGCATAGGAATAGTCAGAAACATCAGTGAAACACACTTGAGAAAACAGAAAAAGTCAATAGCAGGAATTTAATATACAGAAAGATGCAATTTCAATCAAGCAAAGAAAGGAAATTTATTAAAAAATAATAATGATACCAACAGCCATCCCTCTGAGAGGAAGAAAAATCATATACTAAAATTCCAGTTTGCTTAAAAATTTAAATGTAAACCTAAACCAATACAAATATTAGACTGAATTTCCAACCCAGAAATTAAAGAAAAATAGACATATCTGAATATGTAAAAATTACAATCTTTTATATGACAAATAATTCAATAAACAAAATCCATTGGCAGGTATTATCTTAAGGAAGATTTGCAATCCAGATGACATAAAAGTTTTAAAATCTAGGAGCCACAAAAAGCTTTTCAGATTGATAACAAAAAGATGTACCACCCAGGCTGACACACCTTGAAAACATTATGCTACGTGAAAGAAGCCAGACACAAAAGGTCACCTATTGTATGACTCCATTTATATGAAATATCCAGAATAGGTAACTCCACAGAGACAGAAAGCAGATGGGTGGCTGCCAGAGCCTGGGAGTGGGGGGAGGAAATAGGGAGTAATTGCTTAATAGGTATGCGGTTTACTTTTGGGGCAATGAAAATGTTTTAGAACTTATATAGAGATGTGGTCACAGAACATTGTGAATGTACTAAATGCCACTGAATTATTCACTTTAAAATGTTTAGTTTTATGTTATGTGAATTTCACCTCAATGAAAAAAAAATACCATCCAATAGATGTACAAAGCAATTGAATAGACATTTCACAAAAGAGTAAATTCTAATGCCCAATAAACTTATGAAAAGGAAAAGATGTTCAACCTCCCTACCAGACAGGAGAACATAAATTCCATGATTTTATGTCCATCAGACTAGAAAAGATTAAACAGAGAAGTAGCACCTACTTCTCGTGAGGATTCAGGAAAATGGTTATATCTCATAACCAGCTGCTGGCAATGTGAGTTGTTATGGAACTTTTTGAAAGTATTCCAGACAGATCTATAGAAATTAAAATTGTATATACCCTAGTCCCAGTAATCCTATACCTGGGAATAAAATCAATCTCAAAAATAAAAGCATCAGGGCTTCCCCGGTGGCGCAGTGGTTGAGAATCTGCCTGCCAATGCAGGGGACACGGGTTCGAGCCCTGGTCTGGGAAGATCCCACATGCCGCAGAGCAACTAGGCCCGTGAGCCACAATTACTGAGCCTGCGCGTCTGGAGCCTGTGCTCCGCAAGAGAGGCCGCGATAGTGAGAGGCCCGCGCACCGCGATGAAGAGTGGCCCCCGCTCGCCACAACTAGAGAAAGCCCTCGCACAGAAACGAAGACCCAACACAGCCATAAAAAAAAAAAAAAAAAAAAAAAAGACAAAAAAATGTAGTTCCCAGAGGCTCTCATTAAAAAAAAATAAAATAAAATAAAAGCATCAGTATAATGGTAATACATTTCTGGTTTAATATAAATTGAGGATGTTTTCTAGTTGTGCATGAATGCTGGCAACTTAGTTAGTTTTGACAATTGTTTAACTATGTAATGTGTTAAGCTTAGGTTTAAAAAGAAGCTGGTAAACTGGGTCTTTGTCATTTGCTTAAAAAAAAAAAGAAAATAAAAAAAATAAAAAAATAAAAAATAAAATAAAAGCATCAGTGGGTAACAGGTATGTTTACAGAAACACAAAGAATTGGAAACAAAGAAAATGCCTTTAATACGGAAATGGTTGAAGATCCACTGAATTTTTTCCAGGGATTTTTTTTTGCCAATGTCAAGTGACAACATGCAGAGAAGTTTATACAGAGCGATCCCTTTTTTGTAAAGCAAAGGAAATATCTATGTTTACATACGATTATACGAACTTGGAGAGTCACGGATCATACACACAGTTTATTACCATCAGTGACAGAGGAGGGGAGGGGGGTGCAGATGGTCTGAGGAGGAGAAAGGGGAGAGGGAAACAGAGAAAGAGGGAAAAAAACTTGCCTTATTATTTAGAGTCTCATTTTAAGCAAGTACAAAATAAAAACCTAAGCTTTCAACAATAGTGGCCCTAAAACAAGCAGAACTCCAGCTCCATTTCAGTGGAACAAGTTCAGTCTGGGATACCTGGAAAGGTTCCCAGAGTCTATCAAAACTCCCCCTTCGGCCACAGTGATAAAGGATGTAAGGGTTACAACCTGTCTCAGGTATCAGAAGTCACCGCACATTATACTTAAATGAGGGCTCCTTCCATCATTAGTAATAGGACATTGGGCAAGTTATTTAAATTATTTAACCCAAAGTTTCTTCTTTTTTTTTTTTTAACCCGAAGTTTCTTCATCTAAACATCTGTATAATTGGAATAATACCTATTTGATAGGGCTGTTGTGAGAATTAAGTGAGACAGTGAATGTAAAAGTCTTATCACAATGCCTGCCCTTAGTGAGCTTTCGGTAAATGGGAGCCAGTAGAAGTAAAGCAAGATCCGAAAACTATAGAAAACTCGAAATCCAATACCTTTCCCATTACCTGGGCTGGCCTTTCACTACTGGAATTTGAAGAGACTTTTCTAATTAAAAGTCTGCCAAATAGAAGTGGTCACTCTTTCTGCTATGCATGAACAAGTGTTAAAACATTTCTCCTTAAAAAGATACAATAGGATTATAATATAAATGATTCCAGAATGAGAGTGTTTTTCAAATTTTTTTTCAAATAAGAGCTCCATACAGTCTCCCCTTCTGTAAAATGGGTGTAATAATAGTAACTGGTAATGCTGCTCTAAACCTGTGGTGGCTTACATCTCACTAAGAGTAAGAGTCCTGATGACAGCTTCCAAGACTAGATTCCTACAGGATTGGGCTCCTCATTACCTTTCTAACCTCATCTATGACTAGTCCCCCCCAATGAATCTTTCTGCTTCAGCCACACTCCCCTCCTTGCTTTTCTGAAAACATATCTGGCCCTCTGCCCCAGGGCCTTTGCACTTGCCTCTACCTCTGCCTGGAATGCTCTTCCCCCAAAACATCCAGGGGTTTCTTTTTTTTTTAACATCTTTATTACAGTATAATTGCTTTACAATGGTGTGTTAGTTTCTGCTTTATAACAAAGTGAATCAGCTCTATGTATACATATATCCCCATATCCCCTCCCTCTTGCGTCTCCCTCCCACCCTCCCACCCCTCTAGGTGGTCACAAAGCACGAGCTGATCTCCCTGTGCTATGTAGCTGCTTCCCAGTAGTTATCTATTTTACATTTGGTACTTCTTCCTCCACTTCTTTCAGGCATTTTTTAAAAGCCCTCCTCTTATTCCTTGACCTTCCTATGTATCTAACAATTCAACAAAACTGCAGTAAAAAAAAAAAAAAAAAAAAAAAAAAATCCCCCTTTTCTGCTTTATTTTACTTATTTATCTAATTTATTGTCTGCCTTCCCTTCTTGAATGTAAGTTATTGTCTGTACTCCCCACTACACTAATGTAAGTCATGGCTTTTTGTTTATTCTCTTCTAGTACCTAGATAAGTGGCACATCCTAGGCACTTCATAAATATTTGTTTAATGAGAAGCATTGTTTTAAAATGTTATTGTGATAATAGATAACACATGTACACATGTACACACATAACATTTACATATATATATAGAAATATACATATAACAATCATTATGAACTAATATAAATATAAAGAATAACATGACAACCTTAAAAGAAGATATTTTTAAACACATTTATTGAATTTAAAACAAGACCTTCTTTTCAGACTTGAATAAATACATCAAGGATTTCAAATTGCTGGTTTACGTAAGATTAATTAGTCAACCAGTGTGTTGAAAATAATCTTTGTATTGTTGAGGTCTCACAAAATGGAGTTGATATTTGTAGAATACGTGTTTACGGGATTGAGCTTTAGGAAGAGAAACACCATCTGATTCAAGAGAAAAGAGTCCTTAATAATACAAGACTATCTCTAATTAAATAACACAGATGAAACAAAATGTCATGAGCAAAAGATGTCCTCTTAATTCTGAACTTCAGATTCTACCATAGAAATACATTCCCGAGAATAATTAATGTTGCCCCATAGCTATCACTTAGTACCCTTTGGGTCACAACTATAGAAGAGATGGCAGGGCAGGCGTCTCTCAGAGAGATTCATAGATGGCACTGCCAACATTGGAATAAGACAAAAGTTAATTCCCAGTGAGACCTAAAATCTTGACTGCCGTGAAAACATATTCATTAAAAGAGGAAGGAGATTATACTGATAGGAATTCATATTTTCGTATGTTTGAGGTGAGATATTTTCATCACCATCAGATGTAAGAAAACATGAGATCTTACGAGGAGATTTTTAAAAGCAAAACCATGTCATTAATTCAAGAAATGTGAATTGGAATATGCTTTCTCCGGCCAAGTCAATAGATGAATTTCTCACTGTTTACCCAGCAGCCACCTGGTGCCCAGTGCTTTGGTGAACACTGGGAAGGATATGAAAGAAACTTCTGACATGATCCTTTCCTTTAAGAGGAGTGCAGTCTGTTTATCTGGGAAGGTAAAAGTAGTATCCAGGAGATAAGTCGAGAACAATTAAATATTTAAGTTTTGCCAGTACAATTACAGGAGAACAGATGCTGCATGGAGCAGATCTCCATGGAGAAGGTGTGATCGGAAGTGATTCTTAAAAAGAAGGATGGGATAGGAGAGGCAAAGAGCTGGGGGAGCCGCCAACAGGAGGGCACTGGAAGAGGCCGTGAGCACGCCACATGGGAGAGGTCAGGGAGTAAGGCAGGACAAGTGGGTGAAAGGAAACTGTGCCGGACCGAAAAATCCAGACAGAGGAACTCGACTGTATGCCAATCAAAAGGGGAAACACTAAGGTTAACATCTGATCCTCTACCGTCCTGTTCCACAGTCACGTCTCTCTATGAGACACAGATCTCAGACTTCTTTAGTTTGAGATGACAGCTACTGGACTTCTCCGAATCCTCTGAAAACAGCCCAGACAGGCCATTTTGCTAAGCCTATCACTACAACCAAAACATGTTTCCTCAAAGCACAGTGAATTCCATTCCACTGTTCAGATTTATGTCCGTTATAATGAGTTTCTCTTTTCTGTTAGTTGCTGCCCATTTCACCTCATACAGTCAACAGTAATAAAAATCTTCAATGATGTCCAGCCTGCAACCTTTGAGCCAATCCTGACTCAGACATAAGGTGTCACAGCCTAAATCTGTCCCTGAGGTCAGGGCCCCTAGGGTGTTCCCTCTGATGTGCAGCTTATTTCCCCAAACCTATGATCTTTGTCCAGACCATACAACTATCCTTCTGCCTCAGCTTCCAGAAGGTATTCTAGCTCCTTGGTCTCTCTTTTCTCTACTGGGGCTTGGAGTCCTGCCCTGAACTTCAGCTTCTCTGCTTGGGGCCTGGACCTGGTTCTCTGACCAATATTCTGCTCCTGGGGCCTGGACTCTTCCGTACTCACAGTCCTTCTTTCAGTACCGCCAGATCTTTCTGGAATAATGATAACTGCGCGTATTGCCATTCATAAGATGTATGCCAGAGGTTCTTGCTGCCTCAGCCTCTCAGCCAAGAGATTGGGTTCCATGGGTATCCTTGCCAGGTGGGCTGTTTAAATTCCAGTTGGGCAGATGGCCTGACCTATGCAGTGAATACTGTGAGGTGCCATCCACAACCCCCTTTAATAAAGGACAAGTTGTCCTAACTGCAGGGCGTGCTGTCAGCAGACAGTCTTCAGTTGTTAGCCCTTCCAGGGTTCACCCCACTTGCAAAGAGTGGCCTTACTCAAGTTCACTCCCCTTCTTGGAGCCGTCCACATAAAATGGATGGTCACTGTGAGACCAAAATATCTGGCCATCCTGGTCCAACTCTGAGAGGCCATCCTACCTCGATTAGTCTCTCTCTCTATTAAGTCATCTTAAGTAGGTATTAAGTCTGGATACAGCTTGACCTTTCTCTCTGCTCTGTCCGGATTGCACAGGTGCTGATCCCCGAGTCATTCTCTGATAAGCACCCCATACACTAAACACTGTCTCAGAGTCTACATCCTTGGGAACCCAATTTATACCATGCTGTGATTGGGTTCTCCCCTCAGCACAAGCCCTGTTCGGTTTCTTCTTACTGCCCTTTTCACTTCAATTCCTAGGTAAGGCATGCCTTTTGGTGGAGGTTATGGCCGTTTCTTAGCTAAATTCGGGGGGACTTTTTTGAAGTACAATTCCCAATAAAAATAATTTTTCTCCTGAAAACTGCAAATCTCGAAATGGTCACAAGCTCACCATTAGAAGATCATTATAATCTCAAGGACCTTAAAGTCCCCAAATAAAGCTTTTGATAATGATCGTATTTTATAGCTACATGATTTCAGCCTATTTGCACACTGTGATTGAACCCAAATATGAAAGACTCAATGATACTTAGCTTGGAGTAGGCGGTATTTATCTCTCTCCTTTATATAGGCTACAGCAGTGCTCACTAGCAATCATATGGTTCTCAGTGGAAAGCCCTCGAAGCTGTTTGGGAAAAGTGGGGATATTTTTGGTAGTCATAATGATGGAGAGGGTTCTTTTGGCATTTAATAGGTGGGGGCCAGGGATGCTAAGTATCTTGCAATAAGTGAATCAATCCAATAAGTAACAAAAAACTAACCTACATCCTGAATAATTTTCTGTTGTCTTGCACAACATTCTTGTTGAAAACCCACTGTAATTCTTTGAGCCTAAGGTAGCCTTTTACACATAAACACAAAGCTTTTCTCCCACAAATTTAACAGAAACTGAATTTTCTGGGAATGCAACTACCACATAATCAAGGGAAGATTATGCACTGTTTTGTTCTTTAACTTTACCAAGTGTTATTCATTGTTTGGTAACTCATTTCACAGATGGAAAGCCACTCCTGCGTCTGAGTAGCCAACACACCAAAGCTCTCCCAGCCATGGTCAGTCATGGTGACATACATACAGGCAAGCTTCAGTCAACTTTGTTCCATCTTCTGGTGTAGTCCTGCCAAGCATTCACATTCTGAGATACATATTACTTTATTATCGATCATGCTCCTTTTTCTTCTTTTTAAAATTACAATTAGGAAATTGTGTTGCTTTTTGAAAAAATTTTATGTGTGTAATAAGTTATATTAACTATGCATTTCATCTCAGGATAATAAGGAGAGTTATAAAATGTTTATAATAAAGAGATTATTGGCTGAGATAAGGTTGAGAAAATCAATGCAGAATATTTTCCCAGTTGTTTTATTTATTTATTATTATGTTTTTCTTTTGGCTGCGCCGCACGTCTTGTGGGATCTTAGTTCCCCGACCAGAGAACCCAGGCCCCAGCAGTGAAAACACCGAGTCCTAACCACTGGACCACCAGGGAATTCCCAACTTTGTCATTATTTTTTTTTCTGTTCACATATTCTCAGGGAGAAGGCAAAGGTATCTCTCTATAGAGTCAATGGTTTATTTCTTGAGTCTTTCTAATTAGAAACTTACACTCTATAAAATGGTTTTAAAAAGATATTAGTAACATAAACCTTATCCTGTGCCATCAGATTAATGACTTTTATCTCAAAAGTTATTTGATAAGACAATGTTCCAAAATAAACACAAACACTACCTGTGGTTACCAAGTCACTGAGAAGGTGAAAAGAGTTGCATCCCAAAGATTTCCCTATCAGGGACTTCCCTGGTGGCACAGTGGTTAAGAATCCATCTGCCAATGCAGGGGACACGGGTTCGAGCCCTGGTCCAGGAAGATTCCACATGCCACGGAGCAACTAAGCCCCTTCGCCACAACTGCTGAGCCTGCGCTCTAGAGCCTGTGAGCCACAACTACTGAGCCTGCATGTCACAATTACTGAAGCCTGCGTGCCTAGAGCCTGTGCTCCACAACGAGAAGCCACTGCGATGAGAAGCCCGTGCACCCCATCGAAGAGTAGCCTCCACTCGCTGCAACTAGAGAAAGCTCACGTGCAGCAACAAAGACCCAACGCAGCCAAAAATAAATGAGTAAAATAAGTTTAAAAAAAAAACAACCTCAATAAATTGAAAGGTTGGGATTGACGTATACACACTACTCTATATAAAATAGATAACTAATAAGGACTTACTGTATAGCACAGGGAACTCTACTCAACACTCTGTAATGGCCTATATGCGGAAAGAATCTAAAAAAGAGGGCCTATATGTATATGTATAACAGATTCACTTTGCTGTACACCTGAAACTAACACAACATTGTAAAGCAACTATACTCCAAAAAACTTTAAAAAATCAACCTCAAAAAAAAAAAACCTTAAAAAAAAGAAAAAGAGGGCTTCCCTGGTGGCGCAGTGGTTGAGAGTCCGCTTGCCAATGCAGGGGACACGGGTTCGGGCCCTGGTCTGGGAGGATCCCGCATGCCGCGGAGCCGCTGGGCCCATGCGTGGGCCACAATTGCTGGGCCTGCGCGTCTGGAGCCTGTGCTCCGCGGCGGGAGAGGCCGCGATGGTGAGAGGCCCGCGCACCGCGATGAAGACTGGCCCCCACTCGCCACAACTAGAGGAAGCCCTCGCACAGAAACGAAGACCCAACACAGCCATAAATAAATAAATAAATAAATAAATAAATAAATAAATAAATAAATAAATAAATAATATGCTAACTATTAAAAAATATTTGATCTTAACAAAGAATATTTGAGATCTTAAATTAGATATCTTAAAAAAAAAAAAGGTTTTCCTATCATATTACCATACTTATGCTACTAATAAAAAGTCAATAAGAATAATATATAATTAAAAGTTGCATGCTTGCTGTTATTGTGCCAAAGAACTTTGTTGTAACCTTGAACATTTTTTTCTATGCTATCAATTTCAGTTAATATATAGTGATCGATCATTTAAAAGTAATTTTAAACAACAGTTATAATACTTTTTATTTAAGATAATATTTCTGGAAGTTTAAAGTAATTCTTTCTTTTAAAAACCTATGATGTTTGCAGTATTTATTGCAATTTTAGAAACGAGGTTAAGAAGGCTGCCCTGGTTATGAAAAAACAAAACAAAACCGAAACCAAAACCAAAGGCAGAGCTAGAGGCCGTCCAAGCCCTGTACACTCAACTCATTTGACTTGCTCTCGTTACAGCTTTTGAAAATTAAGAAACACTGTGCTTGAAAAGTATTAGCATTTCGGTTTAAAATTCAAAAAGAAAGAAAAGTTAATGGCAGATGAAAAACTATGTTAAAAGAGATGAAAAGATGGTTGAAAAAGAATAATTTCACCCTCTTAGAAAGCTTCTTGTATTCTTAACATGCCACTTTTAACCTCAGAGTAACCCATGGTTGCAATACTGTCAAATAACATATATCTGATCATTTGATATATTCCGTTCTGTTCTTCCTTTTGTACCCAAGAGGGTGCTCATATGCGTGAAGAGGAGACCAGCCTCTAGGAGACACCCTTTTACTCGTGATGGCCCATTATTCTCCCTTAAAAGCAGAATTATTTTGATGATGTATAAAAGTATTTTAATCTCACCTTGACATTGATCATAGACATTTTCTTCAATAAATCACAGAGGAAAACACTGTAATTATTCTTAAAATACTATAATTCCCTTCTCCAGGTCCTCTATTGTGAGTATTCAAACACAACACTCCTTATCACCATCTCCAAACTCCCCTGCCTACACATACACACACACACACACACACACACACACACACCCCTTCTTTCCTATCTTTACTAAGAGAGGAGGGAACTTAAGTATTAATCAAGCAGCAATATATGGTTTTCATTAAATTATGTGATTCTTCCTTTCTTTAAGGAGGAAGAGATCCACTTGGGTACTCAGTAATCAGAGGCAAAGTTAGTTGGTTTATGCATTTTATTAAATGCTCTACCTGCTTTCTGCACTTCTTAATGTTCTTTAAAAGGGGCGGGGAGATGATTAAAGCAAAAGGATGGTTCAAGGTGGTTCCATAGTCAACACTCATACATTATTAAACAAATATGTACTAGGTGCCAGAAACTCAATTTATTATTATTCGACCCATATTGCAGAGGTGAGCAAAACCAGGCTTAGTCACTAGGCTCATAGACACTGATCAACTAATTAAACAAATAAAGGCATTATACAAACTATGGTACAAGGTGTCAGACTATAAAAGAGCAAGATGTGCCTTGGAGGAATCAGAGAAGGCTTTCCAGAGGAAGTGAAGAAAAAATGGCCAACTAAGGTTAAGTAAGAGATGACCAGGTAAATGGGGGGAAGATGATGGAGGGATAGGGTTCCTTGCAGAAGAAAAAGAAACCATTTTTCAATGGTCACGTAGTGGAAAAGAGAAATGACTGGCTAGAGAACTGAAATATGTCCAGTGTGTCTGGAGAGCAGCATGTGAGTGGGAGTGATGGAACTGGAGGCTGATTAACTGGACGTCAGACTACACAAGGCCATAAGGGGCTGGGAAAGGAGGCTTTCGATCTCTATTCTTAGAGCACCAGGAAGTCACTAAGGAGTTTATTTACATGTACATGATAAAACAGTAGCTTAAGCAGAAAAAAATCTGCCCAATTTATACAAGTAATTAGAAATATGGCACTTAAAAATATTCTACAGATATATGCAAGTTGATCTTTGTTGGAAAACATAATAATTATCTACCTAATCATCACACTTTACAGTTCAATGTCAACAGTCATGATTCCACAGACTAAAGAGACAAGAAAGGAAGACAACTGAAGAAAAATCTGAATATAAGTACGTGAACTGAATTAACTGAATTGAGGAATATATAATACACAATGTAAATAAATTATGCATATGTATTTTATATTAATAATTTGGTAAAGGAAATTATTTAGTTTAACAAAAACTTACAATTCTACATTAAAAATATAACAGAAATGTATAAAACCAAAAATTTCATACATTTATAAGCTAATACCCACTACACAGAAAAGAATAGACGGCAGATTTGAAAACTCAATGTTTAAGTCCGTGAAGTTTCCCTAAGTTTTTGATGTTATCACTTTTATCTTTATCTAGACCAGAATCGTTCATAGTAGCACAACTGAAATGGACTTATTTGTTGAGTGAATTAATGAACTTTCTCAAATGTTTAATATACAATAAAGCAACCTAGGTAATTTAAAAATATTGTGCCTGTTTATAGTAGCTGCTGTTAATAACAAGTTGAAGCACAAAAGCAATGCACAAATGTTTGCCTTTTCTCTGCCTCGAAGCATATCAAGAATCCACATTTAAGAAGGGAAGGAGGGAAGCTCAGTTTCATTCCACTATTGATCTATCAGACAGGAACTTAATCAATCTTCTTTATAAGCTATTAAAGCTGAGCTTGAGAAATGAACTCACCTGATGCATTCAACATTGATTGCCTCTTTCTAAAGACTGAATGCGTCAGTCTTATCTACTACTACAGCTGTGATTCAATTTTTAAGGGGTAAGATTTTCCCTTCATTAGTTTCCCCAAAATGCTCCAATTAAGAAAAAGCAGTTTTGATAGTGGTCCACAGTGAATGACAAAAACAAAATGAAGACCATCACCCTCAATTTCAGTCACAGCCTCCAGAGAAAATGAGAGACCAAAAGCATACGTTCACCAAAGGAAATTCAGCACTAGTCCCAAGACCCTGCTCTCATGTGAATTCTGGAGAATGCTCTGGCAGCATAAACTAAAGTTGAGACCTTAAGCTCAAATAAATCTTGGAAATTCAAAGGGAAACTCAAGACAGCTATAAATCTGTCTTTACTGCATATACATTTCAGCCAGGGGCTTCTATATGTAGTATTAGGTTATGTGACATCCC
Organism: Balaenoptera musculus; assembly: GCF_009873245.2. Classification (NCBI taxonomy): domain Eukaryota; kingdom Metazoa; phylum Chordata; class Mammalia; order Artiodactyla; family Balaenopteridae; genus Balaenoptera; species Balaenoptera musculus. The sequence continues at coordinate 40,947,508 of NC_045797.1, forward strand.
ATTCAGCATCTAACTACTTCATAAATAGAGGCAGAGAGGTCATTTTATATTTACAGGGCACCCCCCAAAGTGCTAGATGCTATACACTGAGGGTGGCAGGAGGTGGGGGGGGCGGCCCTACATTTTCAGTTTATTAGGAAAGGTTAATAGCACAAATCCTCAATGACCAAAGAGAGTTCCCTTCGGCTCAGCTTTCTGGTTTCCATTTCCTCTTTCTAGGTCCCCTAACAGTCAAGAAATTAAATACTGGGAGAAGCAGCAATAAAGAGTTGTCTCTTGAGGGTATCTGCCCAGTTCAATATGGAAATATTGCCAACTCCCTAATATAATAAGAACAACATTTCCCCTGGATTTGTTGTTAGCTTGTCTTCCTGTGGTAGATAAGAGGGGACAGAAATATCTAGTGCGAACCCCGACTTCTCCTGCCTTTCTCTCTCCTCGCTGCAGATGTAACACAGCTCCATCACAGGCTTTTGGGTGGCTTTGACAAGGTCTGATTTTCACTGGCTCCCCAGTCATACTCACCTGAATCCTTTCACAACATTCCTAATGAATTCACCCACAGGCAGGGACTGGAGCCAAGTACAGAGAGAAGCAAAGAGCCTAGGGCAACATTCCATATCAGAACTGTCTCCTGCACCCTCCCTCCCAACTGTCTTCTGGAAGCTTCTCTAAAGCAGGTTAGGAAAGGGATTAGATGGAGCCACTAAGGGCCACACAGCCACTGGCTAGTTGAATTCCTTCCTCAGCATCTTCACCCAGCCTCAGTGCTCTTCAGCTTCATTCTCAGTAAAAGAATCAACCTCTTCGCTATTAAAGATGCTGTTCTATGTGTGAATTCCCTTAGAAATCCAAGGAGCTAATGGCCTCAATATTTCTAGAATACCTAATACATTCAGGAGGATGGGATGCAGTATGGGGTCTAATGTTTATTTATTGCAAAAGTCAAGAATAGCTGGAAGTCCATTAAGAGGATGTTCAGCAGATTATATTAATTTGCAATTAATTTTCAGTGGTATTTATGAGAGAACCCTTTAATCAGCATAATTCAGACTTTGGAAATTATAATATTAACTAATATTAATTAAATAATAATTTATAAATTTCAATAGTTTTAATTATCTTTTGATTAAATTACCTGTTAGTCAATTCCACACTGCTTTTGATATTAATTAGCTAGCTTAAACATGATCTACTGAAACTACTCCCCCGTGGATTAAGGCATATTGTCTAAACAGGTCAACACTGAGATACTTAAGTGTGACAATTTAGATTGCCTGATTAGGGAAATTAATTGTTTAAGGCACTGGCTTTTTCATTCTCACTTTGCCAGCGGGTAAGGTCTTTAAAATATGCCCTGGGTTTCCCTAGGCCCGAATTCTGAGACAACCCACATTCTGTTCTTCCCCCTCTCGTCCGTCCCCCACTCCTTCCTCCCCTATCCTGTTACGGAACAGTCCAGTCTTCTGAGACCTAAATTAGTGTCAGCCTATTAATCAGCCAACAAAATATGTCAGAGGAAGATGAAGTTGCAATCCCACCTCCCTCTACAGGCCGATGGCTCGGCCCCTCTCAGCGGGCTGTCTCTGCCCGTGGAGCTGGGACCACAGGGCCACAGCCCAATTTAGGCCTCCTCTGTGCAGTGACAACCAGCCCAGACCTCATTTTTTTTTTAATGTTAATATTTAATTTAAAGCCACCGACCCTCAAGTTCTCACAAATGAGCGCGGCGTCCCTGCACGTGTTGCCCTCTCGCGTTGGCTGGAGCCCCAACGCTCCCTGCCTCCACTGCCCAACCCCGCCTCCCTCTTCAGAAGTTCAGATCTTCTGAAAATGGGTCTTTTGGAACCAGTTGTCAAAGTGACAGTTCAGATTACTCATGAGTGTTACCCAGAAAGGCAGAAGGATATACACTAAACAAATAGTAAGAGAGGGATTTTATTTTTTTTGCCCCCTGAAACATAAAAAAAGCATACTGGTTTCCAGAAGCTCCAACTGACCATCTCCTCTGAGGAAACACCAAGTGAGTACTGAGGCTCACACCAGCCAAGGGGACATAACTTTGGTCACAGATAGTTCTGATACGGGGGAAAAAAATCCTCACCAAGAAGGTGTTACAGTTTTTACAAAACAGAAGGTGCAAGTGGTCATTTTAGGTTATTCATATTATAACATGTTTTATATGCTAAATAATTTCATCCCAGAACTCATTATTTACAATGATTTATGAGGATAAATTATATTTTAGAGCCCTTGACCTTCTCCAGACTGCATCTGATATGAGTGTCCTGCACTGGAGCTGAGAATAGTATAGTACTTGCACATGAAAAGCCACAGCAGCACATGAAGTAAAATAAAATTTCACAAACAAGAAAAAAAAAATTTGTAATTTCCAAATGTTGGTTGTTACTTCTGACTTATGTCACATAGTTTTGCCATTTATATAAGCTAAGCCTCTAAAATGTACATATGATATAAGCAGGGATATATTGCATACTTCTGAATTATTTTTATATCTATTATGGTTTTCTGTAATTCAGGGTCTAGTGATTTTCTTTTGGTTTTACCTTCCATTGCTTAGCCTATTCTTAAAAAACAAAAAAAAAGTCATGAGTTGTTTCCTTACCAGACACAATATAGAAAATTCTTCTCTCTACAGATTATACTTGGAAAGAACATTGTTGTTTGTTTTTCCAAAAAGTGATTTTAAATGACTTGTAATTATTTGAACAGTGTTAAACTTATCTTCATGGTGTATTTCTGGATGGATGATTGATAAATTGTTCAAATGACAGGGAGTTTTTGTATAAATACAAATGACAACTTCTGTTAGTTATTTTGATAAAGGGAACAGGGAGTGGCAGGGATAGAGACGAATGACCATAACATGAGAATTTTAGAAATATATAATTTTATACTTATTAAATTCATAAACATGAAATCATGAGTTATGAAAAAAGGAATTGACTGTCTGAAAATACTTGCTCTAACATGAACTCAAATCTTCAGTTACACAGCACAAAGAGAAAGCTAACTACAGGTGGGGCTCATTGGGAAAATAGCACTTAAAATAAAGCTACATCTCAACTGGAAATCACTTATATATAATGTGTGAAATACAAAATACCTGAGAATAACCATAATGAGAAAGGTCTAGAAATGAAAAAAAAAAAAAAGCTTTACTGAGCTATAAAAAAGACTCAAATAAATGGAGAGACATAGTTCTCTTGAATTGGAAAACCCATCATTGTACAAAATGCAAAAAGATTTCCAAACTAATACATAGTTGTACATAATTTCAGTTAAAATCCAACTTTTTTTGAATTGGTCCTTCAAATGCTCATCTGTCAAAACTAAGTAAGAAGAATGGGCAATAATCAATAAGAATTTGAAAAGAGTATTGGGGATGGAACTGACACTGTCAGTTATTGAAACGGATCACAAAACTATAATGGTTAAAGCAGTATGATGCTGGTTCCAAAACACCAATCATATAAAGGGATAGAATAGAAATCTCTGCAAACAAATGCAAAAGGATACTACTGTTCACTGTTACAATGATGGCATTTCTATCAGTGAAAAAAGAAGCAAGGCCCTGGGATCTTTGGTAAACTATTTGGGAACAAAAAATGTGTCACACTTATGTCACATTATATTAAAAAGAAAAATAATTCCTCCAGTAACCTTCCAACGAAATTTTTATCAAGTGCCTCTATGTTCTAGGCACTAGTTGCACTTCCCAGGTATAGAATAGTGAAGGAAGGTAGGAACGCAGGTGGGAAGGTAGGAAGGAAGGGGAAGGGAGAAGGGAAGTCCTTGACTTATATGAGTTCATATTCTGGAGCAGTCAGACATATTGGGGCAACCAGATAGTTAACCAAGCAACCAATTAACCGATAATATCATTTTAGATAGCAGTTAAGTGCTTTGAAGAAAACTAACTATGAGAGTAACAGGAGGGTCAGACCTTCGGATAGGATGGTCAGAGAGGGCGTTTCTACGGAGCTGATATTTGAGAGGAGACCTAGATGAAGTGAAGGCACAAACTGTGTATTTGGGGGCAGCATTTTCCAGGTAGAGGTGACTGCAAGAACAAAGGCCCTGAGGAGCGAGCATGCTTTCATGTTCAACAGCTGCAAAGTGGCCAGTGTGGTTGGAACTCGGAAGCGGGGTGGGAAGCAAGGAAGCCTGGAGCCAGGTCATGCAGGGTCTCACAGGCCATGGTGAGAACTTAGCATTTTGTACTATGTGTGATTGGGGGGGCGAGGGGGGGGGTTGACATGATCTACACTTTGAAAGAATTACTTTTTTTGCGAAAAGTAGACTATCAGAGGCCTGACTGAAAGCAAGGAGACCTATTAGGAACTCTTGCTGTGATCCAGGTGGGAGTTGTGGTGACTTGGAGATAACGTAATCATAAATGGTTGGATTCAGGACACTTTGAGGGCAAAACCAACAGGATTTGCTTATATATTGGATGTGGGACATAAAATAAATTATCTGCATGATGCAAGAAAAAATAACCAAAACAATATCATCATATTGATAATATAAATATTTTAGCCAAAATGAAAATCTTGGATAGAATACAAAATAAAGGCTTTTCAATAAGCAGAAAAAAATAGTTTTTTTCACTAGTGAAAGAATAGTGGATGATTCCATAAATCATGTATTCAGAATCTGAGAGGTAGGTAGACAGTTACTTTAAGGTTCTGTAGGAGGCACCATTGTCTATTTAACTTTAGTTTCCTCTTCTGACCTCTGTCCCCACTAGTTGATGCTACTTGATGCATTAGAATGGAGTTCATAATAGGAAAAAAAAAATTAAATCCATGGTCCCCAAAGTCTCATTTCAATAATTCTTTTCAACCTGAGCAACCATCAGCTGCTTTGCCAGGGGTGCTGACAAGGTGATACAGTTGATGATTTAAATTTCTACTCCTTATTTTCTCTGCTCATATTCTAGAGAAGGGGCTATATGCTGTGAACTGGTCAAAAATTAACCATCCAAATAAAAAATAAAGATGTGACGGTGGCACATATTCACGTGATAAAATAATCATATTGTGCTTATAAGTAGCTAAAGTCAAATTCAGCAACAGTGCTAAAGTTCTGTCACAATTCCTAGAAATTTTTAAAGAAATTGTGATATATAACTAAGGATAACATTACATTTGGTTCTTTGAGTTTACTGACATAATTATTTTTATTTGATTGAGATAAAGATAATATGTAATATTATTACACACAGTCCGACTTACCAAATGTTATTAGAGAGATAAGAAACAAAAATTGATCTTGAAAACTGAGCTAAAAATATTGAATTTGAAATACTGCCCTTTATTTTCAAGCATATGTCTATATTCATATCCTCACATATTTCAAATGTTCCCACAATATCTAACTATTAGATGTGAGATATACAGATTTATCTCCTTTCTGGCTTTTATCTAAGATTTTACATAGCTCGTAATAATATGTCAACAAAATTGGTGATTGTACCTTGACTTGTAAAATAAAACTCATTTTAAGAGTATCATAAATCTAACAGAGCATGTCTTGTGTTCTGATTGGTAGAAAATTGGGTATTAAACACTAGGGACAAACTGATCTTCTAATTCTGGTACTTGAGTAAGTACTAAAAGAAAAAAGGAGAGAAAAAATCATTACCTGGAGTTGATAGTTTAACTGATCATGATCAATTTGAAGTGCTTATTGCTTAAGTAAATGACCTTTGGGGTGATTTCATTAGCTCCACATACTGCAAAAGGTTATATCTGAATTCAATTTTATGATTGAGTCTAGGCATATAAAATCTCCGAATAGTTTGAAAGGGTGTAAAAAAAGAAAACAAAAAAACAAAAAAAACAGATTCCTTCTGAGACAAAGATTGGACTGTGAAAATCCTGCTTGCTTCTCTAATTACTGGCTTTTTGTGTGAGTAAATATTTGAAAGAGGAATGACAGTGCTCTGATACCGTCATCACTTTGATGTTTGCGGTTAGGAAATGACTTTAACATTAGCTACCCATTCCAAATTCTTAATACTGTAAATTACAGATTTGGTCCCCCTGGATCTATTTTATTTGTTTGATGAAGTCTCTTCACCTTTATAGAATTGTAATACCCTATGATGGTTTGATAGGGTTCTACCTTCCTTTCCCTCTTAAAAGTGCTACAAAGCATATGCTTATTATTTTGTTAAATTAAGATACATCTTAAATGCTTGTGGAAAGAATTTTACATGCTTCCTTGAGACATACCAGGCAGAAGAACCAAGAAAGGATGTTTGAAAGAAAGATTAGGCATAGAAACTTCCAATTCTCACATGTTATTGGTAGATGAAAAAGGGCCAAATGTTGTATCCCCAAATTAGGAATAATAGGGTTGGAGAAAAAATGCGGAAATTTATTTTTTAAAATGAAACTCTATTTTTATCCAACTGACCTTGAAACCAATATAGCGATTCATTTTTTGATGTTTCATTCTCTTCAGTAATCACTGCTTTTTAGGATATTTCAAAAACACTATGATAGTCCCCATCTTTTATATGAGCCTGTTTCCTAGTAAGTCTCTTGCTTCAGAGTTCAGGACCACTTTTGTACTCCTTTTCGCTCTTGTGATCTGCCCCCTGCCACCTTCTTCTCTGTCCCCACTGCAGGCTTTTTCACACCCAGGGCAGCTTGCTACAACCTCAGTCTCAACCTCTTCCGGAGTCTTCCCTGTGGTCAAGGACACGGTCTGTGGCAGCAGTGGTCAAAGGGGAAGGGAGGAGGAAAGGATGTGACCCCCTCAGTGGTCCCTCTTTCCTTCCTCCTCTACCTCACTCTGGCATCCACATAAAGGATTTCACTCCGTAAGTCACTAGATATGTGACTTAATGCAATTACATTGCATCTCTGAACCACCTCAGCTTTTTCACCAAGTGAGACTCAAAGTTTCTCCTCTGGGCTTCCCTGGTGGCGCAGTGGTTGAGAATCTGCCTGCCAATGCAGGGGACACGGGTTCGAGCCCTGGTCTGGGAGGATCCCACATGCCGCGGAGCAACTGGACCCGGGAGCCACAATTACTGAGCCTGCGCGTCTGGAGCCTGTGCTCCGCAACAAGAGAGGCCGCGATAGTGAGAGGCCCGCGCACCGCGATAAAGAGTGGCCCCCGCTTGCCACAACTAGAGAAAGCCCTCGCACAGAAACGAAGACCCAACACAGCCATAAACAAATAAATAAATAAATTTATAAAAAAAAAAAAAAAAACTTCTGCTCTGCCTACCTTAGTAGGGCTGCTAAGATAATGCTTATCAGTACACTAGAAATGAAATCCTCCTCTGAGGTCTAGCCTTGCTCTTCTGAAGCCCAGGAATTGCTTCTTATTTAATCAAGTTTCTCAAGTCCTTCTTTGAGTCATTTGCCTGTTTAGGAATAGGTACTGCTAAGAAGTCTCCTGAATTAAAAGCACCTGGTGAATTATTTGTTACTTTAAAAAGTTAAAAGACGGCTATTAAACATTTTATTTTAAAAGAAGCAGGAGGATCAAGCAGAAAGGGCGGGAAGCAGAGACCTGGCTTTGAGTCCCAACGGTGCCACTTCTTCCTGGTTATGTGCTCCTGGGCACTTCACCCAACCTCTCTGCACATCTTAAGAGTAGTAATAATGATATTAGCTCATCTATCACCCATAAATTTCCTATTTCCTCATCTGTAAAAGGAATAATAATGATATTAACTCATCTATCACCACTAAAAGGTAGTAATAATATTTACCTCAATTTTATTGCAAGAATTGAAAAAAATATTTCAAAAGTCCTTTGTACAATACAAATAGAATATAATAGTTGTTAAACTGACTCCTAGCCCTTGTTACATAAAGTATAGGATACTCTTCCTTAGTGAAGGGCAATGATCCCTGAGGAACAAACAGTATAACCTTTTTTTTTGAAACACTGGTAAATTTTTAATGAATTTTATTTATGAAGCTAGCACTGCACAGTATGATTCTGTGATTATTAAACTAGTGAGTCAGTGGACTGATAGTATGGAGTAAAACAATTTTTAGGCTTCTGTGGTTTGATGGATATTTGATGATTTTAAAAAAGAGTTAAAAATAGGGCTTCCCTGGTGGCGCAGTGGTTGAGAGTCTGCCTGCCAATGCAGGGGACACGGGTTCGAGCCCTGGTCTGGGAAGATCCCACATGCCGCGGAGCAACTGGGCCCGTGAGCCACAATTACTGAGCCTGCGCGTCTGGAGCCTGTGCTCCGCAACAAGAGAGGCCGCGATAGTGAGAGGCCCGCGCACCACGATGAAGAGTGGCCCCCGCTTGCCGCAACTAGAGAAAGCCCTCGCGCAGAAATGAAGACCCAACACAGCCATAAATAAAATAAAATAAATAAATTTATAAAAAAAAAATTAAACTGACATAAGCAGAGTGGCTCGCTTTAGGGAAAGGTATGGGTCGTGACTGGGTTGCTAAATGGATGGAAGGGAATTTCTGAGGTGTTGGGAATGTCCTTTTCTTGACCAGAATGAGAGCTGCATGCACGTTCACTTGGAAATATTCATTAAAGCTGTGCTTTACGTTTTATATGTTTTTACTAATCGTGTGATATAATTTAAAAGTTTTAAAAATTGAAAAAGAAAAATGTCACTGACAGTTTTGACAACTTTCCAAATTTACCGTGCTCCATGGAAAATAGGGATTCAACATTCTTTTATACTTTTTCACTTTTTTTTTTTTAATAAATTTATTTATTTATGTTTTGGCTGCATTGGGTCTTCCTTGCTGTGCATGGGCTTTCTCTAGTTGTGGTGAGTGGGGGCTACTCTTTGCTGCAGTGCATGGGCTTCTCATTGCGGTGGCTTCTCTTGTTGCAGAGCACGGGCTCTAGGTGCGCGGGCTTCAGTAGTTGTGGCACACAGGCTCAGTAGTTGTGGCTCGCTGGCTCTAGAGCACAGGCTCAGTAGTTGTGGTGCACGGGCTTAGTTGCTCTGTGGCATGTGGGATCTTCCCAGACCAGGGCTCGAACCCGTGTCCCCTGCATTGGCAGGCGGATTCTTAACCACTGCGCCACAAGGGAAGCCCTTTTTCACTTATTTTTTAAATTAATTTTTATGGGGTATAGCTGCTTTATGATGTTGTGTTAATTTCTACTGTTACAGCAAAATGAATCAGCTATACGCATAACATATATCCCCTCTTTTTTGGATTTCCTTCCCATTTAGGTCACCACAGTGACTTTTTCACTTATTTTAATGGCAAGATCTCATTCACACTGAATTTTCCTAGATAGTGAAGGATGTATGAACATAAAGAACCATGGGTCCTGCATGTCAATACTGTCATGACACACAACAAGGTGTTATTCATTTTGCACTTAATAACTTGCACTAACCCATTCCTCAGAGTTGATCTTTCCATATGACTGAACATACAGGATATGGGATAATTAAGTTCCATACATTTTGAAGATTTATGTAAATAAATGACTACTTTGGCCAGATCTAGAATTTTGGAAATTCTACTTTTCCCTTTTTTTTAAAAAAAGAAACACACATCCTCTTCCTGCTTCCACCCCCATTTCCAGGAAATCTTTCCAACTAAACATTAAAATTAAAATAAGACTGTTTCATATAGTGCAGTAGGTAAGATTCAGATTCTGGAGCTAGACTGCCTGAATTCAAATCTCATGTGCCTTTTTTATTCGCTGTGTGACTTTGTAGAACTGTGCCTCAGTTTCTTCATCTGATAAATGGGTATAGTAATAGTACCTATGTCATAGGGTCATTGTGATTTAATACATGCAAAGTGCTTATGACCAGGCCTCACACACACATAGTAAATGCTTATCCGTACACTAGAAATGAAATCTTCCTTTGAGGTCCAGCCTTGTTCTTCTGAAGCCCAGGAATTCCTTCTTATTTAATCAAGTTTCTCAAGTCCCTCTTTGAGCCATTTGCCTGTTTAGGAATAGATACTTTAGTATTATTTATTTTGTTGCATTTCCTCTGGTCACTTGCTACCTGAAGCAGATCTTATAATGTGTTTTTCTTTCATGATATGAAACCTAAAACATTTTGGGGTGGATGGTTCATTAAAATATCAGTTATTTTCTGCCTTTGAAAGGCCAGAGGGCCTCTCATTCATCATCATCCCATCCCACCCTTCCTCCTTCTCAGGCAGCGGGATTCCACAGTAAGTTCTATGGTTCTCTTTCGTCACCCAGGCAACACAAACAAGTGCTTTTTAAACCGTATAGAAAATATTTCAAAATATTTGGAATAAACCACTTTGTATCCAGGTTGATGTGTTTGCTTTTTGGTAGAGATGGAGAAAAGGAGGAAAGATGAGGTGACTAAGAATGTAGAGTACCTAAGAATGTAACCATTACTACAGTATTCCTTCAGATGGTACAAATCATAGACTATGATTGCTAGGAGGAACCTAAAAAAATACCAGCCCTCTGCTACAGGTAAGGACACTGAGTTTCTGAGAGGCCACTTCCTTCCCTAACACAGTCAGGAATACACACAGACTAGAACCAGGCGTCATGCCTCGGGCCCAGCATCGTTCCTTTCCTCTAGCTCATGGTGTCTCTCAGCTGAAGTGTCTATGCTGTGATATCTCAGAGGAAAAGCAATTAAGTATAACAATCCACACAGCTGAACAACAAAGGTACATGGCTTTTATACAGCAAGGTACAATCTGGTGGAAATACCACTTCCATCTTCAGCTGTTTAGATAATTAACACTTTTAGAATGCTTAAATTATACTCACATACATTTAATAATTCCAATAACCCTATGAGAAAACGTACTTTCTCTTGCCCAAAGCCACAGAGCAAGTAAGTAGTTAACTCCCAGGCTCAAGCTCAAGTCTTCTTTAAACACTGACTTACATTCTTAAACAAACCACTCAGCAGTTACAGAGGCAGTATTAAGTGCTTGGTGCAGAGAAGACAGAGATTAAAGAGCTCAAACCAGGTAAACAACTACACAAAATCAAGGTAAGCACAGCGATAGAGGTATACGTGGGATGCAATGGAAGCCCAGAGGAGAGCGTCAGAGAACTTTTTTGGAATATGTAACGCAAGCTAAGTTTTAAAGAAAGAAAAGATGTTAGCTAGACCAGGAAGTAGGAGAATGGCAGTTGAGTGACTAAAGAATGTGTGATAGAAATAATAACAGCTGCCTTATATTGAGCACTTGCTATTCTTTATGCTTCACCCAATTCAACTATCCTATCTTGTAGATATAGTTGAAAAACGCCAGGACCAGAGAGATGAAACAATTTACCCAATGTCACACAGAGCCTAGATTTCAACTTAGACAGTCAGGCTTCAGGAGTCCACATACTTAATCACTGCCCTACACTCCACCACTCACATCATGTGAAAGAACAAGACAGTGCTTGCTCAAGGACAGACCAGTTGTCTGGATTGCAAAAACACAGAATATGCATGAAGAAGTGTCCTCCAGTCTCCTAAAGGCTGGAGAAATGGGCAGGAACCAGGTCTTAAATCTGCATTCTCTGCAAGAATGCTCCAGTGCTTGGTGCTTGGTGTTTGATTCTGCCCTGACAGTGTTGGGAATGCATGCACCTAAATGAGTATTTACCACGGAAGAGGCATAATTCCATCTGTGATTAGACAGGTCCTTCTAGAAAACACAAAGGTGATAAATTAGAGGGGGTGAGAATGGAGACAGAGAGACCACTTAAGGGTTAATAATAACACAGGCAAGAAGTAGCAATGAATGAAACTAAGATAGTGGTACTGGGTATGGAGAAGAACAGATGGATTCAACAGATATTTAGGGTGTAATATACATAAGACTTGGTGTTTGAAGGAAGAATCTGAACTCACACCCAGGTTTTATTTATTTTGCAAAAGGTAAATGGTGGTGTTATTCATTTAGACATCAATTATAGAGAAGGGGAGAAGACTGGGGGCTTTGTGTGGAAATTAGTTCAGCTTTGGACATGATTTTGTGGTACAGTGAGAGAGACCGGAGAATTATCTAGCAGTCAGTTAGGTACGTAGGTTCGGTACTAAAGTTTGCAGAACAACATGTGGTGTGTCGTAGGGAGGGTCACGGATGTGAATAAGAGTAGCCAGGCAGCAATTTTAGAGTCAAAGGAGGAGCACACCAAAGAGGGAGCCCTGAGAAATGACCATTTAAGGAACTTGTAGGAGAGCGCCCAAGAGGCTGCTTGAGAGAGAGGAGAAACCCAGGAAATTCTGGTGTCACCAAAGTTCAAGGGAGAAGGAACTTCAAGGAGAGAGGATTGGTCCATAGTATCAACTGTTACAAAAAGGACAAATAAGACAAAAGCAACCTGGAGGTAATTGTTGGCTTTACACTCACCATCACATTTCTTCAAACCATGTGAGAGCAAAACACCAGTAAGGAAAAATGCAATGGCTCCTTTGATAATTCAATTTGTTTATATGTGGAATCTCCACTGTGTATATAATTATTTACTGCTCCTTAAAGTGTAAGAGAAATTAAGCAGGAATATAAAAAAGTGCAACTTAACAATTTATTTGGCCATGCTATACACAATTAGAAAACAATCTGAACCAACAAGTTGGATATAACAGAGCCATGCAAAATTGCACTATGGAGGAAAAGATATGAGTTAAGATAGGCAGATTCTGAAAGATAAACATTTTATAACAGGTATTACAGAAGTATACTGTCAGACAGCAGTTTAAGAACTGGTCAGCAGCATCACAGGCAGGGGTGCTCTAACAAGTTAATCCACCAATGCATCTTTGTTATGCATCCTCCGGGCTCCACACTGCCAGAAGCACTGTAGATGATACCCCAGAGTATAAGACAGGGTCTTAGATAAGGGGACAGGCAAGGCTAACACAGAGACAAAAACAGGGGTCAGGAAACAGGGAAATAAGAACAAGAGCTTCTCTGTCAGACAGACCAGGGATGGAGTTCCCTGTTCCACCCTTACTAGCCTTTAGGCAAGTTAGGAAACTATTCTATGCTTCAGTGTTGTAATTCATTACATAAAATACTCTATTGTTTCCTGATAATATCGTAAGAAAGTAATACCTAACATCTACTGTGTACTTTTTTTTTATTTTAAAGTTTTCTTTTATTTATTTATTTATTTATTTTTGGCTGTGTTGCGTCTTCGTTGCTGCGCGTGGGCTTTCTCTAGTTGCGTCTACTGGGGGCTGCTCTTCATTGTGGTGCACGGCTTTCTTGTTGCGGTGGCTTCTCTTGTTGTGGAGCACGGGCTCTAGGCACGCGGGCTCAGTAGTTGTGGCTCGCGGGCTTATTTGCTCCGCGGCATGTGGGATCTTCCGGGACTGGGGACCAAACCCATGTCCCCTGCATTGGCAGGCAGATTCTTAACCACCGTGCCACCAGGGAAGTCCCTGTCCTACCTCATTTAATCAGCACATCTATCCAATTGGTATGCTACTATCATTATCCTCCTTCTCCAGATGAAGAAACTGAGGCACGAAAGTGTTCAGAAACGTGTTCAGGAACATACAGAACAGTAAGTGGCAGAGTTGGGATTTTTAACCTAGACAGTCTTAGCCTGGAGGACTTGTCTTCTATAGACCATATTGTCCTGATTCTCAATAAGCATTATGTGGGTTCCAGTAAACACAAATGTCTGTTTCATGAAGGCAGAGGGATGGGATTATGAGACAATGGATTTGAATAGGCAGAGAGTGTTCCTAGCAAGCCTGCTGTCCACCAAGCCCTTCCCAAACCCAGGCACATTAAAATTCCTATGGATATATATATATCCATAGATATATATATATACACACATATACATATACACTCACACACATATATGTACATATAAGTAATTCTATTTTTATATGTGTGCACATGTATGTATAAAATAAAGCAGTATTTTAAGAGAAAATATACTCCCGTGATTGCAGTGAAGCTTTTCCTTGCTCAAGTGAAAAGTGTTGGTGGGAGTGAAGTTTAAATTCTCAGCCTCTTCCCCTGCTCAAAAGCAGACAACCTGTCAATCAGCAGGGAGGTACCCCACCCAGGAGTAGAAAGGCAGTCACCTAACTGCTCCCTACCAATTTAGTCAGGGATTCGTCCTAACTCTTATTTGAAGTGCCTAGAAATTAATGTAATATTTCCCGTACTCATTTGCATTGCCTGCGGGCTGGAAGAGCCCCCTGTGAGGGCCACCGAGTTAGGCAGGGAGCTGTATCCAGGGCAACTCAGCACCAAGTTAAAGCAGGAGGAGCCCTTGTAGAGAGAGGCTGACACTGGGATTAGGATCTGTTCTATGAGACCGTGCCCAGCTGATAAATTGAAGTGGTAATTTGGGATTTAACCAGATAGAGCAATAAATGTATTAGAATGAGGAAAATCCAAGGGGAGTAAAGACTGGGGGAACCATACAAGTTGGTGAGTGAGGTTTTGTTTTGTTTTGATTTTTAAAATCCAGTCTCTCCTTTTGGCTTTGCATTTGAATCCTGAATTTGAGCATCTCTTCTGCTACAGCAAATTATTAGTAAAGTGGATTGCCTTTGGTAGTCTAAATTGCTGTGTGTTTGCAAATACATTTCGAGAGAATGACACTCCAGAGAAAACTTCTCTTGGACCCAAATCACAGTGTCTACAAGTAACTCTTGACCTTGATGCATCTATGCCCTGTGTGTAATGAAAGTAGGTGCAGAAGCAGTTGAAATTTTCCCAAACTATTCATCTCTTATTGATTCACTTGTTCTATTGTGAGCAGAGAGACACCTACACACTAGTTTAAAATTAGGAGCTTCCAAGACTGTGATGAATGAAAGAGACATGATTTGCCCTCTGGGATTTAAAAGTACAGAATTTTCTCAGCCAGGAATTGTTGCGGGCCTTATTATCCTGACACATCCTAAACACATTCATTAATTTATTTCTTTAGCCTACAGATCCCCAGTCATTTCTAGGATCCCTATTTTTTTAAGCCCAATTACTTAGCAATACTTCAAAGTGCTATATAATTTTTAAATGAATAAAAAATAATTTTTGAGAATTCGAGTTAATTAGGGGAATATTATGAAGAGTTGGCTGGGGGAAGGCAAAAGGTTTGGAATTCTTCTACTAAATTAGAATTTAGTAACCCACAAAGGATATTGCTGCGTACACACCAGGGAAAAACCAAACCATTCACATAAACAGTTTGTGAAAGCATCATAGACCACTTTAAACATATAGAGTGTCCTCTATTTCCACTGAAAATATTTCTCTCAATTCTAACACTTTTATTTTTAAAAACTGGGTAAAATAAACATAGTCACCACCATGCTCATGGGAAATTTGTCACCTCACTTTCAGAGCCAGGGTTTATTTTCAAGCTTCTTCCCCGGAAATTGAAAGTAACATTTGGAAAAAGCCAGATGACTTATCAGTTCCTAAACCCTAAGAAAGACCCATATGGCAAGGGAAAAGTTACAGGGGTATGTGGCATGTGGCAATAAGTTTTCATTCTCATTATCATCTTCTTTGGTCTTCCGTACACACAGTTCTGTAACCCCCAGAGCATTTCGACCCTGCTCCTTGGTTCATAATGCTCCATCCACGCAGAATGTCTTCCTAGAGGCAAACATGCCAGGAAGCATTTGCTTGAGCCCCTTACAAGTCCCCAGTTTGTATTTATAATTTGCACTATTTATCTTAAAAAGTGACCCAGCAGTGTACACATTTCAGGCCCCACAAAACCTAGATTCTTCCTAGGCCTGACCTATCCTTTCTCTACTTTTTCAAATCCTATTCACCTTCTAAGACACTGGCCAGGTTCTGCTTCCCTCACGTCACTGACTCATGTCCTGAAAGCCTTGCAACAAAATAAGGAAAGAATAAAATCTGGACTGCAAAAATATCAGACTGTCCTTTCATTAGCTTAGCCTTCTCTAAATAGTATAAGATATATAATATAAATAATGAGAACCATTTTAATTTGCATTGTGTGAAAATATTACATAAATACTAGGCAAACTTCATGTTTACTTTAAAGTCACTGATCTACATTTCACTGAGATAAATGTTTTGTCAACAGAGGTCATTTGCTTACATACAAATATATTACTGATTTTGTATTGCCTTCATCTGTCTCTAAAATTGTAGATACAAAATTGATTTTCTTTTGAGCTTTTCGCACTATGATATCAAAAACTTGGATTGAACCTAGAGGACTAAGTCTTACACGAAATAAAGATAAACCTGAACACTTCTGCATTCCAAACAAAGAAGGATCCTTAACATCGTGAATAGCGTGTCTATAATGTATCCGTTCATTTATTTTTTCCTAAGATGGCACTTTATATACTCCTGATATCTGGCATATTTTATCTACTCCTGATATCTGGCCTATAGAGAACAATTTTAAAAAATACAGCATTTTATAATTCTGAAGGAGAGATTTCTTCCAGAGGGTTCTAATGTGTTAGAGAAGAATTTGTAGAAGCCACTTCCACTTTTTCAAAAAGCTAAATCTTGACAACCTGTTACTTGAAGACATTTTTTGCATTAGAAAAAAAGAATTGATGGGAGAAAAGCAAACAAAAAATTCATTCTCCTTACGCTGTTGATCTAGAGCAAAGCTTCGCAACTATAAGGTGCACACACACCATATAAGTAAGGATCTTGCAGATTCCTGGTCTGGCCTGGAGCTGGGGAATCTGCATGTCTCACAGGCTGCCTGGTGATGCTGACCTTGCAGGCCCCTGGATTACACTGTGGAGCAAGGGCCTAGAACACATCTCCATTTTCCTTCTTCTGCCTCTTCCAACTTACTTTTTCTCTTTTGAAACACAGATCAGAAATCCTATGACATTCCCATCTCATTAATGGGAGCTAGAAAACTCTTTGTAAAGAGCTCCAGTTTTTCAGTGATTTGGGTATTAATTAGTATATGAATGGGAAGATATGGCTAAGGAGAAGATCTGAATCCTAGGCTGGAAGTAAGGAAATGTGAATTTTTATTAGTAAGTCTAAGACTAATAACAGTATGATCCTGGACAGGTCACTGGGTTTTTCCAAGCCTTGGTCTCTTCATGTTTAAAATCAGGATGTTGGACAAGGTCCTTGCAGAGACCTCTCTCCAGTTTCTAGATTCTATAACGTTCGTTGGCCATGTGTTTGCATGTGTCATGAAGGATAACACATAATTAATCTGTTTACTTTGCCCATTTTAATAATCAGTGCAGATTGCCAATCAACATATCTAAACAACCAATATAATGATACTGGGGCTTAGTATCAATTAGGAAGATTGCTGAATAAATACTTTGTTTATTTCTTTCTTTGTTCATTTGTTGCCAGCTATAGACTCTGCTTTTGTGCTTTACTCATAGTAGAGGGTCATTCCCAAACTGAGAATTAGGAGGTGTGAATCAAGACTTGTCTGTACCACAATCAGCTATGGGGCTTTGGATGAGTCACTTAAACTCTCTGCAAAGGGGCTTTTCAACCCCTATCCTAAAAAAGTAATACCTGGCCCTACAAACTCACAGTACCATTAAGAAGCCAGAATAGGACACAGTTTACAAAGCTGCTTTATAAAGTTTTTAAAAGTGCCTTGCAAATGCAGGTTATATTTTTATCATTCCCCATCTCTTTTCCAAATAATTTATCAACTAGCAAACAAAAATACACTTTGCATTTTGTTATGCAGGCATTTTCTTTTCATCTATTTATTGACTGAAATAAACACAAAGAGGCAGGAAAAACAGAGGGATGAGTAAATGAAAGAAAACATTCTCCAACAACACACAGAAATCTATGGAAATAGATTTTCTCTGAAGAAAAGAGTCTATTAGAATATTCTTAATGATCTAATACAAGAAAGGAAAAAGACTCAAAAGTTTCATAAATCATCTTGCACTTATTTTGTTATTAGGAGAAAAGGGAATTGTGTGGCAATTCACAAATTATGAACAGAAGAAATTATAAGGTGCACATCTGCAAAGGAAATAGATGTGTACTTCACTGGGAATATAGTTAATAATTATGCCCATACCATTTTACATTGTGATGGAGTAACTACCAAACTATTATGAAAACAAAAAATTTCCTTGACAAAGATGCATTTTTAATAGACTCATAATATGTAGGATTTTTCTCTTTTTCTTCCTACTAGATGAGTACAATGGTAATTATACTAAAAGTGATCTGGTTCCATTTCTTCTCACTGCTCCTCCAATGCTCAAAGTTTATGTAATATATTAAAATATGAAGAATATGCTAACACCATCAAAGAACCTAGAGAAATTGTTTTAGGCATTTGTTTGGATTCTTTATAATTCTAATACAAGCAGAAACACAGACCACTCCCGAAAATATCAAGTAAACTTAGTGACCGTGCAGTCTTGCTAATCTGGCTTTGCTGCCCTACCTAAAAAGCAAGACAATTCTCAAGTCCCTCACACACGTAAGTTTTAGTCACATAATTGAATAAAGGTAGAATTTCCATACTTCCTTCTTGACATAAAAGAAACAAGTAAACAAACACAAAATAGGTGTGAGTGTCTCTGGATTCTTGAAGTTAATTGAAGTTTCTGCACAACTAGCAAACAATATTATTGTAAAACCTTATTCTGTTAGCCCTAGTTGAAAGCGTTCTTCTAGATTTGTCCCGGAAAATGCAGTCTGGTTAGCACAATGAATTCTTATTTCATAATTAAATATTTTGCACTACCTCAGGATCATTACTTCCAAACATCGTCTCTCATTGTCCAGGATGGTACACATAAAAGTTTAAGATGTTCACATCTTAAGTATCCCTGGAATTTTTTGTTTTCACACATAACATTATTTTCATATGGCTGCTAAAATTAAATAATAATTACAATTATTAAATAAATAAAATTAAAGAATAAAGAACTGCCCTAGTTCAAACTCTCACCATCTTGAACCCAAACTAGTTTCGCACCCTCCTAACGAGTCTCCTAGCCTCAGTTTCTCCTCTTTCTACTCTCCATCTACTGGCAGAGTCATCTTTCTAAAGCACAGTTCTGTTAGGTCAGCCCTTGATCTTGATTCCAGCTCGAGAAAGCAAACCAAGCACTCATATCTACCTTCCCTTCCTTTCCAAGTCACACTGAAATGGCAGAAGAGGTTGTTTTATTTTGTCTTCCAAAGAATAAAACCCTAAGAGCCCTGGTAAATAAGAAAACAAACCAGAAGCAAACCATAAAGTTGGAGGAAACTGATTCAAAGAAAATGGAAGTAAATTAAAGGAGAAAAGACTAAAAAGAAAACTGCAGTCCAAAACTTCAGAGAAAAAATCAGCCCAAGTTGAGTCAACAAGCTCAAACAGTAGGAGAAGGCTGTGAGGCTGTCAGCAGGGAGGAAACTGGATAGTTACATTCTGAACAGCTGACCCACGAAGATCTTTCTCCCTACTCTCCCTCTCCAGCATGTGATGTGAGCAGTAGCAAACTATAGTCCCCCCCAAAAAAATGAACAATTGCTTTCTAAAGAAAGTGGGTGATATGGCTGGTAAGTAAGCCCAGTGAGGGAGTTGGGCCTGAGAGAGAAACAGGGCAGAGTGGATGTAATATTAAACCTTCTTACCAGCAACCAAGGAGAAAACAGAGATCAAAGTGCCCCATGGCCAAGATAAAGCATCCCATGTGCCAGTTACGGGAGTCCCTGAGTGCCTGCCTGCCCCCCACACACACCTCCTTCAGAAAAACCTCACAAAAACTTAATGGTGCTTCCATGTGATGGGAAGTTCTGTTGGAAACTTACACAGCTGCAGTGGCAACACACGTGGAGGATCACCATATTTGATAGCATTTTATTTAACAGCATTAAAAAAAAGAACCAAGAACTTGCAAAACATATGAGTGAATGGAGAAAAGCATTGTTCAGCAAATAAAACTTTAAAAATTAGGGGCTTCCCTGGTGGC
Source organism: Balaenoptera musculus (assembly GCF_009873245.2). NCBI lineage: Eukaryota > Metazoa > Chordata > Mammalia > Artiodactyla > Balaenopteridae > Balaenoptera > Balaenoptera musculus. Next base: position 40,967,406 of record NC_045797.1, read on the forward strand.
GCAGTGGTTGAGAGTCTGCCTGCCAATGCAGGGGACATGGGTTCGAGCCCTGGTCTGGGAAGATCCCACATGCCGCGGAGCGGCTAGGCCCGTGAGCCACAATTACTGAGCCTGCGCGTCTGGAGCCTGTGCTCCGCAACAAGAGAGGCCGCGATAGTGAGAGGCCCGCGCACCACGATGAAGAGTGGCCCCCACTTGCCGCAACTAGAGAAAGCCCTCGCGCAGAAATGAAGACCCAACACAGCCAAAAATAAAAAAATAAAATAAAATAAAAATAAATAAAGAGCATGGTTGCAAGACCAGGCATACACATAAAAATTATAATTAGTGTCTTTAAAGAGATTTGAAAGAACATAATATCCATTAACAAGAGCAGGCTGTTTATGAAAAAATGAGAAAGGAAAAATTCCTGGAAATTAAGAAAAAAAAAAAGACTGCCGAAATTTAAATATATATCCATTGGACTTGGAAGCTTGGGATCCCCTCCTTCCAGCAGTGGGAGTTTAGTGAAATATTGTTTACTTTGCCTAAGTCCAACCAAAATAGTTGGTCCTGGTTATAAATATTGAAAATATTTACATAACGTTAATACTGTTTTATTGGGTTAAAATATATAGTATCATCCTATAGTAGTGAAGAAGATGAGGAGGAAAAAGAAGAAATAAGAGGAGGAGGAGAAGGCTTAATTCTGACTGCAGAATAGAATGTACATGTTATGAAACTTGACAAAAATCAGAATTTGGAGAAGTAAGAGGATATGGAAGGCAGTGATTGTGTGAAAAGAATTCGCCGTTCATCGTAGACAATCATCTGAGTGGTCGAAGATTGATAACTCAGAAAATGAAAGAATAATTTTACTACCTGGCAATATAATTGAGTAGAAAACAAAAAGAAAGGGAGAAGGAAAAAGAGAGAGCTGGCTGGAGGGCAGAAGGGAAGTGAAGAGGGAAAGAAGCATAAAAGAGTTAAAAGTGGTTTCCAAGAGGAGTAAAGCTGTTGGTTAAGGGAAACGTTCACTTTTCATTTCTGCCCCTCTGGACAGTTTCAATTTTAAAAAAGTTAAGTACAGGTATTATTTTTACTTTTAACCCACAAATTAATCACAAGTGCCTATGAATTAAGTTAGCTGAAATTTCAGTGTATGTACAATTTTTCCCTGGCAAAATGCCACAAAGACGCAACATGTTTTTCTCTCACTAGCCTTGACAACATTTTTCTCATGGACTTTACTATAAGACTGAAGCCTAAAAGGTTATACTATAAAAACATGGAGCCCACAATCATATTTTAGCCTTTTATTTTAGTTTTAAATTTTAAAAAGTCCGGTTTTATATGCAGTAATTACTTAGATATTAGAAAGACTAAGGAAGTTGATGTGATATAAATCATACATATTCAATATTAACATTTAAAAGTAAGCATTACTCCAGAAACCATACCCTTTTTGTGTTTGTTTTGCTTTGCTTTTAATTCATGACTTATACCCGACTTAGGACATCTCTGGGCTGGTCCTAATCACACGGAAGACTTGGCCAGTTACGCCAGTTTGACACTCACACACACACAGCTGTATATTTCACTTTTGATGCTACTCTATTGGTGTGCATGTGTGTGTGTGTGTGTGTGTGTCTGTTTGCATTCACATGTCTATAAAAAAAAAAAAGCATGTTTACACCTTGGCTGCCTTGGATGAAATTATAAATGATTGGGCTTCCCTGGTGGCGCAGTGGTTGAGAGTCTGCCTGCTAATGCAGGGGACACGGGTTCGAGCCCTGGTCTGGGAAGATCCCACATGCTGCGGAGCAACTGGGCCCGTGAGCCACAACTGCTGAGCCTGCGCGTCTGGAGCCTGTGCTCTGCAACAAGAGAGGCCGCGACAGTGAGAGGCCCGCGCACCGCAATGAAGAGTGGCCCCCGCTTGCCGCAACTAGAGAAAGCCCTCGCACGAAATGAAGACCCAACACAGCCAAAAATAAATAAATAAATAAAGTAGCTATTAATTAAAAAAAAAAATTATAAATGATTTATGCCTCAGGTATTTATGGAAATGATAACCACTCAGAAGTCCATCTTTAAAGGATACAATTTTCCCAAAAACATACTTAATAACTGCTGTCATCCATGAAGTTGTTCCCAAAAACTGCCCAAGAGGATTTCCTATATTCTTAGCAGAGCCAGAGCCCCTGATAGGAGTTGGGGCCATCAGATCATGGGAAAGGTCATGGCTTTGAAAACCTCACATTTTCCATGGCCTAGAAAATACAAGACAGCTTTCTGAGGATTATTACTCCCATTCCCAGACAGAGAGTTAACAGTGCAGTCCATACTACAGCTGTGTTCCAGGTAGTATGGTATGTATTCCACTTGAAATACAAGAAGGCTTCCCTAGGACTTGAAATCAAATCACCACTTCACTGCTTGGTTAAACAGAGTGGAGGATATCGCTTGGCTCAAACTGAAAGACCCCATTTAAGTCTTTTGAGTTTAGTGCACTTTCTTTCCTACCTGCAATGCAAATGTCTCATATTAGTTGTCACTCTTCTAGGTTAGTGGGGAGGCTCAGGCCCCCCATCAAGGATAACTTCTTTAAAACAAGACTAAGAGAAAAATCTAAAATCAACTGCAAGAATTATAAAACTGGATCCTGATGTTGTCAAAGAGCAATGTGTAGGAGGATAATGGAGGAGAAAGACATTTTTCTCTTTTCTTCATTGCTGGGGAAAAATTTTTAAATTAATCAAATCATGTCTACCGTGTGTGGTTTATTTTGCTCTGCATCATGACAGATACAAAGTAGTATATGGAGCCATTACTATGGAAAAGGAACTTAAAAACCAGTTGATGAGATAACAAATAAAAATAGAGAAAAAATTACTGCAACATGGCAATACATGATGTGTGCCAAATGAATGGTCCAGAGCCCAGGGGCTCAAGGAGGAAGAAAGAAAATTATTATTATTTATCAGAGGCCAACCATATGCCCAGCTTACATATAATGCATTTAATTCTTAAAAGAACCATATGGAATGAATATTATAATCTCCTCTTTAAAGTTGGAGTAAGTGAGATTACTAAACTGAGGTTAACTAAATCGCCCAAGGTCATGTAGCTAGTCTGTGGTATATACCAACAAAATTTGTTTGACTCTATGTTCCCATTAAAGCACATTTTGTGCAGGTGAGCAGGTAACCTTTTGAAGCAATGGTGACGAGTGAAATTGGGGCTTGAAGGATTGGCAGAAATTGGACAGGTGGAAAAGAGAAAGGAAGGATGGAAGGGCATTTTAACCAGGGGAAGGGGGTGAATGAAGAAATGCACAAGGTGTATTTGGAAACACCTGAAGTCGAAGATTTGTTCAGGGGAATGCAAGACAAGAGCAAAAAGCCAGTTTGAAGACCCATCCCTCCAATTTTAAATGCCCGGGAGTAGAGTTTCAATTCTGCCCTTTAGAGCAGGGAAAAGCCAAGGAAAACTTTTAAGGAGAGGGGAAGTTCCAAGCAGTGGCAATAATATAAGATTCTCCTGAGAAGTATGTGGAATGTATTGGGGCTGGAAAAAAGACAGGAGGGGTGGAATGAAGAGGTTCAGGGGCTCCTGTTATTACTATAAGTGTCTCAAAGACTGAGAACTTCAAAGAAGCACTGACACCACTTTAACTCTGTCCCGTGCATGTTCTGTATCTATTAAAATCTGGTTCCATTTTCATTTATCTTTCTATTTTTACTAAAAGAAAAACAGAACTTCAAAACGGAGCCCCAGTCCTAACCAGTACACTTCAGACCCCCAGTGTTAATGGGTCAAGTCCCCGGCGGGCTCCACATTTAGAACAGACTGTTTGCACATGTGAACAGGGCTCATACATTTTGTCCATGCCCCTGAAACAATTGATGTACTCCAGTATATGGTGTATGTTTTTTCTAATTACACCAGAAGAAAGCATTCTTTATGGAAATAAATGTGCTTTTTAAAAACACATTTCTGAAAAGCAGCAGGCAAGGCATTAATAACAAAGTGGAATGATAAACTGAATGGAAGTCTGAAAAGAATTCTATATTTGTATTATACAGGCATTGTTTTCATTCCTGGCACCTTATTTTTCATGTACATAAAGAGAATGCAAGCTACAGCAGGGTGAGACAAAGATCAATGCTGAATGTATTACTTGGCACTGGTCAGACGCAGTTTAATAAGAAAAAAATTGATCCATTAAACTAAACCTAATTTTTGGCCGAAAATGGTTGAAATCTCTTCTTTATATTGCTAGCTTCATAAAGACCTATAATATTTGGAAGAAACAACTCAAGGCTGAGTTTAATAAGATTAAATGTATTGCAAATATACTTAACAAGAATCTATCAAGTTGTTAATGATTGCTATTAATATCAAACAATTTTTGTATAGAATTCTTTATTAGAGCAATTGTAAAATAGAGCCACAAGAAATGCAATATAAAAAGGTTTTCAGGTAATCTGTAACAGCTACAGTTGCAGAACTCAAATCTTAACCTACAAGATATAGTAATTTATTTTATCAATCAGTTTGTAACACAAGCACAATTCAATTTGTAAAGTATTTAAGTGCTGGTCTTAGGCCTATGTAGCCAAGTTCAGAGGGACCACATCCACGGCAGGCAGTAGAGCCATTACATGTCAGGAGATTATAAAGTCGAGGATTTGGTGTTATAAGACTTGGAATTATTTTTGAAAAGGCAATGCTAATTTCAAAGAAATTATTTTAATTCAGCCTCAGATCATTAAAAAAGCAGAAGTTTTAGTCTCAAATGTCATTGAATCATGGAACTTTAAAGATAGCAGGGAATTCAGTGACTGGTTCCATCTGCCCATCTACAGATACAGAAACTATAGCTACAGACTGAGTTTGTAAAATAATCTGCCAAGTGTGCATACACTGGAGGAATACTGAATGTTTTTATTCGTGAGATGAAAAATGCAGCTAATGAAAACTGAGACAACAGAAAAGTGAAATAGACACTTGTAGCCATAATCACGATATATCAACTGAAGAACACATGGACAATAAATACCTTTTTACCTAAATAATAAACTTTGGTTTGAATACTCTAATTCTATGCTTTATTTAAACGGATATTCACTAACTATTACATTACAATAAATCCAGAAACACACATACGCACACCCACATACACACACACACACTCACCTATACACATTTTGCTCAGAAGTTAAATAATCAGTATTTAAAATGGATCCATGAAAATTAGAATAATTTAAAGATCATGATTTATATAAGCAATTATACTAATAACATATTTTTAAATGACTATTCCTAAAAATTGGGAAAGGAAAATCACGTTCTTGTATCTGTTCAAAAAAAAAAAAAAAACAGTCCCCTACAGCCTGGGCACTGGGTGATGAGCTATGCCCTTTTACCTTCAGGGTACCAATTTAAATCTCTTCTGCATCAGAAAGGAGAAAATATTGTTTCCATTTTAATGGCTGTCCAGTGTTCTATGCAAAAATGGATAGGAGGTTTCAGTTCAGTTCTTAGTAGATAGATGCTTACATTATAGAACTGTCACCCAGGAGGAAAGACAAGGACTGAAAGATTATGGCGGAGAGGCACCCTCTCACCCTACATACAGCATATCCCGAGTGTGGGAAGGACACCTAGGGTGCCTAAGAATGCCTTTCAGTTCATGGGAGCTAACTGACTATACCTCATAATTACTGGAGTTATTACCATTTGTAAAATCCAAACATTTGCATGTTCATATGTTTTTACATACAGGGCACCAGCTTGCAGGATCAATGCTGGTGGTCAAATACTCTGATCATGAGGCCACAGGGCACTGAGAATACCTTTTTCTGAATTTTAGCTCCTGAATATTTTAACTGCAAAGTATGATATAAGAACTCTATTGATGATTAATTTGTATCTTAAGCATATCAATCACCTCTTGGTTGCCACGCGAATACTGATTTAGAAAAATACACACTTCAGTTTATATTGATCTGTTGTTCTAATTTGTCATCAGAAGAGTCTAATATGGTTGCTTTTGCAATTTACTTTCAAAGTTATCCTTTTAGGAGATGAAGTAACCAAAAGATATTGAAAATCCTAAGTAAATTACATCGCACCAGTTAAACTTCCCTGAAGGAGTGGATACACCCCTGTAATCTGCTCAGCACACAGCTAATAGGCAGGGGATTCAGCTCTGTCTTAATCTTTACTAAACTATGCCTCTCTTCTTGGCACACAACATTTGTCTTCAGGACATCTATCAAATATTTAGTGTATCTTCTAACACAATTAAATTTCCTATTAAATTACAATCTGATTATGAATCAGAGCTTTAAAATGTACATACAATCCAATATTATGTTGTGATACTTATCAAAGCACACCAAAAAGGGACGCTCTGGAAAATATGGTGCCTCATTTTTAAAGCCCTGAACATGTAATTTAAAAATTTTTTTAAATCCCTGGTTTCTTGAAGCTGGTTTACTTATAGAAGTTGAGTTTATACATAATTTGCTAATGGAGAAAGGGCCTAAACATACACGCCTAAAGGAAACTAGAACTTGAATATACTGCCATAGGAGAACACACAACAGTTGTCATACAAAACAAAGTGAAACTGAATCATAGCTGAATATATATATATATATATATATATATATATATACATACATTCACACACACATACAAATCTTGCATGAAGACAGATGGATCAAATATGCATATATTTAATGCCTTTAATACCATAAAAGGAATGTTAGAGAAGGAGGTACCAGATGATAAAGACTACTAAAATTTTTCAAATTAACTAAATTTAACTAAATATAATCTCTAGAGTAAAAATAACGTCAGAATAGGAAAAAGCTTACTTTACTGGGTCTCCTATCCCTCAATGTCATCTAGAGAAAAAAAAATTGCATGTAAAACTGTAAAAAGTAGAGTATCTAGAAGTAATCAATGTTTCAGAATTCATTGAAATTTGAAAAGGAAATTAATATAAGAGAGCTCAACACTAAGAAAAATACAATCATAAGAGAAGAGATCTAAAGGAATCAAGCATGGTGAAGGAGCTTTAAAAGGGTAGCAAGTTTTGGAAATTTCTGTAAAGCTATAGGTTATACCAGGGAACTCGTGGGAGGGCTGAATGGCAGTTTAGTGCGTGGTTCAACAAGGAAAGAAATGTAAGAGAGGAAGACAAAAATGAATATTATTAACCATCGCATAAGATCATTTTCTTCCTTTGCATTAATACGAGTTGCTGTCAACCAACATGTGTCTGCATTCCTTTAAAAATTTATAACAAACCTATAGAACAAATCTATAACCACATGTCGTCTGCCATATGTTTACTGCTGTTAGTGTACAATTGTTTTTGTTAACTCACAATATCTAAATCCTGAAGCTAGAAATAGAAACTAGGTCTTTTGATTTTTAGTTTACCTTAAAAGTTAATGTTAAATGCTGCTTTCTATGAGGTTTCCTAATAATAAGCAGTCAGTTTCCAGTTAATCAGGATAATGGGGAGACAGAGGTCATAGATCACCAAAATTATGACTAAGACAAAGCATAAAGATATATTTTAAATGGAGTCAATGTAAACTTACTTGGTTAAAATTTCATCCAGTTGGCTAATTTAATTATGATGCACGTAGACAATGAAATACATGCAACTGTTTATTAAAAGATGAGGTTGATATATGTATATATGTATATATATATGTATATATGATTGTATAAATAAATGTATAAACATATACATATATTGGAATATAGAGGCAGAAATACATTGCAATTCATCTGAAAATTGTGTGTGTGTGCACATAAAACCTGACTTCATTTTTTACATCTGCAAGGATGTACACCAAAACAGAGTGATTGCCAAAAAAATATGTTCAGTATCAGGAGAGTCTAATCTGCTCTTGTTTTTGCTAGCTAGTTCCTCCTACAGATCATGGCTCTCTGTTCCTCCTCCCAAAACACTCTCACTTCAATGTCACAAACCCTGGCTCCAGCACATCAACATATTTTCATCCACTTGTTAAACATGAATCCCAGGGTGCTGTTTGTTTCAGGCTAACCTACCAGAATGTTCACCAAAGTTACCTTCCATTCTGAAACCATCAAACAAACACTTTGCCTTCTCAGCCCAGATTAACACTGATTCTGGCATTCCCTGTGCCCCATTCTGACTGAAAAGAGCCTAGCATATCTTTGTCAAGATCACCATGAGGGAGTGTCCTTTCACAGCTTTAGGGCTTTATCTCTTTGTTTTCCAGTCTATTTGAAGAACTTAAGCCTCAAAAAAAATTCATTTATATTTTCTTAAAATGTTTTCCTCTAAACTATAATGCAAATTGCTTAATATTTTCCTTTTTGTCTAATTGTTTGACCATTTCAAGATTTTTTTTTTCTTGAATGTTAAGCATTATCCTGTTTACGTTAGGCTGACAACATTTTAAGTGCTTGGCTACTCATCTGATGGGTAAGTGGCATAGACATTCGCAGGTAGCAGGAAACATTGTGTGAAATTTATTACTTAATACATATTTCTAAACAGTAAATGTCTTCTAATATCTAGGGAGTTTGTTTTGAATCGACTTATAGTGGTTCTATTTCATGTTTAACCACTGTAAATTTGCAAATTGATTAAATATTAATTAATTATATTTACTTTTTAGCTATTGCCTCTGTTGCACCACTAGCTAGTACAGTATCACATAACTAAATTGAGTAGATAGATAGTACAAATGCATGAGGAAAGGCATTTACTGGGGTGTTGAGACTCTTTCATTTTGTAGAGTCATCATCCCACCCCGTCAGTCCTTTCTGCTTCTTCCCCACTGAGAAAATGAGAAAGAATGAGAGAGAGAGAGAGAGAGAGAGAAAGGGAGAGAGGAGGAGAGAGAGAGTTTTTTTATTCTTTGGTTCGGGTGTATATTTGCTTCATCTAGGACATTGTTAATGCTGCTCAAAATGTTTGCAAAAGATATACTATTTTACTTAACTAGTAATTATTTTACTTAATTTGTCTTTCCCTCAATCACCGAAAACAGATTTAAAGAATGTCAACGGTAAAAATGGAAATAGGATATTGAAACGCTAGGTGTAGACAAAGTCTTAGCAGTGATTCCTCCAGGTCTAGAAGTGTATGTGGAGTGTTTTCAGGATTATTTTACCTATGCTGACCCAGCACTTTTGGGAGAAGTCTAGTCCCTAAAATTAACTGTATTCAAAATGACTGAGAATAAGTATATATTAACAACTATGATGTTTAATCAGTAATACCACTCAATTTGATCATTTTAATATAGATAACATATAAATCTGCATTTCAATTACTGAAACACATAGCTATCCCTAGGCCTACAGGATTTTACCTACATAATTTTTTTACACATATGTATAGATACCACCTGTGGTGGTGTGAGCACCTATAAAGTTGTCTTTACAATATTTATGATCTTACTTTGCATAGTCATATACCACATGGCCTATGTATTTAAAAATGTTAGAAATAAAAATTACTGCCTTATATTCCTGAGTGGAATAAAAAGTACGTAAAGGGAAAAAAGGAACATTGGATCCACATGTTCCTTTGAAGCCCTCACAGAATGAAAAATTAAATGGAATAAAACAAAGAGATCAAATGGGAAAAGCAAGGGGAAACAGAGGAAACTAGGTTATAAATTCCTCCAGAGAATTATCCTTATTTTTTAGTTCTTTTGTAACTACCCTCAACACCTACATTGCTGTTTAACATATGGTGGGCTCTCGCTAAATATAGCTAAATTGCTGGGAAGATAGAGCAGTAAGTGTATCCGTTAAGGAGAGAAGAAAGGAATGCCTGGGCAAGATGCAAAGTTATCATTATTCACTCTCCATATTACCTAATTCATATTTTCACCTCCCGTATCACTGATGACATTTTATTTGTTTTCATTTTTTATACCCCCAAATTAATATTTTAATCATTAAGAGAGGCATATTCTCTCTAACATGAACATGCCTAAGTTTCCAAAAGAAAACTTTCTCAGGATCCTATGCAAACACAAAGGACCAAAATAAAACAAAACTACAATATAAACATAACGTACAAAAATGTTATGTCTGGTGACACTGGCCTTAAAAACAAATGCTTTTGCTATATTGGATTTTAGACCTTCCTACAGTCTACAGGCTGAAAGAGAAAAGGTCCAATTTCAAGATACTAAAATGAGCTACCTGTCGACCCTTCTTTTCTCTCTTTGCAATCAGAATTGCAGAATTCTCACTGAAGGAATTAAGATTATATTTTCCAGCCTTGGAAACAGAAGATACTATCTTCTTAAAGAGAACACACATCTCAGAAGTTGAGGCTCGAGTATTCAGACAACAGAAAAACCATTCACCAGAATATGTGGCCTTAAAGACGGTTAAAAATATGCATCTCTTTTTTCCTATGACTATTTCCTGTTGTTCTTCTAGGAAGGTAGGAAAGTGAACCTGTCAACCTAATTTGGCAACCAAAGACCATAGGAGAAATTATCTTTCAGGGAAACAGTCCTAATACAATTTTTTTTTAAAGTAATCAGCTCCAAAAATCAAAATTGCAAAATATTCTGAGTTTGTGGAAACATAAAAAAATTTTAATTCAGAGAAGTAAACTTGTGGTTACTTTCATTACCATAGAGAGCATAATATTTCAGAGGTGACATCTCCATTACCAACAGGTACCGTAACAAGGTTTGTAAAAGCATGGAAAAAGAATTTTTTTTAATGCATGAAAAAAGAACATTGTTATATATAATTAAGAGGCAAAGTCATTTAGGAGACAGTCCAGTCCAGTACAATAAGGGTGTGGGTTTGAATCTCACCTGTGCCATTTGCTAATTATGTGACCATGAGCAAGTCATGTAATTTCTCTGTAACACAATTCAGTAAAATTGGATTATTACTATATGAAAAATACAGCTACCTAGAGTTTCTATTTCAGATCTGTTCAGTGGAGAAAGTTAGTCCTTGCGATTCACGTTATTTCTTAGCCCAATGCCATAAATATTCTTAAAGTAGAAATATATGCAGGGAATTTCAAAGAACAAACATCAAGCACTTTTGGTGCATAAGACCATATCTATGTGTGTATGAATATGTTAAATATACATCAAAAATCTCCCAAAGTCTACATAAGAAATGATTGGTAGTATTTCTCTGTGGGAAGTGAGACTGGGAGTTTTAAGGGGGAAGAGCTCAGGAAGGGAGATTTTAACTTTCATTTTATTCCCTCCTGTAATGTTTAAGCTTTTAACAATGTACATATATTATTACATAATTCAAAAAATAATTTAGAAGACAAACAAATTATCTCAAACATCAGCAAGAGGTAATATATCTTTTCCAGTATATGAAAGTAATTAATCCGTGCTCCTTTTCTCACAAAGACTGAATGATCTATGAAACTTAAAAGTATAAAAATTACCAAAAATAATTCATTTCTAACAGGAGATTAAAATGGCAATAAATGATTTTTTAACAATGCCTTGTAGGTACATGATGCCTTTGGGCTAATGACTAACATTTGTATTGCAAATAGTACAAAATATCCTCAACATATGGTCCTTAAGATGTAATCAACCACTATTACTATTACCACCACCATTTTCATAATGATGACGACTACAAACACCTTAGAAAAAATGGAAACACTTTCAGGATAGGGAACAGGATCATTCTTATGTGTCTTCATATCTCCGTTGCATACCACAATGCTTAGCACATGATAGATTTTTAATAATTAGTTGTGTAATAACTAAACAAATGAATAAATTTTAAAATGAATGAATAAATGATACAGAAGCATACCAATTCAATACTTGCTCCAAACTCTCAGTGACCATACTGGAGATGGTCCACTCTTTCATCCTCAGCTCCATCTTGCTTAGAGAACCTGCTTCTTAGAGTAAATCTTCTCTGCTAACTGGCCAGGGGCTCCTACCTTTGCTCTAGGTTGATGGGACCAGAAGTGGAGACTGACATGAGCTAAGCTCCTAGATTCTCTTATTTGTCATTTGCTTCTTTCTATTGGACACTTGAACAAGAAAGCTAAATTTGGGTCATGTGAAAATGGAGGAACAAAAGTCAGTATCCAGAGGTGGAGAGGAACATATCTAAAACTCAAGAGAAAAGAGGTGAGTCCCCTCATGAGGCTCAACTACAATTAGCCTGGGTTTTCTGAGCCACCACTATAGTCTTCCAAAAATTAATTTTTTCAAACTTTATTTATTTTAAATGAGTTTCTGTTCCATGCAAATAAGCATTGAGACTCCCCGTACAACAACTACCTATAGAATTTTGACTACATGTTCTTGCTTCTCCCACTATTAATACAGATGAATGATAAATATCTATATCTAAAGCCAATCCCTCTACTTGTGCACTGGATCACATTCCTTCTCGCCTACTCTGGGAAATGTAATCCAGCAATTCATCCCTTTCCTGACTACATCAACAATTTTTAGCTATCTACTGGATTAATCTTTTCAGGATGTACAAAGTAGCTGTTATTTTCTCTCATCTTAAAACAAAGCAAAACCTCTGTTGAGCCAGTGGTGTGATAGAGCTGGCTCATGCCAGCTTTCAAGAGCCCGTTGTGCACATCTGTTCTCAACTCTTTATTCAGTGAAATCAGCCATGACTGGGGGGTATTTACACTACTGAAGCTGGCAAAAGCTACAAATCAAACTTGTTTTTTTCCCAGAGAACCGGTTGTTAAGTACCTACCAGCATACCACTTTCTTGACCTCATGATCTTCACCAAGTATCATCCGTTGTCTTTGCTACCCTTTCCAGCAAAATATATAAAAAGAGTTGCGCATAAACATTTTCTCCATTTTTTTCACTTGAATCCATTACAATCAAGCTTCTGTCCCTAATACTCCATGGAAACTGCTCTTATGAAGGTCTCCAATGACTTCTGCATTGCTAAATCCAGTGGTCAGTGCTCAGTCCTCATATGACTTCATCTATCAGCAACATTTGACCCAGCTGATCATTCCTCTCCTCCCTCACGGGTCATTTCTTCTGTCTCCTTTGTATGTTCTTCCTCTTTGCTCTGACCTCTTAGTGTCAGAGCGCTCCAAGGCTCATTCATTGGGCCTATTCTCTTCTCCATCTACACCCGCTCCCTTGATGCCTACTTTCAGACTCATGGCTTCAAATACCATCTAGAAGCTCGTGGCTCCTCAATCTGTATCTCCAGCCTCGACCTTTCTCTTGAATTCCACACTTTTAGATCCAACTGACTACACCTCCATTTGGATATCGAAAAGATATCTCTAACTCAGCAAGTTCAAAACTGCACTTTTAATCTTCCTTCCCAAAACCGTTTCACCAGCAATCATACGTCTAAGACAATAGCAATACCACCTTTCCAGTGGCTCGAGCCAAAAACCTTGGAGTTATCTTTGATTTCCTTCTTACTCTCACACTCCACACCCAGTCCATTAGGAAATCTTCTTGGATCTACCTTCAAACTAGCTCCGAAATGTGCCATTTCTCACCCTACTCCATTACTGCTAACCTGGTTCAAACCTATAGCCTGGATTATTCTAAGAGTCTCCGGTAAAGCCCTGCACTGTACTGTTACCACAGTGCCCATATTGTTAAAAAGCCAAATGACCCCTTCAAAAGTAAAATCAGAAGGTGTCACCTCTCTGCTCAAAACCCTTGGATTACATCCTAGTTTGCTCAGAGTAAAGGTCAGAACCCAGATAATGGCCTACAGGCCCTTCATGATCTAGCCTCCTGTTAACTTCCTGAACCATCTCCTAGTTATCTCCCTCTCACTCATCCGTTGCTGACCACACTGAGGCTGCACCTTGAATATGCTAGACATGCTTCTGCCTTCAGGCTTTTGCTCTACCTGTTTGCTTTGCCTGAAACTGTCTTCTCCCATCTATGAACTTGGCTGACTGCCTTACTGCCTTCCAGTTTTTCCTCAAATCTTCCCTATTCAATATATTGCAATTTATCCACCAAACCTCTACCCTCAGCACCCTGTTCTTTTTCCATTTTTTATTGCACTTACTACATCTTAATCTACTTTATAATCTACTAATTTAGTATGTTTATTGTCTGCCTTTCCTCATAGAACATAAACTTCATGAGGGCAAGGATTATTGTCTGGTTTGCTGATGACCCAAGTATTTAAGGTGGTCTAGCTCCTAGTAAATTCTCAATAAATATTTATTGAAAACAAGTTAATAAATGAACAGCAAAGAGCATGTGGCAAAGACCTTACTGCATTATCACACAGAAATAAATCTGTGGTTATAAAAATTAGAAGTTTTAGAATTGTTTCCCTAATGAAATTTTTGCTTCTACAGTTTTCTGGTTGAAATTTAAAATTTACAGAAGAAATGCAGCAGTATACCCACAACTGTACCTAAACCTCTCTCATATCTGGGACTCAAATCCTGGCTCATATAAGAGTTCACAGCTCCTATAGGAGTTGTGCATTTATCAGTGGTGACACAAATGTGCCCGTGTAGTATTTTGTACATATGGTGTTAACTTTTATGCTTTAATATATATGTGCAATATGTCTGAATTATACTTGCTCTAGGAACCATCACTTTTATTTTACTGACTTTTGTGTATTTAAAACCTCAGTCATAATACAGTATTGAATTAAAGTTTTTTTGGCTGTTTAATTTCCACAGAAGTAAGAAAAAGAATAATTGTTTTAACATTCAATTTTCTTCATGGCTTGTACAATGCAAAATCCTCCAAAGTTTAGGAAGTGCATGAGACCTAAATATTAGAAAATGGATGTGAAGTCCCCAAACATCTCTGAGTCAACTTCAAGGAGGTTTCTAACACATGCTTATTATGCCTAAGTCATCTAAGATATGTCCAATAAAAGAATAATGTGTGGAGCTATAAATATATTGATGAAATACACTCATTCAAACATGAATTAAAAACTTATTGTAGCCAAGGACACAGTCATTTCAAACTGAATCTTAATCTTCAATTTAATCGTATAGTTATGACAACACAAGAAAACATCTGAAAAAGAGTGCTTAATTAATTTTAAATGTCATACGCCCATTTAAACGAAGACAACAAAAAAGAGTGAACACAAATATAAGGAGGCTAAAAAACTTAATTTAAAGAAAACGTAAGAATCTCCAACACAAAAGAATAAAAATTAAGAGTATGTATTATGAATATATCATGTTAATATAGTATTAACTAAATTAATAACTAGATTGGATAGCTTTTAAAAACCTATATAACTAGTTGATATGTAAATATTATATAAACCCATAGATATACCTAAGAAAGACTTCAAAAAATTTTGCAAACACATAAAGTGAAATATAATTCTACAAAATAAAAAGATCAATCAACTAAAACATCTTCAAATACTGCATGGATTGTATTCAAGCTTACTTCCATCTATATTTATCAGAAATTTTATCATAATTGAACTACATCACATTCTTGGCCTATGGACATGAAGAAATAGGGCCCAGGCTATAACTAAAGACAACTATTATTGGCAGGGCAGTGGCATGGCCCAGATTTTCTAAAAAAGTTTTAATTTCAAATATTCTCTCCTTACTTACCAGTTCAAACATGAAGTTTGAAAATTCTCTTTGCCTATTGTAATTCTAAATTTATAAAAATTAAGAAACAATTTGAATTAACATATATCCATCCAAAAAAATAAGATTTTAGGGAGAACATATTATTAACCCTTTAATTCAATACTTTTTTTTTTAGTACTTTGGCATCATCATTTGTATATAAATAATGTACTAGTAATAACCAATTCTTGTCTTTTTGATCTGGAGGATCTCTACTTGAAAAATCTTATTAGCTGCAAGTTTTACTGAGTGAAAATAAACTGTATTTTTTTAAATTTCACAATTTATTGGTTTATAAAACCTAGACAGTTACTTAACCAAATAACAAATACCTAAGTAGGCTGCTTGAAATCCTGTTCACTTATACACTCAGTCAGGTCCAATAACCATAGAATCACTTGCCTTTGCTAGAGGTAAAGGACTCCCCCAGAGAGGAACAGTTTTTCTAGAACTTTCTGCATGGGTCCACTTTGATATTACTTACAACTCTCCTTTGAGAATTTCCTAACAGCAAATAAACACAAAGAACAACCAAAACATCAGGGAAAGATTGACCCTAAAGGCAGGACTGTCCTAGTTGTTCAGCTTTACTTGTACCCCAGTGGGCGAGAAACCAAAAGAGTGTGCTGTAATTACTTGTCTATCAGCTCAGAAGCCAGCACAGGAAGAAGGTGAGCAGACCATAAGGTGAAGTGGGATGATGGGGAAGACCAGCCAGGAGCCTAGGAATCAAATGCCCCCCTCTCTCTTCTGTGGTTATTGATGCATAGATGTTTGTGCAGCTCACCCCTGCTTACCATCTTGCTTTCATTTCTCACTTTTTTTTTTTAATCTCCATAATTATCTGCTAACTTCCTATTAACATCTATCAGAAAACCTGGCTCCAGTTTTGACCAGCCTACGGGCATTAGGTTGAATTGGGTCATGGAAAATATGAAATAACTGATCTAGTTTCCACAAAGTCTTTCATGGACTGAATGGAAATTATTCAGAAAGCACTGAAGGAGATAAATATTCATATTTTGTCTTTCTGTCTGTATTTCTCTCTTTCATGGTCTCTTCATATTTGTTTTTGATGGGAATCTGTATCTCTAAGGAAAGTTTAAAAAAAAAAAAAAGAAACTGCAGCCAGTACCTGAATTATCTTAAGCTAATGATAATATGCCAGACAGAGGGTATGAATGGGTCGAGATTTATAATTTTCAATGAATATTTTCAAAGTTTCTCTGTATCATCTATGCTGTCTTCTGGTTAATATAATTTTTTTTAAAGTCACCTTCAAGGTTGAAATATGACATGTTTCTGATGAGGAAAGCAGAAAGAGAGAAAACAAAGGAGGCAAAAAATAAATAAAATCAGTCTTAACAAATACTTTATATTTATTCAACAATTATTCATTTGCTCCAAAAATTATTGCGTGCCTACCATGTGCTAGGGAACAGAAAAGTAAATAAGTTCCTGCCTTCATATTATAGTATTGAGACAGACAATATACCATAAAAATCAATTAAAAGTGATAGCTGCTGTGTAGAAAAGCAAGGCTGGGAAAGAGAGTAGAGTGGGGTGAGGTTTCAGTGGGGTGGGCCAGGATGTTCTCTCTGAGCTGGTGACCTGGGGGCAGTACAGCGAATAAAGGGAGGAAGCAAGTCCTGTACCTGGCTATCTGTGGGGGATGAAGGCATTCCAGGAAGTGGGAGCAGCAACGATAAAGGCTGTGCCACAAGGGGTCTGAAGAGCTGCAAAGAAACCAGTGGGACGGAGCACTGGGTTTGATGGGCTGTGAGACAAGCAATGAGGCTGGAGAAAGAATCAGGGGCCAAATCATATGGGGCCTTAGGGGCCCTGATAGGTCTTTGAATTTATTCTAAGTGTGATAGAAACTCATTGGAAGATGTGCCATTATTTGATCTACCCTTTTGAAACTTCATTGGTTTGTTGGGTTGAGAATGCATTGTAAGGGGCCAAGAGTGGAAGCAGGAAAACCAGTTGTGGGTCTAACGCAGGAGGACATCCCAGAGACGATGGTGACTAAGACTAGAAATGGGAAGTCGGGGACTGGAAAGAAGGGTCAACTTTGGGATACACCTTGAAGGTAGAGCCAGCACAGATTGCTGATAGGGCTGGATGTGTGAAAGACAGAGAGGAGTCGGGGATGAATCAAGAAATTTGGGCTGAGCAACTGAATGATGGTGATGTTAATACTCACTGAGATGAAGAACGCTGCGGGGAGGAGAGGTTTGCAGAGTTGAAGCTAAATGAAACCAAGTGTTCTGTGTTAAACAGGTTAACATGGAGATGCCTATTAAATGAGGATAAGCAGTGGGAGCTTGGAAGAGGCAGGTGCTAGAGATAAACACTTGGGGTCATCAGCACGTAGAGGGCATCTAAGCCAGGGGAGTAAAGTGTGGTGGCCTCAAGAGTGCGGGTCCAGAGAATGACACGTAGGAAGACTGGGCCCTGGAACACACCGGGATGGCAAGGTGGCAACGAGGAGGAAGAGGAGGATCCAGCAAAGAAAGCTCAGGAGACAGAAATGAGGTAGGAGGGAAACCAGAGATGCGATGTCCAGGAATACTAGCCACGAAAGTGTTCCAAGCGTATCAAATGCTGTTGCGATGGCAAAGATGAGGATTGGAAGTTACAATAGAGAGACAAGTATAAAAGCCTGAGCGGAGTGTGGTCAAGAAAGAGGAAGAGGCAAGTGTGCAGAGAAAACCAGTACCTTAGCAACAGCCTCTTGCCAAATTAGCAAAGTTATCGCCTGGAATTGTGTTTCAGGTTTTTCCTCAGCTCTTAGCTGCTTAGTTTTCAGCCTGGCCTCCAGTCATTTTAGTATTGAACTCCTGAGTTCAGTGTTTGGTGCTGCAGTTCGAGCTTCTTTTTGAGCAGTTTAAGTAAGAAAAAAGAGAAGGCAGAAAGCATGCAGGCACTTCCATTTAGGATTCTTCTATAAACCTAACTTGTTTGCATTATATTATGTTAATTATCTGATGTTAATATTTATGTAGTTTTTTTTTCTCTATATTCGCCTAAGAGAAGAAGTTAAAGAACTACAAAGCATTCAAATGACAGAATTTTTTAAAGCCTATGTTGGAATTAACGAGTGTTTAGTTAAATAGAAGTAGGCTTTGAGGACATCAGGTGTCTGAGATCATTTTGAAAGAGTAGCAGGAAAGTGATAGACTTAATGTGATTGCTGCGATTTTTCTTTTATTTTTCCTTTCCTTCTCTTACCACAAAACAAAATGAACCATTACACAGACAGATGAAAAGTATACTCTCATACCCCAAAGAATTTTCCAGCTGTTTTCCTATTTCTTTTTGAACTTTATCCTTTCCTCAGTGTACCTCTTATTGACTTTAACAAGAATGTTATGAATAAGAATTACAGGACAATATTAAAGGAAAAAATACTTGAAACAATGAGCAAAACAGTTTCACTTTAATGTATTTGCATGTATCCAAATTTTTCTCCATATCAAGATCAAGATCCAACTGAAATAAATCTCCATTGAGACCTTCCCAATCCCCTCCTCTTGGAATAAATTTCTCTCACCTGTAAATTTTAATAATATTTTATCTGTAAATCTCATGTTTTTCATTCATCCAACAAATACTCACTGAGTGCTTATTATGGGCTGGCACTCCTCTAGGTGCTTCAGATGTATCAGCAAACAAAAAGATCCCTGCCTTATAGAGCTGAGATTCTAGCAAGGAACAGACCACAAACAACAGACATCATAAACAAATCATCACCTAGTGTATAGAAGGTGATCAATTCTGCGGTAAATGTAAATGAAATGTAAATGTAAAGCATGATGAACAAATGTAAAGCATTTCATGATGATGAAATGTAAAGCAGAGGAACAAGGTGCAGGGGGTTCCAATTTTTAATACAGTGATTAAAGTAGGGCTTACTAAGAAGGTGAAATCTTAGCAAAAACCAGAGGATTTGAAGGAGGGGAGGGAGTCAGCAACATGGATATATGGGGAAGAGCATTCCAGGCAGCAGGAGAAGCCAGTGGAAAGCGCTAGAAGGAATACACCTGGCGTTTTTAAAGAAAGCAAAGAGACCAGAGTGGCTTGAGGGATGTGAGGGAGGGAAAGAACAGTAGGAGATGGGGCAGATGCTCATGGGGTGAGGGTTTGAAGGGCAGATTATGGCAGTGAAATGGAAGCTATTACAGAGTTCTGAACTGAGGAGTGCCACGACCTGACACTGAATTCAAAAGGACCCTCTCGCTGCTGTGTTGAGGATATCTGGGCTGGATTGGGGATGGGGGCGAAATACGAGTAGCAAAAGCAATTAGCAGACCCCGCAGTTACCAAACAAGAAATGGTATTGACTCATACTCAGTGAGGACAGTGGAGCTGATAAGAAGTGGTTGGAGTCTTTTAGCATTGCTTTTTTAAACTTTTCTCATATATATGTGCATATCTCATCACCACTTCTAAACTCTACACTCCTTGAAACCAGGATTTGGGTTCATGCTTACATTTCCAACAAGGGGTGCTCAGTCATATGTTTAATGGCTAAACAAATGAAAGGTCACTAGACAAAGAATCTAACTTATCCATCTCTATGGCACACCCTGAATTTCAAGGCATATTTATGAATGGACAATAGCACCACCAAGAGCATCAATTTTGAATAAGAATTGCAGAAAAAAAATCTGCACACTGCGTAACTGATGGCAAATAATATAAAGGGAAAGATGTGTTCATACATGTGAGCTTTACTTAATTGCTTACAAGTTTCTAGAAGTAATCTACTGCTACTGCATTTTCTCTGCTTTCTCCTTAAGGTAAAATAGTAGCCAAGGGAGAAAGAAATTTCTACAGAATACAGGTTCACGGTAGGTTTTGTCTTGGAAATATTTATCATTACAAGAGCCAGTCAAATGACATTCCATAATGCTAACCCTTAGTGTAGTTAACACTGCAGGGAAGAAATCTATCTCTGTCTTCAAATTCCATTATACATAATAATAAAAAAGAAAACAACAAATACATGTAAAATAAATAACTTCTCCAATACATACATATTTGGCATTACAATAGCCAACCGATGCAATCGTTTGGCATTAAATCAAGTTTCTGAAACTTCAATGTAGCAAGAGGGAAATTCCTTCAGACAAAAGGATACACAATGATGTCCATTCATAGTTACAGAATATAGCTAAAGAACTTTTCTTTTTAAATAAAGTGATCCAGGTTTGAAAAACGCAACATCTAATTTGGGTATAGAGTTCAAGAAAAGCTGCTACAGATAATGTGGAAGTAATTTACTACATGTACATATGAAAAACTGGGAAGGGGGCAGATTTCCATCTCTCCCTTAAAATATGACATCAGAGAGTGGGTTCTAGGCTGCTACAATTCCTAACTGAGTCTGTAATCTGGAGGACTTCATCTCTCTCTAAAATATGTCCCCTAATTCCACTTTCTTTAGGAACCATGGAGAAGATTAACTTCAACTTATGATAAATCTAGTTGAAACATATCATCCTGAATTAAAGTTAATGCTTTGAGACAATGGTTCTTCCATATAATTATTTCACAACTATTTATTGAGCACAATATTTCCTGGCAAAATATACAGTCACTACCTTTGAGAAGTTCAAAGGAGGAAGAGAAACAAACAGGCAGTGAAACAGTTTGACAGTGCTCTGATAATGCTAGGCCCAAGGTGCTGTGGGCACCAGGGTGGGGACACCCTGACAAAAACAGGGGAGCTAGAGAACCTTCACCATCGTGTTTTGAAGGAGAAGCAAAGCTGGCCAGAGAAAGCAAAGCGAAGGCGAATTTTCAGTAGAGGGCAGGCATAATCCTGAGCTGATTTTTAGAACAATTGCCTCAACAACAGTGCCAAAGATAGACTGACAGAGGCGGGCAGGAGGCGGGAGGATCATCTCAGAGCCTTAAAGGATACAAGTTAGGAAATAATGAGGGTCTGATTATAGAAAATGACGGTGGGCATGGAAAGAAGGAGCAAGTTCAAAATATATTTAGGAAATAGGCCGTGAAAGTTGTGGTACTGATGGACTAGGGAGAATGAAGTAAAGTGAGGGGCTTAGGACAACTGTCAGCTCTCTAGGTGAGAGGCTGGGTGGATGGAAGGCTGTGCTCCAAGGTAAGGAATGCAGGAGTAAAAGCAAATAACAGCAGAGAGAATTCTTTTAAAAAATCAAAATAAAAGATCTGTCAGGATACATATTTGAGATTATGACTGAATTTATAAATATAAATCTGTGGTCTGAAGATATTCTACCCACTGAGCTTATCCAAAGTCATGAATAGTACAGAGATCACTGAGGAATACTTACACAAATTTCCTTCCTTTTCTCTGGTCTCCAGATGCAAAGTATTGATAAGATAGAAACTAGTAGACAGTATAGATTTTAAATATTTGTGTCTGGTGAATATTTACCAATTTTGGACCTTCTATTATGCAGTCAGAAGCATGGCTTCTTTTTTTAAAAATTTTTATTGGAGTATAGTTGATTTACAATGTTGTGTTAGTTTCAGGTGTACAGCAAAGTGAATCAGTTATACATACACATATATCCACTTTTTTTTTTTTTTTTTAGATTCTTTTCCCATATAGGCCATTACAGAGTATTGAGTAGGGTTCCCTGTGTTATACAGCAGGTTCTTATTTGTTATCTATCTTATATATAGTAGTGTGTATATGTCAGTCTCAATCTCCCAATTTATCCCTCCACCGCCATCCCCTGGTAACCGTAAGTTTGTTTTCTACATCCATGACTCTACTTCTGTTTTGCAAATAAGTTCATTTGTACCCTTTTTTTTTAAGATTCTACATATAAGCGATATCATATGATATTTGTCTTTCTGTGTCTGACTTACTTCACTCAGTATGACAATCTCTAGGCCCATCCATGTTGCTGCAAATGGCATTATATTGTTCTTTTTTATGGCTGAGTAATATTCCACTGTATATATGTACCACATCTTCATTATCCATTCCTCTGTTGATGGACATTTAGGTTGCTTCCATGTCCCGGCTATTGTAAATAGTGCTGCAATGAACATTGGGGTGCATGTATCTTTGCAAATTACAGTTTTCTCTGGGTATATGCCCAGGAGTGGGATTGCTGGGTCATATGCTAGTTCTATTTTTGGTTTTCTTAAGGAACCTGCATACTTTTCTCCATAGTGGTTATACCAAGCATGGCTTCTTCTTGAAAACTTTTCTTCTACTCTGTCTCCCACAACGAAATCTTAGCATACCATATTTTAGTGAACATTGATGTATAATGGAAAGCGGAGTAAAACAATAATAATTTTCTAAATATATGACTTTCCCTACAAGTTAACAGTGGTGACTTTTTCATCTGGGATCCTAATTTCAAATTAACTCACTCATTAAAATTCGCTCAATACACTGTGAAATTTCATTATTCAAGGACTTCCTTACCATAAAAAGAAGATGAAAAATCTCTCTCTGATTATTTGTCATTTTTGTGTTTGTATTTTCTCTTTTTTTTTTTTTTTCTGCTTCCAAATCTGCACTGGAACATCAACAGTGTCCATGAAATGAATCCCTTCTGCAAGCAGGACATCCTGAGTTATAAATATGATGTATCACTCTGCACAGCTCCCATTAAATAATTTCTACAGTTTCAATAGTAACAAAACTCTTGAATAATGCACCCTAGTATTGTCTATTTCAAGACCTTTAACACCAGAAACATCAATGAGAAAGCTTTATATCTTTATATTTCTACACTCATAATCGTAGACTACACAAGTATGATCCACCAATAGAATGCTTCCATTCCAAATCTACAGATTTTATCAACCTATTATAAAATAAGGAAGCCCTGTATGACCAGCAATAAAAAGCACTGTCTAAATCAATGTTTTCAAATTTCAGGTCGTGACCCATTTACGGATCATGAAATCAATTTGGTGAGTCACAGAATTTTTACAAAATTAAATAGAATTGATGGAGTAGATTATATCAGAATGCATTACATTTTATAAGAGCATGTGTGGTTTTGTGAAAGTTTTGTAAATATGTATGTACTAGATCCTAATGTAAATTATTTCTTACCAAAAGTCGCATTCAAAGAAATGTGAGAGTCACTGTTTAAATACCTTGTCCATGGGTGTTGTTAATAAATGTCAGGGGTTTGTAGCTCAAATATGAAGTGAAAATACATTTTATAAAATGGGAAGATTTATTTTTGTACAACACCCCTCGGAAAATCGGAAAATAAGCACTCACTTATTTCAAGCTGTCAAATATCTTACAGAATAATACCTAACAAATAGGATCAAAGGTTTCTCCCATACTGTGTTTTGTTACTAGGAATGATTGGTCCAACATCACTAAATAACAGATTTT
The DNA here is from genome assembly GCF_009873245.2 of Balaenoptera musculus. Taxonomy (NCBI): domain Eukaryota; kingdom Metazoa; phylum Chordata; class Mammalia; order Artiodactyla; family Balaenopteridae; genus Balaenoptera; species Balaenoptera musculus. Next base: position 40,991,409 of record NC_045797.1, read on the forward strand.
CACTTGCTCGATTTAGCCTTGCTACTTAATAGTAATTATGGACAGAAGTCTCATTCAGTTGCATTGATCTTATATTTAACTTTAGAATAAATTCAGAGCTTGAAACATAAAATGTACCGTATCAGTCTTTAACCCAGGAGGACCCTTAAAAGATAAGAAAGCAATTATAATCCTCATGAAAAACATACAAATGCATATGTCATCATTATTAACAACCTATGCACACACACCCAAACATGTTATTAGTATGTACAAACTTTAGGATATTCTACTGTGCTTAAAGAATAAGTAAAGAACAAAAATACAATTCTAATGATTTTGCTTCAGTGTAATTTTATGAGAAGTCTAGGAAACATAAAAGTTACATACAATGTTTTATTTATGCCACCAAGAATAAATTTTATCCATGGAGATGGTGAAAAACTTAGCTTAATATCACACCCAGTTATTCCTTGCTTGTGATTCCTTAATTTATATTTTTGCAAATAAGTTTTAGATCAGTTGTTATCAATAAAGTATCAGTCATGAGTTTTACGTTGAGATAGTTTAAACTTGAAATAGTCCTCTTGTGAGAGAGCTATAGTAAATACGACGTTCATATTTTATTTCATTCCTATCATTCCATTCCTTAGGTTCTTTATGGTGTTTTTAAAAATCCATAATATAATTCTATGAGAGTTAACATAATAGACTGTAACAGCTGTTATGGTCTATTGTGTAAATAAGTAATTACAGAATTTACAGACTATCATGTAAATATGTAATTATGGACTTTTTAAAATGTGCATTATTTACTCGATAGTCTATCGTTTACATATGTAATTACGGACTTTAAAACATGTATTATTTACTCAGTCTGTAACAGCTCCTTGGGACAGAGTCATTCTGGCCTATCGGGTAAACATGTAATTACAGAAATTTTTTAAATATGTATTATTTATCTGATAGTGCTGCTTACAGATTATCACATCCATACGTAATCACAGATCTTTAAAAAATGGTTATCATTACTTTGTATAATGCTTCTGCAAGTCAACTCAGAGACTTTCAGTTCATGGATCAGTTGTCCAAAACTATGCAGATTATCCAAAACTATCCATCATATAGAATATTTGCAAAGAATAGTGGTTTTCTGCAAGTCACCTAAGTAAATTTTCAAGTTTCCCCCCAAATGTTAAAGAACTGACCTCAAAAAGAGTAAGTCATTTGATAGAAAGGATGCTTTTATAATAGTCTCTAGCTCAAGGTTCTATATTTCATTTTTCCACAGTTATCTACATTACCATAATTATTTTGAAAAGCCAAAATTTCTTAGTATATTTGGTTTCTTTCAGGTAGGGTCTGGAATGCATTTCACCTATTTTCTTCTTTCATATTCAGTTATGAACATCTTAGGATGACGATTTAAACCACTTGCCAATTTCTGTGATGTAAATACTCCCACCAAGACTGATTTCAAGCTACCAGAGGGATATCACTTAACTCAGAGTGCCACTTAACAGCTGAACCATAATTGCTGGTTGTAGTCTATTTCACCACACCACTGCCTCTTAGGCCATTTCAAATTTCAATTATTGACTTGGGTACCTGAATCTTATTTGCCATAAACTCTGAAGCAGTCAGAAACAAAAGCCCAAGTGCTAAGGGCACCTCAGGGATTTAAAACTTAAAATTTAGTGACACACCCTCAATTAAGAGTCAGTTGTGACCTCTGTAGTGACCTCTTCCTTGGTTCAGAAGATGCCTCAACTCCCTCTTAAGTGTGTTGAGCAGTACTCTGAGGTTGAGGGGTGGGGAAGGCATTGTTCAGTGCATGGGATAGAAGACCAGTCTTGGGATGACTCAATACAATTGAGGTACACCTACGAAAATGGTTTGGCAAGAATGTTTTAGAGGTAATTTAAGTATCAGTTGGTGGTTAGGCTGGAGAACTTTAAGATCTCTTCTAATCCTGTGATTTTATGTTTTTGTAATTGAATAAATAAATGAGATAAATGTTAAATATATCACATTTCAAGAAGCCATCCATAGTTCCACAGTTGTATAGTAACACATTTAATTGCCATTTTTGACTGAGTAATAAGTTGTAAGCTCAGCTAGGCAACTCTGGAAGATGGACCTTTAAGCAAAATGCTGTAAAAATGAACTTCAGACACTGCTGATACCAAGACTAAGGACATTAAAGATGTGCCTTTTATTTTAATAACAAACTTAAACATTGTTCTGAATTGAAATTCAGAAACTGCAATTTTTTAAAACTTCCCTACTTGTTTACTCCAGTTTTTTTAAATCTCTGATTGAATATTCAAAGATAAATCATAAAGGTGCATAGTATAACCAGTGGTTATTAATTATTTCAAATACTCCTCATTTCAAATTTAGAGGAGACTACACTGATCCCCTTATAGAGTACAGACAAGGGATCCACGCACATATACGTGATTAATTCTCTCTACGATAGCGTTAAACACATCATACCGTGTGGTCAATATACTAGATTGCTAGGGTGAAAGAGCTTTCAGGGAATTTCCAACCAAAGGGAATGAGAGAGTATATACATTTGTCTAAGATGCTTATAAGATTTTGTTTCATTCACCACTCAAAACACCCTGTGGAAGACAGGACCTTCCATGGACACTAAATTTTAGTTGTGTGGAACTTAATCAAGACCTGACACCATGGGTTGCATACCTTCAGGGAGAGATTGTGTTCCACAATGTTTAAATCCCCATGTAGAGCAAAACACAAAATATACACTACATTAGAGTATCACATGGCTAATGACTGACTAGAGAGCATGTCAGGAAGAGGGCAGGTGCTGCCTGCCAGAGGCTGCAATTTAATATCCTGCTATAAAAGCAATAGGAGGCTCCTGTTCATCTGAAACCTAGAACAGTGACATAAAAATAATAAAAACAGTGAACAATTCAAAATTGGCATGTTACTCCTACTGGCTGTTTATGTGCCCGGATCTTCTACCATGCCAGAGTTGCAAACTGTGTCCAGTCCTCTGAAACAACTGGGCTCTTCTTATTTGTAAGGTGGAGTTTGGAGTAGTGAGGGATTTACTATATAGGAAATTCTGTTTTCTTTGCCTTAAAGAAATGGGTGTAATATATGTCTCAATGGTTATTTGAGGAACTCGCTTATTCTGGGTTTATTAAAAGGCTGAACTACGTAATTTTAAAGACTTCAACAGTTAACAACCTGAGGCATAGAAATGGGAAAGGTAAGTCGGAATTTATAAATGTTCATTTCATCCAGGTGCACCTCACTTTAAACAATAAATGCATCCCAGAAGTGAAGTGAAAATAAAATACTTATAAATCGAATCGTATTTTAAATTAACTAGGGATACGGTTACATAAAGGAAGCTTCAGCTGGTTCTTTGCTAATGTGGATGGCTGATTTGCAATTTGTCAGTTTCGGATAGATGAATTTTCACATGTTAAATTTTAAAGCAGAGTGCATATATATATTTATATATGTGTATATACTTGCAACTCTATGTCCTTTCAAATATTCTAAAAGTCATACAGTTAAGATCAAAATACAGTAAAGGCATACAGGAAAATACATGTTTAGCTTGATCCACATGAATTTTCTGGGTTTAAACAAACGTGGAATATTTGCTTGAACAAGGATGTGTTAGAAAATGAAAAACAAAGGTTTTCACGATTGCAGTTAGTTATCTGTGAAGTGGGAGTGCCAAGCAGTAAAACTCCGTGTCCACTTGGCTGCAACAATTAATATGGAGCTATTTTCAAGGTGGGATTACGGGCAATGGAACCTCTAGGGATGGGCTGTTTTGCCCATGCGTTAAATCCTCATTTTTGTGTGAACTTAATGAAAAGATTGCAATATGTTCTGTCAGTGGTTCCTAGAGCATGGCGATGTCTCTTTCTTTTTCCCCTGAGTAAATATAGTGCGATTTGTGCTGCATTTTATGGATGGAAATGTAAAGAAAGTTTGTGCTTTTAACTTTGTTTAAAAGTCCTAAAGATAGACTTAAAATCATGTAGGGAAATGCAGTTGGTCTAAGGATGTAGCATTGACTGGATACATAATCAGTACATTTGGAAACTTTGCTGTGTTTGGGGAAAACCTCTAACTTTGTAAAATACCAAGGAGAAAGACGAGTTTTTCTATAGCATTTTAAATTAAGCAGTAGCTATTTTCAATAGAAGCTTGTTGGTCTGCTCTAAAAAAGTTTTTATTTATTATTCTAACTAATTTGAATTCACAAGTGTGATGTGCTCCAGCCAGGATAAAGACTGGCTATGCACAGAAATGTTCAGATGTTGTAATACAGTCAAGTGCATGCTTATCTCATTTTGATAAAAGAGACTGTTTTTAGGATAGCAAACAAATGCACAGTACTAAGTAACAAAAAGCCCAGAGCAGAATGGAAAGGCGCAGAAACCAACAGGTCCCTCACAGTTACTATACATGCCAGTAGGTATCCAGTCAGCTTTCAGGCTCCCCTAGCAAACCCTCCATACCCTAGGTACATCAGTTAGGAGGGCCTCTTAGAGCTGAACTGATACTCAGATATCTCTTTGAAGTCAAGGGTCACCCAGAGATACCCATGTAGTCAGCTCCTTCCCTCCACCCCTCCTCAATCCAGGGCTGAGATAGAACAAAACCTGTTTTCCTACAGGGTTGTTGAAGAGCACATCACCTTGGGATTCCTGGGACTACAAAATATTCAGGGTCCTAGCAACAACTTAGAGAGGTTCGTCAAAATTAGCGCCAGTGACTCAGCTACCTAATCCCTGAATACGTTCCTTACCTACAACCCAGGCCTCAGAAGTTGTGGAATCTAAACAGGTCTTGATTCAGCAGGCCAAAGTTTGTTTTTAACACCATAAAATTCTTAGGATGAAAGGGGATCTTAGAGATAATTTGGTCAAATCCCTTCACTTTAAAGTTATGAAAGCTAAGGCCCAGAAAATTGACATGATTTGGCACAGCTGATTAGCGACCCAGCCATAGGTAGACCTTCATTCCAAGGGAAAGGAAGTAACATTTATTAAGCTAAGTGTAAGGTAACACATGTTATCTTATTTAACCCTCACAAATCCCTAAGAGGTACTCATCTTTATCATCCCCATTCACAGAGTAAAGCAAGTGAGATTTAGAAGAGTGACTAACTTGCCCCAAATCATATATTTTTAGGGCAATTTGCTGCAGATCCCATTCACCAAATGGCCATTTACCAAATGATGAATTTGAAGAAGGGCCAATTTGCTGAATTTACCAAGAACTTGTTTCTTTAAACTTTTACTTTTACAGCAATTAATATTATCCATAGTCATTAAAGCTTTGAAGATTATTTTTAAAGTTGACTATTTTAATTTTGTTGTCATGGCAACATTTTTTAGGAATTTGAATTCACTTTGTATTGGTGATTAGTATATGTCAAATTTGAGGTCCTAATCACATGGTCTGTTATAAAATCCCTTCTGGGCATTCCTACTTTTTTTCTACTGCTTATAATAATGGTATTGCCTTTCATCTTGAATCTTCCTACAAACTAGTACCAAGTCAACATAACAAAGAGACAGAAGGCATAACCTTTCTGCATTTTAAAAAATGTCTAGCAAATTGAGTTGCATAGGCTAGTTTAACAGCCCTAAATGATATTTTAAATGTTTAGTTTAATATTTAGTCTTAATTCTAGTTTTTTTTAATTTTAATTTGCCCTAGCCATTTAAGCCCAGCAGCTCTGCAGCACATTCATTGGTCCAAATAAGCTGTCATTGCCTGTATGTTTCACATTTTGGACACTTTTTAAATGTTTAGGATATATTTCATGTAATCCATTTGATTTATCCAGTTAGTAAATCTATGAGTCAAAAAAATACAAAAGAGCATGGGCCAGATTAAAAATGACAGAAACTTACCGTGTCCTTATGATTTATAAAAGTCCTTGATTTTAAGACAAGCACAACACTGTGACTTGAAATACAGTAATTATAATTCCAGAAGTCAGAGATCAATACTCTGAGGAAACCTGGAGCACACTAAATTTTAGTCAGTGCCTATCAACTAGTTAACATAAAATAGCTGCAGCAAAAATGAAAACTAAAAAGAATTCAAACCAAACTAAACTAAAACTAAAACTTTAAAATATCCCCAGAGTTGCTGCAGTCACTTTATACAACAGGATTTGACATAAACTTTAGGAAAGCTTAATAGAAGGAAAGTATTGATAATCAATGATTTGGCCAATTGGTCATTTCATGAATTGCTCAATAGGGGAAGTGGATTTTGGTGAATTGACTTTCAGAGAGGTTATTTTTGGAGAAATAACAATTCAAGGAATGAGTGCTTCTTCAGAAAGTTGTTTTTTGGTGAATTGACCTGCTTCTGACCACCAGAGAGTAAGCCATGGAAACCTTTCTGCTGACTTCAAAACTCAAATTCTAGCCTCTTTACATAGTCTTTCTAATTAACTACATAACCACTGGCTAAAGAATGGAAAGGTTTTTGAAGTTCTCAAAATCCAGAGAAAACAAACATGGACTGAAAGTTTTAGACCACTGAAGAAGTTTCTTTAAATGTATTAAAATAAGTATACTGAATAAAATCTCATAGTTGAGTTCAATACAAATCTTGTACTACATGTCCCAGTAGAAGAGTGAGACACAGTGATTTTGACTTGCCTAGTGAGAAAGAGCTTTCCCTGATACCAAGAACCTTAATTTAAGCAAGACTCAAACATTTGTATTCATATCACGTGGATCTGTCTGGCCACAGTTAATTTGAGCATGTCACTTTATTCCCTGTACAGAAGATCTAAAGCTTTAAGGCAGATTCAGGAAGCCTTTTTTTCTTAAAACACAAACACTTACACAACGCTCTCATTAACTGGAACTTTCACATCTGCACTGAAGTGAAAATAGGACCTAAAGCTCTGTCCTACCTAGTGTATGTCAAATAGCACAGCTTAAAGAGGGTATATTTGACAATGGCATTTTATTCAGGCATTAGAGGGAAAGAGTTGGACAAGTCATAAACCTGCATAGCCACGAAATAAAAATAACTGCGGTGACGTTTAAAAGGTATTCTAAAATGAAAATTTTAAAAATATTCAATAAAGGCAAAATTTTGCTTGTTACTCATTTGACTTTACTGCAGTTTGTCACCACCATTGAAAAGGTGTGTCTCTACAGCTTTAAAGGTAAAACCATTCCCAAGTCATCTGGAGCCACAGATGGACTTGGGAGTGTGTTTACCACGGTGGAAGAGAAAAACAATTATTTGCTGGCATCTTCAGGTTGGGATAATCTAGCCAGTTCTGCCCACAGAAATCTAATGTGAGTCATACATAATTTTAAATTTTCTAGTGGCTACATTTTAAAAGGCGAAATTATTTTAAAAATATATTTTCTTTAACCCCCAATGTATCCAAAATATTGGCATTTCAACATGTAATCAATATAAAATGTTATTGAGATATTACAATTTTTTGGTAATAAGTCTTCAAAATCAGTGTGTATTTCACACTCACCACACAACTCAATTTGGACTAACCGCATTTTAAGCACTCAATAGCCACTTGTGGCTGGTAGTTACTCTATTGGATGGCACAGGTCTCGACCTTATTTGAAAAGGGAAAGGTCTTATTTGAAAAGGGAAGGTCCTTGAAGGTACTGGAATTGGGTGATTCTGTCTGGATTGGACAGGCCTGCGATTTACTGTCGATATTGAACATCGGAGATCTTGTAATTGGGCCAAAAAGAGCCCAGTTACAAGATCTCCAAACTCTATGCTGTAATGGACTCCCCAGGGAAGGTGCAATTAATATTTCCAAATTTTAAAATGTTTGGGCTGTTCCCTGGTTTTCTAAGTATTTTCCTTAACATCTAGAGCCAGGTGGATACGAAATACAGGAACCCTCTTCCCTTCCCTGCACCCCACCTCAAGTCACTCTAAGTGTTCTACTACATTTCCCTCCACTGGATTATCAAGAGCAGCCATTCCCAAGTATAGTTTTCTTTCTATTTTGACACACAAGATAGAGGTACCTTGAGCCTTAAAGTGGGCTGCTCCATCTCCTTGTAATGCCCTTTGAACAGTGCTGCCTGAACCCCTACACCTCCAACACCTGGCTGACCCCAGGTTACTATCTAGAGTCAACTTTGCTTTCATTTGCTCTTAAAACCTCAAGACCGCCCCAAAGACCATCCTAGACTACCCCCCAAAACCCAGACCCAAAGTTCTTTCTCCCTGTTCCCACACTGAATGCTCTTATGCCACAATATTTCCATCGTGGCCCTTATCCCGCAGTATTATCACATCTGTTTATTGTCCCTCTCTTGTCGCCAACTAGACGGTGAGCTCCTAGGAAGTATCTCACTTACCTCTGTGGTTACAGTGCCTAGTACAAAGCAGGTACTCAATAAAGGCTCATAAAGATGAAATGTTGAACAGTACATAGAAAGTATAATCAAGGTCATTTACTCAAAGAATAAATTGTTTAATAAAAGTATATGTCTAACACATTTTACAGCAAAAAGGAAGCTAAAATTCAACAAATATAGTTATCTTCCAAGTTCCAGGTATTGTGCTAAATGTTGAGGCTATAGAAATATCCATAAATGAAACTCCAGACTCTCAAAGACGCTGGTTAAGCGGTGGCTAAGATGAAGGCTTCTCAGGAACGTGAATACCAATCACCTGGGGAAGTTGTTAAAAAAGCAGACTCTGATTCAGGAGGCCAGGGGTATGGCCTGAGGTTCTGCATTTGTAGCAAGCTCTCAGGTGATGCTGCTGGGTCACACTGTAAGTAGGAAAGGACTATGGCCTAGGAGTCAGGAGACCTGAAATTTAGCTCTGACTCCTGCTTTATGGGTATTAGTTATTCCTCTTAATACTGCCAGATCTGCTTGCTCAACTCTTAAATTTCCTGAGAGAGGAGAGCAGATGACTTCTAAATTATCTAAAAACTCTGCGGTCCACACCATCCATGCTTTCTCAGCCTGCGGAAGATGATAGGGACTAGAGCAGTGATTTGCAGCTTTGTCTGCTCCTTAGATCACCTGGTGCTAATTTCAGAACGCTGATGCCCAGAACACAGCCCAAACCTATTACCTTGGAATCTCTGCCTACGGGGCCCAGACATCTGTATTTTTCAACTCCCAGGACTGAGAACTACTAAAGAATGTTACTTGCAATATGTGTTGATTATCAACTCAATAGATTGGTGTTAATGAGGTCTGAGATAAGCAAAGGATGGTCCCCTGCCAGATACCTTTATTCTTTTCTGTTGGCAATACTGTGATGCCATTCTTGGTCCAAAGAGCCAGATTAAAGTCATTGTGAAATATGATTTCCAACACTAAAAAGGCAACACGAAACACGGGCCTTGATGTGTACAACTGTGCACAGAAGAAAAGCTTTGCTAATATCTTAAGGAATCATCAGCCAAGCTGCCCAGCTTTTTGCAATCACCCCCTTGATTCATGAGATCAAATGAAAACAGGGACCTTTTTTTTCTATGAAAAATAGAAAAACCAGCATCCATTGGACTAGACATTTTGCCTTGCAAGTGCAGTCATATCCAAAGTTCTTTTTAAATTAGTTTTTAAGTTTGAAAATTTTAAATGAAAAAGTCCAAACAGTTTTTAACTGTACTTCAGTTTTCAAAAAGGAAAAGATTCTTTGTAATTCTCACCCCCATCTCTTTGGGCTAGGTTAAGAAGAGAAGGAAATCATCCAAACTTCTAGTCTATACTTTTAAGGTAATTTCGTTTCAAACTTTTCAGTATCTTTAACTTTTTTTTAAATTTGCTTGCTTGAAGTAAGAAAGAATTAAGTTCATTTATCATTCAACTGAAGTAATGAATTGCTTTGTAGCACAGCAGTAGAATGTCACTAAAATACTGATTTTCCCCCCTGTATTAGTTTTCACTTTGGTCAAAATAAGCTACTCAGACTTTTCCAAAAAAAGATTTATGTTTAACAAATATATCAACAAATAGCTAAAGAGTACATACAATAACCCAAACATGCTAGGATTTCAGAGGCAAAAGTATATGATGTCCTGTTATCTTTAAGTGGCCATGAACCTGCCTGAGAAGATTAAACTTATATTCTATGAAAAGATAGTTAAAATTATGGGCAAAAATAATAAACGCTAAAATAGTAGCTTTAAAGAGTTCAGAGAAGAGAGATTCCTCACTTCCAGCTGGGTTAGTCTAATAGAAGGCTTAAATAGAGAGAGGAAGGGTTTCACCTGAACCTTGAAGGATGGGCAGGGATTAGATCATTAGCCCAGAAAAAGAAACTCTGTGACCAAGAACATGAAGAAAGGAAAGCATAAGATGTATCCCCAAATAGTAATGAGGCAAGTACGGAGAGTAATGAGACAAGAGTGTTTGAGCTGGGTCAGGCAAAAAGTTTCATATCATCCAGGCTTAGATCCCAAGGATTAAGGACTATGGACAAAGCCAAAACACAGGTAAATTGGGCTAGTTCTCCTGCTCTCCAGGGACAGGGTAAAGTTGATAAACATTTATTGAGGTAAGTATAATACTTGACAAAGATAAGTTAATATAGGGCCAAAATGGAAGTACCTGAAGGCTAGACTGAGGATTTTTCATTTAAAATTTTCCTATAGGTAATGGGAAATCGATGAAGACTTTTGCTTACTTGCTTATCTAAGTAACACAATAAAAGGCATGTTTTCAGGAAGACAAACTTTGAAGCCATATATATAGCACAGGTTGGGGAGGAAGAAAACTTGAGGTGGAAAGAACAAACTAGTAGAGTGATTTAGAGAAACTGATCTGAATCGTAGCAATAGAAAGAGGAAAGTGTCAGAGAAATTAAGGAGGAATAATAAAAAGTAGAACTTGGTGATAGATTAAATCTGAGAGGTACCCGCGGAAACCCCACCCATAAACTCCTGGCACTCACTTCTTCACACTGAAGCCTGCTTGCTGGGAACACCTGTGAACTCTGCTTCAGGTCTTCAGCCTGGATGGGCGAATATACTTGGCCCAAGTGCAGGACAAGCCAGAAGTGCCAGAGACATAATGCCCTTAGAAGCAGCCTGAACCAATAAAGACAGGGATTTGGAGGATAGAGCTGCTGATTAAGAATAACTCACCCCTCCATTAGAGTGACTCTGAGTTCTACACTATCCCTCAGAATTACCCCAATGGGATTAAACTTTAATTTCCCAGTGGCAACTTGCTTAATAACACACCATCTCTTGTCTTTTTTTAATCCCTTATCTCCTTTCCCCACTCCCTTATCAGCATTTCTTGGTATCACTCCCATATAAACTTGTGGCACTGGGATCCTTGCCTTGGCATCTGCTTCTAGAGGAATCTAAATTAACAGTTAGAAAGAAGAGTAGAATTAAAAATAAGGCAGAATAATGGCCCCCCAAAGATGTCCACATCCTGATCCTTGGAATCTGTGAATGCGATACCTTCTATGGCAAAAGGGACTTTGTAAATGCCATTAAGGTTAATTAAAGACTGTGAGACAGGTGTGCCCAATCAAATCACATGGATCCTTAAAAGCAGAGAACTGTGCCCGGGTGTGATTAGAGGGAGATGTGACTGTGGAAGAATGGTCAGGAAGATGCAACATCTCTGGCTTTGAAGATGGAGGAAGGGGGTCATGATCCAAGGAATGTGAGTGGCCTCTAGAAGTTGGAAAGGGCAAGGATATGGATTTTCCCCCAGAGTCCTTAGTAAGGAATGCAACCATGCTGACACCTTGATTTTAGCCCAGTGAGACCTCTGTCAGAGTTCTGACCTACAGAACTATAAAGATGATAAATCCGTGTTGTCTTAAGCCATGAAGTTTGTAGTAATTTTTTATAACAGCGATAGAAAACAAATACATTGTCCTTAAGTTACAGACTACAAAAACTTGAGGCAGTCATAAAAAGTGAAATGAAACAGAAGACTGAGTTTTCAGGATAGGATATGTTGGTCTAAATGTTCAATATGTTGAGTCCTGTGTGTGTTCTTGATAGCACGATATTCGTAGAGATCCACAGAACCTCTTGTATATAGGCAACATCATTCTTCAGCTAATTATGAGCATGAGAAGCATGTTTGATATTTGTTGTGTTTTATTTTGTTTTAGCCAGGGAGTTGTCTCTTAATCAGTTCTGTTAAATCATGTGTGATGCCCTCAAGAAGATACAATTTTCAAAATGCATTGGTATAGAGGAAACTATGGCAATAAATAACAAAATGCCATTGTCAAACTCACTGTCTCTTTCTGGTGCTCAGTTTCACCTGGGCTATGTTTAGAAGCTTTCATTCGGAAAGGACGGCTCTAGGATAAATGTGTTGTATGAGTATATTCTTTGAATTTAAAATTTTCATTGAGTTGTGGCAACACGCAAGGGCTTGATACAAGAATTCTGACACATTAATTCAGAGCTAGTTAAAGTAACTTCCAGTGCATTGTTGGAAATATATACTCCTGGACACAGTTTTATTGGAGCCTATGGTTTTTGCTTTCAAACCCTGCACCTTTGGTATATTATGTACTGAATGTTTCATTATATTCTAATCCTACAGTCTCATTGGGTTACTCCATCTTTCTCAGACCCTGTTTTGTTCCCTACCCTGTCCATGCAATCTTTGCAGCCACACTCAATCCTCGACCCTTCCCACATAACATGCACAGTAGGGACACAATAGAATATTTAAAACTCTATAACCCACTGGTGAGCTGGATTTGGCAAGAGGGTTGGGTCTGCTGCCCCTGTACAAAGAGTTCTGGGGAAACATCCACACCTCCACCTAACCTCCTTCACATGGAGCCTACCTATCTTTCCGACTCATCTTCTGCCTGCTTCCTGGCTTGTATGCTGGTACTACTGGAGCCCAGCTGTAACAAGGCTAGGGCCTCAGCCTCTTAAGGAAGAAGTGTAAGCCTCTTACATCTCAAAATTTTGCTTCCATTAGCTTTCCTAACTGGCACAGAACTCTTTGATACATGCATCTGAAAGCTGCTGCTTCTTTAAAACCCTGCCTTCCCTTGATGCAGATTCCACAGATTTGGGTTAGCCTTGTTCTATGGCCTGGGTTGTTTACATTGCTGTTTCCTCTGAGGTGGGCTGGAGACCTTTTCGGCTGCTCCACTTTGTTTTCCACAGCCTCTGACTCATAGCAGCCCCTACTGACCCCGCAGTCCTGCTCCAAGCACACAGCATACCTCAAAGCCACCTTAATGAAATCAAATTCTTATTCTTTAAAAAAAAAAAATTATCTGCGGATTTTCACCTAACATAAGGCCAAATGTTTTGCCTTTCTCACAATATACCGTTCATAATAAAATAAGTTCTTGCCAAAGAAAATTTTAAAGAACGCATTTTATACATATGCATTACAAGTTTAAAGCCTGCATTATACATAGATTCAGTTCAATTTCTTAAGTGGCAGGACAGGACAGTAAATGTTGCTGTTCTCTCTGGTAGGCTGTGTAGTCTGGTGTTGCAGAGAAAGATCTGCTCACAGCACATCCTCTAACCCTGCAGATATGACGCCAGATGCACACACCTCAAAAACAAACAACCACAAAAAACTTCGCCTAAATACCAAGATAATTTGTAGAAAGGCTGTATGGTTACAAAAGCATTTTGGCAGGGCTTCAGGAAATGAAATAAGGGAGAAAGCAAGTGCACAAGACATTGAATTTCAAGTAAGAATGGGCTCAAACACTTTAAAGCCAAAAATAATCTGTGTACCCTAGAGCTTGGGGACCGTCTGCCTCGGCTGATCACAATTCTGCAGCAATGTGTCACCAAACAACTAAAGAAGATGATTCAAGAGGATTACCTGTTGGTACCGGCTTTTAATGCTGACAAATGTGGCTAGTTTTGAAGGCAGGTGCCTTGCACAGCTTTTATTTGCTGTGGAGTTTTTAACGTACGTAATGCTGTTTTAATTTTGTTTCTACTAAGATCCTATTATCTTAGACTTGGTCCTGTGAACTGAGGATTTGCCAGTGATAGTGCCTTTCAAGAACATCATTCCAAAACATTCTTCTTTAAAATTATCTACTATAACTTTCTCACCATCTTATTCCTCTTTGCCCTCCAACAATCTTGCCTCTCACCTTAACCCCTCAATCAACACTACCCACGCCAAGGTCATCAGTGACCTCCTCTTGGCCAAATTCAGTGGCCTCTCATTCCGGGGACCAATCCTTTGTTTTTGAAACTCGCAGGCCTCCTTGACACCCTTCTTAGCCTTGATTTTAGAGAGATAAAAATGTCCTAATTCTCCTATATTTTTCTGTAGAAGACTTCTTGTGTTTGATTATATTTTTGTTTTTGCTTTCATTTTAATAAATGCTTACCAATTGATCAATTCAAAAACCTCTACTGGAAATTACTGCTCCTTCTGTGACCTAGCTGACAGAACAGACTCAGTTTTGAAAGAAGTTCTAGAGGAAGCAAACAATCTATACAACTCCTGATCTATTGCATGATTAGGAGTATAAATTTTGCAAGTGTTTAAAGCAGTTTTCCCAGCATTATTGACATATTGACTAACAAATGGTGAGATGAAAAGAGTAATCACTGATGATACTCATTCCACCAGGAATCCAACTACCTTGGAATGTTCTAGAAATTTCAGGAAGGCCAGGAAAGAAGAAACATGCCAAGGATTTAATAATACCTTATAAAGGTTGATTTCTAACGTATGTTGATCACAAATGTGTGCCTCGTTGGGGCCTAAGATTCACACTTCCTGGAAGGCAAAGTCTAGGCTTAGGCATTGACTACAAAGAGCTATTTATTCCTAGCCAGCAATTTACACAGACCATCATTGAAAATCTAAATATCGTTAAACTTGACAGTCATTCAAATGCACACAGAAGAATAAGAGGGCCAGCTACAAATGAAAAGGATGTCAATTTTAAATCCTTAATGCTTATATGTATTTCTCCCTTTGGAGATGGTGTTTCTAATTGAATATTTTTGTATATTGTCAGATAAGATTTTGCATCCCAAAGTCATATACAGTTATAATATTGAGTTTTCTTTTCTCTACAAAAGGGTTTATTTAACTAACCTCTTTAGTTAAAAAAATTTTTAAGGCCATGATGAATATTGATTAACCTTGGGAACCAAAGAGTAAACATAAAAACAATTTCTTATGCTAAGTTCAGGTTTAACAATGTGCTAATAGCCCATAATGAAGATAGCAGCCATCAGTTAATCAACCCATTAAGTTGGGATCAGAAGTGTCAACTCAAGTGCAGTCTACTAATTTACTGACCCTTAATGGGTCAGCAAGATCTATAACCCAAAGACTGATCTTTCTGCTTCTGTTAAAGTCACTTTGGAGGCCAATTCACTTCCTTCCATGATTCTGATCTCTGACCTGGTATGGGCAGGGAGTCAACATAAAATCCATTTATGAGAATGTGCTCGGGGTTACTGAGTAATGGAGTCTCATGCTAACTGGTGAGTTAAGTGTCTGGGTAGAAGCTGTTTGTGGAAGTACCAACTTTTTTTTTTTTATAAAGTCCACACAACCATGAAAACAGACATGTACAATCTTCAGTGGGAGCTTCTGACTCCAGGAAGTTCTGGGTTCCTGAGTTAGCTAAGGCTTGCCACCCACTCCCATTCCTATCCTGCTCTGTGAGTAAATCTTAGTTTTTGAAATGTCAATGGGTCAAAAAAGAACTCAGTAGTGAGATGGCAAGGTGTAGGGCTACACCTGCCAAATAATAATTATAAAGTAAGTTTTGCTTTATTAAAGATGTAGTGGGCTGGATGGAACATTGCTTTGGTAATTACTAAGCAAAAATAGATATAATTTGGTTGAATCTAATAAGTGAGACTCAATTACCCAGTGTCTGCTACTTTTAAGGGGAAGGGGAGGAAAACAGCATATCTTATTCCAAATGGGCCTTTGAGAGGGTATAATAAAAATTATGAATCAAAAATTCATTCACTTGAATCATATCTGTATAGAAAAGATATAATAATAATTGCCACGATAATACAAGTCTCTTTTTTTTTTTTTTAAATAGCAGCATTTTCTTTCTCAGGTGATAAAGCAGTTCACTGAACTACAAATTACAATGTCCATTAGCAACCTGTTAGCCACCTGATGTCAGAGACTCGAACATATGCAAGAGGTGCCACTTAGCTTGGTTCTGTTGCCCTGGTCCCCAGCCAACCCTGTGGCAAGGCTGCTTAAACGCCACCAACTCTAATCCTGCTCTGACATACAGTCCTGGCTGTGATTTTCCCCCAAACAGGACACAGACAGATAAGATATATTAACTGAGGTTCTGGAGGAAAGGGGAAGCAAGAGAAAAAAAACAAACTACTAAATGCACTAAACATAAAAAAAAAAAAAAAAAGTTTCATGGAAGGAAAAATTGAGATTAATTTAAAGGACCTAGGATTTGTTTTTCTCTCTACAAAGGAAATATGTCACTTTCATGCCAACGATGCTTGAAGGATTCCCGCAAAGGAAACCATCTTTGCTGGGAAAATAGAGAGCCCCCTCTGTTGTTGGTGACATTGCCCTCTGTTTTTGCCCCTATTTGTTGCCTTTGTTTTCCGCCCCTGTCATTAGCCAGCCTCCTGGTACCACTGTACCAACCTCAGCACAAAGACAGCTAAGAGACCGCTAAAAGCCTCTGTAGGAACGACAGAGTTCCTCCCTATGGAAAAAAGCGAACCCCGGGGCCAAAAAGATGAGGAAAAAGATTCAGCCTTTGGAAAAGCTCTCAGACGTGGGTGGCTTTGGCAAGGTCAGCCTCTGGAGGTGACCTCCGACGCAGGTTCTCAACCTTAGGGCCAGCCTGAGGGACGCAGCGAGGGGAGCAGGAAAGGCGGGGGGAGCGGGAGAGAAAGGTCGTGGGGAAGGGGGCAGGAGAGAGGGAGCGAGTACACGTCGGAGACCGCTGGACCAGAGGCAGGAAGGCTGGGGCCGGGCTCTGAGCGGCCACCCCGCCCTCAGCACCGCGCAGCCCGCGGGGTCACGGCCGGGCCCCACCTCCCGGGCTGCGGCGCGCTCCGCCTCGGTCCTCCTCAGCGCGGAGGCGGCGGAGCGCGGCGAGCGCACCCCACCAGGGAGGGCCTGACCCCGGGAGGCCACTGACAGGAGGAGGGGCCCTGCTCTGCACGCGGCGCTGCTGCCCCCACCCCAACTCTCCGCATCCCTTCCCCGCGGCGGCAGTAGCCGCGGCGGCAGCAGCCGAGGACGCGAGCCTCGGCGTCGCCGAAATCTAAGCTGAGCCCAGCTGTGCCGGGGGCCCGAGGAGGGGGCTGGGGCGGCGGGGGAGGGGCGGAGGGCGGGGTGGCGGCGGGGGCGGCGCGCGGGGCGGCGGCGTCACTTACCCGGCCGGGGCGCGGGGGCAGCTCGCCGACTCCTCGGGGGCCGCGGCGGCGGCTGGGGGCCGGCGGTTGCTCGGCCCGGGCGCTGCCAAATGTAAACAATCCGCCATGATTTCTTTGTTTAGCTAATTGAACCTGCCGCCGTCGCGAGTCCCGGGCGCTCCCTGGCTCCCTCCTCTCCCCGGCCCCTCTCGCTCGCGCGCGCTTTCATTTATTTATTTGTCTTCCCCCCCGCTCCTTCGTCTTCCCCTCTTTTCTTTGGCCTCAGTAGCTGCTTCTCTTGGAAGTCGAGGCAGTGGGGTGGTTGGTGCAGGGAGTGCGGTGGTGGTTTTTAGAAATACAGGTAAAAACCTACCCAAATCTCAAGCTGAGGTGCACTTGCTGAAAGAGGAGGAGGGCGTTTCCCTCCCTCCCTCGCTCTCGCCTTTCCCGCCACCCCCCGTTTATTAGACTAGCCTCCGTGGAAAGTGCCAGACAAACGGGGTACAACTTCCAGTCACCTTTTCTTGCCGCCGAACTCTCTAGTACTGGAATTCTCGGGCGGATTTTGGACTCGGCAAAAGCGCCAGGTTCTTCGTTTACTTTGAGAACCTCAAATATGTGATGTCCGGCTGCCTAAGGGCTCACACACGCCAGGAGAGGAATGAACATAATACAGCGCGCTCGTCGGGGGAGGGTGACCTGTTGGCGTCAATTCAACGCCTTCTTTAAGAAAACACTGGATTTTACACACTCACCCACGCCCGTGCACACACCATCCACGCTAGCACCAACACAGTGGAAAGGTAGAAGAGCGGGACCTTTCAGCCATATATTTGCATAAATTATTGGTATTTGCATAACCATTTGGGGAGGGGTTAGACTCTGAGCACATTTACCGAGTTTAAAACTTCGAGGAGATAGGTCCTGGTAGGAAAGGAGGCTTAGCACCTGTCTATGTGAGTTCTGTGGGTGGAAGTGCATTTGATCACCAGTTTTCACTATAGTTAATGCAGGCATCGTTTAAGCCCTGTTCTAGGTGGATTTACGATGAGATTCGGGGTAATCCGTGGCAGAAAAGTTCAAGGGCTATGGTCTCATTTATTTAAAAAAAAACTACTTCGGTTTCGCTTCTTTTTATAGCCACTATGTTGGCTGGACACCAAAAATGATTCAATATTTTAATTCATAAGGAGGATTGAAAGTCATCTACATCTTGCAGAGAAACTGTGCCTCTTATTATCATCAGATTTAATCGCATTAAAAGAAGTTATTGCCTTACCTGCTTAATTCTTGTGGGGAGAGCACTGTTGAATAGAGTAATGTCATCCTTAGAAGTTTGGACCGACCATTTACAGGTCATATAATATATTGATTATAAGTGTAGAAGGGCCATCTGGTCCCATCAAGAGAACTGAACTAAGTAATATTTACACTGTAGGCCAGTCACTGTGGTGGTTTTAACCTCTGGGCCAATTAATAAATAGGTGTTCAAGCATTCTGATTATATAGAAAGAAAAAGGAATTGTATTACCACGCAATCAAAATGACCCCAATCAAATCCCCTGTTTACACATGGCTTTAGTCTATTCCCTCGGGAAAGTTCAACATAAGTTATAACCATGTTTTTTTCCACACTTGTGATGTTCCTCTCTATAGCAGGCTAAATTTTACATGTTTTCCCAAATTTTAACTTAAATCTGACCTTAATGAAACCCGTGGTAACATTTACCCTCTCCTAATGCTTGTGCCTAACTTCTGTTGGCATCAGATATGAAACTACTGAGCTTCAGAACTGTGTGATCAAGGCCTGTGAGTAGGAGATTCATATACTCAGTACATGAAAGAATTTCTTATTGCGTAAAAATTAGACTGAAGGAACCATAGTTTCACTTTTAAAACTTAGATGAAACAAATATGTTTTGTATTAATTTATTTAAAGACCTGGCCTGCTTGTATAGAATTGCTGACCCATGTTGACATTAATTTTTTCCAGTACGGTTGAATGTTGCATATTTGCACCATTTTCCTGTCCATCCTCAGATTCATTTCATGTGTCACTTGCCATGAACTGAGATTTGTTTTGGAAGTTGGAGGGAGAGGGGCACGTGGAACTGCTCTTGAGCCCATTCCAGATTCTCACATCTCTCCTTAACCAGGTGTATTTGAAAAACTGAGTCTTCTCCTGGTGTCTCCTTACTCTCATACTACCATACTCACAACACTTCACTTCTGACAATTCTGTTCACCAAATGTGTGGGCTTTTTTCCTACACCAAGCAATTCTCCACGACACCAGCTGGGTATCCTACAATTTAACTCAACTCTGGCACTGTCTACCTGGAGATAGTGTCAGATACCGTCAGTGTAGGGCTCAGTCCTGTACGACTGATCCCAGCTCACTTCAGATGCTGATCACAATAGCAAGTCCACAGGTTACCTACAACTCCTCTCTGACTTGGCTACAAATCAGAGGTTCCCATGACCTCTTTCCCCTTTGGATTTAATTGATTTGCTAGAGTGGCTCACAGGACTCAGGGAAACATTTACTTACACTTACCAGTTTATTAAAGGATACAATAGCGGCTTCCCTGGTGGCGCAGTGGTTGAGAATCTGCCTGCCAATGCAGGGGACACGGGTTCGAGCCCTGGTCTGGGAAGATTCCCACATGCCGCGAAGCGACTAGGCCCGTGAGCCACAATTGCTGAGCCTGCGCGTCTGGAGCCTGTGCTCCACCACGGGAGAGGCCGCGATAGTGAGAGGCCCGCGCACCGCGATGAAGAGTGGCCCCCACTTGCCACAACTAGAGAAAGCCCTTGCACAGAAACGAAGACCCAACACAGCCATAAATAAATAAATAAATAAATAAATAAAATTAAAAAAGAAAAAAGATACGATAAAGGATACAGATGAACAACTAGATGAAGAGATACACAGGGTGAGGTCTGGGAGCAAATGGAGCACAGGAGCTTCTGTCCCTGTGGAGTTGGGGTGTGTCATCCTCCTGGTGTGGATGTGCTTGATAACCTGGAAGTTCTCCAAGCCCTGTGCTTTGGGGACTTTTGTGGAGGCTTCAGCACGTAGGCATGATCAATCATGAACTCCATTTTCAGCCTTTCTCCCTTTTCAAGAGAATGAGGGGCAGGGCTGAAAATCCCAAGTTTCTAATCATGGCTTGGTCTTTCCAGTTCAGGAGCCCATCTCCTCAGGAGAACAAAAGTTACTCCCCGTGTTCTTAACACTTAGGAATTTACAAGGTCAGGGAGAGGTCAAAGGCCAAATATTAGAACCAGAGACGCTCCTAGGGCTCTTATCACTTAGGGATTTACAAGGGTTTCAGGAGCCTTGTGTCAGGAGCTAGGGGTGGAGACCAGTATATACATTTCTTATTACTTCACACCAGGCAACATCACATTATAGATTTGTGTGTATGTATCTTCCCCCCCTTACTAAATAGCATTCTTTAAGTCTTCGTACCTAGTAAAATGTTAATCATATACCAGACACTTGTTGAAAATATGCTGAAAAAATTGAAAACTCATACATAGCTAGATTTTATTCTTAGGTTCTTACAGTAGACTGTTAACACTGATGGCCTGCAATCCATCACACATCCCTGTATTCTTACCCTTGTATAGTTCCCTCACTGACCATGGAGTTAGCCATGTGAATTACCTTGACCACTAGGAAGTGTGATATAAGCAGAAGCTCAGTAAGCACCTGCACATTGGGGCTTGTCCTTTTCGATGTTCCCTTTTGGAATGCAACCTCCAGGCTTTAAAGAAGTCTAGATTATCCTGCTGGAGAGAGAGGGCACATGGAGAAGAACTGGGGCATTCCAGCCTAGATACTAGCTGAATTCATCACATGAATGATCTAGCTAACACTGCATGGGGCAGAATAACTGTCCAGTCAATTCTTGGGATCATGGCAATAAATCAATTTTGTTCCAAGCCACTAAGTTTTGGAGTGGCCAGTTACACAGCAATGGGTAACTGACATAGCAATCACCAATTTCAAGCACTAGAGACATGGTCAGGTTACTACAGAAGATAAAGATTTATCAAAAGGATGGCGGAGGGGAAGAAGGAAACTGAAAAACTGCTTGGTAGAGCTTCACAGAATTAGAACTTCATTGGTCACCTCTTAGAATTCAATGACACAGTTACTCAAATGATGGAGTAACCATTCTGGTGACAGTCTTTCTGTCATCACTTTAGAATTAAGCACCTTTGAGGCTGTGAACAACGAGGTCAGAAGACACAGGATCTGGAGTTGCTTTCTTTCATTCAAATCCCACCTCTACCCCCAAGTGACAAAGTAGAGTGAGGCCTTCTAGAAATTAGATATATTTTTAAATGTACATTTTCCCCAGGAAATTGTTCAAGTGAGACCAGGAATGAGAAGAAATCATGAGTAATGCTTGGAAATTTAGGGCTCAGATGTAAACTTAATAGACGAAAGTGGTTGTCTGGTTACCCATAAGTCATCTCCCTGAATAAAATAGTACTTGGTTGTGAATTAGGCACCTAAGGTCTTAGGTCCTGTGACCGTGATTTGGTTTTCTGTATTTGCTGCTGATATAAACACACACACACACACACACACACACACACACACACACACACACACATACACATACACAGAGGCACACACACAGAGGTCAGTTATCCAGATTATAGATGGGGGTGAGGATGAATAAAAGAGTATGGATATCTCAGTGCGGCAAAGGATGGAGTTGAATGTTCATAAGATGAATTCTCCCAGGCCCTTAAATGCTCAAAAGTTTTATAAACCGTGAAATAACATACATTTACCCATTAATCAGATCTATAAATCCAATAAGACCTAAATTAACCAATTAATTTAAAGTGATGATGTTTTGCCCAAAGTAAGTTACCGCTAGCCTTATGAATATGGCACTGGTGATTACTGACATTCCTATGCTACCAAGTGCCAAGTAGTCAAGCCATGAGCCCACCATTTTTGGTATCCAAGGTTCTGTGACACTGACACTCTCCTTTGCACAGTTCTCCCTCACCTCATTTGGCTGTCACTTGGGATGCATTAAGTTCTTATCTGTTTCAGTCCAAGATAAAGTTGGGCTAGTTAGCACCAACTCTAGACACAAATATAGGCATTAAAATGATCATGAATATACTTATTTTTCAGGTTATCATTGAAGCTAAAATCCCAATTTGAGAAAGATTACTATCAGTTAAATAGCACTGGGGTGGCAGAAAGGAGACCTGGGTTCAAATCATATATTTGACACTAATCACAATGTAACTTGACTAGGACTCAGCTATTTCAATTTGGGAAAAGGAAAAATCTGAGAGTAATAAAAGGACTTTTGGTAGAGATCATAAAGTAATGCTTTGTCATAGTGGAATCTCAGCAGTGTGGCAGAGACAGGGAATGCTTTTTGTGGCGGGGGCCTTTCTAGTGTCTCTCCTGCAATGTCTGGCTTTTAATTCCTCCTAGACTTAAGGCTCATCCTCATCTCTCGCTCTTTGGCTTAATTTTCCCTCCCTCAATTTTAATTCTATTAAACTATTTCTCCTAAAAATTAGGCATATAGTAGTAGTATTTTCATGGTTTTCTTAAATTATACTGTCTACTTGCAAAATATGTCCATTTGTGAGGAAAGAAACAACTCTTCTATTATAGCTCCCAAATGTTCAGTAGGTTTTCAGGAAATAAAATTTCTTTCAGTCTTGGGAAAGGTTTTGGATTAAGATTATTTTCCAAATCCAAGGAGGGTAAAAATTGGAAAACTCATGCATTCTGTAGTTTTGGGGATGAATATAAGGTTCTAATATACGGCAGAGTTAGGAAAAGATCAAATTCTCCTAACAGTTTTATTTTCCTTTGTTTTCTGGAAACCTGTAGCTATAGCATCCATGGCAAACCCAAAGAGAAGAATTGCAGGGTCTTGACAATGCTTCTCCCTGCACTTGGCACAGGTAGTTGGGAAACAAATTTCCCACTTCTAGCCAGGCAGTTCTTGGAATGGGTGCAGGATCATCTATGGGCGCAGCTGCTGCTATACTTGAGGGGTCCCAGAACCCAGACACAGCTCTTTGAGCAGCCACATGGGTATCTTCCCAAACCACTACCACCTCATTCACTTTTTTTTCAGCCTAAAATATTAAAATTAGCCCAAAGTGTTCTAAAAATATAATTACACCCTTTGGAATCTGGGCTTTGGAAAACTGTTATTTTTCCATTAAATAAACCAATATATGGAATACATACATACATACATACATACGTACATACATATGTAGATGTATATATTAAAAATATGCTTGGAAAACACACTTTACTATAACATACAGCTTAGTAGGAAAAATAGAGAAATTCACAGTTCACACTTTAATTTTTTTAAAAGATTTTCAGAAAATACCTAGCAAGCTGTTGTCTGTTCAGTGATGCATACACTTGAGTGTGAAGCAAATCTTATCACTCGTCTTACTAGTAACCTTATGGGGGTGGGGAGAGATGAAAATGATTGCCGCTTTTGTATCCTTATTCTGTACACTCTTTAACGGTGGGTCTAGTAATGTTCTCTATTCTACACAGAAGTAATAAATACTGTCTTTAAGAAATGGTGATTATGATGCTCCCTTGCCAAAAAAGTAACAAAGGTATTTTAAATTGTATTTTTATCATGATAGGGAGATTTCAAATAATTTAGCTAATTTTAACTAATAACTACTGAGAATTAACATTATTATTTAATGCAATCGGTACTTGAATAGAACATAAATCCAAGGAGTAAGCACTAAGGAAGATGTAGAACAGATAAGGCTTAGAGATTTGTAATTCTCAAGGATTGAAAAGGGAAGACCCAAAGGAAATTAAGTGCTGGTTTTCTCAAATAAGGAATTAGATTTCCTTATTTCTTAAAATTACCCTGCAAGCCATATATCTTATGACATATGTATGTTCTTATAATATTCCAAAATCTACAACATAAGTTATATGCATTTTCTACATTAAGACATTATCTTATTTCTAGTTTGTTTCTTTCCTTGAACATCAAAATAAATGGTTACTTTATCTTGTTTTCATAGATTATTTGAAAAAATAAAATATATTTTAAATGTTTATCTATTATAAGTACTCTATCAACTTGTTCACTTTAATAAAGGCACTTAGCATTGTGGTTGCATTTGAGAAATATATAAGCACCATAAAACTTCACTTAATATGCTCTAGCATTTCTTCAATAAACAACATGAGGTCAAATTCCTATGTAATTTAACAGTTGCTAGTAGCAGCACTCTGTGATACTAGTTGAAAATAGCTACTCTGAAACATGAAGCACAAGGCAGAGAAATTATTCTATAGATTTGCACATTTCCCAGGGTTCTGTCCAGATTGAACCAACTGGTGGCAGGAAGCATGAACTTGAGAAAGAGCGGTATGAGCAAGCTCAGATGTTGAGCTATTTTAGCTGTTTCTCCCTCCCCCTCCTTCTGTTCTTCCCCTCGGGTCACTTGAAAACACAAATAAAAGTGACTAGCATTTTAAAATGCCAAATAAAGTGGAAAATTATATAAAACAGTGGTCTCCAAAATAGAATGCAAGAAAAATTATTGGAACTTCTACCTATAGGCACTTATTATTTTGTTATTACTTTTCATTATTTTCATCTAGAAATAAAAATAAATTCTGCTCAACATTTAACAAATGAATGGACACCAGTGCTCTCAATGATCTGTATGGCCAATGACCACCTGTCAAGTATGGTGCACTTGAATCCTGATGAAAGAAATGTGTACACAGACAGACATCATTTCAATAGATGTTGCAGCTATTCTGACTCTCTGATACCCTGAATTTAGCCCTATTCCTTCGCTGATTTAGAGCAGGAAAAGATGGGGATACAGAGGGTTGAGCCACATTCAGGAGGAGCCACATGCCCTCTGTAGGTACTGACCATCCAGAGGAAGGATTTCTGAACCTCTAAGGGTCTTCCACCTTGGGGACAGTATTGAATGGATGGGAAGCTGGACCTTTGGGGCCATTGCGGTATTTTCATTTTTGTCCATGTACCATTTGAATAGGTTTCCTTCCTTTCTTCTCTCCCTCCCTCCTTTCTTTCTTTCTTGCTTTCTTCCTTCCTTCCTTCCAACTTTTTTTTTTTTTTTTTTGGCCAATATTAGAGTCCTTAATTTAGTTAAACTATGTCTGGGGAAAAATGAAACCTGCCCGCATAAGTCACATAAGTTATTCTCTCATGCTGTTTTAACATGCTTCTATCATGAGTTGTCACACAGCAGTGTCTATAACTAAGAAAAGATGCTAATGGATTATGAATATTGTTGGCATTATAATGACATTAACTAAATATACTTCTATATAGAGACTCCAAAGTTTTCTAATGACTGCTCCATCAGTAAAAACAGTCTTTGAGAATGAATACCTCGAAATATATATTTATATACATTTAAAAATATCAATGTAATATATATTGTATATAATTTATATATATCTTTATATATGATATGTATAAATGTATACTTATATAGTACCTAAATATTTCTTAAATAATTTATAAATATAAATAGACTAAATTATACATTATATTTAATACACTATATATTTATTTACATGCCACTATACTAATAAATTATGCATTTTGTAAAACAAAGTTTTTAAAAGTAGAGTAAATAAACAATATTATTAAAGTTTTTCATTTTATTATATTCATCAATGGCAATTCAACCTTTTATTCTCTCATATGATGATGCACTCTCCCCCTAATATTCTGAATATATCATTAGGATCTAAGCATGAAAATAGAGGCCTATCTAAGGATTTTTTTTTTTTTTTTTTGGAAAAGGAATTTAGTACTAGGGGTTGCTTACACAGGAAATAGAAGAGTTAAGAAACTAAGCAAGGGATGGTGAGGAGGTAGCTCAGGGATGAGCAAGTGCAGGATACCTGGAGAAGAGGGGGACCAGGGGCCAGACTTGCCTGGCAGAAGCTGACCAGGAGACATAACCACTGCTAGGGGCACTGCATAGACAAGAGAAGCTAGAAGAGATGCGCTGGCCTCTTGCTGCCTTCTGGTCTGCAGTGTGTGTGGCCAGAGCCTCCCATGGGCAAACCTAGCCTCAGGCAGATGTCTGGAAGCACATCCCACAGGGGTAGCTCTAGCTGCGATACAGAGTAGATCAGGGCAAAGTGTGAGAATGGAAACGAGACAAACCCACCCAGTTCCTGTGCACAGAACTTCTCACAGTCCTCTAAATAGTCCTTGTTTTTTCTTATCTCTACATATTGGCACATTTCCATTCATCTGCCAGGAATGCCTTTCCTTCTTTTCTTTGCCTATCAACCTCCTGAATGTCCTTCAAGAACCAAGTTATTTCACAAACATTCATGGAGGTACTATCACAGGCAATGTACTGAGTGCTGGGTTATCAGAACTATCAATTTCTTTTGGAAATTAGTCTATTTCCCAAACTTTTCTGAAAATTCAATATATATTGAGTTAGCATAGTCTGATAGTTCTGAGTAAGGATTCAGGATCCAAACTATCTGGGTCAGATCCTGGCTCTGCCCCCTACCAGCTGTACAATCATGCCTCAGTTTCTCATCTCTAAACTGGGAAGGATAATAATATGTACCTTGTAGGATTATCAGATGGATGAAATGATTAATATTTTATAGCACTTACAACAATTTCTGGGCAATAGCACTTAAAACAGTTCTTACACGTTTCTTTATCTGTGTTTGTTAAACTAAATATATGCATACTGAGTCACTCCTTTTTCTGGGCTTCCACAGCCTTCCATCCATATTTCCATTATAGAATTCATTACACTGAGCTATAATCTGCACATCTGTCACTTCTGGTAGGATATGAGCTCATGCTAGGGAGTCCATGATTAACCATCTTTGTATTCCCAATGCAAAGAACATAATACATGCTCAATAAGTGTTTGTTTAATTAATTAATCACCTTATCTAAACCTCCCCTGTGTCACAAATCATGAAATGCAGTGATGAGTGCCAAAGGAAAGATATTTTTAAGAGTTCAGAGAAAAGAGGGATTAGTCTACTGGACTTGACATTCACGGAGGAAGTGGCATCTAAGCTTTTTTAAATTGGCTAGGGTTAGACACATACAGCTAATCAGAAGAGCTGAGGGAAAATATGAGCAAAGGCCTGGAAGTGGGAAAGCATGGGGGCATGTGCGGAAGCCAGGAGAGAAAGGAACACAAGTAGAGAGGATTCAAATGGTAGATGGGAGTAAAATTGTGAAAGGCATGTAGGAAGATCCACTTTATACTGTAGGCCAAAGGCTCTCCGTCTCTGTTTCACTGTGATACCCTGCAGTGTAAACCCTGACAGTTTTTTGGTTTTGGTTTTCTTTTTCTTATGACGCAAGTGCCCGACTTAAGCTTTGATTACCAAGGCACCCACTTCAAAGAGGCACCCACTTCAAGAGCGCTATCTTGAGGAAGCACATTGGCAGCCACAGAACTAGATAAAGGGCCAGGCTGCCTCCCCAATCTGAGTCTCCTTTATTTCAGAGATCTTGGCTGATTTTGATAACTGACCATTTCGGCCACATATTTTTTTTCTCGTCCATGCTTTAAATTACCACTCTTAGGTTTCAAATTCACCCATAAAGAGTGAACCCGAAAAGCCATCGGCCCACCCTCCACCCCAATAAAAGCAGAACCCCAGCCCTGTGCACTCACTCTCTCTCTCCCCACAACCTCTCTGTGTGGCCCCAGGTGTACTGTGTAATTTCCAGGTTCTGTAAATAATAACTTTTTGTTTTCAAAGTTCCTGATGATTATTGCTGAAGGGCATCTTGCAATCATAATAAGAACCACAAGAGCTAGTCCAACCACAACATTGGTTATTGATATGCTTATCAATACCCTTAATAGCATACCCTTAATAGGTAAAAATTACAAAGCATACCCTTAATAGGTATACCTATTAATAGATAAAGCAAAGCATACCCTTAATAGGTAAAAATTACACCTTTATCACTCACCTAAGCTTACTCAAGATTAAGTGTGGTCCCAGGACTTCCCTGGCAGTCCAGTGGGTTAAGACTGCGCTTCCACTGCAGGGGGCACAGGTTCGGTAGATCCCTGTTGGGGGAACCCTGGTCAGGTGAACGAAGATCCCGCAAACCATGCAGGGCAGCAAAAAAAAAAAATTAAGAATGGTCCCTTTCTTACCATTCAGAAGGCACATGTGTCTCTCTATCCATCTGTCCATCTATCTCTCTATCTCTCTGTCATGTATAACCTGAACTGTTTCTAGTACCAAATGTACAGATGTCCCAAATTATTCTGTGCTTAAAATAGTTACTTCAGGTAATGGGAAACAACTGGAAAAATGAGTATGTTTAGGTTAATCTTCAGGGAGACTATTGTGACAAAAATCTGTAAAGTACTTGTTGATAACAGTGTCTGGGGTAGTATCATGTAGGCAAATTCTCCAAAATGATAGATGAAGAAAGAAAATCAAACTGGAGAATAAAACGCATGGCCAAAGTTCTTAATTCAATAATTCAATACATATAAAGGCATTATTCTGTACCTCATTCCAGCTAGAGAATTCATTCTAAAATCCGAGAATTGAGACTCTTCTGTAAGCGGCTTTGTTTTCTTCTTTTACATGCGTGGCTGCACTGCAAAGCTCCTGAGAGCTGTCATCGCTCTGACCCTACTTTGAAGCACGTTTCATTTTTGGCTGGGAGCTGTGAGGAATGTATACTTTCCTCAGGATAGTTAGAAATGCCCATCTTTGGGATTGAATCATGTTTCCCAACAGAGGCACTCGATGGTGAATTGGTCTCAAATAGTCTAAATCCTTTGTCTTGTGTCGTGAGGTTGTCTTATTGTTCGGTTTGGTGGTGAGTAGCTTCAGGGATCTCTAGGTGAGGTAACAATCCACCTTTTCGTCCAAATTACCTTTCTGCCCTTTTACAAATTCATTACATCTCTGTGTCCCTCTGCCTCATTTAGGAACTTCTTTTCTCTATCTAGCAAGTGAAACTTTGTGACCTCCCCTGGCTGTGTTATCAGCATCTCTATATGAATTGGTCAGCAGGACGGATATATTTTCAGAACAATTCGGCCGGCATATATAGTCCATCTGAGTACCAATCACCTCAAACCTCACGCATTAGTCCCTTGATACTAGAAAAGAATGTTTTCTGCATTTTATGCTTCCTGATTGTGCTTGGTTTTTGCTTATTTGTTTTTTTGAACTTAAGTTGAGAAATTTTAATAGCTTCTTTGCTTTACAAAAGTGTTTTATTCATACAAAAGGGTTTTATTCATACAAAGAGCTATGTAGAATTCCATTATGTTGTAGTTCATCAGTTAGGTAGGCACTTTCTTTGCACTCTGATCTCAATGTCTACTTGCTTTCGTGAAGGGAATGTGGTCCAGGATAACCTGGTGGCAGGCTCCAATATGGTTCCCAATGAGTGTTTATTGGGACTCCTGGTATTTTGCCTTTATGTGGTCCCCTTCCACATTGAATAACATCAATTCATGAAAATAATGGAGTGTGGCTTCTGGGATTATGTCACAAAGGATAGTATAGCTTCCACCTTGCTTCTTGGAAATCATTCTCTTTGGCGAATGCCAGTCATTGCTGTGAAGACACTTAATCAACCCTATGAGAGGTCCACATGATGAGGAAGTAGGACAGTAAAGGCCTCCTGCCAACAGCTGGCACCAGGCATGTGAGTCAGCCATCTTGAAAGTGGATTCTCCAGTTCTAGTCAAACCTTCAGATGACTGCAATCCCATTTGATAACTTGACTACAAACTCATGAGAGCAGAAACCACACAGCTAAGCCCCTTCTGACTTCCTGATCCTTCACAATAACTGCATGAGACAATAAGTGTTTCTAGCCCACAGAAACCGTTAGATAATTTTTTATTGTTGCTTCAAGTCTCTAAGCTTCAGGGAAATTTGCTTGGGTTAAGGAGGGGAGCTTCTGTTCTTAACTCCAGCTGTTTTACCCCTCAAGTATCTACATTTAAAAAAATTTCTCCACTGTGAGAACAAATTTTCTCCCCAAAGCCTTTCTGCTTTACGTGTGAAAATGTTATTCCTCCTATTACCATGCTTTTGACCATTACAAAGTATATAATGTTAACTGACAGTAATTGGTACCCATGCCCCACACTTCTCTTAGTTACTAAGTTCTACTCTAACCTCTGTGAGGGGTGAGGAGGTAATTGATATGGAGGAAATTTAATCTCAGCCTGCTGCAAAGGAAAAGCAATACACACAATATGTTACTGCAAAGTTGATTTTTTTTCCTGAGAAGAAAAAAATTTCTTCTAGAGACCATTTTTGGTCTTATCCACTACGCCATCAACACACAGATACCATATGTCTTATATTATCTTCACAACTTTCACTGTAATTAATGGATTGAGAGCTAAGAATCTGGTGTTCAAGTTTAATTGTGCTACTTTGTAGTCTGTGATTGAACAAAGTAATTTTTCTAGTCCTTAGTTTTCTTGTCTGTGAAATGAAACCATTAAAGTCCATTTGTTCATTCAGCCCAATCTACATGTTTTGTTCATTTGTTTGTTTGTTTGTTTATTTATTTATGGCTGCGCACTCTGAGGCTTGTGGGATCTTAGTTCCCAGACCAGGGGTCGAACCCAGGTCCCTAGCAGTGGCAGCATGGAGTGCTAACCACTGGACCGCCAGGGAATTCCCAGTCTACATGTTTATTTTGCATCTTTTATATGCCAGGCCCTGCACCAAAGATGAACAAGACAGGCATGATTTCTGCCTTCTTGGACTTTACAACTTACATTTGACATCACATAATTTCATTTTTGGAATAAGTTCAGGCTGGGAAAGGATCTACAAAAGGAGGCAATTCAATGCATATTTTTTAGCATCTATGATACTAATTATGAGGTGCTGATTCTCTAGAACCATAATCAAATGCCCCCAAATTAATAATGCTAGATCATATGTAGCTCTTTATACTTTGCAAAGCACTTTCTAATTATCATATGTGAGCCTCTCAAAAGTGATTTGTGATTGCTAGGTTATTACCTGGACTACCCAGCCATCCTCCTCTAACTCTGCCTTTGATTATATTAGATTTCCCTGCTGGGATATTCTTAAATGCATTTCTCCAGAGCATTTATCCCACCTATAATTAAATAGTGAACCAGGGAATTTATTAAAGTTTGCTTCCCATTCTAGACTGAACCATAATCTAGCTCATTGCTCTATCCTAGTATCTAGAACAGAGAAGGTACTCAGTATTTATGTACTGTGAATAAATTTATTTTCAAATTTTTAATGTTTATAGATGAAGAACCTGAGTCAGAGAGGTTAAATGACTTGCCTAAAGTCATACACTGAATTGCATAAGCATCAGATTTAGGCCTACACCTACAGGGAAGATTTCAATGCTACTTGGGTTAGACAGGATGTTTATTTACATCATTGGTCCTATGCCTCCTACCTTGATTCTTTTTTGTTTTTTTAAGACTTTAATTTTTTTAGAGAAGTTTTAGGTTTGCAGCAAAATTGAGAGGAAAGTCCAGATATTTCCCATATACCCCCTTCCCTAGACATGCATAGCCTCCTCAACCATCAATATCCCCTACCATAGTGGTACATTTGTTACAATTGATGAACCTACACTGGAACATCATAATCGCCCAAAGACCATAGTTTTACATTATGGTTTCACTATTCTTTGATTCTTTTTTGTTTTGGGTCACAGCTGCAGCAGGGATAACAGCACACTCTGACAGAGATGTTAAGGGGAAGACAAGAAATAACCAGGTACATAATCCCTGTTGTTCAGGGTCTTGCTCATATGGCGGACTCTCTCAGTAAAACAAATTTTGCTAGTGAGAAGAAAAAAAAAATTGAACCCCAAATTTTAAATTTTCAAGTGGAAGCATTTTTAATATTAAATGTAAATTAACTTAGCAGATAATTAATTCCTTTGAAAATTACTGTATTAAACTTAATTTCTTTTTAAAATATTTATTAGAAAATGTGAAACATGGGAGAAGTTTGCCTTTATGTCTTGTATCTCTTACTATTTTCCCTTCCCCAATTACAGAATCATAATGAGTGGATTTGTCCAAATGGAAAATGTGTCTGTATAACAATAAAATTATATTTCTCTTTCCGCCTTCAAAAGCTGGCTTCTTTGTTTAGAAAATTGTAGTATTTGCTCACTTGCATTTTGTGTTTTTGCTCAAGTGTCAATTTCCCTGTAAAGTCTAACTCTATTAAAATATATTTGCCTGTGGCCATGCTGTCTTTAAATTTACCTTAATTTGCATGCACTTCATATCTCAATGCAAAGCCTAAAATGTCTGACACAAGGTCTATACATAACAATACTTTTGATTGACAGGAAGGTTTATTATTCATTGATATGACACCATATTTATGGATAACAATGACTTTTTGACTGACAACTAAGCAATGATAGAATTCTGGACACCTTCTATAACCAATTTTTTTATAAGACAAACTAAAATATCCAGATAATTGGCTGAATTTTTCAGTTTTCACCAATTGCTTAGCATTGAGTATGGGAAGACACAATGAGCTAGTGTCTCATTCTTTGCCTTTTCCAGTGGTGAAAGGTATTTTGTGCCAGTAGAACATCACATGGTTCCACTTCTTTTTTTTTTTTTAAATGATTTTCTGTGTTAAAACTTGGCGACTCTGATATTAAATGAATTGATTTTTTAAAAGAGGCATGCTTACAACTGATCTGTGGAATATTTTCAAGAACCTGCTGGTAAGAAGAGAGAAATCTTTTGAGATTCTGCATTTTGGCCTTATGAGAAGGCTCGTTCAGGAGACATGGTCCACATCAGTACACACCAATGCCAATCAATTAACTGGTCTTTCTAGAACATCTAACATACAGTCAGCATTCAACAGAAGAAGGACTTAGGGAGTGCCACCAGGCAATACATAATGAAGTGTTAAATAATGCAGTAGTCTGTAAGAATCCAGAAAAAGGCAAAGCCAGAGTGGGCTGGGAAATATGGTGGCCTGCACTATAAGAGACTCTGTGCCACCTGAACTTTTATGCTAACCAGATGGATGACCTCAGGCAAGTTGCTTAACAGCTTCATGTCTCAGTTTCCTCATCTTTAATGTGAGCTGGAGTGATCTCCCAGCTCTATTGTTCTACGACTATATAAGACAAGCTTCACAGACAAAGCAAGGCCTGCACTGAGCCTGGAGAGCAGATGTTTAAGCCAACACTAGTAACTATAACACCATGGTGGGCATGAATGGGCGAGTGAGGATGCCCGTGTCAGGAAGAGACCCTACGCAAATCCAAAGACTCTGCCATAAAAGTGACCCTGTTCTTCCCCAAATCAGCATCTAATGTAGCTCAACGAAAAACCAGAATAGTAACCCTACAATAATAGAATGCTTGATCATTCTCCCAAATAAATATACAATTTAAAAAAATGTTTTGGGCACTGGTCATCATCATGGTGAAATGATTTGGAGCTTCTGTGTGACGCCATAGCACTGGATTGTAACAACCAGACTTGGGCATCTCACCCAATCACTCCTCTAGGAAAGAGTTGCAAATAATGGGTTCATACTGCAGGCATAAATTGTTGTTTTCTCAATTCTACAAGTTCCCTCAGTACATTTTCCTATGTTCTTTATGGAAAAGAAGTATGGTGGCCAACTCTGTAACAATTTTGGAAATAATGAAGTGGGCATTAGTTTGGGCTCTGGCCTTCAGAACATCTGGGAAGGATAAAAGATTCTACACTAACTGGTGGAAAAGAGCAGTCCTTTGCCCACATTAGGATGTAAGCAATAGAAGATTTTTGACACTCTTACAAAAGTGACAACTCTGCTCTTTTTTTTTTTTCCATGTTGCCTCTTCTTACACCTTTGATACCTATAAACTTAGACCCAGATACTCTGCTTTCACCAACAGTTGTCCACTGAGCTAGAAACAGACACAACCAAGCAATTTGTGTGCAGTAGTTATTTATAACGCACAACTTGTTTTCCTTTTGCCAAATAAAAGCTGCTTTAGAATAATTCTGCATTATTCTATTTGGAAACATTAGGCTCCCATCTAACTGTGGTTATTGGCACTCAAAGTTCATCTTCAATAGTAATTAACAAAGAAAGTGACTTTGGCCTTTTTTTCTCAAGAGAAACTAAGTCCAGTATTATACTCCAAGAAAAGATATAAAACAGATTCCATTTTATGTAGCAAGGAAATGGATGGGATGAATAGATGAATATCTCAGGTAAAAGTCATGATGTTCAAGGCTATTTCTATAGGCTAGAGAGTAAAATATAAATAATTACCACACATTTTGTTGTTTTTTCCCATGGGTTCTAATCAACATAGTTTGGGAGATGCTGGGTTTATTTTTTTGTTTTTTGCATCTGCATCATGGAAAAAAAAAAACATTTGACAACGCTGAAGTTAAAGATTCTGTATATAAATATATATGTCCTTCAACAGCATGGGCTGAAATTTCTCCAAAACTGGAAGTTCACATTTAGGAGAGACAAAACGAACTTAGCGCTTCAGAAATATTTGCTGGCATTGTCTACTAACGTAAATTAAACAACTGCAAGCAAAATAATAACATTCTACAAACCTAAATTTCTACAACCGGCACCATGGGAGCCCTTGGGAGTGCAGTGGCAGAGCACCTGCGTCAGTGCGGGCTGAGGGCCCCAGGCAGCAGAGGTGTGGGTGTGTGGCAGCCAACAAGCACAGACCGGTTCAGACACCCATGAGACCCCTTCCAGAAATACTTCACAGAGGAACCTTGCCAGGTGCTGGCTCCTGCATGACCAGGTTTGTTGTTGCGGTTTCGGGTTTGGTTTTTTTTTGTCAGTGTGGGGTAGAGGTGGGTATCAAATGTCCAAACAGCAAAATTTGAGTATACAGTCTAAGAAAACCTAATTTACTTCCAAAGGCTGCCGCACTCTGGGACAGTAAAGTAACACTAATGAAGCTTAGAATATCTTCCTAGGCTGGAGGGACTCCAATCGGCAAAAGCGGTCCTTTCAAGATAGAAGGTCAGAGGAAGGCAGAAGAAATCGGTTTGAAGGCACACATTACTGGGAAGGCACATTTTTGAACTGTGAAGGATGTTACTTTCATTGAAACTGTGGGGTCTTTTAAAAAGTATATTTGGAAATATGATCTCATACTCATGTCAGACACATGGAGAGAAGCAAGTAGGAAGAAGGTTGTGGCTCAAACAACTTGTGACTGGAAATCATCTTCAATTTACGTAAGGGGAATCCACCCATAAACTCCACCGATGGAATGCTGCTGAAGGAAGTGGAAATGAAGCTCACAGTAGTACGGGCCTTGGGAAATCCTAGGAGTATTCCCTCTCTGCGCTTCCATGCAAACATCCTTTCCTGATTGCCAGGCAACACAGTGGGAGACCTCCACACTGCCTTCCAATCAGGGACCGAAAGCTCTTCGGGAGCAGTGTTGTACATCATTCCGTCTTCTCCTTCAGCACCGTGTCTTTGTGCTTCAAAGAGGCTTAATACCTACTCACCGGACCAAAAGAAAAACAAAATGGCAGGGCTTCCCTGGTGGCGCAGTGGTTGAGAATCTGCCTGCCAATGCAGGGGATGTGGGTTCGAGCCCTGGTCTGGGAAGATCCCACATGCCGCGGAGCAACTGGGCCCGTGAGCCACAATTACTGAGCCTGCGCGATTGGAGCCTGTGCTCCGCAACAAGAGAGGCCGCGATAATGAGAGGCCCGCGCACCGCGATGAAGAGTGGCCCCCACTTGCCACAACTGGAGAAAGCCCTCGCACAGAAATGAAGATCCAACACAGCCAAAAATAAATAAATAAATTTAAAAAAACAAAACAAAATGGCACTATCCCACTTGCTTTCAAGTTGTTTTATCTGTCAATCCTAAACTTTTCACTGTAAAACAATCTCTGTAACATTTTTGTTCTTCCTAATTTGCATACGAAGTAAGACTATATATTATTCTTTTCCCATTTTTCCTTCTCCCCTCATCCACCCTCATTAGTTTTAAATTAAGAACGGCCCTATAGGGAAATGCCTTCATCTTGCCGGCTTTCATTGCTCTGTTTGTATTCTTTCTCGACGTAATAACTCAGGTCTTTGGTGTCTATGTATTCCAGTGAAGTAACTTGGTTATTTCACAAACACACAAACACATACATAGCTACATGCGTGTACACATGCACACACACACACTTGGAAATTAGTTCTTTTCTTAATGAGGCAAATTAGAATCACATCAAATTTAAACTCACATATATGCTTATAAAATTTTTTAAATGGATATAAATCATTCTGAGTTCAAAATGGAGAAAATGGTCAAAATGATGGAAACATATAGCCCCCAGAGGCTGAAGTATTGTGATAATAATTTTCATAATTCAAATGAATACATAATTGTTAGACATCAACAGGGAAGATTTACAATTGGCTCAAGTAAACCAAAAAATCAGTAGCAATCAGTATAGGAAAATGTATCCTCATTTCTGAGGTAAATTAATTTTGTTACTGAAATGTCATTATGTTGTCACATTTCCACTCATCACTTATTCAAAGATATCCATTTTTCATTCCTAATGTTTCATTGCTAAGATGATTGAACTTTGCAGTTTTTATCTCAAGCTTATATTACTTAAAAATCTCTGTGTGCATTATTACAATGAAAGGGCAAAGGTAGAAATGGGACTTATTTAGCTCTCATGGTTTATGATTGCATTGAAGCTCACAATTGATTATAGCTTTCTAACCTCTCTTTTCCTACTCATTACCCTCTTCATTTTATACCAGTATTTCCAGCCATTAGACTATCTTTATTTAGAAGGCACAAAAGGAAAAGACCAAGAAGAATTTGAAAAATAATATATTTTTTGTTTTGATGTTTCAATTTAATGCAGGTTTGAAAATGCTGAACTGTCTAAGGTATACTAAATATTCATTAGGCAGTTTAGCTTTTACTAAGTTCTAAATGAAAATGACCCAGCAAAATCAAATTGAAATTTCATAGAGTACTTTTCAAGTATGGTTCTAAAACATACATTAAACAAAATGCATTCATTTGAATGCAAGTCTCTCTCTTTCTCTTGAATACATACACACCCTAGGGTCTATTATGCTTTCAGTTCAAGGCCTCCAAAATGTGTGTGGTGTGGATCAAATAAATAGTTCGACAGCTTTCATAAGCAAACAATCTCATGGTCTGGTATACCTACAAACCTCTTGTGCTATTTCTTTATGCTTCCCCACCTATAAAGGTTAATGCAGATTTCACTTGAATTCAAGCAAAATATCCTGCATTATTTTCTACATAGTTAAATCTGTTCAGAAAGAGCCCATCAGAATTTGTCCATGTGAATCCAACAGCCCTTTATGGACTTGCAGAAGCATAGCAAATGTGCTCACTTTTAGAACTCAGACTTGCCGCTGGCCAGCCCTGGAATCATAGTACTTACAGCAGGCGGGACTTCAGAAATCACGTAGCCCAACCCTCCCATTAAAAAAAATGTAGAATTTAGCATACATTCAAAATAGACTATTTTGTCATTTCAAAATGTCTTTCTTTACCTCACATTCTTTGTCTTGATGCATGCTTTATTTGATATTAATATAAGCACTTTAGCTTTCTTATTTCTTATGCTTACATATTTCATGGTTATATCTTTTTCCATCTTCTTTCAATCTATTTGTGTCTTTATGTTTAAAATGTATCCATTTTAGAGAACCTATAGATGGGTCCTTCTTTTTGAGCCAGTCTGACAATCTCTGCCTTTTAACTGGAGAGGGTCTATATAAACTTAATGTAATTAGTTTATTTTTATGTTATCTGTTTGCCCATCTCATTTTTTCAAATCTTTTGTTCCTCTTTTCACCTTCTTTTGGTTTAATAAAACATTTTTTTTAATTAATTTATTTATTTAATTTATTTAATTTAATTTATTTATTTATGGCTATGTTGGGTCTTCGTTTCTGTGCGAGGGCTTTCTCTAGTTGCGGTGAGCGGGGGCCACTCTTCATCGCGGTGCGCGGGCCTCTCACTATCGCGGCCTCTCTTGTTGCGGAGCACAGGCTCCAGACGCGCAGACTCAGCAATTGTGGCTCACAGGCCTAGTCGCTCCGCGGCATGTGGGATCTTCCTAGACCAGGGCTCGAACCCGTGTCCCCTGCATTGGCAGGCAGACTCTCAACCACTGTGCCACCAGGGAAGCCCTAATAAAACATTTTTAAATAAACATTTTATTTTAGAACAATTTTATATTTAGAAAAAAATAAGTGCAAGTCTTCCATAATTTATATTTAGAAAAAAAAAATTGTGAAGATAATTCAGAGAGTTCCCATATACTCACACCCAGTTTTCCGTATTACTAGCATCTGCATGTGTTATTAATGAACTGATATTGATACATTATTATTAATTAAAGCCATAGTTTATTCAGATTTCCCTAGTATTTACCTAATATTCTTTCGCTGTTCCAGAATCTTATCTAGGACACATTACATTTAGTCACTCATCATGTATCCTTAAGCTTCTCTCTTGGCTGTGACAGCTTCTAGACTTACCTTGTTTGGCATGACCTTGACATCTTAGAGAAGTACTAGTCAGGCATTTGGTAGAATATTCCTCAGTTGGAATTTGTGTAATGCTCTACACATGGTTAGACTGGGGTATTTTGGAAGGAAGATCACAGAGGTAAACTATCATTTCATCATATGCATCAAGGTTACATTGCATCAATATCAACATGACTTATCACCGTTGATGTTGACCTTGATTACCTGCTTGAGGCAGTGTTTGTCAGTTTTCTCTACTGTAAAGTGCTCCCTTTGCATACTGCACTCTTTGGAAGAAAGTCACTGTGTGCAGCTCACTCTTCAGGGGTTGGGAATTATGTTCCACCTTCTTGAAGGCAGGGAATCTACATAAATTATTTGGATATTTTCTGCTCAGATTTGTTTATTCTCTCCCATTTATTTATTTATTCAATCATTTATATCATTATGAACTCATTGATATTTATCTTATAATTTATAACCCAATACTACTTTATTTTGTTGCTCAAATTGTTCCAGTTTCCGAGCTCTATCCTTTGGTTCCTGTGTCTATTTGGCATACCTCCATCATTCTGTGGTTATTTTTGTTTGTTTGTTTGTTTGTTTAAGCATTTCCTTACTCTCTGGCACTACAAGATGCTCCAAACTCATTTTGTATATTTCCTGCCCCAGTCCTAGGATCAGCCATTTCTCTAAGAAGCCCCGGTTCTTTTTATTAAAGAGTGGTATTAGAAACCAAGATCTGGGTGCTAGGTGTGCTCATTACTACTAGGGTATCATTGTTCTAGACCCTATCAGCTGACATGGCAAGGAAATATATAACCCAGTATATATTATACATACCTATAATATTTCTTTGTGTAACTATATATAGATATATATAGATATATATATATATATATATATATATATATATATATATATATACACTAAGCTAAACATGAGTTGATATGATTGTCTCTAACTCTAATCCATTACCACATGGATCATCATAACCTCTTCCCCTTGCGTTGTGTAACCTCCTACTCCAATAGTGAAAAACCTGGCTCCCACCTTTTGTCATCCAGTTACTTAATTGTTCAGTTCCAGTATATGTATGTAGCAGTATCAGAATTGTTTACCCACACGCTCATGGGAAATGACTTGATCAACAAGAATATAGTGCTTATGTACAGATTCTTTTGCCTTTTGTCTTACAGACCCTACTCATTTCCAAAGCTACTTAGGTCAGCAATTT
Organism: Balaenoptera musculus; assembly: GCF_009873245.2. NCBI lineage: Eukaryota > Metazoa > Chordata > Mammalia > Artiodactyla > Balaenopteridae > Balaenoptera > Balaenoptera musculus. The sequence goes on from NC_045797.1 coordinate 41,031,591, forward strand.
TTTCCTGTAGTGCCTTCAAGTAAAGACGTTTGAAACATTTCTAATAAAGATATATTGTTTTGTCACATTCTGCATTTTATACTGGGATCCCACAACCTCCTAAATGATTTTTTTAAACCTGCATACGTTAAAATGTACTCTTTGTGCTGTAAAAATTCTACAGGTTTTGGCAAGTGCGTAGTGTCATGGATTTGCCATTACAATATTATTCAGAATAGTTTCACTGCCTGCCCTGTGCTTCACCTGTTCAGTCCTTCTCCCTCCCCCAGACTCTTGGCAAACACTGATCCTTTAACTGTCTACAGTGTTTCCTTTTCCAGATGCATTTAATTGGAACCACACAGTCTCTAGCCTTTTCAGACTGGCTTCTTCATGCAGTAATGTGCATTTAAAATTCACTCATGTATTTTTGTGTCTTGATGACTCATTTCTTTTTATCATGGAATAATAATAGGTAATATGGACATACCACAGTTTGTATACCATTTTACCTATTGAAGGACATCTGGTTTGCTTCTAGTTTTTGATAATTATAAATAAAGCTATTATAATCATTCATATGCAGGTTTTCATGTGGACATATTTTCAGATCAGTTTAGTAAATAAATAGGAGTACAATTACTAAATTGTATGTTTAGCTTTGTAAGAAACTGCCAAGCAATCTTCCGAAGTGTCTATATACTTTTGCATTCCCACCAGCAAAGAATGAGAGTTCCTTTTGCTCATCCTCAGCAGCAATTGATATTGTCAGGTTTGGGTTATTTTGTTGGTTGGTTGGTTGGTTAGGTTTTTTGCTCTTTTAATAGATGTGTAGTAATATCTCCTTGGAGTTTAATTTGTAATTCTTGAATGACAGATAATATTGGGCATGTTTCATTTGCTTATTTGCTATCTGTACATCTTCTTTGGTGAGGTGTCTGCTCAGATCTTTGCCCATTTGTCAATTGGGTTTTTTGTTTTCTTTTTGCTGAGTTTAAGAGTTCTTTGTGTATTCTGGGTGCAAGTCCTTTATCAGATAGGTGTTTGCAAATACTTTCTCTCAGATTGTGGCTTGTCTTTTCATTCTCTTGACAGTGTCTTTTGCAGTGAAAAAGTTTTAAAATTTCATAAATTCCAGTCTATCAGTGCTGTCTTTCAGGATTCATGCTATTGATGTTGTATCTAAAAAATCAAACCCAGTTCACCTAGATTTTCTCTTATGTTTTGTTCAAGATGTTTCACAGGTTTTCAGTTTACATTTAGGCCTATCATCCATTTCAGGTTTATTCTTATGAAAGGTGTAATATCTCTGCTAGATTGACTTTTTTGCATATGGACATCCATTTGTTGAAAAGATTATCCTCTTTTCATTGAATTTCTGTGATAGAATAATGTGTACCCCCCACCGCCCGCCAAAGGTGTTTTCACATCCTAATCCCCTGGATCTGTGAGTATGTTAGGTAACATGGCAAGGGGGAATTAAAGTTGTTGATAGAATTAAGATTGCTAATCAGATGATATTGAGATGGAAATATTATCCTGGATTATCCAGGTGGGTCCAATGTAATTGCAAGGGTCCTTAAAAGTAGAAGAGAGAGGCAGAAGAATCAGGGTCAGAGAAGGAGATGTGATCATGGAAGCAGTGTCAAACTGATGCAATAAGAGAAAGATTTATTGGCTATTTCTGGCTTTGAAGGTGGAGTTGATCCATGAGCCAAGAAATGCAGTACCTCTAGAAGCTGAAACAGGCAAGGAAATGGAGTCGCCCTCTAGAACCCCTTGAAAAGAACTCAGCCCTGCAGACAGCTTGATTTTAGCCCATTGAGACCCACGTCAGCCATCTGAACTCCAGAAGTACAATATAATAAATCTGTTCTGTGTAGGCCACTAAGTTTATGGTAATTTGTTACAATAGCAGCAGTAAATGAATACTATTGCCTTTGCTCCTTCATCAAAGATCAGTGACTATATTTCAGTGGGTCTATTTCTGTGCTCTCTATTCTTTTCAGTTGACCTGTGTGCCTATTATTTCATGTGTACCATGCTGTCTTGATTACTGTAGCTTTATAGTTAAGTTCTGAAATTGAATAGTGTTCTTCTTACTCTTTTTGTTGTTGTTGTTGGCTATTTTATAGTCTTTTGTCTTCCCATATAAACTTTGGAATAAATTTGTTGATATCTACAAAATAGTTTGCTAGGATTTTGATTAGAATTGTGTTGAAGATCAAGTTGGAAATACTTAACACTATTGAATCTTGCAGTTCATGAACATGGAATATATCTCCATTTATTTAGATCTTCTTTAATTTGTTTCATCAGAGTTTTGTGGCTTTCCACATATGGATCCTGAACATAGGTTGTTAGATTTATGCTTAAGCATTTGCTTTTTTTGTTGTTTTTGGTGCCATTGTAAGTGGGATTTAAATATTTTTCAAATTCCAATTGTTCTTTGCTAGTATATAGAAAAGCATTGACTTTTGTATATTAACCTTGTGTCCTGTAGCCTTGCTATACTCACTTATTAGGTCCATGAGGTTTGGGAGTTTTTATTGTTCTTGTTGTTTTCGGTTTTTGTGTTTTTGGCAAATTTGGGGGATTTTTAACAGAGGCAATCACATCATCTACAGATAAAGACATTTTTTCTTCCTTTCTAATATGTATAACTTTTATATCCTTTTCTTGTGTAATTGAACTAGCTAGATCTTTCAGTACAATGATGAATAGCAGTGGTGACAGAGGATGCCCTTGACTTGTTCCCAATCTTAGAGGTAGAGAATCTAGTTTATTACCATTAAGTATGTTAGCTGTACAGTTTTTGTAGATTTTTTTTTATTAAGTTGAGAAAGTTCTCCTCTATTCCTAGTTTACTGAGAGATATCATCATGCATGGGTGTTGGATTATGTTAAATGCTTTTTCTGCATCAATTGATATAATCATGTCATTTTTTTTTTTGTCTTTAGTCTTTTGATCTGGTACATTGATTGATTTTCAAATTTTGAACCAGTCTTGCACAGCCGGAACATGGTGTATGATTCTTTTTATACATTGTTGAAACTGATATGCTAATATTTTGTTGAGGATTTTTGCATCTATGTTCATGAGAGATATTGGTCTGCAGCTTTCCTTTCTTGTAATATATTTGTCTGCTTTTGGTGTCAGGTTAATTCTGGTCTCATACAATGAGACAAGAATGATTTTAGAAGTGTTCTTTCTGCTTCTATTTCTGGAAGAGACTGTGAAGAATTGATACAATTTCACCCTTAAATGTTTGGTAGAATTCACCAAAGAAGACATCTGAGCTTAGTGGTTTTTTTTGGAGGGGGAAGGTTATGAGTTTTATTTTTAAATAGATATTTTAAAAAAAATAGATAATGGCTTATTCAGATTATTTATTTCTCTTTGTGTGAATTTTGGTAGTTTGTGTCTTTCAAGGAATTTGTCCATTTCACCTAAGTTATCAAATGTGTAGGCATAGAGTTGTTTGTAGTATTTCTTTATTATCCTTTACATTTCCACAGGATCAATATTGATAACACCTCTTTCATCTGATATTGATAATTTGTCTTCTCTTTTTTGCTTAGTCAGCCTGCCTTAGAGTTCTAACAATTTTTTTGATCTTTTCAAATAACCAGTTTTTTATTTAATTTATTGTTTTATATTTTATAACTTCATTGATTTCTGTTCTAATTTTTATTATTTCTTTTCTTCTGTTTGCTTTAGGCTTAAATTTCTATTCCTTCCTTAAGTAGTATATGGTTGACTTTTCTTAAAAGCCAGAATTAACATTTTATAATTTTATGTGGAGCATTCAGTATATTTACATTAATTTTAATTTTTTATATATATAGAATTATTTATACCATCTTATTTTATCTGTCTATCTCTTTCTATGATTTTCTTCTCTCCTTTCTTAACTTTCTTTAGATAGATTATTTTTCTCATTTCATCTTCCCCTTACTAGTTTGGATTTCTATTTTCTATTTCCATTTTGTAGTTTTTACTTTAGGAAGTTAAATTTACATACATTTAATTTACATACCTAATGTATTATAGTCTAAAGTTAATGAGTATTTCTATCCTCTTTCTGAACTAGTCAAGAACTTAGAGTGCTTTATTCCAGTCTCCTCTCTCATAGTAAATGCTATTATTTTGGGGAATATTAACTCAACCTTTTTTTTAATGGTTTTATATACTTGTTATATTGTTGTTATTTTATTTTACATAGTTAATGTTGATTTAGATTTACTCACATATTTATTTTTTCATTGCTGTTTATTTTTTTTTATCTGTAATCACGTTTTTTTTGGCCTGAAAGCATATCTTTTAGAATATTATTTAGTAAAGATCTGTTGGTGGTAAAATCTATCAAGTTGAGAAATTTCTCCTCTGTTACTAGTTTATTCCTGATAGGAATAAACCTATCAGGTTTTTTTATTTTTCTGGAAAACATCTTTTTTTTTTTTCTTGAATGATATTTTGCTGGCAATGGGAGTGTAGGTTGGCAACTGTTTTCTTTCAATCCATTAAAGATATTCCCCTGCCTTCTGTCTTCCATTTTTGCTGTTGAGGAGTCAGATGTCAGTCTAATTCAGGGGTCAGCAAACTATGGCCTACCTGTCAAATCTGCATTACCACCTGTTTTTTTAAATAAAGTTTTATTGGGACACAGCCATACTTATTCATTTATGAATTTTCTATGACTGCTTTTACTACCATGGCAGAATTGAGTATTTGCAACAGAGACCATACAGCCTTCAAAATCTAAAGTATTGGGCTTCCCTGGTGGCGCAGCAGTTGAGAGTCTGCCTGCCGGTGCAGGGGACACGGGTTCGAGCCCTGGTCTGGGAGGATCCCGCGTGCTGCGGAGCGACTGGGCCCGTGAGCCACGATTGCTGAGCCTGCGCGCCTGGAGCCTGTGCTCCGCAGCGGGAGAGGCCGCGATGGTGAGAGGCCCGCGCACCGCGATGAAGAGTGGCCCCCGCCTGCCACAACTAGAGAAAGCCCTCGCATAGAAACGAAGACCCAACACAGCCATAAATAAATTAATTAATTAAAAAAAAAATCTAAAGTATTTACTATCTATCCCTTTACAAAAAAAGTTCACTGATCCCCTGTCTATTATGGTTCCATTTAACGTAATCAGTCTTTTAAGATGATATTTCTGCAATTTATAGTGCTCTGCAATTACAGTATGATTTATCTAGGTATGGACTTTTTATGCTTGGAATTTGTCGAGCTTCTTGAAGCTAAGGATTATTGTTGGTTATTGGTTCTGGCAAAATTTCTGGCAAAATCTTGCTTCTGCTACCTCTTTTCTCCTTTTTAAAAGGCAAATTGTCTAATTCTATGCTCCATATCTGTAATATCAGTCTTGTGTAATTTTCACCTTTCTGTCTCTTCATTCTACATTCCAAATAATCTTTCAGATTCACCTTCCAGTTCACTTATTATTCCTCTAATTTAGTCTGCTATGCAGTTAATACAATCTACTGAATTTTTAATTTAATTATTATAATTCTAATTTCTAGAAGTTCTCTTCATTCTTTTCCAAAAATGCTTGTTCCTTTTTTATATATTCTGTTTTTCCCTGCTCATATTTTCAAGCTACTCTCTTATTTCTTAAACACATTAAGTAAGGTTTTTTCATAAGCTGTAATTGATAATTCATGTATCTTTATAGTCTTTTTCTGCTGTATGTTATCTCATGTAGAACATTATCTATCTGAATTCTTTGAGACCTTTAATGGAGGTAAATTCTTCCAAAGAGCATCTGTATTTGCTTGTGTCTGGTCTTTGGGGGCATGACTAGCCCAGGACCACCTGAAGCCATAGTGTTATCCATCTGAGGATTTCTGGAGGACCTAGCCAATGTAAATTGGCCTATAAGGCCTGGGGGTAGGTATTTGGTTAACAATTTTCAAGGAAGAATTATTTCCCTCTTTCATTAAACAGCATGGTTTAAAGCAGGCAATTTTCCTTTTATTTTGGGTGGTGTGGGGAGTTGAGGATTCAGGGAAGAAGGAATTTGGTTTGTTTCTAACTCACCCTTAACCTCTTACATAGGAACACTTCTGGGATCCTGACTTCACTTAGTTTTCATTTGCTTTGTAGTCATCTTATCAATAAAGAGGTGGGAAAAATTATTCAACATTTTTAGTTTTTAGCACAGAGTAAGTTAGGATATCTCGTCTGCAATATTGATGGAAATGAAGGTCTAAATCCTCTTATTTAAATATGAGCATACTCAGGTCAGAAGAAGGCAAGTGACTTGACTGAGATCACACAGTTCTTATTGCCCAGAATAAAAATTTACTGTTCGATTTACTGTTGACACCAAATTCTTTTTAAAGAATGTTCTTTACAAGAAAAAAAGTTTTTAAGAAAAAATTTTTAAGGAATCTAGAATTCAGAAAATAATAATTCCTGGGATAGAAGTAAATATCCATCAATATTCCATAGGGTAGATTACTTATTAAATAGATAGTCAAATAAGTGCATTTCAAGCCACAGAAGACGGTCATTTGATTAAAGATTTTAATCAGATTTGTGGTCATTTCCACCTCAAATCAGTGTGCCTCAGACAAATGCCTGTGTTTCATTTAAAATTTTCCCAGCTGCCCTACTTCCTAAACACCAAGGGAATCACCAGCTGCTATCCTGGTATTTAAACCCAAATCGCTGGCATTATCTTTACTTTCAAATCCTCCTTCTTCCACATATACTCATTTATTAACTTTAGCAACTTCCTTTGCTCTGTCAGTCCCTTGTTGGGGCCTGGTTACTTCCTGATTAGAATATTGTCAGTTTCCTCCTGACTGTCTAGCCTTCTACATCTACCTATAAAGTTTCCGACTTTATATAAAACACATGTACACATACATAAACTGCACAGTCACTACAATTAGTCTATATATTTTGTTTGGGCATCTTTTATATAAATAGAGAGAATCTGCACAGTGATTCCTTTGGAGAAGAGGGTTCTAAAATTAGAGGAGATAGTAAAAGAGATTTTGCTTTATGTGTGATGTTTTGTTTCACATTTTTTTAGTACAAAGAAATTTACCTTGTACTACTTAGGTAATATAAATTACAGTATAAAGAAAATGCTTATTTTCATTGTCATAGCAATGTCTCTAGACTTCAGCCCTTTATAGTGACTCTTCATCCCTATGTACTTTCGGTTTGTCCACAGTTCCCTCTTTAACAGTTAGCCCTTGAATTTTGTGACCTATTTCATGGGTCAGGACTTCCCCCCTATTTTTTCATGCCATCTGCTTTCTGGCTCTTAAACAGAGAAAAATTCATGCAAGGTTCACACTCTCTGCACACCTATCAGGGTGGGAGATTGAACACAACTTTTTAAAAATAGCTTTCGCATTATTCTACTTTCAGAAGTAATTTTCTAAGTGTTGTCTTGACCCTTTCTACACACCTTACCTTTCTGTTCTCTATACTTAGTTAATATTTTCCACAATGCACCTTTTCCTCTACCTTGTCTAGAGTCCTAGAATTTTCAATTCTTAATCTTTACCTTGTAACCTTCAAACCCAAATCCTGGCTGTACTGGTGGTTGTCTCTGTTTAACTGTATCCACTTTCAAACAACCATCTGAGTCAAGGAATTGTCCAGAATGAAGCCCGGAGAGACATAGAAATAGAAAATAGAAAGGTCAGGTTAAGAGATATAGAAGATAGAGTGAGAAAATTCAAAACACGGAGTTGCAAAAGAAGATAGTAGAGACCATTGGGAAGACAAAACATTTGAAGAGACAATGAATGTAAAAGACATAGATCCTCATATTCTAAAAGTACAACAAACATCCAGAAAGTTTAAATAAAAAGAAATACACTTAGATATATTTATATTACAGTGAAACTGAAGAAAACCACAGGCAAAGAGAAAGTTTAAATGTAGCCAAAGAGAAAAGACAGAATATCTAATGAAGGATAACCAAATAGTCAATAGCTGATTTTTTAATAAGACAAATGTCTTTAAAGTGCTGAGAGAAAAAGACAGTTAACCTTGAATTATATACCCAGTGGAAAATTTCCAAAAACAAAGACAAAATAAAGGCAAAGACTGAATGTTTCATAAACAGAAACTCAGTAAACTACCTTCTGAAGTAATTTACTAATACTTACTTCAGAAAGAAGGAAAATATTCTCTGGAAGACAGTTTGAGATTCAAGAAGAATTGTCAGCAATAAAAGCGTTTAACATACAGGTAAATAGGAAGACAATCTGTATAAAACAATAATATAACTGTATTAGTTTTCTATTTCTACCATAGCAAATTGCCACAAATATGGCTTTCAAAACCACAAATTTATTATCTTATAGTTCTGTAGGTTAGAAGCTGACACATGTCTCACTGGGCTAAAGTCTTGGTGTCTTCAGGACTGCATTCCTTTCCAGAGGCTCTAAGGGGAGAATTTGTTTCCTTGCCATCCCCAGCTTTTAGAGGATGCCCACATTCCTTGGCTCATGTTCCTCTTTCTCCATTTTCTTTTTTTTTTTGGCTGTGTTGGGTCTTCGTTGCTGCAAGCTGGCTTTCCCTATTTGCGGCGAGTGGGGGCTTCTCTTCGTTACGGTGCACGGGCTTCTCATTGCGGTGGCTTCTCTTGTTGCGGAGCACGGGCTCTAGGCGCATGGGCTTCAGTAGTTGTGGCATGTGGGCTCAGTAGTTGTGGCTCACAGGCTCTAGAACGCAGGCTCAGTAGTTGTGGTCCATGGGCTTAGTTGCTCCGCAGCATGTGGGATCTTCCCGGACCAGTGATCGAACCCGTGTCCCCTGCTTTGGCAGGCAGGTTCTTAACCGCTGCACCACCAGGGAAGTCCTCTATCTCCATTTTCAAAGCATCTTTCTGAGTATACTCTGTAGTCACATCTCCTTCTGATCAGAGCCAGGAAAGATTCTCTGCTTTTAAGGATTTATGTGATTGGGCCCAGGATAATCTCCAAGTTAATCTCCCCATTTCCAGATCCTTAACCTTAATCACATCTGCAAAGTCCCTTTTGTTATGTAAGGTAACTTATTCATAGATTCTGAGAATTAGGATGTTGATATTTGAAGGGGGCTAATGTACTGCCTACCACAATGCTATCTATTGCTAATTTTTGGAGTTCATACTCTTCTGGATAAAAATATAAAACCACACTGAAAAAGTATTGATCAGATGGGTAAGAAGCCTTAATATGTTAAGGATGTAGGTTCTTCCCCAGTTTATCTATGGTTTCAAAGCAACCCCACCCAATAAAAATCTCATAAGGTTTTTCATTAATTTATGAGGCTGATTCTGAACTATATGTGGAATAGTGAATGTCCAAGAAAGGCCAATAAATTCTCAACAAGGTAGAATAAAGTGGGGATTCTTGTCCTACTACATCATGAGATTTATCCTAATGCTATAGTGATTAAAACCATTCAGTACTGGTAGGAATAGATACCAGGAATAGAATAGAAACCCCAAGCATCTTTCCACACATATTGGAAACTTGATGTATGAAGACATGGCAATACAAGTCAATGAGGAAAGTCTGGATTTATTCAATACATGGTGCTTGGACTATGGTTTACTGATATGGAGGCAATAGATTGCATCCTTCCTTCCTACCACACAAAAAATTAATTGCTAGGTTTTATTAGCTGGGTATGCTAGCTTCCTTAACGCCCTAGATTACAATGAATCAACACTGAAAGGATTTTTTTCTTATTTGTGTCACATACCAATGCCTATTTGTGGGGGCAGATGTGTTGGTGCTCTGATTCTCATAGTCATTCACAAACCCAGTCTTCTTCCAACTAGTGGCTCTGCCATCCCTTTGATTTAGTCTACTCATGCTTCCCCATCTGGCTGGCAGATAGGGCAAATAGTATTGAGGACTATGCAGGAAATTTTAGGGCCCAAAGTACATTCTATGGCTCTACCAAACTACACATCTGGCTAGAAGTGTAGTCTTTTGTACCATTAGAAAAATGAAATGTGTCTCTACTACATAAGTGAATTACGTAGTTAAAAGTGAAGGCAATTCCAAAACTTATAGAAAAATATAGAATATTTTTAAGAGCTCAGAGCAGGTAATATTTTTTAAACAAGAAAGATAAATACAAGCCATAAGGGGAAGAGTGATACGTTCAAGCATATTAAAATTAAGAACTTTTGTTAATTAATAGACCGCATAAAGAAACCTAAATGATAAGCCACAAAATGTAAGAAGTTATTTGTTGCACATAATAGACAAAGGATTAGTTTCCAGGATATATAAACTAGTACTAAAGGTCCTTAAGAAAATTTTAAAAATCCAGTAGTACAAAAAAGGTAACAAATATGACTTCAAGGAGATGAAACACAAATAGGCAATGAACATATGAAAAAAAATGTTCAACTCCTTTAGTTGTTAGGAAAATGCAAACTGAACCTCAGTGTGGCTTTAATTTCATACCCATCAAATTGGCAAAAATTGAAAAGTCTGACAAGGTTAACTACCAGCAAATATGTGGTGAAAAGGGAACTTTTAAAATGATGCTGGTGGGTATAAATATTGGTGCAAATATATTGGGAAAACAATATAAAATTAACTTATAGAGTGGAATCAAATCCAGCAATAACAATTATGGACAAAAGAAAATCAGATCACTCACACATGTCAATCAGGAGATATGTTCAACAATGTTCAGAGTAAATTTTATTGTAATAGTGGAAAAAACAGAATAGTAAATAAAATTCACGTCTGTTGATAGGATAAATAAAGTGGGGTACAGCCATAGAATCCGCAACTGTGAAAGTGAATGAACCATAACACACACACACACACACACACACACACACACACACACACACACACAGAACATTTTAAAAACAAAGTTGAGGGAAAAATGAAAATTATGGAATATTTATAATTTGACTTCACCTATATGAAGTATAAGAACAAACAAAACTAAAACTATTGTTTTAGGGTATGTATGTATGAGGCCAAACTATGAAGAAAAGCAAGTAAATGAGAAACACAAAATTTAGATCTGGAGCTACATTTGGGCATGATGGAAACCAGGATGACACATCAAGAAAGGGAAAGAGGGGGGCTTCCCTGGTGGTGCAGTGGTTAAGAATCCGCCTGCCAATGCAGGGGACACGGGTTCGAGCCCTGGTCCAGGAAGATCCCACATGCCACGGAGCAACTAAGCCCGTGCACCACAGCTACTGAGCCTGTGCTCTAGAGCCCGCGAGCCACAACTACTGAAGCCTGCACGCCTAGAGCCCGTGCTTCGCAACAAGAGAAGCCACTGCAATGAGAAGCCCGCGCACTGCAACGAAGAGTAGCCCCTGCTCGCCACAACTAGAGAAAGCCCACGCGCAGCAACGAAGACCCAAAAAGCGGCCAAAAATAAATAAATAAATAAATACATAAATTTATTTAAAAAGAAAATCACCTCAAAAATAAATAAATAAATAAACAAACATTTATTTAAAAAAAAAAAAGAAAGGGAAAGAGGGGACTTCACAGCTATTGATAATGTTCTATTTCCTAAACTAAGTGGTGAGAATGTGAGTGTTCATTTTATTATTTTTCTTTAAATTTACTTATTCATAATTTTAGAATAAAATATTTCACAATAAAAGATGAAAAAAGGAAAGAACTTATTCAATAAATATTTTCTGAAAAACTAAAAATATTTTTTAAAAACATAGCACTCTGCCTAGCACAGAATAAATGAAAAATATGTGTTAGGATTTATTATTGTTGCTATTACATCTTCCTTAAGTCTTCATTTTTGCCTCTGATTCATCTTCTCCCCCTTGACTGTGTTCTCCTTCATTCCTGCTACCACTTGGTAGTATATTTCTTACACTCTTCTGGTGGTAGCCCATAATATCTCAGGACCAGGAATCCTGAGACAAAAAGAATTTGGATCTGGGAAAGATTTCACTAAGTATGTTCCATAGGGAAGAGGTAGGGCTACAAATGAGGCTGTAAGTTTAACATCTGAAAGTAATTGGCTTTTAACTGCAATAAACTGTAGGATGTAAAGTGAGTCTGATAGGAACTGTTTAGTAAGAGTATGGGATTCTAAGTATAGAAAAAAAGAACAGAGCCAAATAAGATTACAGATTGTATGTAATTGTTTGTATTAAAATAAATTTGTATTATAGTTATGTTAATAAAATAGTTTATAGAGACCTATGCATTCTATAATTGGGATTTCTCTGAATGTGAGAAAGATAATAAGGAAGTAATTTGGTGCAATAAACTAACACTATGCAAAATTTGTATCCTCGAAAATCTTTGTTGAGTTCTAAACAATGGAATTTCCTTAACAGTAGATGCAGATTTTCACTGAGCACTGAGAGTAAGGAAAACATATCAAGCTCAGGATTCTAATCTACAAAGGCTTAACGGCTTCTTAGTTCTTTTAGTCTGGGATTGAAATGGTCTAACAGTTCTCAAAGGCAGGATACCACTAAGTACTAAAGCCAGGTAATAGAGCACATTAGCCAGAGAAGCAAAGTCATTTGGAGATTATATATTTATATACACAAATAAATACACATGTATGTATGTATATGTATACATATAATTTTTTAAGGGATTTGACATTACACAATTGTGGAAGGTGATTGGGTAGTCTCTGTAAGGCTGTTGCCTTTGCCACTGATGCTGAAGTTTGAAGTCTGCAGGGAAAGCAGATTCGGGAAAAGAAGATGTAAAGTAGAGGATTACAAGAACAAGCTGGAACCCACAAGAACAAGCACCAGCTGGCCATTCTTGTTGCTCTGATATGTTGATATGAGTATCTGCAGGAGAAGCTGGCATTCTTCATCACCTGGCCCAAGAGTTTGAGAAGCTGAAGAATTAAGGAGAAGGTGGAACCGCTGCAGCCCTGACTACTCATCTGTGCCAATGACATAAGCCAATAGATCAACATGTGTGAGTTTTTAAACAATGGCTGCTGCTTTGCTTCTGCCCTCCAGCTCTTGCACAAGAGCTTCTCTTGTAGCCAACTCTAACGGGCAACACAGTGGGAACGGAATTCTGGGAAATGTAGTTCAGTTTAGCCACACTGACACATTACAAAGCCACCACAGTATCCTGCCCTTGACCCTTGAACAACACAGGGGTTAAGGGCACCCACCCTCCCTGCAGTTGAAAATCTGCCTATAACTTTACGGTCAGCCGTCCTATCTGCAGTTCCACATCCACGAATTCAATCATCTGTGGATCAGTGTAGTACTGTATAGTATGTATTTATTGAAAAAAATCCGCATGTAAGTGAACCCAGGCAGTTCAAACTCACGTTGTTCAAGGGTCATCCTTGGCATCCTGACATATCTTCTTAAACTGTACTTAATCTCCAAATAAAAGCAATAAAAAGTTATGCATAACATGATACACCTATTCTGCACATAACCAAAGGAGGCTAACCTTTTCCTCGGAAGACAATATAAAGTTCTTGTTTTTGTCTGTGACTAATGTTCTTTCCTTTTCTAGTACAGGGGTTGGGAAACTATGCCTATAGGCTAAATTTCAACCTGTTTTTGCACAGCCTGTGAGATAATTTTATTTTTTAATATTTCTATAATAATTTAATGATAATATAAATAAGTTAAATAGCAAATAAAATAAAAAATCACATATATTTTATAATAATGTTTTTAAATAAAGTGTTTTCAAAAAAAGAGAAGATGCAGCAAAGACTATGACCCACAAAGCCTAAAAAAGTCTAAATTATTTACTCTGTTGGCCCTTTGCTAAAAGAATTTTTACCTATTCTAGCTAATTCATACTCTTCTTTTGTTATGCTATAACTGAAATATTGAGAGGTAAAGTTAACTACTATTAACACATGTTAGATGGTAAAGGTATGAAAGGGGACGTAAACAAAAAATATTTGGTCAACATATGCACAAACATATTCATATCAAAATATCCAAAAAAACTCATAACTATTACAGTTCTCATTTCTGCAACTGGTCACTTGGTCAGAGCTAGTATTTATAACCACCTTCTTTCTCTAGCTACTCCATAATCCCTTTGCCGTCAGCAAGCAGCTCAGCTGATCATGGTTCCCTGTCTGGTGGGGAGAGCCTAACTTTTATTCCTGAAGGATTTGAGCTGGTAACAGTCCTGCCTAAACTGGATTGTGATAGTTTTCCATTATTTTAATCACAGGGCATAGAAATTCCTGTAGAGGATCTCCTGCATCCAGACATATCCCTCCATGTTTCCATCGTGTAGTAACAACCTAATTTCCATTGATAGGATCAGTTACCCGAGCCAGTGGCTTCTTTGCCTATTGGTTCACAAGCATGTGAGCTCAGAGTGACTAGGTGGCAGTCTCAGCTTTCCATTCAATGGAATCATTATTGTGTCCCCTGATGGAAGCTATCCTCTCCTTGAAAATAAGACCTCTAGACTAATAAAGCCTAAAACCATGGATATGGGAAGCAAAATTTTTGCTACAAGATCACTAGGGGTAATCGTGGGAGAAACTACTCTCATTTCCACCTCTTAATTCCTGGACCTGTGAATTCTGGCTATGAGAGAAACAGGATCATACAGTGGGCATTTAACTACATCCTGAAGGGCACTGCTTCAACTCAGCAAGGTGTTGCCACTCAACTGACACCATAACTGGGTCTCAAAAGACTGTTCCACCATTCTATCAAGCCAGCTGCTTCAGGATGTTGGGAATATGGTAAAAACAGTAAATTCTATCAGCATGGCTTCATTCCCACATTTCATTTGCTGTGTAATTACTTCCTAGGTCAGAAGAGATGCTATATGGAATCTCATGATGGTGGATAAACATTCTGGTAGTTTTGCCTAAAGATCTGCAGGTAGGGAAGGAAGTCTATATCGAGAGTAACTGTCTAATCTGTTAGAAATAAGTGCTGCCCTTTCCATTTTGGAAGCAATTTAATGTCAAGTTTATGCCAGGTAGCTGACTAATCCCCACCAGAGGTGCTATATGAGGGTTTCTGTGTTGGTCTTTGCTGTTGGTAGACTAGGCATTCAGGAAGAGCCAAATTGGCCTTGGTGAGTGAAAGGTCTTGCTGAGCTCGTGTAAAACTTTCATCCTTGCTGTTTTGTTCATGAATGTATCGGGCAATAACAGTAATGTCTGGGGAAGCAGGCTGATTGAAATCTATATTTTATGGTCATCTTATCCACTTGATTATTAAAACCTTCTCTACTAAGTCACCTTTTGTTGAGCATTCACATGGGATGTAAATATCTTCACACTCTGTGCCAATTTAGAGAGGTTTATTCGCATACCTCTTCCCCAGACTTCCTCCTCACCAATTTTCTAATCATGTTCCATCCAAGTCTCTGGCCATCCAGCCATAACCCATGAGTCAATGTATATCCACATCTCTGCCATCTCTCTTTCCAGGTAAAATGAGCAACCAAGTACACTACTCTGAGTTCTGCCACTTAGAGGATTTCCCTTTACCAATGTCTTTCAGAGCTGTCCCAGAGTGAAGCTGAGGTGCTACAACCATAAACTTTTGTGTATTGCCTGCATATCATGCAGAATCATTGTGCTGTAAACCAAGCCCAAGTTTTTTCTTCCTCAGTCAATTTGTTATGAAGAACTCTGCATGAGGTCATAGGTGTGGACTGAGAGGGAAAGAGAGGCCAAGAAAGAAGCTACAGTCTTTTTATAACCTGATCTTGGAAGTGACATACCATCACTTTTAGTGTATCTATTGGCCACACAGACTTACCCTGGAATAATGTGGGAGGGGACTACTCAAGTATATGAATACCGAGAGGCAGCCATTGTTGAGGACCATCTTAGGGCTGGCTACCAAACAAGGGGAAACCAAAGTTAGGCAATGTGGCCTAGAATCATTTACCAGAATATCAGATGTGAGAGATTCCAAACTGTGACTGAGTACATTTTAAAAGGCAGAGATTGTGATTTTTTTTTTTAACTTGGATTCAGGTGCTATATAGTCCATATTGATTTTTTTAGTCTAAAGTTTGTTCATGTTCTCATCCTCTTTGAAGGCTAAGGCTCACTGTTGACGTCCATCTTCATACTTTCCTTAATAGGTTGCTAGAACCTGATGATGAGATTCTTCAAAACACAATCCCTAGCTTAGTTGGAATTTAAATATTCCAATATTATTGCTTTATTTTCAACACTCTTCCACACACACTCACCTGCAAACTTAGTCTTAAAGGGGCTTAATGATATGTACTACTTCTAAGTTTAAGTAAATTAATTTTGTTTTAGAATAGTCCTTGTCTTTCTTTAAAGAGCTAAAACACCTTATATCAAATTCAGTTTTGGAAATTAGTGCGCAAGATCAGGCATTTGGTCTATCCACACATCCGTCCATGATGTAGTACAGTAGTTCTAATGCTTGGACTTATACTAATATTTCATGGGATTCTGTATAGTGATTTAGCCAGTTCTGCTAAGAGACTGAACTAGAATGTGGTAGTGGAATGAAAAGACAGAGACAGATGCTACAGGTATTTTGAAAGGTAAGCAGGAGAAAAAGATTTAGCAGGTAAAAGAAGTTAAAGATGATAAAAAAAAAAAAAAGATAAAGGGACTCAGACTGAGAAAAGGAGAGTAGTTTTGGCCATGACAGAAGTAAGGAAATTGAAGGGGGAAGCCAGGACAATATGGAATCGTATGCGGGATGTGGTGAGTTTGAGATAATGGCAGATCACCAACTGAGAAGTTAAAATTTAGGAATGAGGCCTATGTGAGAGATTGGAGTTATGAAGATAATCTTTTCAGGCAATTTATTATGCAAATATTTGCCAAATCTCCATGACAATAAACACTATAAAAGCATGAAGATAAATGTGGAGCAAAGGCAGAAAACTAACATTTATCAGGCATCCTAACACACGATAGACAACCTATTGGAAGGATTACGTTTTGTTATTCTCCATTTTTAGGGTGCTTTAGAATTTTTCTGAGTGATTAAGTAAACTGTTTCTGCCATATCAAAGTCCATGTTATCTTAACTACAGCAGTCTACCTCACTCTGTTCTCTGTATGCTTATACTCTTATAATGGAAAAGAATGCATATGCTAAAATAACTTTGATATAAAGCTGCTTGCATCCAAGTTCTAACAAAGGGGCTTAAAGTAAGGACCATCAGAATCCAGATGAGAAAGATAAACTCTACTGGCTCATGGTGTTCAGGGAAATCTCAGTGGAAGAGGTGGCATTGGACCTTAATCTACAATGATGGGAAATAATTTGAAATAGAGATGGGAAGAAGAATGTTACAGTTTTACAAAGCAGAAATAACAAATGTAAAGGAGTAGAAAAGCTAGGACGTTTAGAGCTTTGTGACTGGCGCAGTTAGAGTATTCAGGGAAACTATTAGAGATAATATCAATTGTAGATAATCTAGGGCCTTAAATACCAACCTAAATCTGTAAGCTATTCAGAAAGCAAAGGGAAGGCATCAAAGGCTGTTGAGCAGGGAAATGATGTAATTAGTGCTATGTTTTAGGAAAATTATTCTACCTCCTGGCCACAACAATTGGTTCAGTATGGTTGAATGACAGAAAAGGAACCTCTCTTTCCTCAGGACTTGAAACATGGAGAGTGAGCCTGAAGATGCTGGGAGCTACCATTCATTCATTCATTCTTTCATTCATTCTTTCAATATTTATTAAGCATTTACTCTGTGCCAGGTATTAGTACATGTCTGGGTTCTGGAGATAAACAAGATAGATGATGTGGTCCCTACTTTTGTGGTGCTTATATCTTAGTTGAAGAAAAAGATAAATACAAAAAATAAATTAAATAAAAAATAAATAAGCTAATATCAGACAATAAGTTCCATAAAGAAACTAGAACAAGATAGAAAAATAAAGAGTGACTGGGAGCTTCTCAGATTAATATTGGGAGGTCAGGTTGAATGCTGCTTTGGATAAGGTGATCAAGGTGTATCACTTGGGAGTGATGATATTTGAGTTAAAATTTAAATGATGAGAAGAAAGAATAATTGTCCTGGGCAAGGGAATCAGCTTGGGCAAACCTTCCAATCTGGGTCAATGCTTTGCCTGTTTGAAGTGTAGAAAGAAGATTAGTGGAACAGGATCAGAGTGAATGATGGCAAAAATGGTAGGAGAGGAGGAATTACCAATTCATATTTTTGTATTTTCTTTTTAAATATTTTATGATATGTGATGGTTAATTTTATGGATCAACTTTACTGGGCCAGGAGGTGCCCAGATATTTGACTAAACATTATTCTGAGTATACCTATGAGGGTGTTTCTGGATGACATTAACATTGAATCAGTAGACTGAGTAAAGCAGATTGCTCTCCCCAATGTGGGTGGACCTCACCCATCCTCTGAAGGCCTGAATAGAACAAAAAGGCTGAGTAAAGGAAAATTTGCTCTTTCTCCCTGATTGTCTTAGAGCTGGGACATCAGTCTTCTCCTGCCTTTGAACTCAGACTCGGACTCAGACTTGAACTTACACTATTGGCTCTCCTGTTTCTTAGGTCTTCAGTCTTGGGCTGGAACTATACCGTCAGCTCTCCTGGGTCTCCAGCTGGTCAGTTGCAGATCTTGGGACTTAGCCTCTATAATTGCATGAGCCAATTCCTTATAATAAATATATATATATACACACATATATAAACACGTATTTAAATATTTACATATATATATCATATTGTTCTGTTTCTCTGGACAACCCTGACTAATACAGGCACTCATGAATTCTTTTGTATTTAAACAAACATTACATTTCAAAAATAAAATAAAGATTTTATACTATACAGAAACACTGTAAAAGTATTGGGCAAATTCCTTGGGCAAGTAATTTGATTTCAATCTCCTCATTGTCAGATGACAGTAATAATAATCCCTACCTCACGGGTACCGTAAGAATCAAATAAAATGTGTTTAGAACCACGCTTGATACAGCAGTGCCAGTTATCAATTGTCATTGCCAAAGAAGAGAATCAATAACTGAGTCTTGTTGTCTCCTGAGAGGAAGAGGATCCGGCAAAAGAGGCCAAGAAAGAGTGGAAAGAGAGGAAGCATGAAATTTAGGAAATGATAGCATCACAAAATCTAAACAAAAGAAAATATCAGAGAGGGAGTAGTCAGAAATTTAAACGCTGTGGAGAAGGGCATACCTAGGACCTTATTACATCTAAATTCTATTTACTCTCTTGGCCTATAATAGTCCTGACTCCAGCGGCAGGTACTTATGAACTCACTTTGATGTGTTGACTTGTACATGTTTTAAATCATATTGGTTTACATAACATCTGTGCGTTATTTTCCTCTATGTATGGTCTCCTCAAACAGACTCTAAACTCTTCAGAGAAAGATTCATATTTTTCCCCCTAAATAATAAACTTTTTACTTTCTACTCTCCTACATCTTTTCTGAACATACCAGAGCACTCCCCCCAACACACACACACACACACACACACACACAAAGTTGGTAGGGACGCAACAGAATATCAACAAGGATCTGACCTACAAAAGTCCATAAAGACAGAGGTACAAATATTACATTTGTAAGAAAATTTTCAAAGGACAGTTTATGTTTAAAATTACATAAACTGTCCTTTGAAAATTTTCTTACAAATTCTTTATCCAAGAGCATGCAAATGTATATGCTCCTATCAAGAGCTTTGTTTTGATAAATTCTAAATTGTATACTTGTCACAGAAAATGATGAAACACTATCTCTTTGGAATGTAATATGAGTTGCTCTCTTAATCTTCCAACAGGATATCTTACAGGTATTACCTTAAAGGAAATTTTTTAAAAATAATTTTCATTGTTTACTTCTATTAACTAATTCAGTAAGTGAAATAAGATATTTCCCATTGTTTCTTTTTTTTCTGCTTTATTCAGTTACTTTAGTAATTTCTACCCAGATGAGTAGAAATAAATGTGTCTCTTTTATTTTGAAATAGATCATTTCTATGGTTGCAGGCAATATCAAAGTTTTATAAAAGTTTGGCTTTTAGCCCACCATATCTATAATGAGCATTTTCCTTTTTAAATCCCAAAAGGCAACATTTAAATTTTATATGATGAAGTAAATCATCCCCATTACAATCCTTTCCTTGCTTCCTTAAAGAAACCCAGAAATAAACTTTCATAGTGAAAAAGTCCCAAAGGGTCTTTAAAAATATTGTAATATAGATTTGTGCATGATGAGTATAGAAGATAAGTGATAAGTGATGAAAGTAAATCTTCATTGTGCTATTATATAAAATGACTAATTGTGTATCTTTGAAGTCTTCATCTTGGCCTTAATTTGGAGGACTCACTTTCAGTTGACAACTTTGCTTCTTATTTATCTGAGAAAATGGAAGCAATTCACATGCATCCACCACCAAAACAGCAAACTTACCTAAGTCCATCTTTATATTCTGGTTCCCCTGCTGTTACTGGAGATGAACTGTAATAGGAGTCATACCTCCTACCTAAGGCCAGTGCCTCCCTGGATCTTGTCCCCTTATACGTCCTTGACTGCATCTGCAGTTGTCCCTTCTGTCTCCTGTATCATCAGTTTTGGTCATCAAGAAAGCAACTCTTTGAATTTAACTCTCATTCCATATACCTCTCTCTTTCTCTGAGTCCATTCTTAGCAAAATTTTACATTATGAGATTCATCTATACTCACTGTGTCCAGTTCTTCTTTTTCCTTTCCCTTGTGAATTAACACAGTCAGGTTTTTGTCCTACCACTCTTGTCATCAGCTCCTGTCAAGGCACAAATGACCTCCACATTGCCATATCCAATGGTCAGTCCCCATCCTCATTTTATGTAGTCTATCAGCCTCTGTAGACATAGAGATTTGTTCTTGAAATACTTAGTCACTTGAGACACAGAAGAACGGTCCCTTGATATTTTTCCTACCTCACAGGCCATCCCTCAGTTTCCTTTGCTGGTGATTCTTTATTTTTCCAATCTTGAAACTTTGGTGTTACTCAGAGCCAAGTCACTCTTTGAATTCATTCTCTTTGTGACCTCAATCAGTCTCATGGGTTTTGACATCATCTATCACTGATGACTTCCAAATTCGTATTTCCAGTCCAGGCCTCTCCTCTGGGCTCCAGATTTATATATCCAACTGCTTATTCACATCTCCATTTGTATGTCCAACAACCTTCTTAAAATTAATTACAAATCAACATTTTGATTCCTCTTTCAAAACTTCTGCTTCTTTAGTCTTGTTTCAGCAAATGGCACCTCTATTCTTCTAGTTGCTCAGACCAAGAAACTTGGGATGATATTGATAATACATCCTATCTATGAAAAACGTACCTTAAGAAATATGTCCAGGACCTAATCACATCTCATCTTCCTCCAATACAACCATTATAGTACAAGCCAGCATCAACTCTATTTCCCTTGATCTGCTTTATTTTTCTTTGGAATATTTGTCAACACCTGATGTTATGGGATGAATTGTGTTTTCCCCCAAAAGATATTTTGAAGTCCTAACTTGCAGTACCTCAGAATGTAACCTTAATTGGAAATAGGGTTCTTGTGGATGTAATTAGTTAAGGATGAGGTCATAGTGCCATTTTGTGGCATTTAAAATATAGTCTCCATTAAAGGAGACCAAGACTTCATAGAAAAATAATAATTCCAGATCAGGGGCAAGAATTATGCAATATGAGCCTGGTATATCTTTTTTTTTTTTTAACATCTTTATTGGAGTATAACTGCTTTACAATGGTGTGTTAGTTTCTGCTTTATAACAAAGTGAATCAGTTATACATATACATATGTTCCCATATCTCTTCCCTCTTGCATCTCCCTCCCTCCCAAGCCTGGGATATCTTGATGGATTGGAAACCAACATATCAATCAATGTATCATGATGGGTCTCATGTGTCAAATGGACCTAATCGTCAATATGGTGGACCTCTAACTGGCCAAAGATGGAACAATTTGAGAACAAAAAGAATAATTAATACAATTGATTGAAACCATTAAATGCTATCTTATGAATTCAAAATAATATTTTAAAAGAGAGAGAAGTGGGGAACAAAAGAGAACTCTAAGGTAAGAGGGTGGGGCAACATTTCATTGGACACCACTGAAAGTAACTCAGCTCCAACATCTTACCCTGAAGACTGGCAAGTAAAAGGAAAGAGGTAAGCATTTATTCTGCCTTTCCTGTCTAAAGTCCTTTGCAGACTAATCCAATAACCCTATTGATGAGGGAAGAAAAGTTCTTTTTAAGTAAATTCCATAAATTAGTAACAGATGATAGAATTGGAAAAAATCACTACTATTTTCAAACTTTGATAAAATAAGCGATTCAAGCAAAAACCATCAATGGATGAACAATTAGGTGAATAATTGATGGAGGGATCAGGCTGTCAACACTTGAATCCATTGATCAATCTAAGCAGCATTAAAACAGAGCTTAAGACACTGTATGCCTCCTGATATAAAGCACACAGCACCACCTATAAATTACCCTTGCTGTAAAATGCTGAACTTGAACCTAAATAAACATCTAGGGGTAAACGCAATGTTCAGCAAATACAAAGGGAAAAAGGAAAAACTAAATAACACCACAAGAAAGAAAATAGACAAATCCAGACTGTGGGATGTTCTTCAAATCAACTGACCCAGTTGTTTTTGTTTGTTTGTTTTTGTTTTTTTAACATGTCAAAGACAAAGAGCATGAAAAGGAGGGAGCAGAAGAGGGGCAGAGGGGAAATGCTTTTGATCGTAAGAGGCTTCAGGGACATAACAAGAAAATGTCATGTGTGGGCCTTGTTTGGATCCTGATTCAAACAAAACAATTATACAAAGACATTTTTGAGATAATTGGGGGAAATTTGATTATAGTACTTAGTATTAGATTATATTAGGGAGTAATTTTTAATTTTGTTAGGTGTGGTAATGACATTATAATTATAGAAGAAATATCCATATTTATTTAGAAAAATGTACCCAAACGTGCAGCAGTGAAATGACATGATGTTTAGAATTTCTGTTGAATAATTCAGCAAAGAATAAAGAAGGATAAATGAAGCAAATGTGGCAAAACCTTGATAATTATTGAGTATAAGTGGTGGAGATACAGAGTTCATTGTGTTTTTATTTGCCCATATGTTTGAAATTGTTCATAATAAAACATTTTGGTGTTAAAACATTAGGAAATGCTTCTTCAGAGGAATCAGGGGATGATTCTTCAGAGAATTTCCAACTGGGTAGCAAGGGAGAAGATAGATTGAAATATGTATATAGAGCAAATTGGCACTGAAGAAGGGAGCCAATAAGTTTAGATTCTTCTACACACAGAGCAGTTAAAGAAGGAGAAATCGCAGAACAAGTTGAGAGAAGATGGTGTGTGCACATATTGTGTGTGAGTTTGTGTATGTATCTGTGTGTGTAGGTTCGTGTTTGTGTGTTTTAGATTTACAAAGAACTGAGCCTTAAAACATTTTGACAGGTCAAAAACAAAATACTCCAATAAAGATGTTTAAAAAATTAAAAATTAAAACAAAATAATAAAGTGGGTTTCTTGCAGAAAAAAACAAAACAAAAAAAACCCCAAAATAGTAAAAAGTAACATACCCATTATTTTCTAGCATATAAGGATCTTGAGGGTTTGGTTTATCCAAACAGTCTTATCACTTTCTCCCATGTTCACAGTAATGAAACAAGAATAATTGATTTAACTTAAAGCTGGAAACATTTATATTAGACCAAATTCTGGTTTTCTTTTTTTGTCCAGACACACCTGCTCCAAATCCACTTCTCCTGCCTGCACTCCGCATCTATGGCTATGCCCTCTTGGCTCAGAGGGTGAGGTTGATGGGCTCTCTGCCGGCAGCTCTTTCCCCACCAGCCTTCCTGGCCATGCCTTCATCCTGTCATTCACCCACAGAATGTCTTCAGTGACTCCCACTGCTCTTTGGAAGACTAGGCAATCCTTGAGCCTTAGTCTTTAAAGCTTTCCACTGCCTAACTCCAATTCTACTTGTTTTATTTTACTATATTTAATTTCTTACAATCTTCAAATGAACCCTTTGCTCTAGCCAAGTTGTTCTACTTGTGCTTGACCTAAGGCATCTCATGCAACCCTCCTTCCCCAACTTTACTCCTACTTGTTACTGCAGGCTCTGCTTAAAAACCATCTTCTAAAAGAAACCTTCTAGGGCAATGCCCAGTGACTGCTAATTTTTCCCTTTCTCTGAGTTTCTATCAGACTTAACTATGTCAAACACTCAGGTAGGGTTTCTTAATTTATATTTTTATAATACAAAAGATTATTTGCTGTAACGTGTAGCATATGATTATATATACAATAGTACAAATAAAATAGTTAAAGATAAAACCAAGTTTTAATTTCAAAGACATAGAGAAAGATGTATTTGAATGAGATCCAAGGAAGGCAGCTAGCCTTTGGTCATCTACTGCCTGTATAAATTTTAAATGGTTCACGTGCCCATATTTTTACCACTTTTACCAGAATATGTGTTCCTCAAGGACCAGAATGATTAAAGATTAATTGATCAGTTTGGTGTGTCCTTAGAGATCTTCAAAAAGGGAAGACCCATCTGTCCCACATGATAAATATTCATCTCCTGAAAGCAGGACAGTGTTAAATGATCCCCAAAGTACCTTCTAGTTACATCTTTTAGTAGTGAAACTTCCTTCTTTTTTTTTTTTTTAAATCTAAGTTTTGTTAAGTAGGTTATATATATATATATATTTTAAAATATTTATTTATTTATTTGGTTGCGCTAGGTTTTAGTTGCAGCAGGTGGGCTCCTTAGTTGTGGCATGTGGGATATAGTTCCCTGACCAGGTATTGAACCCAGGCCCCCTGCATTGGGAGCGCAGAGTCTTAACCACTGCGCCACCAGGGAAGTCCCAAAACTTCCTAGCTTTTAGTTCGATTGATCTTTGCTATTGTTTTCTTTGTTTTTCATGTGGTTTTGATTTACATTTTCCTAATATCTAAGGATGGTGACATCTTTTCATGACCTTATCATACATTTCTATATCTTCTTTGGAGAAATGTCAGTTCAAATCCTTTGCCCATTTTTAGATCTGGGTATCTTTTTATAACTGTGTTATAAGAGGTCTTTATATATTCCAGACACAAATCACTTATCAGATATATGATTTGCAAATATTTTCTTCTATTCTGTGGTTGTCTTTTTACTTTCTTGATATTTGCAGCATGAAAACTTTAATTTTCATTAAGTTTAATTTATTATTTGCTTCTTCCTTTTGTCACTTGTGTTTTTTTGTTGTCATATTTAAGAAACCAGTGCCTAAACTGAGATCATGAAGATTTTATTCCTATGTTTTCTTCTAAGAGTTTGACAGTTTTAGTTCTTACATTTAGATCAAAAGTCCATTTTTAGTTAATTTTTGTGTATGGTGTAGTTTCATTCTTTGTCATGTGACTATCCAGTTGTCCTGGCATCATTTGTTGAAAAGAGTATTCTTTTCCCATTGAATTTTCTTGGAATTGTTGTCAAACATCAGTTATGGGTTTACTCTGGATTCTCAGTTCAACTCCATTTATCTATGTGTCTATCCTTATGCCAGTGTCTCTCTGTCTTGATTACTGCAGCATCACCCAACAATATATACTTTAAAATGATCACTCCCTCAATGTTGTATGAAATGGTTTGAGGAGGGACAAAAGTGGAAACAATGAGAATGATTAATAGGTGATTACACTAGTTCCTGTGGAGAAATCATGGTGACATGTATCCGTGCCATTGCAAGGAGATAAAAGTGGACAGATATATTTTGGCGATAGGTCTTAGAGAAGGACTACATGTTGCAAATTAGAGAGAAAGAGATAACAGAAATGACTCCTGGGTGCCTTGCTAAATCAAAGAGGTGCATGGTAGAACCTTTATGGAAGTAGGAAAGATCAGAAAAGAGGCACATTTCTGGAGGGTAATCTAGAATCTGGTTTTAAGATTATATTTATGAGATGTCTTTGAGGTAGCCAACTAGAGATGCCAATTATAGCCTTTGTTATAAAATTATTTGTTTCTTATATTAGCGAAACTCAGGGTTGTTGTACCTAGAAAACTCTTAACCTAGACCTTAATTTGTTCCTTCTCATCATTCATATCTAGGGCTCAGATGTTCATCTACCTGGAAAGACTATCTCTGAGCCCTGCCTCTAATTCCCTTCAAATCCCTAACCCCATCCTAGTTTTACTCCGTGATGTTACTTTGCTTCTTTTGTCTCATTTAGGACTATGAGAAATTCTCTCTTTATTTAAAACTGGTTTACTGTTTGCTTTCCTCAACTAGAATGTAAGTTCTATAAGAAAGGATTCCTTAACAGTTTTGTTCACTGCTGTGTACGTGGAGTGGTTACCTGGTGCTGCTACTATGAACTGCATTGTTTCCCTCCAAAATTATATGTATGTTGAAGCCCTAACTCCCAATGTGATAGTATTTGGAGATGGGGCAGTTGGGAAGTAATTAGATCTAGATGAGATCGTGAGGGTAGGGCCCTCATGATAAGATTAGTGTCTTATGAGAAGAGACAGAGAGCTTTCTCTCTCTGTCTCTCTCTGTCTCTCTTTCTCTGTCTCTCCCTGTCTCTCTGTCTCTCTCCCATGTGAGGACACAGTGAGAAGTTTGCCATCTACAAGCCAGAAAGAGAGCCCTCATAAAGGAAGCAAATCAATTAGCACCTCAGTCTTGGACTTCCCAGCCTGCAGAACTGTGAAATATAAATTCCTGTTATTTAAGCCACCAAGTCTACAGTTGTTTATTATGGAAGCACAAACTGACTAATACACCTGGATTAAAGAAGATGCATTTTATATATATATATATATATATATATGTAAAATATATTAAATAAATGAATTCCAAAGCTCAGAAGATTGAAGGTTGGTATGGGAAAGAAATATAATTTGGTGAGTTTTCAACATTTAGATAGTATTTAAGCCTAAAAAAATGGATGATGTCAACTAAGGAGATAGAAAGAGAAGATGGTCCAAGACAAATTCCTAAAGGAGCCCATGAAGGAATAGGTAGAGGGCAAGAGAAAAATCAGCCAAGACTACAGTTTATTTCAAGAAAGAGAGAGTATCAATAGTGCCAAATGCTATTGAGAAGGCAAGTAAATTACTGTCAGCTGAATCATGAATTCATCAGGTATTTACCTAACACTTACTATACAGAAAGCTGGAGCTAGTGGATGGGAAACATGCACAAAATATAATGACAATATGTGGTGGTTTATGACCTAAGTCATAGAAGTAAGGGTGAACTCAAAGAATACACTGGATCCTGGGATGTGAGTGTAGAGAGAAGGACATTCATTCATTAGATCATACAACAAACAGTTTTTGAGTACTATTCCAGGAAAAAGAAACTGTATTAACACAGATAAATAATCTTAGAATAGTCCAGGCTTTTTCATTAGAATGAAGGACAGCATGCTGCTTCCAGAATTTTTCACTTGCAAATACTGTAATTCCCTTTATCTTGTCTCTACATGAAACAATTTATTTTCCTGAGCATAAGGAAAGAAAATGATTCATTGACATTGGAGGGGCTTCCATGATGGCACAGTGGTTAAAAATCTGCCTGCCAATACAGGGGACACGGGTTTGAGCCCTGGTCTGGGAAGATCCCACATGCCGTGGAGCAACTAAGCCCACGAGCCACAACTACTGAGCCCATGCACCACAACTACTGAAGCCTGTACACCTAGAGCCTGTGCTCCACAGTAAGAGAAGCCAACGCAATGAGAAGCCCATGCACCGCAATGAAGAGTAGCCTCTGCTCACAGGAACTAGAGAAAGCCCACGTGCAGCAACGAAGACCCAATGCAGCCAAAAATAAAAAATAAATAAAATGAATAAATTCATTGACATTGGGGAACCCATTAACGTAGTACCTTTGCAGGAAAACTCAAAGAGGACTAAATTTAATGAAGTAATTTTGAAGTACCTAATATGTATCTAACATTAAACTTAACCTTATAGTAATATGAAAGAAGTCATGGAAACTGTTATTACCAGCGTCCAATTAGAGTATAATTGAGTGTTAAACAATGGCATAGGGACCAGACATAGAACACAATGAGCATGGATTAGTTTAATCTCAAAATATATTTTCCTAAAAGTAAGTTAAGATATCGTCCAATGATATACATCCCGAATCATCAGAGCCTTCCACCCCTCACCTTACTTAGCCTCTGCTAAAGATATAGCGATTTTTGTTCTGTTATGTGGGAAGAGAAAGATATGCATCCAGATATGCCATAACTTTATTTTTCACTAGGTCAAAAAAAACATATCTTGGAAAGAATATAACATTATCTGAAGCTGGAGGAGTTTTAACATTTACATTGAAAATGACCTCATTTTCCTCCAAGGGCAAAATCTGGCGATAAAAGGCCTCTACCCTGAGCTTTGCCCAGGCCACAAATGGGGGACTATCAGCTATAATGAGGGCTATGTGGCTAAGTCCCCACACATTGTACTGAATACTTATCCCGACAAAGTGTCTGTAGACATAAGGAATGTAACAGCCACATTAGAATTAGGCTGTAAAAAATATTGCAGTTTGAATTATTTGTCAAGAAATAAGATACATTGTAATTTGCCAAGAAACAACTGTCCAATGTGTTTCCTTTTTTTAAAAAAAGAAAAAGTGCTTGCTTGCAAAATATTTGGAAAGTAAATTATCTATTACTATTGCTTGCTTGCTAATTGTCAGTAATAATCCCTTTCAATTACTATGGTGAAGTAGGTCAGCCAATTTTTAGTGCTTATGGAACTTGCAATTTAGAGCCAGGCAGCATATCAGTAAGTTAGGTTTTAATATGACTGAGTAAATGGGCTTCCTTTCAGTCCTCTGAACCCTAAACATGGATGTAGATCAGCTGTAACATCTAAAAGCAATTATGCTTAGTTTTATTTATATTACTTTTGTAACTACTTGTAATGATGAGAATCCATTCTCAACTCTTTTAAATTTATTTATTTATTTATTTTTTTTAAAGAAATTCACGTTCTTTTATTTATTTATTTATTTATTTATGACTGTGTTGAGTCTTCGTTTCTGTGCGAGGGCTTTCTCCAGTTGCGGCAAGTGGGGACCACTCTTCATGGCGGTGCGCGGGCCTCTCACCATCGCGGCCTCTCTTGTTGCGGAGCACAGGCTCCAGACGCGCAGGCTCAGTAATTGTGGCTCACGGGCCCAGTTGCTCCGTGGCATGTGGGATCTTCCCAGACCAGGGCTCGAACCTGTGTCCCCTGCATTGGCAGGCAGATTCTCAACCACTGCGCCACCAGGGAAGCCCTAAATTTATTTTTTAATTAATAGATTTTATTATTTTAGAGAAGTTTTAGGTTTAGAGAAAAATTAAGCAGATAGTACAGAGTTCCCACGTATCGCCTCCCCCCATTTACCAACCATTTTCATTTACCAAAACTCTCCTTTGAGTATTTAATATTCTTTGGCGGCTTAGAATTCTGAGACTGTCTTTGTATAGTTTTAGTAATGTGACCACCTTCCTACCATGTTTACCCTCATAATTCCCCTGCTGTTTCCAGTATCTCGTCCAACAGTATTTCTTACACAGCTCAGCTCTCACAGCCACTGGAGAGCTTTAGATGGGCCATTTTGATAAGTGACACTTGCAGCAGTGAGTGTGGAGGATGTGTTGGAGCAGGAAGAGTCTGGGAGAAGAAAAACCACAGTCCAGGTGGAGCTGATGAGGGATCAAACTTAAAGCAGAGGTAACTGGGATGAAAAGGAAGAGACAGATTGAGAGAGTTTGGGGGTAAATTCCATGTGACCTAACACTGAGTTAGCTGTGTGCATCGAAAGAAGAGTGGAAAGACGTCCGGGATTTTTGTTCTGAACTACTGGTGTGGCCATTAACAGAGATGTGGGGAAATTCAAGAAGATGGAGAGATTTAGGGAGGTTGGAAATACTGACTCGCCGTATTTCAGGGAACTCCAAGTGAAGATGCTCGCCGTGTGGTTGAAATAGGGGCACGTCCCGGAGGAAAGCTCTCGGGACCCGTTTAAAGCTGTGCGTGGATCGTCAGTGTGTCGTGAAAAACAGAGGCATGACGGTATGGGACAGGCCAGGGAAGCTGTGGCACTTTAGAAAGAAAAGATCAGTTTATAATCCTTCCAAATCCATGGGTCTTGCTGGTATTTGGAGGCAGTAGAGGAATGGAAGCAGCTCTGGTATTAGAATTTGGCATTCTCATTCTAATCCCAGCTTTCCCGCCTAACTGAGTGAACTTAGGCAAGTCATTTCATATTTCTATCTGCCTATCTCTCTGTCACTTACTGAAAAGAGATAATAAAGTTTGCCTAATTTAATTCACAGGTCAGCAAAACATACAATAAATTAATAAATGTGAAAAATGTTCTCAGGAGTTAAATATAAGACCTTATCTTTGGAGGTTGGAAGCACTTTGGCCATTCAAACTGGGAAGGAAGAAGACAAAGAGAAGGAGGAGGGGCTTCCCTGGTGGCGCAGTGGTTGAGAATCCGCCTGCCAATGCAGGGGACACAGGTTCGAGCCCTGGTCTGGGAAGATCCCACATGCCGCGGAGCAACTAGGCCCGTGAGCCACAACTACTGAGCCTGCGCGTCTGGAGCCTGTGCTCCGCAGCAAGAGAGGCCGCGATAGTGAGAGGCCCGCGCAGCGCGATGAAGAGTGGCCCCTGCCTGCCACAACTAGAGAAAGCCCTCGCACAGAAACGAAGACCCGACACAGCCAAAAATAAAATAAATAATTAAGTAATTTTTTAAAAAAAAGAGAAGGAGGAGGAGAAGCAAGGAAGGGAGCAGGGAAGACCAAAAGGGTAAGAATTTACTAATCGGAGTGTTAAACAGCCAACGGCTTCATTAGGTTTTTGGGTTTTTTTTAATAACTAAATTTATTTAGCATTTACCACCGTATCATATGCACTTTACACTGTCTAATGTGACCCTCTTTTTTTTTTTTTAATTTATTTTATTTATTTATTTAATTTTGGCTGCGTCAGGTCTCTGTTGCTGCGCGCAGGCTTTCTCTAGTTGCGGTGAGCGGGGGCCACTCTTCGCTGTGGTGCTCGGGCTTCTCATTGCGGTGGCTTTTCTTGTTGCGGAGCACGGGCTCTAGGCGCGCGGACTTCAGTAGCTGTGGCACGTGGGCTCTAGAGTGCAGGATCAGTAGTTGTGGCACACGGGCTTTGTTGCTCTGCGGCATGTGGGATCGTCCCAGACCAGGGCTCGAACCCGTGTCCCCTGCATTGGCAGGAGGACTCTTAACCACGGCGCCACCAGGGAAGCCCGGCTTCGTTAGTTTTAATCCTTCATTCTGTCAAGGACTGTTATGGGTTGAATTGTGTCTCTCCCACAAAGATATGTGAAGTCCTAACCCCAAGTATCCCAGAAGGTGACCTTATTTAGAAATAGAGTGGTTGTAGATATAATTAGTTGAGATGAGGTCATTCTGGAGAAAAGTACGTCCTGAATCTAATATGACTGGTGTCCTTATAAGATGCTGGCCATGTGAAGACAGAGACATGGGGAGAATGCCATGTGAAGATGGAAGCAGAGACCGGGGTTATGCAGCTGCAAGCCAGGGAATGGCTGAGCAAACCGCCAGGAGCCGGGGAGAGGCAAGGAAGGATTCTCCCCTGCAAGGTGTCAGAGGAAGCATGGCTCTGCCCACACCTTGATTCAGACTTCTGGCTTCCAGAACTGGGAGGCAATAAATTTGTGTTGTTTTAAGCCTCCCAGTTTGTGGCACTTTGTTAACAGCAGCCTTAGGAAACTAATATTGAATTAATCACTTTCTGTTTAGAAAAGTCTTTAATAGAGCTCATGGATTCTGTTCCAAAGCAGATGAATAAAATAAACACAGTAGTAGGGTAAGTTATATTCAGGGGGAAAAAAGTAATTTTTTTTTTTCAGTTGCCTAGAGAGATTGCATATGCAAGTAAGTATACAGTCACTCTTTCCAGCATAAGAAGTTATTTATTCCGGGCGTTAAAGCATGGAGTTGGCTGATTGGACAGTCTGATCAGCCTCAATCTGATAGATCATGAGAGATTAAACAAGTGGCCCAAATGTCTTTCCAGAATCCAGAGATGTGAGATTATTATGTCCTGGGTGTCATTTCTGCCTATGTAAGCCTTGAAATTGCATTGATTAATCATTAAGTGGGCCTGCTTCCTACCACTGTTGGAATAGGATGGAAAGGACACCACGAATTCATGTCAGGTACTCAGCATCTTTTTCCTTCATGGATTACCTCCCCCTCTCCCTTGCTGACATCAAACGGCCTCACTTATCTCAGGGCTAGGCGGGTGGCCCTTGCAAGTTCTTGTCTCTAGCTCAGCCAATCTAAATGGCTTGCAAATGTTATATGGATAACGAGGTAGAATATTTGTCTCCTGAGTTGTGAACACTGGAGGCCAGTGCTTCAGGCAGCTGTCGTACTCTCACATGGAGCAAGCCTGCTGGAGAATGAAACCACTACACAGGAAAGCAGGGCCAAGTGATGGAGAGAGACAAAGACACAAGACATCATTGGAACCAGTAACTTCAGTTATGCCTTGAAGCCATACCATCCACTTGGATTTTCCAATTTGCAAACCTATGAATCATCCCCTGTTCCCTTTTTCCCTTTGCCTAGTTTGGCATGAGTTTTATGATTATATAACCTGGCTTTCAGTTTTCTCATCTATAAATTAAGGGGATTACCCTTGAACTTCTACCATCACCGTGAGAAGAGCATGCCCTGGCTGAACTGTCTGGTATAAGAAGGACAAGAGGCATATGAAGCAAGGTCACCCTAACTCGCCCACAGACCAGTGGCCTAAAGCAGAGCTACAAGCCACGCCCAGCCAAGATCGGCCAAATCCAGTCAACCTACCAATGCATACGCAAAAATAGATTGGCTTTTTTAATGCAATTCATGCATTCAATTTTTTTTAATGCAAACAATTTTAATAACAAATTAAGAGGATTTGAGGATTTTTTAAGACAGTTAATTTTACATATGCTCATGTCTAAGAATGGAACATTAATAGGTAATTGCCTTCCCATCATATCTCCACAAACTCAACTTCCTTGTTAACATCTCTGGCCTTAAGTCTAAAAGCATTACCATTTTTATTTTCAAATGTCTCTCATCTTCTCTAGGAAAAAACAAAAGCTGCATTTATTAGGCACCAATGGAAATAAAATAGGTGAAAATATCAGGGGAACCCCTTGAATTTTAGAGCTAGAAAGTAACTCGGAGATTATTGGGTTGGCCCAAAAGTTCATTCGGGTTTTTCTAGAGCATCTTACGGAAAAACCCAAATGAACTTTTGGGCCAACTCAATAGTTCAATTTCCTCCTTTTACAGATGAGAATCCTGAGGTCCAGAGAGCTCTCATGACCTATCAAAGATCTCTCAGCTAGTTAATGTCAGGTGGGACTAGAGCCCTATGCTTTTTAATTCTTACCTCATCACTCCTTCTGTTATGACAAATCTATTCTGGTGTTTACCACGTTTGGAAGGATTCAAAGCTAATACTCCCTTCTAACCTCACTCTTTCTAGTTTTTTTAAGTGTATTTGGGACTTCTGAAAGCTGTGAGCTTGAATATCATAGTTTCTTCTTGTCCAAAAAATGAAGAACAAATAGACACAGCCAGTAAGCCTGATGCTTTGTTATTAGCCTGTTTTATGTTGTATACGTTTCCTATTCCAGAAGAGTATGATGCTTCTGCCATTCAAAAAAAAAAACAACCAGATTTAAGTCACCGCTCCATCTCTGTCTTTTATGACAGCAATTTTTTAAAGGTTGAGCAGAGTCACCCCCACACCTGTTCCTTTTAAACTGAAAGGGGACCTGCTGCACTCTGCAGGGAAATCACAAAGACAACCGGAGATCTTGTCAATTTACATCCAAGCTTGGCTGGAGAAAAGTGGATAGCTGATTTGAGAAGATAAGGGAATAAGTACATTTACCTGAAGATGAGCATGGCCTAGCTGAAGAGACCAGAGATAATGAGGAAGGCTTCCTTTGGTTTGGTGGGGAAATCCATGATTCTGTAACATCAATCAAGACAGTTTTATCTGATTGCTAAGTTTCAAGAAAACCAGTGAACATTTAAAATAACTCTACAGAAAGAGAAGAGATAGGGGAAGGCACAATCATTCTCTGTTATATAAAGTTAGAAACTGAAGCCCTAAATGGTATAGAATTAATATTAAATTTCAATGTTATCACAATGAAGTAGTAAATTTAGGTTAATTTTATAAGAACAAAGGATCCCCTTGTAGATTTCCAGGCCTCACCTGTAAGGGATTTTGACCCTGGTTCAACACACATAGAAGAGAAACAGTGCATTGGCTTGCAAGATCTAGGATAACAAGTGAACTTCTTTAAAACTGAACGTTTTTTAAAAGTCTCATTGAGAATAATCACATCATACATTCTTATCACACATCATATATTCTCCTAGATGTTCAATAAGTGTGGATTAAAATCATTTGCCTTATACGTATTAGCTTGTATCATTTTACCTCCTCATTTACCTGTAGACTATAGCTGTAAGTAGCTTATTCTTGTGCAATAGGCAGCAACCAGGGGCATAATCTGAATGTTGAAAGAACCTCTTCATCCCTTTCCCACATACACACACACAAACACACACTAGTATGTATACTTTGTGCAAAAAGTCCATAGTAACTTGGCTTTAATGACTCACTCCTGGGCAGGAAATAATCTGCCTGATTAACCCATTATTGTTGCCAACTAGGGAACAATTCGATTTTAGAACTTGTGGGAAAGATTGGAAACATAGAGTCAGTTAGGATCGTGGTACAGGTATCATGATGCTTGGAATTAATGGGGAGGTTCACAAAGAAAGGAGAGAAATGCTGAATGTCAGATTATACAAGCAACAAAAAGGAACAACCTCCTTCTCAATTAATTTCACTTACATATTTTAAAAATACAATTATGTGGAAATGATATGCCACAGTATTAATCATCTCTATATTTAAGTTCCCAACTCTATGATTAAGAATATAAAACATGTACATCTAAAATATTAAAATATACAAACAATGAATGGCTATGACTAATGACTAGTCCGGGCATTAGAGACCATAAATGTTTGGAGATTAATGATATTACTTCAAGGTGGGTATGGAGAGTGGAGTTCAAATAAGGCTTCGGTACAAGATGAGTCTTGAGCCAGAGCTTCAAAGATGGTAGGATGCAAATAGAGAGGGATGGGAAGAAATTCTACATGAGAGAAAAGATAAAAGCAAAGTGTGGAGGTGAGGAAATGTTGGAAGCTTGTGCAGAGGGCAGGGAGGAGACCAGCACTGACCCCAGGAGGAAGATTCTTGAAAAGGTACATATGACAAAGAGGCCAGAATGATAAGCTGTGAGTTTTTTTCCATGTAGAATATGGGGAATCTATTTTAAAAGAAAAATATCTGATTCATTTTAGTCAAGTTGACTTGCTTCTAATTACCTAGGCGAGGCCCCTTTCCCCAGAGGACGTCTGTTAAAGGTCTGTACTCTGAGAAGTCTCCCAACTGTTGATGGCATTTAGAGAACCACTGACCAGATATCCATCTGGACACGGAAAGGAACCCAGGGTCAGATTTGGAGTTTGGAGGACACATAGGCCCTTGCCAACGATACCATTTTATTTAATTTCTCATAACCTGATCTTTTAAAAAATCTCTCCTTGTAGCAACAGTTTATATTTCTAAATACAGAGAAAAAAACTTGCCTATGCCTTTCTGAGCCACCGATCACCGAGTACTTTTTCTCCCATTTTGCATCAGCAGGGGGACCTCCCTGCTCTTTCTGTTCTTGCCTATTTTGTAATGTGATTGAGGAAGCAGTAGATCAATTCGAGATTCTCTCAGAAATGCTGGGGATTGCTCTCTTTAGGGGGTCTAATTCTGCAAGCACTTCCTGTGTGGGCATTTACCTGTTTTTTCACATTTTCATTCCCTATTGAATCTTCCCTGGGAACAATAAAGCGCTACCCCTCCACCCTTAGCTTCCAATCTCCCACCCACCCTCTTTCACAGTCACAAAAGGAAAAAATAGTTCTTTTTTTTTCCCTTCTAGCCACTGCCTATGGGCTAAATTTTACAGAATTTATATAATTTTGAGGAATAGGAGCCTGTTCTTAATACTGAAGCTTCTCTTGAAAATACGAAGGTGAACAGAAATTCTCACAGTCCATGCTTCATGAAGGGATGGTGGCATCTTAAGAAAATAATCTGCTAAATTAATAAACCTCATAAATTACAGAATCCCTGAATACCAACTGCTGAAATACAATCACTCTCTGACCTGAACCTATTAAATGAAGAAGTCTGCTGTGCATAATTTACAGCAGTGCTATGAATGAAAAATAGCTCCTTAGAAGGGAGATAAAATACAAAAATGGTCTTGCTGTAGAAACAGAATTACTGGTTATTTCAGTTCTTATTTATTCTAATATTGGTTTATGGGTCGTCCAATAATTTTTATCTTTATCGTTGTTTTGTTCTCAATTGTTCAATAATCCATGATCGAGACAGCATTACATTTTGCTGGTTGGATGGTAGGAGAGATGTTAAAAAGGCAATATTCATCATGTTATATTGTGCATATGCATAATGTTTCCTTAAAGTTATAAAATATAATATTGCATACAGATACCTATCTATTGGTAATACTGTTACCAATCTAATTAGTCATCTTGTCTAAAGAATCAAAATATTTTGAAGGTATTAAATCAATAGTTCTCAACTGGGAGCAGTTTTGTCATCTGGGACATTTGGCAATGCCTGGAGACACTTTTATTTTTTTGTGGAGGCATTTTCTATTGTTGCATCTGGAGCAGGGGGTGCTATACATCCTATAATGCACATCCATCTGAATAAAGAATTACTTAGCCCAGTATCAATAATGCTGCTATTGAGAAGCCTTGATTAGTGATAAAAACAACCCCACATTTCTAGGTATTTGAAGGGAAAGGGATCTTTCAAGAACAATTTCTTGCCAATTTTTTTTTTTTTTTTTTTTTACAGAATACTCAATCCCAAACATGCTATTCTAGATCAGCCAAAATGAATTTAGCACTCACTTCCCTAAGCTCCCTCTGGAATTCTGAGTAAAAGGATTAACAGCGGCCATCCTTATTTGTTCAAAGACTGCATAAGGGACTTTCTTTCAGGAAAATTTTACCCAAACCATGAAAAAAAGCTGTTAGAATGTTGGTTGCAGTATATCTCATATGAGGACTATTTTGGAACCAGATGGGCTGAAAGAAATACAGAGAAAGAAAAATCCTCTGTCCTGCCCCTATTGCTGATTCTATTAATGAAATCATATTTAAAATCTCAGTCTCTATTATTTTGAGACTTTGAGGGTGAACAATTCCTGGGATTGGTTGGTTGAAAGACAAAAATGAAAAGGGGCATGCAATTAAGACATATTTGTACTGCTAGGTCAAATTGTAAAAATCAAGACAAACATGCAGAACTTTATTTTTTTTCTAGCTCTAAGGTCAGTTTAGTTCTGGAGCTCCTCCACTAAACACACACACACACACACACATACACACACACACACTCACTATTTCTACTGATGGTGGAAAATTCTTAATCTTCCCACTTCATGATCATTCTGTCTCTCTAATTTATAAACATATGTTCCTCTAGTCAAGTTTAAGATTCAAACTCAGTCCATTCAAGTTTCTCCCACTCTTCTGTCCGTCTCCTGGGAAGATGTAAGTTCTCTGGGATCTGATATGTTTGTAGAGCAAAGGTTGAAAAAACTGTAAGTATCTATCCCACCTCAGAACCAGACCCACTGGGCTCTGGGACAAACAAGGCCTCAGGCAGAGGATATGTGAGGGTTCCTGTCATGTTACCTCTTTAGCAAACCTGTCTTGTGCTTCTGCTTCTCCTGTTTTGACTTTGCTTCTGGTTCCAGTGAACGACCATGCCCCTTCTTATAACCAACACCCAAATTTGTTACCACAATTCCCACATGAATTCTGAGTTTCTCTCTGGTACACTTGTTCCTTATTCTCTCTCTTGTTCTCGTGGGCACCTAAGCGTGGGTCCTTACTCTACATTCCTTTTCTCTAAAAGACATGGAGTCCTGCATCTGAATTCTAGTCTGTAAAAGGAAGCCTGTTGCCTGCTGGTAAAAGGCCTGATGTGCCTGAACAGTAATTAGGGGAGAGGAGGGACGTCAAGGAAGACTGACAAATTCTAACATCTGCCTTTTCCCTGATGCTGGAGTTTGCCATGGTTTCTCAGTTCAAGCTCTCTTAGCATTTTTGGTTCATGGTTGCCAGTAAAATCCTGTTCCTGGCAATGAACTTTTCAGTTTTAAACTTGAAAACCTAAAGATGAATTCATGGCAATAACAACAGTCCTGATAAATATATTGGAAGTCTGAAGTGGAAATAGCTTAAATGACTTATTATGAAAGAAGAAGACTTATTTCTTCATAAAACCACCAAAAGTTCTAGTCACTAACTATAAGCAACTGCAGGGTCTAAATGTTGCTTTACCCATTCTATGCTAAACATTGCACATTCTTTTGTACGCTCAACAATCACTTAATGTATTGTACAACCTACTAGAACATTTAATGTATGTATTAGATTATTTTAATGTTTAATTTTTCAAAATTTAAAATTGCTTTAAAGAATTTTAAAACTTTATTTTATCATTGGCCCAATCGTGATGAGTAATTTCGAATCCATTTTTTTAGTGGATTTATTTGTTAGGTATGTGTGTGTGTTTTACAATATATGTCCAAAATATTAGGAACTTGAACAAATTAAACTGTATTAGCAAACACATTTAAAAATTTTTTAATCTAGTTTGCAAAGATGCTTGCTTGGTGAGGGTACAGTCATTGTTAAAATATAGAGCTTTTAAAAAAATCCAATGTCATGGCTGTTGGACGTTAGGAGAGGCTGCAAACAGATCAGGCCTGAATTCATCCTACCTCTTACCAGGAATGAGGTACCATTGGAATAGATGTTAGAATAGGGAGCTCAGACCATTAGCCGCCTGGCTTAGCTAAAATCTGCTGCCATTTCCTCACGCACACCTGTAAATGCATATATGAAAGGCATTTTGAAAATAGAAGTGAATGACCACTGGATGACTAGGATTGATATTTTCGGCGATTTTGCCTTTCCTTCTACCTGTCTCCCATTGTCAGTGGAAGAGTTTCTTTAACTACTTGAAGATCTTGTCTCTGACTCTCTTTTAGGGCACCTTTCACTTTTTTGTGTTCTCAGTCAGTGTCAGTGAACCTCTCTGATTTCCCTTTTATTTCACACAAGTGTCAGCGTATTCAGCTTGAATGTTATAAAATTCACTGATCTCTTCTCCCTTCTATCAACCTCTGTAGAAATCTCCAAAAGTGACTTCCATGGGCTCAAAGGGTCATGCTTTTCTCTGAACTCAACTTCTAATTTAATCAGTTCCTATTTAATTGAAGGATAAAATGCAACCTCAAGATAATTTTTAAAAAGACATCTTATCCAAGCACTGATCTAAACCCTGAGGTCCTGGCTCTCCTCCCATCTGGGCCAGTGCTCCTTCCATGGAATTCTGCTGCTTCCCTGAAGAAGGAAGCTGTAATCCTGTATTCACGTTCACTAAGGCAAACGTATAGCAACAGAAATGCAGTCACATCATTGTGATGAGTGTGACCCACTTACAGTGGGGACCTTCTAACTTGTTTTCCAGACAAGGGAAATCACATCTCACAACTGGTTGTGGACAAATATAAAAAATGGTATTTCAATTTTTAGATTTCCTTTTTCTGTTTAGCCCATTCTTAAGTCTCTGACTTACTAAGGGAACAAAGGTGGTACAGATATTTCCCCAACAGCTCCTAACAAGAACTAAAATGGATTTGTTTTAACTCCTTTTCACCAGGATCAAAAGAGGTAGACTGGAGAATAAAGGAGATGGATGATCTGTATCCAGCCTCCACTTTTGTTTACATAGTAGGACTTGGTATTTCTCACAGGCAGGGAAGGTGGTTCATTCTGTTGCTTAAACACAATGAGAGAATGTATTATCCAAAAATAACACCACCACAGCCCAATCAGCTATTCATATCTGAAATGATAACATGATACGTTTATTCTCTTTAATTATTAAGGAATTATTCACTTATGAAATACCCTTAGTGAGAGATCACATTTAGCTCTGTCACTTTTTACACCTTGGGCATATGATAAGCAAGTATTAATTTGGGGGGTGGTCAGCAGAGGACAGGACTAAAGTTATATAAATTTTTATCTATGTAGTATAGACAACGGGGGGCTGCAAAATTATCAAATGCACACTCATGCATTTTTAGATGGGGAAATTGAGGCTCACAGAGGGTTGATCAAGTACAGATCCAGGCTGAACACCACAGGCTCTGACTCCCAGGGCAATGGTGGAGCCACTATCCCATGGTGAGGTGGACATGGGACCTCAGACATGGCACAGGGATGTGAATGCCTGTGAGGATATCCACACGCTGTTGAAAATATTTAAGAATTCTCTTGTGCCCACTGAGGAGGAGGTTCTACTGGAGAAAGAGAGAAAGTCCAATACAGAATTTTAAGGTTGAATAATACCTGAGGGATCAACTTGTCTCAATCTCTCAATTTCTGCATGAGGTAACTGACGCCTAAGATAATTACTGGTAGATCCAAGGCTAAAACCCAAGTCACCTGATTCCCAATCCAGTTCTCTTGCCACTTTATCATGCTTCTGCAAGGACTAGAAAATAAAAGTGGTTGCCCGACCTTCACGGAGAGAAAGAGCAGAATGCAGAATTAGAAGGGGAGGGTTATGTGATGAGCAGAGCCCAGGCAGGATTTCTGTTCTGGAACATTGTGAGACAGAGTGAGGTGAGACAACAGGGTGTAAGGAGCTGGCATTGCTAGCGTTGTCGTTGTCAAAATGTGATCCCCAGACTAGCATTACCTGAGAACTTATTAAAAATGCACATTCTTGACCTGACCTGGATCTATTGAATCAGAAATTCCACCAAGCTATATTTTAACATGTCTATCAGGTAATCATGATGCACCTTAAAGTGTGAGAACCAATGTTGTAGAAAGGTCTTTATGAAGCTCCTCTGGACCCAATTCTCAGGACACGATCTTCTGAATAGGAAAAAGCTTTCTATATAAGGCACATCTTTGTTCTGTCTGATCTCTTCTAACTATGAAGATTGACCTGATTATTTTCATAAAACAGCCACAGACTCTTAACATGGGCAAAATGTTCATTTAATTCTCATTTCTTTTCAAGCTCTAAAATTCTTATTTCTCTTATAATTATTTCTCACCATATCATTTAGTGCTATCTATTTATTTAGGGATTTTTGCCCCATATGGATTCCATGCATCTATATAGTTCGGGATGGCAACATAAGGCATGCTACAATTATTTGGACTCACCATATCATAGAAAGCATATTTAACTGAAAAATATTTTTAAAGGATAAATCAGAGTTGTCTTGTTCTTTTAGGTCAACTCCGCATTTGTAAACTTTGTCATTTAATTGAGTCTTGAAGTTGGTGCAATCATGTTCTACTGTAGATATATTTAGCTCTGATTTTTGCTAGCCTAATGATTTTCCAACATTTTTATTTACTAAGCAAAAAGAAACGAAGACTAGTCAATAAAATAGGCAAATAACGTAGCTGACGAAGGGGAAACAGCTCAAGAAAAATGGATGCAAGAAGCCCTCATGTGAACAATGAAGAAACAGCACCGTGCTGTGGGTTAAACGGATTTGGGTTCGAGCCCCTGCTCTGCCCCCTCACAGAGACAGTCACCTGGAGCATATCACTTCTCCTCTTCGGTCTCTATTTTCTTATCTGGAAACAGGAATATGAATACCCACCTACTGGGTTTTTTTTTTTTTTTTTTTTTTTGGTAACAACTAAATGAATTAATTTATGTACAGTACATATTAATGATGTCCATTTATTTCCCCCTCTCTTCTTAATTTTCTGTTCTACTAACTTTGCCTTTACAATATGCTGTTTTGTGTTGTTAAGTGGCTCTCAACTGTCTTATTAGCTCACTGAGGGCAGAGAAGGTATCTGAGGTTTATTCATAATTCGTTTAGCCCTTTACATAACACTCTCAACATCTAAATGTATGTAGTAGGTCTC
Source organism: Balaenoptera musculus (assembly GCF_009873245.2). Classification (NCBI taxonomy): domain Eukaryota; kingdom Metazoa; phylum Chordata; class Mammalia; order Artiodactyla; family Balaenopteridae; genus Balaenoptera; species Balaenoptera musculus. The sequence goes on from NC_045797.1 coordinate 41,073,753, forward strand.
CAACTACTGAGAGACAGCCAGTGTGCCATGGCAATGGTATAGAAAAGTGCCACCAACATTTGTCCACCAGCATTTATCATTCCTGCTGTAAAGGCTCCTGCCCCCTCTGGGGTCCCTACTCTCTGGCTTTCTGAAGCAGACAGACAGCTGTCATAGGGTTTAGCCACATCATAAGATCAAGAAGCGTTTTTTCTCTAAATAGAAATAAAAATTTGGTCTGATGCACTTGTTATATACTCTACAGTGGTTCTCAAAGTGAAATCTCTGGAGATTCAGCATTAGCATGACCTGGGAACCAGTTAGAAGGGCTAATTCTCAGACCCCACCCCAACCTAAATCAGAAATCTGTGTTTTCACAAGCCCTCCAGGTGATTCTGATGCATATTAAATTTTGAGACCACTGAGCTAAAACAATGCCTTTATTTCTCCTTCCTAGTTACCAGGGGTCCTGGCTAGTATCCATGATATTTTTATGTCAAGGGTAGATATAATGGGATAGCAATGCATACAGCATGTCAATCAGCAATAGTTATGTAATGAAAATAGAACATGAAATTTCTCAAAGTGTGTTTAATGGATCAGTAATTCATAGGCTATTAATAAGTACTGTGTTTGAAAAAAGAAAAGAAATGACTTAGGCAAATAAGTTTAGTGAACTAAGTAAGATTTCTTCCCTGAGAATTTCTCATTCTTTTAATATGCTCAAAAACATTCTGAATCTCCAAAATTTCCCCAAACTTATTTGAAACCACTTTTCAAATAAAAAAAATATCTCTTTGCTGATATAAGGACCTCTTTTGTGGTTGTATATTGTTATAACTGAATTTTGTTATAACTTGTCATTAAGAAGTGCTTGATGTTATGCTATTTTTACTTGGAGACTTTCAAAAGTATTAGTCCAGTAGTTCTCAATCAGGTTCTCATACCACTCACTCCACCCCAAGGGGTTAACTGGCAATGTCTGGGGACATTTTTGCTTGTCACAGGTGGGATGGGGGGTTGTTTGCTACTGGCAACTAGTGAGTAGAGGCCAGAGATGATACTAAATGTCCTGCAGTACAAGAACAGCCCCCTACAACAAAGAATTATCCAGCCCCAAATGTCCACAGTGTCAAGGTTGAGAAACTCAGGCACTTAGTGAGCTGCTTCTGTGTACACACACATCGGGGTACACGACAGGCTTGCCTTCTTCATCTTCAGAGTTCCAGTTCTTACTACACTGCCTGACACAAAAGAGACACCCAATAAGAGCTCACTGAATGAATGAATTAATTAAAAAATGAATGGTTGAGGGAAACTTGACTATCATCAGTGAAATGACAGCAAACCTTGCAAGGCAATATAAAATCCATATTATTATTATTATTTTTTAAAATATTTGTTTATTTATCTATTTATGGCTGTGTTGGGTCTTCGTTTCTGTGCGAGGGCTTTCTCTAGTTGCGGCAAGCGGGGGCCACTCTTCATCGCGGTGCGCGGGCCTCTCACTATCGCGGCCTCTCTTGTTGCGGAGCACAGGCTCCAGACGCGCAGGCTCAGTAATTGTGGCTCACGGGCCCAGCTGCTCCGCGGCACGTGAGATCTTCCCAGACCAGGGCTCGAACCCGTGTCCCCTGCATTAGCAGGCAGATTCTCAACCACTGCGCCACCAGGGAAGCCCATCCATATTATTTAACACAGCAATTGAAATCCATGTCTGGGGGAGCTTTGAGGAGGAGGGAAGGTTGCAAATAATCTTCAATGATCAGAGCAGATGTGGGAGAGCAGAGAGCAGCCCAGCGGAGGGGGATATGAGAGTAGGCACAGAGAACAGGGGCAAGCCAGGTGCCCTGACACACCTCATAGGTCAACGCCACACAGCTTTACTGACAGGATTCTACCTACAGGTTCTACTCCATTCCTTTGATCCTATGTGCCATCACAGACAAGTAGCAAGTGGCAGAGATTACCAAACAATGGCCTAAAAGCCATAGGGTTTTGTTTACCACCTCAAGGTTCTGTTTCTCTGTTTGATTCTTTTAGGAGCTTTGTTTTTAACTGTTTTTAATTATCTAAGCAACATATTATGTATCAGTGAATTTTTTTTTAATTTCAAATGAAGCTTAAAGCCCCCCTTGACCTCCATCCAATCCACTCTCCAGTGTTTGACACCATGTTTGTTTGTTTAATTGACTTTGAATGACTTTTGGGGGACACTCTCCAGCTCACCACAGTCTCCACCTACTGCTTCACCCCCCAACCCCACTGCAATCTATATGCCACCCACCTGGCCCTGAGGTCACTTGCTATATAAGAGGAAAAGCACTGTACTTGGAGTCCTAAGATCACCCTTATTTGAACAAACCTCATTTCTAGGACCTGTGCTCCCTACTTGACAAAATTGCTATGAGGATTAAAGTAAATAACATCAGTGAAACTACCTGGCAAGCCATACTTTCCTGAGCAGGAGATGCCCCAAGCAAGGGAGCATTTATCTCAAAGAAGCCTACCAAAGAGCAAAACCTCCTCCAGGCCCATGATCTATCTGTGAAAATCAAACAAAATGAATTCAGTTATATGATAAACTCCACTATAAGCAATAATACATGTGAAGCACTTAGACATTCCCAAAACAAATGCAGTTCATAATTTTAGTATCATTAATGATACTTTAATAGTAACAATAAACCCTGCTTATTTTTATATAAAAATAGGTTGTTACTTTCTATCAAGTAAAATTGATACCACAGGAAGACGAGTCATGTTTGTCCTACAGCTTCAGATACTTCCTGACACCCTGGAAAACATTAAACAAATGTGAGATGTTATGATTACCAGTTTTTCAAGACCCAGCTAAACAGCTCTTTCATAAAACCTTCTGTGACCACACCAACTGAACTCCTCTGAATTCCAGTAGTGGTTATTTCTCTCTAGTTTTCTTGGGCATTATGTGTACACATGGCCTTGTATTGCTTCTACTGTTGTGACACTGTTATTTAAATATTTGTGGAATAGAGATGCTAGTCTTTAATTGTTCATGTGTTTATCTCATCTCTCCTCAACTGGATAATGGGCTTCTTTATGTCAGAGGCCATGTTCTCTGTCCCACTTTGCAACATGCCACACACACAGTAGGCACCCAGTAAGTGTCTTTAATTTCATTTGAAGAGTGTGTTAGATCCTAGAAGTGCCACAAGAATGTGTCTCTTAAAACTCCTCATCTGTAACCTTGTCCCTTCTGATTTGTAACCAGAGAAGAGCTTTGAAGTGAGGTGAGAGTGTGTTTCTGTCTTCTGTGTTCCTTGGTAGGAAAGTCCTTGTTTTCCACCCTGGCAAAGTGAGATGATTTGAAACTCTCTAATGCAAAAGCCAGTATATGCTGTTCTTTGTATTGAAGGTCATCTGCTAGAATCTGAAAGTATGTGTTGGCAGTAGTTACTTAAGTAGAGTATTTCTAATCTTCAAAGGGATAGTTCTGTGTTTAAAATGAATTTTCTTATTTGTCTACTGTCGCAACTTAAAAACGCTTTTCCTTAGATGCATTGTAAAATGTTAATAGCTACATATAGAGTGACTTTACAACTGTAGTGTCATCTTTCTCAGCTTGATCAGCTCTTTTGAATGGCATCATTATGATCCAAGTTGTTTTACAGTAATAAAATATGAATAGTTTCAATAAAAAAGTAGGCACCGTTACAATTAAACAGTATATGGCATTTTAGCATGTGATAACTACTCATAATGCTGTCGTCAGATAAGCAAATCTACAATATAAACACAATCACAAGAATGACCTGAACAAGTCTGAAGCACAGAAAGGAATATAATCGGGGGCAGTGTGGTGCCACAAGTTTGGGGGAAAGCAGAATATTCAACACACCTGGGTTCTTTCAAAGAAATTGCGAAGTTTTTTTTTTACCATTTTATTTATATAGTACCCTTCATCTAGTTTTATCTCTGCAAGAAACAAGCAAATTTTAAAATTAGGACAACATGCTGAATGTCTCAATAAAACTTGGGTCTTAATACTTTGTTTGATAAGGTATACTGCAAAAATTAGCATATTCATTTTTGTAGGGTTTTTACTCAATTATATTTCCAGGCTATTGGAAAACATAAAAACTAGGATATATATAAAATAACTCTATAAATCTTTACACCTTGTACTGATCCGAATGCAATAAAGTCTCCTTGATCCAGACACTGATTTTCAGGTTTCTGTTCCTTTTCTTTTTTCTGAAGATTGACTTAACTTCTGGTTCTTATATATACTCATTGTTACCACCGTTAGAGGGGTGGCAGGTAAGAGAAATTTTTTTTTTAAACATCTTTATTGGAGTATAATTGCTTTACAATGGTGTGTTAGTTTCTGCTTTATAACAAAGTGAATCAGTCATACATAGACATATGTCCCCATATCTCTTCCCTCTTACATCTCCCTCCCTCCCACGGTAAGAGAAATTTGATGAATTTCTAGTCAATCAATGTTGCTACTGGTTTGAGCTTCTTTTTTTTTTTTTTTTTAAATTAATTATTTATTTATTTATTTATTCTTGGCTGTGTTGGGTCTTCGTTTCTGTGCGAGGGCTTTCTCTAGTTGCGGCGACCAGGGGCCACTCTTCATCGCGGTGCACGGGTCTCTCACTATCGCGGCCTCTCTTGTTGCGGAGCACAGGCTCCAGACGCGCAGGCTCAGTAATTGTGGCTCACGGGCCTAGTTGCTCCGCGGCATGTGGGATCCTCCCAGACCAGGGCTCGAACCCGTGTCCCCTGCATTGGCAGGCAGACCCTCAACCACTGCGCCACCAGGGGAGACCTGGTTTGAGCTTCTGAAACAGGTTTGAAGGAGGTAAGAATGGTGGACTCTTTCTTTGGGGGATAAAAAGGGCTGGTTTCAGCAATGTTAGGAAAGGTGATTGTCTTCATAATGATAAAAGTGAGTAAAGCTGTGAGGGCTAACACAGAAGCAGCTGAATATGGTGAATATGTTAGCTTCTTTATAGAAGAAGGGAAAGAAGCCATTTTTGACATGATTCTCCATACAGAGAGTAATTAGGAAACTTTGTACAAATAAATAAGAGGGTTGTTGAAAAATTTACTTGAACACCTCGTATGTATGCCAATAACACTAAAATGTAACTCCAGATGTGTGAGCTCTTTACTGATTAATTATTTTCTGTGAATAACAAATGTGCTTTCTCCTGCCAGAGTATTTCAATTTGCCAAGTGAACAAAGTCCAGACTTTGACCTTCATTTAGGGCTTCCCACAGTCTGACCTTGACATGCTTGAACAAACTTATGTCTCCTCAGCTCTGTATGTGAACCTCTAGCCCATCTACAGTTCCTTGAAAAATTGTTGCAAATTTGCCTCTCCCTAGAATCCCAAACACATACACACACACACACACACACACACAACCACCACCACCCAATCACAACCTACTCTCTACATATCTAAACCACGTCTTTCTTATGAAGCTATTCAGTTCCTCCACTCCTCTTCTGTAACTGGGCTCTCCAAAGCTCCATCTTTTGTCAAATTTTGTCGTCTTTTGTCCTATTGTTTGTACCATCCACTCGGCATTTACCCATAGCTATTTTAGATCCCTGGTTAGCTACTTCTGGTTGTCTTTCACATAATATATCCTGAAGAATATTTAGTGGGCATTTTTAATATTCATGAGATATTCTGATTATAGCACAGAGTTATCCAACTAATGAAGCAATAATCTGTGTCCTTAGTCTGTAAGCGTGGAAAGAATTTCCTATAGATCTGGCTTTTTCATTTTCCTTTAGAGTTCAAAAAGCATTTTTTTTCTCTCTTTGCTATACTCTCTGCAGGGGATACTTAAGTTGAAAGTAGAACAAGAATGAAAAACAAAATTTAAAAAAGGCCTAACCACTGAGATATCAGAATGTCAGCTGAAATTATTACTTAAAAATAATCTTCATCTGTATAAGCAAAAAAAGACAAGAGCCAACTGTGACAGCTCTTATCTGCAACAAGGACAACAATGCAAAGAGAGTCCATCCTTTATGATGTTTTTGATTTCCACCCATCCCAAGGGCATAGGTATAAACTAAACAAGGGACTTCTAGTGCGGGAAAGTAAAATGACAACACATGTTTTTACCATCACTTTACCAGACTCAATAAACATTGTTTTAAAGTAAAATTAGAAACTGTTAAGTTAGCAGTTTTTAGTTTAAAAGATCAGCAAACCCATTAATTTAAGAACAGACATGCAAACCAAGCAAAGACTGGCCAACTCAGGGATATTATCTTTGGACAAACATAAGCATAGCATATATGTTTGGCACCTTTACTTAAAGCAGTGATGTGGAAAACAAACTTATCTACGAAACAGAAACAGACTCATAGACATAGAGAACAAACTTGTGGTTGTCAAGGGGGAGGAGGGGTGGGGGAGGGAAGGATTGGGAGTTTGAGATTAGCAGATGCAAACTATTATATAGAGAATGGATAAACAACAAGGTCCTACTGTATAGCACAGGGAATTATGCTCAATATCCTGTGATAAACCATAATGGAAAAGAATATGAAAAAGAATGTATAACTCAATCACTTTGCTGTACAGTAGAAATTAACACAACATTGTAAATCAACTATACTTCAATAAAATTAATTAAAAAATAAAAAAGCAGCAGTGTGGGGAAGATGGGGAAGTTGAGGACTTTGGTGTTAGGCACAATTATTTTTTGTTTGTTTCTTTTGACAAAAACTGTATATATTTAAGGTGTACAGTGTGATAATTTGATATGCATACACATCGTAAAATGATTACCACAATCAAACAAATTAACATATCTATCACCTCCCAGTTATCTTTTGTGTGTGTATGTGTGTGTGTGTATGTGTGTGTGGGGGGGTGGTAAGAACATTTGAACTCTATTAACATATGTCAAGTATGTAATACATCATTATTAACTATAGTCTCCATGCTATATATTAGGTCTACAGAATTTATCTTATAACTGAAAGTTTGTGCCCATTGATCAATATCTTCCCTTTTCTCCTACCCCTCCACCCCTGGCAACCACCATTCTACTCTCTGTTACTAAGAGTTCAACATTTTTTTAGATTCGACATGTAAGTGAAATCATGTGATGGTTGTCTTTCTGTGTCTGGCTTGTTTCACTTAGCATAATGACTTCCAGTTTCATCCACATTCTCTCGAATAACAGGATTTTCTTCTTTTTAGGCTGAATAATCCATTGTTTACATATACCAGATTTTCTTATCCATTCATCTGTTGACGGACACTTAGGCTCTTTCCATATCTTAGCTACTGTGAGTAGCGCTGCAATGAACATGAAAGTGCAGATATCTCTTCAAGATAGTGATTTTATTTCTTTTAGATACATACCCAGAACTGGGATTGCTGGATCATATGGTAGTTCCATTTTTAATTTTTTGAGAAACCTCCATATTGTTTTCCATAAAGGCTGTACCAATTTTCACTCCCATTAACAGTGCCCAAGGTTCCCTTTGCTCTACATCCTTGCCAACACTTGCTGTCTCTTGCCTTTTTGATAATAGCCATTAGCAGTTGGGGCGTGATACCTCATTGCGGGATTTTTTTTTTTGTATTTCCCTGATGATTAGTGATGTTGAGCATTTTTACATATTCATGTTGGCCATTTGTATGTCTTCTTTGGAAAAATGTCTATTTGGGTCCTTTGCCAATTTTTTAATCGAGTTATTTATTTATTTTTGCTATTGAGTTATATGAGTTCCTTATATATGTTGGATATTAACTAACTATCAGATATGTGGTTTGCAAATATTTTCTCCATTTTGTAGGTTGTCTTTTCATTCTGTTGATTGTCTCCTTTGCTGTGCAGAAACTTTTCAGTTTGGTATAGTGCTCCTTGTTTATTTTTGCTTTTGTTGCCTGTGCCTTTGGTGTCAATTCCAAAAAATAATTGCCAAGAACAAGGTAAAGGAGGTTTCCCCCTGTTTTTTTTCCTAGAAGTTTTATAGTTTCAGCTCTTAAGTTTAAGTCTTTAATCCATTTTGAGTTGACATTTGTGTACGGTATAAGATAAGGGTCCAATTTCATTCTTTCACATGTGGATATCCAGTTTTCCTACCACCATTTATTGAAGAGACAATCCTTTCTCCATTTTATATTCTTAGAGCCTTTGCAGAAAATGAGTTGACTGTATATGTGTGGGTTTATTTCTGGGCTCTCTATTCTGTTCCATTGGTCTGGGTGTCTGTTTTTATGCCAGTTCCACATGGTTTTGATTACTATAGCTATGTAATATATTTTGAGATTAGGCAGTATGATGCCTCCAGCTTTATTCTCCTTGTTCAAGATGACTTTAGCTATTTGGGGTCTTTTGTGGTTCTATACAAATTTCAGGATTATTTTTATTTCTGTGAAAAATGCCATTGGAATTTTGATAAGGATTGCATTGAATGTGTAGATTGCTTTGGGAAGAATGGATACTTTGATGATATTAATTCTTCTAATCCATAAACATAGGATATCTTTCCGTTTATTTCAGATACCTTGATTATAAAATACCTGCAAGTCACAAGAGAGAGAAAAGGAAATCCTCCAAAAAGGAGGACATTTATACAGACACACACACATAGGTAACGTGCCTTGTCAGTCAGCTTCTCGTGGAGTGCTCAAAGTAACATATGAATCAGTTACCAAATTTAGACCCAGGCCACCGTTGCCAAAGTTTATATGATTTGCCCCAGCAACCTCACTTCTAGAAATCTATCTTGAAAAAGTATTTTAGCAAGTACACAAAGAAAAATATAACACAGATGTCGTGCAAAGTACCCCATCCTTTGAGATCTTAATTGTATTAGAAGTGTGTCCTGCACTCCACCCAATACTTCTTGAGAACTCTGAGGAGAAGAAAGCATAGATGTTTCCTAGTCTCTTCTGGTTCCAAAATCCTGCTTCCATGGAATTAGTTCTGTCACATGTAAACTGTCCCTGTTCAGTGCGTCATCCCACATAGGAACACAACCCTCCTTTTCTGAGATTACTACGAAAACATCATTCACACAAGGCCTTTGGGCATATAGCCAGCTTCATGAAAAGTTTAGAGTAAAAGAAAGATTTTACATCACTGTGGCACTTGGGACTTCCCTGGTGGTGCAGTGGCTAAGACTCTGCACTTCCACTTCAGGGGGCACGGGTTCGATCCCTGGTCATCTCTGGTCGGGGAACCAAGATCCCGCATGCTGCAGGGCACAGCCAACAACATCAATAAGAAAAGGCACTATGGCACTCAACCCTCTCCTTTAAAGATATTCTGCTCCTCTATCTTCAAGCTTGCAGGCAACCCACAATGGGAGCATTTTCTTCTCCTAATCCTCATATATATCTCCATCTCCTTTTTGGAAAATCATACCCCTTTTTCATAAAATGGGTGCATACTGATGAATACTGCATTCTCCAGCAGTATGCTTGCTCCAGACTGAGTTAACCAATGTAGAAAATAAATTATGTTATTATATGAAATATGTGCAACTGACCCTCTCATATATGGGTTCCACATACATGGATTCAACCAAGTGCAGGTCAAAATATATTTTAAAAAAATTCTAGAAAATTCTAAAATACAAAACTTGAATTTACCACACACCACCAACTATTTATATAGCATTTACATTCTATTAGGCATTTTAAGTAATCTAGAGGTGATTTAAAGTATAAAGGAGGATGTGCATAGATTATATGCAAATACTATGACATTTTATATAAGGGACTTGAGCATTCATGGAGTTTGATATCCGCAGGGGTCCTGGAACCATGGAACCAACCCCTTGGGTCCCCATGGAACCAGTATACAACTATATATTAATATCTTCTTTAGCTATATAAAGACCAGGACTAAACTTTGAAATTGCCTCTTCCAAGTACTTCAATTTTTAGACCATCTAAATAGACTGACTAAATTATGCTAGTTCCATGTAATGGAATATTATATTGCTATTAAGAAGAAGGAGGTAGTTCTCTATGAATTGACAATAAAATAGGTTATATTAAGTTAAAAAAAGAAAATTGTATAACATATATAAAGTATTGTGCTATTTTTTGGTAAAAATACATATATTTGTATACTTGTAGAAAAGAGTCAACATAGTTATGTTAACATAGATATACATCTCTCTGGGGGAAGGAAACATTGACTATTTATTTGTATTATTTTAACTATCACAATAGGTATTTTTAAACTATTTTTATGGTACAAATACCAGAGAGTCTCAGAAAATTTTTATTAAACTTCATGGAAGACATAATTCCTTTACTATTGGCTTGTTTGCAAACAAAAAAATAATGAGAAAATCTTCAGTTTGTATGAGGTATTTTTTTCCATTTTATATTTGTTATTTCATTTCCTCATTTAGAAATTATTCATATTCATAATCATATTCTTTGGTCACTTATTGGAACATTAACAATTGATGAGACAGAAACCAATACTGGTTCGTATAACCCAACCTGAGCCAATGATCAGTGCATGGCATTGTGTGTGGACTCAGAACTGGTTTGGGATAGCTGACTAATCTTAGCCTCTTGTTTGACAGTTGCTTGAGTCTCTCATTGGACAAAATCAAGAAATCAAACAGCTTTGTTCACTGCTGGCAGCCACTCTTCAACCCCAGGGGAGTTAGCCTTCAGATGAAGCTAACTGAGGATGCGGGGCAGAGAGACAGAGAGAAACTGGGTGTCTGGTGACATCATTGAGCTGATGGATTGACCAACCCTGAAATCTTCCCTCATCTGTATTTCAAGTTATAGGATGGAAAAATTCCCTACATTATTTAAGCCGCTTTGAGTTGCTTTCTTCTGTTAGCTGTGATTGAAGGTGTCCTGTTAAGATATTTTTCTTAAGTAAATAATCGGGAAAGTAGACAAAGCCTTATGCACAATAATTGTCATCAGAACTGTTTTATAACAGTGAAAAAATATACATGATCAAGATACTGAGTACTAGGGAAGCACGTACATAGATTATGACTCACTGATATGATAGAACATCATGTAGCTATTCAAACTGATGTTATCAAGTAATTTTTAATCGATAGTCCAGCTCCTAATCGTCTCTCTGGCCTTGGTTAACACTCGAGGACTCTCTGTCCACATTCCACTGTTTCATCTCTTTGCTTTGCCTCATGTGATTTTCTCCAACTAGAATGCCTCCAAAATCTTCAAACTTTTCATTCTATTGATACTTCCCCTTTAAAATTCAGCCCAGGAGCACTTCCTCCAAGATACCTTCCCATAACCCTTCCTTCCTTGCTCCTCAGGCTGATACCAGCGCCTTCCCTCCTCCCTCATGATGTCTGTGGTTATCACTTCTCTGATGATGTTTTAACTCTCTGATTTTATGTCTGTCTTTACCATTAGATAGAGACTAACTGGCTCTTATTTAGCTGTGCATTCCTCATGCCCAACCAAAGGCCTAGCATTCCATAGAATGCTAGGCCTACAAATATTTATAGACTGTGTGGGTGGGTGGTTAGGTGAATAAGTGAATGAATCAAGAATGTAGGATAGTTAGCTTCTAATTTTTGTCACGGTTTTCTGTATTTTGCACAGAAACGGGAAAGTTGTGTTTAAAAAGCGATTGGTTATTTATGCAGAAATTAAGACTAGACTTTTAAAAATTACCCATCTTTTAAACTTGCTTTAAACTTGCTTTCTATTTCTAATTGAATAGAAATTTATTAACCAAAATGTATTAATACATATTTATAGTTGAGTAACTGAAGACAAACCCCATACTGTTATTCTCTCATGAAAAATTAAATTGACTTACTCTTTTGATTAATTTTGAAAGCTTTGGTTTAAGGTTATACGAGTCTGACAGAAAAATTGAAGCCATGATTGATTTACGTGACACATTTTTAATGGAAAATACTGTAAAACATTGCAAAAGCTCTCTGACATCTTTAAAGATGAACTCAGATGAGAAATGCCAGGTTTGCAGGGCAAGGAAAGGTCTCTGTACGTAACCTTCACCCCAGACCCACCTTTCCTGAGGCTCTTGCTTGGGCAGTGTGCTTTTACTTCCCAACTGCTGCCTACAGGAATAGCAGAGAGACCAGACCTCACTTCCCTATCTTACAAAATACTGCACTTTATAAAAAGATTTAAAACAGCAGAGAGAATATAAAATAAATTCCTAATCTGCACACTACATATTAACGGTACAAAGATGGAAAAAAAAAATCTCTTTTCTCTACTCCTCCTTGAGGACAGACTGTGTTAGTCATTTTTGTAACCACACTGCCAAAGAGTAGATGGCATACAGCAGGCATTCCTAGGAATTGCTGAATGAATGAAATGTTAATGGTGGTTATATTTACGTAGTGGGATCATCTATGAGTGTTACTTGTTTCTTTGCATTCTTTAGTCTTTTCTAAATTTTCCAATTTTATGCTTGTGGTGTTATTTTCATAAATTCACAGTCAGTAGAGAGAAAGGGAGAGGAACAAAGATATTCTGATATTAGAAACTTCTTTGTTCTCGTCTGTAATTCAACATGCCCCTAATAATTGGTGCTTTTTTATATGTAGCCAATCAAGATAGAAACAGGTCTTCTCCAAGTGCTAGCCTGTCAGATGTGCAGCTTACCTGATTTTTTTTCCCTCCAGTAATCAGAAGTTTTACTCTAATATCTACTCATGTAAAATCTGAATTCACAGGAGAGTTACAGTGAAGAGAACTAATATTTGCTGAGTACCTAGTGAATTTGATGCTTCAGTTACCCCAAAAATCTTCCCACTACATCCCATGGTGGTGCCAATGAGGGACTTGAATATGGGAGTGATCTTTAACTTCCCTATAATTTCCATCACTTCAAATAAGTTTAAGTAAAAACAGTGTGCTTCTTCTCCAAATGTAGCTTCAAGACAAATCCCTTCACCCCTTACCAACAAGACTTCCATCTCTAGGCTCCTCCTACAAAGATATCTACAGCCACCACCATAGATATTATTATCCTTATTTTACAGATGAGAAAAGATTAAGTAAACCACTCAAGGGCATGGTTAGTGAGAGGTAGAGCTCATAAGAAAACACTTGTCTTTCTAACTCCAAAGTCTGTTCTTTTCCTGCTGTACCATGCTGCTAAACTTTCTAAAACCACAAAATAATAGATTTAGAGTGATAGGTTTAGCATTCATTGAATGAAGGCTATCTACAGTTTATTATTTAGACAAGTAATGCAAAATGACAAGCGATTCTGGTATTAACTGCAAAATTCTCCTGACTAGGAAATAGAAAAGAATCTCTCAGCCAACTGTGGCTAAAGGAAGTATTTCTGTTCTTCCCTAGTCTGAGATCTCTTTCAGATTGATCATTCTATCCTGTTTGTTTGTTTGTTTTTCACATGAGCGGATCTTCTATAGCCTACGCTGTTCACATCTTAATGATCTCCATATTGTAATGACTATTTTCTTACTTTTAAAACTTAGCTGTTGGGCTTCCCTGGTGGTGCAGTGGTTAAGAATCCACCTGCCAATGCAAAGGACAAGGGTTCGAGCCCTGGTCCGGGAAGATCCCACATGCTGTGGAGCAATTAAGCCCGTGCGCCACAACTACTGAGCCTGCGCTCTAGAACCTGCAAGCCACAACTACAGAAGCTTGCGCGCCTAGAGCCCGTGCTCCGCAACAAGAGAAGCCACCGCAATGAGAAGCCCGCTCACCACAACTAGAGAAAGCCCGCTCGCAGCAGCGAAGACCCAACACCGCCAAAAATAAAATACATAAATTTATTTTAAAAACCCCAAAAAACAAAAAACTTAGCTGTTAATTGCAGAAAGGATTTATTCATTTATTCTCTTTTAGATAACTCTTAAAGGCTCTCATTTTAGATTCAGTATTAATCAATTGTATTTCTCTCTCTTCAACTAGCTCTGTGATTACTAGCTACTGCAATTGTCCATGTAATTCTGGAACATAGGAAGATATGTGATATTTCAAATTGCTCACTTCAAATGACTGGTTATCTTATCTTGAAAATTAATTATCTGTATTTGACCCATTTCTAACCTTCTGTTCCCTGTGACAAAAAGGGACATTTTATATAATCTGATTTGTTTTGTTTTGTTTTGTTTTTTAAGAATGGGAATAGGATAATCTGATATAGGCTTCCCACCTTGGAGCTGAATTCATTTACTGTTACCTCCCGCATGAGAACTTTCACATTCCTACCCTGACCACAGCAGCTGTGTGTGGACTGTTTCAGGCTCACTAAACCAGATTCTTGAATGGAAAACTTCATTTTATCCCTGTGCTATTGTTCTTCACACATCTCATTAGTACTTTTAATTTTCTCCTCAGAACCATCTTCTTATAATCTCTTTCTCATAGAAGCAATGGACATATTTTATAAGCCTCAATCAATTTTTGTCAGGAAAAAAATTTCAGGGGTTCATCTTGAAGACTCCCCCTTTGTCTGCACACATATGAATGACTACAATGTAGTGATATACACACACAGGCTTCAGATCCAATTCTCCTGGGTTTGAATCTTAGCTCTATAATCTACTTAGCAAATTTTTTTAAGTTTAGCGGAAGGATATTGATATATTTTTGCTACTCCAGGAATAAAAGAGAAAAAATTGGCCCCTAAATCTAATTTAAGCTGTTAAGAAGAGGTTGTTTTTTAGTTTTTGTTTTTTTAGTTCCAGATTTTACCCTTTCTCCCAATTGATGAAAGAAGAGGTTTTCCTATTACATGGAGAGTTAAATTTTAAGTAAAGACAATATGAAGCAATATTTTACTTTGATGAAAGCTTATTTTGAAGATCAAGTTTTTGCTTTTCTTTGGTGCTTGCTGGAATCTTATAAGAGGAGGATTCTGCCCAAGGGGGAAAACAGATGCCTGTCAATGACTCTGAAACAGTGACCATTTAATATTGAATATTTACACAGGTAGGTTTTGTTTTACTATTTAGTTTTAATTATGTTCTTACTAAAGCAGGCTAATATACTTACTATCTAACCAAGTATGCTATAAATCTAGCTCATTAACAGATGTTTAAATCATATTATCTCTCCAGAAGCAGGCTTTTTTTTTTTTTTTTTGCTTTGTGTGAGGGTTGTATTATTTTATTTATGTACCTATGTGTTTAATAAGTTTAATGAAGTAATTTACATAACATAAAATATGCCTATTTTAAGTGTACACGTCAATGATTTTTAGTAAATTGACAGAATTGTGCAACCATCACCACAATCCAGTTTTAAAACATTTTAATTGCCCCAAAAGATCTTTCATTTGCAGTCATTTACTATTCCTACTCTCAGTCCCAGTAGCAAATTTAAAGGAGAAAAAATCTTCTCTTAAATATGATCCAATTTTCTCTTAAAACTGAACCAATTCTTCTCCATTATCTACTCTTTAGATAGGTCAACCGGCCAAAGGACTAAAATTAACAAATCAAAACCAAAATTTACCTCAAGCCAAACGAGCTTATGAAGTTTAATGCTTCTCCCAGATTTATTTATCTGTTTATTTATTTTGCATAAAACTGGCACTGTTTAGGTCTAAAGTATTTTGGAAGAAAGATCTAAGAAGTGGAGCCAGCAAGTTACTTAGGCTGCTTCTGTTTATCCCTAATTTAAACTCAATAAAAATGCATTTAAAATATTTCTTTAAGCATAATTGAAATGTATAGATTTTTTAAGAACATAAATTCACTTCAAAATGTTTTTTCAAGCTCATTAACTTTTATTTAAAATTTTTTATTTTGAGTAGACAGCTTTTCCTATACCTTTCTAAATTTCACAAAATATACAATAATTCCAGGTAAAATTTTAAACTTTAAAACAAAAGGGTCTCAAAATAAAGTCATTGAGGACAAGGGCCAGTTCCCCTGTGTGATTATACACAGGCTGGACACACAGGTAGTTAAAAGGTGGCCTTTTGAAAGGTAGGTTACAGATCTCTTCAGTAAAGACATCTGCCTCATCAACGTTGTTGGCCTTGCAGAAGGGGTTGCTCCTTACTGACCACACAGACTTCTACATTAATAATTAACTATCTGGAAAAAAGTAATGAAGTCATAAGGAGTGGGTTATAGGCCTAATATCAGGAACTATCTCATATCTTTCCAACCTCCTTACACAAGTGCTCTAAATGATTTCACTGGAGAGTAAAATCTTTCTTTCACGGAGATAAGGATTATTATATCACTATATATACATTCATTAACAAATACATAATACATAATAAAGAGCCTATATTATAGAGAGAACATACAATGACAGAATTAAACACATTTTACAACTGGGAAAAAGATATTTGAATTGTGTTGTAGACTAGATAGGATGAGCAAAAGTACTTGATCTTTCAGTAATTAATCAAGAAGTTTTAAGGAAGATGACACATTCCAGAAGTGTGTTGTAGGTACATGACAGACTCAGATACTATAAAACTGGGTCATGAAATGACAACAGACAGAACTCTGGTGATATCTAAAAACTGGAGTTTTGTTACCAAGTCAATGGTAGGAGGCCTATAGAAATATGACCATTTTTCAATTCAGTTCCTTTCTATTCAAATCCACGAGGATTTATTGAAAGCTTATTATGTGAAAGCCACCATGCCAGAGCCAGAGGCAATGTACTTGTCCATATAAATAAATGTAATAGGGGAATTTCTGCTCGGTTGGCACTCGGCAAAATACGTGTTGTCTTAAAGCATGCCAGTCATAGTACTGACTGCATTTCGTTTGAGCCCAAACTTAAAATTGTGTAAGGATTAGTCATCATACCTATTTCTCACTAGGCTGAACAATCAAGTCTTCAGATAGAGAGGATTCTCAAGGCAACACTAAAAATAACCCAAGTAACTTTAAATTTTCCATCATAACCTTGAAGCTCTGAAAGATAAAATTTCTACAATTTTTCAAACTGTGCCAAATTTGATACAGCGAGTCACCAAATCCAAAGACAATTTTGAAATGATATACACTCAAAGGAATTCCTAAGATCACTGATGACCTCTCTACCATATGTATGAAGACTGCAGGACGATGTTGACATTTTGCAGAAACTCTGAGTTCTGAACAAGAGGAAGGGAAGAAGCGGTGGTAAGGGGGAGCACTTTAGGAGAGCTGCCTTTGCAGGTGGTTTCCAGAGGCAACTGGAGGATGTGTTTTCACCAAGCCTCCTGATAATTTCTCCCGTACTGCCAACATTTGTCAGGTCGCTCTGACTTATCCAGGAAAATCTATTCATCAGTAAATTAATTGGCTTATTTAGCATCCTCTTCTTGAAATACAAATAGCTTTCAAGAGAATAAAAAGACTATATAAATCACTATATAATAGTGATTCACAAGTTAGTGGGAATTAGCCTGAAAATGTTTAATATAATTGCTTTCCTCCTAATAACTTAAAGCAACTACATTGTCAGAATGGTAGTTATTATTTATTAGAGTAGTTGTAAAACAATATGTATACATTTTTTTCAGAACTTTAAAATTTTTTTTTTAATTAATTAATTTATTTTTATGGCTGTGTTGGGTCTTCGTTTCTGTGCGAGGGCTTTCTCTAGTTGTGGCAAGCGGGGGCCACTCTTCATCGCGGTGCGCGGGCCTCTCAGTATCGCGGCCTCTCTTGTTGCGGAGCACAGGCTCCAGACGCGCAGGCTCAGTAATTGTGGCTCACGGGCCCAGCTGCTCCGAGGCATGTGGGATCTTCCCAGACCAGGGTTCGAACCCGTGTCCCCTGCATTGGCAGGCAAATTCTCAACCACTGCGCCACCAGGGAAGCCCCCAGATCTTTAAAATTTAAAAAGACTTGTCACATGTATTATCTAGCGTGACACTCATAAATGTCATGTGACACAAAGACACTGTTGGTTGCCTACTATTGGTTGCTTGCATAAAACCCTGATTTTGGGTACTTCCCATACCTCATTGTGACTCAGGGTTAAAGCAAGAAAAGTCTAAACTAGTCATGGTTTTTTTCATTTGCCTTACTAATGATGGGTTTGGGGTGAGCATGTAGTTCATTTCAGGACAATGAGATATGCAGGAGGCCTGTTGAAGGGCTTCCAGAAAAGGTTATTTTGATCTAAAAAAAAAAGAAGAAGGAAAAGGATGCACAGGAAGAAATCTGTCCCTTTTCTTCCATCAGATGTTCTTATACAGGTTCCCCTGGTACCTGAAAAGAGAGTGTTCCTATGAAACCTTTCATAAGCCAAAATGGCATCAAGTGAAGATGCAATTAACTTAGGACACATCTTGCAAATGGATGCACAAAATAAATCGAGATAAAGCACAGAAGCTCACAGACACTGTTTAAAGCTATGGCAGCTTGATACTGAGATACTGAGAGTGTTTCCCGGGGAAGGAGCTTGGCGGGGCTACTCTCGCTGCTCAGGGTGTTGCTGCCTCTATAATTGCACCTGCAAAACGAACGCTGAACGCTATTTTTCCTTTTCAACTTTTTTTCCTAAAAATGAAAATATTCTTTGGATTTCTTCCAGTTAGCAAAAATAGGTATTAATGTATTTCATAAAAGTGAAGTGGTGTACAGTGAACTTTTGAAAATCAGGGGACACCTGTATTGGCATGTGAGGCTACATACGCTTCAAAGGGAATAAAACCAGAACTGCAGAAGTCATCTTACTTCCAGGAGGTTGTTAAATTACCATCCTGGAAATGGATGACAGAAAGATGGAAAGTTCCAGTGTCCTTAGTCATGTTACTTAGCCACTAACTTAAATACTTGAGTTACTGGACACCCGTAGGATTTTGGGTTATATGAATGAATTCATCTGCCTTATTGTTTAAAATAATTGAGTCAGAGTTCTTGGTCACTATTAACTGAAATCACAATACATGTGAATGGGTTAGATTTAGAGATGTGTGATAACTGAGGTTCAAAAGTTTAAAAAACTTGACCAAGACCACAGGGTAATTGCAGGTATGTGACATAGTTGTAATTTCACATTCCAGGGATTATGTGCCTTCCACTTAATGCTATATCAATTTTGTTGAGTAGAAACAGTAAATAGTATTGTGATGTTAGAAACTTTGGGAAACAACATAGATTTATTTTATCGTCCTCAAAATAGGAATTTGTGGTAGAGGGCTTAGGATATCAGGAAGAACAATGGGAGACCAGAGTACAGAAAAGGAGTAGCAAGGTATCATGCTCACACTTTGCCTATTTTGAAATTTTGTCTAAACTTAGCCTGAAATTCATGAGAAAAATTGAAACTCTCTCCTCCTTCTTATTTCACATGTACTGCTATTCCCAGAACCCCAAACATTGGTAAGTAGTATTGGTAATTCTGCTATGTTCTGTTTAGTAGAGCTATTTTCAGCCAGATAACTTAGGTAGGATCTCTTGGAGACATAGAAAAAAAAAAAATTTAAACTCCATTTAACCAAAGGAAAAAGATAATTTTATTAAAGAATGAATGGGGAATCCCCTGGAACAGAAAGGTAGGGGGCACTGCTTGACTGAATAAGGGTTTAGAGCCAGGAGTTAGAAATCTATCAGAAAGTTATATGTGCTGTCACATAGGAGTCTCTGGGGCACCATGGGTGCTCTTCTCTAATTTCTCTCTCTCTGTGCAGACCAACTGTTTCTCCACTCCTCATGCCCAGGGTCAAAAGATGCATCCTCCCATCCCCCATCAACTACCAGCACCAACTTTCTAAGCAAATGACTTTCTAGGCAAATCCTCTGTTACAATGGATCCATTCTCACCATGTCATGATTCTTAATCCTTGATTCTTCAGAGAGAGAATAGGTCTGGCCAAACCTAGCTTCTGGATCGGTTTCACTCTAACCAGACACCCATACTTTTGTTCAATCAACTTTTGCATAGTTGATGGCCACTTTGAAACATCACGGTCACCTCTGTGGTAAGGGACAGTTCTCAGAGAAGTGGCTGTGGCTGGGAAGTACCCTCAAATTAAGTCTGACTAGAATTTAAATTTTCATTTTATTTTGTTTTATAACGATTTCAAAGTTTCTAAAAGCCAATTTGTAAATAAAAATTTAAACATAATTTGGTAGTCATAAGTAGGAAACTTGCTAGTATATCTCACCATTTTTCAAAGTGTAATTACCTGTGTAATTTATAATTACCCACTGCACTTAGTGTATACATTACACATACAAAAATATTTATATACGTACATATTCAAGGGGAATTCAAAAAATAAACATATTTTATATGAAAAGTACATTAAAAACTATATTCTTACATAGATTATTCGACTGCATTCCAGTAACTCAGCACTGTGCCTTCAGAACTGTAAAGGTAATTCTAAAATTTCAGATAAACAAGTGATATATAATACTGTAATGACATCAGAACATATAACATTTTAAATTGGTGAAATGAGTAATGTTAAAAATAGCTCACACAACAAATGACACCAAGCATACAAAAATACATCATTTAAGTCAAACAAAAAATGCCCATATGTGAAATAAATTGAAATTAGTTGTTAATGAAGGTTAGGGAAGTACAAGTATAAAAACCGTTAAGAATTGTATAGGTTATAAGTTTTAACCATTAGGTTTTTGTAAGCTAAAATTCATGTTCTATATGCATCAACACCAGTATGAATTTTTTTTATCAAAAATGTTTTTCAAGAGTCACAAATTTTAGGGGCACAATGAATCAAATCATAAATTTTGACATGATATGTGAATCTACAAAAACATATATTTGTAGTTATATATGTGAAAATATATTAGGAAAAACCTAGCTAACATGAAATTCATTTTGCAAATTGAAGTAGGCAATAATATAGTTCTTTATGAGATTTCCAGGGAATTTGAAAAGAAATGTTACATTGAGTAGATCTTTTTAAAAAGTAATGACAAGATTTCAGAGTGCCATGACAGGAAATGTCAGAATTAAATCATATGGATTCACATGCTGTACATAGAGAGGTTATCTAGGAAGGGAGCTGTTTCAGCATAAAAATGAAAGTAAAAATCACACTATCCATTTAGGAAAGTCAGAACCACACAAACATTTACCCAGTACTGCAAAAACAAATTTCCCACTTTTTCAGAAGATAGGGCAATTTCATTCCTTTGTTAGTTTCCACTTTCACTAATCTCTGGCCTACCTGGGTTGAGTGAATATGCCAAAATGTGATGCAAAAAGCTGTTCTTGTTTCAGCTTAATTGGGAACCAGAAATAGAGTGCATCTCAAGGGATTTATAACTGAGCATGGCAGGCATGAAATGTTTGGAGTATTCTGATCAGATTTTGGCTAAGAATGTGAATTATGTTTATTCAAATGCACTTAAATCTCCAGAATCTTCGGGGCAAGTCTGCCGTGACTCTGACTGAAAACTGACATTTTATACCTTAAATGAGGCTGAGTCCACTGTGGCCGCGGCAGAGCACTTCCTCTGGAAGCCTGAGCCTTCCCAAGGCCTCCACCCAGGAGCCAGGTCACAGTGGTTCCTAGGACACCACTTCCCAGACTGAATCTATTATAACTCTGAGCAGCCGCTATCATTTTGTACATTGGTCATCAGGACACTAAAGGCAAATCAGCAGGGACCCCAGATGAACGCTGCCAGGAGTCCTCAGCCCCTCTGGCACCCTAAGGGCCAGTTAATTCCATTCTGTCTCTCATGCTTATAATCTTAGGACAATGAAAAATATACAAATTACCCTACTCACCTAATTCTTCAATATGTGGTTTGCTGCTTTTTCTATGTCTTGTTTTCCTACTGTGACACGCATAATTTTTCTCTTTGTCAATTCCTTGTATTTGTTCTTTGAAACCTTAAATTCACTTGCAAATCAGCTCTCCTACATTATCAAGTTTCTCACATTCACTCCATGTCGGTGTCTCCTTCCCTTGTGTATATTTATTTGCAATAATCTTATTGAGGTAAAATTTACATTTTATAGTAATCCCGTATTTTAAATGTATAGTTTCATGAACTGTAAATACTTTGATCACCTCTCCAATCAAGATATAGAACTTTTCCATCATTCCAGAAAGTTCCCACAAGGATCTTTCCAGTCAATTGCTCACACTTTCCTCTAAGCAACCATTTAAAAAATTTTATCACCGTGGATTAGTTTTGCCTAATTTATTACTTCATGTAAACGCAACCACATCGTGTGAATTCTTCTGTCTGACTTCTTTAGTTCAGTATAATGGTTTTTGAAATTTGTCCATGTTGTTGTTTGTATCAGGAACTCATTCTTTTTATCGTTGAATAGTACTCCATTATATCGATATACTACCTAACATTTGGGTTGCTTTGAGTTTTTTGCTCTTAGGATTAAATCTGTTATGAACATTTATGTACAGATCTTTTTGTGAAGGTATGTTTTCATTTCTCTTGAGTCTGAGGATTGGGTTGCTGATTTGTAGGGTATCTGGTTCTTATAATAAATTAACCATGACCCTCAGGTTTTGTAACTCAGTCTAGTGAATTTACTTAAGGTTAAGTTCACCTGCAAGAACTGGATCCCTCCTCAGCATAATGATAAATAGGGCTTCTAAGACTGGAAAGCAATCATGAGGTGTGATGAATTCATCATGGAAAGCTCCCTGGAGGACCCATTTCTAGACACCATGTTTCTCTTCCACCCCACTATGGATCATGTACATTTTCATTTGAAGTTCTATACATCTTAACAGTTCTGACTTCCCGGTGTCAAACTACTGCCTACATTCCACCATTCACTGTGTCACTTTTGGGAACACACTTTTCCTCTTTCAACTTGGGTCCAGTGATTGGGGGCCTGTAAATTAACTGACAGTAAACAGATTAACAGGAGAAAAGAAAGGGTTTATTTACACCTGTACTCCATACATGCAGGAGGTTTAGCTATGAGTAACTCACTCAATAGCCAGAGATTAAAAATTTTTATACAAAATGTAACAAAAGTGAGGGGGGTGTTTAATGTTTCAATAGAAAGGTATGAAAGGTACTATTGGGCTTTTTGATGATAATAGAAATGGGCAGCCTGTTTCTGTGGCAGCTGAATTCACAGAAAACTCCCTGGAGGGGGTTAATGGCAGCTGTATTTTCTGGAGGTTCTGCTTTAGTCAGATAAGGGAAGTTCAGATAAGATTTCTTTCTGCATCTTTTTAGTGCAAATGTTTTCACTTTAAAATAATCTTTACAGCAACTTCGGAGGTCTGAGTGGGTCTGCACATTTCCCTATCAAAACTTTCCTAGAAATTTGACAAGAAAAGAAGTTAAGTTGACTGCTGTGGAGAGAGATTCAGGTTAGAAGTTGTGAGAAGTCTGCAAAAGGAGAGAAAAACAAAGACTAAAGGCTGGAGAGGATGATAAACCCAATTTTTAAGTCCAGAGGGCAGCTTGTCAAGAAGATTTCTCAATTTTGGGCTTGAAGCATCTTTAGTGAGCATTATACTGGTAATGTTACTGTCATGGTCATTTCCTGGAGCAGAGATTGGGAGGCACAAGTGTTCCTGTGAAACTTCTAAGTGGCCAACACTTGTGGTGATAAAGCCTTTGAAGTTATTTCAAGGCAACCACCTTCATCTTACAGGTCTTCAGGAAGGAAAAAGGCAGCTTTAGTTTTCAGAGGTGCCAAGCCAGGAGGGTAGGAGAAAAATTGGAAGCATTAATTACTGACAAAATGTGCATGAATGCAGGATCCAGTTTACAAAGAGGTAAAAAATAGCTCAAAGACAATGAACAAGAATGGAATCTGATAACTCACAAGGATGGGTTGTAGTTTTCCATTGAAACACAAAATTTCTCTGTACAATCACCCCCATTCTGATCAAATATAATCAAAGTAAAATAACTCTTGTTTACAAAATGAGTCTAGTCTCATTAAATTTGGCCTGGTCATTTATATAGTTTCAGCAAAAATGATAATTGTCCACATAGGCCTTTTTTTTTTTTTTTTTTTTATTTTTTTTTTTTTTATTTATTTATTTATGGCTGTGTTGGGTCTTGGTTTCTGTGCGAGGGCTTTCTCCAGTTGCGGCAAGTGGGGGCCATTCTTCATCGCAGTGCGCGGGCCTCTCACTATCGCGGCCTCTCTTGTTGTGGAGCACAGGCTCCAGACGCGCAGGCTGAGTAATTGTGGCTCACGGGCCCAGTTGCTCCGCGGCATGTGGGATCTTCCCAGACCAGGGCTCGAACCCGTGTCCCCTGCATTTGCAGGCAGATTCTCAACCGCTGCGCCACCAGGGAAGCCCCACATAGGCCTTTTTAACTTTGCTTTGCTGGAACTTTCCTAAGGAATCTCAGATTGGACTTCTAAAATTCTCTCAAGGCTAGGACACCAAGCTAAGGACTTGCTACCAGACTTCACCTACATTACCTGTAGATTTGGGTGAATTCCTCTCTCCTTGGGGTTCCCAAAGCAGCTTAAGTTTCATAGACCTGGAAACTTAAGTGGCCTTCCTTACTCATCTGTAATACTGGGAACCCTGTAAGTCAGTACCGGCCTGTTTTTTTAAGAGGGCTTTGCAAACATTGGCTCCATAAAGTCAACTGTAGTTCCTTACAACTCTCTGCTCATATCTGATGCTGTGCACGCTATTCTCAAGTATGACATTCCAGCCAAAGCCTTGGTAATATCACCAATTTTCCCAATTACAATACAAGGAAAACAGATTCCTATTGAATCTAGGCAAATAACTATATTGCCATGAAAATAAGAATACTCAATAAGAGTTTCCAAATACTGGAGAGATCAGGTAAGGAGGAAAATACAAATGTTTCATTTTTGTTTAGAAAGGTATAATTTACTAAATTGTTGTGAGTTATAGCTAGCTTAAGAGAAAACAGAAAGGGATTCCTTAAATCCAGAAAATAGAATATTAAAGAACTAGCAATGCTCCAAACGTAAGGCCATAAAAATGATAATCATTCCTCATCAGTCCATTCAGTCCCATGTTGTTAATTCTTGCTCTGATTGATCTTGGGTTAGCTGTTTTTTGAACCCATCAGCTTCCCCACTAAAGTTCTGGAAATCCTTACTCAGTCCAGTGGTATGATCTCAAAGTTATTTAAGCAATACCACCAGAAGCCTGTACCCCAGAGTACCTGTCATAATCCTTTCTATGGATTTCTAAGACAGTCCCTTTTGTTGAGAACAAAGCATTCTGGCTTATTGCTGATTGCAAGAGCTTTCAGGAAAGCATCAGAATAAAATAATAACTATCTGTGAACAGCAAAAGACTTAAAATGGCCATCATTAAAGATTTATGGAGAGTAGGGGCAAGATGGCGGAAGAGTAAGACGTGGAGATCACCTTCCTTCCCACAGATACAGTAGAAATACATCTACACGTGGAACTGCTCCTACAGAACACCCACTGAACGCTGGCAGAAGACGTCAGACCTCCCAAAAGGCAAGAAAATCCCCACGTACTTGGGTAGGGTAAAAGAAAAAAGAAATAACAGAGACAGAAGAATAGGGACGGGACCTGCGCCAGTGGGAGGGAGCCGTGAAGGAGGAAAGGTTTCTAGGCACTAGGAAGCCCCTTTGCGGGCAGAGACTGCGGGTGGCGGAGGGGGGAAGCTTCGGAGCCGCGGAGGAGAGCGCAGCCACAGGGGTGCGGAGGGCAAAGCGGAGAGACTCCCGCACAGAGGCTCGGCGCCAACCAGCACTCACCAGCCCGAGAGGCTTGTCTGCTCACCCGCCGAGGCGGGCGGGGGCTGGGAGCTGAGGCTCGGGCTTTGGTGCTAGCCGGGAGGGAGTCCGGGAAAAAGTCTGCAGCTGACGAAGAGGCAAGACACTTTTTCTTGCCTCTTTGTTTCGCAGCGCGCAAGGAGAGGGGATTCAGAGCGCTGCCTAAACGAAATCCAGAGACGGGTGCGAGCCGCGGCTATCAGCGCGGATCCCACAGCAACAGGGGCGCAGAGGGAAAAACGGAGAGATTCCCGCACAGAGGCTCAGCGCCGAGCAGCGCTCACCAGCCCGAGAGGCTTGTCTGCTCACCCGCCGGGGCGGGCGGGGCTGGGAGCTGAGGCGCGGGCTTCAGTCGGATCGCAGGGAGAGGACTGGGGTTGGCGGTGTGGACACAGCCTGAAGGGGTTGGCGTGCCGCGGCGAGCCGGGAGGGAGCCGGAGAGGAGGTCTGCAGCCGCCGAAGAGGCAAGAGACTTTTTCTTGCCTCTTTGATTCGCGGCGCGCAAGGAGAGGGGATTCAGAGCGCCGCCTAGACGAACGCCAGAGGCGGGCGCGAGCCGCGGCTAACAGCGCGGACCCCAGAGACGGGCGCGAGCCGCGGCCATCAGCGCAGACCCCAGAGACTGGTAGGAGACGCTCAGGCTGCTGCTGCCGCCACCAAGAAGCCTGTGTGCGAGCACAGGTCACTCTCCACACCGCCCCTCCCGGGAGCCGGTGCAGCTCGCCACTGCCAGGCTCCCGTGATCCGGGGACAACTTCTCCGGGAGAACACACGGCGCGCCTCAGGCTGCTGCAATGTCACGACGCCTCTGACGCCGCAGGCTCGCCCCGCCTCCTCCGTACCGCTCCCTCCCCCAGCCTGAGTGAGCCAGAGCCCCCGAAGCAGCTGCTCCTTTAACCCCATTCTGTCTGGGCGGGGAACGGACGCCCTCAGGGGACGTACATGCAGAGGCGGGTCCAAATCCAAAGCTGAACGCTGGGAGCTGTACGAACAAAGAAGAGAAAGGGAAATCTCTCCCAGCAGCCTCAGAAGCAGCGGATTAAAGCTCCACAAACAACTTGATGTGCCTGCATCTGTTGAATACCTGAATAGACAACAAATCATCCCAAATTCAAAAGGTGGACTTTAGGAGCAGGATATATTAATTTCCCCTTTTCCTTTTTTTTGTGAGTGTATATGTGTATGCTTCTGGGTGAGATTTTGTCTGTATAGCTTTGCTGTCACCATTAGTCCTAGGGTTAGGTCCGTCCATTTTTTTTTTTTTTACTTAAAAAAATTTTTTTTTCCTAATATATGTTTTCTTAATAATTTTTTCCATATTTTCTATTTTTAGAAATTAAAAATTTTTTTAATAAGTTTTTTCATATTTTTTATTTTAAAAAATTAAAAATTTTTTTTCTTAATAAATTTTTTTCTTAAAAATTTTTTTCTTATTTTTTACTATAAAAAATTAATAAATCTATTTTTAATAATTTTTTCTGAATACATTTACTCTTAATAATTTTTTTTCTTATTTTTTATTATAATAGCTTTATTTTATTTTATTTTATCCTCTTTTTTTCTTTCTATTTTTTTCTCCCTTATATTCTGAGCTGTGTGGATGAAAGGCTCTTGGTGCTCCAGCCAGGCATCAGGGCTGTGCCTCTGAGGTGGGAGAGCCAACTTCAGGACACTGGTCCACAAGAGACCTACCAGCTCCATGTAATACCAAACGGCAAAAATCTCTCAGAGATCTCCATCTCAACATCAAGACCCAGCTTCACTCAACGACCAGCAAGCTACAGGGCTGGACACCCTATGCCAAACAACTAGCAAGACAGGAACACAGCCCCATCCATTAGCAGGGAGGCTGCCTAAAATCATAAGGCCACAGACACCCCAAAACACACCACCAGACGTGGACGTGCCCACCAGAAAGACAAGATTCAACCTCATCCACCAGAACACAGGAACTAGTCCCCTCCACCAGGAAGCCTACACAACCCGCTGAACCAACCTTACCCACTGGGGACAGATACCAAAAACAACGGGAACTACGAACATGCAGCCTGTGAAAAGGAGACCCCAAACACAGTAAGATAAGCAAAATGAGATGACAGAAAAACACACAGCAGATGAAGGAGCAGGGTCAAAACACACCAGACCTAACAAATGAAGAGGAAATAGGTAGTCTACCTGAAAAAGAATTCAGAATAATGATAGTAAGGATGATCCAAAATCTTGGAAATAGAATAGACAAAATGCAAGAAACATTTAACAAGGACGTAGAAGAACTAAAGAGGAACCAAGCAACGATGAAAAACACAATAAATGAAATTAAAAATACTCTAGATGGAATCAATAGCAGAATAACTGAGGCAGAAGAAAGGATAAGTGACCTGGAAGATAAAATGGTGGAAATAACTACTGCAGAGCAGGATAAAGAAAAAAGAATGAAAAGAACTGAGTACAGTCTCAGAGACCTCTGGGACAACATTAAACGCACCAACATTCGAATTATAGGGGTCCCAGAAGAAGAAGAGAAAAAGAAAGGGACTGAGAAAATATTTGAAGAGATTATAGTTGAAAACTTCCCTAATATGGGAAAGGAAATAGTTAATCAAGTCCTGGAAGCACAGAGAGTCCCATACAGGATAAACCCAAGGAGAAACACGCCAAGACACATATTAATCAAACTGTCAAAAATTAAATATAAAGAAAACATATTAAAAGCAGCAAGGGAAAAAAAAACAAATAACACACAAGGGAATCCCCATAAAGTTAACATCTGATCTTTCAGCAGAAACTCTGCAAGCCAGAAGGGAGTGGCAGGATATATTTAAAGTGATGAAGGAGAAAAACCTACAACCAAGATTACTCTACCCAGCAAGGATCTCATTCAGATTTGATGGAGAAATTAAAACCTTCACAGACAAGCAAAAGCTGAGAGAGTTCAGCACCACCAAACCAGCTTTACAACAAATGCTAAAGGAACTTCTCTAGGCAAGAAACACAAGAGAAGGAAAACACCTACAATAACAAACCCAAAACATTTAAGAAAATGGGAATAGGAACATACATATCGATAATTACCTTGAATGTAAATGGATTAAATGCTCCCACCAAAAGACACAGACTGGCTGAATGGATACAAAAAAAGACCCATATATATGCTGTCTACAAGAGACCCACTTCAGACCTAGAGACACATACAGACTGAAAGTGAGGGGATGGAAAAAGATATTCCATGCAAATGGAAATCAAAAGAAAGCTGGAGTAGCAATTCTCATATCAGACAAAATAGACTTTAAAATAAAGAATATTATAAGAGACAAAGAAGGACACTATATAATGATCAAGGGATCGATCCAAGAGGAAGGTATAACAATTGTAAATATTTATGCACCCAACATAGGAGCACCTCAATACATAAGGCAAATCCTAACAGCCATAAAAGGGGAAATCGACAGCAACACAATCATAGTAGGGGACTTTAACACCCCACTTTCACCAATGGACAGATCATCCAAAATGAAAATAAATAAGGAAACACAAGCTTTAAATGATACATTAAACAAGATGGACTTAATTGATATTTATAGGACATTCCACCCAAAAACAACAGAATACACATTTTTCTCAAGTGCGCATGGAACATTCTCCAGGATAGATCATATCTTGGGTCACAAATCAAGCCTTGGTAAATTTAAGAAAATTGAAATCGTATCAAGTATCTTTTCCGACCACAATGCTATGAGACTAGATATCAATTACAGGAAAAGATGTGTAAAAAATACAAACACATGGAGGCTACACAATACACTACTTAATAACGAAGTGATCACTGAAGAAATCAAAGGGGAAATCAAAAAATACTTAGAAACAAATGACAATGGAGATACGACGACCCAAAACCTATGGGACGCAGCAAAAGCAGTGCTAAGAGGGAAGTTTATAGCAATACAAGCCCACCTCAAGAAACAGGAAACATCTCGAATAAACAACCTAACCTTGCACCTAAAGCAATTAGAGAAAGAAGAACAAAAAAACCCCAAAGCTAGCAGAAGGAAAGAAATCATAAAGATCAGGTCAGAAATAAATGAAAAAGAAATGAAGGAAACAATAGCAAAAATCAATAAAACTAAAAGCTGGTTCTTTGAGAAGATAAACAAAATTGATAAACCATTAGCCAGACTCATCAAGAGAAAAAGGGAGAAGACTCAAATCAATAGAATTAGAAATGAAAAAGGAGAAGTAACCACTGACACTGCAGAAATACAAAAGATCATGAGAGATTACTACAAGCAACTCTACGCCAATAAAATGGACAACCTGGAAGAAATGGACAGATTCTTAGAAATGCACAAACTGCCGAGACTGAACCAGGAAGAAATAGAAAATATGAACAGACCAATCACAAGCACTGAAATTGAAACTGTGATTAAAAACCTTCCAACAAACAAAAGCCCAGGACCAGATGGCTTCACAGGTGAATTCTATCAAACATTTAGAGAAGAGCTAACACCTATCCTTCTCAAACTCTTCCAAAATATTGCAGAGGGAGGAACACTCCCAAACTCATTCTATGAGGCCACCATCACCCTGATACCAAAACCAGACAAAGATGTCACAAAGAAAGAAAACTACAGGCCAATATCACTGATGAACATAGATGCAAAAATCCTCAACAAAATACTCGCAAACAGAATCCAACAGCACATTAAAAGGATCATACACCATGATCAAGTGGGGTTTATCCCAGGAATGCAAGGATTCTTCAATATACGCAAATCAATCAATGTGATACACCATATTAACAAATTGAAGGAGAAAAACCATATGATCATCTCAATAGATGCAGAGAAAGCTTTCGACAAAATTCAACACCCATTTATGATAAAAGCCCTGCAGAAAGTAGGCATAGAGGGAACTTTCCTCAACATAATAAAGGCCATATATGACAAACCCACAGCCAACATTGTCCTCAATGGTGAAAAACTGAAACCATTTCCACTAAGATCAGGAACAAGACAAGGTTGCCCACTCTCACCACTATTATTCAACATAGTTTTGGAAGTGTTAGCCACAGCAATCAGAGAAGACAAAGAAATAAAAGGAATCCAAATCGGAAAAGAAGAAGTAAAGCTGTCACTGTTTGCAGATGACATGATACTATACATAGAGAATCCTAAAGATGCTACCAGAAAACTCCTAGAGCTAATCAATGAATTTGGTAAAGTAGCAGGATACAAAATTAATGCACAGAAATCTCTTGCATTTCTATACACTAATGATGAAAAATCTGAAAGTGAAATTAAGAAAACACTCCCATTTACCATTGCAACAAAAAGAATAAAATATCTAGGAATAAACCTACCTAAGGAGACAAAAGACCTGTATGCAGAAAATTATAAGACACTGATGAAAGAAATTAAAGATGATACAAATAGATGGAAAGATATACCATGTTCCTGGATTGGAAGAATCAACATTGTGAAAATGACTCTACTACCCAAAGCAATCTACAGATTCAATGCAATCCCTATCAAACTACCACTGGCATTTTTCACAGAACTAGAACAAAAAGTTTCCCAATTTGTATGGAAACACAAAAGACCCCAAATAGCCAAAGCAATCTTGAGAATGAAAAATGGAGCTGGTGGAATCAGGCTCCCTGACTTCAGACTATATTACAAAGCTACAGTAATCAAGACAGTTTGGTACTGGCACAAAAACAGAAATATAGATCAATGGAACAGGATAGAAAGCCCAGAGATAAACCCACGCACATATGGTCACCTTATCTTTGATAAAGGAGGCAAGCATATACAGTGGAGAAAAGACAGCCTCTTCAATAAGTGGTGCTGGGAAAATTGGACAGATACGTGTAAAAGTATGAAATTAGAACACTCCCTGACACCATGCACAAAAATAAACTCAAAATGGATTAAAGACCTAAGTGTAAGACCAGACACTATCAAACTCTTAGAGGAAAACATAGGCAGAACACTCTATGACATACATCACAGCAAGATTCTTTTTGACCCAGCTCCCAGAGAAATGGAAATAAGAACACAAATAAACAAATGGGACCTAATGAAACTTAAAAGCTTTGCACAGCAAAGGAAACCATAAACAAGACCAAAAGACAACCATCAGAATGGGAGAAAATATTTGCAAATGAAGCAACTGACAAAGGATTAATCTCCAAGATTTACAAGCAGCTCATGCAGCTCAATAACAAAAAAACGAACAACCCAATCCAAAAATGGGCAGAAGACCTAAATAGACATTTCTCCAAAGAAGATATACAGATGGCCTACAGACACATGAAAGAATGCTCAACATCATTAATCATTAGAGAAATGCAAATCAAAACTACAATGAGATATCATCTCACACCGGTCAGAATGGCCATCATCAAAAAATCTAGAAACAATAAATGCTGGAGAGGGTGTGGAGGAAAGGGAACTCTCTTGCACTGTTGGTGGGAATGTAAATTGATACAGCCACTATGGAGAACAGTATGGAGGTTCCTCAAAAAACTACAAATAGAACTACCATACGATCCAGCAATCCCACTACTGGGCATATACCCTGAGAAAACCATAGTTCAAAAAGAGTCATGTACCAAAATGTTCATTGCAGCTCTATTTACAATAGCCAGGACATGGAAGCAACCTAAATATCCATCGACAGATGAATGGATAAAGAAGATGTGGCACATATATACAATGGAATATTACTCAGCCATAAAAAGAAATGAAATGGAGGTATTTGTAATGAGGTGGATGGAGTTAGAGTCTATCATACAGAGTGAAGTAAGTCAGAAAGAGAAAAACAAATACAGTATGCTAACACATATATACGGAATCTAAGGAAAAAAAAAAGGCCATGAAGAACCTAGTGGCAAGACGGGAATAAAGACACAGACCTACTAGAGAATGGACTTGAGGATATGGGGAGGGGGTGGGGTGAGATGTGACAGGGTGAGAGAGTGTCATGGACATATATACACTACCAAATGTAAAATAGATAGCTAGTGGGAAGCAGCCGCATAGCACAGGGAGATCAGCTCGGTGCTTTGTGACCACGTAGAGGGGTGGAATGGGGAGGGTGGGAGGGAGGGAGATGCAAGAGGGAAGAGATATGGGAACATATTGTATATGTATAACTGATT
Organism: Balaenoptera musculus; assembly: GCF_009873245.2. Taxonomy (NCBI): domain Eukaryota; kingdom Metazoa; phylum Chordata; class Mammalia; order Artiodactyla; family Balaenopteridae; genus Balaenoptera; species Balaenoptera musculus. The sequence continues at coordinate 41,106,533 of NC_045797.1, forward strand.
AACTTTGTTATAAAGCAGAAGCTAACACACCATTGTAAGGCAATTATACTTCAATAAAGATGTTTAAAAAAAAAAAAAGATTTATGAAGAGTTCATTATAAAAATACAGTCATCCTCCCTTTATCTACAAGGGATACGTTCCAAGATCCCCAGTGGATGCTTGAAACTGCAGATAGTACTGAACCCTAAATATACTGTGTTTTTTTCCTATACATAACATACCTATGATAAAGTTTAACTTACAAATTAGGCACAGTAAGAGATTATCAACAATAACTAATAATAAAATAGAAAAATTGTAACTATATTGTAAGAAAAGTTATGTGAATGGGGACTCCCTCTCACTCTCTCTCTCAAAATATCTTTTTGTATTGTACTCACCCTTCTTATTGGGATGATGAGATGACATGAAGGGAGGTGAATGGAATAGGCATTGTGATGTAGTGTTAGGCTACTATTTGACCTTATGACAGAAAGTCAGAAGAAGGGTCATCTGTTTCAGGTGATCTTGGATCAAAGAACCATGACGATGTTGATGGTTAGATGTCAGGAGCAGACGATGTCAGCAGTTGGGGATCCTGAGCAGGAGAGAGCAGGATGGCATAAGATTGCATCATGCTCCTCAGAAGTGTAATTTAAAACTTACGAATTATTTATTTCTGGAATTTTCCATTTAATATTTTCAGACTATGTTTGACTGAAACCCATGGAAAGTGAAATGGCAGATGAGGGGGGACGACTGTAATGCAACTGATAAGAAAATGTTGTTGTTTCTGTGACATACAACATTAAGGATAATAATTGGAATTATGACTGATAACCTATCAGGAGATATCATGAACACTGACAAATTTCTATGAATTTTATATAATTTTGAAATACTTATATTAACAATATGTACCCATGCAAATATAACCCAGGGAAAGTTAAGTATCTCCTCTTATTTTTTTTTAATGTAGATTTTCAGTGGATTTATTTTTTAAATATTTGTTTATTTAATTCCTTATTATTATTTATTTTATTATTATTATTTTTGGCTGCATGGGGTCTTAGTTGCGGCACACGGGATCTTTGTTGAGGCATGCGGGATCTTTTTCGTTACGCCACGCCGTCTGCTCAGGTTTCTCTCTAGTTGCGGTGCACCGACTTCTCTCTAGTTGTGGCGTGTGGGTTTTCTCTCTCTAGTTGGGGCGCGCGGGCTCCAGGGCGCGTGGGCTCTGTAGTTTGCGGCACTCAGGCTCTCTCGTTGAGGCGCATGAGCTCAATAGTTGTGATGCACGGGCTTGGTTGCCCCGCGGCATGTGGGAATTTAGTTCCCCGACCAGGGATCGAACTCGCGTCCCTTGCATTGGAAGGAGGGTTCTTTACCACTGGACCACCAGAGAAATCCCCTGCTTTTATTTGACAATGTTGTTATGCAATTAAACATATGAAATAACCTAATTATTTTTAAAATATCTCTCTTTTCACAAGGTGAAAGAACAAATCTTTTGAGATTTTCTAGGAACCCTCTGGGAAATCTCAAAGTCAGTTCAAGATCAAGATTTTATTTAGGATTTGACTTGAGGAAGATAAAATATCAAAAGTTGTGAAAAATGACAAAAAGTTTGAGCAACTGATTAAATAGGATCACATATCACTATGAAACAATAAAAGACTTTTAAAGTAAATATAGGAGGTAAAATGATTATAAAAAGGAAAAACAAAAAAACTTAGCTTATCTAAATGTTGGTGAGAAGATTCAGTTCTCCTAAATAATTGAGCACAAAATGAAGACAACACACCACAGCATAAAGACAGAATCTTTGTTTCCTACGTGGATTATTCAAAAAATAAAGAAAAACCTTTTACAGTCTTATGCTAAGAGCTCATCAGTTATCTAAGAAACTCTGTCCTTTTGAGAGAGAAAAACAAACTCTAGCTTTACATCAGTACACCATTACTATTAAAGCTCATTTTAAAACCTTACAATAAATTCATTCAATCTTAGCCAACTTGATCACATGAGATAAGATTCTCTCTCTCTTCCTTTTTTTTCCCCCTTTCTTTTTCACAGACCCTTTACAACTTTCCAGATCCATTCAGGTTTTTGTCCTTCATTGCTCTCTTTCTCATTCTAGAACAACATTTAAACAACCTCTAAATAACTACCTCAGGACAATATTACTCTCTTTTAGTCTCTTTTTTCCTTTAAAAAAAAAAACCCACACCCTACATTCCTTGAATACGTTTCATATAGAATTTTTATCCTTCACTCTTACTATTTCTAGTAGTTACATCCCCAAAATTAGTTTTCCAAACTGCAAATGCAATCTTAATACTACCTAATATTCAACAATTACAGCATATCACCTACTGGGTAAGTTTCAAATTCCTATCCATGGAAAGTCCTTCTTGATTAAGATTTTGCCTATTACCATATCCTCCTCAAACCCTCTCCTTTTTTTAGGCTATAGTACATAAGAGCTATTCCATGAATGGACTGTGCTTTGTCACACTTCCAAGTATTAGCACATAGTAGTCCTGTCCCCTGAAATTCACTCTCCACCTCTGACCACATGTGAATTTCCATGCTCCCTTCAAGAGTCAATTCAATTGTTTCCTCCTCTATGAAAATTTTCCAGATTTCCTATTCATACTTAGATACTTCTTTCTCATGGCTCCCATTGTAGATGATGCCCACTTTCCTTCCAGTAACTGTCACATGATATCATTTCATCAATTTTCATATTTTGCCTCTTTGTGACATAAATTTCTTGAGGGCAGGAATATGACCTTTTCTTCTATGTATCCCCATCACCTATCACAGTACCTAAGCAGTTGTTGATTGAATGAGTGAATCAATGAATGAATGAAGTTTTGGGAGCACTCTTTCAACTCAAGCCTTTGTGGAAAGAAGTTCCAGTAACAGATGTCATGCTAAGGGAGAATGTGCAGGAAGTGGAGGACTTTTGCTTGCATGCAAATCCAGGAGGCTTATATATGATAGTGCTTGAAAGCATAGCACTTTTGTATAAGCCTGTTTATTTTTATCTTGAGCCTTACAATAATTGGTGACATGAGCAGAACAGATATTATTTCCATTTCATATTGGATGGATGGGAAAATAGCCACTGAAAGGTTGAGGGTCATAGAGCTGGCTAGTAACAGAGATGGAGCTAGAATGTGGTGCCTAGAAATAACTCATATTCCACATTTTTCAGGTTTTCATTACACTCTTCCTTTTAAGCCTTGTATATTTTCCTTAACACGTACACACTGACTAAGTTGTAAGACAATAAGACACAGAGCTAGAAAGACCCTTAGAAATCACATAATCTGTCCGCTTATAATGAGAGTGATTCTTCCTCCCATAAGACAAAAAACATCTACATCATCTCATTTACTCTGAGAAAGTGGTGTCCTTGTCACCAGTGTCACTTCTGCACAGTTGCAAATAGGTACTCTTTTGTCTCGCAGAAGCCTTAGGAGCAGGTACAATGCACTTCTCAAGGTTATAAATTCCTTACACTGTGGCATCCTCCTCCCTTGGATTGGGATGTTAAGAAGGGAATCTTTCTCCCTCTCTCAACCACCCCTCCCCATTGCCCAGGCATAATAGGGGAGAAGAAGGCCTGCTTGGGAGATTGCTGTAGCCCTGCCCTTCCATACTCTGAGTGATTCTTTTTTTTTTTTTTTACAATTTATTTTATTTTGTTTTATTTTTTTAACATCTTTATTAGAGTATAATTATTTTACAATGGTGTGTTAGTTTCTGCTGTATAACAAAGTGAATCAGTTATACATATACATATATCCCCATATCTCCTCCCTCTTGTGCCTCCCTCCTACCCTCCCTATCCCACCCCTCCAGGTGCTCACAAAGCACTGAGCTGATCTCCCTGTGCTATGTGGCTGCTTCCCACTAGCTATCTATTTTACATTTGGTAGTGTATATATGTCCATGCCACTCTCTCACTTCGTCCCAGCTTACCCTTCCCCCACCCCGTGTCCTCAAGTCCATTCTCTATGTCTGCATCTTTATTCCTGTCCTGCCCCTAGGTTCTTCAGAACCTTTTTTTTTTTTTTTAGATTCCACATATATGTGTTAGCATAAGGTATTTGTTTTTTTCTTTCTGACTTACTTCACTCTGTATGACAAGTTTCTATGTCCATCCACCTCACTACAAATAACTCAGTTTCGTTCCTTTTTATGGTTGAGTAATATTCCATTGTATATATGTGCCACATCTTCTTTATCCATACATCTGTCGATGGACACTTAGGTTGCTTCCACATCCTGGTTATTGTAAATAGAGCTACAGTGAACATTGGGGTACATGACTCTTTTTGAATTATGGTTTTCTCAGGGTATATGCCCAGTAGTGGGATTGCTGGGTCATATGGTAGTTCTATTTTTAGTTTTTTGAGGAACCTCCATACTGTTCTCCATAGTGGCTGTATCAATTTACATTCCCACCAACAGTGCAAGAGGGTTCCCTTTTCTCCGCACCCTCTCCAGCATTTATTGTTTCTAGATTTTTTGATGATGGCCATTCTGACTGGTGTGAGGTGATACCTCATTGTAGTTTTGATTTGCATTTCTCTAATAATTAGTGATGTTGAGCATCCTTTCATGTGTTTGTTGGCAGTCTGTATGTCTTCTTTGGAGAAATGTCTATTTAGGTCTTCTGCCCATTTTTGGATTGGGTTCTTTGTGTTTTTGGTATTGAGCTGCATGAGCTGCTTGTATATTTTGGAGATTAATCCTTTGTCAGTTGCTTCGTTTGCAAATATTTTCTCCATTCTGAGGGTTGTCTTTTTGTCTTGTTTATGGTTTCCTTTGCTGTGCAAAAGCTTTGAAGTTTCATTAAGTCCCATTTGTTTATTTTTGGTTTTATTTCCATTTCTCTAGGAAGTGGGTCAAAAAGAATCTTGCTGTGATGTCGTGGAGTGTTCTGCCTATGTTTTCCTCTAAGAGTTTTATAGTGTCTGGCCTTACATTTAGGTCTTTAATCCATTTTGAGTTTATTTTTTTCTATGGTGTTAGGGAGTGTTCTAATTTCATTCTTTTACATGTAGCTGTCCAGTTTTCCCAGCACCACTTACTGAAGAGGCTGTCTTTTCTCCATTGTATATTCTTGCTTCCTTTATCAAAGATAAGGTGGCCATATGTGCGTGAGTTTATCTCTGAGCTTTCTATCCTGTTCCATTGATCTATATTTCTGTTTTTGTGCCAGTACCATACTGTCTTGATTACTGTAGCTTTGTAGTATAGTCTGAAGTCAGGGAGCCTGATTCCTCCAGCTCCGTTTTTCTTTCACTCTGAGTGATTCTTAAGGGCAGCCCTCTGGCTTGAGGAATGCAAATCAAATGACAGGTCAACCTGTCATAAGTGAGCCGGGAGGCAAGTGTGAACTGACATGCCAACAACACTGTGATATTCATCTCCAGTTATTACCTGGATCAAAGGAGGGACAGTGGGAATCATCTTCTCACTTTTAGTCATATCACCTCTTCCACTCAGATGCAGTCAAGCACCTCTCCCAGAATAAAAGATGTTGTCATAGTGGCTATTTTTTTTATTGTTATTGTTTTGTTTTAGATTTTGCTCTTGTTTCACATTTCCTTACCCACTGTCACTACAGCTCTAGTCCAGTCATATGGGGTATGATGGTCAGAGTAAAAACTTTCAACCCAGCATAAATCTATGGAAGTGATCATGAGTGGATATAAGTAATGTCAGAAAGAAAAGACATAAAATTCAAGCCCTGAAGGGTAAATGTATCTTACTAAAAAAGACAACTCAAAATAAAAAGGCAACATCATGCTCAAAACTCAGTTGCAAAGTGCATTACCCCTCATGACTAGGTTATGATGATTTGTAAAGAATTGTTCATTGTTAAACAATCAGCAAAAACATGAATTTGCTTTGTGTTTCATTTCTGCTTTTCAAGTTTCTGTAGTTGTTTTGTGCACTTAACATACAATGTCTGTTCATATCAAAGACACAGATATTCCCTAGTTTTTATGGGCACCTGGTTTTTCTCAATACATGGGCAAGGAGAATTTACAGCAGAATTTGAAAATGAAACAAGCGTGCTATAATACTTTGAAAGTTTGGTATACATGCTTATTGTCTTTTCTGGAGATGGGAAAAAAGTTTAAAATGAGTTCTTTTGTGCTAAATTCTACTTTTCTATCATGGAAACTTCACAGTAAAAATAATTTTAAAATTTGTTGCATGAAATGTAAATGCATCCTTTTTATTTGAAAATCTAGGTGTGCTTCTGATTTTCATGACAAAACAAAAGCTTTTCTGTGCTTTTTATATAAGTAAGTAAATTATTATTCTAGATAATCTAAAACAGAAACATCTCAACTGATAAGAGTTTTGAAAGAAAGAATAGAGCTGGAAACTACTGTTCCTTTGGACATAGACCTATGCCCCACTCCTCCAAAAAAGAAGCCAAATGGTAGACAATATTATCATCTGAAAGCAGCCTAATTATTTGTTATAAATTACAATCATATTGAATCTTAATTCAAGTCTCTTTATATCATTTTTTAATGTTAAGTTTAATGCAAGGAGCAGCAGCTCTTGCTACGTCACTTATCAAAGATAATAAAAGCAATAAAAGCTGGATTTGTCTTTTAGGCTTGAAAAAACCCAAATTTACACAGAGAAAGTGATATACAGCAATGACACAAGCTATACTCCTGTTATCAGAAAATAACACAATTGAATTGCACTGGGCCAGCTCAAGTTGTCATATCATGTTGCTATTGTTTCTTATAAAATAAATAGGTTTGTTTATCATGGGCCAATGTGACATGGCAGTGCAAAAATCATATTCCATGCTCTGGCAGCAGGGAAGAGAGCAGGTGTCACCACTCAGCTAAACCTGCAAAATCCTTTGGAATTCCTATTTATTAAAGCCCACATTCTTTGCAACTTGCTCACTGGCCACTCTACATCTCCTGCAGCCAAATTCACAAATATCTTCACTGATAAGCCAATAAAAGTGCCCATCCAGAAAAACAAAGGTCTGTCTTAAGAAATGTTAGAATACAAATTGATTTCACCAGGGGCAATCCAACTGTACTGTGTCATGAACACTTACTTATAACCAATTAAACTGCTCTTTCACCACAGCTAAAATACACCTTTTAAATTGCTCTGTTCCTTTATAAAAAAAGTACAGTGCAGAAATATTGCAATGCACCATTCATAATAATTTCATTTGCCTGTCTCTTTACCTCCTCTTGATTGTTCTCATTCTATCCCCAGCATCTTGTGGCTTTTCTTTTGTAAGCTGCATTATAGAACCTTACAGTGAGGGCACAATAATGAAGAAAAACAAAACTAACAGGAAAAAATTATAATTAAGCAGTCCATGGTGCATTTCTGCATGAAGCAATGGAGACAATTTACAACATTGGTCCTACCTGTAGGAAAAGCTGTTGTTGTGCTAAGGCACATTTTTATGCTGATAAACTATTGAACCTAGAGTGCATTCATAATGGCTTTCCCATATTATAACTTTATTCTATGTCCTAAGGTGAGACTCAAAGTAAAAAATAAAGATCAAAGTAAATTGATAATACTTTTTTTCCCACTGAAAAGTGGAAAATTCATATCCTCCTTTTTGACACTAAAAAATTATCATTTTTCTTCTTTATTGTGTGTTATATATATATTATGTATACATGTATACATGTATATATGTGTATATACTCACATATATACATGTACACATATAATTTATATAACATATTTTATATTATACATATGAAATATATACACATACACTATATATGTGTGTATATACATATGTATATACACACATACATGCACATATAGACACATGGTACCTTGTGGGAGTCTATAAAACAAGATACCATAAGTATAGGATTCATATTCATGGAATAAGGGAATACGTTCCATACATGAATCTCAAGGAATCCTTTGAAAGGTTAATTTTCAAAATATGCCCACTGATCACTTTTTAGTTTCCCCATTTTAGAGATTTGTGACCTGTGGTAGAGGAAGGAAAAGTGGTTTGCACATATTAGCATAATAGATAGAAGAGCTCAGGTATCACAATGCCCATTTCCTCTTCTTGAAAACAACATCCCAGTTCTTCACCATCCTCCATTGAACTTAGAGTTCCTGGGACTTAGAAGTCATTGAGTGGGCCAATGGATCAAGCTAGGTCAATCAAATCAGACTCTTCTTGGAATTAGAATCTTGAGCAGAGTGTCACCAGAGTAGACAGTAGCTGGATGTGACTCCTCTTTTTTTTTTTTTTTTAATTTTATTTATTTATTTATTTATTTATTTATGGCTGTGTTGGGTCTTCGTTTCTGTGCGAGGGCTTTCTCTAGTTGTGGCAAGTGGGGGCCACTCTTCATCGCGGTGCGCGGGCCTTTCACTATTGGCCTCTCTTGTTGCGGAGCACAGACTCCAGACGCGCAGGCTCAGCAATTGTGGCTCACGGGCCCAGTCGCTCCGCGGCATGTGGGATCTTCCCAGACCAGGGCTCGAACCCGCGTCCCCTGCATTGGCAGGCGGACCCTCAACCCCTGCGCCACCAGGGAAGCCCTGGATCTGACTCCTCTTGATCACAAAGCCCTGGAAAGACTGTTCACTAATTCTGTATACCAGATCCCAGTGTCTGCCCTGAGATTTGACTTTCCAAAGCTTGATAGTCATGCTTTTCCTCCAGTTCCAATGGCTGTCCTAATCACTTCCAATAAATTCCCTTTTGTTTGGATTAGCCAGGATAGCTTTGACCAATCCATCCAAAGAAACTTAGCCGAAATAGTTAGCAATATTTTCTATCCTGCGTACAAGCCACTGGGCTGTTCCATATCCAGTATGAAGAAAGGCTTTCAGAAGTATACTTGTGATATAACAAATAAAGCCTCAGTCAAAAGAACTTTAATTATGATTTTGCCTTATTAATGCTGGACTTTTTTTCAAATCATTTAATATCTCTGAACACCAGTTTTGTCATTTGTAAAATCAGTACATATTTGCTGCTTAGTTATACTGAGCATTAATTGAAATATAAATTATTTGAAAATATATTTTAAGTTGTTAAGTAGAATGCAACTCTTAGCTGTTGTTATTAAGTCCTTCATTCCAGCTTTGCCACTTACGGGCTGTGGGGCCGTTTTCATTTCTGTGCCTTAGCACACTCATCTATAAAATGAAATACAAAAACCTCATAGGGATGTTGTGATTATTAAATAAGTTAATCAGTATAAAGTGACTGGTGCAAAGTAATTGTTATAAAACTGTTACCTATTTCTGGCTGTGATATTCTTACAATGTGAGTTCACAAATATCTAAATGTGCATGTTTCAGCATAGTATCTGTCTTTTTACCCCACTCTTCTTTTCCTCTCCATTAAAGATTTTGTTAATAAGCCACAATAGAGGCATCCAGATTGGAAAGGAGGAAGCAAAACTATTTCTATTTGCAGATGACATGATCTTGTATATAGAAAATCTTCAGGAACTTACTAAAAAATTATTAGAACTAATAAATGAGTTTAGCAAGTTTGCAGGATAAAAGGTAACCAATTGTATTGCTATGTGCTTGCAATAAATTATCTGAAAATGAAATTAAAAAACAATTCCATTTAAGAAAGTATCAAAGAGAATAAAATACTTGCAAATAAATTTAACAAAAATGTGCAAGGCTTATACTCTGAAAATTACAAAGCATTGTTGAAATTAAATAAGATCTAAATAAATGGGAAACTATCCCATATTCATGGATCAGAAGACTTAACTGTGCTAAGATGGCAGTATTCCCAATATTGATCTACAGATTCAATACAATCCCTATGAGAAGCCCAGTGGGGGTTTTTTGGTAGAAATTAGCAAGCCGCTTCTAACTTTTTTAGGGAATGTCATGGGACCCACCATAACCAAAAAAATCTTGAAAAAAGAAGAACAAAGTTGGAAAATATACATCTCCAGATTTCAAAACTTACTACAAAGTAAGCAGTGATCAAGAGAGTGTGGTACTGGCACAAAGATAAACATATAGATCAATGGGTTAGAATGAAGAGTTTAGAAATAAACCCATGTATCTACAATCAACTGATTTTTGACAGGGGTTCCAAGACCATTTAATGGGGAAAGAATAGCCTTTTCAACAAATGGTGCTGGGACAACTGGATAGCCACAAGCAAAAGAATAAAGTGGGATCCTTACTTCACATCATATACAAATATTAATGCAAAATGGATCAAATGCCTAAATATAAGAGCTAAAACTGTAAAATTCTTAGAAGAAAACATAAGGGTAAATCTTCATGACTTCAGATTCGGCACTGGATTCTTAGATGTGACACAAAAGCACAAGCAACATAAGAAAAAATAGATTGAACTGCATCAAAATTAAAAGTTTTGTGCTTCGAAAGACAATATTGAGAAAGTGAAGACAACCCACAGAATGGGAGAAAATATTTACAAATCATATATCTGATAAGTGACTTTTTTCTAGAATATATCAAGTCTTACAAGTAATAATATAAAGATAATAACCAAATTTTAAAATGGGCAAAGGATCTGAATAGACATTTCTGCAAAGAATATATACGAGTGGCAAATAATCACATGAAAAAATGCTTGACATCATTTGTCATCAGGGAAATACCTCAATGAGATACAACATCATGCTCGCTAGGATAGCTGGAATCAAAACATCAGATAATAATGAAGATGTGGAGAAATTGGAGCTCTCATACACCACTGGTGGGAATGTAAAATGGCACAGCCACTTTTGGAAGACAGTCCGGAAGTTTCTCAAACAGTTAAAATCCCACTCCTAGTTACATACCTGAGGTAAATGAAAAACATACACAAATGTTTGTAGCAGCATTATTCATAATAGCCAAAAGGTAGAAACAACCAAAATGCCCATCAACTGATGGAATGGATAAACAAAATGTGGTATAGCCAGACAATGCAATATTATTCGGCCACAAAAAGAATGAAGTATTGATACATTCCACAACATGAATGAACCTTGAAAACTTTATGCTAAGTGAAAAAGGCCAATCATAAAATGCAACATATTACATGAAATTTCCAGAATAGGCAAATATATACAGAAAGTAGATTAGTGGTTGCTTAGGGCTAAGGAGGATAGAAGGATAGGGAGTCATAGCTAAAGTGAATGGGGTCTGAGGCGATGAGAATGCTCTAAAACTAACTATGGTGATAGTTGTACATATCAGTAAATATACTAAAAACGGTTGAATTATGCATTTTAAGTGGGTGAATTACATGGTATTTGCATTAAATTTCAATAAGGCTGCTGTGTTTTTTTTCTTAAAGCCACTATGGAGAAAGGAAATTGCATATCTCCAGTGGATATATTTAATAAAAATAAATAAAATATTTTAGGTGCAAAGTTACATAATGTGTTAGGATCTACACAGTTTTGTCTATATATCTATAAAGCATATTATGCCCAACACAGGTATACACATTCTGTAGCTTACATATGGGACTCAACAACAAAGCCCCACATCTCTATTCTGTGTACTGAATATAGGATGCAATATTGGACAGACACAGAACTATACTTTACTAATCTTGTGTGTGTGTATCTCATAGTATACTAAAGTACCTTGGCAGGAGGTAACAAAATGTGCCCTTTGCTTTGGGTCATTGACTCTTTTACGTTTTATCCATACCTCAAAAAGAAAACAAAAACAGGAAGAATTATCTCCTGCCTTCTCTGTTAAGCTTTTCTACTTCTCCCTTATTACCACCTCCATCAGGATTGAATACTACCATATTTTCTCAGAGAAGTTTGCATATAACTGTGTCACAGCACTGATTTCATCCTGAGTCACTTCTTTGTTTTCAGATGCTTGTCATGTCTACTAGGCTGCAGCACCTGGAGATCAGAGACTGTGTGTGATTTATTTTCCTCCCACAGTGACAGACTTTCACTAAATTTCTGCAGAAAAAATGAAAATTTTACATTTGTGCATTCTAGAAGACAAATTTTTCTATCAAATATAATACAAAATCATAGAAATTCAGAGTTGGGAGACCTTAGAAAATATTTGGTTTAGTGTCTCAATTAATGTTAAAAAATCTTTCCATAGCATTCTTGAAAAATGCTTTAATTCAAGCCACTATTTGAACATTTCTGATGCCATAGACTCCATACCTTACAAAGGGACTCATTACATTTTCAACTAGCTTTTATTGTTGAAAGGTTCATCATTAATGTTAAACCTAATCTTGTAACTTCCACCCTTTGGTTGGTCTAAGATCTGTCACGTAAGGCTATACAACATTATCCAATTCATCTTCCATGACAGCATATTAATTATTTAAAGACACTATCGTACTCTCCCTTGTCTTCTCTTTGTCAAGCTTCCCAGTTTATTCAAATGTTTCTCATAGATGTGGTTTCTGGACCTTTCACCATACGGAGTCAGCTCCTTGGGACACCACCAGATTTTTAATAACCCTTTTAAGTTGTACTTCCCAGAAAAGGAGCCTAAAACATGTGACCAGTGTCAAATACACTGATGCCTTTTTCCTTTCTTAATCTATACCTCGGGTTCCTGTTAATCATTCTAAAATTGCTTGAGTTATTTTGAAAGTCACATCACATGGTCTCCTACTAAGCTTGCCATAAACCCAACTCTTCTTATGTATTTTTTCTATATGAATCCCGTTAAGTCAGATCTCCTTAGTTCTTCCACTTGCAATTCATCTTTTTAACCTTCGTACAAGTTTCCATACTGATTTGTGAATAAACAAAGTGCTCTGCCCAAACCAGGTGCTTAACAAATGTCTGTACCTCTCTTTCACATCTCTTATCACAGAAGGAATGTTATGTTTACTAAGCAATTATTTGAGAGCAGGACCCATGTATATTTTTGGTCATCACTGTATTCTCATCAATTAGCAAAGTGACTGACAGACAGTAGTCACTCATGAACACTATTTCTTTCCATAATTCTTTGACTGCATTGTCATGTTGCTGAAAACATGTCAATTCAGAGAAATAGTTTGGTTGCATCATCAGTCAATTCAGTCAAAAGAGTTAACTGAGTGACCTCATGGTGAAAATGTTTGAAATGATCTTCCCAATAAAGGGTCAGTACCATTAAAAACCCAAAGTCAGTTCCAGATTTCCAAAATATGCCCCATCTTACCTAAGAATCTAACCTCTGTGTCAAACAACTAACAATCCCATAGCCTGGAAAGCTTTAATTTGCTGAGTAAAGTGGGTGTCCACATGCTTAGTCTCTGCAACGCTGCCTTGTAATTAGTAGGTTCACAATGCTGATGGCCATGGCTACCGCATGTAAGATTCAAGGAAAGTTTATTTTCCTAGTTTTACTAATTCATAACAATTTTGATTTGAGCATGCACAATTTGTAAGGTATATAATCCATTCTTGTTTTCTTGATAAAGTAAAGAAAAATTCAAAGACATCTCAAGAAAAAGAACTGTTTAAGACTGTAAGTAAATGTAACATAAATAAATCGTAGGTACTATTGGAAGAGACAAGCAACCTAACATTTCTAATTAAAATTGGGCTGTCACATTTTTCAGTATATGGAGGCTAAAGATTATCTTTCCTATCATACACTAACTTGAACACATTAATTTATAAGTTACACTTGACATTCCAAAAGATTTTAGAATTTGGGAGGCTTTTTATCATTTTTTTGATGTCCTCATATTTATGGAAGAATAGGCAGACAAACCTCCTGTTCTTTAATAACATAGCATCAGGTACTCCTTGGAAACAGGACACGATAGAGAGAGGGACTGTTTATGAGTCAGAGAAACATGTGCTCCTGTCAACTTGAATAAGAGCCATCAGATATTTCTGGTGATGAAAACCTTTCAGTGAGGTGAAACAGGCCACATTCCATTCCTTTTATTTTCAGAGATGAGATGGATTTGAAAACCATAACCTGGCTTCTTGATGCAAGGACTCGCCACATGAGATAATCTCCAGCACATTACTATTGGCAAGCAGATCTTTCACCCTTTTGTCTCCATGCATTACAGAAAATGTTAAATCAGTTTGGTGTCCATATAAACTTTTGATCCTAGGAATAGCCTAGGGTACCATCATTATCTTCCCGAGGACCATGTATAGGCCTTCAGTAGGTAGTACTAATTTAATTTCTTTGCTAGAGGAAAAAGTAGCTGATTTTCTAGATCAATATTTGATTGAATATGTTTGAAATGTTGGCAGATAAAGGCCCCTTTTCTGGTCCAAAGACTTTTTGAACCACAGAGGTATAGCGTTCTAGCTCCCCTGGGATTTGAGTGGAAGGAGGTCTCAAAGATCTGTAAGAAGCCTTCCTGTTTTTCCTTGTGTTCTTCCAGCAAGACTCTCTAAAGGTTGAGATGAGAAAAAGATAAGATCAAGAACTGGAATGTCTTTATATCCATTTTTTTAATCTTTCCTGGGGCTTCTCTTAACTAAAAATAATCGTTTATAACACTAGTTTACAAAAACCTCCTGTAATAGGACGGTTGAAAGAAAACCTATCTGATCAGCTTTAAGGAGGTAACCCAGTGACTTTGGCTAATAATGTGAGACCTCAGATTCTCCCACTCATACCACTAATTAAACAGGAATGCCCACGTACCATCAAAAATAAAATGAATAGAAATTTAAAGGCTGAGATGTTAGACATAGATTAGAACTTGAGTTGTTTAGTTTAGATAGATAAATAAAAGACCTTTTCATGAACTGTGCTGGTTTGTAAAGACATTTACAAAGGAAAAATAAAGATTGGGAAAATTTTCCATCCATATAATATCTGACCATACAAACAAAAAAATCTAGTTCAGAAGTATATGTGTCACTGTAATCGTTATTTTTTCTTTCTAAAGTGTTATCTAAATTAGCAGCTCTACCCCAAATAAAATAGCTCACACATGACTGAAGAGTATTATTCAGAGTAAACAATTCTAGCAACACTGTTTTTTAAGTCTACGTATGAAATTCCAAGATTCTTGAGAAGAATGTTTTCCTTTAATTTTTTCCTTTGCCACAGAAATGCACCTGCATTCCCTAAAAGCACAAAAAGGAAAGGATACTCACAAACTCCTTCAACTCTCTTTCCTAACGTCAAACTTTTGTTTGACTGAAGGAGAAATTTGCTTTCCCCTAGCTACTGATTTGAATATACAAGTTCATTTTAAAAAGAAGACTAGCCACTACATGAAAAGCCAACTGCAACTCTTTGGAAATGCAGACTCCAAAGGACTTATTCTCCACTGGTTAAGTCAAATCAATTCTCTTATTTTGAGATGGGAGGATTACAATCAGTTTAGGTTTGTTGTTGTTGTTTGTTTGTTTTTTCATAACGATTCCCCACAGATTCCTTTTATATTGGTAAAACCACCTGGTCAAAGTAATAATATTTGCCATATAAATCAAACAACTATTCTGGCCATTATATCATATTTCTTACTTGGAATGGGAAATAATTAGCCTCTGAAAAGGGACTTCATTTTCTATATATTTTATTTTATAACACCTTGCTCACTGCTAGGTATAGAATAGTATACATAATAAATACTTAAGTTGATCAGTTACGTAGATGAACTTAATTTTCAAGTTCTGCTTTTAAGGAATAGTCATAATTTGAATTAAGTAAACCAAGTTTCTATCTACAATTACATTATGACATATACAATACTAATGTCATCAGAGATTGTAATAGAGTATTTTTCACAGTGCTTATATGTCAATTGAACATAACATATAAACAACTGCTACAGGCAGAAGGATCTTCAATGCAAACTCAAATTGCCTCTGAATCTTTGATTTAGAATCTTTGCTTCAGGGTCTTCTTGCAACCCAAGCATCCCCTGTCAACCAGGCAGCTCTGATTGTTAGTTTTTGAGAGAGTTTCCTTTTTTTTTTTTCCATGGCCTAAAAAGAACAAAAGACAAAAGCAGTGAGGGTTATTGGATATGAAAATTTAGATTGACACCAGCAAGAAATATAAAGTATTTCATATGCCTTTCCTCAATATTATTGTTAATAAAAATGTGGCTCTACATTTCCCCCAAACCTCTTGTTTTGTAAGTTCCAATCTACATATCTCTTGTAATAGAAGTCCTTCCATACACTAAGATTTAAGGTTTAAAATCTCCTGATATTTTCCCTAAATAAAATCATGGGCACTAGACTAATGTATTTCATTGGTACATGTCAAATCTAATTTGAAAATTCTGTCTAATTTTATAATGCACAAATATTAGTTACCTACCCACATTCCCCATCCTTTTGGAAATCAGAAGTTGGAGGGGAGGGTAGAAGGGATATGTATTTACTCCTTCCCTATATAATTCATATTTTTAGGGAAAGGTGAGCCCACTCCCAGTCTCTCAGCTCTCGGAGAATCTTATCGACTTGCTTAAAAACTTTTCTCCCATGAATTGGAAAGGAAGCACGGAACTCCACTAAAGCTGGGCACCATCATCTCACCTCAAGGAGAGGTAGGCTTGGGATGATGCCCTTACCCTAATTCACAGAAAATTAGAGAGGTAAACACCGAGTCCTTGACAGCCTCTGGATCAAGTAGCCCTGAAGTCTGCCCTACCTCTTGATTTTCCTTGCCTGAGCAATCAATCTCCTCTATCATTTAGGCTCTTGAGTTGGGTTTTCTGTTATTTGTAGCATCACAGATACTAACTGATTGTCTAACTTTCCATTTTTTAGTATATTTCTTTTCCTATTTTGTCATAGCCACAAGGAACATAGATCATTTGTGGCAAATGATCTGGTTTCCTAGTGACAACATAGCCATGCTCCAAATTCTACTCTTCAGATATTTAAATTTCTCATTCATTTTCTTAATGGAATTTTTATTATTTCTAACATCACATTCAATCTAGAAATCAAATTCTAAAAATATCTGTTTTAGGCCTGACTACTGTACCTCCCAGCTGACTCTGAACCTGGGGATGTAAAGTTTTCATGAAAGATACAGCCCTGAAACCCACTAATGGGAGCAGAGGGTTTCATCCATACCACGCACATGCTGGTTGAAACCCAACAGATCTTTTTTACTTAAGCAAAAATTGTAAGCAAAATACATTGTTTGAACATTATCCTGAAACAGTACCTTTAATATAATTCCATTAAAGTGAATTTTTAAATCTACATATATGACATTAAACAAAGTGGCCTAGTGACAAATATCCATGATTAAATACTTCCATTTAACTTTATTATACAAATAATGTTTGTATTGATATGAATCAGGAAACATTTTTTCAAAGAATCTGGGTGGCTATTCCTATTTTTTTTACTTTCATTTATTTTTTTAAAACTTTTATTGGAGTATAGTTCCTTTACAATATTGTGTTGGTTTATACTGTACAGCAAAGTGAATCAGGTATACATATACATATATCCCCTCTTTTTTGGATTTCCTTCTCATTTAGGTCACCATAGAGCATTGAGTAGAGTTCCCCGGGCTATATAATAGGTTCTCATTAGTTACCTATTTTATACATAGTATCATATATTTTTAAGTTTCTCAGTTTACTAATCATTTTGTTTATTTTTGCTGATAAATTTGCAAAAGATTTTAAGACAGCTGAATTTTACAAATGAAATTAATGTATGTCTGGAGGCACTGTGATGCCCTTAGTATACATACCATTTGTTTTGATTATGTGATTAACATGTTCTTCTTACTCATACTATAAGAAATAGGATATGGTTAATTACATGACTCTTAATTACAAGAAAATAATGTAACTAAAATATGCCATCTATTTTTCTTTTATCTGCTACTGTTACTTATATAACACTCTCTTTGGTGATGAGGATTGGATGCTCTTAAAAGAGAACAAAGATGAACCACAGTGGGTTGTATGAATTCTAACATTTATGGCAAAGAAATGCGTATAATACATACTGGAAATTTTGAGCAAACTCTGTGATATATACATATAAAGTATTCTGTATTTATACATGTAAAATATTCTGAAGAATTTCAGACAGTTTGAAATTAGTCATTCTTTTTCTTGATATTCATATTCTGGGATGATTACATTAGTCTTAAACTAGCTAGATGAATAATCCTGAGGGGAAAAAAGAGCTGTGATTCAACTTCTGGGTGTATGTCAAAGCCTATGACTAAGGGATGTTGATTCCCCACTTACTGAAGCAAGAAATTACCAGGAGTAGAGGGAATAAAGATATGGTTCAATGAAAGCAGAAGAGAAAAACATGGGACCCATGGAGTCAGAGTTGGCTCTGAGATTGTGGCAGTTGGATAAGCCCTGTGCACTAGGTCTCCTTCATTACTTCAAAAAAACACTGTAACCAGAGTCCCATCATGTAGACAAAGCATGGTTGCCAGGAATGCAGGAGGCCGCCATTTTTCTGGAGTTAGACAAAAGATATTGGTCATCTGAGAGATGTTCACTCTCATCTTGGGGATGAGGCTTCTGGATATAATCAAGGCAGAGTGGCACAACTGGCATCACTGGATGGGGATTCATGGTGGGCTTTCAAGCCAATAGTACCATGGGAACTGAAGGTGGGTGATACAAGGAAAAGCAGGGATGGTAACTATTGCCTCAGGAAATCTACAGGAAATGTGTAACACTTTACATTTTACACCAGGAAATTAACACTGCTACTCACAGCATAATCCTTAATGATTTCTCCAAAAGCTACAAATTGGGGTCTATGTTAGATGATGTCTTGATATAATTATATGAATAGACTCTATGATGTAGGCTCATGGAAGCAGGGGATATGAATTATGTAGTTCTTAGTAGTTATCTACACCCACGTAGTATGCACTGAACATGGTATGTTGAATAGGGCACAAGTTAGAAGTCCTGCTTTCCAGTCTTAGCTGTTGTCAATAATTGCATTGCGGTGGGAAAACCAGAACCAGTGTAAGCCTTCACTTCCTCTTTTACGAAATGAAAGTAAGGAAATCAGCCAGGATGATCTTTAACATCTCTCAAAAACATTTCATGGTTTACACATTTCTGGTAGATTTCCTGAGACAATAGGCATCATCTCTATTTTTTTCTTGTCCCACCTAACTTCAGTAGCCATTTACTATTCATTATTATATATAAGCTGATTTTCCTAAATCACTAGTCTTTTTTTAAAAAATTTTATTGAGATATAGTTGATTTACAATGTTGTGTTATTTTCTGCTGTACAGCAAAGTGACTCGGTTACACATATATATATTCTTTTTCATATTCTTTTCCATTATGGTTTATCACAGGATATTGAATATAGTTCCCTGTGCTATAGAGTAGGACCTTGTTGTTTATTCATTCTCCATATAATAGTTTGCATCTGCTAATCCCAAACTCCCAAATTTGTCTTTTAAAGATTAGCAGCTCTTCTACTAGTTCCACAACTTCCTTAAGGAAGTTCATCATATCAAACTATGAATCTAAAAGAGTAGAAACTAAGCACCCAGCAGTGATGTTGGATATGCAATAGTCTCCAAAAGGATAAAAGTAAGCCTGGCAAAGATCTCTGTTTTGTTACCTGCCTCTGATACATTTGTGAAGGAGTGTTAATGAAAAATGAGAGTGATGTTCCCATCACACATTTTTGGATTATTGTGCGGCCACATCAATTGGAAGCCTAATGAAACAGAGACCACCTACGGAGGAGGGATATCGTCTTCCTCTGTCTGCCTGCATCCAATTTACCAACCGGCTGTGTAGAACCAGCTGCCTGTTTGTATGAGGCCCTAGTACTGACCACACATTTAACATTGATAATGGGCAGTGCAAGTTTCCACCATCTTTCACTGGTAGAAATACGTCATAGCACTTTACAGTTATGTGGTGATGGTAACAGGTAATAGGCATATTTCCACTTAGGGTGATCTCAGAGTTCCAGCTCTGTATCCTCTCACAATGTTGACCTATTGGAACTAGACCAGGTTGCAGGTAAATTAACTGGCCCTTCCTCTATTTAACCCTTTCCACTGACTGAGGGAACATTCTATGTATTCATCGAATAGAATTTCTCACAAGCAGGGGAATAACAATAAGAAACCTACTAGGTGGGTTCCCACAAAAAATATCAGGGACTCCATAAAGAGGAAAACTGACGATGTTCCATAGGGAAGTGTTCTATTCTTGGTTTTTGCACCTGTTTAAACTGACATATGGTATTAGGCTTGTAACTAGTCAAACATTACTACTTTCCATCAAGCTGACTGGGAGAAACAAAAGAAAGAGAATATAATGTAAAACAGTGGTTCATCCTTGTCCTCTTCAGGCTCCCTACCTGTGCTTATCATCAACTGCAGTTTATTCTTTTTTTTAAATTTGACTTCTAGAAGCCATCTGGCATTCAGTCTAATTCCCACATTACAGTTCTCCATAAGTCAGTCTGCTGTCAGGTTATAGGATTATGTTTAAGGTTTTCTTAATTCATTGTGAGGTTCTTCACGGATATGATCTATTATATCTTCCTGAGCTTGTCCAGTTGTAGATTTCTGCACGTGATTTATGTTTAGCAGGTGTTAGTTTGCTAGAGCTTTCTAAATATCAGCTTCACAATGCAAGGGAGGCTTTGGAAGACATAAGGACTCAAAATTGTATTGCTCCACAACTGGAGAATGGCCTCCCTGCTGAAATTCAATGTTGCAGAGCTATTTATTAAGCCAAAAAGATGGATATTTCAATATATGGAAATTAAAGAGACTCAAATTACAACATCAACTCACCATTTGCACCTATGTATTATGTGGCTCTCAGGATACAGAATATCATTTAACAGGTAGGACAACTAGGTGAGTTTAAAAATAGAGATTTACCCTTTGCTATAAATTACTGTGAATTTTAGTGTTATTTTGTAACGTCCTACTTTTAAGTTGAATTCCTTTGTGTGATTTTTGTTTTCCTGGTGTAAAGTTTAAGTGCCTAATGAAAACCTAGGCATTGTTAGGGAGAGGGGGAAAAAAAGGCTGCCTTTATAGAGTATACCTAATAAAGCATTTAAAAATGCATTATTATACATTTGGAAGATGTATATAGCATTGTAGGAAACAGGAAATAAGGAATAAAGCTCATTTAATAGTGAATGTCCACAAAAGTGTCTGATAGCTATTATGAAATTTTTATTTCTTATGTTACATGCATTTTAATAAAATTTCTAGATCGGGATATGATGATTTCTATTCTTCTCATGACAATGGGCTGTTTGTCTTAGCTTTGTGTGCATGATACAATACGATGTTTATTAAACCCATAAAATCTTTTGCCTCATATTGGTCTTTTATGTGATATAGATATAGATACAGATATATATCTTTTGTTTTCAAACTCTGTTTTATAGTTATTCCTCAACTCACCTGCAGGAAGGAAATTGTTACACACATATTATAGATGATTAATCCAAGATATAGGGAGATTAAGATACTGTGCCTGTGGTCTCACTGAGAGTTAATCAAAATTAAAATGCACAGCTCTGAGTTCCCAGGCCAGTGCTCAGCCCCTGGAGCTATGTCACTTTGCACTATAAATTGTCCCTATAATTTTAAAAATTTATAATGTGCTCATCAGTTTGCATATCTGAGTATGAATTACAAACATTAAAATTGGCTACAACTCTTCATCACTCAGTTACTAACAAGAAGCACCTAAAAGGTCAAAGTCATGAAAGGCCAAAGTAAATGATATGTGTGCACCTTTTGCTAAACACCTTGCATACAGTGCAATATGTATTCCTTATTTTTTCTGACACTAGGAGATAGTTCAAACCTTGGTTTATTCATAGCATCAATAGTTGACTGTGAATTATTAGAAGAAATTAAAATGGTACTCTAAAAATTATTTTAGTATGATTCAGACTTGATATCATCTTTAGACACCAAGTATTAAGGGAAAATACTTATGAACATACAAGTCATTAATAAGATATAATGTAATCCTTCAATTAAAAATCAGTATAATTTTTTAAAAAGCCAGTAATATATAAAAAGAGTCATATAGCAATATAACATGTATTAAGCACTGATGAAATACATTATGGTTTGGGGAGTTCTTGATTTCTATGGACATTTCCTGTATAATAAGAAATTTTCCACAATTTTCTACCTTCAGCTGTTGTTGTTCTCATTCTTTCTCCTGTTATGTTTCCATTGTTTGACATCTGACAGTCAGTATCGATGGAGCAATTAACCATATAGCATTGATAGGAATACCAACTCAAAAAAATTGTCAAAAGAACACAGAAAATTTGGGATCTTTTTTGAAAAGGCTGATGGTCTCACTGTAATTAAAGTATGAGTAATTCTGCTTGTGTGTTTGTTACACAATTCTACTGGTATAGAGTTAAAGAAATGTGGGATCCTACAGTGGATTGCAATGAAAAAGAACTGTTATTCTCCAGTCAGTGATAATAAAGCATAACTCCTTAGGGAGGGATTTTTTCCCCATAGTATTTGCACCACCTTCCTTTTAAATGCTACTAAGTGTGAAATTAGTGTTGTCCCTCAAAGTGCATAAGATTAATTGTTAGTAATTGAACACAGTTTGGGGGTTAATTATATAAAAATTGATATTAAAGAATACTACCAGATTGATTGAGTTTTACAGTTTGCATTTCATTTTCAAATTACATGAGTTGAAAGGCAATGGTAAGAAAAAATAAAAATCCATTCAAAGCTGCTAAAGCAAATTAAGGTTTACTAGTCCTTTGAAAGACAAATGAGTCAAATGCTGTAATGTAGGGAAAGCAGTAAAAATGATTCTGAAATTAACTGTAAAATTAAAATATCAACTGTTCTAAGACAGTACGTGTTGACCACATTTGTGGAGGTGACCTGGCTTTCCCTGTGTGTCTGACTAGTGCAGGTAGAGCAAACCAGGAGCCCAGGGCTATTCTTTGAAAATATAAATTATGATGATTTGACTGGAGAATGGGAAAAAGTGCATTCAATTCATTGTCTCCCGTTATTCCCTATTTATCTTTAAATTTTCAGCTAAAGACTTCTGCTCCCTAAAATATGGACTAAATGCCCTTTTCCCTATTTCTCCCACTAAGTACAGCTAAAAACCCTGGATGTTACATATAAACCAAAGAAGACTCTGAAAAGTAGAGACAAGAAAGCAGACTAGCTAGGGATCTGGGAACCAAAGGAACAACGTGGTGATGAGTTCTCTGGGTTTTCTTTATGCCTCATGTATTCCAGACTGGGAGCAGAGAAATGACAGAAAACACCAGTGGGTGCAGACCTAAAGCCCCAGCAAAAGCCTGATCTGTCTTGCCAAAGGAGCAGAAAGAGATAGCCTAGTAGGACAGAATTTTTTAGACAGTGACTGCTCTATAACAGCAAACACCACAGAAAAAAACCCCTCATCCCCTCCAGCAAAGGCCAAGTGGAGAGCCTAAACTTTTGCCCTTCCCTGGTTGTCCAACACACCCCCAAGCTACCCTCCTGAGATTAGCAGGACGAGATGAGTAGAAAGTAGAATAAGATGAAAAACACACTAAACAAAATGGAGTTAGCTTTACTAGAAACAGAAAAAAATAAGGCTTAAGACTACAAAGAATCAAATCAATGACACAGAGGCTAAACTTGAGAAATGTTCCCAGACATCTAAGTGACTACATAAAGAGAGAAAATATGAATTAGAATCTAAAGAGTTATAAAGAACTGAGTAACTGGATCAGAAACAATAAGCAAGTTATAACAGAAAAAAAGATCTAATAAGAGAACCAAGACTAGACAGAAATTAGGAACAGAGATTAGTACCTAGACATAGCCTGGTAAAACCTTAAATTTCTTGACTGACACGAACTTGGCAAGCAATTGGTGCAAACGTGTATGCACGTACACACACATACACATTTGTTTTTGTAAATAATGAAAATTAGACTGGCATCTGCAAAAATAAGTATCAGAAGACAGTTGGGGAAGTTTCTATAGAACTTTTAGAGAAAAGTCAATGTTCCGGTAATTTTAAAATCAATTAAATTGTTGTTCATGTGCAATGATAACCAGAAGACATTCTCAGATACCAAAAACCACAGAAAATATATCATCCAGGTATAATTTCTGAAAGGCTATTAAGAGATGCTCTTCTCACTTAAAAAAATGAATCAATGGTAAACTGTGTCAGATAGGGGTAAGAAATGAGAACCAAAATCAGTGAAAACAATAGCAATGAGTGGAGAAAAGAAAAGTAATCAGGAAAGGGTTTATATTGTCAACATGGTTAAAAATAGAATTTAAAAATCAGATAAAGGAAATATTTTATTTATTTATTTATTTTTAATTTTTGGCTGTGTTGGGTCTTCGTTTCTGTGCAAGGGCTTTCTCTAGTTGTGGCAAGCGGGGGCCACTCTTCATCGCGGTGCGCGGGCCTCTCACTATCGTGGCCTCTCTTGTTGCGGAGCACAGGCTCCAGACGTGCAGGCTCAGTAATTGTGGCTCACGTGCCTAGATGCTCCGCGACATGTGGGATCTTCCCAGACCAGGGCTCGAACCCGTGTCCCCTGCATTGGCAGGCAGATTCTCAACCACTGCGCCACCAGGGAAGCCCCAGGAAATATTTTTTAATGATGGTATTTGTGACTCCAGATTAAATTAACCAGGACTAGTAAAAAGGAAAAGAGTTTTAGAATAGAATGCGAAAACACTAAGTCCCTGTCTCACTAAAACAAAAAGTCATCACTCATTATTTTAATTTTGCTAATAAGATAAATATAGGTTTAGCTTTAAGGCAAGTAGTATATTTTAAAACAAGATGTTTACTTAGCATATCACTGAAGTATACAGCAGAATACAGAATGCCCCCCGACCCTCTACTTCATCCCCAGCTTGTTCTTTGACTATCTGGCACTGAGCCCTTTTTGTTCTAACAGCCTCGGCATCTACCGGGGCTGTTGGCAGTGTCATTCTTTCCTCATCAAAAGATCTTCTTCCTGGTCTTCAGCTGCTGATTGCAATCTTTCTGAGCATCCTGTAGACTGGCCCCACAGATGAATTTGGACCTACCTGAGGCCAGTTATCACATGGGGACTGAGATTAAGTGCCAAATAACAGAGCCAGGATGACAAAATACCTAAGGAAATAAACTGTCTCCGAACCAAAAAGAGATGAACAGAAATACAATTATTTGAAGATATTTTAACATAGTGTTATCAGTCTGGGACAGAGCAACTTGGCTAAAATAAATAAGATCTTAGAGAATCAAAACAAAAATTAATAGCTAAGAATTCCTATGGATTGAGAATCATATCACCCAAAGACAATATAACTTTTCTCAGTTTCCTCTGGAATAATACATTGGCAAGGGTATTTTTTTAATTCTGGGAAAAAGTGCAATGAATGGGTATCAGCCTTATTATAAATGAAAATATTTCTATCCTAGTTAAAACAATAGAGTTCTGCTGTAAAAATAGATAGGTTGATGGAACAGAAAGAGAGCCTCCAAATAGAGTGTACTATGTGTAATAAATTAATATATCATAAAGGTTTTATAAGTCAATGGGGAAGAAAAGTCTTACCAATGACAGTTTTTAGATAATTGGTTGGCAACTTAGGAAGGATCAATTGTGACTTTCACTTTACACCATATACCAGTGCTTTTTAATTTCCTTCTCAAAAACTAAGTACCCTGTCAAACATAGGACCAGCGATGAAAGCAGGAAAGAGAGATGGGACTTAGTGAATCGACCCCCGCGCCCCCCACAACCATCCAACACCAATTCACCTAACCATTCCATTTTCTCATTTCTATCAGTTAAATTTCCATGTAAGATTTTGTTTGAAGAAAGAGTTTTTCACCAAAAAAAGAAAACAAAAAGTTTGAAAATTTGCCATACACCAAACTACATTTAGAGGAATAAAATGTTATTGAGAATAACACTGAAAATGAATAACACTGAAAAACACTGAAAATCCAAGGGAACACATAATTCACTTTAGTAAATATCTAAAATGAGTAGAATTTTCCAAATGGAGAAGCAATAGAATAAAAACATAGGAGAAACTGAGAGATGACTAGATAAAAATAAACTTTCTTTACATCAAAATAAACCAAAGTGAAAAGATGGTGAGGAAATAATTGTATCATATGTGAATCTTAATGTGTTAACTCCTTAATTTTAGAAAGCTTTTATATAAATGAATTAAAAATAGAAAGATCTCAAGTTCAGAAAAAAGGAAATTATTTGGACAGCAATTTCCAAAAGGGAAAACCCTGATAAATATCACAACCGTAAAGAGACTGTGGGTGAGAAATAGCAACCAATTTTTGCAAAATGGAAGGTGGGAAGAGGAATGTTGACTGGTGACAGAGTGAGGAGAAAGCAGGGGGCCTGACTGATCTGCCCTCCTGAGTCCCACAGCTGGACTCTGAAATATGAGGGAGGGAGACTTGGAGCCGGAAAGAAAGGGCTCCTCGGCAACACGTACACAAAATTCAGTCACTGCCGTCTCTCTCCACCCTGTCTCATTCTCTCCCGCATACACATGCACATGCACACACATGCAGAATCCCCAGAAGTCAAGCATTTATTGCCCAAGTTAAAAAAAAAAAAAAGGGGGGCTTCCCTGGTGGCACAGTGGTTAAGAATCCGCCTGCCAATGCAAGGGACATGGGTTCGAGCCCTGGCCCGGGAAGATCCCACATGCTGTGGAGCAACTAAGCCCATGCACCACAACTACTGAGCCTGAGCTCTAGAGCCCATGAGCCACAACTACTGAGCCCACGTGCCACAACTACTGAAGCCTGCGTGCCTAGAGCCCATGCTCTGCAACAAGAGAAGCCATGACAATGGGAAGCCTGCACACTGCAACGAAGAGTAGCCCCGGCTCACCGCAACTAGAGAAAGCCCGCGCACAGCAACGGAAACCCAACACAGCCAAAAATAAAAAATAAAATAAAATAAATAAAAATTAAAAAAAAAAAAAAAAAAAAAAAAAAAAAAAAAAAAAAAGGAAACAAGATCAGAGTTGCCTTTTCCAAAGAAAACGAACCACTTCTCTGGGGGAGAATTTAAGAGTGTGATAACGCTACCCCATAGCAAAGCTTTCTTTCCTTGCTTTAGGGTCTCCCAGCTTGATGGCTCACTCTCACCCTACTCACCCTAAAGCAAAGCGTGTCAGTGGTTAAACTCTGCTCCTGGACAAAAAGCACATAGTCATTTATTTTTATTGCTGCATTCTTAAATATAAACATGTAAAAAAGGATTACTTGGCATTGAGGGAAGCCTGTAATATGAAGGAGAATGATCACGAAGTAAGAACAGAAATGACCATCAAAGAAAGACAGAATTCAGACTAAAGAAAATAAAGAAAAATAATCTCTGATAATACCTCACGAATATTTCATGCAATACTGTATCCATAAAGTATGAACAGGATGCTATTAAAAGAGGCTCAATCAGAGAACAAGAAAAACTCATGGAAATAAAAATAGGATTGCTGAACAAAGAACTACCACTAGTAAACAAATATAGGGGGAAATGAACAGCATCACAATATGCAAATTATGCAAATGGACACAAAAATGCCCTGCTTTGTTTCATTATTAAATTTACAAATGCAAAAGAAACTTTTAATATAAAAATACTCAATGCTGGGGAGGATGTAGTAAAACTCTGCTGTGGTATTATATAATTGTAAAACTGAAAATAATTTGGCAACATGTATATAGAAAGAGACATGAAAACTAACTTTTCACCTGGTAATTTTGTTTTGTTTCCATCTGAAAGATGTAAGGAAATTGAAACAAAATATAGAAACAACGAGGTGCCCAAATAGATTATCACAATTGTATTTAGAAGAGGAAAATACTCCGGAGCGAGCCCTCGTTATTTTGCAGGTACTTCTGAAATATCCACCAAGGAGCATTAAGGATGTTTAAACTCTCACCCAACACTACCCTCACAGAGTCTACCCTTAGAAATGAATTGTTTTGGCTTTTTTTCTTCTCACAATTACCGGTTAATAAAAGTTGTTGCTAGAAGAAATAATGCCTGGGATAGGTTTTGAAAGATGAATAAGAGCTAACAGAGCCAAAAAAAAAAAAAAAAAAGAATAGCAGTTCAGGCCACAGAAAAAGCATGAACAAGTAGGCAGAACATAAAATAATATAAAGTGCATGAAAAACTATAAGCGGCTTGGAGTTCCTAATGCTTAAAACATTAAGCTGGGAGTGGTTAGAGATGAGACCAGGGAAATAGGGGAGTGCCAGGTCAAGGAGAGCCTTGTAATATACGAGACTAAGAAGTTTTGACATTAGGTAATGAAGAGCCATGAAAGGATTTAAGCAGAGGAGTGACAACTGCAGATTGTGTTTTGATACATCACCATTGCTACCTGAAAGGAAAAACTATTTCCTCTCTCTATACTCAATACTTCCCGGTACCAAATGTGTGAGGGTTTTTCCCACACCAAGCAATTTGACTCTCCAGTGGAAACTAATCAGGTATCCTACAACTTAACTTAATTCTGACACTATCTACCTGGAGATAGCATCAGATTCCACAGACTAAGGGCTCAGTCCCACCAGACTGCCCTCCCGCCACTTCAGACACCAATTGTAAGTCCAGGTTGTCACTTGTGCTTCTGACAGACTGGCTATGAATTGGGGGTTCCCATGTCCCCTCCTCAGGTCCAATAATTTGTAAGTATGACTCACAGAAGTCAGGAAAACAGTTTACTTACTAGATCACCAGTTTATTATAAAAGGATATAACTTAGGAACAGTAAGAAGGAGGAGAAGCGTAGCGCAAGGTATGAAGAAAGGGGCATGGAGCTTCCTTGCCCTCCAGGTGTGCCACCCTCCTAGCACCTCCATGTGTTCACCAATCCAGAAACTCTTCAAACCCCTTTTAGTAAGGGTCTTTTATGGAAGCTTTATAATATAGGCACAATTGATTAAATAATTGGCCATTGGTGATTGACTCAACTTCCAGCCCCTCTCCCTTCCCTGGAGGTGGGGAGGTGAGGCTAAAAGTTCCAACCCTCTAATTGCATTGTTGGTTCCCTTGGCAACAAGATGCCCATTCTTAGGGACTTTCCAATAGTCACCTCATTAACACAAACTCAGGTATGGTAGAAAGGGGTTTGTTATGAATGACAATAGACTCTCTTTGCACTTATCACTTAGGAAATTCCAATGGTTTTAGGAGCTCTACCAGACCAAATATATAATTCTTATTATAAGTCACTGTATTACACTAGAAATATGATAGAAATAAATGGGGAGTAGAGGGCATGATGGGAGATGATGGGTTCAGTTTAGGATATGTTACATATATGGTTATTATCAGACATCTAAAGGGATATGTCTGTCTACTAGGCAGTTGGATATATAAATACAAAGGGGAAGGGAGAGGGCAGGGCTGAAGACATTTTTTTGAAGTCATTGGCATTATAAATGGGAGCTAAAACAATGAAAATGATGAGATTGTGTAAGAGAGTGTGTAAAAGAAAAAAGAAGTAACGGTGAGTAAAAACTGGAACTCTGTGGGGCACAATATAAAAGAAGCAGACAAGGAGAAAGAATCTACCAGGAAATGAAAAATGAGTGGACAGAGGTGGGAGAGGAGAGTGAAACAACACTGGAGTAGAGAGCTGCAAGAAAATGTCAGTAGTGTTCAATGGAACAGGGGGACTTATTAGGATAGGAAGCAAAACATGATCATTGGACTTGGTTACCTAAAAGTTGTTGGTAATATTTTTCCCCAAAACTAATCTCTGCAGAACCTAATTGCAAGAAGTTTGAGTGTTGAAGAGTTATGGGAAGCAAGAGTCACCTCTTCTTCAGACGCAGCTGACTGAGCAAAAAAGGAGAGTGGGAGAGGAGAGAAGGGAAGGGTATAGGGAATGTATGTGGGGGGCAGTGGCTATTGTTATTGCTTTGTTCATTTAAGACTGCAAGACCCATGAACATATCTCTAGGATAAGAAGAACAAGCCAGAGAAAATAAAGCATGAAAATAACAGAAGAGAGTGTAGTCTTGGAAGAGACAGCAAGCACTGAAATCGAAAGCACAGAAAGAGGGGGCCTGAAACAGGAAGATGTAGACCTTAACCTTTGAGACTTGAGAAAAGCAAGTATGTATGAATGTAGGTATAGATAAACTAGTGTGTGTGGAAGGGGGTTGGGGGTGGAGGTGGAGAGAACAGGGAATAAGCTGAGGTCTCAAACTTCATAGACTTAATTTTTTTGTGAAGTAGGAGGCAAGCTCAGCTGGGTAAGGAAACTGAAGAATATGGTAAGGTTGAAGCATCACTGAGTTCAAATGGGAAAGCGAGCTGACAGGGTATAAGGACTGTGGAATGGCATTGAGGCCCCAAGATTGGAAACCATAAATGTGTAGTAGTGCCAATCTGTATGGTCTTGAGGTTTTTCTCTAGCTATTCTCAGCATCCCAAGTGTAGCAGAGCAAATGGTCTGTTAGCTTGGCGGAGGTAAGATGTTGCTGAGTGAATGTGCTAGAACAGTGGTTGAAGAGCTTGGAGAGAATCAAGTTCAGATGATGAACCATGTAGTCTAGGCACCGTGTATAAATTAGGCCAGATGAGGAACTAATAGATTAGGGAGAAATTGATCAGTCAAGGGATTTTTATCAAATCAAAGAGCAGGTATAGTAAGAGTGGGCCTTTATCTAAAGTGGGTTTGCATTACTATCATTATAAGAAAAAAATAGTTTGCAGAGTTTTTTTTTTTTTTTAAGTCCATCATCAGTTATAAGTATAGAAGTACCTTATATTAATATAGCATGCAGAGATTAAAACATACCATTTTCAGGCTATAGTAAACAGATAAACTAGTATTAATTAGAGAATAACAATTTATAATTTAGAGGAACAACTCTCTGATGTTCATGAAGTATGTACCACTTTATTATTTACCCCAGACCAAAAAAAAATTCTTTTCAACAAATTTATTTTCATATTCAAACATCCCCATTTAGGTGTTAGAGTTACTGTGAGTATCAAAGTAAATATGAGTAATTCTCAGCCTCCACCAACAAGGACTTTTGGTTCACCTTGGGTTGTGTGTTTTTGGTTTTAACTAAATGAATAGATGAGAAAATTATAAGAATTAATTAAAAGGGATATGTTAGAACATTTAAAGTTAACACGTTAATGGCATCATTTCTGGTAGGGAGCAGTCTAAATTGACTTTGGTGAATTTTTCATTTACATGGAATATTTTCAGACCTTTTATACTGAACAGAGAATATCTAAAGGCAGTTTATTCATTCATTTGTTCATTCCTTCATTTGTTCATTCACTCAACAAGCATGTTTTGAATATCTTATATACACTCAATATTGTGCTAAGGCCTGAGAATCAAATGTCCCTGTGTGCCCAGGGTTCATCTGGTGTTAGCACTGAAAGTCATGCATCGCAGGAAGCCCTTTAGTCCCAGGCCAATCAGGATCACCCTACTCCAGGGCAAGATGTATTTCAAAATATTC
The DNA here is from genome assembly GCF_009873245.2 of Balaenoptera musculus. NCBI lineage: Eukaryota > Metazoa > Chordata > Mammalia > Artiodactyla > Balaenopteridae > Balaenoptera > Balaenoptera musculus. The sequence goes on from NC_045797.1 coordinate 41,137,996, forward strand.
CTCAGATTCTAGAAAAAGCAGCATTATACATATGCCATAAATCATGCCAACCCCCTAATGTGGTTTGGGGACGCACGCCCATCATCAACAAACACGGTACTATTTCTGCAGAGAACTTCCTAGGTCAGGACTTGTCCTCAAATGGATTTGCACCAAATGCAAAAGGCTTTTGTTTTTCAGAGATTTTTAGATTTTATAATTGCAGATGAGTGATTATAGTTCTGCAAAGAGCAAGCTGTCCACAGGTTGATAGGGGATCACCTAGGAGCCAAAATAGAAAGAGGAATAAGGAAACATTTCTCAGTTATGGTGATTCTTAAGCTGAGTTTTAAAGGAGAGTGAGCAATTAGCCAGTGAATGAAGAGGTAATAGTGTTTAAAATAACAAGAAATGTACTTGTCACTTTCTGAAATTATTAATACATTTCATAGATTAATCCTAAATTGGGTCTTCCCTGGGTTTTCTCAGAAAACATTTAACAAGAGCTTCTGCAATGGAACAATTTACACTTGATATTTTGATATCAATTTCCAAGTAAAGTCATTACCCTCTGGCCCTCCTAGAAAAACTATTTGAATATTAAAAGGAATCCTCTGTTTAGTGGTAAAATGCTGTGTGAGAAATGGTAGAAATCAATACATCTGTCATAGACAGATATGAATTAATTAGAGCATTATTAACTCAAATATCAAAATCTATCATTAGTACAACTTAACTGAATCTAAAGCTATTTGGATTACAAAAATCTTTTTTTGCCCTGAAAGTATGTTTTAGGGGAAAAAATGCTTATCTATCATTTTGTGCACTAACATTAGCATTTGCTTGTTCAAATCTAATAAAGCTTTCTCTATGAATGCATCATTAATAAAATCTTCAAAATGGCTTCTCTCAACATTTTCTTTTTGATTTTTCATGATTTAATTAGGAACATCTTTAAAAAGGCTGGCTTTCCTATGGTAGTATCACATCTGCATTTTCAGCAATATGCTGTTTAATCACAATGGGTTATAAAGTGGAACTCCCAGTACTTATTGTATTATCTAGTAGAACCCACACATTTCGTACTTTTAGTGCCCCCGAGTCATCATCTTATATTTGTTCATCAACATTTTAACTGCCCCTCTTAAAAAAATGTAATTTGATAGTTAATTTTCTAAACTTGTTATTCTTTTATTTCTTTTCAAAGTAATGACATTTCATATGCCTTTGATATGCTTCATCCTGCACCTGAACCCTGTTCCCTAACAAATCAAGTTATTTCTTTCTTTTTACCTTATGTTATTTTTGTAATTTTTGTTTAGAGACTTGATAAACCTAAATCCTTCTAAGGTTTCATGATCACCAGTAAAAATGAATTAGCTATTTTATCACACCATTGGATAGTTTTAGAATATACATAAACACTATGGTGGTAGTACTGAAATTGGTAGCGTGAAATTGAAGTTCTAAGAAAACATTTACATATATATAAATGTATATAGAGAGAAACATACATATATGTAAAGAATATGTTGGTTACTTTGACAGCAAAAAAAAAAATTTCAAAGGAGAGATTTCTTTTTCTAATAAAGAATAATTCTCATATTTTTTAATACTCAAAGAATGATTAAAAAATATGGATTAAGTGCTGGTTTGAGACTTTTTCACTCAGTATTGCTTGTCTGGAACAGAATTAAACAAGTATAAAATGGGTCACAAACCTGCTGATGAACTAGTTGTTTCCTACCAACCCCACCCACCTTGCCCTTTCCTCTCCTCTCTCCCTCTCTCTGCTTCTCTTAAATTTCAGAGAAAAAGAGGGAGCAAGTTATTCAGACAAGCTCCCTTGAAAGCAGGACCCTATTCTTAGCACTTCCCCCACCTCCTCCTAACACAGCCCCCTTATCATCACCAGTACTACTCAGAGCAATAGCTTAGACCGTGGTTTCTGGAGTCCAGCTGCCTTAATTTCAGTCCCAGTCCTGTCTTTCTAGATATGTGACTTTGGACAAGTTGCTGGACCTTCTTTTATTTTGAAATATAGTATTACTGCTAGTAGTATTTCACTTCCAGGGTTGTATGAATTAAATACTACCATTAAAGCATTTAGAACTATTTCTAATACACAGCAAGAATTTAATCGTTGTGAGTCGTTAACCGTTGTTATTGTTTCTCTGTTTCGTTTTGCTGGAAAGGTAAATTCCTTTTCTTTTTTAAAAATGTACTTAATCGACTCAAGCTGCTCTCCTTTAAGAAGTGTATTCATTGATTTATTCTTTTCTTCAGCAAGTATTTTTTGAGTACTTGCCATGTTCCAGGAACTGTACTAGATCCTGGAGTCTGAAGAGTAGGCAAGAAACACAAGGTCCTATTTTACAGACTTGAGTGGCAAGAAGGGGCTTCCCAATTAAACAAACAATTACAACATAGTGCCATTAAGTGTTACAATAGGAGTAGGGGGGTGGGGTATGGAGTCAGAGGATGTACTTCCAACCCCGGCTGGGAAAGCATCTGGTGGGGAGCTGCAGCTGGTGACAGAAATATCACCTTATTGGAGAATACAATGCCTTGCCACTCTCTAACTACTCAAGCATCCCCTCCTCATCTTAGCAGGTGTCTGCAGATTCACAAATTGGGTTTATTTGACCCCAAAGAAGGACAGGGCCTCAGGGATCTATATAGTTCGAAAGCACTCCAGTTGACTTTCATGCAAGAGTCTGAAGACGTTTTGCAGCAAGTCTCAGGAAAAATGGGCAAGACAAGAAATGATGGAATAAAATCTCAGTGCTGCTGCAGCATATCCAAACTTTAAACAAATTGGTACATCATTCCAATAGTGCATTAAAGAAGAAGGTCTTTCAGGTGTGATGCATTTCAAAGAGGTTTATCATAGACAGGACAATTAATCCATGTCATCGCCTTCTGTTCAGTGGTACTCATAAACCATGCCAGAAAGACCCAAGTATCCTATTGTAAAAGACTTGCAGGTAAGAGAACTCTGTAGCATTCCATGATAACATTTTCTAATGATCATAATGAGTGTTTATTTGGGGTGTCTAATTACTAGGATAATTACTTTTATATTCCCCACCACTGTATATGTGTTATCCTAGTTTGAGTGTATAACATGTGCTGAGCACTCTAGGCTCTGAGGTAGGGGGAGCAAAATGAAATTATCCACAATGGTTTTAAAAGTCAATTGTTACTCTTTATCTGTGGCAGAATACTACTAATTGTCACCACTTAAGTAGTGCCTTTCATCCTCATACCTCAAGGCACTCCAGCATTGTTACTTCACATTATTTGAATGAATTCCTTTTGGAAGGCAGGGCAAACTGAGAGACACATAATACATGGTTAGCTATGCTAATTTTGTTTTCTTTAACAAATGCAAAATAAATAGCCTGCTAAAGAGGCAGATAATATCTTGAAGACAAACCCTTTCTAAAGTAGGTTATTCTAAACAGATGTGCTTTTTCTATATTAATGTCATTTTTGAAAAATTTATTCACACAGACATAAATCCTTGATGTGATTAACTAATACTGATTTTTTTTTTTTTGGCCTGTATTTTATTCAGAAAAACAGAAACAAGCAACTTGCTTGCATACAAAAAAATGGTTTTAATGAACAGTGAAACTACAGATTTTAAAGCTTTGCTGCCTCCTAAATTTTATGAGTAAATTTTGTGGAAAACTGTGTAAATAGAGCATAATTATTTTAAAAATAGAAGCCTTTGTTATTAGTCATCTAACTGTCATAGGTATACAAAGCAGCCTGCTGTATAGACAAAGGACTAGAAAAAAGTTACCTGCAGAGAGTTTTTGCTATTGAAAGAATAAATACTAAAGCAATGGGGTGAACTTTTGGTTCACAGATGCAAATACTGAATGCTAAACCTGGCTGAGGGAAAATCACTTTAGCCTGATAACCAGATTACTTAGAACAAAAATAGAGAAAATTAAGAACTGAAGAGCAGAAAATTAAGGTGGAATGCAATTTAAAGAGTGAGTAGATGATGTAGGCTTTCATTTTCTTCCCCCCCAGTGTCCAGCTAATTAAAATTACAATCAAAATGAAAGAGTCTAAACTTGTAAATATCTTTAGCTAATGATTTTGTCTTTTTAATCGTCTTCACACTCAAAGTCTTCTTTTATTCATTTAGGTCTTTACAGTAAAATAAAATTGTTTTTCCCCCTGTAAAAATCCTCCTTTTAATTTTCCTTATCTGCTTCTCTTTATATTATATATTCTTCAGTTCTTTTTTCTCTGCCTCTCTTTATGCCATATTCGTTCAGCTTTTTCTTTTACTTTGAACATACCTTACAGAAGGCAAAGTTGTATAGGTATAGAGGTTATATTATTTGATTTTAGAATTTAACTGCTGATCCAAATACAACTCTTTGAGGCTGCCTCATACAAAAAGGAATAATTACTTGTTACATAATATATACCTTATAAAATTACTCTTTCAGTGGATTCAAGATATTTCTTTTCTTTTTTTTTTTATAAGAGGAGGCAGAGGGATCAAAGCAGAACCAGCATCTTTATTTTTTTTAAATTAATTAATTAATTTTTGGCTGTGTTGGGTCTTCGTTTCTGTGCGAGGGCCTTCTCTAGTTGTGGCAAGTGGGGGCCACTCTTCATCGCGGTGCGCGGGCCTCTCACTATCGCGGCCTCTCTTGTTGCGGAGCACAGGCTCCAGACGTGCAGGCTCAGTAGTTGTGGCTCACGGGCCTAGTTGCTCCGCGGCATGTGGGATCTTCCCAGGCCAGGGCTCGAACCCGTGTCCCCTGCATTAGCAGGCAGATTCTCAACAACTGCGCCACCAGGGAAGCCCCAGAGATATTTCTTCATTGCCTTTACCACCAGGAATATTCTTTATATTGCCAAGCAAAATCACAGCTAAAGATACTGCCAATCTATGGAAATTTTGCTTTGTATCTGTGTTTACAAATATATTATGCTTCAAACTCTCCTGGAATAAATGTTTGGGGACCCAGGAAATGAAAGAGCACCCAAGGAGCATGAAGCCCGTAATGGTGGAGCCCTTTATTTAAGCCATCAGATTTAATGCACGTTAATCAGGCACCACCATCCATACACATTGTTGGAGGACTTGTTCCTAAAGCTAGAGGTCGGATGTGGGCTTTACATCAGCATCCCATCCCTCTCTCGATCGGGTTCTGCTCTAGCTGCTTAGGTGGCTATTTCATTTTCTGGATTGCTAGCCTGTGTGCATAAGTTAAACTACTAAAAGTGTGGGCAGCGGCATTCCCGTATCCTGGGAGCTTGTTGAAAATACAGAATCTTAGGCAGTGAAGCAGATGTACTGAATCAGAATCTTCATCTTAGCAAGAACCCTGGGTTATTTACGTGCACATTAAAGTTGAGAAGTACTCTTTGAGGCAGTCGCCTCTAAGACCTCTAAGGGCTCCTTCTTTGCCCCTCTGTACTCCTTCAAGCCCCACCCATGCGTGGTGGACATATAACGTCTAAGGTAGGAAAGGAAGGGATTGGCTTTCATGCCTTGTCAGCATAGGATCTAGCCTAGGACGTCACTGCCCGTGACCAGGCTTCATTCCTGATAAGCCGGCTAGAATGCCAGCTAGGTGGTGGTGATGGTAGGTCAACTAAGAGCCAATTTGTCACTATCAGTGCCTGCCTCCTAGATAAGAGACCAGAGTGAGCCGGTCACATGCGAGACCAAACACAAGGGCAATGAGGATATACACTTGGGGGTTTGGGATAGTGTACTTCTGCTTTCTACAGCCCAGGATGAATGTTCCCAGCACTGCCAGGCATCACTGTGTTCTGCTGATAAAGAGAGGAATCCAGTACTATCTCCTCAGAACTCTCCTGCATTCATCCATTCCATAAACATGGAGGCTGATGTTAACTGGTTTTCATCCCACCTCTCTGATAACTTAGTTTCAATATCTCTTGATGGCCCTTTTTCCTCTATCCAACCTTGAAATGTTTGAGCTCCTCAAGGCAACCTCTTCTTATCTCACTCGATGTAATGTCTAGACTTCCATTCTCTGCCCATTCCAATGGCTTCAATTACCATCAATGTGCAGACTACTCCCATCTATATCTCTAGCTCAGATCTTTCCTCCATGCTTTAAACTCATATATCTCGTGCCCATTTTGCCTGTCACTTGGATGTCTCACAGGTATCTCAAGCTCAGTATATTGAACACTGAACCTACAATTCTTCATCACTAGTCAGTTCTTCATCTGTCCATGAGCCTAGTAAAAACTCAACTATGCTTCCGGTTAAGCCCATCTTACCTCATAGCCAATTAATCAGCAAGCCTTATTGATTCTCTTTTCTGTCTTTAGAATCCTTCCATTCTTCCCATCTCCATCACCACCACTCTGGTCCAAGCATCATCATAGCTTACCCACGTTACTTCAATAGCCTCTCAACTGATCTTTCCCTATCTACACTAATATATGAAAAGCATGATTTAAAGGATTGCCCTAGGAAATCTCACTTCAGATTATCACTACAGACAGTCAATGGCCTAGTTAGAAGTTGGCAAAAGCAGTCATATAACAGCCTCTTAAGTGATACCTGCCTTCACCCTTCTGTTATCAACAGCGCTACAGCCACGAAAATTTTAAATGCTAAGTAATGTTACATTTCTCAGGGTAATTTCTTCCCTAAAAACCAGGTTCTAATTATGTCTAATCATGTCAGACTCCTGCTTAAAATCCCACAAACTCTTCCTATTACCTTTATGATAAAATATAAAATTCCTTACTTTGACGTTAAGGCATTCTAAGAACAGTCTCCTGCCTCATACATGAGAGTCATTTTAGTCCTCTCCACACTCCTATTCTTTATACTACAGTTTCTTGAAAGTACCATGCACCTTCCTACCTCAGACTGGCACCTCTGTACATATTGGCCTCTTCTATTTCGCCTAATAAACTCTTATCCATCCTTCAGATCTCAGATTAATCACTTCTTATGAGACTTTATAGCTTATACCTCAAACTAGGTCAGATCTAGGCTGTATGCTTTCTTATCAACTTCTACTTCTCCTGTGTAATAGATATCATAATTGTATTATGCTATATCTGCCCCTCCAACTAGATGTATGCTCCATCCTAGCAAGGACTGTGTTGGTTCTTATCCACTATTTTAGCTCTAGCAGTGCCTTATACAAGTGGGTTCTCAATAAATATTTCTGAGCAAAAAAATAAAGTATGGGAGGAATGAATGAGTATGCCAGGTGCTAGGGATGCAGAAGAATCTAACAGGATGAGATTGCTTTGACCTATGTCAACCCACTAATCACCAAGGTTGATTTGACTGATGTGGCCTAATGTCATGCTTCTCCTCTACTGCTCTATGTGAACTCTACTTAAAGCTATAGGCGTCACTGGATTCTGGCATCTGGTATAAATAGAAGTGCATGTGGCCAAGACCTGTTTGTAAGTCCATGCAATGGCAGACTCTGAGGTGGTGGACAAGTAATATGGTTAGTTAGTGCTTTATCAAGTTAGTACATTAGGCCCAGTTGCCAGTATTCACTTAGAATACTTCATGACTAATTATATCTGACTGATAAATGCCTTTTGCTCCAACTCATCACCCATGACTCAAGAAAGGTAAGGCTAGGAAATGTCCTAAGTCTACAAGAGATGAAGTGATAAAGTCCTCAGCAGTGGTCACCTTCATCCAGCATTCGTCCCCATGAGTGAGGACCTGGGTTCAGTTAGTAACCATTAGGCCTACCTGACCCACCAAACTAACTTAGGTCTTTAAATTCATATTTGTCTGGATCTGGAGGTTCATCTTATAGTTAGAACAATTTCCACTTCAGCTGCAGTTTGGGGCAGTGTGGGGGTAGAACTGACTTTCTCCTATCCCCACAGGGTCATAGGTCCTGCTCAGAATGGGTGCTTGTGTGATTCATTCTGTTCATATATTCCTCAAATATGTTCAAGGTCTCAATATATTATAATTTATAGGAAAATGTGATATTCATTTGTATTTCACTTGTAAATGTATATCATTTATAAAGTATGACATTTTTATCAGATCATTTTCAGATTTCGATCTATATAGCTTATTTATTCATTAGCTTATTTCATTAGTAACTCTATGACCCTAACATGACTGAAAACTGATAAAATTAAGGCAAAATTTGTATGTGTAATAGTTCATTCAACATATAGTTATTTGAGTTTCTATTATGTTCAAGGGACTAATCTAAGTGCTGTAGATATGACAGAAAATAAAACAGAAAAATTATCCTGTTTCTTGGAGTCTATATACACTCTTGAGGGGGGGAGATAGACAATAAGGAAAATAAACAAGTTAAATTTACAGTTTTTAGAAGATAATAAGTCTAAGGGAAAAAATAAATCAGGCTAAGGGATATAGGATGTTGTGGTGGTAGGCTACAATTTTAAATAGAATTGACCAAGAAGTCTTCTGAAAAGATGACATTTGGGCAAAGACTTGAAGATGGGGAGAGGGGGAGAAGCCCATGTGGGAAATAAACATTCCAGGAAGCAGGAATACCAGTACAAAACTCTGAGACAGGAGGATACCTGGTTGTTCAAGGAACAGCAAGTTTAATGTAGCTGGAGCAGTGAGCAAGGAGAATAGTATGGGATGGGATCAGAGATGAAAAGGAGGTGGCAGGGGAGATCCTATAGGGCTCTGTAAACCATGATGAGGACTTTGGCTTTTACTTGATTGAAATGGGAAGATATTGGAGGGATTTGAGCCTTACAGTGACATGATAGGATTTCCATTTAAAAAGAATCTTAAAGGTTTCTGTGTTGGCAGTAGAGGGCCAAGGGTGGAAGCAGGGATCCGTTAGGGGATTAGTTAGAGAACTATTTGTACTAACTTCCTAACTAGGCTATTATATGTCTCCAGTGATAATTCTAAATGAGCTGTGTTAAAGTTATGAATTTTAAGTCTCAGTTTTCATACAGTAATGGACCTGGCGGAGATGCATTAAAAATAAATTATACAGGCTCAATATAACTACTCTTTCCTTTCTAAAAGTGGTAGAGTTTCCTTGTGGAACCTGAGAAATGTTAAGGGCAGTTTCTTTGGCAGAGAAAAATAGGACGCTGCTGGATAACAAAGGACTTAGTCATATTTTGCAGAGTGCAGAAAAGCTATCTGCACTTTTAAAAAATATATATGTATATATTTTTTTATTTTTTGGCTGGGCTGGGTCTTAGCTGCAGCACGTGGGATCTTTCATTGTGCGGGCTTCTCTCTAGTTGTGGTGCGTGGGCTCCAGAGCGCGTGGACTCAGTAGTTGCGGCATGTGGGCTCTGTAATTGCGGCACACAGGCTCTCTAGTTGTGGCACGCGGGCTTAGTTGCCTGGCAGCATGTGGGATCTTAGTCCCCCGACCAGGGATGGAACTGGCATCCCCTGCATTGCAAGATGGATTCTTAACCACTGGACCACCAGGGAAGTCCCTGCCCTTTTTCTCACCGTGTGCTTCAGATAATCTGGAAACCTGTGATATTCATTCATTAATTCATTGCACAGTTATTTCCTTAATTCCTAAAATTGCACCACATAGTTAATGCATAATCAGTTGATTTAGGGCATAGAAAGAAATATACATGTTCCTAGCTTTAAGGAACTTACTTATAATGTATTTTCATGAGATATGATTATAATGGAATAAGTATAATTTTTATATAGAGAATCAAACTTACTACCTAACTTATGATAACATACTATATATTTATGATCTGATATAGTCTTGTTCCCTAAATTTTATATTTAAATGTTACTATAATCAGATTGTGTTTCAAGAAATAATCTCACCAGATTTTATGCCTAATTAATCATTATATGTGGCAATAGAAATTGACCTTCAGTGTAGATATAGATTGCTCTTGCAAAATAAAAGACACAGCAGTTAAAGAGTTTCTGTTGCTAGCAGGTGAGATTAGAAATGCTCTTTGGGATATTTTCTTAAAAAATGCTCTTTGGGATATTTTCTTATTTAAAAAATAAACAGGGTCTATACTAACAACCTAAAGTAGCATCCTGAACCAATTTATCCTGAATTTCTAGACTTAAAACTTAAGTCCCCAAATAACTTAAAATAGCTTAAATTTGATATAAAAGTCAATTTTAATAGAAGCCAAATAATGAAAATTTCTAAGCTTTTCTCGGTGGTCTATGGTTAAAGTGATTTGTTAATCTCATTTTTAGAATTTTTTATGGTAAAAAATTTCATAATAAGCACCAAACCATGTCACAAAAATCAATGCATGTGCCACATATGTATGTATATATACAAATACATATTTTATGTGTGCATATACATATACACATGGAAGATCATAGCTTAACCTGGGTATCATGATTCCTCCCCTGGTGTTTTGTCTCATTCATTTATAGACTCAAAAAACAAAGGGATCAGAAGAATTGTCTGTCTTGTCCAATCTTCCCCTTAATGGAGAGTTCCCTCTATATAACCCATCACAAATGAATAATCCATCCACAGTCTATAAGCGGCCATTTAAATTATATTAAATAAAATTTTTTTTAACTATTATGCTAAATCAGACTTACATGATCTTACTTGGAACAGGTTAAAATGGACCGGTTTCCTGAATGCCAGATCATTTTCAGATTCATGTGTTGCCAGTGAACAAGTCTTTTAAAATGTGAGGCTCAGAATCTTTGACACATCCCATAAGATATATAAGCCCAAAGCAAATAGCGTGTTATTTTGAGGGTTGTTTTAAAAAACAGAGTTTATTAAATCCTGCCAGAATCTTTTATGAATGGAATAAACAAAGTGTTTTTTCTAGGGGAAATATTTTCTGGGACATTATAAAGCAGTGTTTGTCAAAACGAAATCTATCTATTTGAACTCAAGGGTTCAGTTTGTAAGAGGACCCCATGAAAAAAAACTAGTAGTAAATTAACTAACATTGTTGGTATTAAAAGAATAAAATAAATTATGGTGCAAGAACTATCTCATCAGCACCATAGATTAATTTACACTCTCCACTTTAGTGATAATTTCAACCTTTTTCCATATAATTTTCAATTATGGATGAAGTTTTCTCTAAAAATTGATTACTGTTACTCCTTCTGTAGTATAATCTTAATTGTATATTTTTCATGCTCCTCTGCTGAATTCCAAGTTAAAGTAAAGCATTCTAAAGGTGTATTTTATTGGTTCCAGTGCTTCTGGGTTTTAAAGTTCACTGTTTTTGCCTCCTGGCAAAAAATGCCTTTGCAGTATGATTTAGTTTATGTTTTCATAAAACAGAAATACAAAATCAAAATTCAAACTTTTACTTTTCGTCGCCAGTAAAAATATAAAATTTAGATTTAGATTAGTAAAATCTTGGATTTAAGAATTCAGAACCTATCTATATGAGTGAAATCAAAATAAACATATTTAACTCTTTTAAAATCTCTTTAAATCAATGAGTTCACTGGTAAACTCACCATGTCAGAGTACAGAAGAAAAGACAGAGTACTTGCTAGCAATTTTTTAGTTTGGGTAGGGAAACAGAACAAATGCACATGAAATAAATGAAAATGATGTTTCAGAGAAACATCAACAAGTGCATATTACTATAATGCAGGGTCTTCAACTAGCACAAAGTTGAGATGTAGATTAAGAGATTAAAATTAAGGTGTAATTAGGGTGATTCAAAAGATACTTTTCAGAGATAAGTTTTGAACAAGGATTTGAAAAAGTTGTAATATATGAATGGGCAGGTGGGGGACAAGGATTTCCAGTGAGAAGAATAGAGCACAGACATGGAAAGGAACAATTATAAGATGGGCCAAGAAAATCCTAATGGTCAGAGCCAAGGTGGATTGCAAGAATGGATCACTTTAGAGCCAGGCACTCCCTTAATCTTTTAATCCCCTTTCTTTCAGTCCTTCACTTACCACTTCTCTGTCTACTCAGGATAGACTCCCTGGTATATCATGGCAACGGTCTGTGGCCAGAACACTCAGTGCCTTAGATCCTGTTTTTTTCTATTACCCCCCCAGGGAATGGTTAGTCTCAGAAATCAGGAGAACAAGCTTTGTAGTCAGGCCTGTGCAGTGGCTGCTAGTGAATTGAACAAGGGTGGTCAAATCTAATTATCTTTCTAATGTGACTCACGGTCCTGTTCTCACACTGCTTCCTCTTTCATCTTTTCATCATAATCTTAAAAAGTTTCTTGACAAACTGTTACCTCAGTAAAAAAAAATTTTGGAAAAGTTACCAGTGTTGGAAAGCAGAGATTTTCTCAGGAAGAGCAGCAGTTCCTTTACTCCCTATCCAACACCCACTACAAGCTGTACTTCTAGTTATAGCCACTGGTAAATCCCCAAATTTGGATCAATTTAGCTTTTCTGTTCTTAAATCCAGGATGTTGAAGAAAAACTCATACCCGCTCATGTTGCAGCTATAGATCCATCATCTCTGGCTTCATCTGGGCTTTCAGAGCCATTTGGCAAAAATTCTACTTCTCCTGTCTTTTGCGACGTCCTTTTCCATTTTCCATCTCTCCCTTCTCACTGCCCTCCTCAGATCTCCTGCCCCAACAACACATTATTGATGAAATCACACATCAACTACTGAGCAAGAAGATTACCCTGTTGACTAGATTGTTAAGGAGCTTCTTCTTCATTGTGGCTCTTCTGCTGAGTATTTGCTTGAGGCACAAACATTTCCAGGCTCTGGGACTCTTTGAAGAGATCCATCCCATGCATATACCCATTCCTTCAACTTGCTTTTGATCAATCCTTTGATCTTGTTCCTTCCAAATCCTAGAAAATTCATACCATTAGCCCCTGCCCAGGATCAATATATACCTCTACCTCAGGCCAGATCTTCTTCCATGAAAAGAGTCTAACATGGAAATGCAAGTTCTGCCTATTAAGTGATTTCTATTCTTCATCGTCCTAAGAGCCAACAGTCTTCTTCCATCTGGTATAGGAATATTATATGGAGCCATTCTTAAACCAAGATGCTCCAAAACCTACATTACTTAAATTAGGATGTAAAACCGACTTTTACATCATCAGTCAATTGCTTATAGGAAACTCCCTCTAGACTATAGATGTGAGTTGAAACAAGTGTGGCAGTTTGCAGAAGGCATAGGAATGTAGGACCTGTTCAGTTATTAAATTACTGGGCACCACAAACTTTATGGCTGGGTTGACTGAATAGCACACAGTTCATTACTGGAAGCTTGAGCCAGATGGAATCCCATAGGCAGCCGCCTCCAGAGCTAAATTTAAGTCAAGAACTTTTCTGCAAAATGTAGTTACGGAAGAGGGCATGGCCTTTGTCCAAACTTGAGAATCTTTCTCTCTGTATCTTTTTCCTAGAGTTAGCAAGTCCATTCAGTATCTCAGTCTGCTAGAGGAAATTCAAGGACCATGAGAACTTCCAGGTCATGAGGACCAATTGACAGTTACTTGCACTGAAACCCTGGACAAGGCACTAAGCTTTCTTTCACTATGGACCCCAATTACGGATGGATAAAATTTAGATCATCTTGTTAATGGTCAGAGTAAGACGTAAAAAACGCTGCATCTAAAATTTAGGTGCTCATTTTGAAAGGAGTAGCCTGGAATGCCACAGATCCTCAAACACCCAGGCCCTTTGCTGTCACATCAGAGCTCTTTATTCTTATACAATTTCACATTCACATATATGACTTACAAAAGCATCTGGGAGCATTTCTTTTTTTTTTTTTTAATTAATTAATTTATTTATATTTGGCTGTGTCGGGTCTTCGTTTCTGTGCGAGGGCTTTCTCTAGTTGTGGCAAGCGGGGGCCACTCTTCATCGCGGTGCGCAGGCCTCTCACTGTCGCGGCCTCTCTTGTTGCGGAGCACAGGCTCCAGACGCGCAGGCTCAGTAGTTGTGGCTCACGGGCCTATTTGCTCCGCGGCATGTGGGATCTTCCCAGACCAGGGCTCGAACCCGTATCCCCTGCATTGGCAGGCAGATTCTCAACCACTGCGCCACCAGGGAAGCCCCTCTGGGAGCATTTCTACTTTCTGATCTTCATGCCCTATCAGCATGATGTTTTATGCATATTGGATCAAAATGGGACCTTGATCAAGGACCCAGCAAACTAGACTGTAGCACAGAGCCAGAAAGCTTGTGTATCCCTGAGGCAGGACAATAAAGACTTATTGGTGTTTATGTCAATGAAGACAAACTTCTCATGGTGCCTATCAACCAAAATACATAAAAAATATTTTGACAAGATCAGTAACTGTACCATAGATGCTAAGAGATACATTCATTTATTCTAGTAAGGAGAAAAAAACTGCCATGGCAGCCACAACTGGAGCCTCTACTGATTTTGTTTCCAATGATCCACTGTCATTCTCCAAGACCTATGAGACTGCAAAAGCCACACCAGCCTATTAATCACCAAATCTACACCTTTCAGGAAGCAACCTTCAGGGCTGTAGTGCTCCTGTTCATTCTTTATTTTGGCAGGGAAAGAGAGTGCCAAATGGCCCTTCCTAAAATAATAGTCCTGACTTTATAGGGGTAAGTAAGAAATTGTGTGGGATCTGCCAGTTTCCTAAAATATCCCTTCCCACAATTCACTCAGGATCTGAGAAAATGACCCCAGGATAGTTCTGGGAGTCCCACTCAGCCAACCATGAAATAAACTCAGGTCAGAATTCAATTTATCACCTGGGCTTCATAATGATCCCCAACTCTAACCAGCTGACTACAGTGGAATTACAAGTCCCTAAGAATCAGTGATAACTTTGAGCCAATATCTAATATTTCCCAAGTTTAAGTGTTTCCCTTTCCTTAATGTACAAGTATTCAGGTTAACAACCGCCAGCCCCACTAGGAAAGACAAGGCAGAAGGCTGACAGTATGCCTGTGTAGTGTCACAGCAGGATCGTTCCTCACAGGTACTAGCCTCTCTTTCATTGGGTGATGCTGGGTCTGTGAACCCAAAATTCTCTAGCACTTTGGCTCCAGTGAGACCTCTGTTCACCAGACCTAGAATAGCTTTGGTCAAATAAATCAAGACACACCTTAATTGCTGTCTGTCTGTTTCATTCCTGGGGACCCCATGATTAATTAGCCACAGCCAGAGATTTCTGCTACTGAGGCCATTCCCTGATCCCTGAGTGTAGCATCTGGCTATTAAAACAATACCCACGGACTTCCCTGGTGGCACAGTGGTTAAGAATCCGACTGCCGGTGCAGGGGACATGGGTTCGAGCCCTGGTCCGGGAAGATCCCACATGCTGCGGAGCAACTAAGCCCGTGCGCCACAGCTACTGAGCCTGTGCTCTAGAACCCGCAAGCCACAACTACTGAGCCCGTGTGCCACAACTACTGAAGCCCATGTGCCTAGAGCCCGTGCTCCGCAACAAGAGAAGCCACCACAAAGAGAAGCCCGCTCACTGCAACGAAGAGTAGCCCCTGCTCGCCACAACTAGAGAAAACCTGCGCGCAGCAACGAAGACCCAACACAGCCAAAAATAAATAAATAGATAAATAAATAAATAAATAAATTTATATAAAAAAATAATAAAACAATACCCACTTTGCTTCAGACTGTTAACAGTCATCACCTGGGCCAGGCCTCAGCTGGCTTCTCACATCCCCCCTGAGATCAGGAATACCATTTTTATTGTAGTTCCTTCCACAGTATTCCCAGCCCAGAAAAAAAAAAAAAAAGAGCCAGCAAAGCACTTTTAAATATTTGGGTATTTCTTTTATCACTGTATTTTTATTGGCAAGGGAGAGGAGTCTTCAGGACCCTGTCAGGATATAAGGGTGAGACACAAGATCCATTTAATCTACTTTCTTATTTCCCAAAGTCTTTAAATTCTTTCCTCTATGTTGTGCCCAGGACTTTCCAGTCTTTTATTTTACCAAAAGAGACTAACAGTGGGTTCCTATTCGCTTTAGCAAACCCAGAAAAACTGTTAAAACTACAGTTAACTGCTTGAGTTACCACACTGAATGCAGCATGTCTTATGAATAAACTCATCATAATGAATACAGTTCATTCGTGTTCAGAAAAAAGAAAAAACAACCTTAAATTTCCAATAGTGGCTACACATTAAAATAAAATAATATGAAGATTTTTTTTTAAATGTGATGCTTATCACCTGCCCCCCTCCCCACTCTGCAACATTTAAATTAGAATCTCTGGGGTTAGATCAAGCATCCGTGTCATCTCAAAATTTCCCAAGTGATTTTGATCCACAGTGAGGTTCAAGGACCATGACTAGGTTCCTAATACCACTTATATGCTAACGATGTACATTTATAAATCTTTCTAAGACCTGTCACCTAAGCTTCAGCCCACCCAAAATAATATTTCTCTCTTTGACTCTTTCTCCAATTGTTGAAGAATCTGGAGGCTTACACAATATAAAGGGGATTATCAAATATTAGAGCTTACCATATGGCAGGAGCTGTGCAAGTCAAAGTAAACAAATCAACCCCGGTCTCCACCTTCTTTGTGTAGACATTTGATTGCCTCTTATGGGGTTTCTTAATCTCAGCACTATTGATATTTTGAGCTGAATCATTCTTTGTTGTGGGTGACTGTCTTGTGCATGGTAAGGTATTTAGGAGCATTCTTAGCCTCTACCCACTCGATTCCAGTAGTATCCTACACCCTCTCCCATGAGACAAGCAAAAATGTCTCCAGGTATTGCCAAATGTCACCTGTGGGTCAAAATTGCTCTTGGTTGAGAACTATTGGTCTATGGTCATTTCTACATAAAAGTCTCACAAGAACTTACATTTTTAGCATGTTATATACTAAATATACTAATTTTCTCTTTATCATTCCTAGACTTGGTTATTTGTACCATTATCAAGACTTCACCAGTCCAGAAATCTCTCTTTTCCAGGGCCATTACAATTGGTTCATTCAAATCACTATTCAAACAAAGTTTCAAATTGCTCTTAAGTGTTATGTTTCTAAGTCTCTTTTTAAAACGAAACCATCCTTTCCCCTCTTGCCCTTTTTTCCCCCATGCCTTTGCCTGGGTGAACAAATTGGTTGGTTCAGTTGTCCTGTGGTATACTTGACATTCTGGATTTGCCTGATTGTTTCCTTCTGATCTCATTCAGCTTGTTCCTCTATCTCTGTTTTACCAGTAAACTAGAAGTTACATCCAAAAGCTTGATTAGATTTGTATCCAACACTTTCGGTGCTGTACTTCATATTGTAGCACCTCAGTCAACGCATAATGTATGGACTATGGCTTTTAGCTAAAGAGGTATCAGGGGGTGATGGCCTGATTTCACCATTATCGAGTTGATTTTTTTTGCATCGTGTGAATATCTACTTAATTATAACTTTTCACATAATGGTTTAAGCATCTATTGATCTTATAGCCTCAGTCAATTATTTATTTAAGAGTTATAAATGGTCATTTTCTGGAGGTCCATTTTTGATACAACAATTTGTGATGACAAACCTCTAAAGTGGGTATGTCATGTGGTAGTTAGGTGTGTAAGTCTGAAGGCTGGGGTGAGAAAGATAAATTTAGAAGTCATCAGTATATGGAAAGACATTTAATATCCATAGGCTAGATGGGATCACTAAGGGAAGAGAGTAGATGGAGAAGAGGGTCCAGTAGTGAGCAATGAGTCACCCCAACTATTACAATTGGATGAAGAGAAGGTGCTAAAAGAGAGCTGAGAGGGGGGATCTACTTCTTTAATATCAATTCTCATAACTTTTCCCTCAGCATCTTCCCTGGGCTATGGTAATTAACTCCTACATGATCTCACTGCCTCTAGCTTTGCCTCTTCTAATTCATGTTCCACAGAGCTCTCTGATAAATTTTTCTAAAAGTTAAATCTATCAGATTAGTTTCCAGATTAAAATCCTTTAATAGCTCTACTTTATCTTTAGGATAAAGCCCAAATGTATACTGAGATTCTTTCTGACATTTTTCTTTCCTACCTGCTCAGCCTTATATCTTACCAATCCCCATCCCTTACCTGTAAGCACCTCATGGCAGTTCCCCAAATATTCTAAGCTCTTTAATGTTTCTGTAACTTTTATTCAGCTTCTTTGTGGGATAATTTATTTCACTCGGTGAACACCTAACTCATAATTTAGGACTGAGCTAAAGGTAACTCACTTATTAAACCTTTGCTGACCCGTGAGGTAGAATTGACAACAATTATTCTGCCCCCACTGTAGTGTGTGTGTGTGTGTGTGTGTGTGTGTGTGTCTCAAAATGTGACCTTAATTCACTACTCCACAAACTGAGCACAAATATGATCACATTTTATTTCCAGTTAATTACATAAAGTAGACCTTAAATGCCATACTAGGGGTAAAAAAGCATTTCCCTCTTTGATCGCTCCCTCAAATTTTCCAAGGTTCTACAGGTTTACATAACCTAAAAAGAATAATCAGAAGGATATTCACTGTGTGACAGTCATTAGAGCTGTTCAAAAAAATCCTGTTCTTCTAAACATGTAGTGAAGTGCTCCCCAACTTTTTGGCACCAGGGACCGGTTTCGTGGAAGACAATTTTTCCACTGACCGGTGGGGGGCATTGGGAGGGAGAATGGTTCAGGCGGTAACGCGAGCAATGGGGAGCGGAGGATGAAGTTTGGCTCACTCGCCTGTTGCTCACCTCCTGCTGTGCAGCCCGGTTCCTAACAGACTGCTACAGGCCTGCAGCCTGGAGGTTGGGGACCCCTGATGTAGTATACTGGCATATACTTTTCTGTTATCTTGAAGAAAGAAGTGTCCATCTTATTTGCTTTAGCCAATGAAATGTGAAATGACACGTTTCACTCCTTGTAGGAGCCTTTAAGGTCTGTTATTTGTCCTTACCTTCCCTCTGCTGCAGTGATTGTGCAAGCATGTGTTGAAATGGTCTTCATCAGCCCGGGTCCCTGGTGTGATAAGCATTTCAACCTGTGATGGAATGTAACATGAATAAGAAAGAAACTTTTTTTGTATTCAGCCACTGAGATTTTGGAATTATTTGCTCCAGGGTATAATATAGCCATTCAGGCAGACATATACACTAACCAGGGAGAGCGGAGAGTCTGATAATTCTAGTAAGTAAGACTGGCAACCAAGCCTAGATGCTGAAGAGTCTTATTACACATTCCTATAGAAGGGAGTTTGTCACCTTTGGCATATTTGACATTTTGGTCTGGAAAAATCTTTGTTGAAGGAGGCCATCCTATGTATTGTGAGATGTTTAATAACATCCCTGGCTTCCACCTACTAGGTGCCAGCGTTACCTGCCACCCCAGGTTGTAACAACCAAAATGTCTCCAAGCATTGCCAAATATGCCCTGGGGGTCAACATTTTTCCCCATGGAAAACCACTGCTTTAGACAATGTACATCTGCTTTTGATGCAACTTTTTACTCAGGCTGCTGTAGCTTTGAGAGAGAAATGTCACTTGGTCAGAGCTGAATTCTGCTAGTGTGTCTTTGATGGGTTCCCAAAGTCACAATTTTTAAGTCTTGGCTCTTACAAGACCACAAGACTCAAAACACCTCCCTGTGACAACCCCAGAAACACAGCTGGTTCAGATGTCTGCTTCCTGTGATCTTGGATCTACTATCCTTGGACATCAATACCATCAGGGGTGGGGTAGCTATCACCTTTTGATCCTAAAAAAATATATCAGTATAATTTATATATGCCCTTTCTGGGACAATGGATGTACCAAGCTCTGTTTGGCCCAGCTGACATGATGGGACTCCAGAGAAGCTACACACTTCCCTTTGGGAAGGGAACTTCAGTGCATCAGAGTAACTTGTCCTCTATGGAAATCTCTGTCACTAGGAAAGCGAGAGAAAAAAAGCCATACAAGTTTAATTTTTGGTGGAACATCCTAATGACAATAATTATTTTTAACATTATTATTACTAATAATTGCTAACATCTATTGAGAGCTATGTACTAAGCCACGTTACTCAAATCTCATTAATCCTCACAACAATTGTAAAGGTAGATATTTTTTATTCCATATTTCCTAGCTAAGGAAATAGAAACACAGAGGAGTTATGTAACTTGCCCAAAGTTTACTGTACACTGGCAACTTTTAAAGTCTGGACTTAAATTCATTCTGTTTGATTGACTCTTAAAGATGCCCTGCTCTTAACTACCTACATTGAAAATGTAATCAAGTGAGAGTTCCATTTCTAGAAAAGAGGCAGGAAGACCCATTGGAGACCATTCCCCAGTGAAACAATCACAGCTGGTGAAAATTATAAAAAAATAAAAGCATTTAATGTCTCTGGGAATTGTCCTAAGGGAATAAATTAAAGGAAGAAAGAGTTATTCAGAAAAATCTACTTGAGCCATGATTTGCTTGCTCTCTCTGTCCCAGCTTCCTAGCTCAGCATGATGGAATCTCTAGTTTGGAAAGGTGTTACCAAGAAGATGGGGCTCCTTTTCCCCTCAGCTCACAGTCAAGGGATACGATATTTCACTGGGAGGGGCAGGCTACCAGCATTTCTTACTGCCGCCAGCTCTGAGCCGCAGATGCTAAATTCTGGCAAGTGTAGCTGAGAAGTCACAAGCTCCCTTCTTCCATCCAGCCCACACTCATAGGGTGGAGGTTATACCTTAGGCTCAGCATGGCCCAGGATATTGGTCCCTGATCACCTTCACCCCAGCTTGCTTGTGGTGTGGAGGTCCCATGCTGGGAACCAGAAAATGAAAAAAAAGATATACAAATGACCAATAAGCACATGAAAAGATGCTCAATATCATTAGCCACAGGGGAAATGCAAATATACCACAATGAGATACCACTTCACACCCACTAAGAAGACTATAGTGGGTAGGAATATAATAACAAGTGTTGGGGAGAATGTGGAGAAGTTGGAACCCTTATACACTGCTGGTGAGAATGTAAAATGGTGCATTTTAGAAAATAGGCTGGTAGTTCTTTAAAAGGTTAAATATCTCTAGAATTGCCACATGACTCAGCAATTCCAGTTGGGTATATGCCTGAGAGAAATGAGAACGTATATCTACATAAAATCTTATACACGTATGTTCATAGCAGCACTATGCTTAATGGTCAAAAATGGAAACAACCCAAGTGCTTACCAACTGATGATTAGGTAAATAAACAAAATGTAGCATATCCATACCATGGAATAATATTCAGCCCTAATTGAAGTACTCATGGATGTTACAGCATGGATAAATCTTGAAAAATTAGGTTAAGTGAAAGAAGCCGACTACAAAAGACCACATATTGTATGATTCCATTTGTATGAAATGTCCAGAATAGGTAAATAGATGGAGACAGAAAGTGGGTTAGTGGTTTCCCAGGACTAGAGTTGGGAGTGGGAGAAATGAGTAGTAACTGCTAATAGGTATGGAATTGCACAATTCAGATTGGTGAGTTATATGTGAATTGTATCTCAATGAAGCTGTTATAAAATATAATCAAGTATTATAGCGTCTTCCTATACTAGATAGTGAATCCTTAAGAGGAGGAGCCATGTCTCATTCATCTATCTTCTTTATTTATCAGAGAGGCCTAGTGCAGAGGTGAAGAGTATGGATTTTGGAATTAGGACAGCCTCAGTTTTGTAGCCTTGGGGAAATTATTTTAGCTCCCTAAGCATCAGTTTCCTCAGCTGCATAATGGAAATGATAGAACCAACATCACAGAGTTTTCACAGGAGTTCATTGAGATAATGCATGAGAAACATTTACTGCAGTGCCTGGCACATAGTGAGTTCTCAAGAAATGTATGTCTCATTTATAGCAGGTGCTTGAGAAACGTATGTCGAAAGGACAAAAGGAAAGAAGGTAATATAATGTATGTGTGGGCAATGCGGTTTGGGGATAAGAGCTTGAAAAAACCTGAATATGTTTATGGTGTTGAATTTCGTACTGCCAGGATGACTAGGAAGTTACTACATATTCTTGAGTTGGCGAATATAATAAAAACTTTTGAGAAGGAGTTTTAGAGCAATTGTGGAGAAGAATCCTTTAGAGAAGGGGGGTTATAGGCAATGAAGCAAACTAGAAGAAAACATGAATAGTAACTTTTGTCTGGAATCAAGAAGCCATTTCTCTCCAAGTCTCAGTTTACAAAGCTGTAAAAGGTGGATAGTAATCCTTGTCCTGGCCACCTCACAGAATTACTGGAAAGCCCGGTTGAGATAACAGATATGAATGGGTTTTGAAAACTATGTAAATGAAAGTAATCCCCCTTATTAAATTATTAGTTCTTTACAAGAATAGCAGCTATCCTGCACATACATTTATTCAAATATTAATTGATGATTTCCACAGGTTGGATTCCCCATGAAGCAGATGCTGAGGAGAAAATTTATTAGGAGGAAGTTTATTAGGGAGTTGTCTGGGGATCAACACTTATGGGGGATGGAAGAAAGCCAGATTGGGTAGAGGGAGAAGTAGGAATGTAATTCGGGCACAAGAAGGCCTCAGCTGATTATAGGAGGAGCTCTGAAGCTGAGCTAGCCCTTCAGAGTGTCCCTCACTGTGGGGAGAGAGAGAGAGAGAAGGCTTTGGACCCCTATGTTAGCAATCATTAGATGGGTCGGTTTAAAATAAGTCACTACTTTGGGCCAGTCAGCTCACTTTTCAGCAGAGGGCAATTCGCAGAAAAGGCTGACAGCTGAGAGACGGCCAGCCTTCTCAACAGGCTGAGGGATGTCAGTCAGTCCTGCAGGGAAATTTGGCTAGCACAGCACAGCACCCCAACAATGACAGAGTTATTGGTATTGGTATTGGTATTGGTACTGGTATTGGTTATTGGAGAGTTGGTAGTCAATGGGTACAATCTACCAAAAGATCTCCAGTTTGGATAAATCAGGCCAGTGGTGTTGTTTTTGATCTGGTTATTTAATTGAGAAAAAAAGCCACACTTTTCTTTTTGCCTCAATGACTAAGATAATTCAGCTATGTCCATAATTGACAATTTCTAATAGAAAGACTTTTGGTAATCAGTACGACTGAGAAGGTAAGCAGTCAAAATATTTAAATGTAATCATTAGATCATTTTGGTTGCTAAAAGAAGAATTTCTTTTCATGGAATAAGTTTATTAGGAAGGTTTGGGACAGAGGAATTATTGATTACATCAAGTACATATTTATATTTTACTGCCATTAAGTTACTTTGATGTTAAAACATTGTACACAGAATAAACTTTAAAATCATTGGAACAGTAAAACAATGCAGACTTCAAAAATATTTTGATAATGAACCAAATACAGCAAGGCACATAGAAATTTGTTTGATTATATCATGAGAAAAATTAATTTACTTTTGACAGAAAGTCTTTTTCCAGACTTCTTACACAGTGAAAATATGCTGACATTTTTGTCCATTGGAATCATACATTGTAACTGCTATTTGAAAGATTTAAAAAGTTGGTTTAAAATTTATTTTTTCCCCCAAAGCTTAAAAACTTAACTCTTGAAAAACTTTTCACTTTTTAATGACTTTCTTTCCTTCTGATATTTTTAAATATCCAGAATTATTGGCCTTAGAAATAAGAGAGAGAAAGGTAAGAACACATTTATGTACAATAAAATGTTATTGAAATTCAGTATGGATTTGTTACTAGTCTGTAGTACCAGCTATTCTTAAAGGTATTCAATTTTATTACTCCTCAGTAAGAAGAAGCTGATAAAATGTCTGCAAACAGAAGTTCGGCAGAAAAAAAAACTTTGATAAATAGATAAAATGAGTTATAATTGTTTATCCCAGGGTAGATGTTTCAGATTTGTTGAATGTGTTTATGTGCAGATTCTTAATCTGCATAGTATCACCTGGGCTTTATCACAGATGTACACTGAAGAATAATAGTGGAGCCTCAGAGAAGTGGTCTTCATATTTTCAACTCAACTATCCCCCAGGTTAAAAATTTTAATTGCACAGATTTCTGTTGACATCTAAAATTTTTCACTATAAGTTTAATTAGTTCCAAAGGATAAAATTTGGTATATTGTAAATATTGGACTTTCTACAATAAAGCTTTTACTTCACTCTTTTAAATGATGAAATGGAATCTAAATACCATAGCAATTTGCTACCCACTGTATTAGTTAGAATAATGCTTGCTACATGCTAGTGTAACAAATGAGCCCCACAATTTCTGTGCCTTAACTATAATAAAGTTTATTTCTCTTCCATATGAAGTCAACTGGAAGGCATTTCAGACACAGCTTATTTCTACCTCATGCCTCCATCATTCCTGAGGGCTTCAGAATCCTTTGATTCAAGCCAGTGGACAGGAAAAGAGAATGTTGAATCATGCATCGAAGGTTCCATTGACTACAACTCAGTCACTTGGCCACATCAAACAGCAAAAGAGGTTGGAAATGTATAGTTATAGACCCAGGAGAAAGAGGAAATGGGTTTGGTGAGCAAACACAGTAGTCTCTACTGTAGTTTGCCCTTCTGATCGTCAAATATCCTTCTTCTTCTCAAACAAAAACATACCACTTCCCCCAAGTGGACAAGCCAAAGTTTCATCTGTCATTGCACTGGTCTCAAATTCCAGGATTTCTCAGTGGTACACATCCTCTCTCTTAGAATCTGGATTTAGATTCCTCTGGTCACTGTCACCACCCCTTCCCACATCAACACACACGTGCGCACACACACACACACACACACACACACAATACAATGGTGGAGCCCAGATAGGATAAATATAATAAGTTTACCCATTTGGGGAAGGGAGTAGAAAATAAGATCAGTTACTGTGTTCGTAAAGGTTAGGAAATCTTGCAGGGTAGGTACTATAAGGAGCCCTACCCTGGCAGCAGAAGGCATTTCTTGATTGGGTTTTGATTCTGCTTTTCATGAAGAATTCCATTGTTCTCTGTGGCCTCTGGCTCTACAGATTCATTTTTATCCATTTTCACCTATAGTCACATCTCACATGGGTATGGCTTCATTTAGATGGCCTAAGGTCTATGGGTTTTAGCTCAATATGTCCTATACAGTGTATAAAGTTGTATTTGACTAAAATGAGGTTAGTTGAAATTTAATTAAATAAAGCATAGCTAAGACTATTTGGCAGAGGGGTTATCTGTGGGGCTTTACCTTTGTTGGATGAACTTGTTTGCTTATCCAATGAGACTATTCAATTTTTATATTCTTCTGAGTTTACATCTATTTTTCAGGGTCTCAGGACAGTTGAGGAAGAGAGTAAAATTTAGGTTGTGACTCCTACCAAATCATGTATACTACGGTGAGGGAAGATACTCTTTTTCAAGGAATTGAACAAATTTTAAATGTAGAAAATACTTTCACGCTACAATTTATATGAAACATACTAGTACAAAACTATAAATATATTTATATTAATGTATAAGTCTAGTGAATAATACTCTAAAGAGTCCTACAAACTTGTATGATTTCACCTTTTATCTTTGTCAGTCAGGTTTTCAAATGAAGTCCCAGCTGTAAAACTTTGACTAGCCAACCTCGACATATGACGCCTTTTCCTTTGTGCCTTTTTCCTTTCACGATGTCTTTTCCTTTGTACCTTTTTTAGGCTATAAAGGAAAATGAGATTAAAATGAATCTTCCTCAGATAGACTATTTGAAGATTATAACTAGTTTACAAGAAACAATTTTATATACTTAAGAAGATTTTGAAATATATTTTTAAAGTCCTGCTAATTTTCTATAGTTACTTAAAATGTTTTTGTCATTTTGAAATAGCTATATATATGTATATAAAATTACCTTGAATTTTGGAATGATGCTATATAATCATTTCTGAATGATAAGCACCTACAGAAGGGAGATTATCTACATCTGGATTGATAAGGTTTATAGTGCATAATTTGAACATGAGCATCTTAAGGTTTTGAGGTATTCTTAATTCATCAAGCAAAATAATACTTACGTAAAGATGTTTTGCTACAACTCTTCGTTGCTGCTCAACATAGACTGAACACGACCTTCATCTCCTGCTGCGATAATTGGTTCATAACTTTCCATCATTTCCTGAAAGCATTTATTGTCTACCTAAAAGTATACAAAATTAACTTCCTAATTGTTGACAAAACAGTAAAAATATCCAATTTCACTATTCCACTTTAGATTTCACAAACACATTCTTATTAGGGAGATAACTGACAATATGAATAAGATTTTCAAAGTAAGTTTATTTCAGGTTTATTATTCAGATAATCCAAACTTAATTGTGTGTAGTTTTTGTTTTTGAACCCCAAATTTCTTACAAATCCACTTTTAGAATTGCAAAGGACCTTAGAGATCATTAGGTGACTTATACAAAGTCAAGCATTTGAACTGAAGTTTCTTGACTCTCTTTTCATTATACTGCGTTTCCTCCAACTCAATAGATGATTTTAAATCTGACAGCATTTACTTTTATAAAAATCTTTGTTAATGCCTTCTTTTTAAAAATTCGTGGTACTGTTAAGTAACTGGCTTTACAAAGAAAAATAGAGTCCTTTACCTTTAAAATATTAACTAATTATGCAAGTTTCTTCTCTTTCTCTTGACATTGATTTGCTTTTTCATATACTGGGATTTCATATACACTTTTTATACACCAATATTTTATACACACATACATACGTATCTCTGTAATTTTAATGGCTTTTAGACATTTTATCATGTTATATAAGTTGACTATTTCCAACTTATTGGACATTAGGTCATCTCTTAGTTCTATAAACTTTTTAAAATTACTTTTTGGGATATACTCCGATAAGTGGTACTTTCTCAAAAGAAAATAATTTTTATGGTTCCTGCTATGTATAAGATTGCTTTTTAGAAACATTTTATGAATTACACTAACAGCAATGGATGATGATATCTGTTTCCCCATAGACCTGCTAACATTGATGTTATATAATTAAGATTTTGAAGAATAAAGAGTGTTACTATTTCTTATTAAGATATTTGAAATGGTTTTATTTTGAAATGAAATGTATAAAATCACTTCTGAATTTTAGAGTGATTTTAATTTATTTTTATTTAGTTATTTCTCAAAATTTTGTAAAATCAGCTATTTTCACATTATAGACAATTCATGTTATTTTACTTGTTTTGTCTATTGATAAAACAAGCAACATTTACTTGTTTTGTCTATTGATAAAACAAGCAAAGGATTCTTTAAAGGAATGGCAAAAACCACAACCATATATTATTTATTTTTCAAAGCTGAAAGACATTTTCTGATGGAAAATATACTAATAATTTCATGGCTTCCTCATTCTATTTGTAGCATATCTCATTACTATATAAATCACACACAAATTTCCAAAATGTGAAATTGGTTCTTTATTCCTTCTTAAAATGTTACCTATTCATCTGATTTCTAATCCTTAATACTTTTATAGATGATATTCAGTTAGCCAATAAAATATAAATTAATTTTAGTATTCTTTGAAAGGAAATATCATCATGAAAAAATAGAAAATACAGGAAAACATACTATTATATCTTTGGAAGTACACGTATTTATAATAGATCTTTAGTCTGAAAATTTGTCATATAAAGTATGCATTTCATTAATAATGTGATACCAATAAGGTTCAAATCTTTTTTGTTGTTGGGGGATGAGGGTTCACAGTGTTGCAGAAATGGAAAATGGCACATCTCAACCATTCTCTTCTTTATTCTAACAGAATTCTAGGCAATGTATTTAGCTGAAAAACTGCATTTCCCAGACCTTTTGCATATGGCACGGCCAATCTGACATAAGACCTGTTCAAATGAGCATCTGGGAAAGCTATCATTGCCCTTCCATCTGATGATGGCTAGAGCTCCAGCAATGATCTTGGGACTATGGGAGAAAAGGCAAGAAAATTTCAGCTCCCTAGTATTGGACCCAATTGGGATTAATCTTTCAGCTTTAAAAATATATATTTCTTTTTATAATTAAAATGATCTCTGTATTGAGGGTCATTTAAATATAGGCTTGACACTAATAAACTATGTTTATTCCTTTAGCTAATATCCTCTGAGCCTTAAATATGTGGCCAGCTAACTCTGAGCCTTGAACTGTAAAACATCTGTCTGAACAATTATCCATTTAATTAGTGCAATGACTTCAACTGGCTGCACAATAGAATCACATGAAAAAATGTAGACTTACTAAGTCTAAGGTAATGGTTTCAAACTTTAGCTTGTATCAGAATCCCTTGTTAAAACACAGATTTTTAAATCATATGCTTGTTAAAACATGGATTGTTGAGCTCGTCTCCCAAAATTAAGAGATTCAAGCAGGGCTGGGGTGACATGTTTCCAGGTGATGCCAATGCTGTTGGTCCAAGGACCACACTTTGAGAAACACTAGTCGAGGATACAACCTGGACACCTGTGTATTAAAATAGTTTAACATGATTATGATGGTTCAAAGCAGGATCAGAAACCCATAATTGAGAACTGGTAAGATTACAACTGTTCTCTCTCACCCGCTTTTATTTCACAGCTTCAGTTTTCCAGAATAAAAGTGAGAGCTTTTTTATCTTCTCTGTGTATGCACTTTTCTATTGCTTTCCTTTCGGTTTCTTAGGGTAAATGGGGTTGACTAGCTTTAGGTCAAATTTTGAAATAAACAAACAGTCATTTTTCCCTTCGGGTTTTCTTTCTGCACCCTTCATGCTCCTAACAACTACTCTTTCCTAGCGCTACGTATTTATTAGTCTCTTCCTTCCACAACCTCGACTCTGTGGCCCAAGTTTGCACCCCCTGTGAGTAGTTCTCCTCTATTCTCCCAGCCTTAACTGCAACGCTCATTACCTGAGTTGCAATCTTTGTTAGGTGTTAGCTATTTGAGGACATTTCTTCCAGTTGTTCACCAAAAAATATGAGCTGTTAATCTCTCTATCAGTGGCTTTGGTGTGGGGAAAATGTTTCCAAGGAAGAGGCTCTCATTGTACTTTGCTGAAGAAGAGGGTTGTCTAATAACCTGGATTCTCCTTTTTTCACAGGAATTCAGGAGTCTTCAGAGACTTTTTTTTTTTAACATCTTTATTGGAGTATAATTGCTTTACAATGGTGTGTTAGTTTCTGCTTTATAACAAAGTGAATCAGTTATACATATACATATGTTCCCATATCTCTTCCCTCTTGCGTCTCCCTCCCTCCCACCCTCCCTATCCCACCCCTCTAGGTGGTCACAAAGCACCGAGCTGATCTCCCTGTGCTATGCGGCTGCTTCCCACTAGCTATCTATTTTACATTTGGTAGTGTATATATGTCCATGCCACTCTCTCACCCTGTCACATCTTACCCTTCCCCCTCCCCATATCCTCAAGTCCATTCTCTAGTAGGTCTGTGTCTTTATTCCCGTCTTGCCACTAGGTTCTTCATGACCTTTTTTT
Source organism: Balaenoptera musculus (assembly GCF_009873245.2). NCBI lineage: Eukaryota > Metazoa > Chordata > Mammalia > Artiodactyla > Balaenopteridae > Balaenoptera > Balaenoptera musculus. Next base: position 41,167,315 of record NC_045797.1, read on the forward strand.
TTCTTTTTCTCTTAGATTCCATATCAGAGACTTTTTTTGAATAATCCATTCACTTCCTATCCTTCTTTAGATGATGACCTCATCAGTTTTCTCCTGATTCTAGCCCATCCCTGTAACCCATGAACACTTTTAGCAGATTTAGCCCTTCAATACTCCTTTTTTGACCTGACGTTGGGTTGTGGGTGTCATTGCTCCTCAACTTTACTGCCTGGATTGAAGCGGAAATTATTATTCTGGACTGCCCATGGATCTAGACTCTTTATTGGGCAAACCTACCTAACATGGGAATTTGCTTCCAGAGAGTTCGGATAGGGTTGTAGGAGCTAGGATATCCCTGCCATATATCACCTACCAAACTCTGGTCACATAACGAAGTCTTTATGGTTTATTTATCATGAACATGGTCTTCTCAAAGCTTTACACTTAAAAGTAATGCCAAAATTATTCACTACATCACCATTTATGAACTGCTTCTGCATGTTTGGATAGAAAAATAGGCAAGAGCAAACTGCTCTTTAAAGTTTATCAGTACTTTTTCTAATCCAAAGGCCTCCCCATAATTCTTAACTTTTTCGGCCTTTGTGTAGCATTCCAGACTGCTGACCGTGCCTTAGTCTTTTTTTTTTTTTTCTTTTCTTTTTTTTTTTTTTTGAAAAATTTATTTATTAATGGCTGTGTTGGGTCTTCGTTTCTGTGTGAGGGCTTCTCTAGTTGCGGCAAGTGGGGGCCACTCTTCATTGCGGTGCGCGGGCCTCTCACTGTCGCGGCCTCTCTTGTTGCGGAGCACAAGCTCCAGATGCGCAGGCTCAGTAGTTGTGGCTCACGGGCCCAGTTGCTCCGCGGCATGTGGGATCTTCCCGGACCAGGGCTCGAACCCGTGTCCCCTGCATTGGCAGGCGGGTTCTCAACCACTGCACCACCAGGGAAGCCCAGTCTTTTTTTTTTTAAATTAGTTAAGCTGAAGTTTATATTTTTTCCAGTTTACTTTTTATTTGAATAAAGTATAGTTGACACACAATATTATATTAGTTTCAGGTGTATAACATAGTGGCTCGACTTTATGAAATGATCATCACAATAAGTCTAGCAACCATCTCTTACCACACAAAGTTATTACAATATTGTTGACTATAATCCCTATGTTATACATTACATCCCCATAACTTATTTATTTCATGACTGGAATTTGTACCTCTTAATCCCCTTCACCTATTTCATCAATTTCCCCACACCCCTCCCCTCTGGCAACCACCAGTTTCTCCTCTGTATCTATAAGTTTCTTTCTGTTTTGTCATGTTTCTTTATTGTTGCTTTTTAGATTTCACACATAAATCATATGGTATTTGTCATTCTCTAACTTATTTCACTTAGAATAATACTCTCAAGGTCCTTCCATGTTGTTACAAATGGCAAGATTTCATTATTTTTTATGACTGAATAATATTCCATTGTGTATATATACCACATCTTCTTTATCCGTTCATCTATCAATGGACACTTAAGTTGCTTCCATGTCTTAACTATTATAAACAATAGTGAACATAGTGATGCGTGTCTTTTCAAATTGGTGTTTTGGGTTTGTGGTGTGTGTGGGGGGTGGGGAATACCTAGTAGTGGAACTGCTAAACTGTATGGTAGTTATATTTTTAATTTTAAAAATTCTGTTTTTAAATTTAAAACTTTTAAAATTTAAAATTCTGTATCTCCATTCTGTTTTCCATAGTGGCTATGCCAATTTACTTTCCCACTAAGAGTGCACCAGGGTACGCTTTTCTCCACATCCTCATCAACAATTGTTATTTGCTGTCCTTTTTATAATAGCCATTCTGACAGGTGTGAGGTGATACCTCATTGTAATTTTGATATGCATTTCCCTGATGATTAGTGATATTGAGGATTATTTCATGGTCTGTTGGCCATCTGTTTGTTTTCTTTGGGAAAATGTCAGTTCAGGTCCTCTGCCCGTTTTTTAATTGGGTTGTTTGCTTTTTTGATGTTGAGTTGTATGAGTTCTTTGTATATTTTGGATGTTAAGCCCTTATTGGTTGTATTGTTTGCAAATACCTTCTCCCATTCACTAGGTGGCCTAATAATTTTGTTGATAGTTTTCTTCACTGTGCAAAAGCTTTTTAGTTTGATGTAGTCCCATTTGTTTATTTTTGCTTTTGTTTCCCTTGCCTGAGGAGACATATCAAAAGAATGGGGCTAAGACCAGTGTCAAAGAGTTTGTATTTCCCTCTAGGAGTATTATAGCTTCAGGTCTCACATTTAAGTCTTTAATCCATTTTGAATTTATTTCTGTGCATGATGTGAGAGAGTAGTACAGTTTGATACTTTTCATGTAGCTGTCTAGTTTTCCCAACATCATTTATTGAAGAGGCTGTCTTTTCCCTACTGCATTTTCTTGCCTCCTTTGTCATGGATTAATTGACCATATGTGTGTGAGTTTATTTCAGGCTGTCTATTCTGTTCCATTGATCTGTGTGTCTGTTTTGTGCCAGCACTATACTGTTTTGATTACTGTAGCTCTGTAGTATAGTTTGAAATCAGGGAGCATTATACCTCCAGATTTGTTCTTCTTTCTCAAGATTGTTTTGGCTATTCAGGGTCTTTTATATTTCCATACAAATTTTAAAATTATTTGCTCTAGTTCTGTGAAAAATGCCATTGGTATATTTGATAGGGATTGCATTGAATCTATAGATTGCAACAATCCCACAGGTCTCTTAAACTGTACTCATTTTTTAAAATTCTTTTTTTCTTTTTTCTGTTCAGCTGGGGTGATTTCCACCCCTCTATCTTCTAGTTCACTGACAAATCAATTCCTTTGTATCATCTAATCTACTGTTGAGTCCTTCTAGTGTATTTTAAAATTTCAGCTGGTGTATTCTTCAGCTCTGTTTAGTTCCTCTTTATATTTTCTAACTTTTTGTTTAATCTTCTCACTGTGTTCATCCATTCTTCTCCCCAGTTCATTGAGCATCTTTATAATCATTCCCTTGAACTTATTGGGTAGGTTGCTTATCTTCACTTCACTTAGTTCTTCTTCTGAGGTTTTGTCTTGTTTCTTTGTTTAAAACATATTCCTATCTCTCCTCATTTTACCCAATTTTCTGTGTTTATTTCTCCTGCTCTTGGAGAAATGGACTTATGTCAGAGATGTTTTATGGGGCCCAAAAGCTCACGCCCCTCTGTTTACCAGAGCTATATGGTCCAGGGGTGGACCCCTCTGTGGTGGTGGGGATGACTACCATGGGCACAATGGTAAGCAGGGCTGGCCTTAGGCCTGCTTGGCTGCCAGTGCCTGCCTTGTGTGGTAGCTGCTGGCCCACTGGTGGTCAGGGCTGGGTCTCTACACTGCTGACTGCTTGGCCCAGGGGGTGTGAGGACTGGTGCTGGCCCACTGGTGGATGCATAAGGTCCTGCACTAACAGGCTAGAGGGAGGACTCCAAGATGGTGCTTGCCAACACCAGCATCCTTGTGGTAGAACATGTTCCCCAAAATGGCTGCCACCAGCATCATTGTCCCCAGAGCAAGTCCCAGTTGCCTCTTGCCTCTCTGAGAGGCTCTCCAAGGTTAGCAAGTGGGTCTGACCAGGATTCTTTCAAATTACTATCTCTGTGTGGGAACTTAGAGCATGTGAGATTTTGTGTGCACCCTTTAAGAGCAGAGTCTCTGTTTCCTACACACCTCTGGCACTTTAATATGCATGCCCTGCTGGCTTTCAATGCCAGACGTTCTGGGGTTTCATCTTCCCAGTGCAGGACCCCTGGGCTGGGAGCTCAATGTGGGGCTTGGACCCCTTGTTCCTTGCAGAGAACCTCTGCAATTGTGATTATCTTCCCATTTGTCATTGATATCTACCCAGGAGTGTGTGTACTGACACATGGATATATCCCTCCTACTTGTCTCATTGTGGTTCCTTCTTTACATCTTTAGTTGTGGAAAATCTTTTCTGCCAGTCTTCACGTTGTTGTCATAAATAATTGCTCTGTAAATAGTTGTAACTTTTGTGTGCACATGGGAGGATATGAGCTCAGGGTCTTTCTACTCCACCATCTTTGCCATCAACCTAGAGGACTCTTAAATGGCTGTTCCTACTCCATTCTTCCTTAATGCTGGCATTTCCCAACATTCTTCCCATAGTTTTTCAGTACTCTCAAGCAACCTCTCCCTTATGATTCTCATTAATGTTAATGCCTGGCATCCTATTTTCTTCCATACTGATGGGAACTGGGAGAAGAAACACCTGGGACAAAGCTGAAAATTTAGGCAATAAAATAGTGAGAGATGCTAATTGGAATGGTATAAGTATTTAAAATCTTAAGGCTAATAATCTCCTTTAAAATTTTTTTTAACATAACAGATAAGGTGAAAGTCTCCTCAGGCCATTACCCCCATTCCTTGTCTCCTATCTTCCGCCCCAAAATTAACTACTGCTAGTAATATACTGTGAGTTTATTTCTTTATTTAAACATAAATGGTATATTAGTAAACATACCATTCTGGAACTTGTGTTTTTCATTCATGAAAATGTTTTGAGATTTTTCCATGTTAGAACGTATAGTTCTCCCTTAAGAAATAGCATTTAAATACTACTAATTTTTGCAGCAGAATATATAATATAAGTCATGCCTAGGATGCCTTGAAGAGCTTGAACTTTTGTGAGGGTCTGTGTGAAGTCTGTCAGAGTAATTCCAAAATTAAAACAATGCTGATGGTGGTACTAGTTCGTTGGCTTTCTGAGTTTTAAACATATTGAGTATTCTCTGTGAATTTGAGAGTGGCTGTCTTAGACTGGGCTACATGTAAACAGTGGTCCCAGCATACCACATATGAGTTGATGATAGTGAGATCCATCACTCAGTCTTGAACACCTGAGGAGAATGATTGACTCATTGAATTAAGAAGACCTTATATGATATCTCTCCTTGCTCTTTGATGGTTGGTCTCCTTATTACAGACTTTATCAATGTGGAATGCTCAATTACAAATTCAACTACCATGAATCAGTAGTTGAATTTGAATATCTTTTCCTTAGGGACCAAGATGATATCTAGCAACAAATTTTGTGAAAATTTCTAAATCTTTAAGTTCGTTATGAGGATTCAGAGGCAAGAAACCAACTGTTTGGCTGTTAACTACACAGTCCAGTGTATCGATGGTAGGGGGAGTGAGTGTAATGAAGATGGCTTGTCTGGACAGGGGTGCATGTCTATTCATGGAAGACTCAACTGATATTTAGGAAGTCTCCAGAAGCTTATAAGTCCAGAAAGTCCTTTTTGAATATGTGATATCAGGAAGCCAAAGACATTTAGGCTGTTAACCAAAAGCTCAGTGTAGTAAATTAGGACAGTAAGTTTTCTGGACTTCATTTCCCTAATGTATGTAATGAGGATGCTGGAATATAAAATCGCCAAGGTTGCTTTCATGGAAAAACTTTAGCTCCTGAGGAACCTATTGGGCAAAATGTTCTTAGCCTCTTTCCTCACAATATGTGAATTAGGTAGAAAATGCTATGATTATATTCAGAAGAAATATATTATTTTGGTAAATCTATTATCAAACTATCAAAATCAAATTCTTGAAACCCCACTGTTAGCATGAGTCATTAACAACTTTAGATTAACTTCTCCTGAGTTTCATGATGGGAAGTCCATCTCTGCCATGATTTAATGGAAAGATTACTGAATCTAAAATTTAGAAGACTTGAGTTTAATCTTCATTGTACAAGTCACTAAGTCACTATCTTGAGCAACTTATTTAATATCCCTGAATCTCAATTTAATTGCATACAAAATAGACATTATAAAAAATACATACCTAAAGAACACTGCCATCAAGACTAAATAAAATAAAATGTGGAAGCGCTTTACACATGCTGTTGTATTATAATTTAAATAAATCCCATAAAGTCTATAATCGTGCTATACAGTCTGATTATTATATTGTAAATGGAAACCAATTCAAATACCTTGTGAAAAGTTCCTTCATTCCTCTGAACTCTTGTAATACCTATTTGTAATTTGCCTATAGGACTAGTGGATATTTATTTTAGTAAATAGTTAATGAATACCTACACTGTACCAAGAAATATACCAAGTGATTAGGGAGAGCAATAATTTTCAGCAGATAAGAAAGTTTTCCCAAAAAAGGTAGCCATTGAGAAGCTCTTTGAAGGAAGGGTAGAGGTTCCGTGGGGAATATGGTGGTGGGAAGTTTGAAATACTGGAAACAGCAAATGTCTTAACTTGCAGAAAAGTATAAAGTCCTTGAGGCAGTGACTATATGTCCTAATAATCTTTGTGTTGGTCCTACTGTTGTACAACCTTGACTTTATGCCCATCACAAAACACGTAGCCTGTTATCCTTAGTAAATGAATTGCATAATTGAGTGGATGGTATGTCATGACTCTGAGGAGGTTCTCAAACTTTAGCCCGTGCATCATAACACCTGGAGGGCTGTTGTAACACAGATGGTTGGGCTTCACTCCCAGAATTTGGGATTCCCTTGGTCTGAGACAGAGGCGTGAAAATTCACCTTTCTTAAAGTTCCCAGGTGATGCTAATGGTTCCAGATCACATATTGAAAACCACTGCTTTATTGTAATTTATATTTAACCACTGAGGCAACATTCTTGTTTTTCCCTAAGCATCCAGAATACTCTTATAATTCTTGTCAAACTTAAAGAATCTTCAAGAAGTCTAACCCCATTCTGAGGGCAATAAAAATGGTAGGGTGTATATCTTACTCATTTTTGCACAGCCTGCAGCCCCTTATAATGATGTTTTGCAAATACTAGGGTTCAGAAATGTAATGCACTGAGTACTGACTGGAATCAAATAACTGTGCAGTAAATATTAAGTTCCTTATTTAACCATCCCTTAGTAAAAGGGAATGGATAATTACCATTCCTGAGTTAGAAATACGTTCAGGAAGTGTTGTTAAAGAAAAATTAACTTCGGTTCATCAAGACCATCAGCAATTCTCCCTCCTGTTTTGCCTTAGATATTTGTGAGTACAGTGCAGCAGAACTAAGTCTGGTGTTGACTTGAGTCTGGATTAATATACGTATCCAAAAGGGTTCTTGGGCCAATCAAGGCTAGTATGAGCTTGTTCGGTCAGACCTGTGAACCTAAAAACAAGCTTCCCTCCCGCCAAGCCGCATCTATTCTGGCTGACCCTGAGCTCAGGTGTCCCGAGTAGCCTCAGACCTTCATTTCTGCCCGCGGAAGCCTCGAAGTTTCTTCCCGCCAAAGGCGCGGGTTTCCGCCTCTCTGCGCAGTAGGCGCAGGCAGGACTGCGCATGTGCGGGGCCCGGCGGCCGCTGGCTCCCGGCGTCTCCACGGACCAAGAGCCATGGCGGAGACGGAAGCTAGTTTGCTGCGCCAGTTCCCGCTGCTTCTACCCCAGAACCGGGCGAAAACCGTGTATGAAGGATTCATTTCAGCTCAGGTACTCGCCCGGGTGTTGCTCTTTCGCTAGAAGAGCCTCCCTCTGGCGGCGCACCCCCGGCCCTGAAGTCTGTGACCGGAGGGTTTAGGAGCTCGGGTTTGTGGGGATTGAGAGGGGCGGCCAGTAAGGACTCCTGGGAGACTAGAAGTTTGAGAACCGTGGGCCGTTGCTGGAAACCCGTTCCCGGCCGCCGCCTCCATGCCTGGGCCGGGGTCACTGCCTGGGACAGGACGCTGGGAGCCCCGCGCGCGCGCCCGGGCTGGGAGAGGACGGGGAGGAGGGCCACGCCCCCTCGTCCCCGCCCCTCGCGGAGTTTTGCCTCGCTCCTAACTGTGTCTGTCCCACGTTTGAACTTTTGTTTTAATTGGTCAATTTTTTGCTTGTCTTTATTCTAACATGCCCCACCCGCACGAAGGTTGGAGGCCATTCAGACGGGAGCCTGCGCTCCCTCATTATATTCGTGTTTCCTGCAGAAAGAACATTTTGGAGGAAAACCTGGTTTTCGCTCTCTGCCAAGTCCTGGGTACCCGATCTCATCCAGTTGGCGATGTTTTGTAGGAAATCTTGACAACCGAATTAATTACCTTCGCTGATTCCAAGTGGCCTCTCGTGTGGAGTTTATTACCCATAGTAAACACGTGTAGGGCTTTGAAGTTTACAAAGCGCTTTCCAAGTACAATATCTCAATCCTCAGGCCTCAGAGGCAGCAATTTTTTTTAAAAAGTCATTATTCTCGTTTTATAGTTGAGTAAATCAAGGTATGGGAAAGTGGAGAGATTAAGTTACTTGTCCATGATCACAACGGACTCCGTTAAACTCAGGCTATCTGATTCCATTCCTGGGTTTTCCCCCTCTACACTGCATCAAGCTACCTTAGGTGAGAATTTTGAGTATAGACTTTGCTTCCTGGCCATTACATTCAACATTGTGCCCTCTCCCTGAACAGCGCACATACTTTTTGAGGATAGGGGCCATATTCTAGGAATTAACATGTGTTTTGAAGTTTCCTCAAGACACATAGTAATGTCTCAAAAATATTGAGTGAATTATTAAATTCACATGTTAAATGAAAATTTTACCTACCCCTAAGAATATTAAGTGTAGAACTAATCCTGATACACTGATTAAGGAAAGGTTAAAGACCGTACACTTGGACTTCTTCATTTGTTTTCAAATTCATTGTGACTCTCACAGAAAGTAGAGGTTAAACGTCATTGTTACTTCTGGAATAAAGTTAATCCACGTTTTCCTTCCCCAGTTGGAAGTACTGATCTTGAATTACCTAGTTAAAAACTTTCACAGCATTTAGAAAAATTGAAGAGATCTTACTAAGTTCCATTTTTATCAGAACCATGTTATATCTAATTTTAGGCATTTTAAGGAAAGTATTTTGTATTATATGTCTGTATCTGCTAAAGCCTCTTAGAAAATATGTGTAGCCATCAAAATTCAGATTAGATGAAATTATTTTATCCTGGCTATAGCTACAATTCTCATTTGTACCTGCTTTAAGCAGCTTGTTGAAATCCTAACCTAAAGATTTTATTTAACATTGTTTTGTTTTGGTGGAGCTGGTTTTGTCTAAAAATGTGTCGTATGTAATTTCAAATTTACAGAAAAATAGCAAGGATGTAGGAAGAATTTGAGTATACTCTTTAAGGGGGTTCACCATTTTACATTTGCCCCTTTTGATTTATTATTCTGAGTCTGTGTATGTGGGTGGATGTGTACACACATTATTTCCTTGAACAGTTTCAGATTAAGTTGCAGACATAGTGTTCCTTTATTCCTGAATACTTAAGTGTATATTTTGTGAGAACAAGGACATACCCATACATAACCACAATTGTCAAAATCAGGAAATTTAATCATCATATAATACCATTACCTAATCTGGAGTCCAAATTCAAATTTTGTTAATGTTGCAATTATACATTTTTTATACCCCTTCCCAGCGCCTAACCATCTGATGTAAAATCTCACATTACATTTAGTTGTCGTGTCTCTTTAATCTGTAATAGTTCCTTAGTCTTTGTTTGTTTTTCATGAACTTGACATTTTTTGAGTACATGTTGGTCATTAGGTAGAATGTCCCTCAATTTAGATTTGTCTGATGTTTCTTCATCATTAAATTCAGGTTATGCAATTTTGACAGATATGCCACAGAAAGAATATTGTGTCCTTTTTAGGATGCGGGATGTCAGCAGGTCTCATTATTGATGATGTTATCTCTGATCACCTGTTTAAGGTGGCATCTGCCAGATTTTCCTATTGTAATTATTAAGTACTTATAGGAAGCTACTGTGAGGCATCAAACTCCCTCCTCCCCCACCCTGTTATAGCAGCCATTGACTCTTGTTTGAGTCAGTTAATTGATGTTTGCCAATGATGATTTTCTAACTGTGTCATTTCTTCTATATTTATTAATTGGCATTCTGTGATAAAGAGTGGCTTTCCCTTTACCATTTATTTATATCAGGCTCATGGATTTTAAAAATAATTTATCTAATGGATTATAATCCTTACTTCCCTATTTGATGTTTAAATTGTCCCAGATTTGGCCAGTGAGAGCACATTTTTATTGATATGTTTTTAATGATTTGCATTTTCCTATCATCACTGTTTTAAAAGTATCCTGTAGATACTGACATGTAGTGTTTTATCATCATTTTTTAGAGCTTAATTTTAATTTGTAGTTCCCCCGCACCTGGGAGTTATTTAATAGAAGATTAAAATTTTTGCTCATGGAAGGTCTTCTTTCATTCTAATTTTGTTATTTCTAGTTTTATTGCATCATGATTAGACCGTGATGTTTGTAAAACTTCAACTCTTTGTAACTTAATTGATCCTTTAAGTTTAAATTTTATTTGTTAGTGATCTGTGTGATTAAAAGTGTTTTCTCTATTATCAGGTTCTTTCTTTTCTCTTGAGTGAGCTTTGGTAGTTTGTTTCCTTCAAGGACTTTTCATTTCATCTAAGTTTTTGAATTTATTGGTTTAAAAGTTGTTTTTAATATTCTCTTATTATCCTTTTAATGGCTTTAGGATCTGTAGTGATGCTCCCTATATTGGTTACCTTTTGTTGTATTCCACACCTTAGTGGCTTAAAACAACAAACATTCATTATCTCACCTTTTTTATGGATCAGGAATTTGGATGTGACTTAGCTGGATGATCCTGGATAAGTGTTTCTCCTGAACTTGCAGTGAAGATGTTGGCCAGGATGTCTATTATCTAAAGACTTGACTAGAGCTGGAAAATTTGCTGCCAAGATTGCTCATTCACATAGCTATTGACTGCAGGCCTCAGTTTTTTACTTCTGTTGATAGAGGCCTCAGTTCCTCACCACATGGACCTCCATAGTGTTGTTTGACTGTCATTACAGCATGGCAGCTAGCTTTCCCTGAGTAAGTGGTAAAACAGAAATCAAGCAGAAAGCTGCACAGTGCTTTTTCCTCCCCCAGCCTCTAAAGTTACACATTTACTTCTGTTTTATGCCATTTATTAGAAGCAAGTCTCAAATCCAGTCCATATTCAAAAGGAGATGAGGCACCAACACTTAAAGGTAGAAGTATCAAAGAAATTATGAATATATTTTATAGATGTCTCCTATGCCCATTCCTGATATTGGTATTTTGTGTCTTTTTTTTTTTCCTGATGCATCTGGATAGAGACCTATAAGTTTATTGATCTCTTCAGATAACCTACTTTGATTTCATTGATTTTTCTCTATTAGTTTTCTGTTTCTGTTTCATTGATTCCTGATCTTAAATTTCCTAATTTGTTTGGGTGGAAGATTAGGTCATTGATAATGAGACCTTTTTCTTTTATAACGCAGATGTTCAGTGCTATATATTTTCTTTCAAACATTGCTTTAGCTGTATCACACAAATTTTGGTATGTTTTCTTTTTTTTTTTTTTACAGTTCAAAATACTTATTAATTTCTTCTTTGACCCATAGGTTACTTAGAAGAACAATATATCTCTAAATATTTGAGGATTTTCCAGATATCTTTTTTTTTTTTTTTTTTAAGAAATTCACGTTCTTTTATTTATTTATTTATTTATTTATTTATGACTGTGTTGGGTCTTTGTTTCTGTGCGAGGGCTCTCTCTAGTTGCGGCAAGCGGGGACCACTCTTCATCGCGGTGCGCGGGCCTCTCACCATCGCGGCCTCTCTTGTTGCGGAGCACAGGCTCCAGACGCGCAGGCTCAGCAATTGTGGCTCACGGGCCCAGTTGCTCCGTGGCATGTGGGATCCTCCCAGACCAGGGCTCGAACCCGTGTCCCCTGCATTAGCAGGCAGACTCTCAACCACTGCGCCACCAGGGAAGCCCTCCAGATATCTTTTTGATATTGATTTATAATTTAGTCCCAGTATAATTCATATGATTTGAATTCTTTTAAATTTATTGGAACTTATTTTATGGCCTAGAGTATGGTCTATTTTGGTAAATGTTCTGTGCATACTTGAAAAGAATGTATATTATGCTGTTCTTGGGTAGAGTGTTCTATAAATGTCAGGTCAAATTGGTTCATAACGCTATTCAAGTTTTCGATATACTTACTGATTTTCTGTCTATTTGTTCACTTAATGAAAGGGGGTGTTGAAATTTCCACCTACATTAGTCCCCCTTTATCTGCAGGGGATATATTATTCCAAGGCCCCCAGTAGATGCCTGAAACTGTGGATAGTACCAAATCCTATATGTACTATGTTTTTTCCTGTATATTCATACCTCCGATAAAGTTCAATTTATAAATTAGGCACAGTAAAAGAATATCTAAATTGCCAGTGTCACTACTCTTGCGTTTTGGGGTCTTTATTAACTAAAAGAAGGGTTACTTGAACACAAGCACTCAGATGGTAGGACAGTGGATCTTATAACCGAGACAGCTATTAAATGACTAACAGGCCGATACCCTGGACAGAGTGATTCACATCCTGGGTGCGATGGAGTGTAGCAGCGTGAGATTCCATCACACTACTCAGAATGGTGCACAATTTACAACTTAAAAATTGTTTGTTTCTGGAGTTTTTCATCTGATATTTTCAGTTGACCACAAGTGACTGAAACTGCAGAAAGCGAAACTGTGGATAAGGGGGGGCTACTTTATAATTTTTTTTTTCAATTTCTACTTTCATTTCTATCAGTTTTTCCTTCATATATTTTGAAGTTCTTTAGGTACATAAACTTTTAGGATTGTAAGCACTCTTGCTGAACTGACTCCTTTATGATTCTGAAATGATCCTTTTTATCCTTGGTAATAATCTTTGGAATCTTGGAATTTATATTTTTTGATACTAATATAGTGACTCCAGCTTTTTTTTTTGATTAGTGTGGCATGGTTTATCTTTTTCCATTCTTTATTTTATGCTTATTTGTGTCTTCATATTTAAAGTGGATTTCTTCTGGGCCTTGCTTTTTTATCCAATCTGATAATCATTGCTTTTTACTTGGGGGTTGTTTAATTAACCCTTTACATTTAATGTGACTGTTGATATGGTTGGGCTTAAATCTAGTATCTAGCTGTTTGTTTTGTATGTGTTCTATGTGTTCTTTTATTTATTTTTTATATTTTCCCTATTTTCTGCATTTTACATTAATTGAGTTTTATAATTTTGTTTTATCTCCTCTGTCAGCTTATTACCTGTTTTTTTTTTTTTTTTTCCTTAAGTAGTTGCTATATTTTGTCTCTCTTTTCTGGTGTTTGCTCTAGGGTTTACAATATGCATCTTTAATTTACCATCATCTACTTTCAAGTATACCTCTTCCCTTATAGTGTAAGAATCTTACAGTGGTTTACTTGTATTTCGAATCTCCTGGTTTTGTGCTGTTGTTGCCATGTATTTTATTTCTGTTTATCTTATAACCTTCCCAATACAGTATTAATTCTCTTTTAAGCAGCTGATTAGCTTTTTTTTTTTTTAATTAATAGACTTTTATTTTTTAAGAACAGTGTAGAGTTACAGAAAAATTAAACAGATGGTAAGGAGAGTTCCCATGTACCATCTCCTTCCCCACACAAACACAGTTTGTCCTATTATTAACATATTAGTATGGCACATTGTTACAATGAATGAACCAGTATTGGTACATTATTATTAACTCAGGTCTGTACTTTCTTCATATTTCCTTTGCTTTTACCTAATAACTTTTTTCTGTTCTGTGTTCCCATCCAAGATGCCACGTTATTATGTCTCTTTAGGCTTCTCTTAGCTGTCATGGTTTCTTAGACTTTCCTTGTTTTTGATGACTCTGACTTCTTTATGATTATGAAATGACCCTCTTAATTGAGGAATACTAGTCAAGTATATTGTAGGATACTACTCTACTAGGATTTGTCTGATGTTTTTCTCATGAATAGGCTGGGGTTATGTGTTTTTGAGAGGAACATCGCAGAGTTTAAGTACCACTTCATCACATCATATTAAGGGTACACATTGTCAATATGATTTATGACTGTTGATGTTGACCTTGATCACTTGGCTGAAGTTGTGTTTGTCAGGTTTCTCTACTGGGAAGTTACTCTTTTTTCCCCCCTTTCCATACTGTACTCTTTGGAAGGAAGTCACTCTGAGCAGCCCTCACTAAGGAGTGGGGAATTATGCTCCCCCTCTTTCAGTTGGAGTATCTATGTACAGTTGACCCTTGAACAATGCAAGGGTTGGGGTGCCAACCCTCATGTGCTCGAAAATCGACATATAACTTTACAGTCTGCTCTCTGTATCCATGGTTCTGCATCTGTGGATTCAGCCAACTGCAGATCGTATAGTACTGCAGTATGTATTTATTGTAAAAAAAAAAAAAAAAAAAAAAAAAAAAAATCCATGTGTAAGTGGAACTGCACAGTTCAAACCCATGTTGTTCAAGGGTCAACTTCATTTATCTGGAATTCTTCTGTATGGGAGATTAATTTCTCCATTAATTCAATCATATCAGTATGGACGTATTGATATTTTACATTTTGAGTTATATTCCAATACTACTTTATTTGTTGCTCAAGTTATTCCAGCTTTGGCACAGTCAGTTATCCTTTAAAGAGATTTTAAAAAATAAGAAAAAAGGTCTTTTATATTTACCTGTGTATTTACTGTTTCTGATACTCTTGTATATCCAGATTTTTCACCTTGTTTCATTTACTTTCTTCCTGAAGTTCTTCCTTTAACATTTATTGTAGTGCATGTCTGCTAGTGATGAATTCTTTCAGTTGTTTTCTGTCTCAAAAAATTATTGATTTGGCCTTTTGAAAGATACTTTCACTGGGTGTAAAGTTCTGGGTTGACTGTTTTTATTTTAGTGCTTTAGCAATGTTGCTTCGCTGTCTTGCATTATTGTGTATGAGAAATCTCTACTCCTTTTTATCTTTGTTTCAGGAGTTGTGGCACATGGGCTCAGTAATTGTGGCTCACGGGCTCTAGAGCGCAGGCTCAGTAGTTGTGGCGCACGGGCTTAGTTGCTCCGTGGCATGTGGCATCTTCCCAGACCAGGGATTGAACCCGTGTCCCCTGCATTGGCAGGTGGATTCTTAACCACTGTGCCACCAGGGAAGTCCCAGTAGCTTAGTATTGATGGAGACATTATCTTTGTGTCTGTGAACCATCGCAATAGTTTATTAAATTCCTCATTCAAGAATACCCTCTTTTGTCTGCAAAGTGCAGTTTACTTTATGGATGAGTTTTTTTGGTAGTGTCGAAGGAGGAGTTGAGTGTTTTTATTTTGTTACAGAAGATCCTAAGTGTACCATAGTTGGTACTTTTTCCTCCTAACACCCAGTTTCCAAAGGATATCTCTTTTACCATTTTCTTCTCCTACATTTCTTATCCAAGATGAGATCCTTGACTTTTGTGTTGATAAGTCCCCTCCCTGTAGTCAGTGCTCTGATTTACCAGAAGTCTTTATTATTATTTTTTGCACATAGTCCAGTCCCCTCTTCTGTCTTCCATGCATTTTTTTTTTTCCTGAAACCCCTAGCTCTCTAAAAGGACTTGATGTGGGAGCCCCAGGGTGGAAGGCACTGGAAAGTGGTTTAAATTTTTCTTCTTAGAGGTAATTTTGAAGTTTATGGTATTCTCTTTCTTCTGATTCTGCCGAAGACATGGGATTTTTGTGGTTCTAATTGTCCTTAATTTTGATGTGTATAGTTTTTTGGAATGATAGGTAGATTCAGATTTAGGCAACTGTCAGTACTTTTGTTCCCTGTAAGTCTGGAAAATCTGCTTCATGAGAGCAATTAACATTTTTTCTATGGTTTAACTAAAAAAAGATAATTTTGGACACTTTCTTGAATCAGAAAAGTATTATGGCATGTGACATGGCATTTGCCCTTTTAAAATGGTTGGATTTTGCAAATAAGGGACTTTGGAATTTTATTCTTTCACATAACAGATCAGTAGAGTAGTTTTACTATTTTTCATGTAAATTTTGAATTCCAGATTGTTCTTACACCTATGTGTGGGATGTCTGTAAAGTTAGGTTAAAGTTACTACATAATACCTTCTAGCGCTTTAATGAAATAGTGAATTATTGTTACTTGACCTTTTGAAAAGGTCAGTAGTACATTTTGTTTCATTTTTTTAAAGGACATTTGAATGTAATGAAAGTCAGAACTGCAATATTACCATGAAAGTAAAGGTTATGGGGTACATTTAATTGTGTTCCTCTGTTTTTGAAACTGCTTTGAGGGAGACTCTGCTAAAATTCTCGTGGTAATTGTTTTTCAAGAATTTTATTACTCTTTTTCATTTTATACTGTTGGAGTAAAAGATTATATTTCTGTTTGTCTTTTTCTGCTTACCTTTGCTCAGATTTCATGTGTATTATCCTATTTAAGTTACAAAGTTTAAGCTGCTTATCCATTCACTTTCTCAAGAAAGTAAAACTGAATATATTTCTCAGAGAACTGTCCTTCTTTCCTTGGAAAGATTCTTGAGTAAAATTTGGTCTTTTCAAATGTATAGTTAATGAATATTTAAATTAAAATAACTTAATATTTTAGGGGTTTTATTTATTAAAGTTCTGCGAGTGTGGGAGAATTAAACATACTCTGATTTATGAAAATATTTCTGTCTATGTATTTAGATTATTTAAATATATTTTCACTTTATTAAACTCTGGAAAATTACAAATATGAAGCCTATAATTATTATATATTACTTTACATTATGATTTTTTCTTCTGTATTCAGAGCAATTTGAAGGAATTTCCTTTTTCTTTATTTCCTAAGAAATAACATTTAAATTTCTTCTTTATGTCTACATTAACAATTTCTTAGTATTTCTTATTTATGTGAGTAACTTTTTCTTTAAAAACAAAATCCTATCTTAGTGTTTTGATTACCCAACAATCACAAAGTTTCTGACAGGCATTTTTGAGTTATTTTCCCTCAAATGCACTATTCTGTTGCTTATATTTTAGCAAGTATTTGGATCAAGTTGATACCTTTTAGAAAATAAAGGAAAATGTTGCCTTTTTTATGTGATTCTGTTTGACTTCTCTTTAAGTGAAAGATGAAATGAACCTTCTTTTTTGAGTGAACCTTCTTAATGTTTTCCACAGGGAAGAGATTTCCATCTTAGAATATTGCTGCCCAAAGATTTACAACTGAGGAATGCAAGGTGATGTGATGTTTTGTTATATACTGTACATGCATCTTGGTGGGATGAGCAGTCGTTAATCTGCTATAAGCTGATTCTAGTCATTAGAGTTCTGCCTAAAATGCTTATCAATCAGTTAACCAGAAGCATTTCTGATTTTTCTGAATCGTTGTGCTTTGTAAATGATTTTCCCTGGTGTTGAAGTGTTTTTCAATGGTAACACATTCTCTAATTTATTTATTTTTTAGTTAAAGCAGTAAACAACAAGTGAGAATATTTGGAGAATACAAAAGAATTAGAAAATTTGTTTCCAACTTTTGACTGATGTTAATTATGTGTATGTTCAGTCGTGGGAAGACCCACATTATCAGTTGGGTCCTGATAGAAATTAGGTGTCAACATGGGCTGTTGGTATGGACAGCCCTTCAAGGAATGTCAAGAGACAAGATTAGAAATTTAGGATTTAGGTAGCGCCTAAAATCTTTTTTCTGCTCCAGAATATCTGAGGGTAGGAAGGGAGGAAGAATCCAGAGACAGTTACAGTGGAACTGACAGGATTTTGTGACTGGTTAGAAGTGGCAGGTCAGACAGAAAGAGGAGTGGAGGATTCTTTTCAAGTTCCTAACTCAGATCACTAAGCTAGAGAAGAGATCACGGATGGAAGAAGTAGAAGAGGAATTGTTTTAAGACATATCAGATGTTAAATATCAAGAGGAGATTTTTAGTAGGTAGTAGTGGTTTGGTGTGGAAATTGAGCATGAAACTTGGAATGGAGACGTATGTAGAAGTCACAGTAGGCGTGGGATTTGGGGCCATGAGTATGGATAGACTTTCTAGTGCCTGCATGGATAGAGTGAGAAGAGAAAGCCAGTGACAGAAACTTGAGGGCATAACAGTGTTTAAAGGACTGGGAAATAAAGAGGACCTTGGAAGAAGACAAAGGATTGACCAGAGAAGCAACAGGAAAACCTAGACAGTTGTCTCTGAAGCCAAAGAAAGAGAGGCTTAGAAGGGGAATGGTTAACAGTGCTGACTGTTGCAAAGGGATCAGGTTAGATTGCATAGGTTTCATGTAGTGGTTGAAGCCAGCTTTTATTGGGGTTTTGAGAGTGGGTAAGTGGGTAGAAAGGAAATGTAAACAGTATAAACTACTTTGAAGAACAGGAGTGGCCAGAGAAGTGTGTGTAGTCAAGGAGGAGTTATAATTACGTGTTTTTTTTTTTTTTAAATAAGATTTGCTTGATCAAGTTAATATTACGGAGGAAAAAAAAACTAGCAGAAAATAAGTTAAGGATAACACAGTAAAGGGATAATTAGTGAATTGATGTGATTGAATTGGTGGGAAGGGGTGGAAAGCACATTTGAAGAAGGGGTTTCCCATGGGCTGTTGAATGAACTACTCTGCCTCTATGATAGGAGATAGCAGTGGAAATGAGGGTTAGCAGACCGAGAATGGAGGGTCATGATGGTTTGAAAAGATCATGGTTGGGAAAACTCTGAGGGGCTTTCTACTTCTAGGTAAGTAAAAGCAATTCCTAGAGGAGTTACTTACCTAGCAACATTGAGAGCGCAACTGAGGTGAGCCAGTAGATAGATGAACATTAACTTATCACTACTTACACGATTAAAAGTATGTCCTTAATCTGGAATTGAAAGAAGAATAGAGTGCTACATATGCTTTTGCAAATACAAGTTCTGTATATTATGATCAAAACTGTTTTATTTAATCTCTCTTGGAGAAGAATCCAATTCAAGAAAACTTTGCTTTGGACATGTTAAAATTTTAAAAAAAAAGTACTGTTTTGTTCGCATGTTGTTTGCTGATTGCAGTTATTTATATTTTGAATAAAATTAGTACCGACAGTTGGAAGACATGATTTTCAACAGTAGCCGTGATAAAAATTTTATTAACTTGTCAGCATTATCTTTATGTCATTCTTCTCTATGTATGTAGATATTTGAGTTAGCATACAAATAAGTTTTTTCCTTTTAATTCTGAACAATGAATAAACCATGTTGTTCCATTAAAATTTTAGATTACTATGTAGTTGGCAGCTGAAAGCAATACTTAATGGATATCATCACGTAGTGCAACAGGTAAGTCCTTTAAAAGGTTTGTTTTAAGCGGGGGTAAGAAGTTACTAAATATACTCTTTTAAAGACCTATTTTGCAGAGTGTTACAACTGGTTTAGTAGTTGCTGAATTTTGTAGGTTTCATCTCTATCTAGCAAATATTTTAAGGATCCATATTTTATATAAAATGTTTCCTGTCTCAGAATCCTCAGCACATCTCCAGCCAGCATTTATGTCGAAACTTTATTTCCATCCTTGAGACTTTAGGGTCTTCAAATGTATACACCCTATCCACCTGAATAGTGGTGGTACCAAAAAATCCCAGGACCCATTTAGGAGTTGAAGGGTATCTGTGGCAAAAATGCGATTGTAGTTCAAGATTAGCAACAGAAAAGGTGAAGTGGAAATCACTTAGGATCATGCATGCATATGTAATGAGAGTAGATGTAAAGGCGGCATAGGTGAGATATAGGCAGGATTTATTTAGTTATTCTTTATTTTTAAAAAAATTTTATAACTGGAAGTTTGTACTTTTGACATCCTTCACCCACTTCATCCACCTCTCCATCCCAATTCAGTTATTCTTAATGTTTAGGTTGCTCTACCTGAAAATTCCTTTAAAGATTTTTGTTTGTTTGTTTGTTTCTCTAATCAATTACTGAAGCAACTGAAAATAATGAAATGCCTCTTGTAGGAAAATAAATGTAAGTAGAACTGCCTTTCTTTTAATGCTTTATTCATTTGTGTATTTTTCCTGATTTCCTCTACTTTCTTAAAGCAGGTTATTATGTATGAAACTGACAATGACAGTTACTCTCACTTAAAGCAGTACTGAACCACAAAGAAATATAGGAAATAAACTATTTGATTTGTAGAATGTAAGCTGTCACTGCTGGCAGTATAATTACAGCAGATTTTTAAGGGGATGTTTAAATTATTTCTCTCTGTTTTCTCTTCACTGCCCCTTCCCCATCCACTGAGATTATATTGTATACTAAAGTTTAAGAAAGGAATCTAATGAGATATCTAAATAGCTTGAAGAAAAACTGTTAATGAAGACTAAGAATAATAATAAATTCTGTAACAGTTTTTCTCTACCAGTTCACCAAGAGGATTCCTAGAAAAAGTTCCAATTACTTATCTCCTCCCTGCCCTGAACCCTGCCCTTACTGTAGAACCCAGTATTAGTTTCAGTCTTTGTTTTATTCCAAAGTCCAGTTGAATGTTACTCTTCTTTCCTTGTATCATTTTTAACTTTAGTAAATATGGGTCGGGGGGGGGCGGTTAGCAATTTTTTTTCTGTGAAGGACTGGATAGTAAATTTTTCAGGTTTATGGACCCTTAAGATCTGGTGGGGGGTCAGCAATTTTTTTTCTGTGAAGGACTGGATAGTAAATTTTTCAGGTTTTGTGGACCCTTAAGATCTCCATCATAACTACTCTACTGTGCCCTTGTAGCACCGAAGCAGCCTCGACAAGAAGTAAATGAATAGGTGCGGCTGCATTTCATTACGACTCTGCTTACAAAAACAGCTATCGGGCTGGATTTAGCCTCTGAGCTGTAGTTTGCACACTTTGGTATAATTTATTATTCCTCTCTAGTAAACTACAGGGGAAATATTGTATAGAAGAAGGGAAAGTCAAAGACTTGTTCTACAAACGTGCCCACACAAAGCTGTGTTAAGATGTAAATCATATGTCTCATGTATTGTTGAAATATCTTCGATTATTATTTTTCTCATGTAAAGACAGAAATTTACATATCCACTTCAGAACTGTGTGGTGGTAGTGCAGTGCATCAGAAAAAGTAACAAAAATAACATTTTGATTTCAAGCAGAGAAATGATGTAGAGATTTATCTAAGAAAGCAATTTTAAATGAGAATTTTTTTTTGCTTTCTTTTATTCTATAATAATTTTCTTTTAAGAATCAAAGATTTCTAGGAAATGGAACCATGACACTTTAATATCCCTTATACTTCAGAAGTTATTTCCTTTTTGCCATTTTATTGTAACTGTTCTACCTTATTGAAAGATTGAGTCTTTTTGAATTAATACGGGTTAGTTGTGAAAGGACAAAATTAACAATTATAGGTAGTCTTTAAGGTGAAGGAAAAAAATTAAAATAGACAGTTTTATTGATTAGTTGTTAATTCATTGCTCTGACTAGATTCTTTTAATTGTATAGATTTCCTGATTTTTATATTTTATGCTCCTCTTGACACTCCATTCATACTTTTTTTTTTTTTTTTGGTAAATAGTGCTGTGGTTTGCTAGATTGCTAAACTTGACAGTAGTCAGTGCTGAAGAAATAGAGGAATGTGTGAGATTTTAAGTGACATTCTTACATAATTCAGTATATCTCACCAAAATAGATTTGAGGGCTTGAATTACTCTTTCAGAATGAAATTGGTAGGAATAGTAGGGTTGATGACCAATACTTTAATTCTTATACTTTTAAGACGTAGATATAGCTAATACTTTTTTTTCCATATTCACATGGACTTGGATTTTATTTCCATTTCAGCATGTGGAATATTCATTGTACACATGAAATTAATTGGAAATGTTGTTTTGATCTAGAGAATGCAGCACTCTCCTGATCTAATGAGCTTTATAGTGGAGTTGAAGATGGTTTTGGTAAGAATTTGTTTTCTAACAGTCACCATATTCTGTAAATCTTGAATGTTTTTGTAATTCCTTTAAAAACCAACATGATTAGAACTTAAAACTTCTCAACTCCCAATCATTAATGTCTTATTTTACTCTGTGCATAAATGTGGATGGTACTTTTCTGAAACTGCATGAGGAGTAGAACTATGTGTAAGAACCAATTTGATTGTATCCTAAACTGGGCACACTTGACACTAGTCTTGGACAGGTGGTGAAGAAATAAAATGTACTTCTGGTCTGTTAGAGAATGTAACATCTACAGAGAGATTAAAAAGTCACACATAAAGATATAGTACAATGTATAAATAATTTTGTATACAACTACAGATTTCTGAAAAATTTGTTAGGCTTCATTACATATATACAGTTACATATGATAACTGATTATTCAGTTAACTATACGTAAAATACTTGATTAACAGAAGAGGGAAGACAACAGGGAATACCCACAGGCCCATGACCTAACTTCAAAGTTTTGCCAATCATATTTCTTCCCCTACTCTTTTAGGAGAAAGGGACTGGAGCATTTTAAAAGAAACCCTGGACATTGTATCCATTTCTCCATAATATGTGAGATTATACGTCTAACACTTAAGTGTTTTTTTGTCTGTTTTAAAATATGCTGTTATAATCCCAGTAAAGTTAGTGCTAATTCTTTATAGTTGCTTTGTTTGTATCAGTAGGCAAACACGGTCCACACATTATATTTAGTTGATATGTCTCTTAAGTTTCTTAATTACTTCCTGTAGCAGCATCTCCTCTTCCCCTCACTGTTTTTTTTTTTCCTTCTTCTCATGCCATCTACTCATTGAAAAGCCAGATTATGTGTCCTATAAAATTTCCTACATTCTGGATTTGGTTTATTAGATATTCATGGTGTCTTTTAACATATTCTTCTACCTTTTTTGCAATCTGGCAGTTAGATCTAAGGGTCTCAACAGAATTGGGTTCATTTGCTCTGGTAAGAATACTTTGTGCTCTGTACTTCTTACCCTGCATCAGGAGGTACATGGTGTCTGATAGTTCCTCATTGAGAGGAGTTAAGATTGATCAACAGGTTTAGATCCATCTAATATAAAGTTTCCCATCAGCCTATCACCTACTGATTTTAGCTTCCAATGACAGTCATTGACTACATCCACTATTTCACTAGGGATTGCAAATGGTGATTTTTAAAAATCCATCATCTACATTTATTAGCTGAAAATCTTTTACAGAGAAGAATTTCCCTTCATCAGTTATTTGGTTAATTTGAGGCATAGCTTATACTGGAGAGATAGGATAAATGCTTGTTTCTTTTTCCTTTTTTTAAAAAGTCAATTTTTAGAATAATGAGTTGGTGCCTAGCAACTCAAAGAAACTAATGCTTTTTTTTTTTTAGTATTATTATGAACCTGTGGGTTTTTTAATATTTGATTAACTTTAGTCCATTGCAGTCATTATTCAGTGCTTAAACTGTACCATTTTTGGTCAGTGTAAGCCCCTTCATGTTGGTTCCTGAGTTCTTTTTTTTTTTTTTAATTTTTATTTATTTATTTATTTATTTATGGCTGTGTTGGGTCTTCGTTTCTGTGCGAGGGCCTTCTCCAGTTGCGGCAAGTGGGGGCCACTCTTCATCGCGGTGTGCGGGCCTCTCACCATCGCAGGCTCTCCTGTTGCGGAGCACAGGCTTCAGACGCGCAGGCTCAGTAATTGTGGCTCACGGGCCCAGCCGCTCCGCGGCATGTGGGATCTTCCCAGACCAGGGCTCGAACCCGTGTCCCCTGCACTGGCAGGCAGACTCTCAACCACTGCGCCACCAGGGAAGCCCCTGAGTTCTTTTAACACATCCCAAGCTTTGCTTTATGACACCAATTGCCCCAGTTTCATTAACTCATCCTATTTTTCCAAAGAGCTGTGGTTTTTTTGTAGGAAATGGTATTTGGATGCCACAGTCTCAAAACTGGAGTGTTCATTGGTATTAATTCTAGGCCTTTTCAGTGGACAAAGCCTGAAAAAAATGCTTTTTAGAAAGAAAACAATCATGAGTTCATTTCAAATTTTTCATTTCAAATTTGGCATAGGGATTTTACTTCTTTGACTTTATGCTTATATCTCTTTTAAATCTGAAAATTTTCATTTTGAATATTAACATAGTTATTTTATTATGTTTTTACTTGTATGTTTTACTTATGCTTTTCCCATATCTATATTTCTTTATATTTGTTTTACAAAATTACAGTACCAATATATAGCTACTAACAACTGAAAGCAGTTTGATATTTCTTTGTGGTTCTTTTTGAGGCCTTCTTATTGTTAGGAGCAGCTGCCACATATTTAGAGCTTATTTACTTGCTGGATTTGTCTTGAGCCCTTTTTTTAATCCTCATAACAACCCACTGAGGTGGAGCTTTGGTGAAACGTTTGGGATCAAAATAAAGAGTATAAAAAAAATCAGATTCTAAAGTTTAAATTTTGACTAATAAATTTGTAAGCCCTAATTAATAAGGATTATCAAAATTCATTATCAATTTTGTCAAAGGCCACAACATGATAACCTTAAAAAATGTAAGGTGAAGAAGTGAAGCGTATTTTGGTTTACATCTCCTTGACATTGAACAAAAGTTTGAAAAGTTTCTTTTGTCTTTTTATCATAATTTTGATAACCTATACAAATAGGACGAAGGCAGTGATCCCCAACCTTTTTGGCACCAGGGTCTGGTCTTGTGGAGGACAATTTTTCCACGAAGCTGGGGGGTGGGGGAGATGGGGGGCATGGTTCAGGCGGTAATGTGAGCCATTGGGGGCGGCAGATGAAGCTTTGCTCACTTCACTGGCCGCTCACCTCCTGCTGTGCATTACCTCCTGCTGTGTGGCCCTGTTCCTAACAGGCCTCAGACCAGTCCACGGCCTGGGGGTTGGGGATCCCTGGGCTAAGGGAACCAGAGTAAAAACTGTATATACTGTGGCTCGTTACTGCTGAAGCTAACTTTAAGCTCTATCGGTCATTTAATTTTGAAGAAATACTCAATAGTTTAAAATAATTGGGGATTGATCTCCAATTCACAATATTCTATTTAGTACATTTGTCATTGCATTTCTGAGTAAAATGAGATCCTCTACTTTAGCTTTCTAAAGAAATTGTGGACAGAGTTGGTGATACTATTGCACATTTATGGCACTGTACCTAAAAACGTAAGAATTAGTAGTTTATTGGGTTGTATTGTTAGTAATAGGGTTCATTTAATATAATCACTGGTGAAAGTATTGAGAATGTTGCCCAAATGAAATCAGTAGGTGTTGATCTTATTTCAGGAAATTTTGTTAAATCTCTCATGGAGTTTCCTAGTAATAACTAGGCGTATAGTAGGAGCTTGTACATATCTGATAGATGAACAGTTGTTTTAAAAGAACTCAACAGGGTAAATTATTTTATTCCTTTTTTATGGCTGAGTCACTGAGTGCCTAAGGCCTCAAAACTTGGAAATGTTTAAAATTAGGAATTAAAACCTGTTTGTAAAGCCTGTGTTCTTTCTACTATGTACCTTTGCTTCCTTGTCCACAAAGAACACTTTGCTTCTCTGCCTTTGCCCGTTTCTCTGCTACAGTTCTAGAATAGGAATAACTTGTCTGACCCTAGGTAGAAGGCAGAGTTTACAAATGTCATAAACCTAGGATTAAAGTACATTTTTATTATTATCCAAGTTTATTTTTAACCTTCAGTGTACGTGAATAGTAGTAATTAATATTTTTGAATTTAAAAAAGTTTCCAAATACTGTATAGCTGTTACATCTGTAAGTCCAGGAATGATATTGACATTATTATTAGTAGTACTAGTAACAGGCTAATCTTAATAGTACAAATTTATTTCTGTGGACTATCAGGCTATCTATATACAGCATTAGGTATCTAGTTTATAAAAAAGCAGTATACTTTTTGTCTTCTGGGAGCTTCCCTTCTAATTCACATTGACATTCTGGGCTTTACAAACCTGCTTTCACAGTTTGTTTGTTTTTATCCTATAGCAGATTTAGAACTGTATTAAAGTAGTTTCAGTAAACAGTCCTGATTTTGAAACGCTGTTTTGTAAAAATCTATTCTTTCTAGTGTTACCTCAATTTAATTGTCTCCTATCCTTGTTTAAAAAAAAAAAAGGATAAGGACTAATAAATATATACTTAAACGAATAAAAATTTATACTTATTATTAGGGTTACCAGAAGTACTTATAATTTTTATACTTCTTCCCATCTGGTTTTGTTATTTATTATATCTGGTTTTTAATTTCTTTATTGGATTTTATTAATTAATTTCTGGTTTTATTATTTCTTTCCTTTTTATAATACCTTTTGATAATCCAGACCATATGAACATCTGTATAGATACATTTATTTTTACTTTCCAAATAAGATATTTGTCTAGGTTAGCACCTTTGAAATAACTGGTAATTTTCAGCCTCAGCAACTCTAGTGATGTTTGTATTGCTTGTAAAAGTGTAAATTTTAGTTTTGTTTGGGGGAACATAAACCATCTTAAAGATATCATAGGTGGGCTTAGCAGGGAAAGGAGCTGTGATCTAGCCAGATAGATGGCAAAACACTTAGCTGGTCTGGGAGTAATACAGCATGTAAGTCAGTGAAAGAAATTAACAGGTATGTATTTCTTGTGATAATGAAGGATTTTTATAAGAATGTGATTCACAAAGGTGTGCAAATGTATCAGTCTAGGCAATGTACATAGAGTTCAGGCTTTTCTTTAAAGGTACATGTTTCTTTATATCAACAGGAGTAGAAAAATAGTGAAGCCTTGAGAATGAGGGGGTTTTGTGTGTGTGTGTGTGAATTTTTTTCATCTCTGATAGGCATAATGGTCTAGGAGAACATGAGAGTCTTAAGTTTTTATGGTATAATAATTGACAGTTTTACATGACCTTCAGTGCAGTCCTTTACCCTTTTCATGTCTTTTTTTATGAGAAGGGGAATCATTCAGCTGGATTTTCTGTAAAAATAATGGATACTTTAGTTAGGTACAAAGATTACAGAATTGTGTTTCGTAATCAGGTACTAATAATTCATTGTGTAGCATTCCGCAGCTGATTCAAGTTTCTTCTTTTAAACAGGAAGTTGCTTTAAAGAATAAAAAAGAGCTGTATGTACTACCTCCTCCTCCCCAGTTCTACTCAAGCCTTATTGAAGAGATAGGAACTCTTGGTTGGGATAAGTATGTCTATTTTAAAATGTTTTAGAAATGCCTTTCTCTTACGCATTTCAATTTAATATATTTTCAGTTTTAGCAATTTATTTTGCACTGTTTTTAGTCAAAAGTGTCATGTAGTTAGAGTATCTGATCCTTATTGTGGCTATGAATTAAAGGTATATCATCATAAAAAAACTGACCTACAAGGTAGCATTCTAAATATAATTTGGAAAAAAATAACATTTTTATGTACACAGTAAATTAAGATGTTACCATATTTTCACTGAACATATAACATTATTTTTTCTTTTAGTGAGATATAATTGACAAATAAAATTTTTACATACTTAAAGTGTACAGTGTGATGATTTGATATACCTATACTTTGTGAAAGGATTGTCACAATTGTATTAATTAACATTCATCACCTCACATATTTGTCTTTTTTTCTGACAGTTTTTTTGTGTTGGTTTTCTTGTTGCTATTATATGGAGGGGAGAATTTTAGGAACTTCTGACTGCCATTTTCACTGACATCACCCAATATATTTAGTTTTATGTCTATTATCTTGCTATATGTTTTCTATTTGTCTCATGTATTTTGTGTTTTTTTTCTTCATCTGCCTTTATTTGAATTAATCACAATTTTTATTATATTTTTCTTTCTATTAACTTTTTAGGTATACTTTTTTTTATTATTTTAGAGGTTACCTCAGAGATTACAGCATACACATAGCAAAATATACATTGTTATCTTTACCAATTTTCTTATATTGCGAGGATCTAAAACTCTTTAATGCATTTTCTCCCCTTTGTTGTGTTGTTGTTATAATGCATTTTAATTCTATATTTAAATTTGACAAACGTTATTATTGTTGTTTTTAAAGTCAGTATTTTTATACATACACACACAGTTATTTCTCCCAGTGTTCTTCATTCCTTCGTTACTGCATTTCTATCCTGTCTAGAGTAATTTTCCTCCTGACTGAAGAATTCCCTTTAATATTTATTTATTGAGATAAAATTGACATAGAATATTATATTAGTTTCAGATGTATGACATACTGATTCAATATATGTATGTATTATGAAATAATCACCACAAGAAGTCTAGTTAACATGCATAAGTACACAGTTACATATTTTTTTCTTGTGATGAGAACGCTGAAGATTTATTCTCTTAGCAGCTTTCACATATACAATCCAGTTGACCCTTGAGCGTCATGGGGTCTTATATGCAGATTTTTTTTCAATAAATACGTACTATAGTACTATCCAATCTGCCATTGGTTTAATGTGTGGATGTGGAACTGCAGATATGGAGGGCCAACTGTGAAGTTATAGGTGGATTTTCGACTGTGTTGAGGGTTGGTGCACCTAACCGCCATGTTGTTCAGGTCAGCTGTTCAATATTATTAGCTGTAGTCACCATGCTGTACATTACACTCCCACTAATTATTTTCTAACTGGAAGTTTGTGCCTGTTGACCTCTTTCACTCGTTTCACCCACCCTCCACACCCATCTCTGGCAACCCCCAATCTTTTCTCTGTATTTATGAATTCAGTTTTTTAGGGTATGTTTTTAGATGCCACATTATAAGTGAGATCATACAGTATTTGTCTTTTTCTGTCTGACTTATTTCACTTAGCATAATGCCCATTATAGGTCATCCAGGTTGTTGCAAATGGCAGGATGTCCTTTTTTATGGCTGAAAAGTATTCCATTGTATATATATACACCACATTTTATTTATCTATTCATCTGTCAGTGGACAGTTGGGTTGTTTCCATGTTTTGGCTATTGTAAATAATGCTGTAGTGAACATGGGTGTGCAGATGTCTCTTTGACATTGTGATTTTGTTTCCTTCGGACATATGCCCTCAAGTGGAATTGCTGGATCATATTGAAGTTCTGTTTTTAATTTAGAGTGCATACACATTTATAATTGCTGCATCTTCCTCGTGGATTTTCCCTCATCATTAAATGTTTCTTTTCGTATCTAGCAATATTTCTTGCATTAATGTCTACTTTGTTAAGATATTAGTATAACTCTACTAGATTTTAATACTCTGTTGAAATTCTCCATCTTTTTCTCTATTTTTTTTTTAAGGTTTTAAAATTTTTCTAACTACTCCCATAATCTAGATCCCCTTGAGTCTTTTTTTATTTTTTTCTTGTGGTTTTCTGTCAGATAGTCCTGGATCTTGGCATTCCTAGTGCTTTTATTAATTTTTGTTAATAGACTTAATTTTTTTAGAGTGGTTTTAGGGTCATCGCAAAATTAAGAGGAGGGTACAGAGATTGCCCATATACTTTCTGCCCCCAAATACACGCATAGACTCCACCATTATCAGCATCCCCCACTGGAGTGGTACATTTGTTACAATGGATGAACCTACATTGACACATTGTTATCACCCGAAAACCATAGTTTATATTAGGATTTACTCTTAGTGATGTACATTTTATGGTTTTGGACAAATGTATAAAGACGTGTATCTGTCATTATAATATTGTACAAAGTAGTTTCATTGCCCTAAAAATGCTTTATGCTCTACCTATTCATCCCTCCCTCTCCCCTGACCCTTGGCAACCACTGTTCATTTTACTGTCTCCATAGTTTTGCCTTTTCCAGAATATCATATGGTTGGAATCATACATTATGAAGCCTTTTCAGATTGGCTTATTTCACTTAGTAATATGTATTTAAATTTCCTCTCAGTCTTTTCATGGCTCATTAGCTCATTTGTTTTTAGCACTGAGTAATATTTCATTGTCTGGGTGAACCACAGTTTATTCACCTACTGTAGGACATCTTGGTTGCTTCCAAATTTTGGCAGTTATGAATAAAGCTGCTGTAAACATCTATGTGCAGGTTTTTCATGTGGATGTTATTTTTCAACTTTGTTGGGTGAATACCAAGGCCTAGACTTTTTTTTAACAGCAAAGAGTAAGGGTTTTTCTTTATTTTCACAATTGAATCAATACAAAATTGAATACTGTATAACAAAAAAAAATGTAAAACCTTAAATCTCTGTGTCTCTTCTCAATAACATGATTGTTTTTTCTTCGGGGGAAAAAAAAACAAAAAAAAAAAAAAAAACGGCAAAAGGGGAGAAATGAGGAAACTGGCTTAATTTGTAGGCATTCTAGTTAATGCACCTTTTTTCACTGTCTTGGCTGTTCTTCTGTACTTGCCTTTGGCCATTCAGGCTGCAGTGCTATACCTAATAATATTTGTTGAGTGTTGGAAATTGTGTATTAAAAAGTTCGGAAGCTCCAGATGATATTTTGTTCTACAGAGGGTTTACTTTTTTCTTTACTAGGAAAATAAAGCGGGGGCAGGTTGCCATAGAGACTGAAATGGTTCCCGGTGGGTTGTAGTTTTTGCAGGGCTCTTATTGCTCCTCTCCCTGTCCCAGGCTATAACCCTCCAGAGCTTTCAAGCAAGAGCCAAGTGTGCTCATTTGGATTTCTCCCTTGGTAGATCCTAAACTCTAATCTTTGTCTTCATTAGGCTAGTTTACCTTTAGCCCATTAGAGTCTGGGTTGCATTTTGGGCAGTGCTTCACATACCTCTTGTTTACTTTGCCTTTACCGGTAACCCTCCAAGGGTTCCCACTGAGAGCTTAGGGATGTTCACTGGGACTTTTTCCCACTGGTAGGTTCTAAATTCTAA
Organism: Balaenoptera musculus; assembly: GCF_009873245.2. Classification (NCBI taxonomy): domain Eukaryota; kingdom Metazoa; phylum Chordata; class Mammalia; order Artiodactyla; family Balaenopteridae; genus Balaenoptera; species Balaenoptera musculus. The sequence goes on from NC_045797.1 coordinate 41,197,969, forward strand.
TAAATTTCTCCTCAGTATTATGAGATTTCTAAATTATCCTTTGTTTTTGATTGGCTTTCTGCTTGGCTTTTTATCCTCTTATCCCTTGCAGTTTATTAAAAGTTTTGATGGAAAATTGCCAGGATATAAGGCCCCAGTCTCTGACCCTACCTTTTCACCAGATTCTGGCCCTTTAAGTCCATTATTTTTATTTCTCTATCCTCATGAGGTTGCCAGAAATGCTGTTAGGGTTTTTGTTTTGTTTTTTTGTTGTTGATTTTTTTTTGGTTTTTTTGTTTGTTTTTTTTGTTTTTGTTTTTTTTTGCCACTTACTAGTAGCTCTCTGCCTGCTCCATTTACCCAGATCCTCCTTTTCTTGCCCTATGCCCAGAATTGCTAAATACCCTGAAGGAAAAATGGCTGAAGTGTTGGCTTACTTCTCCTCTGTTCCCCCTTCTTCAGGACCTTGGTCCTTCAAGTCCTGGTTGCTTTAGCAATTTTTTGACACCTTCAAACTTTTTTTTTCTTTTCCCTTTCATCAGGCTACTTTAGTTGTTCTCAGAGGAAGTTTTGGTCTTCAGTAAGGTACTCCATTTTAGCCAGAAATGGATGTTACATATAATTTTAAATGTACTGTTATGGTGATATTGAGGACTGGTTAATGCATATTCATGAAATTACGTTTTATTTGATAAGATATCATTCCTGAATAGGATTTGGGATGGATGAAACCTTTTTTAGAAAATTTAGCAAAACAATGGAGGGGAGAGACAGAGAAGACAAGTAATGAATTGAGATGCACTCTTAACAATTCTGCTGAAGTTATGAAGATTTTTCTTGAGGCGTTGATGTCATGGACCTTATCATTCTTTGGATTTAAAGTGATAGAAAAATTATTTTGACTTATTTTCTGATGCTTAAATGTTAAGATCTTAGTGTTTAGAGGATAATTAGGAATGGAGGAAGGGTTTGGAAAAGGAAGAAGAAATGTTCTTCTAGTTTTATATCTGTTATTTTGATATAGTCAGTTTGAGGCAGTTTTCTAAGCAGATGTGACATTATTGGGAGAACTCCAGTAATGAAAATCAGTTGAAGCATTGAGTATGCAAATATCAGATTTTTGAATTGTTCATTTTTTTCCACCTATTATTTATTGAATGCCTATAATGTAAGGCAGTGAAGATACACAAGCAAGACTTAAGATTCCTCATGGAACTTACATCTAGTGGAAGAGTCAGAATTTAAGTAGATAGATCCCAGTAGTACTTAATTCTAACTGAGATGGGTACTATGGTATATACGTATAGGATTTTTGAGAGCTGTTAGCAACAAAGTTATAAGAGAAATAGTGCAAGTATATAAAACATTTTATGGAATAAATGTTTTTATAGATAAATAGGAAGTACTGACTTTTGCTTTGCTTTATATACATTGTTCTGATAGCGGAGGAAAAGGAACAGGTCTCTAACTTAGATAATAGATGAAAGCCAAAGGTAAGCATATGAACGCCTCTACCATAGCATTCATCACAATATAAATGTTTGTCTCCCCCTTAGATTGTTATATATAGGAACTTCCATTTTTAAGTTCCTGCTAGCTACTTTATAGAGTTCTTGTTTAATTCTCAGAATAAGTTTCAGGATACATATTTTCATCCCCAGCTTTGTATATAAGATGAGTGTATATTGCCAAGGCTGGCTGCATAACAGTGCTCAGGCATTTGGCGTGAATGATGGCTCCTTGGAGGTGAGCTGTGGGGATAGCTCTGGTATGGAGCCTTTAGTAAAGTTCCCTCAAGTACTTGGACATAGTTTTTATTAGTTTCAGCCTCGAAGTGTGACTGTCGCACCACGGATAAAATTGGCCATGTGCAAAATGAAAGTTTTGAAACCTGTTGCTTAGATTTATGAAAGCTCATAGTTTAATTATAGTGACTAGGATGCATGATTGAATTAGAATATACCTGCTGTTACCTAATCATTAGTTTCATAGTCTTTACAAATAAACAGTGTGTTAGCAGAAGAGAAGTTGTCCGCATGGATTGATTATGAGACGCCAAATAGTATGATTTTGTCCGTATTTATCCAGCAGTGTCTGGCGAAGTAAGAACATCTCCTTTCAGTTTTATTTTTGTGACTTTATTCTTAAATCAGGCCTGGTATACTTGGCACACTGATAATATTGGGTTTCAGGACCCTCAGAGCTACAAATGAGACCTGAACTGTGCTGTCCCTGTGCTAGAATTGTTAACTTTTGAGGTGCTGCCTGAGCAGCTGTCTAGCTTCTTAATTTAAAATATCTTTTAAAATAACACACATAATGATTTGTATGACAAATTGATTTAAATGGATTTTCAGAATCTTCATGATTCCTAGACCAAATGAAATATCTATATTTTACTTACACTCTAAATAATAATCTTGTAGATTTGTTAGTGGAATAGTAAAATCTGATAATAAAAGAAGGATTTTTTTTTTTAAGGTAAGGAAAACCTTGCTGTGTTTTTAAATTACATACTTGACATATCTAATCAGTTCTGTAGGGTCAAGCTTTATAAAAAATTAAGTTAGAAAAAAGGAAATGTTTAAAAATATGATTGAAATCTTTCCTTTTTCCTCTATATTCGTATACCTTTTTTTTTTTTTAATAGAAATGACATTGAGAATTAGTAGCTGATCTTAAGTTTGATTGCTGCTATTGTAATTTCTACACTTGTTTCAACTTCTTTAAAAACACACTAAAAACAGCAAGTTGTCCTAAGGGTAAGATGAAGTTGTGGATGATTTTGGGTGTTATACTGGCTCAAAAAGTGGGTGATGCAAAAAAGTGTCTTGATGGGTTTCCATTAACTTCTGCTTGTGTTATGTTACAGAATGGCTCATTAAAACAGTAAGAATTAAACAGAATTCTTGGGGTTTAATAGGATTCTCTGTTTGGTATTAAGAATGTCCTGAAGTTGAAAGCTTTGTTTGCTTTATAGAATGGCTGATTTATATCCCACTTTACCTAGGATAGTCCTAACTTATGCCTTTTATCTTGGCCCCTTTTAGTCTCAAAAGTGTCCCAGTTCAAAAGAAATGCATAGTCACTTTATTTATAGGATATCTTATGTTTATTTTAGTAATCACATGGTCCTAGATAATTCAGAGCTTAAATGATTCAAACAGGGGGTAGTGACCTGATGGTTTTGTCCTTTTTAATGTAGCATATTATTTATCGCTTAGAGTGAGTAGAATTAAACTATTTGGCCTTTTAAATTTATTTTGGGAAAGAGCTGAGTGTTACTAAATTTGTTGTGCTGCTGAAAGATTGTCAACATGTATTAAATTAGATTTTTAATTAAGTCCAATATTTTTGAAATGGACTTAATTCATTGATGGTGATATCCTCTGTAATTCTCAGTGCATTTCAAAGAATTATATAACATATTGGGAAAAATGGAGATACTTGTTAATACTAAATTAATTCCAGTAATGAGACAAGGGCTTTAATTCTGGCTTATCAGCTGTGTGACCTTGGGCAAGTCACATAACCTCTCAGAGCCACATACTCTTCATTTTTTAAATGAAACCAGTGATGCTTAGTAATAAGGGCTGAAAAGAAACATAAGTATGTGACTCAAATAATTTCTTGTGTAAAGTAAATATAAAGTTGTTGAGACACTAGTTCACCAAAAGGTCCGACTATGTATGAGTTTTACAACATATAATTAGTGTTATGATTTAATTATAATCATAATGATAATTTTGTTGTATAACGCATAAGAACATAGATGTTAAAAGTATGAATTTCATTCTAAATGACCTTTATAAATAGAGTGCTTTTACCTCATACATATATCCAAATCACTGAATGCAAATTATATAAAAGTGAAAAAATTGTCCTTCTAAACATTGGTAATATATTTAGAGTGTCTAGTTGAACAGAATTTGCATTTAGTTGTTTAAAACTTACATGCGAATCAGTAAATATGAATCAGTCTGACAGTGTGAGAGTTTAGAGAAAGGTGAAGTTCTTTTGTGCTATGGATAATTTAGGAAGGTTCTGAGAGGAAGTAGATATTGGGAAAGCTTGGGAGGAATATAGAAAGCCTTAAAAGGGTAGGAATGGGGGAGGCAACTTTGTAGTGATGGAAACGTGCAGTTCATTTTTGGACTTGGGAGTGGATCAGTTGCTCACATAAGAGGATTAATATTAGGGCCGAACTAAAAGGTCTTGACTGTTAGGCTAAGGATTCTTTATATGCAGGTGATGGGGACTCACTGAGTATTTTTGAGCAAGTGGTTGATATGATTAAAAAGATATTTAGGAAGATTAATCTAGTTAATGGAAGGCAGGATGGACTGGTGTACAGAGAACACAGGGACGAAAAATGTTAACTAGGGAGGTTGTTTTTTGAAGTAGTTAATGCTTAAAGTTGAGAGTGGAAATGGAAACTTTGGTGCTTTATTAAAACATGAAGGTCTTCAGTCTGCCTTTTGATGGTATTAGTACGTAAATACATCTAGATATTTAATGAAAAAAACTGTATAACTTAAGCTTTTGGTCAGAGTAAGTATAGTATTTCAAGAGATATAAAGCACATTCATTCTGTTTTTCTGTACTGATAACATTCACCTATTAAGAAGAACAACGAAAACCTCTCTGAAGCTTAAGTATTAATATCCCTTTCAAATGTTTAAAAAACTTAACTCTTGGGCTTCCCTGGTGGTGCAGTGGTTGAGAATCCGCCTGCCAATGCAGGGGACGTGGGTTCGAGCCCTGGTCCAGGAAGATCCCACATGCTGCGGAGCAGCTAAGCCCGTGCACCACAACTACTGAGCCTGCACTCTAGAGCCCGCGAGCCACAACTACTAAAGCCCAGGCACCTAGAGCCCGTGCTCTGCAACAAGAGAAGCCACCGCAATGAGAAGCCCACAACCCACAACGAAGAGTAGCCCCCACTCACCACAGGTCGAGAAAGCCAGTGTGCAGTAACGAAGACCCAATGCAGCCAATAAATAAATAAATAAATAAAATTTAAAAAAAACCTTAACTCTAAGTTTAGTGCCATTTTAGTTATTGCAAGCAGTAACTTATAAAGAAATGCAGCAAATGATAAATGCAAAGTAAAGTGCAAAAAGTATAGTGTTTTATTTCTTTAGATTTTTATATTTATGTTTTTATAATTTCTTAGTCAGTTTTAGAATATGTCTAGCTAAGTGGTAAATACCTAAACTTCTAAATATAAGTTTTAAATGTGATTATAACTTTTCAAAAATTTGAGCTTTCCAATAATGAAAGTTGCCCAAATGTTTTATTTAAATGAGTAGAAATTATTTATTTCATGTTGTTTAAATTGAGATATCCAACTTACCAATAAAAGAGAACATTTGAAATAGCCTTTTTTTAAGAAAAACTGATTTTAATGTTACTTGTAAGAGCTTATTGCTGTTTTTTTTCCCCTTTAATATCTCTTCTGTAGACCAAACATTAAGATACTCCTTTCTATCGTGAATAGATACAAATATTGATTATCTAGTTAAGGTGCAGGCTGAGCTGCTGTTAACAAAGAGAACTCCAAATCCTCAGTGTTTCAAACAAAATAGAATTTTATTCATCTCATTTAACAGTTCACAGGTAAGCAGGTGGTCAAGAGTGAGTTGGTGGCTTTGTTTCACAGGGTCACCCAAGAGCCCAGGTTTCTTTTGCTTTTCAACCATCCACTGGCTGCGTTGTTCAGCATAGTAGCTACTAGCCACATGTGACTATTGATACTTATATTTAAATTAACTCAAAAAATTTAATATTCATACTAGCTACATTTTAAGTCCTCCATAGCTACATATGATTAGTGGCTACTGTTTTGGATGGTGCAGATATAGAATACCTCCGTCATCGCAGAAAGTTCTGTTGGTCAGAGTTGCACTAAGAGGTTTTCTTGTCGGCATGGTCTTTGCTGGGTCATATTGGCCTAAGTTCCACTGTACAGGAAGGGAGAATGGGAGGGATTGGGGGAGGGGTAGCCACGATTTTGTTATAAATGATCCAAAAGGTGCACATATCACTTCTGCTTGCAGTACATTGGCCACAATTTAGTGATACGCTGATACCCAAGGACAGCTGGAAGGGTTGCTAGCTGGATGGAGTGTACCCAGCTAAAACTCGGTTTAGGTGGAGTGCTGCGGTGGCTGGGATCCTACTACCAAAAGAAAGAAGCTGAGAATAAATACTAGAGCACATTTGCCAATCTCAGTCACATGTACTAAACGTGATAATAATCACAATTAATTTTCTCCTTCTTCCCCAAACACAGTAGACAGGAATCAACATGGGTAGAATGTTTAATTTTAAATGACGATGCTGAGATTAACCTGAAATTATAAATTTTTAAAAGTTTGAATTTTGTCTTAAAGCTTAACAAAATTAACCTTATGATCCTTTTGACTGCAGGGCAGTATTTTGAGCATAAGCCTGTTTTTCTCTAATGTATTATTTCTACATCTTAAACTTTGTCCGTGTGATTGCAAACAAAAGACTAGAACTTTAGTTTATTGCTGTCTTATTTTATAGATGTTCCGTAATGATTTTGAACATGTTGATGCCAAGCAGCAATGAGAAGTATGAAAAGTCCTAGTTGGTGATTTAGTTGTTCCTTCTCTCTCCCTATTCCTTCTTGCTCTCTCTCTCTGTATATATTCATCATGCTTCTAAACTATTTAGGGCTTATAATGAAAAGCAGCAGGCTTTTTCCATACCATATCCCATCCCTGGTCTTATACTTTGAGACAAACACTCTGAAATGTTCATGTTTACAAGTAACTTCTGTATTTCTAAAAAATATGCCTATATTCAGCATTGCTTGATTGATCAGAATTAAATACTGATTAACTACTGTAATAAAAATGGATTTAGTTCATATACTGCCTTCTCTCTCCCTTCATCACTATTCTTTTGTTCTTCTATTCGCTTTAATATTTCTTAAACTTCTTTCATGTCTGTTCAATTAAAGATGGTACCTCTTACTCTCAAATTAGCAATTACAAAATTTAATGTTTCTAATCTTTCCTCCTCATATCCTTCTCTTTCTCCTTCTCAATTTTTGTTGTCTCTGTTTTAAATTGCAATGATCAAATATATTTACATTAGTTTCTGTAACTATAATTAAGTCTGCTAGCTTTGTCTATTGCTGAATTCTAAAAATTGTAATTAGTAAGCAGTTTAATTTTTTATGACTACATAAATATTTTTCACTGAAAAGCTAATGGTAGAGCAATTACCATTTTTAACATAGCTTTATTGTTTATGATTTAGTTTAAAATTTCCTCTTCCCATTTTGGTTTCTCATATTTTTAAAAAATTTCCTTAATTTCTTCCCACATATAAGTAATACCCTCTCTTCTGTAGACTCTTTTTTTGCCAGCTGTCTCCCTCCTGGAGCCCTCTTTCTCTCTCCTCTAATCTGTTTTGTTACTCAGTGCTCTTCTGACCGCTTTACATCTTTATAAAGTTTGTTGAAAATTTGCTTTGATTGATGCTATTCCTTCTTGTGCTTTTTATAACTGTGGGATTATGCATATCTTTTTAAAATTCCTTTTTTCTGTGTGTGAGTAGACAGAGGATATAAAAGCATATGCTCATCTCAACATCTTGAATCTGAAGTGTTGATGTTTTCAAAGAGTCAGATGCCCATATATCTAACCCTTAGAGTCATACTGATAAAACATGTGATAAAGTCTCATGTTGTAAATTTTTGAGGGGAGGGGGATATGAGACATTTACAAATAAAGCTGAAAGAAAATAATGATTAAATATATAGTCATTGATATTTTTATGTAAATAAACATTTCTAGAATAATTTTCATTTGTTTTCTAAGACTCTAGACTTTTTATAGATTATGATAAAACATTTTTTCTGTTGATAAAGATTGTTCTGTTTTACTTTTTATTCTATTATTGAAGATATGTATCTTCAGATTTAGATCTGTTTTTCATTACAAATAGTGTTCCACAACTTTATTGCCCAGCACTTCTTGAAATTGACCCATTTTACCATTATATCTGGCCAGTGACTAAACAGCATATAGTGTTGTTAAAAAAATGTTTCCTAGTTTAGGAGGCTAATGTTAGTTTTGAACTCTAACAGGTTTTACCATCAGTCTGGGTGATAAGTTGTGCAATACTGTTAGGCTACTTTTTATCTTTACAAGAGAATGGTACTGTAAAAATGTCAAAAAAATATCCACATGCCCAGTTCACTAGTAAATATACTGCTAAATTTGAACCTTTTTGGCAGTAGCTTATGCTTCTCAAGGGACCATATTTTTACAGAATGATATATTTCAAAGGGTATTGGTTTCCATTGTAAAAAATTCATGCATTTAGAGCAACTTAAAGCCAAAACAATTGTGCTTGTGGTATGTGTTTAAAATATTAGTCATCTTGAATACATGCCCAGGTTAAGTGTCAGAAGCTATATATTGCACAAAAAGAAAATTTATTGTTAGGAGACCAGGCTGTACCTGTGCTTATACAGCATTTTCCTTAGAGGATCAATTTGAGTATATGAACTAATACTAGCCAGGCTTTTGTACAGTAACATTATTTATAATAAAGGAGAAGTTCATTGAGGAGAAAAACAAATAAAGGAAGCATAAAAGTCTCATATTGTATGAAACTACAGAAATGGATCAAAGCGTTTGACAGGAAGTTTAATGTGTACATAAGTAGAGTCTGACAGGAACATGCTGTGTGCGCCAAAGGTTCCGGTGATGGAAAACCGAGACGTAGCGCTCACTGACCACAGCATGAGACTTGACACACATTGTAAATAACCCAGAGATCTATGAGTGCATTAAGCACTGGGCTGGTGTGTTAACGGCAGTAAATCTATAGCTGCATAATAGGATAGCATACACAAATTCCTCCGATTAATTTTTGTAATGGATTAATAGGAATATAGCAAATATGTTCATTTCAAATCCTACCATCCTCCAACCTCCCCCTCCCCCCAGCCCCACCCTCTCTATTGTGATCATTTTTTATTCTCTTTTACTCACCAGGCTTGTGTATGTGGATACTTGCTTTAGTACCATCAAGTTAAAAGCCGAAGATGCTTCTGGTAGAGAGCATCTCATCACTGTCAAGTTGAAGGCGAAGGTATGTGCTTCGTTAAACTGTTACTGTGGCCAGGAAATACTTTGGGAAATGAACCCTGTGAAGGTTTTCAATGTAAACGAGTGCTAGTTGCTTCTAAAAAAAAATATATATATGACACTTAAAATTTATTTTGGGGGACTTCCCTGGCAGTCCAATGGTTAAGACTCTGCACTTCCAAAGCAGGGGGTGCGGAATCAATCCCTGGTCAGGAAACTAAGATCCCACATGCCGTGCGGCACGGCCAAATAAAAAAAAAAATTATTTTGGAACGCCTCAAAAAATTTATTCACTAAGTTTCCCAAAGCCTAGCTATAATTTCATGTCACTGTTGTAATTCAAATTTGATCAAAATATAGACTTTATAGTAAAGAAATACTACAAATAAGGTTTGGCAGCCTCAAAGTACCATAATGTTATTTTCATAACATCCTATGTAGAAAAGAGTTGGAAGTTTCCACTATTCCAAGTAAAGTTCTACTGAAGAAAGTCCTTTGTCTTCAACTCCTACTATGAATTACCTTTGTTGTTCTTATTTCTGACTCCCCCCGACCCCTCAAACACAGACACACACATATGCATACTTTTTTTGTTGTCTTGGCTGAAATTTTTTTACTTCTCTGTTTAAAAATTTTGCAAAGGTTATACACCTCTATTTATAGAGCCCTTACAGGTTAGTGGTCTATAACTACTCACTAATTTTATTGGCACAAAACGTAGCTGTTTCGTCTTTATTTTTTAATTATAGATTGTGAATTTTGAGAAATAAGTAGAATAAGCAAATTCAGGATATTAATCATTTACTTAGTAATCACTGGGGAAACATTAGAATTTGAGAAAACCAGGTCATCTAACTTTTTTTTAATTGTCCCTAGGAGTCATCAATCAACTCTGTTTCATGAGATTGTAGTGATGAAAAGATCAATTGTGTTTGTCCTTTTTAAAAATGTGTCTGGCATTTAAGCTTTTCTGAGAGAAAATTAATATATAAAGCTGTACTGGGTGACACAGAAAAGTTGGTATCTTAATAGTGCCTCTGTATCCGACAAATTGAGAAATGACTCATTCTCTCTTTTTCTTACACACACAACGTTTATGTATAATTTCAAGATTTATATGTGATAAGTTTTGAGAAAAAATTAGTGGGATAGAAATCTTCTTTGTAAAATAAGTTACATGAATATTTTTATTAAATGAAAATGAAAAAGGTTTTATTTTCTTTTTTAATTTTTAAAGCTGTGTTTTTTTAAGATCAAGGAGAAATCTGCCTGTATCCTTCCAAAGGTCATATACTGCCAGTGGCAAGGGTTCTGTCATTTTCTTCAAAGTTTTATTTGTTTATGTTTTGTACATTGATAAAAGTTGCTTTGCTGCTATGAAGACCAAAATGAAAAATTTAAAATACATCCTATCCTGATTTTTTTTTTTTTAAAGCCTCATTTTTACAATCTTTTCTACTTACTAAGAGATAATGATTTAAGTCTACATTGCCTATCACTACACCTACAAGATTTTATCATTAATTCTGATTAATGACATTATTGGTAGTATTGAGAGGGAGGATGTGTAGCCACTAGTATGGTCCATTCTGTCTGCTTTTTCTTATAACTTTTCAAGGTAGATAAGGTGACACTTTTAATATTTCTCTAGAGAATATTTTCAAGTGTCAGTTTTTGCAGCATCAATAGCTGTGAAGCACTATTATGGATGCCCTGGCAAGAGAGAAGAGAAAGCTTTATTTGAGTTAGTAAGAAAAAAATTTCCGTTTAAAAAAAAAAAGAAAAAAAAGACAGGCTGAAACTAAATGAATCTTGTGTTGGTATGATTTATTAGAGTCTTTAATTGTCCATTTAGTTTGGTTTTCATAGAGACTAAAGTTGTCTTTTAGATGTGGTCATTTCTTTCTTAGGAATATTTGGGATTGTCAGTTAAAAACAGTGAAAGCTAAAACTTACATGTTAAGAGTACATAATGCAAAATCTTAATCCAAACTGAATTTTAAAGGGTCAAGCTCTTTTTTTTTTTTTTTGACAAACCTTACAACATGCTTATTTTTGTAAAAACACAAACCTCTATTTCTTTTATCTGATATTTTTTGATACATAATAAAGAAATGCATTTGTTTTTATTCTTGAATACATACTCTCCCAATTCTGCCACTCTACCTCACTGTCTCCAAAACCCCACAAAGAAAACAATACCAATTTTGTCTAGACATCCCCCATTAAAAGTAAGTATATAAATCAAAAAGAAATATGAGAAACAGCTGAATTTTGTCATTTTTATAGGTGTATTTTTATGCAATATTTACAGTTCATCCTAAACCATGAGGTGAAATTTTTGTCTTTCCTTTAAAAAAGAAGTAGCCTAGGGCTTTCTTAGCTTTGGCCAAGATCAGAACTACTTGAAAAACAAATCATAGATATGTTTCAGAGGCTGGGCACTCTGTCTCTGATGGCTGTTTTTGTAATCTGCTGCAATTTGTATGTATTCTTTTGCTGGGGGGGTCCAATCACAGTTCGGGTTGGGTTAAATTTTTCCATAGAAAAGTATACTATAGAGTCTAAAAAGTATTGTTTGTGACAAAAATATATACTTAATATTATATAATAATTATTTTCTCTTATAGTTATTGATTTGATTGAATTGTTTCAAGTGAGACTTGAAAAACTATATTAATGAAAAATTATTAATTACTGTATCTATTTTTCAATTCATTTCTTTATGTGGAGCTTTTGTTGTTCTTGTTAACTGGATTTCTAAAGTAAAGCTTTTGGCAGTTAGTCTCTAGTGGCTTTGTATATACCTATAACTTACTGTTGAAAAATAATCTGAATTTTGACAGTCATTTTACAACATTGTATTTAGTTATCGATGTTGTAGTTAGTACTGCAATACAAACAACTCCAAAAATGAATATCTAGGATGCTACTGCATAATTCATGTTAAATCATCCAGAAGTGTATAAATTTGTGCTTTTTAGGTTCAATACATTTATGTAGCATTTATTATATTATATAAACAGAATTGATCTTGGAAGTGAATATAATTAACACAATATATATACATTTAACTCATAATAGACGGTAAAGCCACATACATATGGATGAGTCTCATTTATTATATACATGTTTGTATGTTTGCATAATTACACCTAAAATATATATTTGAATGTTATCTCAGATATGTGGCATCATATTATATTTATTATAACCTGCTTTTTATTTAACTCCTTGTGGATCTCTTTCTTTATCAGTACATATGTGCCATTTACTACCCTGAGCCCTATTTGAATGTAGGATCATATTCTCTTTTAACATAATGTGCTGTACGTACTTAATGACTTCTAAAGTTAAGATACTTTACTTGGTTTATCTACTCTGTATACAGTAAACATTAAGTTCATACTCTTAACTGGGTTGATGATTGTTTAAGTTAGAGAGTTGATATTGTTCATTGTCAGCTCAGTAGACAATAAATAGCAGCAACTCAAGGTGAACTAAATATTCCATTTTTGACCCAAGGAGGTTTTAAGTGTGCATTATTATTTTTGCAGAATATTAACATTTTTTAGAGGGAAAAGAGATTTTACAGTGCTTTTAGTTGTGTTCCATCATTTTTACATATAAAACAGCCAGAGAAGTTAAATGACTTATCCAAGGTCACAGGTTAGTTAGCAGAACTAGAAACCAGAGAAAGCTAAGATCTCTGCCTGCATTTACTTTGAGATAATCGCATGACTTATAAAAAATAGTGTACAAATTGTTTTTCCAGTGATTGCAGCAGTTATCATCTGGCATACATCATCTAATAGTTTGAATTGTCTGAAATAAGGCTTCTTCTGTAATCCCAGCCAGACCTTTCTTTCTTTTTTCCCTCTAAATTAGAGCACTGTTATATTTCTATATGGTTTCCTGTATATTTACCTTTGTGTTATCACTTCTGCATAGCTAGATACCATTAGTCAGAGTATACATTGATAGGTTTATGTTTAACCAGACTGTCATTGTAACTAAATGTTAATTCTTTTCAAAGCATTGATTTCAAATGGGCTGATGTTTGTAACAAATACTATAGTGATAATTTTTTGTACCCTTTTGCTAGGCAACAAAGTAGTTAAAAATAAGAGGTTGAAAAAAGTGAAAGTCTAAAACTTATTTTAAACATTTTGTCAAATGAGAGAAAGGAGTTTTCCTAAAACTAATTTTCATGTTAGTAAATTTAGCTTTGTAATGGAAAGAAATGAGCACTTTAAAAATTACATGTGACTTTCAAGAATCCAGACTGAATCTTAGAGAAATCATGTAGTACAGTTCTCTAATAACAAAATTGATTTTAAGAAAAACTACCTTTTGTCTTAACTTAGAAACCTAGTTAGTCCTGTGACTATCACTTTTTGTATAAAACTATTGACTAATTAATTTTCTATTTATCAACCATGAAAAGATTTTTCTTAAAACTATTTTGTTTTTCCTTAATAAGCCAGAGACATTTCATTGTTTCTTTTTCTTTATCTCCTTGCTAAAATTAAATGCTTTGTTGTGGAAAATACTTCTTTAATTGATAATTATATGTGTTCATTTTTGTGCATTTCTTGATTCTTTTAACAAATATTGCCTCTTTTAACAAGTGACTGAGGCTATTTGAGGTTAAATTTTAGACTGAAAGGAAATTAAATATCAACCATTTTGATCTCTCACTTTAAAGATAAAGAAACTGAGATTCAGTGTGGTTTACCCCTCAAATCACATTAGCAGCTGACCTGACACTGACTTAATTCATTACTCTTTTTTTCAAAACCGATTGGTTTGGCACCCCCAAATCACCAAACTTTGTACCTCTTGAGCTTAACTTGACTGTTAATCAGCTCTTAATATCTCTATAATAATAGAATCAAAATATTGATATATAATACATTTGCATGTATAATAATACTTTTTCTAATATATTCAGTTTTTCTAAAATATTTTATGTGAAATTGTCACACCAAAGCAAAAATGACCTAACTTTATGCTTTTTTATAGTACCCTGCAGAATCACCAGATTGTATTGTGGATTTTCCTGTTTCGTTTTCTGTTTCCTGGACACCACAGGTAAATTCTTAAATTTATTTTAAGTAGCTAAAAAGCACGTTCTGTTTACTTATAAGTGGCCATTATAGATTACAAGTGATTTTTTTCAGTTTTATTTAAGCATTTATTTATAAACAGGACTTTGAGAGTGTTAAATAAACTTGAAGAAGCTCTATTGACAGAAATTTTACTTTAAATTTAAATCCTAAAGAACTCTTTATAAAGCAGTGAGCAGTAGGTTAAAAATTGGGTGGCATTTTTCAGACATAGTATCAGAGAATCTTTTTCAGAGGAGAATGAGTTATGACTGAAAATGTAAACCCTGCCATTTCTATTCAGTTTTTATTGTTTTAAAGTGTTTGTCCTTAGTTCATCCTTGAACTTAGACTATATTGTTTTTGTAAGTGCCTTGGAACATTCTTACTTTGAGTAAAGAATATAGGAGATTCTTCTACTCCTGTCAATTTCTCAATACATTGCTGATATTTAACAAGTTAATGTATTTAGGAATGCGTTTGTAAATTGTACCATTATATGGCTAAGATATGGTATGATTATCAACAGTTCCATCATCAACATTCACGTGTGTGATTTTTAAAGATCTGGCAGAATGGTGGTTAGATTCAAAGAACAATATAATGATGACAGGCATCGTCCTTGTCTCACCAAGTAAATTGATACCAAAATGAAGAGAACCTTTCTATTCTTATGCAAAGCGAAACAAAAATTCCTAGTGACGTTTTACAAATGTTCTCTAAATAGAGACTACCCTTATTTTTGTTATGAAGTTTTGGTAGGTTCAAGTGAAAATTTATACTTACATTTTAAATTATAATATATACAGTAAAGTAATAATTGTCTTGTATATGAAGTTAGTTTAAAAAAAAAAAAAAGCCTAACAGGATTTAAATGGTCTTGTGAAGGGTCAAATTTTAATTATACCATATATATTTTAAAAATATTTTTCTTGTTTTCTTCTTTAAAAACAAAAGTCTCCCTCCTTCCAATGGAAATCAAGAAAACACAGCAAAATAAAGGGGAGGAAAAACCCTGTGATTTGCTTTTGGTATTCTGATGTGTGTTATAAATGTATAAGAAATACTGTTTTGATTGTTTTTTAAAGAATTGGGATTATACATAAATTGCATACTTTTCAAAAAACATGAATGTACATTTTTCTATTTGGCTCTATAAACTTTATCTTTATGTATTATGTGAGGTCATGAGATAACATTGTACCTAGATTGTATTACTCTTTCCAGATATGCTATCTCTAAATTATAATTTAATATTTATTAAAATCCCAAGGTTCAACCTTGGGAATATGTTTTTGATGAGTTTCCTAGTTTTTTTAATTTAGATAATCATACAAGTTTTCCCCAGACTTTAATCTGTGAAAAAGTTTGCATCTCCACAAAAAGACTGTTTAGCACTTACCTTATCCTGCCATTTAGCAAAATTAGTTTGTGACTCTAACACTAGAAAATCTTAGAGGGCAATTTCTTCTAAATTTTCTCTCCCTACTTAACACCAGCTCAGTGCCTTGCACATAGATGCATGGAGTAAGTGTTTATAATATTAATTCAAATTCAGATTTAGATTTAATTGGGTCATACGTCAAGTTTTCTATTTTGTATTAGTTCTAAGAATACAGAATTAATTAGCGGTAACTGGAATGTCATAAATTCTTCTTTTAAATTAAAAGAACATACTAAAATTCTTAGTATAGTACAGATAAAAATTTGGACACCATTTTAACCACAACCCAAATTTGACATGTTTAATCTTTTGTCACATTTGCTTCAGATATCTCTCTTTCTGTCTCTCTCTTAGGAATAAAATGTTCTGGGACCTAAAACTTTACCCCTCTTTTGCTTCTCTCCTTTCCTCTTTCTTTCCTTCTTTCCCTTTCTAGAGGTAAACCACTTGACTGGAATTGGTATGTATACTATCCATGCATACTTTTTTGCTACATTTGTTTATGCCATATTCTATAATATTTTTGCAGTCTGACCTTTTTTATACAACATTGTTTCTGAGATTTACCCATGATCTTATATCATTTTAAATGCTTTATATCATTTCATTATATGAATCCACCAGTTAATTTATTCATTGCCCTACTTATATGGTTGTTCACAATTTCTTACTTAAACAGTGCTGCAGTGAACATCCTTTTGTGTTTCCTTTTACGCATGTGAGACTTTTAGTGTGGTTTATGCCTAAAGTTGAAAATGCTGTATTGTAGGGAATGCATCTCTTTGAGATTACAAAATATTGCCAAGTTATCTTCTAAAATCGGTTGCATAACTTTATACTCCTACCCAGCAATGCATAGTAATTCCTACTTTCCCAAATCCTTTCTAAGTCTTAGTCTGATTTTAGTTTGACCTTAATTCTTATCAAGAACTGCTACTCATTATTACTGTGTTTATAATCTTTGCCTACTTAAATTTTTGTGTTTTATTATAAGCATTTCTTACATATTTTGAATACTAGTTATTTATTGGTTATATGGGATATAAGTATCTTCTCCCTGTGGCATGTTTTTTAACTTTGTATATGTTACATTTTTTCGATCAGAAGTTTAACGTTTCAGTGTGGTCACATTTATCACTCTCTTCTTCGTCATTTCTGCTTTTCGTGTATTGAATGAGAAAATATTCCATATCTTGTTCTGAAAAGATAT
Source organism: Balaenoptera musculus (assembly GCF_009873245.2). Taxonomy (NCBI): domain Eukaryota; kingdom Metazoa; phylum Chordata; class Mammalia; order Artiodactyla; family Balaenopteridae; genus Balaenoptera; species Balaenoptera musculus. Next base: position 41,214,844 of record NC_045797.1, read on the forward strand.
TCTCCTAAAGTCTGTTATAAAAGTTATACTTTTTTCATATTTAAGTATGAGATAGGAATTATATTTACACTTGCCTATTTTATATATGCTCACAGAATTTGGACTTATCTTCATTTGTGGCGGTCTGGGGTGATTTCAGTTTTTCTTTTACATAAACCACTAAAATTCAGAAAATTTTCAAAATATACTATTTGCCTGTTGTTAGAGTCTAGCTGTACATCGTAAGCATTTTGGTGATACTGCCAGCAAGTATGAACTCTTGAGTCTTTTTAGATGTGATAAAAGTGTTGGCATTGTTAGTTTACATTTTGGAAATACAAAGCAACATCGAACTTCTTTACTGTGTATCTTTTATCATTGACCTATTGGACACAATTTTGCTTGTGGGAGTTCCTGTCTTTTTTCTTTTTAAACAATTTTTAAACAGATGTGGTTCTTAAGCGAAATAAATGTTACTATTGTAGTCTAATAGCAAACTTATATTTAAAAGACTGTAAATAGCTTCCAGATAATTGATTTTAAAAAATTCCTTGTCTGCTTTTTGTACATTTCCTCTTTGGATTCAGCGTTTCTGGACTTTTAAACTTGGAAGGTCTTTATTTTCCTTTCTTTTTGTAAAATAATCGGCATGGCTTTGTGGCATCCATATTAAAAATGGGTAATTTTCCTTATGGTCCCTGTCTTCCTGCTGGGTTGATAATGTTTTGATGTATTTTTCTTTTGCTCTGATGAGAGGTCTGCTGCTGCTGCTCTGACATATTCATTTGGATGAATAATTATAACTTGCACAATGTCAAGCTGAAGATGGTAGGGTTTTGTGCGTCATGACAAGCCTAGTAGCCAGTGCAGGTGTCTCACAGCGTGAGCAGCAACAGCCAGTGTATTCTGGCTCGGAGGAGGCGTTTAGAGTAGTAAGAACTCGGCACCAAGGGCAAGGCCGCTGCTGCTACTGCTGCCGTGACATGTGCCAGAGAAACACAGAGCGCTTCTCAAAGACAAGTGACTGCACACCTCTGCTCGGATACTTGCTTGTTTACCCAGTCCGTTTTCTTTTATAGATTTCAGCATAGAATGTTAAGAGCATGTCATGATTTTTATCTTATTCTACTTCCCAACACCAAAACGCTCTAAAATCTGCTACCCTTTGGACTTCTGTATATAGGTCATATTTGTGAATATTGTTGACTGATGAGACCATAGAATGCTCTCATGTAAGATTTTAAGTGCACTGACATTAGTGATTCTATAAAAACAAAACTAATTTTCTCCAGGTCACTGACCAACCCAAAATGGATGCTAAAATTGCAGTTTTACCTATAAATATGCCATTAAGTGCAGGCTTAGTGAACTGTCTACGTCACACTGGTTGGAATTTTCCGATTTGGTATGATACATAAACAGTGGTCTTTATATTTTTTATCATGTAAATCTCATATTCTTGGAGTAATGCCGTGAATGCAAGAAGAGCAAAACCAGTGATAAAGCCTCTGGCTGATAATCTGATGGTGAATGAAGAAATTGTAATTAAAGGAAACAGTCCTATTACATAGCAGGGAGCACGATCCATTAGTTAGAGCATCAGACTAGCAGTTGGGTATCCCTAGGTTCTGTTTACAGTTCAGCCATTGACTTAATTGTATAATTTCAAACAAGTCACATGACTGCTCTTTGCCTCAGTTCATATGTATATGGAAATAATAAACTTTTTCTCTTTCACAGAGATCTTAAAATAAATTTGGTTTAAAACAAACAGAATGCTAGGGGAAGAAAACTCCCAATATTACACGGTATGGATCCTGAGGAAGTTCTCCCTTTTTGACCTACTGGATTATCTTTCTTTCCATTTTTCTCTCTGCTGTCCTTGTTGGAGAACTCATAGTACTGGAGTTTTGTTCACCCTTAAATTGGTTAATTTAATATACTTTTGCCTTCTTGGCCATCTTATTATTGCTATAATGGTATGGATAAAAAGACATCAACGGAATCAAAACAAAGAAACGTAGTTCATTATTGAGATTATGTGATATGGTAGACCTGTGTGATATGGTCTGACCTATTGGACTCAGTAACCTATTAACTGCCTTTCTTTTTTTTTTTTTTTTTAATAACATAATTTATTTTAAAAGTACTCCTACATTGATTTTAAAAAAGAGAGAAGATACAAATAAGCAAAATTAAGAAAATATAAAATCAGCCTTAATGCCTTCATTTAGCATTGGGATCTCACTGGATAATAGTTCTGAACCTATGTTTATCACTTAACAAAATATTTTTTGAAACATTGTTGATAATGCTGTGCATTTATTATTCCAGGTAATCCTTAGAATAATTTAGTTTTTAGTTATAATTGGGTTTACATTTATCCATCCAATTAAGAACTGATATGGTCACAGTCTAGGAACTGGTTATCGCTACATTTATTTAGGTCCCCCAGTTAAGTAGCAGTAGTTTCTTAATCCACATCTTGTACATTTTTGTTGAGTTTATTCCTAAGTATGAAGTTTTTGTTGCTATTGTGAATGTGATCTTTTTTTTTAAATCATATTTTCTAGTTTATTTTTATAATGTGGGCAAACTATTAATTTTTTTTAAGTTTATACTTTAATAAAAGTTGTATATGAACATAGTTTAAAGAGTTAGGTTTATAAGGGTTTTTGTTTGTTTTTTTTTTAAATGTCAATCAATTTCTTATTAATTTATTAATTTTTTTATATTAATTTTTGGCTGTGTTGGGTCTTCGTTTCTGTGCGAGGGCTTTCTCTAGTTGTGGCAAGCGGGGGCCACTCTTCATCACGGTGCGTGGGCCTCTCACTATCGTGGCCTCTTCTGTTGCGGAGCACAGGCTCCAGACGTGCAGGCTCAGTAATTGTGGCTCACGGGCCCAGTTGCTCCGCGGCACATGGGATCCTCCCAGACCAGGGCTCGAACCCGTGTCCCCTGCATTGGCAGGCAGATTCTCAACCACTGTGCCACCAGGGAAGCCCCTGTTTGTTTTCTTTTTAGACAAAACGGCATGTCCTAGCCTCCTTCCCACCATTTTCTCCCTCTCCAGGGTCGACTACTTTTAATTGTTAGCTGATCCTTTTGGTGTTATAATATAATTTATATTATTACATGCTCTTGTAATTATACTACCTTTTGTTCGTTGGTTTGGTTTAGGCATTATCTGTTAACTTTCCACTGTAGATAATGAGGAATTTGCTGTTTCTTCTTCCTTTCCCCACTCCACACACACGTATACTTCCTATCCTTCCCAGATAGTTATCTTGTAATTTTGATGATGTCAATATTCAGTGTTTACATTATTATTTTGAACGTATATGTATACTATGCAGAGATAAGCTATGTAGTTAATTCTTATTTTTCCTTTGTTGCCCCAATTTTTATTACCACGTGGAGTTAACAGTTGTCTTACTTTTTCATTTCCTTAGTTTTCTGTTTACTTAAAACTCATTCAACCCACAGTTTTCCATCAGTTGTCTAAATCTGCTCTTAATCATCTACGCTGGGTTTTCTATTAGCTTTACTTTTTGGTAAATTTCATCAGCTTTTCCTAATAGCCTTCCTGTTGAGTTTTTTTTACTTACACTATCATGTTCATTTCTAAGAGTTTACTTCATTGATAAATCTTCTTTTGTCCCCAGAGATACTAATAATATGTCCTTTTTTCCATCTGAGTAGTTTCTATTTCCTTGAGTTGCTCTTTTTCTAGGCTTATCATCTTTGGTTACCTGCTCGTGATTAAAAGTCGGCTATTAAAAGCTATTTGAAAGCTCTGAGTGCGAGTGGGGCTTGTCAACTGTGAACTTCATTGTAGAGTCACCTGAGTAGATCTCATAATGGGGAACCCCAAGTGTCCATATTTTAGGTCTTTTTGATTGATTGGTCAGATTTCTTGGAGAAGACTCTTCCAGCCTTCTGCCTAGAAGTCACTGAGCAAGCAGAAAACGCTCCCTTGAGGCGAGAGTGGAGCAGACTGCTGGGCAGTCTATTGGGCAGGAAACAGCAGTCTGAATTAGTAACAGTAACCCTGTGGCATCCTCTACTGATAGGGCTGAACACCATGCAGCTGTAGAAGAGAAATGCTTACGGCGTGAACCTCCATTATCACAAGGCAGATAGTGAGAGTATTTGCAGTTGAGGGGCAAAAAATGATATCCTAGCTATCCCATGGTATTTTCAGACTTTTAAATTTTGGCCATTCTTAGTTCTATGTAGCAGTAATTTTCAGTTTTATTGTTTCTTGCTGATGTCTACAAGTAGATTTTTTAGATGATTTTTTATCCAGTGGCTTTGTTAAACTCTCTTATCTAATAATCAGTAGTTTCATTGAATTTTCTATGAACATAATCATATCATTTGTAAATGATAGTTTTATTTCCTTCTTTGCCATCTTTACGCCTTTCTCTTTTTTTTTTTTGCCTTACTGTTCTGGCTAGGATATCTAATAAACTGTGAAACATGAATAGTAAACATAAGCATTCATGTTTTGTTCCTGATCTCAAAGGGAAAACTTTGTTTTCATCATTAGGTAGATTTTTGCTCTATAGTTCTTGTACTGAAATCCTTTACCAATAATTAATGGAATTTATTTCTGTTTCTGGTTTGCTAAGAGTTTTGTTATAAATGACAGTCGAATTTTTTCAAGTATATTCTCTCTATATGTTAGAGAATCAAATGTTTTTTCTCCTTTATTCTGTTCATGTGGTGAATTACATTGTTCGATTTCCTAATGTTAAACAAATCTTGCTCTCTTGAAATAAACTCAGTTAGGTTATGGAGTATTTTAAATCTATATGTTGATCAATCAATTGACTGGTCAGTAGATACACACACATATATATGTTTGTATACACATATACAATTTCCAGTATATATTATGTATTTCCACATTCTGTTTCTTTGGCATCTATGCTCATAAGAGCAATTCCTTTGTTTTCCTGCTTCCAAAATTTGGTTTTATTGCCTCTTTAGTTCTCCTTGTTTTTGTGAGATTATGCCTTAAAGGAAAAAACAACAATATAGTAAGTTTTGGGGTGGGGGTAAAATTAGATCTGTGTGTTCAATCCACCTTCCTTACCTAGTAGCTGTAACCCTCTTTTTGCCTATTTTTAAATGTATAGTTTTTACTTTATTTGAATTCTAATGTATAAACTAGTTGTGAACATAATAAAATCCTTTTCATTGCTTTCACCCATGGGCTGCTAGCTAAAGTGCAGTATTAAAAGTTTTAAATAAGTATGCTAAATATGAATGGGGTTCGACATTTCTAACTAGAGGCAAGTGATGAAAGAAATAAATCCTCTGACTTATTTTCCTGCCTTCTTGGAGGGTATTAGTGTGGGACGTTTGGGGTTCTTTGGACATTCATAGAACTTAGGTAAAATAAGTAAGAGACCTGACTCACAAAGATCTAGTAGGGAAGTTATATCCTATTTTTAGTGCTTCATTAGATGAAATTGTGATTCTGTCATGGTCAAGTCTTTCTTCTCTTTTCAAGTTACCTTGAAAAAGTACATAAACAGAAAAATCAAGAAGCAACATTTTTTTCCAGTGGGAAATAGTTTAAATGCAACAGACATTTAATATCTACAGATGGTCCCTGACCTAATTTGACTTCGGATTTTTCAACTTTACAATGGTGCAAAAGCGATACGCATTCAGTAGAAACCTTATTTTGAACTTTGATCTTTTTCCGGGGTGGTGATAGGCCAGACGATACCCTGCATGGTGCAGGACAGCAGCAGGCAGCCACGGCTCCCGCTCAGCCACTCTGTCACGAGGGTGAACAACCGATACACTTAGAACCATTCTGTCCCCATACAGTGATTCTGTTTATCACTTTCACACTATTCAATAAATTACATGAGATATTCAACACTTTATTATGAAATAGGCTTGTGTTAGATGATTTTGCCCAACTGTAGGCTAATGTAAGTGTTCTGAGTATGTTTAAGGTAGGCTCCGCTAAGCTGTGACGTTCCATGGGTTTGGTGTATTAAATGCATTTTCAACCATTTAACTGGACATAACCCCATCATAAGTTGAGGAAGATGTGTACTGTCTGTGTAGCACTGAGCTGGATCCTAAGGAATTTAAGGTGAGTTAACCAGGTTCTAACATCCTAGGGTAGGCTTTCAGGAGTAACTTTCAGTCTGATAAGGAGAGAGGTACTTAAAAAGATAATTTCAGTAAAATGTGTTGAGTGATGTGTGTGGTGAGCCATTTTGATAAGATGGAGAAGAGGTACATAATTTAACCTGATGTGGTCAAGCAAGTTTTCTGGATAAAGTGTTACTTGAGTTCAGTGAGTCTTGAGAAGTGAGAAATTAGGCTTGTGAGGACACATGATACTTTAGGAGAGAACTGCTGTAGGCAAAGAACAAAGGCATAACATTGTAGGAGATAATACATGCATTACACATCGTTTGGAACTCTGTAGTCAGAGATAAGACTGGAGCTTTTGCTTAGAGTTAGGCAGGGTCTGGTACACCAATTCTGATGATCTTGGACTTTATCCCAAATTGATAGGGTTATAAGGAAGAAAGGTGGCATGGTCACAATTTTTGTTTTATAATAGCATTTCTCAAAGTGTTTTTTTGTTTTGTTTTAGGTTATTAATAGAATTAAGGTGGAGAAAGGCTCTGATCTAATACACTTATGAAATTCTAGATTTAAGTTCTGCTATTTCTTGATTTAGGATTTCTCATCTTTCTTGGTATGCCAAGATGTATTATAAATCTCTGGCATGACTTTTTTTTTTCCTTCTTCTCAGAGCACCTCTGTAGATTAGTTTTCAGCAAAACAAGTTTTTTTAATAGGTCACTCTGTGTAGAGGAAGGTTCTAAATGAGAATGGCAAGACTATAGTGAAGAAGACTGAGGGGCAGCTGTGTACTTACCATGCAGGCAGTAATTAGGGTCTGTTCTAGGTTAGTGGTTGCAGGGAAAGATGAAAGGGAATTGTTTGGGAAAATTCCACAGATTATATTGATAGAACTTGGTGATGGATTGGGCATGAGATTTCATGGATTACTGCCACTGCTTCTGGTGGGGGTAACTAGATTAGATAGGTTGTAGTACTGCCAAGTGAGGTAGAGAATGCAGTAAGAAGAGGTTTAGAGGCAGATTCAGTTTGGGATTTGATGAGTTTGGCATGCCTATGGTATGTCTAAATAAATGTGTTTAGTGGGCAGTTGGAGATATGGCTTTGAATCTCATACAGTCAGTTACTTGCCAGATAAAGGAAGATCAGTATAATTTCAGTTGATTGCTGAGGTTATCAAAGTTAGTTTAAGCTTTGCAGAAGATTTGAGGTATGTGCTTTGTGAGCACATGAGATACTTCTATGGTATGGTAAAATTCTTCCATGAATTTAAAAACCCAATGAGACTAGTAGTAGGGAACAGGTTTTTTTATCAGATGACTTCAGTACCAATTTAAGGTACATTAAGTAATTTACTTGCTGATGTTAATAAATCTGACTTTGTTGCAGACCTTCATGGTAGGCTTCAGAGTTAATTCTGCTGGATCACTTGTAACATAGTAACAAGAGAACACAGAGTCTTAAAGTCTGGGTTAAATTCTAGCTTTATCCCTACAATGCATGACCTTGGGTAAATCATTTAACTTTATAAAAAGAGGGAAGGAATATTTAAGTCATAGATTGCATGACTTTGTAAGAGTAAATTGAGTTATTTGATAGTGCTTTTGAATTGTAAAGTGATGTATAGGTGTACAAAGTGATATAGGGAGGTAACACAATTTGCAAATTGGTTAGCTTTTAAAATAGCAAGCCTTAATATGGGCAAAGAAATGATATCTCTCAATATACATTTATATTATATTGTAAATTGTATATATAAACACACCCACATTTATATATAACAACACGTAATTGGTATCTCTCTCTTTGTATGTTGAACTACATGTACTCTAAAGACAATGTTTCCATTTATATGCAACAATTAAGAAGTATTCTGGTGTTGAAAAATGAAATAGGCATGATAAATGCAAAATGACCGTCAATCTCACCAGGCAATCTGGTTGTGGTAGATGACTCTACATACATCGTACCGTAAGTAACGTAGATGAGAAGTGTTGAGAGAAATATTGTTTGGACTGTAGTTTGGAGGAAACCAATAAAATATTCTTGCATAGCAAGTGTCCCACGTAAAAGAAAATATATAAATATCAGTCTCCAAATGGCTTCTTAATGTTGTGATTTATATTTTAAATACTTTTGGGTAAAAAAGATTGTCTTAGTTAATATCAGTAAAGCAATTTTTCTTCCACACAAACACAGCTTGTTAACATTCTCTACCTTATGTTTTGTCCCTGTCAGAGACCCTGTCTGGCAAATTGATGCACACTATGTCTATTTGTACTTTTTTTTAATCCAAGGGATAGTTTAAAATATGTGAGTATTGATATACTTGTGTGTGTGTGTGTGTGTGTGTGTTAAACCATCCTTTTGGAAAAAATAGATGCCCATATTGAAAATAAAGATCCAGTAGATTGAAGACAAATGATAATTCAGATATGAAAGACATGTTAATTCAAATATGATCTGCTAGAATCGCTGATTAATACTTTCAGCTATGAAATATACTTACTTTCACCCTCTTTTTGTGCTAAAAAAGTTGAATATTAGAAGCCAAACTAATTTAGCAGATGGATATAATGAAGCAAACCAGAATTTTGGAGTTGGTAGATAGCAGAAGCAATGGGACAGTATTTTTTTAAAATGATGTCACTGCTGCTAGGTAGTTCCCTGGCTCTGGCTGTGAAGGTAACATCGGAAGCTAGCAACACACATATTCTGTCTATTAGTCTTGACCTTATCTGAAAGCAAAGATTTTTGTGACCATTTATTTCCTTATTTTGTTGTTTTTAGTGTGAGTAATAAAAATTAGATATAGACAACTTTTTTGTTGAGGGGAGTAGCACCCTTTTTTGGTATGACTTACCTGGAACAAAAAGCTAGAAGACGAGTTTGTTTTTTACTGATTGGCTTGATTTTTTTTTATTAGGTAAAACTTTATTTTAATACAAAATAAAGGAAGTTTATTTTGTATTAAACGATTAACATAGCATATTAGAAATGTACTTGAACCAAATACTAAGGGTCTTAAGTAGCAATGTACAAGACATGATTTTTCTCAGGGTTAACATCTGAGAGATAAAGAAGAATGGATAAACAACCACAAGGGTTTGTTCATCAGTCAGGGGTCAAGCTGCCACAATATCTAAGCCCTCTCCTGGCATTCTTATCATCTTACTTTATTATTTTTTTAAATTGTGGTAAGATACACAAAATTTACTATCTCAATCATTTTTGAAGGTGCAGTTCAGTGGTGTTAATACATTCATAATGTTGTTGCTACCATTACCACCATCCACCTCCAGAACTCTTTTCAAATCTTGTAAAACTGAAATACTATACCCGTTAAACAATAATTCCCTATCCTCCTCTTCCACCAGCCTCTAGTAACCACCATTCTACTTTCTGACTCTCTGGTTTTGACTATTCTAAGTACCTCACATAAGTGGAATCATACAGTATTTGTCTTTTTTGACTGGCTTACTTCACTTAGCATAATACCCTCAAGGTTCATACAAGTTGTAGCATATGTCAGAGTTTTCTTCCTTTTTAAGACTGAAAATATGCTATTGCATGTATATACCACATTTTGTTTATCTGTTCTTCCGCTGATGGCCTTGAATTGCTTCCACATTTTAGCTCTTGGGAGTAGCGCTGCAGTGAACATGGATGTGCATTCTAGCTCTTTGAGTCCCCACTTTCAGTTGCTGGATCATATGGTGATTCTGTTTTTAATTTTTTGAGAAACTGCCATACTGTTTTCCAGAGCTGCTGTACCATTTTACATTCCCACCCACAGTGCACAACAGTTCCAGTTTCTCCACATCCTCCCAAAAACTTACTTTCTGTTAATGGGTGTGAATGAAGTAGTATTTATTATAGTTTTGACTTGCATTTCCCTAAGTGATACTGAATATCTTTTCGTGTACTTATTGGCCGTTTGTATATCTTCTTTGGATAAATGTCTTATTCCATTCCTTTGCCCATTTTTAAATTAGGTTATTTTTGTTGTTGAGTTTTAAGAGTTCTCTACATATTCTAGGTATTAATCCTTTATCAGATATATGATTTGCAAATATTTTCTCCCATTCCTTGTGTTGCCTTTTTACTCTGTTGCTATTGTCTTCTGATGCACAAATTTTTTTTTTTTTTATAAATTTATTTTATTTTATTTATTTTTGGCTGCATTGGGTCTTCATTGCTGTGCGCAGGCTTTCTCTAGTTGCAGCGAGCAGGGGCTACTCTTTGTTGCGGTGCAGGGGCTTCTCATTGCAGTGGCTTCTCTTCGTTGCGGAGCATGGGCTCTAGGCGCGCGGGCTTCAGTAGTTGTGGCTCACAGGCTCTAGAGTGCAGGCTCAGTAGCTGTGGTGCACGGGCTTAGTTGCTCCGCGGCATGTGGGATCTTCCCAGACGAGGGATTGAACCCGTGTCCCCTGCATTGGCAGGCGGATTCTTAACCACTCTGCCACCAGGGAAGTCCCCTGATGCACAAAATTTTTTTAATTTTCATGAAGTCCAACTTATTTTTTCTATTGTTGCCAGTGCCTTTGGTGCTCTATTGAAGAAGTCATTGCCCAATCCAATGTCATGAAGCTTTTTTGCCCTGTGTTTTTTTCTGAGAGTGTTATACTTACAGCTCTTACATCTAGGTCTTTGATCCATTTTAAGTTACTTTTTATATACGATGTTAGATAAGGAGCCAGCTTAATTATTTTGTATATTGATAGCCAGTTTCCCTAGCACCATTTGTTGAAAAGATTGTTCTTTTCTCTTTGAATAGTCTTGGTAACCTTGTCAAAAATCATTTGATCATGCATATGAGGGTTTTTTTCTAGGCTCTCTATTCTGTTCCATTTGTCTATATATAGACTGTCATATGCTAGTACCACATTGTTTTGATTACTGTAGCTTTGTAGTAAGTTTTGAAATCAGAAAATGTGATTTCCACTTTGTCCTTTCCACTTTTTTCCTCCAGCTTTGTTGTTCTTTTTCAAGATTGTATGGCTATACAGGGTCTCTTAAGATTCTATATGAATTTTAAGATAGGATTTTCTATTTCTGCGCAAAAACATATCATTGGGATTTTGATAAGGATTGCATTGTCTTCCAGTTCATGAATCTGGTTTGAGATTCCTTTTTTGATGTCTTCTTTAATTTTTTTCAGGAGTGTTATTTTGTTTTCATTTTATAAGTCCTTAACCTTCTTGGTTAATTTCTAAGTATTTTATTCTTTTTGATGTTATTGTAAATGAATTTGTTTTCTTAATTTCCTTTTTGGATTGTTCATTGTTGCTGTTCAGAATGCAACTAATTTTTGCGTATTGACTTTGCTGGTGGTCAGAGTGGCCACTTTACTGAATTAATTTCTTAGTTCTAACAATTTTGAGGGGGGGAATATAGGTTTTTTACCTATAAGATTATATCATCTGCAAGCAGGGATAATTTTACTTCTTCCTTTCTAGTTTGCATGCTTTTAATTTCTTTTTCTTGCCTAATTGATCTGGCTAGAACTTCCAGTATTGTGTTGAATAGAAGTGATGAAAGTAGGTATCCTTGCCTTGTTCCTGATCTTAAAGGAAAAGCTTTCAGTCTTTCAACATTGAGTGTGATGTTTACTGCAGTTTTTCATAATATGCCTTTATTATGTTGCAGTAATTTTCTTTGATCCTAGTTTGTTGAGTGTTTTTATCATGAGAGGGTGTTAAATATTGTCAAATGCTTTTTCTGTGTCAGTTGAGATGGATTTCTTCATTCTGTTATTATAGTGTATTACATTTTATTGATTTGCATATGTTGAGCCGTCCTTGCATTCCAGGAATAAATCCCACCTGATCTCAGTGTGTAATCTTTTTTCTGTGCTGCTAAATTTGGTTTGCTAGTATTTTGTTGAGGATTTTTTTATCAATATTCATAAGGGATCATGGTTTTTAAGTTTTCTTGGGGTTTTAGTATCAGGGTAAAGATGGCCTCATAAAATGAATTAGGAAGTATTTTCCCCACTTCAGTTTTTTGGAAAAGTTTGAGAAGGATTGGTGTTTTTCTTTAAAATGTTTGGTATAATTCACCAGTGACACTTCCAGGACTTTTTCTGTTGAGATCTTTTGATTAGTGATTCAGTCTCCTTACTCCTTATTATTCTGTTCAGATTTTCTATTTATTTGTGGTTTAGTCTTGGAAGGTTTTGGGTCTCTAGGAATTTGTTCATTTCATCTAGGTTATCCAGTTTGTTGCCATACATACAGTTTTTCATAGTTCTCTCTTACAATTCTTCTTGTTTTTGTAAATGGTAATAATGTCCCCACTTTTATAACCGATTGGTAGTTTGAATTCTCTTTTTTTCTTAGTCCCATTTATTTAAAATTTGTCAACTTGTTGAACTTTTCAAAGAATCAACCTTTGGTTTCATTGATTTTCTCTATTGTCTTTCTATTCTCTACCTTACTTATCTCTGCTCTAATCTTTATTTCCTTCCTGCTGGCTTTGGGTTTAGTTTGGTCCTTTAGTTGTAAAGTTAAGTTGTTGATGGTTAGATTTTTCTTGTTTTTTGATGTATGCATTTATAGCTATAAATATCCTCTTTAGTACTTCTTTTGCTGCATTCTGTAAGTTTTGGTATGCTGTGTTTTCTTTTTTGTCTCTAAGTATTTTCTAATTACACTGTGATTTCTTGTTTGATCCATTGATTGTTTAAGAGTATGTTGTTCAATTTCCACAAATTTGTGGGTTTTCCAGTTTTCTTTCTTTTATTGATTTCTAACTACATCCTGTTGTGGTGGGAAACGATACTTTATATGATATCTATCTTCTAAAATTTATTTTGTATGTATTTTGTAGCCTAAAACATGATGTGTCCTTGAAAATGTTCCATGTGCATTTGGGAAATATGTGTACTCTTTTGTTACTGTGTAGAGTGTTCAATATATGTCTATTAGATCTTGTTGGTTTGTTGTGTTGTTCAAGTCCTCTGTTTCCCTATTTTCTGTCCGGTTGTTCTGTCTATTGGGAGTGGGGTATTGACGTCTCCCAAATATTATTATATTATACAACTATATCTCTTCAGTACTATTAATTTTTGTTTCATGTTTTGATAGTCTATTATTAGGTGCATAAATGCTTATAATTGTTGTATCTTCTTGCTGTATTGAACCTTTTATTAATATATTATGTCCTTTGTCTCTTGTAACCTATTTTGATTTAAAGTCTGTTTTGTCTGATACTAGTATAGCTACTCCTGCTCTCTTTTGGTGATTATTTGCATGGAATATCTTTTTCCATTCTTTCACTTTAAGCCTGTTTGTGTCTTTGGCTCTAAAGTGAGATTCTTGTAGACAGCATATAGTTGGATCATGTGTTTTTATCCATCCTGCCAATCTCTGTCTTTTGATTAGAGAGTTTAGTCTATTTACATTTGTAGTTATTACTGATAAGGAGGGACTTAATCTGTCATTTTGCTACTGTTTCTGTATGCCTTATAGTTATTTTGTCCCTTATTTTCTGCATTACTGCTTTATTTAGAGTTCAGTTGAATTTTTTTGGAGTTAAACATTTTAATTCCTTTGTTATTTATTTTTGTATATATTCTATAGCTATTTTCTCTGTGGTTGCCATCAGAATTACATTTAACATCCTGAAGTTATAACCCTGTAACTTATACCAGCTTAACTTCAATAACATACAAACTCTGGTCCTTTACAGCTCTGTACCTACCCTTCTCAGTTGTTGTTGTCACAAAGTTATATATTTACACAGTGTATGCACCAAACCATAAACTAATAATTCTTTTAATGCCTTTGTCTCTTAAATTATGTAGAAAACGAAATGTGAAGTTACAAACCAAAGTTACTGTAACACTGGCTTTGAGTCGAATAATTCTTAGTTTAAAAAAATACCTTAGTCTCTTAAATCATGTAGAAAACAAGGAGTGGAGTTAAAAACCATTTTTATAATAGTGCTAGCTTTTATAATTGCTCCATGTATTTACCTTTACTGAGATCTTTATTTCTTCATAAGGCTTCATGCTACTGTCTAGTGTCCTTTCATTTCAACCTACAGGACTTTCTTTAACATTTCTTGGAGGGCAGGTCTAATGGTAGCAGAATTCTTTTGTTTGTCTGGGAATGTCTTCATTTCTCCTACACTGATGAAGGATAATTTTGCCATCTATAGGATTTTTGGTTGACATTTTTTTTTCCTTTAGCAGTTTGAATATATCAGCCCACAGTTTTCTAGTCATCAAAGTTTCTGATGAGAAATCTGCTAATAGTTTTTGAGGTTCCCTTGTGTGTGATGAGTCACTTCTCAACTTCTTTCAAGATTCTCTTTTTGTCTTTGTCTTTTGAAAGCTTGATTATAATGTGCCTTGGTGTGGATCTCTTTGAGTTCATCTTACTTAGAGTTCATGGAGCTTCTTGGATGTGTATATTTATGTATTTCAGCGAATTTGGGAATTTGTCAGCCATTATACAAATATTCTCTCTGCCATTTTCTTTCTTCTTTTGGGACCCCACAATCCATATATTGGTCAACTTTATGGTGTCATACAGTTCCCTTAGACTCATGCACTTTTCTTCAATCTTTTTTCTTCCTACTTCTCAGACATAATAACTAACGTCCTATCTTCATGTTCACAGATTTTTTTTGCCTGTTCAAATTCACCTTTGGATTCTCTTAGTGAATTTTTCATTTTAGTTATTGTAATTTTTGGCTCCAGAATTTCTTTTTATGTTCTTTTTTGAAAGTCTTCTTTCTCTTTGTTGACATTTCCATTTTGTTCATACATTGGTTTCTTGACTTGCTCTACATCTTACTTTAAAGCTTATGTATCAGTGGTTTCAAATTCTCTGTCTAGTAGAGATACTCTCAGGTCTATGTTTGGAACCTGTTAATTTTTTTCCTTTGAATCAGGGCTACACTTTGTTTTATTTTTAGTGCCCTGTGATTTTGTTGTTGTTGTTGAAAACTGGAAATTTTAGTCATATAATGTGGTAACTTTAGAAATTGGATTCTCCCCTCTCCCCAGAGAGGAAAGATCAAAATTTCCCTGGTTTTTTGTCTATGTTTTTGTGTTCTTGATTGTTGCAGGCTGTCTCTGCATCAAGGATCAGCCTGAGGTGTACTCTTAGGGTCTTTTCTGGTCTTTTTTGAGCCTTTCCCTGGGCATGCAGAGTGACTTCCAAAATTTTCCTGTAGAGGGAGTTGCCTTTTTTCCCCCAGTTTTATTGAGATACAGTTGGCATACTGCACTGTATAAGTGTGAGCTCTGCAGCATACTGATTTGACTTATATGCATCATGAAATGAATACCACAATAAGTTTAGTGACTATCCATCTCATATAGATACAAATTAAAAGAAAAAGCAAAAGATATTTTTTCTTGTGATGAGAACTCTTAGGATTTACTCTTAACAACTTCATATATAACATACAACAGTGCTAATTGTATCAGTCATGTACATTACATCCCTAGCACTCATTTTTCTTGTAAATGGAAGTTTGTACCTTTTGACCACCTTCACCCAATTCCTCCCCCCCCGACCCCTCCCCTCTAGTAACCACAAATATGATCTCGTTTTCTATGAGTTTGTTTGAAGTATAATTGACCTGCAACGCTTTGTTAGTTTCTAGTGCACAATATAGTGATTCGATATTTCTATACATTTCAAAATCACCACCATTATAAGTCTAGTTTATGATCTGTCAACATATAAAGATATTACAATATTATTGACTATATTCCCCACACTGTACATTTCACCCCCATGACTCATTTATTTTGTAATTGGAAGTTTGTACCTCTTAATTTTCCTCACCTATTTCACTCATCCCAGTTGCTTTTTCACTCACTGAGTTGCTTTTGAATGTTCTACTCTTTAAAGTCTGACACTCAAAAGGGGAAAAAGAGAAAAATGAAGCGGGGGGAGGGTCAGTGGCTCCTTAAGTACGCTGCAGGTCACTTCTGCAGGAGAGGGAAGGACTTGAAACAGTGGGAGGAAGTACAACAGCAATATCCAGCTGCCTCTTTGGGTATTCCTCTGAGGTTAGAAGCAGCAATCAGTCATCAGAGCACAGATACCTGATATTTGGAAGACAGATCCTTTTCTCCCACCCTGGCTCCTATAAGCTGTGTGCAGGGTGCTCCTGAAGTGTGTGCAGGGCTGCCTGTCAGGGAGCTGTGGGGCAGGGTGATGGGTAGCTAAGAGCTGAAATTAACCAAAGTTGCAAGCCTTCTGTAGACTCAACAGTTCCAAAATAGTTTCTGTCAGTGCATTTATTGTCTAGGTGGGGAGACAGATTCCTGGTGCTTCCTACTCAGTCATCTACCCAGAATTCTCACCTAATTGGCCTGACATTTTTTCTTTTCTTTTTTTAATGGTCTGCAACATAGGATAGCTTAGGACCATGTTGGAAGTGCCTACTCATTTTCAACATACACTTGACAGACATTTATTTACTTCTCCCTCCCTCTCTCTCTTCCTTATCTTTTTTATTAACAGAGTTGCTGCAGTCATTCTGTAATGGCTACACATGGAGTGAATGTGTTTCATTTAACTTTGTGGGCATATATACTTTCCACATGACTTAAGAATAGTAGCAAATCTTTTAAATCATCAGTGGTCAGTTATAGTAAAAATAAACTGTAAGAAGAGGTGATGCATTCTTTATGGATTGTGTGACAGAGAATAGCATTTGATTTAATAGATTTAGTTATACCTACAGAAAGAGTTGAGAACATTAATGAAGCTTGCGAATAAGATCAAATGAACTGAATATTTAAGAGATTTATCTCTTTAAAGATATCTGATTGGGAATATTGAAATTAATGTTAAAATTAAATTTCTTTAGAAGTTTAATCTCTTGATATTTGAATCAAGCCTTTTGAATCCCTCAGAGAAAAAGACAAAAATGATTATTAGAGGATTTATGTGCACATATTATAAGAAAGTATAAAAAAATCAGAATGGAAAGCAACTGTTACAAGTACCAGAAAATTATGCTATTAATTTAAGTGTCATCAGAGCACAAAAGATCACATTCTGGGACTGTGAGAAAATTATTAAAATACTGGAAATAATAGTACTTAAGATGAAGATATTATACTCTAAGATCTGGTTAAGTGACTGACATTATTATATCACTTCAGGTATTATAAAAGTAACAAAATGCTTTTAAAGATAATAAGCATTACATTTTGAGATTGGCAATGTTCACACTTTTCTGCTTAAGTGCTTTCCTAGTTTAACATAATCTAATAACAGTTATGGGGGAATAGCTAACATCTTAGTTCCCATGTATATCCTTTCTCCTTCCTTGCCCAATATATACATATAAAAGTGATAAGCTTTTATTCTCTAAGTGGTGGGTTTATGAACAGTTACTCTTCTGCCTTTGTCTTTGCTGTTAGAAATATAGCTGTTTTGTAATTTTTTTAGGTCCTAAATGTTGAGAAATCTACTGCAGATCTACTGCAAAGGTACTAATGTATAGATTCATTACTGTCCAGAAATCAGAATGCGTGTTTTTTTAAACAGTTTTTTTGAGGTATAATTGATATACAGTAAACTGAACATATTTAGTGTATGATCTGGTGAGCACTGACAAATGTTTACACCCGTGAGATCAACCCCACAATCAAGATAATAAACCTTTCCACGACAACCAAGTTTCCCCCTTCGCCTTTTTAATCTCTCCCTTTTGTTCCTCGTGTCCTTCCTCCCGATCCCAGGCAACTGCTGCTCTCCTTTCTAGAGTTTTATATAGTTCTGTATACTTTTCTATGTCAGGTTTCTTTCCTCAGCATAATTAGAGACTTCTCAATGTTGTAGCATGTAATAATATTTCATTGTTTTTAGGCTGAGTAGTTAGTACTCCTTTGTATGAATGTAACCATATATTGTTCATTTACCTGCTGATGGACAGATGGGTTGTTTCCAGGATGTGGCTGTTACAGATAAAGCTACTGTGAACATTATGTGAATGTCATTATGTGAAGATATGCTTTCATTTCTCTTTGGCAAATACCTAGGGTTAGAATGGCTAGATCATCTAGGAGGTGTGTATTTAACTTTTTAAGAAACTGCTGAACAGTTTTTTTTAAGCGGTTGTGCTATTTTACATTCCTAACAATATTGTTTGAGGCTTCTGGTTTCTCTGCATCCTTACTGACATTTGGTATGTCCAGTCATTTTCATTTTAGCCATTCTAATAGGTGTGTAGTGGTAGCTCATTATGATTTTAATTTGCATTTCCTTAATGACCAGTGATGTTGAAAGTATTAAATGCTTGTCATCATATATCTTCTTTGGTGAAGCATCTACAAATCTTTTGTGTAAAGACCTGAATTAATGGAGAGATAAACTATATTCATGAGTTGGAACACTCAGTATTGTTAACGTGTTAGTTCTCTCCAAATTGATCTATAGATTCAATGCAATCTCAATCAAAATCCCAGTAGATTTTTTTAATTGACAAAATGATTCTAAAGTTCATATGGAAATGCAAAGAACTTAGAATAGTCCAAAAAACTGAAAAAGAACAAAATTGGAGGACTAATACCACCTGATTTCAAGACTTATAAATTTACCTTTAAGACAAACCTATCTATCAAGACAATGTAGTATTAATATAAAGTATGACAAAAAGATCACTGGAATAGAGAATTTAGAAATATACCCATATAACTATGTATGCATACAGCTGTTTCCAGTGAAGGTGCAAAGATAATTCAGTGGAAGAAAGACAGTCTTTTCAATAAATAGTCTTTTCAATAAATGGGACAAATAATTTGCTACATGCAAAACAGATGAACTTCAATCCATATGTAAAAATTAACTCAAAATGAATCATAAACTTAATGTAAAACCTAAAACAATGAAACTTTTGGAAAAAACAAGGAAAAGCTTTGCGATTTTTGGGATAGGCAAAGATTTCTTAACACAATACAGAAAACAAGATCCTTATAAGAACAAGTTGAGAAATTGGACTTAATCAAAATTAAAACTTTTTGCTCTTGAAAAATACTGTTAAAAGAGTGAAAAGACAAGGTATAGACTAGGAGAAAATATTTGCAAATTATACATCTGATAGTGGACTTGTGCTTAGAATATATATAAAGAGCTCTGAAAGCTCAATAATAAGACAACAACACAGAATAGGCAGAATATTTTATATAGATATATATTTTGGGTATTTCAAATGTAACCCTTTTATTACTATTAAAGCTTTATATAAATTAATTTCATGAGGACAGTTTTTTCAAAATAGGTTTATTTAACTCTTGGAGAATTGACCATATGTCACTTCCCTTTTTGGCAAATGGCTAGGAATCAGATAATTCTTGCTCCCTACTTCACTTCCTTTGCATCCACTTTTTACTCAGCCATATTGCTTCAGTTTGTTTCATGATTGTGTATCTTGACAAAACACCTCACCTAAGCTCTGCCACTTCTCTCTTTCTTTGCCCCACAGCTCTTCTAATGCTAGGACCAGTGATGTTTATGGGCGCCATTAGGCATACATATGTATGCAGATCTGGAAATGTGAGAGAATTCATAACCCTCCTTAGGGCAACTCGACCAGTCAGGAATGGAAGACAGTGAATAAATGCTCCTGAATTCTGTTTCTTGGGTGGCAATTCTGAGGAGCTTTCTCTAGAACTTCTCACAGAGCTGCCATCGACCACAGTAACCATCTTGAAAGTACACCCTTATTTTAGCTTTCTCTCCTCACTTATACTGTTTCCAGTCCCTACTCCCTTTCAATCCCTGAGATTACTTCCAATAACCTATCTGTACACAAGCCCTGGCCTCAGGCTTTGCTTTCTGGGGGAGATCCCAAGCTCAAATTATCATTGCATATATCACTTAATGTTATAGCTACAAATAAATATGACGTAGGACAAGGGTCCAAATACACCAGTTATACTTATGGCGCAGAAATTTACCTTCCTTAAAAAAATCCTGATGGTTGCCTTTTGCTTCTTTGATTTGTTTTTCAAGACTGAACAAAACCTTTGCAGCTATATGTGACCTTCTAAGCAATGTACCTTGACAGGCCTTTTTAAAACTCAATTTATAATTCAAAGAGTGTACTAGTCTTCTCTCAGATGATGTCCTTACCCCTACAGAACTTTCTTTACAGTTGCTCTCAGCTTCCTTTGGCTTGTCACCACCATTTGAAAAATTTTATGCAACTTCTATATAATAATGGGCCACAGCCACTAACTTCTTAGCTTGTACTTGTTACCCAGTTTCTTTGTCGAATATAAAAAAAATTATTAACATTTCAGTAATCGGGACTAGCATATTTTGAAAAGAGTTTAGACTTAAGCATATAAGCAATTCTTCAGTGGATGGTGACAGTGGAAACCAGAGCACCGTTTTCTTTCACTAAATATATATCCTCTAGCCATGGAGTTAATAAGAACATTTTCATCTCCTTCTCTATTTATTGGCTATGTGTCATGAGAAAATGTGATACCCTTCAAGATTTCTATAGAATACTGATATAACCTAGTTTTCTGATGGTTTATTTATGTATTAAACATAAACAAGAATAACCAACTTGACCTTCCTCTGGTCAAATATTGGGGTACTTGATTCATCACACTTGCCAGCAGTAAAAATTGGCAAGCATTTCCAAAATAGACGGTGTTTCAGTAATATAAAACTAGTCAGGAGATAGAATATGCCTTTTAATTTTTTTGGAAAGGTCATGATATGGTGACATTTGACCAGATGAACTTTCTAATGGTTCATGATCTAAAGGTTTAAATGCCAAATCTATCATACCAAACAGACTCTTCAGCATTGTGATTATTCAGAAATTTTCAGTGCATCAACACACAGATCTTCTCACTGAGAAGCCTATATACAGAACAGTCCAGGTATCCTGATTTCAGTGCAGAGAATTTCATTAAATGCCTTAGGTGAACCTAATATTAAATTGATCTCTTATTAATATCTTTATGCCTGCTCTTATCAAATCATGTCGAGATGTCTATTTTTTTTCCCTCAAGATTAATACATTCTTTTTAATCTTCTGACCTTTTCACACAGGAAGATTGGACTCCATATCAGGGAATATCTTCCCTGAACCCATAGCTCTTGTGCTCCCAGTGCATGGAATGTTACAGATATAGTTTTCCAATGTGTGGTGGTTAGTCTGTGCCTTTTTTTTTCTGTGATTGCCCTACCCCACATAAAAATAGACTGAAAGATACATAGATAAAATAATGAATGTTGTGGTTGTTATGCCCTCAACATGGTATGCTGCAAATCTTTGGAGTAGGTAGAGTGGAGTATAGAATATACTCTTTTCTCCTTGTTTTATGTTTTCTAACTTTCTCAGTATTTCTCCTTTTTTAAAAATTTTTTTGGTGCTTTAAGGACAAGAGGTGGTTTAGCATCACATCCTCTCCCTTCCCATAGCAAGGCTTAGGTGAGAGGCGCCTACATTGTTATCTTGGTTACTGGGATACTTTTCTTCTCTGTAGGATAGTTTATTGCTTTTGGGACACTGAGCCTTTTCTGTGTTTGTGTTTGTTTTTGTTTTTTGTTTAATTAATTTATTTTATTTAATTATTTTTAGCTGCATTGGGTCTTCGTTGCTGCGTGCGGGTTTTCTCTAGTTGCGGCGAGTGGGAGCTACTCTCCGTTGCGGTGCGCGGGCTTCTCATTGCGGTGGCTTCTCTTGTTGCAGAGCATGGGCTCTAGGCATGTGGGCTTCAGTAGTTGTGGCACACAGGCTCAGTAGTTGTGGCTCGTGGGCTCTAGAGCGCAGGCTCAGTCGTTGTGGCGCATGGGCTTAGTTGCTCCGCGGCATGTGGGATCTTCCTGGACCAGGGCTTGAACCCGTATCTCCTGCGTTGGCAGGTGGATTCTTAACCACTGCACTACCAGGGAAGCCCCTGTTTTGGGGGTTTTAAAATTTTTATTTTTTTGGTTTTGCTGGTAATTTCTTTTGTCTTCCTTCTAAAGTTTTTTTTTTCCTCTGTTTTATTTCTTTTAATTATGTATATGTGCTAAAAAGGTTGACATTTTCCTTTGATTAATGAATTAACCAGTTGCAGTGTTCTGGGTATAAGTTTTGGATCTTCATCATATTTGAGCTGTATAGTTGCTTTTCTATTCCTGCTAGAAATTTGTGGTTTCAAACCTATTCCCAAACTCAAAAGTTTTAGAAGACTGAAATTTTGTCCCTATATTTTAGAAAAAAATAGTAGTTGTATAATGCATCTTTGACTTCTCCCCTTAAATACATGGGGATATGAAGTGTAATCCAAATATTTGGATTTTGGTACAAAAGTTCTTTTGATTCAAGAGGAAATGATTGTTCTACAGTGAATCATATAGGTTATTTATAACTTAAATATAATTTGAATGAGAAAATATGTTTATACACACGATTTGGAAATAAATGGGAGTATGTTATAGTAATTGGCATCTTGAAAGGAAGTATACCTACTTTTAAGTGGACAGAATCACCTACTTCATGGATTTTCAAAGTTATATTTAGAGTTCTTGACTTTTAGAGCTGGAAGTCACCTTAGAAGTTATCTACCACACACTCACATTTATAGATGTAATATTAGGTCTTTAAGGGTCTGGGTATGTCTTGATATCAGATACTTTGTTACCCATCAAGATTAGAATGGTGACCTCTTTGTGTACTGGGTTCTTTTATCTTTGTCTTGGAGATCCTAACATAGTCCTGACACATGGTTGAAATATTAGTTTCATTGAATTGAATTTAGTATGTTTTTCACTATACACATTCATGAAATGAAAGGATAGCTGACAGACCATTTATTTCTAGTTCTACGTATGCTCCTTTATGATTATACAAATAATATATGTTATTGTAGGAAGTATGGAAAAGTACAAAGAAGAAAATAAAAATTCTTATAAAGTGGGTTGTTTTTAAAACCACACTACCCAGGGACAAGTGAGGCCTTGGAACAAAATCATTGGTGCTGAATTAGAACAAAACCACTCTTGATTATTCTGGAATGGATTAAGGGCATGTACCATGGTCCCATAGGACCTATAGAATGCTCACCTCTTCAGTGATGTTCTGTAATAAAGCAGTGACTAGTAATGGGAGTGCTGTAGGAAAGAAGCCATACCATGGAATTGAGCTACCTCAGTTATTAAAGGAAAAGTTACTCTGGGAAAGCAGACCCCCATCCCGTATACCTCATTATTCTCACCATCCTCTAACTCTGAGGCTTTGCTCATCTCTTCTCTTTCTCTTACCTGAAATTTTGCAATTAGAAATAATGTCTAAACTTATGAAGTTGAGTTTTTTATGTGATTATGTGAATTTTTTCTCTGGGAAACTGTTTTTAATCCCCTATTTTTTAAAATAACATGTATTTTTTAAATTGATTTTCAGTAACTTTTTATATTAAGGGTGTTAATCCTCTGTCTAATATGGTACAAATATTTTTTGATTTGATATAATTTCTCTAGGTCAGGGACCATATGTCTTTTAATTATAGTGGCTATCAATTTT
The DNA here is from genome assembly GCF_009873245.2 of Balaenoptera musculus. Taxonomy (NCBI): domain Eukaryota; kingdom Metazoa; phylum Chordata; class Mammalia; order Artiodactyla; family Balaenopteridae; genus Balaenoptera; species Balaenoptera musculus. The sequence continues at coordinate 41,238,457 of NC_045797.1, forward strand.
AAGCATATGAGCACTTAGCATTTTATATACATCATCTCACTCAAATCTTGTAAGGATTAACAGTATTTCCATATTGCAGAAGCTAAGTGAGATTAAGTAATTTGCTGAGAAAGATGCAACTAGTTTTAAGTAGTGGAACTAGGAATGAGACTAAATATTTGACTACAAGTCTATGATCTTAACTAACATACTCTATTGTATCTTATATTTTCTTATATCAACCAGTATTTACTGTAGAGCATAACACTTACACATTATACACATTTGCTGTATTGAATTGTATTAAGACATAATTCATTTTGTAGTATTTACTTACTTAATTTTGTATAACTTGGTATACTATAAATGAGGACATGCATTCTTTGATTCTTGACCCAGATAGTTTGTTGTATATGGCTACAAATTGACTATTTTAAGTTAAAGTTAAAACTTTTCTCCATAAGTCTAATTTTATAAACTGTGTTCCATTTTTACAAATTCATTGTATGCTTCCCTAAATCCCAAAATTGGTTGCAAAAATAAAATAAAATATTAAACAACAGTGAAAAAACAGTGAAATTAAAGTTATCGTGTAAATGTTCATAAGGATGGCTTTCTTTTCCCTCAAGAGCTTGAATCTTTTAGAAATATGTCTGGTAACATTTAGACTATAACAGGGATGGCTGTTCTTCATTGTGCCACCTGTGGTTCTCAACTTTGCACATTAGAATCACTTGGGGAACTTTGGAAATTCCTAGTGCTAAGGCTGCATTGTAACAAGATCAATTAAAAAGGAATGGCTGAGAATGGAATCTAGATATTAGTGTTTAAGTTCCCTAAGTGATTGCAGTGTGATTTTTATTGTAGAGAAAGTAACAGGTAGTGATACCATTTGTGTGGTTTGTTATCTATGTCCATAGTTGAGTGAAATGCTAAATTTTACTTAGAGAATGTAAAATGCATTTTTTTAACCCAACCTTATGATTCTCTGGTTAAGAACACCTATTACAGACATTTCAAAGATTATAACTTGCCATGTACAGTGAGCCGCTTTTCTCAGAAGGCATATTTATGTTTTGTTTTAGAGATGGTTTTAAATATATAGATTTAAAGATTTATATAAAGAGATCAGTTGTTGAATATTTGAAAAAAATTAGTCTATAACCTAATCCAGAAAAAAGTTTTAACTTTCTTAGTTATAATAAATAACTCATATAAGTTATATAATTCCTCCCAATATTTTATTATAAAATTTCAAACATACAGAAACATTGAAAAGGTTTATGGTGAATATTCATGTATACACCACCCAGATTCTATAGTTAACAATTACTGTACTTGCTTTAACACTTAATATTTCCATTTGTACCTCTTTCCGTCCATAAATCCATCTGATTTTTGAGGCCTTTCAAAGTAATTTGCATGTATCAGATCTTTCCCCCAAATACTTCAGTATGCATACCTTTAACTAGAGTTCAGTACTTTGTAAAATTTGGGAATAATAAAATGCATAAATCCTAAGTGTATCATAAGTTTCAGTAAATGAATATACTGGTGCAGTCCATACTCAAGATGCAGAACATTACCATCATTCAGTCTCCTCTCTCTTCCCAGTAAATATCCATTGTTTTGATTTTTTTCCAACTGTACCTTAGCTATGCCTATTCCAGACTTCATATCAACAGAAGCATATAGTATGTACTCTTTTTGTACGTAGGCTTCTTTCACTCAACATAGTTTTGAAATTTCCATGTTGTGACATGTATTAGTAGTTTGTTCTTTTTATTCCTGAGTAGTATTCCATTGCATGAATATACTAGGGTTTATCATTTCTCCTATTGATGGACATCTGGACTTATACCAATTTTTGACATTTATGAATGAACTGCTATGAACATTCTTACATAAGTCTTTTTATGGACAGCTAAGTTACAAGTAAGGATATATTTAATTTTTAAAGAAATTGCCAAATCTTTTCAAAAATGGTTGTGCCATTTTTTACACTCACGCACAGAATGTGAGAGTTCATGTTGATTTACATCCTTACCAACATTTTGTATTTTTATTTTAATGTTACCTCTTAATATTAAGCTTTCTCACCTTTTATCAGTTTTTCTTTATCTGATTCACATGTTATTTTACATTGCATATTGTCTCCCCCCCACCCCCTAAAAAGAGAAAGAAAACTTAAGACAGTTGCATGGTAGTTTTGGTGTGATGTGAGACTGCTTATATTAAAAAATGAGGAGTTGGCAATTTTTATTTTTGAAAAAAAAATTTTTATAGACCTTTTCTCCTTGCAAAATACTTACTGAACTTTGATATCAAATTTGGTCATATTATAGGGTACTTCCTTGGCATTTCTGGTGATGTATATAGAATATTTAATTGCATTGTTAACATTTAGACTTTTTTTCCCCATTTTCAGTAGGGAAATCAATTGAAAATAAGAGTTTGTGAATGATTTAACAGACAAAATAAGCAGTTGTAGAAAAATTTTTTTTCAGATAGCTTATTGATACAATAGTTTTAATGTCCACTTCATTAAAATTGCTAAGAGAAATGTTTCTGTCTCTCACTTTTCACCTTTTCAGACTTTCTTTATTTGGAACATAAAAATACTGTGTAAATTTTGATTATGACTTTTTAAAAATTTTATTTTTTGAAGCATAGCTGATTTACAATGTTGTGTTAATTTCTGCAGTACAGCAGAGTGATTCAGTTACATATATACATTCTTTTTCATATTCTTTTCCATTATGGTTTATCACAGGATATTGAATATAGTTCTGTGTGCTATATAGTAGGACCTTGTTATTTATCCATTCTATGCATAATAGTTTGCATCTGCTAATCCCAAACTCCCAATCCATCCGTCTCCCACCCCGTTTCTCCCTTGGCAACCACAAGTCTATTCTCTATGTCTGTGAGTCTGTTTCATAGGTAAGTTCATTTGTGTCATATTTTAGGTCCCACATATAAGTGATATTATTTGGTATTTGTCTTTCTTTTTCTGACATTCCTCACTTAGTATGATAATCTGTAGGTCCATCCATGTTGCTGCAAATGGCATAATTTCATTCTTTCTTATGGCTGAGTAGTATTCCATTGTATATTTATACCACATCTTTATCCATTCATCTGTCAGTGGACATTAAGGTGGTTTCCATGTCTTGACTATTGTAAAACGTGCTGTAATGAACATTGGGGTGCATGTATCTTTTCGAATTATAGTTTTCTCCAGATATATAATATAATCCCAGGAGTGGGATTGCAGGATCATATGGCAAATCTATTTTTAGTTTTATGAGGAACCTCCATACTGTTTTCCATAGTGGCTGCACCAATTTACATTCCCACCAACAGTGTAGGAGGGTCCCCTTTTCTTCACACCCTCTCTGGCATTTATTGTTTGTCAATTTTTTAATCATGGCCATTCTGACTGGTGTGAGGTGGTACCTCATTGTAATTTTGATTTGCATTTCCCTAATAATTAGTGATGTTGAGCATCTTTTCATGTTGCCCATCTGTATGTCTTCTTTGGAGAAATGTCTGTTTAGGTCTTCTGCCCATTTTTTGATTGCATTGTTGATTTTTTGATATTGAGTTATATGAGCTGTTTGTATATTTTGGAAATTAAGTCCTTGTTGGTCAAATCACTTGCAAATATTTTCTCTGACTCTGTAGGTTGTCTTTTTGTTTTGTTTATGGTTTCCTTTGCTGTACAAAAGCTTGTAAGTTTGATTAGGTCCCATTTGTTTATTTTTGCTTTTATTTCTGTTGCCTTGGGAGACTGATGATGACTTTTAGGATTTGAAATTCACTTTTTCTGTAATTATCAACTGACTTCTAGTTTCAGGGTGGTTGTTTCATGGGTTTTTTGGGTTTTTTTTCTGCTGTCATTTTCTTTTTAAAAAACATACCTTTTCTGTTTAAAATACAGAGTTAGCATTTTAAGCAGAGCTATGTTTAGGATTTTATTTACATTCACGCATACAAGAAATGGACAATGTGTTTGGGGATACTTACTTTCAAATGAAAGATACCATGTGACAGCATTTTATGACTTTTTTTGGTTAACTTTTCCTTGGATTTTCAATGAAATAGGTAATTATAGATTTTTAAATATAGATATAGATGGAGAGAGAGAAAGGAGAGGGACACTACTGATTTTTAAAAAGAGTTGTCTCTTCAACAGTGCTGGGAAAATTGGATATCCATATGCAAAAAAAATGAAATTAGACGCCTACCTCATACTGTATACAAAAATCAACTCAAAACTAATTAAAAACTTGAACATAAGACCTGAAACTGTAAAACTACTAGATGAAAACATAGGGGAAAAGCTTCTTGATATTGGTTTTGGCAATGATCTCTTAAATATGACACTGAAAGTACAGGCAACAAAGCAAAAATAGACAAGTGGAACTACATCATACCTTTAAAAGACTTCTGCACAGTAAAGGAAACAATCAACAAAATGAAAAAGCAGCCTATGAAATGAGAGATAATATTTGCAAACTATCTGATAAAGGGTTAATATCCAAAATATATAAGGAACTCCTACAACTCAACAGCAAATAAAACAAATAACCTGATTAAAAAATGGGCAAAGAACTTGAACATACGTTTCTCCAAAGAAGACATACAAATGGCCAACCAGTATATAAAAAGATGCTGAACATCATTAGTTATCAGGGAAATACAAATCAAAACTAAAACATGGTATCATGTCATAGTTTTGATCTGTTAGGATGGCTATTATCAAAAACAAAACAAACCAACAAACACTCCCACAAAGTAGCAAGTATTGGCAAGGATGTGGAAGAATTGGAACCCTTGTACACTGTTGGTGAGAGAGTAAAATGATGCAGCAACTATGGAAAACAGTATGGAGTGTCCTCAAAAAAGTAAAAAATACAACAACCATATGATCCAGCAATCGGTATATTCCAAAAGAACTGAAATCAGAGTCTTGAAGAGATACCTGCACTCCCATGTTCATTGTAGTGTTATTCATAATAGCAAAGATATGAAAAAATCCAACTGTCCATCTGTTTATCTGTCATAAACAGATGAATGGGCAAAGAAAATGTGGTATATACAAGACAGCTTAAAAAAGAAAATCCTGCCATTTGCAACAATATGGATGAACCTGGAGGATATTCTGCTAAGTGAAATAAGTCACAAAAAGGACAAATACTGCCATGATTCTACTTATATGAAATATCTAAGTCAAACTGATAGATACAGAGACTAGAATAGTGGTTGCCAGTGGCTGGCGGGTGGGTGAAATGAGGAGTTGGTGTTCAGTGGGTACAGAGTGCTAGATGAATAAGTTCTAGAGATCTGTTGTACAATATAGTTAACAATGCCGTAGTGTGCACTTCACAATTTGTTGAGAGGGTAGATCTCATGTTAAGTGTTTTTAGGGATCTCATGTTAGAGATCTCATGTTAAGTGTTGGCTATATCTATTACCTTGATTATGGTGATGGTATTATGGGTATATGCATATGCCCAAACTCATCAACTTACACATTAAATATGTGCAGTTCTTTGTATATCAATTATACCTCAATAAAGCTGTTAAAAATGCCAACATACTGTCCACCAATTGGTTTATTATGTTTGCATCTAGTGATTAATGACTTTTATTGTAAGCAAAGAAATTACTGTATTAGACTTACATAGTACAAAAGTCAATTTAGTTACAATAGGGGGCTATGTCTAAAGGAAAAAAATTCAGTTAGAAGGTTGTTTTAGTAATCTACTTAAATCTATGCTTAGATTCCTGGCTTGGGCAATAGGGCAAGTAGTAGCCCCTTTCACTAATAAAAAAACAGCGGGAAGGGAATTTTTCCTTGGGAAGATGATGCGATCAGTTTGGAGCCATCCAATTATGGTGTGCGTCTTAGACAGCCATATAGATATTATCTATATAGAAATGGCTGAGTAGTTTTGGAGTTCTCCATCTGGCTTAAACAAATTTGGGAATGATCATAGGGAACATGGTTCCTGAAGCTTGGAGTAGTAAATAAACCCACAGAAAGTATTTCAATTTACTTTATGCAAACATATCTATGTATACATATTAAACAATATTAATTGTAAGCCATGATAAAGAACTGTGGTTTTAATCACTAACGATAACATAAAACATAATTTGCAAGGTACTTGTAAATAATGGTGACCAAATAGAATGGTGGTCATCAGTGATTATTTTCTTATGTCAAATAGTTTAGTTCAATTTACTTAAACAAATATTTATTGAACAGCTCTTGGAACTTGTGTTGCTTTTATTACGTGGTAGCATCACAAAGACAAAACATCACTTTGAGAAGAACTGCACTTAAAACAGTTTATTGTAAACCAGGAAATTATAGTGTCAGGTTTGCAGAATACAAAAATCAGCTTAATCACAATGTAAATAATGGGCTTTAGGGGAATATGAGTAGAGGGGAAAGAAATCCAGTTAAAATGTTGGTTTGAATGGTTTTAAGAGAGGGACTGATCTGTTCAGGTTTATATTTTAAATAGGGTACTCTGCCAGAAGGTTGTTGAAGTCAAGGATGGCAAGTCTGAATATGGAAATAAGAATAGGGGATTTATTTTAATAATATATAATAATACTAGGATAAATAGAGTTATCAAGAAATATGTTAAATATGGACTTAAGTCTTATGTTAACTTACAGAATTTATTAGGTATCAGAGGAAATCTACAAGGACCAAGGCTGGTTTCTTATTTGGGTATGTAAAGAATGGTGGTGCATTCAGTGAAAGAGGAAATAAAGTGCAGCTCACAGTTAAAAAAAAAAAAAAGAAACACTTGGGAATTTAGTTTTCTGATTTCTGGATTCTGGCATCTAAACTTGTGGATAAGTATGGTATACTAGAAGAGAATATTCTACCCTCAATATACTAGTAATAAAAGGTTATTTTTACACATTAAGCTCTAGTTCCTACTCTTAACTTTTTTCTGTGTATAGAAGAAGAGTTGAAACTGCTTTGGTGAATCTGAGCTATGAATCCATCTACGTGTACACCCTGACTGAAGTGATGAGATGAAATGGGTTTTCCTTAAGTACACAAGTACAAAATACAGGTTTAAGGAACTGAGTTCTTTCTTTTCATCTTACTCAGGGTGTATCATATTCTTGAATTGTTGGCTTGTATCAGTTATTTTAGATGAATACATTTGATACGAGCCAACAGTTTTTCAGTGACTTTTTTATATGTTTTGCTTATTTGAAACAGTAAATAAAATCCTTAATTCTTTTTAAAACTGTTTTAGTTTTGATGGCTTTTTATATAAAATATTTAGTAAATAGTTGTATCTTTTAACCATACCACATTATTTTATAAGAAACTCTTGACTTTGAAGGTAATTATGAATTGATTTTTAAAATCAGTGATGGCTTTAGTTCTTGTCATTTAGTGAAAATGTATTTAATTCCCATGAAGGATTAATGCCTGAAATACTGAATTCAGAGACTGGCTAAAAATTTAACATCAAAAGAAATCCTGTTTGTAATTTCTGTTGAATTCTTTAAAAGTGTGTAAAACCTTTTCATACTCTTTGTCTAATTAACTCAGCAAAGTTATTTATTAACAGTGTGTAAAAGTAATTTAATCAAATTACAAATAGCGCTGCATTTAAATTTATAACTGAGCGAAAATAAAAATATTTTCATACTAAAATTGTATAGACACTATGCTAAATATATATTGTATACGTTAATAATAGTAATTATTAATACAAGGTATACCTTTCCATACATATAGTACAAAATGCATCATAATAAATATGGTTTTTAAAAAGCAATTCTTTCTTGATAAGTGCACAGTCCAGTGACAATCAAAAAAGAATTCTGTTAATACTAATAGTGGTGAAGAGATATGAAGCAGGGAGAGTTGACTGTTGTTTACTAGAGTCTAGTTTTAGCTTGAATGAAACAGAGCTTAAAACTTGTAAATTGAGTTGTATCCTCTAAGTGAAAGATAATCCACTATTGATAGTGTCACACAGCTTATTCAGCTTTCGTCTGTCTTTTCACAGAGCTCCTTAATAAGCATTCATAGTCAGTTTTTGGCAGCACTGGAATCACTGAAGGCATTCTGGGATGTTATGGATGAAATTGATGAGAAGACTTGGGTACTTGAGCCGGAAAAACCTACAAGGAGCGCTACAGCACGCAGAATTGCATTAGGTAGAGTAAAAGAGGATTAAGGAGGGTTTTTTTTAAGGTGTTTGATTGTATTTTGTATTACTTAGGAAAATGAATCTAAGATGACATTGGACTCTTAGATGACGTTTTTTGTATGAAGTCAACTATTAAAACTTTGGGAGATGAACTATGATTTCTTTTATTACTATGTATTTAAATGTAAATATTTCAAGTAGAAAGGGCAAGTACTGAGGTGTTTCATTACAAAAGGTGATGATCTAATCCATGGAAGTAGCATTCAGAGATAGTGTTTAATTAGCTTTCAATTAGCACAGAAATTGTGGAGTAGATTTTTCAAAACTTCCATTACTTAGGAAAAAAACTATGTTAGAAATAATGAAGTCTTCATTCGTGAAACTAGACAAGATTAGTACGAACAAGTTTGGGAATATTTTCTGACAGAAATATAGAGGAGGGTAAAAGAACCTGAAGTGGCCATGCATGCCATTGAAGAGTAAAAAGAAAGCTTTACAAAATAATAATTGAATATATTTTAAGTATTTAATTTACTATAAATATATGAAATTAATAAGATGTGGAATAACCATAAATATCATCCTGGAAATATTACCATATTCTATTTACTATGAGATGATTGTTTTATGTATTCTCATTATGAGCAAGCAATACATGAAGTCAGTTTTAAAGCTCAACCTCTCAAGATTTTAGATGTTTTAAACTATATTTGAGTTCACAGTAAATACTATATAGTTATGAAGGATATTTTGATATTTTGATGTGAATCATATCCGAATTAGTAGTTTCTCCCCAGGCATAATAGATTATCTGGGGGGAAAAGTGACATGTTACTATGAGAAGAGGAAAGTATAATTATGCAGCAATTCTACAGACAGTATTGTTACTTACCAAGTTTGAAAAAGTCTTAACAGTATTTAATTTGGAATAATTAACCAAGTTATGGTATATTTGTGAACAAGTAGATATTAAAATGAAAATATTTTCTTCAAAGAAGTGTAGTAATTTATTATCTTAATGTCCCCATTAAAATAATTATTTCTCTTAGGTTATGACTAAATATACTTCTTATTTCTCATTGTTCAGCGTAAACAACCTGGTATTTATTCATTCTCCCTATATTTACCTTTTAGCTCCTTTTTTTTCCTTCAGGCATTGATTTGCCCTTTTAGCACCAAGTTTTTAGCAAATTAATCACAAGATTAGTTAATACGACCATTTTTGTTAAGTGAAAGTCCTTTCTGGAGCCATTAGGTGACGTTGCTAAAGGCTAACGTGGAATATGTGTTCATGTAAAAAATGCATTAACCAATGAAATTATAAATTAACTTTTTGTAATTTTGTTTTTCTTACTGAATTACTTGGACTTACTTTTTTATTTTACTTGATTACCTCTTTTTGCTAGATCTGTAATAATTGTATTTATATTGTTGCCAACCTTAGCCAGAGGATTATGCTATAGTGTATAGAATTTATCAAGACATTTTTACCAGAAAAATGAAATCCAAATTAACCTTAAACAACCACACTATGTACCTTCAAAAAAAGCAATAAAATTTCTGAAATTTGTACATACTCTAGTACAGTTAAAATTTATAAAAGAATTTAGTGCCAAGTAGAAATAGCTTTTCCTTAGATTCTGTAAACTGTTAGTTGTTTTTGTTATTAAATGAACAGTTTCCAAAAATTTAATATGAATTGACCCCTTTGTTAACTTATCCAGGAAAGCTTCACAGGGAGATAAAGATTTCAGAAAATGTTTTTATAAAACTCAATTCTTAAACATTTATTTTTACCATTTATTGTATTTTTAGTCTTTTATGTTTGTTCTATTACTTTTCAAGGATATTACGATATCATTTAGATTATTTCTTGAACTTGTGACTTGTAATTTTTATATATTAAAGATTTTTATCACTCTAGAAAATTTTTATTCAAACTTTAATGGAATTCTGACCAGAATTCGTATCTAAACTAATTATATTAACTTATGGATTGGCTCTGTTTTTTGAAACTTGGGATCCCCAAATCTTTAGTCATGATCAAAATCTTCAAATTACTTCTTTTTGTTAAATTATGAATTAGTAGTATATTTACCTTTATAAAAAACTATATATATACAATACAATTTGTTAATCTTTCCTTGGGTATACAATGAAATAAGTACCCAGACAAATACTCCTTTATTTTTTGTTTCATTATCTGTTCTACTTCTAAAAGCTTTAATATTCTTTTATTCTAGGGAATAATGCTTCGATAAATATAGAGGTAGACCCCAGGCATCCTACTATGCTTCCTGAGTGCTGTTTTCTTGGAGCTGACCATGGTATAAGATCTCAGGTTTAAATGTTTTTAACAGAATTATAAAATATTTGTCTACCACTGTAATTAAATATTATTCTAACATATTAATAATGGTAAACATCTTAAATGAAAATGTCTCATTGTGAACTGTGTACTTCTGTGTTTTTTTTAATATATAATATATATGATTTAGATTTTCTAATCACGTACTTAGGAAACAAATCCTGTAATTAACAAATATTATGTATATTTCAAAGTTGCTAATAGATTAGATCTTAAAAGTTTTCATCAAGAGTAAAAAACTTTGTAACTGCATGATGACAGATGTTAACTAAACTTGTAATCGTTTTGTAATATATACATATACCAAATCACTATGTGGTACACCTAAATCTGTAATACAGTGTTATCAGTTATAGCTCAATAAAAAGAGACAAATTCTCTGCCAAATGTGACTTTACAAAATAAGAGCAGCAAACCCTAAATTATTAAACTTTTTTTTTTTTTTTTTTTTAATATTTGAAGTGGTAAAACCCCTGGGAATTAGGCTGAGCAGAAACATACATTTGTGGTAGGTATCTTTGCAATATAATTGTTACTTTTCTATGATTTTACAAATTTAATAACTGTTTTTTTTTTTTTTCATGTTTTCAGGGATCCAGAAAATAGTCTGTTACAAAATTTGAAAGATGTTTTAGAAATTGATTTTCCAGCTCGTGCTATCCTGGAAAAATCTGTAAGTCCTATCAGTGCTTTGATATTCCAAACAGTGTTGCATAATGAAAGTCAAATGTTCTTTTAGGCACCAGAGAAAAATGAGGCTGAAAGGGAAGGAATTGGAAGAATATTATAACAGACTTCTGAACTGCAAGCAGCAGTGGCATCAAAGAACTTGTTAACCTTTGATTGGTGGTTATAAGTGTACTTTTTTCATGGTCATTGTAGCAGTAAAGTGATTAATGACATCTTTATTATTAAAAATAGGGGGAAAGGTCCAATGTAGCTAATGAGATGTTTGGATTTTCTATACTATCTGCTTATGGATGACTGAAATAAAGTTCTAATTAGCTTGAAACAAGTGTTTGTGAAGGTTGGCAGCGTAGTTTTTCAAAATTGAATAGACACTACTACACTGCAAAGATAAACTAAGAATTGATTTTTGACAAAGCTGCTAAGAATGTAGACTACTAAAGTGGTGGGGATGTTTTTGTCTTTTTCCTTTAGTTGCAGAATTTTGAAGTTTAGTATAATCACCAGCTAATGTCAGTTCCTGTCTTTGCATACCGCAGTGGCATTATACTGATGTACGTAGTGGGAATATTACTTAAGCACGAAACATCTTGTGAGCCAAAAGTAGAATCTGTTTTTTAGTATATGTATATTATTTATTGGATGAAAAAGGAAGCCCTCTCTTACAGATAGCTTTTCTAAGGTGTTAAATAGTGATGTGACTGTATTTTCTGTAACATAGCAATATAGTTATTACCTTTATAAAAATTTTATAAAAATTTAATAGTATCTAATACCATATTATTCATTCTTTTTTATTTCACCTTGTGTATTCTTATAAATATTTCATTTTCCCCCCCACCCCATCCCCCAATATTTCTTCTCTTTTGAAGGATTTTTCTATGGATTGTGGAATTTGTTATGCCTATCAACTTGATGGTGCCATTCCTGATCAAGTGTGTGATAATTCACGGTGTGGACAGCCTTTCCATCAAATATGTTTATATGAGGTAAAAATAAAAATATCAGTAAGACTAACAGCATAGGAAATATGCATATTTGAAATCTAAACAATCTAAAATCTGTTTAGTCAATAGTGATCTTTTATTGCCATTATCTCCTTTAACAGTTCATTCCAAATGTGTATTTCATTTCTTCGTGGTTACTAAAGTATCCAAGAAGTGGGAAAATGTATCTAGAATATACTCATGGACTGTTTATTGATGCATAACAAACTGATGGAACATTGGAATCTTTCTGTAAATATCTCATGTAACCACAATGCAAACTCTGTAAACTCATCCAAGTAGAAGTAATGGTGGCAATAAGGTGAAAGGGAGCTAGTACTGTAGAGTACATATTACTTTTTCAGGCTATATTTAAGTATAGAATAAATGTAATAATTCCTACTTTTGATATTGAGAAGAATGCATATTATGATCTAAATAACTCACAACACTCTTAGTCAATGACACTTTATTTACTGTATATATAATACATGTGAAGTCTGCTTTCCTTCCTGTCTGCAGTCACTTGCTCTCTAGCATTCATCTTAGGGCACAGTGGACATATGACTAACTGTATGTGCATCTATATACAAAATGACTTGCAGTTGTATAGTGCTTTCAGTTTTTAAAAACTTCCTTAATATTACCTCCTGATTTTTGTGATTAGAGATAGCGGCTGGTGCTAGCTGCAGTTTAACAGTGGAGAATTTAGGTAGAGATGTCAATTTACCTTATATAAAATCATAGAATACTAGGTCTAATTATAGAGATACTCTTAAGGGAACATGTGCTTTCTTTTGTAATAATGAAAATTCATTTTATTTTTAAAAATGGATTGCCTCCTGCTTGTAATTAATGGATTGAGAATTAACCCTACTATTGGTGATTAAGATCAGAATTAAGACCTAAATTTTAAAGAGCCTACGATCTCTTTTATAGCAGGAGTTCTTAATTTGTGATTAATGGATTTAGGGAGGGTCTGTGAACCCCATGGACTTAACTTTTTGTGTACATCTGTTTGGGGGTAGAGAAGGTGCATACTTTTTATCAGATTTTTAAAGGGGCCTATAATTTGCTTATAAATCAGTGGTACAGACCTTGAAATCCATACTGGTTTCCCCTTGTTATTCAGCATTTTAGTAGTTTGGTATTGGCTCAGGAGATGTTCCTCTTACTCTTGCAAAAGAAAAGAAGGCAAATCATCTGGCATAAAAATATAATGCACTCAAAAAGAAAAAAATATTTATTTGGAGTACCTGTAATATGTAATCATGTTGACACTGCTCCCTTTTTCTTCTCTTTTTAAAATCTTCAGTGGTTGAGAGGACTACTGACTAGTAGACAGAGTTTTAACGTCATATTTGGTGAATGTCCATATTGTAGTAAGGTAAGCAAATTATTAATCACATTTCATAAAATGTGCCTAGCTTTTAGTAATGTGTTTTAGAAGTTAGCTGTATAGTATAATCAGCTTACATAAAATTTTTGGAAACATCTGTCCATCTATGTATTTAAAAAAAAGAAATTTCTAAGATAAATTGTCCCTATTAACATTTTAATTTTCAGATTTCTCCTTTGATCAAAAAAACGTTAACCCCTTTTCTAGATTTCCTAGGTGATCTGAACCTTAAAAAGTATTTTCCAAACTCTATCATTACACCATCTCTAATATAAAGCATTCCTCTTTTTATAAGCCACTTACCTTGAAAATGTCTGGGAGAAAAGCCTGAAATAAGAATGCAACATTTCTGTGAAGAACTGGAAACTTAAATTATCAAAAGGATTTTATTTGATATCTTTAGAGAAAATATAAAGCAAGACATACTAATATCAAAAGAAGAAGAATGGTGAAGCCATAATAATATACGTCCGCCTTTATCTCTTCACTAAGAGTAAACTGGGAAATTGTAAGCCAAAATCCTGTAGAACTGTCTAATTCTGTGACCTCCATACCAGTTGTAGAAGTGTATGTGTACCAAGATGGAGAGCTTGACTTGTTGAACATATCTGGACTGGTAAAATCTTGATGGGGTTCATAAAATGAACTGGGGAACTGTATACTGCTGAATTTTTGTGGAGAACTTTTTACTTCATTCAGAAATTCTTGAGACTCACAATATTTTTGTCTTCTCCTTGTGCTTTCCTATGAGAAAATACATATGTGTTTGTTAGGTTTGAGTTATCCAAGTGTTTATTTTGTGTACTCTATAAGAATGCTAAATAAAATTTGTTACACAAGATCAAGTTTTTGTGTGTTTTATTTTTCCTGAGAAGTTATTTTTAGGTTCTTGATTTTAAGCATTTATAAAGTACGTACCAGCATCAAACGACCAAATCTGGTTAATTTGATTGATGATTGGTTCTTTTAAACCAAGAAGTAGGCTATTTCTTAAATAATTTATAATCTAAAAATAGGTTAGAATATGAAAAAATAGTAATAATTAGAAGGCTTTTTGGTCAGTAATAATTAAAGAAAGATGCTAGAAGCACTGGAGCAAGATGGTGGCGCAAGTGCTGTGCACCCACAGACGACTGGCCTTAGCCAGTGGCCTGCCCCCTGCAGCCTCCTGCCGGAGCACCAGAGATTGACATCTTCCCATAACAGACCTCGACAAGACAGCTGGTAAAAATCTTTATTTGCCCAGAAGCTGATCTAAGAAAAGATGCTCACCCTAATCTCCTAAGCAAAAAGGAATCAAGCAGTCTATACAAATTAGTTTCACTGTGTCAAAAGAGATGTCTTGAAGGCTCTTTAGCTTCTCCATTAAAAAGAAATAAATTATTGAGATAACTAACTATAAACTACTCTTTACTGCCTGAAAGCTAACAAAGTCACACGAATGCAATTTTCCTAAGGTTTTGTCAGCTTAATTCACTAAAGGCAAAATGAGTTAATAGTTACTCCAGTAGGCCCATAAAGCACTGTTCTTCCACAAAGAAAAAGAAATACACCATCAAATCATATTTCTAAAGGCTGAGAGCTACAGGTAAACTGATCTAAGCTGCATTTACATATAAGTTACATGTAGAAGTGGATGATCTAGTTAATCCCCATCTAGGTAAGAATAGAAGTCAAACTACTAAAATTTCAAGATAGAATCATCTCTTGTGTGACCTAAATACCTTATCTCTCTTTAAGCAACAACAAATGATGTCAAATGGGAAGGCACTCATCAAAGGATTTAACTACCAGCTGTCTTCAGTTTACTGAGAGCTCTGATCGGGAGAGACAGTCTATGGCTAGGGTTGGAAAACTGTGGCTCATTGGCTAGCTGCCTGTTTGTGAGTCAAGTTTTACTGGTACATAGCCCTACTGACCACCATTGCCTTGCATTAAGCAAGGGACAGCAAAGAGGCAGCAGCTCACATCCTCCTTACTAGAAAACATCAGTCTTAGTAATTAACAGAGAACTACTAGACAAAAACAGCAAGGTTAGATCACACAAACCAATGGGATCTGATATTTATAGAGCACTACACCCCAAAACAGAAGAGTACATGTTCTTTTCGATCGCAATTGGAATATTCACCAAGATAGACCATATCCTGGGGGTTATGAAATAAACCTTAACAAATACAAAATTATACAAAGCATGTTCTCAGATAATAATATAAATTAGAAATCAGTAACAGAAGATCTTTAAACGTTTGGAAATTAGACAACACACTCCTAATAACCAAGACATCAAAAGAAGTCTCATGGGAAAGTACAAAATTAATTAAAATACAATATATAAGGATTTATGGGATGCAGTTAAAAGGGGACTCAGTAGGTCATTTATAGCATTCAATGCTTATATTAGAAAAAAATAGAGGTTTCAAATCAGTAGCCTAATCTTCCACCTGAAATAGAAAAAGAAAATACACCTAAATCACGCAGAAGGAAAGAACAGGAAAATCTTCAAACATCTGAAAATTTTAAAAAACTCCTGAATGGGTCAGAGACCCAAGAGAAACTTAAAAATATATTGAACTGAATGAAAATGAAAACGTATCAAAATATATGGGACATGGCTAACACACTGTTAGAAGGAAAATCTCTAATACTAAATACTTATATTAAAAAAGAAGTCTCAATTCAATAATTGAGGCTTGTTTCTACCTCAAGCAACTAGAAAAAGAGGAAATACAGAGCAGAATATGAAGGAAATAAAAATAAGAGCAGAAATCAATGGAATCGACAAAACAAAAATAGAGAAAACTCAAACAAAAGCTGGCTCTGTGACCAATAAAATTGATAAACCTGACCAAAAAAGAGAGAAAACAAACTACTGATATTTGGAAAGAAATATTACTATAGGCTTCAATTCCATTTAGAGAATTTAAATAAAGGAATACTATGAACAGTTCTACAAATAAAAATATAACAGCTTGGACGAAATAGACCAATTCTTAGAAAAGCACAAATTATCAAAAATAACTCAAGATGAAATAGATTAGGGGGTGGTAAACTGTGGTCTGCAGGCCAAGTCCAGCTCAACACCTGTTTTGTAGAACCTGCCACCTAAGAATGGTTTTTACATTTTTAAATGGCTGGAAAAAATACTCTGTGACACTTGAAAATTACATGGAATTCAAATTTCAGTGCCATAAATGTTCTGCTGGAACTCAGCTATACTCATTTGTTTACCTATTGTATATGATGCTTTTGCACTACAATGCATAGTTGAACAAAAGAGAGACCATATGACTTGTAAAACCTAAATATTTACTGTCTGGCTCTTTATAGGAAAGTCTGTCCACTCTTGAAATAGATAATCTGAACAGTCTTAGTAAAGAACTTGAATTCATAGTTAAAAAAGGAAAAGAAATCTCTAGGCCCAGATGGTTTCACTGGAGAATTCTCTGAAACATTTAAAAAGAAACACTAATTCTACTCAATCTCTTCCAGAAATTAGAAGATGTCTCAACTCATTTTATGAAGCAAGCATTACCTGATTCCAAAACCAGAAAAAGACAATAAAATAAAATGAAAACTACAGACCAACAGTCTTCATTAGAGATGTAAAAGTCATCAACAAAATACTAACAAAGTGAATCCAATGACAAATGAAAAGAATAATACGACATGACCAAGTGGGGTTGATTCAAGGACTGTAAGAGTGTTTCAGTATTCACAGTAATTCACAGTATTCACATTAATCAATGTCATCCACCATAGTAACAGTATAAAGGTGAAAAATCATATGGTCATATTAATAGATATAAAAAAGCATTTGACAATATTCAACACCCATTCATAATAACTCTCAGTACACTACAAATAGAGGGGAACTTCAACTTGATAAAGAACATCTACCAAAAATCTACAGCTAACATCATACTACATGGTGAAAGGCAAAAAACTGGAAGAAACTCATATGTTCTTCAACACTACACATCCATACCTCAGAATACTACCTAGCAATTAAAAGGAATGAACTATCAATAGATGCAAGATTTGCATGGATCTCACGGGTGTTATGGTGAAAGAAATAAAGCCAATCTCAACAAGTTTACATAGTGTATAATCTGATTTATACTGACATGCTCAAAATGACAAAACTATAGTGATGCAGAAAAGACCAATGCTTTCCATGGTTGAGGATTGAGGAGACAGTGTCACTATAAAGCAAAGTGAATAAAGTTACCATTATCAGGAATGGATAAAGAAGACATTAAAAGTATAACAGAATATCATGAACTACATAGTGCTGACAAATTTGACAAGTTAAATGAAATGGACAAATTCCTTGAAAGATCAAATTACCAAAACTGACACAAGAAGAAAAAGAAAATCTAATCATCACTATATCTGTGATAGAGAGTAAATTCATAATTTGAAATTTTACTACAACAAAACTCTAGACCTATATAGTTTTCTTTCTAAACTGTCATTTTTATGAAAGGCAAATCTTACTGAGACATTTTCTGAAAATAGACACTTCCCTCTAATGTAACTTATATAATGACTGGAAAACAAAACCATACAAGTATATGGAGAGAAAAGAAAATTTACCAACCACTATCCCTCATCAATGTAAATATAAAAATCTGTAACGGAAAAATAGCAAATTGAATTCAGTATGACAACACATCACGACTAAGTGGAATTTGTTCCAGAAATAAAATGTTAACATTCAAAAATCAATGCAATTCATTATACTAGTAAAGGTGAAAAATCATATGATCATCTCAACACATCCCCAAAAACAACTTAATACCCATTCATGACAAAAATTTATTCTTCAACAAACTATAAATACAACGAAATTTCCTCAGCCTGATAAAGGGGCATTTAGGAAAGACCTACAGTTAACATCATACTTAATGGTGAAAGAATGAATGCTTTTCCCCCTAAGATCAGGAACAAGGATGCCCACTCTCATTACTATATTGAGTAGTTAGTATAGTATTAGAGGTCCCAGCAGGTGTAATAAGACATGAAAGGAATAAATGAAAGGCATACATGTTGGAAAGGAAGAAGACTCTGTTTACAGACAACATGATTGATGATATAGAAAATCCTAAGAATACAAAAGAACTGCTAGAACTAATCAGTGAATTTTAGGAAGATCCCAAGACACAAGGTCAATATACAAAATCAATTTTATTTCTATATACCAGGAACAAATAACTGGAATATAAAATTTTTGAAAAAATGACATATACAATAGGATTAAAAACAAAAATATTGAGAAATAATTTTAATAGAAGATGTATAGGATATCTACACTAAAAACTACAAAACATTGTTGAAAGAAACAAATGGAGAGAAGTATCAGGTTCATGCATTGGAGAACTCAAATGTTGCTGGGATTTCATTTCCCTTTAAACTGATCTTTAGATTTAGTGTAGTTCCAATTAAAATCCCATTGTGCTGTTTAGTGGGAACTGACAAGGTGATTCTTAAATTTTATGGAGGGGACCAGGAACTAAAATGGCCATGGCATCTTTGAAGAAAAGAAAGGGGTTGAAGGACTTAAACTACCTAATTTCAGAACTTGCTATAAAGCTACAGTAATTGATACAGTGTGGAACAGATTGATAGAAAAGAGAGTCCAGAAATAGACCCATGCTTATACAGTCAGCTGACTTTTGAAAAAGGCTCCAAAGAAATTTAATTAGGAAAAGGAAAATCTTTTTAAGAAATGGTACTGGGATAACTGGCTTTCAGTATGGAAGGAACCTCAACCCCTATCTCACACCATACCCAACTGATTTGAGATGGCTCATAGACCCAAATATGAAAGCTAAAACTATAAGCCTTCTAAAAAATATATAGCAAAATAACTTTGTGACCTTGAGGTAGGCAAAGATTTCTTTACAGAAAAAAAATAATAAATTGATAAATTGAATTTCAAATAAAAACAAATACTTCCTGCTCATCAAAGACACTGTTAAGTAAATGAATAGGCAGGCTGCACACTAGGAGAACATATCCACAATATAGACATTGGACAGGAGACTTATATGTGGAATATATAGAGAATTCCTACAACTTAATAATAAAAAGACAACCATTCAAATAAAAATGGATAAAACTTGAAAAGACACTTCACAAAAGAAGGTATATGAATGGGCAGTCAGCACAGGAAAAGGTGCTCACAATTATTAGTCATCAGATAAAGATAATTGGAATCACCACGAGATACTAATATACACAGGTTGACTAGAATTAAGACTGACAAACACCAAATAGTGGGGAGGATGTGGAATGAATGGAACTCACATATGTTACTGATGGGAGTATAAAGTGGGAAGTATTTGTCAGCTTTTAATAATGTTGAACATACATCTGCCCCATGACCCAGCAATTCCACGTCTCAGGACAAACAAAACATATCCATAAAAGGACTTGTGTCAGAACATTCAGAGCAACTATATTCATGGTGGCTTGAGACAGGGGCAGCCCAGGTACCCACTAATAGGAGAATGGATATGCAAATTATGATGTAGTTATACAATGGAGGGTTGAAAAAGAGCACTCAAGAATATCTAAATTTTGTCACCAAGCAATAGTTGTCTTTAATTTTATAAATGGGAACTCTAACATGTGTCCTCTTGAAGTAGATTCCTTTATATCAATTTGAAAATAAAAAAAGGAAATGATGCTACTATTGTTTTATAACAGAATAAATGCAAAAGATTCCTATTAGTACTAAAAAAAAGCATTTTTCTCTCTAGATAAACTTGTATGCTTGCTAGTTAGATGAGAAATGCCTAACTTGTAGGCTTCTAATTTTTGCCTTGGCTGCCAGGAAGTTCAGAGCCAAATTCAGTGCTCAGTTTAATGATTAACATCCCAGCTGCCTGATTAACCAATTGTTTTTTTTGGGGGGGGGGGCAGGGGGGAGATAGAAGATGGGAGCATTATCTTGTTCCATATTGTAAACTACCTGAAACCATTTGGAGAAAATGATGTTGAAATCATATAAAATGTTAGCCGTTTTGGGAAAATTTTTTTTTTCACTGCAGATATAAATACCTTGTATGCTTCTCCTTGTCAAAAAAGGTTAAATTAGGAAAGACTTTTCCTGTTGCCTGAATGAGGCATCTGCTAAAGGTGAGTCACTAGCCAAACAAATGATAGGATGATATAAAAGTACATCATTTTGAAATACAACCACAGTGACACGGACCCTCTCACATCTGCTTATGGGTTAGACTGGAGGAGCCAACGTAACAGTACGGAATACAGTGAGTCCCTCATGGATCGTAGACGGCCTAACAAATTCAAGTGCACTTCGTTAGATTCTCGGGCTAAAGAAAGAAATCAGATCTGCACGCAAATGTGCTCACTGTCATTCTGTTTCTATGATAACTGGTTTTGGCTGCTTTGATTTTATCCACTGGATAGGATATTTTCTGTCCTTTCTCATTTAACGAAACTGTACAACCTTGGCCCTCAGGAGAAAATAAAAGGCTTTATTCCCAAAGGGCATATTCTAATGTAATATTAAGGGAAACAACAACAACAAAATGCCTCTCACCTGCGCTGTTTCACTGTTAAACAACCCAGTCAGCTTCTCCTCCTCTTGCACTTTTCTCCACGTTGCACAGGACTCAGCACTTCTCTCACTGGGGCCTTTTTTTTCTAGTAACCTATTTTGCATCTGATTGACTTGCTTTGTTGCAGCCTTTCGTGAATCAACCTGTTGATACAGAGTTAAGTAATAATATATAAGGAAAACTTCTGACACTTGTAAAAAAAAAAAAAAAATGCATTCATGTCCAGATTCTTGAAAATTTTATACTTGCCAAGCTTTGAAAAAAGGAAGAAATAAAGAGGAAACCAACAAATGGAAATTATAGAAAAGTACAGTAGTTGGCAAGATCCAGGCCTTTTCTCATCAATAGGACAAGACCAATTAAAATCAGTGTCACTGTTGTGCACTCTTTAGAAATTATCTCTATAGATAACTTGCTTATTGAAAACAGCATTTTTACAGAAAACTGTCACATTTGAAAACTGCACATGAATTCATTATTAACCTTTGCTGGCAGTGGATCCAGGACATCTTTTCAGATTAAATTCTTATTAATTAGAATCTTAGTTTTCTATCATTGAAGTGAGCCTAATTAATGTGAACATACAAAAGGAGCTTATGATGTTGCTTACTTTTTTATACAGGTAATTTAACCTTTGAGCAGATGAATAACAGTCCATGTCATCTAATACTGTGTACCAGTATCAGAGGTTAAATTCTACAACAAGCTTGCTGTCTCTAAGGTTTCTTTTTCACACCATGCTGTTATCTGGGGGATGACTGGCTCTCAATAACCTTGAAGTAGACACAGAAATAGAAGGGCAGATCCCACAATACAGTTGGAAGATTGAAAGCCACAGTGAAGATCCTTATGTGAAGTATTTGTTCAGCAGCTTCATGTTTACAGCAGCTGAAAGTGCCGTCACCTTTTTTCATGGGTTAAATAGGGGGCAGAAGATAGGAACAGTACAAGGGGAAATAATGGAGTAGCCAGTGCCAAACTAGAGAATGAATTACATTGGCTGGGCAAGCAGAGCCTTAATTTGTAGTCTCTCAACTTTTAGCTTCTATTGCCAAGTGTGTTCACTCCTTCCCTTTAAAATATGCTGGTGTTTTGTGGCTAGGTTTAAGCTGTCACAACACCATTCTTTATTCACCCCTCCTCCTGGATCCCAGCTTCTCAAAGGATAGCAAAGCCATTGCTTCTCAGTAACCTGGAAATTGGAATTGCTTTCTGGTCACTCAGGGGTTCTTTATTTCTACCACTCAACTCTCCCCAACTCCTAGGAAAATTCATGTGTAACCACCTTCTGAGCCAGTTTTCCATTGAAGTTATCTTGGTAATAAATGCCCATCATACCACTAGTGTGAAACAAAGTGTTTCCCAAGGCTGCTGTACATAGTTCTATCCTACTAAAACGCTGGCTTGCCAATCATTATGAAATGTGTTCTGTGACAGAAAGGATTAGTTGAGATATTGAGAATTTTAGTGCCTCCTATATGCTAGGCACTTTAGGTATAACAGTTTTTGGTCTGGGAGCCTCTGATGTACAAACAAAATTCAGTCTAATATATTCAGCCCTCTCTGAGGCCTCCTGGAAGAGACAGTGCCTCCTGGATTTGCTGTCAGTTGGCTGGATGGTTAAGTTGTGCTGCCATGAGCACTTCTAGCTAATAAACAAAATGATATCCAATTTATGGAAAATTTCTATTTCTAGGGAAACTTTTAAAATGGTAAGAGTGAAGTGGGATCATGAAGTTTAACAATTGTGAACAGAGTAAAACTTTTTCTCAAAGATAAAAAAAAGTAAATATAGAAGACACTCTGGGTATCCCACATAATCAAATAGAAGGATACTATCCAAATGTGTGTCACTTTCCAGAAAGTGGCTATTCAAATAAGGTAATTTTTATTTAATTCTTCATTGGCACTTCAGACTGTTGTACAAAATAAGGAATACTTTTGGACTCCTAAAATTCAATAAGCAAAAATGTGCTTATAATTAAGAATTTATATTCTTTTTCTCATACAGAAAAGAAATATGAAGACAACTTTAACAGAATTATTTTGAGAATTAAAGCTCAAGTAAGAATTCTGTAAGCTTTTAAGTTCAATACAAAGATTACTACTACCAGTAATAATCTATTCACCCCTGGATTTGCTATACGAACCTCAGATTCAGGGTGAATGAAGAAACAAACTTTTTCTTGTCTGAAATGTAGGATAGCTTGAACATTTTAACTATGACCTACAACTAGTCCTCTGCCTTAGTGAAGTGGTCGGGAAGGGTGAGTGGCTCACTTGTGCTCAGGTGTCTATAAAATTACAAAATGGATTCACGCATCAGAATAAGGAGGGAGATATTGGTAAACTGATAAAAGGATCCACTACTGGCTCTTGAGGAAATGGCTTATTCAAGGGTTGAATTGAGGCCTCCAGTAATGCTGGTTTCTAGCTTGGCTTTAGCATTCTCATCCAGGAATCCTGGAGCTTTAGCTCACCTCAATAAGCATTCTTACTGAATTGTTTCCTTCAGTGAATTTTGGACATTACATCCCAATGGATGGCATAAATAGACTGAGGTAGCCCTGATGATAAGATTCTTCTAATATGACAATGCCAGAGCCTTCAGAACTACTAGAGAGTAGTATCAGCTGTACGTAGTATCATTTTGATTAAGGCAAATATCCCAAAAGATTTGCTTTTCAGGAAAAAATATCAACGTCTGTACTACTTTGACGAAAGTTCATTTCCAATTTAACTCCAGTAACAGTATTTGAGGACTTCAAGAAGAAGGTTCAGTTTATAGGGAACAGTTTACAATGCCTAGTAAAACCCAGTATTGGATAAATCCCTCTGGTTTTTTTTTTTGCAAAAAGATGCTGTAAGTTTGCTGAGATTCTTACGGTGATGTGCTATTTTATAATACCTAACCAAAACATATTTTTGTTATAACTACTAAATTTAAAAGGCACAAACCACTCATACTGAGGGAAATAACACTTAAAAAATTAAACATTCATAACTTTCCTTTGAATACTGAATCATAGAAACATTTTATTTATCTATCTATATATGTTTCCTGGTCCACTGACTTCTTTTTAAGTATCTTTGTCCAAAAAGTACAAGTCCAGAGTTCATTATTTATTTTGTTAAATAATTAGATCCATGTATAGAGTAACAAGAAATATCTTTAGCTACTAATGAGGGGATTCTGTCTAAAAAGAGAGAAATTTGGGGCCATGTGATTGATATTCATTCTGGACTTAAAAATGATTTTTGTTATGGAAGCAATCAACTGTGGAAACTATCCTTGATCATTTAGGAAAACTGAGTTCAGGACAGTTTACATTATCATACTGTGCTTTTGATCATTTTCAAGTTTGGTTTTTGCAGCATTTCAAAATCTGTCAACTTAATTTAAAAATAAAAAGAAATTTAAGGTGTGGTCACATATGGTGAACCTATATTTTATGATTATCAAATATATTAGTGTACTCAAAATACTACAGAAATAAAGTCATTATTCAGTAAATATTGATCTGCTATGAAATATATCCCTGATTGATCTTAATGTCTATATACTGAGGCTGATCATATTATTAACAGAAATTAGCTAGAGTCTTAAGAATGCATATTATTCTTAGTGTTTTCTTTTTACTCATAATCAAAGTGCTCTAATCAAAAGGGAAGAATAAAATATTTTTGATTGAGGCTCACTGGAAAAAAATGTTTTATGTTCTATCTCTGCATATAAAAATGGTTTCACAACAAACATCTTTTGAATTTGATGAAACTGAAAATTCTGGTGGGTAATAATTAGAATTTTATATCAGAGGATATAGCTATCAGTTTTTTAAATGGCTTCTTTTATATTTCAATTAAGTTTATGAAACTGAAAAACTACAAAAAAGGAAAAAAATCTACTTAAATTAGTGTAGATTAAGTGCTGGTTATTACTGCAAGGGAAATACTATGTCAAGGAAATGGCTCTTTGTTTTGTTGCAAAAGTGGTAAAAACACAAAAGTCAATAAAACTGTTAAAATAAGTCTCAGTAATTACCAAGATCAAAATCCAGTGGCTTTTTATTAAACATGAACTTTTGTTCTGCCTTCTGCAATACGTAAATAGTGCTGACAATTGGTTTGTGAGGCACTTGCTACAATAAAATGTAATTGTATCATGAGAGAAAGGTGACAATCAGGAGATCATGAAAAAATTACATATTCTCACTGGTAGTTAATTAGCCATGCAAAACCTCCTCAAACAGATATTCTCTTCTATTAGGAATGATTACTATGCAGGCCTACAGATGTCAATACCACAGTCATTCAAATACTTCTTTCCCTACTAATTGAAGGTTGTAAAGCTCTGGTGCCAAGGTTTTGCTTCCAAAGAGCTAATTTATGACTAGAAGGATATTTTATGTCTTCAGTTGCAGCAGCTACAAAATTCAGCAAATCAGAACCATCTGTGCACTGATACTTGACTCACCATTCATCTAGCAGCCTATCAGTCACATTAGGTTGCATCCTGCATTCTTGGCTCATGAATACTTGTGATGATCCAAAGTTCACAAGAAATATTAAAAATGAATGACATCCTGACCCTACCTTAATGTACATGCATCAGGAAACAAAGCCCTCCCTTTTTTTTTTTTTTTTTTTTTGCACATGGGCAGTGTCAAGGCAGGATTAGACATTTAGTTGCCCGTTCAGTAATGTTGCTGATAGCAGTCTCAGGCTTCTCCCACCTTCTTAAAAAATGTTTCAAGTTCTAATTCTTTTGTGTTGTTTCCAGTTCTAATTTTTTTTTTTTTAAATGTTGCTGTGAGGGAGTCAGTTGGAAGATAAAGTGGAAGGTGTAACTTTAAAAAATAACTTTTTGCAAAAAAGAATTGTTTCTATAGATTGAAATATCAGCACATACAAATATTCTGGTAAAATTTAAGAATATTATTACCACCACCAAATTATGGCCAAGGGTAAGCAAAAACAGAGGGATGACTAAAGAAAATCTGAAAAAAAGCAGCAAAAAAAGGTTTCCATGAATAAAGCCTTTAATATCTTACCCTAGTCCTAGCTCTATGACATCAGTGACTGCTTTATTTCTTTAATAATACACAACAGGCCACAGATCCTACTATTTTTCTCTTAAAGACAACAAGTCAAAGGAACCTTCAATAAAATTTCTCGGAGCTCAGGGGATATAAGAATTAGATATAAGTAAGAAACAGGACTGTCAGACTCATTTTGACACCTAAAACAACTTCATTTGGTACATAAGCTTCACAGAAGGTCATCACTGGATTCCAGGGACTGTTAACTTACCTTTTGATTATTTGGAGTACGCACATTTAAGCTCTCTTTTTCAGGGGAAAATTCCAGTGGTCCTAAAGGTATTCCACTTGGGTTCAGAATTTTCTTGAGCATTTGATAGTCTGGCTTTTCATCATATGCTAAATTATGAGCACATACCAAATACTGGGCTATTTCACCTGTGAAGTATTAAATTTTTTTAATATGTCATTCATAATTGGAAAAAAATTTCAAAACTGCAATATTCTCAAAATCTCTGTTGTTTTTCTCTTACACAAGCAAGTGCATGCACACACATACCCCTCGAAGAAACTAAGAATGAGCAGTTCAACAGGAAAGTACTCTTTTAAATGATATCCAAAAATGACTGAAATCTAGTGACCTACAGATTGGACAAGATGGGAGAAACTAGTGAGTTTTTTTTTTTTAACATATCTTTGTTGATATGTTTACAATTCACTCATCAAAAGAAGCAAATTTTTAAAATTATAGTTAGTGATTTTGATTTATAGGGTGCAACTACTAAGAACTACATGAATAATATAACAGACCAGCCATGCTTCACACTTCTTTCTGAAATTTTAAAAATTCAGTTAAAAATAAGTTTTTTGAAGTTCTAAAAATTCAGTTAAAAATACTATAAACGTCCTTACTTTAAAGGAAAAAATCATTGCAAATTGTAATTAAGGCTTTGATTTTGAGATTACAACAGTTCATTTAGAAGTGACCTTGAATTCTACAGTTTTAGCCGTGACTGACTTTAGAATCTGCCGAACCTCGCTCAAGTCCTGCATACCTAGCTAGCCCAGTGCAATCATGGCATAGCCTTTCTGATTTAGAGCACAAGGGTGAGAAGTTGCCACCTTTTATTTTTTCTCTTCCCTAGAATGGTATAGTGACCTCCCCACAAAAAAAGTTATGAACTACAAACTTTTAAATACAAGTAGAATCAGTAACCAAAAATTAGAAATATAGCCACTTTACAACAAATGTAGTTTGCATTTTTGTTTCAGGTGGAGGTTCAATCTGAGAAATAAGTGATAATACCATACACTGTTTAAAAACTGGCATGTTTTCATTTGTTTACAGAGATGTTTATACTCCATAAACTAGTTTTTCAAGCCTTTCCTCTTCAAAAACTTACTACTGACCCAGACACAAGTACCTCTTATTTTCTCACTAAGTTGTTTATATCCTATGGTGGGGAAATTGGGGAAGCTTCGTGGCTTGGCAGAACTGGCTTCCTAAATCTTCGCTCCTTTCCAGGCCTACCTCCTTTCAAGTGGGGAACTGCAGAGACACTGGGTTTCACTCCCTACAGGGAAAAATTCCGAAAGGAATAGTCATCATCTCTCCCCCGCAAGGAAAGTCAGAGAGTGACCATTTTACACTGTATTGCCCACAACTATTTTCCAGGAACATAAGGCTATTGCGGCTAAAATGAAAACTCCTGGCTCCAGAGTTTTTTTGGTTTTTTGGATACTGTGGCAATTCTGCAACCTCCTTTTTTCCTCTCTAATGTATAAGATGTCAAATTCTGTTATCTAGCACTCGCTCGACCAGATCTCTGTAACTAGGAAGTGCTGCAGCTTCATCACATTTATAACTCATGTTTCCAGAAGCCCTTTTTGGGGGCGTCCAATTCTTGAAGAGATGATCCAAAAGAAAAAAGATTAAATTACATCCACTACCATTTTAATATGAATATTCTGTTGTTCTTTGTTCCTTTCAAGATTGGTAAGCCCAGTTTGGTATATATTACAATTCTATTAACCAGAATATCCCAAATGAAGAAGAGAGCTGAATATTTTGGGGACACTTTTCACAAATCACTGTTAGAAGACAATGGAAGACTCCTGGCACTCCACCAGCTGATAGCAGCTGTGCTGCAAAGCCCTCATGGGTCTGGGGTTTGAAAAAATGAGGTACCAGTGAGGTAGGAGAGGGAGAAAAAGAAAAGAGCCACCTCTGTTATGAATATATTATGATAAACCTGACGCTTAGATGACTGTGATATAGTACTGGTTTAAATGTTAGCCTTTCAAGATCTGGATTTATTATATTAAGTACACCTTTTAATTTACTAGCATATTTCCAGAGTTATAAAACAAATGCTTTGAGTAGTATGAAATTATGATATTCTTGAATCATCTGCTTTTTAAGCTAGTGAAATATTAAGTATCGTTACTATCATTTCAAGAGATAGAAACTTCTGAAACCATTATTGATATTATTACACTGAATTGGACATGCATGTTGCAAACTTCTCAGCTGTTTTATTTCATAAAATGTCTTAGTAATAAACCTTTTGTAAATCGGATTAATTCTCATGCTAGCAATACCCACTCTCCTAAGCATAACCAACTAACTTAAGAGACCTTCAGTTAATAATAAAGTTTCAACGTTTTGTGCTTTAGAAATAGAAATCTGCATTTTATAAAATAATAGTATAGACCCAAACAAATGGTTTGTACTGAAAAAGAGGAGCCTGGCACTCCTCCCACCATTTCTCGTACCACTCAAATATTATATTTAGCAATAGCAGTGCCCCAGAATATACACTGGTCCATAAGCATTTATTGTGTACGATCCAGGGCACATGGGCTTTCTTTCCTAATCCTAAACTGAACAGTTACCTTTTGTGCGTGAGAGACAAGAAAAGAGATACACAATTTAAAAAAATTTTTAACATCTCCTCATCTCTCTTTTTTGCTGTCCTGTTGAGTAAAATGAAAGCTGTGTGACTTAGTAAAAATGCCAATAAGAATATTAGCCAAAAAGGAATACTGGCATATTGACTGAGTTACTCAGTGCAGTTACATAAATGAAAAGTTTTCATCTTTCAACCCATCCCCCCAAACGAGAATACTACTCTCCCGTTTGCCTCCCTCCATCAGAAGGAAAGGGACAACAGAGAGTGGGAAGCAGAAGACTCATGTTGGGCAGACTTGTGGGATTTGGGAAATGGAGGTGGGAAAACAGAACTGGTCTGTTCATTTCCTAAGGAAATGAAAATTTTGGTTTCTGGTCAAAGAAGGGCTGTAAGTATCCGTTTAAGATGATTTAACTCTACTTTTAAACTCTCATGTGGAAACCGATACTACTTGACCTTATCTAGACACTCAGCGTACATATTTACTTTCATAAGTCAGCTAAAAGCTAACTTTGAAGTTGCCTGGTAGAAACAGAGATCAAGATTCACTCTGCTTATCGTCTCGGAGAGAAAGCAAGCCGGACAGCAGAAGCAGGCTGTGCTCTGTGAGGCAGTCTCACTCGGTGGTTAACTCGGTGCTGAACAATGTGCCATGCGGCACTTGGGTAATGCTGAATTGCCTTACTATTTTTACTGATAGCACTACCAATTAAAGAATTCCGAAGTGGTCTATACTAACATGAAAGAGAAACCTGTTTAATGAAATATACTCTGAATCCCAAGGTCATATGCCTTGCCAATCCAAAATTTTTTTTCTGTCTGTTGAGTCAGACTATAACCCAAGTCTAAACAGCATTCAAGTGCTTAATGGTTTGGTTTTTTAAATTATTAATTGAAAGTAGTCTTTCCTTAGATCAACTTTCTCTTCTTTCAGCAACACACATAGGAACAAAAACAGGAAGTCCACTCTAGAAATACCAGATACAGTTGACCATTAAACCTGTGCATGATTCCCAAAATATACATCTAAAAGAAAGCAATGCCATCAGCAGAGCCCAGAACGCTGCCTGCATATGTTCTTGCAGCATTCTTGTGTCCTAATGAAAAGAGGATCTAAACATTCTCTTCTCTAGCAACCTATCTGTAACCCTGGAGAGTTTCTTCCCACCACTATGGGAATGGGACTGGGTGCAGCAAAAGCTACAAAACAAGAGTGACAAATGTGGTGAGCTGTAAATCATATAGGAGAAGACAGAAGTTATTACCTGACTTACGGCAACTGCTTCCGGAAGGAGCCCATTTAAGCACCGACTCAGGCAGCTCATCCAACAGACTAAAACAAAACAGAGTAACGCACAGTGAATTTGTTTGCAATCCTGTGATTTATTGTTTTGATTAGAAAACAAAACTCTATAGGTCACCAGTAATGTGACTTTCCATACTTTTTTTTTCACCCACCTGTAATGGGTAAGAGGGTAAGTGGATGGGGGAGATCCCTCAAATCTCACTGATCGATTTTATATCAATCACCTAGAAACTAAATGTAGAACTACAGTATAAATGCTTTAATACAAGGTCTGTACGTGTAGAAATGTAGAAGTAGGGATACATGATTTTTTTTTAAAAAACCTCAAGAAAAAAATACATAGAAAAATTTTATCTGGATTTTCAGGATATTTTTCCTCAGGTACTCAGCACTGGGGAGGGGCAAATTATTTAATATTTTATGTATATTGTTCTCAATTGGGCAGTTGCTTTATGCTATGCCATGATTAAACAGGTTAACAAGAAATATCCAAAAAACAAAACAAAAAACCCATTATTCTAACACTTTCCAGTGTTTTAGATTGAACAAGTACAAATCTCTTAAGTTGCTTCAGCCACAAATATATAAACATTCAACTAAAATTACTGATAGGAATGTTTGATTCACAAACTCAGGCACAGGCAGAATTGCAACAATAAATGCACTGATCTAATATTACCCTATGTTAGGAAAATAAAGGGCATATGGGAGATACAGTATTATGGTTAAATATACAAGCCTGCCCTTATGGGGAAATTCAGCGTTATGCCTTCTCAGCAAGTTGAATAAATTATGATTATGTACTATATAAAAAGTTTGAACATGTCTTATATATATATAAGATATATATATGTACGTATCTTAATTATATATATATATATGTCTTAATTATAAACTTCATAATACAATATTAGCTTTATTGGTCAATAGGTTTATATTAGTAATCAGGTCAAAATGAATATATTAACATATGCAAGGGGCCCCAAAATACAAATGGAGATTATGTTTATTAGCATTATATTTTATTATTTATGTAATACCCTATTATATTCAAATATATACATGTAGGTATATTCATTAGAGATATATACAATGAAGGCATCTATATATGCATATTGATAAAAGACTAAAATAATATTAGTAAGTCTTATTAAAAGAAAAACACATATAGGATCATTGGAATTAAAATGCTAGTCCTTTAAATAAAGTATTTTATTCAAGTTAGGTAAACTGAGGTGGAAAATTGGAAACCAAGACTTTATATATGCCCATTACTGTCCTTTGACTTGACCCATATATTGAAAAATGTTAGTTACCTGAGGGTTATATGGACACATCAATCACTGCAATAAGTAACTGATTAGATAGTTCTAATACTGACATGTAAATGTGTTAGTTTTGGGAAAGGGACTAGGACGATCAAGATTCCAAGTGGAGAAATATTTCATACAATATATGTCAGTATTCACAAATGTAATCTGCATTATTCTGTATCTGCAGGCTGGCTTTCCTCTCTATTAAGAACTGATGCCACACTGAATTAGAAAGACCGATGTCTGTGGATCAGCTAGCTACCCCTTTTGTAAACTTCTGTTGTGACTTGCCCTATTAAAATACAGCTGCTTTTTCCAGTTGTGATATTATATCTGTGGATAACTACTGTTGAGAATATCTTGGTGCATAATGAAAAACTGGCTATGCTGTGTGCTACCTGCAATTGACTTTTTGTTAGGCCTGATCAGTGAGAAAAACAGTGAAATAGTAACCCACTCTATTCTCAGCCTAACCTAATTCTCATCCTAATAGAGTTTAGGTGATAAAAACTGAATGTGGAATATTAAAATGTTTATGTGGCTGCAAAATGATCTCTTACATAAACACCTCATATACGAATTTTGTTTGTTTCTTCCTTAAGAAACAAAACATACACTCCCCCCAATAACAGGATTAAAAACAACGTATGTTGCTCTCACTTGAAAAATATAAGCCCTGTTTGTCCCATTTCACTTTGTTGCTTTGCACAGTTAATATCAATCACACCAAGCTCACACTAACTCCATATACTTGTACAATGCTAATCTGAAAATACTCTTCCTTGAAAATACCACCACCTAGAACCTGAGCTTTGGAAAACACCGTGTGAAGGAACAAATATTTCACTTTTTATTTTGTATTACAACTCTCATACATATGGTCTCGTAGGTGTTAGCTTAATGGATCTTATATCTGTACGCTGTTTGGGTTTTTTAAAATATTTTTCAAATTTAAGAAATTTGCTTTGGCTATCCTATTGAATGAATAGGTTGAATGAATGAATAGGTTGAATGACAGTCTTCTCTGAGATATTAACTCGCTTTGATGTATCCCTTCAGACCTGGCGCTGTACGTAACGGAATACTTGAAAATCTGTACTTTGTTTTAGCAGCCTGGACAGCCACAGGGTCCTCCAGGTTCTGTTCCCAGGGCAGTCTCCCACATAACCACCGCAGCAGGCAGTAACCGAGGATTTCAAGGTCACCGCGTCTGGACAGGGCTATAGGAAGAAGCATGAAGAGAGAAAGATGAGGGATAAGTCATTTTTGAGAAATAGAGAAATCACGGAATGAACTACCACTGATGAAATATGAAAAAGCCAACTGGGCGATGTGTTTTGTTTGTTCAGCTGGAGTAAAGCTTAAACGCCCGGGCGTTTGGCCCCGGTCCACAGAAAGGCAGTGACTTCTTGCTGTTGAAAGTAAGGGTCAGTTTCCTCACCTCCTCCAACTTCATCCTTCCTTAGTCTGGCCTGTCACATGAACTTGATCTCCATGGCCTCTGACATGATCCAGACAACCCATAACCTGGCACCA
Source organism: Balaenoptera musculus (assembly GCF_009873245.2). Classification (NCBI taxonomy): domain Eukaryota; kingdom Metazoa; phylum Chordata; class Mammalia; order Artiodactyla; family Balaenopteridae; genus Balaenoptera; species Balaenoptera musculus. Next base: position 41,271,778 of record NC_045797.1, read on the forward strand.
ACACTTTCTCAGAGAGCCAAGCAGTAAAACAAAGGAATAAATGTCTGCGGCTAAATTGCTAACATATGTTCCAGGAAGTCCATGGGGTCTGCACTGGTCATGCAGAGACCCTTCAAGTGCAGACTAAACACTGATGGCCTTTCCTGTTCCACTCATACTAGCAGCACTGGAAATCGGAAGAATATGACAAAACTGCCATCTAGTGTACAGTATTAAAAAACAGGTCTTTCTTAAGATTTTTCAATTTAATGAAAGTACAGGATAAATACGCCTGCTGTTTTGGGTACACGGATCTAAAATTTTACAAACACTATTTTAGATATAAGCAGTGCTAAAGCGAACTTCTGATCGAATCTCCCGAATAAAAAATATAAAGGTAAAGAAACAGTGTGCATGAGGGGTGGGGTGCAGGTGGTGGGAAGTAAATTTTAAAGCCAGAGAGAGGTTTCCATAATTTAATATAAGATGGCTTTTCATTAAAAAAATGCAGTAAAAGAACATTTTGAGGCCACTGTAAATATCATTTATATAAAACTACAGACTAGTGCCATAGACTAATTTCATGATAATTTTCTGTATTTTTTTTAAAGTAACTGATTTCAAAAGAAGGACAAAAAAAATCTAAGAAACATGTCAAATATAACAAATATTACTGAAATAATGATTAAAACATTAACAGAATGCCACAAAGTAAACTCATTTTTATAACCATTCCAAATTGTAAAACAATAGGCTGGCTTACATTTCTACCATTACTTGAATGTTCATCTGTGTAGGGATGCAAAATCTCCTAAGTGCAATACATGGCTGTTAAACCTGCTGTAAACAGGTATCCTGGTTTTATTATCTTTCATTACATACATTCTGAAAAGCCACTCAGTAAACTTAGTTTAGTTTAAAAAGTCATCTACAAAGAACAATGCCGCTAGCACGTCATGACTACTTTCGGTCACCGTACACAAGTTACTATAAAAGCAGAAGACAAGATTAGCTCTTACACATACTCTATCTCAACTGCTATTAGAGTACTGGATTATTAAAGGCCCTTCAGTCAAGCAGAATGCGACAGTCCCATGGGTACTGTTTACTTTCTGCACAAGCTTCAACAATGTACTAATGCAAGACTTGGCTCCCCTATTAAAATAAAAACACAATCTCTACCACACTGTTTTGTAGTGATTTCTTCAGTAATAAATCTCCCATTAATAATGGAATGGTTCCATTTGTACAGACGTGTTCACGAATCCCTTTTCCATTGTGGCAATTCCTGATGACCACCACTTAAAAAAATTCACATCCTCTAATTTTCAAAAAATTATATTCTGGCACCTGTTTGGACGACATAGGCTACACACAAGAGGCCCTTTGAGGAAAAACAATCAGAATTAAAATGGAATGAACCTTCCCAGCCACTTCCCCCAACCCCCCAACTGAGGGATTAATTGATATGAAGCTGTAAGTAATGACAAGTCATTTAGATTTCTGAAGCCAATCTTTCATAAACTGGTCTTCATTTGAAATAGCCCTTCGAGAGTTAACTTACTTCACTATTATAGTTCAGTTTTACCTAATTAAAATACAGCATCACATTTTTCAAACTTTTATTTTCTTTTACTGCATATATACATTAATAATTATTGTTAGGTAAATGTTTTACCACTCACTGTTTCCAATAAGTTCTGTAGACATACACGTAATGTTAAGAAAAAAAAAATTCTATAGTCACTCTTTCCCACCATTAAACAGAGAGATGAAAGGATTAAAAATGGTTCCAAGTACACACCTTTCCCTGAAATTCCCTCTCAGGGAAACAAACTGCAAAGTGTGATGTGTTTTTGAGAAGTTAAACTCCAAGACTGTACCAGCGATTATGTCTTCTCTCCATCTACTACATACAGAAGAGTAATTTTAACACCAGTTAAATTAACTAAAATATTTTGGATGACAATATTAGCATCTATGAGTGGGTATGTAATTAACACAATGAACTGATCATGTATCTTTAAGTTTAAATAAAGTACATCATCAAAATATAGATGATACGATAATGATAACTGTTGAATCTAGGAATTGAATATCTGGATATTTACTATATTATTCTACTATTTCCTGTATATTTGAAAACAATTAAATAAAATGCTGAAAATTTTAAAAAAAGAATTGATCATAGTTGAGGAAGACTACTAATTAACATCTAACAATGAAAATATTTTTTAATTTGAAAGTTGAAACATATATTATGGATTATTTTGTTTTTGTATAATTTGTATTTCTGTATAATTTATTGTAATACATAAGGTTTTTCAGTTGCATTTGATAATTAATATAATCATTAGCAGCATATTTTCATATAGAAAGTCACACTTTTACTTCTGGTACTTCTTAGAAATATAGGACGATTTAGTTATCAATATTCTCTTGTCACTTTCTAAATATAATTTAGCATCTAATTTTTATTTCGCTTATTAATATGGAGGAAAGTAAATGAATCTTTTCACTGAAAGCCTGTGGTGTTCTCAGTTGCTCAACATTTCTAAATGATAAAGTATTGCCAAGACTAACCAAAAAAAAAAAAAAAGGCACAGGTGGGGTGGGACTTGAATTCGATTTCACTAGAAAGCAGATTCCAGAAACAGCTGACACTAGAATACATAATTAAAATTAAAACGATCAATGTGATTTATGAAGCTGCTACTGTGCCAGACACTCTACTGCTTTTATATTATCTTATTTAATCATCCTAACAATATGAGGTATCATTAACCCTGTTGACAAATAAGAAAGTAGAGGCTCAGAGAGGTTAAATAACTTGCTCAGTATCACACAGCAAAAAGTAACAGAGCTCTGTATTGAAATCCAAATCTTTCAGAATCCAGAGCCAACACTCCACTCAATCTACCAATTACTTTGCCTCCACTGTTAGTTTTGCACCATTTAGACAACATTACATATACCCTTCTACAGTTAGGGAAGTATTTGAAGCAGGCATTTTAACTTAAAACACCAAAAGACATACTGACCAAAGACAGTTGTATTGGCAAGGAAGAAATAAGCAGCAGATCCTGAGGTCTAAGCCGTAACACTAACAAAATTTTTCATGCAACTATCCTTACATGACACTATTTCTGTAAAACTACTTCATTCTGATGAAGAAGAATGTCTAATTAAAACATTAATTTATAAAGTGTTAAATGGTCCTTCCAAGCTGAAATGAGAACAACAAAGAAATCACATTGGAGGACTGGTCCTTATTCTAATGACAAACTGGAGTAAAATTATCTGGGTGCAATTCACCAAATGGAATGAAAGAACTGGGAGAAAAAGAAAAGTATCAGTGTTAATCCCAAAATGTCTCTGATTATTTGCCTAAAGTGTTTCCTGTTGAGTTTTTTTCTTACATAGAGTAACATTATCAAGTAGGAAGAAAAACAAGATTTGCTAGGAAGTAATAAAGGGAACTTGAAAACTTTTGCCTTAAGCAGACAGGGTCTAAATGCTCAAAATACTAGTTTATATACTCAGAAATGACAATAAGAAAGCAGAAAACATCTGAGTAAGACGTTCACCTGAGAAGTGAATGGTGACTATCTGCAGAATAAATTTAAAGTTTATTCTTATTTTTCTAACTAGTAACCTATGTTATTCAGTAGTTTGTCAATTCAGATGTATAAAGAGCTAGGAAATTTTATGGTGGCCACAATTTACTGCAATTTCAAAAAGGATATTAGGAAAGTAGAATGCAATGTGTCACATTTCAAATAAAATAATAAACCCAGGTCTCTTTTATTTCTTCAGTACCTTTTAAATTCTAAGCCTTAGTTTTTTATGAAACACTACTGTGTGAGGCTTAGGAAAAGTTATTCAAGAGAGCAAAGGTCTCTTACATTTGACCAATGTGTATTCTTAACCAAATAGTTTAAGACCTATGCCAAGACTTTGAAAGTCATGTCTAAATGTCAAAATTGGGTTATGTCATATAGAAAGAATAGTGTCTTCATTAAAATTTATTTATACATCAACCAAAGACTATTTATAGCAGTGAAATTTACTTAAAAATAAAAATCAACATTGTGTTTTTCTGACTACTAATAGATTCAATAGAGCATATCAATAACTTGATGGTTTACCTTAATATCTTATAATTGAAAAATGGGTTCCCTTTTTTGAATTATTGTTTAAGAAGATAAATATTGTATAAACCATGTCATTTCCCCAAGTTTGGTAGCATGAAAACACATTCTCAGTTTATTTCACATATATTTTGTAAGCTGGAGTGCTAGATTAGAGTGAAATGAAGCCATGCAAGAAATAACACAAGACTTGGATTTTATATGCTGTAGCAATTGGCAAAAATTTTAAAAAGGATGTAATATATTTCTTTCCTTGATACTGAACATATTATATAAACAAATGGACATTTAAAATGCAATTTAGATATCATATTTTATGGTCATCAATGATGTCAAATTAAAATAGGTATTATACACTCAATGCACAAGTCTGAAGTATTTAAAAAAGCTCAGTATGTTAAATGCAGTATATCTCTAGAGAAATTAGGTATTGACTGCATGCCTCAGTGAGCAGAAAAATCTACAAAAATCTATACCACACATTGATCCAAATATTGCTTTTTAACATTACTAAGAATGTAACAAATTTTAAAATAGTGTATTTGACACAGATATAATTCTCTCTAATTATCAGGCAACAAGCCCAAAATATGTCAATGTTTATACATGTTGGTTTTTATGAAGAATAAAAAATTAATAACAGATGAGATAAGCCCAAAATATATTACTCTAATTTTACACTAAATGAAGCACTTCAGCCACTCGGAAAACACTTTTAGGTCATATATGAGAACTGAGTTTGGAAGAATAACTGCAATTAAAAAACTACAGATATATAGATGCACAATAGTTCAAGAATAGTTATCTATCCATTCATCCATCTGTCCATTCACCTCTATATATCTCTATTCATATTTTTTGGCTTATAATAATACAAGCTACCCTCCTTTTACACAGTTCAACTAGAAAATGCTTAGGTGAAACTGCTGACTGGCACCTTATACAAGCTCCTTCATTATAAAAACCCAACGAATCCACAGAAACATGAGACCTAGCTTCTGTTTCTGAATAACCACTACAAAGGTAGCGGAGACCAGATAGTCTGATCAGGTTAACAATATATCTGTTAAGTGGCTAATCCGTAAGTCAGTTTTACAATGAAGGCTGAATATTTCCCAGGGCCTGATCAAGCACAGATAAACCTAAAACATAACAAATGCTTTGATAAGTAGAGGTTATATTTCCTAGTGATAACTTGCTTTGCTCTTTATGTTTTCCTTTGCATTATCTTCCTCAGTATTTATTTGATCTCATAGCTGGACTGGTATAGAAAAGATTTTTCTGAGATTCAACTACATAGTGTGTACTGAAAGTAAACACATGAATATTTATGAATTTGACATTCTGCATTTACCTACAAGGATTATGGCCTTGTTTAATTCTAGTTTCTAGATATGACTAAATGATTACTTCAGTTCTAATAAAATCCTAAAGTGAAATGTTTTATTTTGGAAAATTAAATGTAAAACATGAGGAATGAATAGTATTCAAATATTTGAGGATACCAAACCTTTCTTTTTTTTATACTAGACTAAAACTGCATGTTAAAATTTCAGCAAATATATATATTTATGTGTGTATGTGTACATCTATGTATGTATACATGTATGTGTATATACATGCATATGTGTATGTATATGCATATATATGTATATCTACATGTAAATACAGATATGGTGAAAAGTTTAGTGTACATTCTATTTTAAATGCATTAAGGGAATTAATTTTTATAGAAATCTTGTGAAACCCATGATAAAAATGAATATTCACTCCAGCTCATAACTTTCAATCACATACCAAAAATACGTAATGTAGGCTCTCCCCTGAGTAGTCTTCCCAAAGAGATAATATCTTTCTCCCATCATTCTCAGTTCAATCTTCTCTCCAAAGACCTAGCATCGTGAAATCTACCCAACTCATCAACATGTATTATTATTTAAGGGAGCAAAAAACTTAAATGCACTATGGAATAAAATTTTGTTCAAATCTTTCATGAAGATGGCATAATGAAAATACTGCCCTAAACTATGGAATAACTGAGGAGGACTTCCAGAATTACCACAGTCCAAACACTGACCAGACCAACATACGACAACTCTACTTTCCCATTCCACAGTCACAGTGGCTTCCTAGATGTTTTTTTAATAGTTAAAATCTAATAGGATCAGTATTAGAGCTATGGGTTGAACTAAGTGGCCCAACCATAAGTTAATATCATCATTAACATAATTGGACCAAAGCTTCAGAATCTGTATGATGAATTGCCAGTTATACCACTATCAAAAAGTACTCTCAGGTTTCTAAATATTCTTTCATACTAATATATCTGGCAAATCACTACTTTTCTAACCAAACTACCCTTGAAAAAAAAAATGTAGTGATTTCTTTTATTTTGATCAGGAGTATAAAAGGTAATTTCTATTCCAGAAAATTTAACCTATGATTCTTCTTGAAAGGAAGAAGGTATACAACCGACACACTTGTTTTACTTTTTCATTGGCCTACCTTAAACTACTGTGGGTTTTAATTGCTCTGGAAAATGATCAAGACCCTCTACATTACATGGTCAATGGTCCTTTTAATAGAAAAGGCAATAATATACAGTTGTTTGTGCCAACTAAAACTCGTTAGAAAGTATCAGTTTAGGGTAACAGTTCAACAGCCATTAACAAGTGCAAATGTCTAACTGCCTTTTAGTGAAAATGTGATCCTTTCGAAGCAGTTTAAAAATTATTCGTATGGTTTAGCATATTTGAAAATACTTTTATAAACAAAGTTTATGAAGAATATAATTTTGAAAGACAAAGTTTTTCAATAATCACCATTTTTTTTTTTTACTAGCATAACATTAGAATTGACTTTTTGTCTTGCTGACAGAGCAACTAAGAAAGTACAGTTGCATTGACCATATTGATTGTGAACAAAGCAACCATCAGTGGGACTCCGCACCATATATTTTCAATATTGACCTCCTACTTCCTTTTCCATGGCTTTGTGGGTCGGCTATTGGATTTAGACTGCAGTGTAATAAACAGCTAAGGTTTAATTAATGGTAAATGAATACAAGACATAGGTTATGACTTTAACTAATTAGGGAATTGTTGAATTAAGTCTGCCTTGGAATGCAAGGCAGTACAATCAATGTCCAATAAAAGGACTATGTATGTAATTTACCTGCAAATGTGTTTCCAATACCATCAAAGTGAGTTTAAATAAGTAAGATATATGAAAGGCGACTAGGAGAGATTTCCACAAGTTAACACTTCATAGATTCAGGAAAGATTTCCTTATTGTTAAGATGGTATCTTCTAAAGCTCTGATGAGGGCACAATGAAAAACAGGAATAATTCTTCACATGTGTACCTGTACCAAATCTGTAATTGTCACTACAGCATAAAAATTCAGTTGCTGACCTCCAAGTTTAACCTGAACAAACGAGTACTTTCCTGTCCCAAATAAGCATCAAGTTTTGCTTACTTGACACCTTTTATTCCTTTTTCACTTGTCGAAGTCTGTAACTCCTCCCTCTGTTAGAAGAAATATTCATTGGCATACAGGAACTCACTACTTTTGATAAAAATCTCACCAATGTTCTCACTCTTCAAACTGACTATGCAAAGGTCATTTCATGGAGGCTTAAGGCTCTTTGTTCTAATTATTCTTCTGAAATAAAAATAAGAAAAAAGAAACCTACCTACTCCCTTGTGGGCATCCAAGCTGGTAAACTCTATTGTCCCATTATGGCTTTTCTAGGATTTTCCTGATACTGTTTTGGTTCCCATTGGGACAATATCTGTAGGAAAGTCCATAATCTGCAAGATAACCTGGAAGACATGAAGAGACAAATGAATAATGTTTTTGTCCTCTGAAAATATACCTTTATAATTAAGTCTTAAGAAACTGATAGGTTAAGAGAGCCTCAGATCTACATTTTATTAACCAAATGGTGCCTTAGGATAAAATATATACAACTGGGGGCCATAACAATGAACTTTCTAACTTAAATCCTGTCTTCATCATAGGCAAGTCTTGTTCTGAGTTGACTTAGATTTTCAGTCTTTTATTTTGCTCTTAAATTCCCTTCCCTCCAGCTGGGCATGTAGACGTCATAAACCACAATATGTCTTTTTATCTGTATTCATACAGAGTATAGGCTCTGCCTTTTTGTAACCCCTTCCTGTAAACAAAACTGTTTCAAGCAGGGAGGGGAGATGAGAGCAAACAATCTAAAAATCTTAACCTAATGTTACAGGAGTCTCCATTAACAAGAAGTATAAAAATAATGACAGACTGTAAGAGGTAATGACTCTTAAAAAAAAAAAAAAACACCATCATGTTGTCCGTATTTAAGAATGGAACATCAATGCAGTACTTGTGGCCTTTCAGACGGATCCATATCATCACTGTTATCTTTGTAAGTCAGTCAGAATTGCAAGCTGGGTTTCCAAACAGAATATAGATTGTTAAAAGTCAGACAGCAATTCAAGTGAATTTTTCTCAGATTACTTTTGGAGAGAGAGAAGGGAGGGGAGAAGTAGTCAGAATATCGTACTTCCCTGTTATATGGTTACCATGCTCCTCCCCCCACCCCCAGGAAAAGAAAGCAGTTTCAACTTTTAAAATGTGTTGTTTCACGTGTGTTTCTTTAAAATTTAGAGAATAAGGCAACATTTCATGATGCAGCTTTAAGACAACAGAGTATTACAACTGGTATTTTAAAAGATATCTATTAAAAGAAATTAAATTTTAGTTTAAGTTTTTGGTTTCAGGATAGCCTAAGTAGGAGATATTTTGAATTTCAAAATATAAACAGCACAGCTTCCTTCACTTGTTGGAGAACATAGCTTGCTGGAATGTCTGAAAACATGATATTTCAGTTTTGTCTCTCACTCACAGATGCCATTTCTCAAGATGGCCTCAGGAGTAACTGCCCAAAGTAATTACACTTCAGGATCAGATGTATAACTGGTTGCTTGCTTTCACTATTTATGATGCATTTTTTATCTTTATTTTGAAAACTAAATAGACTTCACTTTGCAAAGTAGATATCCTGAGAATGTACATATTGATAGCAAATGGAAACATATTTTAAATACACTACAACAGTTCACTATTAAAAAAAACTATCAAGATGTTTTTCATGTAGATTAACCAAAAAAAAAAAGACCTAAAATTTATGGATGTTTTATGGCTAAAATATGGATTATGCCTCATATGTATTGATACCAGAGAGCATAAGAGCTTAATGTTCATAGACCGATGAACAGATATCCTGTAGGAAGGAACCATTATCTCCATTTTACTCATAAGCAAACTGAAGCTCAGTCAGTGACATTATGTGACTTGTGTAGTAAAATGGAGCCAGAGTCTGACTCCAGAATCTTCATCTCAATCACAATCTAACTCAAAGGCACTAGACAAGTTAAACAGATAAAGTATTCAAGACTACTGTAACAGGGAAGAGTGACTGATCTCAACTCCACTGAAACAAAAGTTGGGAAAGTGTTTAAGAGCTGAGGCTGAGCTAGTGAAGAGTACTGGAGAACACTAAGGGGATACAGGTCAACATGACTGGGTTATCTATGTTTGCTAAGTGGTGCTTAGGCTCCTATCCCCACCTCAAAGACTATAGAGATAGGAGAACACTCTTTAATAAAGATTACATTTTAAAGGGATGACTCCCAGGTCCTGGAGGTACTTGAGAAAGACATTTCTGGGTGTAAACTGGCAAGAGGGTGGAGAAGATTCACATCTCAAAGGAGCAGAGAAGAATTTATAATTTCAAAGTTGCTTAAGTAAATGCTGTAAGAAAAGGGAGGACAGGAGTTTAGAGTCAGGAGGAAGGCTGTCTAAAGTTTAGTCAAGCTGAGGGAAAATTTGAAGGCCATCTTGGTCAACACTGAGCTATGGGCCTCAAGGTAGTGCTGGGGTTACTCAAACTTTGAAGGGCAATGCAGGATCTACATTTAATATAAAGACAGGAAGCTAACAATATAGTAAAGGAAACATGCACTAACCATTTGACTCAGAATACACTAACTCATTTGAATAATGCTGCAGTGAACACGGGAGTACAGATCTCTTTGAGATAATGATTTTGTTTCCTGTGGAAATATACCAAGAAGTTAGACTGATGGATCATATGGTAGTTCTATTTTTAACTTTTTGAGCAACCTCCATATTGTTTCCATAGTAGCTGTACCAGTTTACATTTCCACCAACAGTAAACAAGGGTTCCCTTTTCTCCACAACCTCACAGCAATTATTATTTTTTGTCTTTTTGATAATAGCCTTGCTCACAGGTGTGAGTTGATATCTCATTATGGTTTTGATTTGCATTTCCTTTATAATTAGTGATGTTGAACACCTTTTAATGTACCTGTCAGCCATTTGGATCTCTTCTTTGGAAAAATGTTCAGGTCCTCTGCCCATTTTTTAAATTGTCTTATTTTGTATTGCTAATTGGGTAGTATGACTTCTTTATATATTTTGGATATTAACCCTTTATCAAATATATAATTTGCAAATATCTTATCCCATTCAGTAGGCTGTCTTTTCATTTTGTTGATGGTTTCCTTGCTGTGCAGAAGCTTTTAAGTTTGATGTCATCCCACTTGTTTATTTTTGCTTTGTTCCCCTTGCCTGAGGAGACATATGTAGAAAGACATTGCTAAGACCAATGTCAAAAAGCATACTGCCTATGTTTTCTTCTAGGAGCTTTATGGTTTCAAGCCTTATGTTCAAGGCTTTAATCCATTTTTAGTTAATGTTTGTGTAAGGTATAAGACAAAGGGGTGTCCAGTTTTATTCTTTGCCACGTGGATGTCCAGTTTTCCCAACACCATTTATTTAAGAGACTAACCTTGCCCCATGTATATTCTTGGCTCCTTTGTCAAAAATTGACCATATACGCGTGAGTTTATTTCCAGGGTCTCTAATCTGCTCAATTGGTCTGTGTCTTTTTTTATGTCAGTAACATACTGTTTTGATTACTATAGCTTTGTAATATAGTTTGAAATCAAAAAGTGCGATGCCTCTGGTGGTTTTGTGCTTTGCAGGATTGCTTTGGCTACTTGGGGCCCTTTATGGTTCACAGAAATTTTTGGATTGTTTTTCTATTTCTGTGAAAAATGCCATTGGAATTTTGAAAGGGACTGAACTGAATCTTTAGATTGCTTTGGGTAGTATGGACAGTTTAACAATATTCTTCTAATCCATGAGCATGGGGTATCTTGCCATTTATTTGTGTCTTCTTGAATTTCTTTCATCAATGTTTTGTGGAGTTTAGTGTACAGATCTTTCATGTTCTTGGCTAAATTTATTGCTAAATATTTTATTCTTTTTGATGCTATTGTAAATGGAGTTGTTTTAATTTCTCTTTCCAATAGCTCGTTGTTAGGGTATAGAAATGCAACTGATTTTTGTCAATTGATTTTGTATCCTGCAACTTTACTGAATTCATTTATTCGAACAATTTTTTGGTGGAGTCTTCAGGGTTTTCTCTATATACAGTAGGGTTTGCAGTCTAGGTCCTGTTTTTCGTATGTCCTTGAGCTAAGACTTAGTTTCAGTTAACTTTTTTTGTATTATCACCTTTTTTCTGTGAAATAAAAAATAACAACTCATTAATATTTTTCACTTTAAGGATAAATACATATAATAACACTAGTTTTAGATAAGCCTATAGTAGGAATCTCAAGATCATCAAGATCAGGTAGGGGGTTATTATTTGTATTATAATAAGACTAGACCTAGGAAAATTTAAATATCTAGATCCCTAATGCATTTTAAATGATTTTCTTTTTATGCAACTTTTCGGAATTTAGTAACCATTTCCTTTCTCCATGAATAGAAGAACAGCCTTGACCACTTCTCTTTACTTTAATCATAGATCTTTCGATCATGCTGTACTGCCTCTCACGTTTCCACATGCTACTCTCATTTTTCTCTCATTCCTCTTAGATATGTACTATGGTTTAGTTTTGTTTGGTTTTTTACAACTTTGTGAGGTAGGTAGGGGAGATGTGTCATCATACACATTTAACAGATGAAAAATAATGTGATACACCCAAATAATGCAAGTCATCCAACAGTCAGTCACTAAGTTCAGCTTCTACAAAAGATGTTATTGTTTTAGTGAATTTCTCAGCTGTCCCTTCCCCCTCAAAAAACACCTAATCTTCACTAATGCTTTCAAGGACTTTCAATTTTAATACTTTATTATTGAAAAGGCAGTGTAGTAGCCACTGAGGTACAATCCCATCAAGAAAGAAATGGCCTTTCACCTGTGAGGAGGGCAATAATCTGACAACTTCCAGAGGCAGGGCCATTAGGAACCACCACAGCATGTGAGCCAAGGTAACACTCTTCCCAGGCAGGTTCTACTAAAGAATGATCATGGTGGGAATGCTGTGTGGCTATTTCTACCCAATTGGAGACTCTTCTAATGGAACCCTTTTGCTCTGGTGCTCCCAAATGGGTTGGCTGAGAATTTCTCAGAACTGTATCATAGTCTGAGCTCTCCCTGCCCAATCCTTCTGTCTCCTTTCCTTTCACAGGTGCCATTGCAACATCCTACTCTGAAAGCTTTCCTTGTCCAAACCCATTTCCTCTCCTTTTATCTTTCTATTATATAGGTACTATATTCCCTTCCCTCAATAAAGCCCTTGCACTCCTAATGCTGTCTCAGCATCTGCCTCTCTGAAAAACAAATTTGACACAGGTAGTCAGTAAATCATAGCCTTAATTTGAAGCACTAAACTAATAAAGATGAAAAACAAATTAGCCTTTGATGACCATGAAAATCACAACTTTCCTATATACCAAACAGATCTCCCTCAAAAATCAACTTCCTATTTTACCTAGCCAGATTTGCAACCATATATGCCACATTCTCAAGTTATGCATTTAATTAAACCTTTACTTCCCTCTCCTTGCTCTCTGATGCTTGTAAGGTCTTACACCACTTTGTTTTTCCAAATGGATGGGTGAAAGGAATGATTAAAGTTATCACCCTGTGATAACTCTTCTTTGCAGTGAATTGCACTGGAAGGGCCTTTGTCTTCAATTCAGCACCCCTCCACGGATACCCCAAATGCTCTTCTCCACTTCCTACCACACCTCCTGGATTCACATCTCACACTTCCGAGATCCACCACTCATACCTGAATTCTATTCTGGTACGTAGATCCTTTTAACCTCAAGGCAATTCATTGGGTTTTCATTTGTGTTCAGATGGATTTACCTTTTAAAAATGTACAAAGTATTTAGCTTTTATTTATGCCTTGGATCCACATTTATAGGCTGTAAAATCCTATGGGACAAGGGGCCAGGATAATGATATATACATTTTTGTATCCATCACAGCACCTACTCTGAGGTCTTCTGCACAGTAGGCTTAAATAAAATTTCACTGATTTGACTTGATGGTAATAATTGGACAAATAGAAGTAAATTCCTTTCAATAGACACCTGAGTGCCAAGCATGATAAAATATCAAGAATCATACATTCTAAAAAGGAAAGAAAAACAAAAATGAATGCATATTATTGAATACTTGCTATGCGAAGGCATTATGTGCTTTACAGAAGTCAAATTATTTAACCCTCATGACACTAAGAGCAAGTTATTTTAAGATACCTTGAAGATGAGAAAACACAATGAGTGAGTTTAGGTGCTCTGTGCAAAACAACTAAACTTATAGTAACTGGCAAAGTTGAGATCCAAACCTAAGTCAGCCTGACCAGAAGACTGAGATTTTTCCATACGTCCCACACAGAGGAAGAAGAGATGACACAAGCACATCTAGAGGTAACATCTACTCCAACAAAAGTATAACAGATTTAAATGTAAAAATATTTTAGAGTAAGGGGAGGTTACTTCCTAATTGGGGAACTCAAAGAACAAAATGACATTGATTTGGGCTTTGAAAAATATCTAAGATTTCCACAAATGGAGATAGGGAAGAAGAGATAAAACAAGGAAAACCAGGGCTGGGTCAGTGTGTGCTGGGAGTGAAGAGGTTATTGGAAACACAACACAAGCCGGAAAAAAAACTGGTTAGCATGAGTTTACAGGAAGCTTTGAAAACCATGCTAAGAAGCTGGGACACAGTTTTTGTATGCAAAAAGAAGTCACCAAAGGTTTTTGGCAAGGAATAATATTATCAGCCCTGGCAGCATCATAATGGGGAAATGAAAGCAGAGAGTCCATTTGGGAGAATATGACATTAGTCCAGGCAAGAGACAGTGGGAGGCTGGACTAGGGCACTGGTGAACAAAGAAGGGAGACAAAGAACAGAGCCATAAGAGGGGTGAGAGACAGAGTCAAAGATAACTGAAAACAATGTGGCTAGCTGGGTATATGAGGATTCAATGAATAGACAAAAAGAGAATAGGAGGAAGAAGAGAAGATTTGGAAAGAAAATGATTTACTCATTTTTGCACCAAAAGCAAACTGGTTGATTGATGGCTAACACCCTAATCCAACCAGTTCCTGGTTCTCTCAGTTCAGGCAGAACTGAGTGATAGACTCATAGTTGATGGAAAAAATAAAGGACCTCCTTCCCATCAGGAGCCAAATCTGCTGCCTTCCTGTTCCTCAATCAACCAGGAACTAAGTATCAAACAGCCAGAATGGCTCACATGGAAGCATTTCTCAACACTTGGTATGTTGGACAGGAAAATGTGAGCTGGAGAAGGGCTGCAAGAGATTATGGAGCTGGAAGAGAAAAAAGATGCTAATCTGGACAGATGTCATTGCCCACTGAGACGCGACCACCCACTAAATCACATTACTCCTTTACCACCACTTTGCAGATTCACATTAGAGAAGAGATGCACATACGCCCCAAGATGTGATTCACTTTTCAAGACCTTAAAATTTTCCTGTTGTAAAATCTAATCACCTTATCATAATTTAGACTATTTTATACAATTAGACCCTTTTAATTAGCACACCCTGTTGTAGCAAGAAATGTGTCTTAAACTCTCATCAGAGACTGATGGAAATTATACAATGGAGGGAGATAGTCACTATTCGTGACTTTGTTTAGTGGCAATTTAGAAAACACTTTCAAAACTCTAGGAAAAATATATAGACTTATTCAGCAACTTTAAAAGCTTTTATAAAAAAAAAAAGCCAGCATTTATCTTATTTGAATAGCACATATTTTCCTATTCTTTCAACAAGATACCATAATGTGAAAATCTTCACAATAAACTAAATGCTTACTGACTAATGGAAACCACTACATGCCAAAAGGGGAATGAAGCATGGAATGAATAAGCAGCATGTTTATGTTCACAAAAGTCATTCATATCTACTAAAAACCTATACGTAGCCTCATAGCTGCTACTACACTTTGATATAAATGTGTGCTTTTTATTCTTTTATTATACAGTACTTTTTTTGTTTCTCCTCAACTTCCCTACCTTCTTTTTGGCAGTAACACAATGCCACAGATGATATGTATGCATTATCACTATTCAGCCTAGAAAAAAGAATATGACTTTTAAAAGCTGCCAGGTTACTTTTCAAACAGGATGTTTATTAGAATAAACATGAAGATATATTTCTCAAAAATACAGTTTGATCTTTCTTATATATTGTTTTACATGTGCTTTATATGTTGGGGTTTTTTTTTTCCTCCTAGATCTCACAACTACCTACTGGAATTTTATCCTTTCTTCCCTTTATATTTAATACTCATTGAGAATGAGAGATTTAAAGACACATCCATGAAGTCATCATATGAAGAAAAAGCAGAAAGCTGTGCCGTATCACTATCTCTTCACTCTATCTACTGCTCCATCGGACCCAAGTCTATGACTCCCTTAAATGGCGCCACAAATTCAAGCATTCATAACAAAATACTGAGTTATACTTAGCAGTATTCCTAATGATACTAGCCTTTTGACCCTATGACCTGCCCTTCTATTTCAACATGGTTCTTCTAGCAATATGTGAAAGCCTATTTAATCCAAGACAGCTGGGCTGTGACTTACTATTCTTTCCAGGCTTTGGGGGGAAATTCCCTCAATAATACATAGGCTAGCAATTGCTTCTTTACTAAAAATACCTTCACCTACAAAACAAAACTTTTCTAATTACAGTCAATTTCCAATTTGTCCTTTTGACACAAGTTCTCAAAGATCATATAAAGAAACCTACAATACCTTCTCTTTCTCATTTCCAAGATGATATGAAAGTGCTTCACTTGTGCCTGTCCTTTAACAAAATACATAGGCAATGGAACAGGATAATCTGAATTGCATCCAATTCACAGGCTTCCTCTTTGTCTAAATCAAATCTGAGCTTAAGACTTTGCAATATGCTGGTAAGCATTATCAGAGCTTGGTTTATCTGTTAACAGCAGATACGAAATGTTAGCTGATATAATTTGACTGTCAGATACATTATAAAAAGTTTCACCACATGTAAGCTGTGTCTACATAAAACACAGCTATCTAACATTCAAAAGCATCTCCTTGCTCTACATTAACTACATTAACTACAAATTCTACTGATTTCAAAGACAGTGTTGAGGTTGCCAGCAATCATGCCACTCTTACATGCACATCCCCTTGGGGGTCCATAGTTTTTTAACAGTCCCACAACAGGCATACCTCTTAATCCAACCAATTTATACAGCTCAATGAGTTGACTCAGAATTCAGAAATGCCACTTTCCCATATTAACTGGAAAAAACAACAACAACATATATAGCCCTTTGTGAATTAGGATGCTCAAATATTTTGTCATAAACAATTCTTTTGTCATGTATACATCTGGTCTTCAGAAATTTAAATAATATGACCAGTGGGACCCAGTAGGCATCAACAAACATTTATTGATTATGAGCAAACACTAATTTTTCAACAGCATTAACTCTCTTGGGAACTATATTCTTGGGGATAGGTGATTTGTTAAACGGACCATCCTATACTTACAGAGCATATACATTCCTAAAATGTGAATTCTTTTTCCCTTTTATAGAAAACAGACCCTGAACATTCTGTTCCTTACAACTTTTAAGGGACACCTATCATCAAACTACCCGCCTGGGAGAACTACACTTATTAAATCAATTCATTACCATTTTCTTAACATCTAACCATAACACCAAATGTCCTTTTTCATAAATCTAAACAATTCTAGGGGAGCAAAAATAAGATAAGGGGTTGTTTTGTCATAAGCTTAAAAAGTAATTAAAAAAATTTTTTTTCTAGCTATTACTTACTGAGGGCTTACTATGTGCCTGATATTGGTCAAAGTCTTTCACATGTCTAAATCATTTGATCCTTACAATCCCTCTTAGAGTGAGGTACTATTATCCTTATTTTTAGAGGGAGAAATTGAAGCACAGAGAGATAAAATACTGTGGCTAAGAATACAGAACTAAGAAGAGATAAAGCCAGAACCCAAACCCGAGGAGTCTGATCCCAGAGCTCACACCCTTCACGATTCTACACTGAATCGCCAACATAATACAAAGTTATGCAAAGAGTCTCAAGCTTCTTCTAACCAACTTTTTGCCTGGGATTAGGAGAAGGTAAAAACCCCTCTTTTTATATCTTCTTTCTGATTCAGAACAAGGACATTTAGCTCCAGAATAAACAAGCAGACTGTTCAGGAACTAACTGCTTGGAGATCCTATGTGTAAGAACAAATCTTGTGAGACATACTGACCAATTTGACCAATTTGACCAATTTGCCTGGAGGGGCCCTAGGCAAAATAAAAGTGCTTTCTGTTCTTATTTTTCCCCTTTCCTTTTTCTTTCCTTATCCTTGTATCCAAAGCTCATATATGGCCAAAATACACTGATATTCATGCCAAGGTGCTAACAGCTTATGTGGAACAGAACATTATCTTGAGCTTTTTATTAAAATTATTTGGAAAATTTATTATCTCAACCTCCACTCAAAGATTTATGTTAGGTCCCTGTATTAATTCTCCATGGCTGCTATAACAAGGTACCACAAACTGGATGGGTTCAACAATAGACATTTATTGTCTCACAGTTCTGGAGGCTAGAAGTCTGAAATCAAGGTGTTGGCAGGGTTGGTTCCTTCTGAGGGCTGTGAGAAATAAACTGTTTCATGCTTCTCTCCTAACTTCTGGTAGTCTCAGGTTTTCCCTGGCTTCTAGAAGGCATTCTCCCTATCATCAAATCATCTTTCCTCTATGCATGTCTGTCTCTATGTCCAAATTTCCCCTTTTATAAGAACACCAATCATATTGGATTGGGGTCCTCCTTAATGACCTCATCTTAATTTGATCACCTGCAAAGATCCTATTTCCAAATAAGATCACATTCACAGTACTGAAGGGTTGCAACTTTAACATCCTTTGAGGGGATACAATTCAACCCATAGCAGCCCTCGTTCTCATTTCTCTTTGTGAATATGCTGACAAGAGCTCCATCTATAAGAAAACACTCCTCATGGCTATATTAAGTAGTAGAGATCTCTTGCCACAGTGGTTAGACGTCTCCCAATAAGAATTTAAGAAATGTACAAATAGCTTAGTTACTGTAC
Source organism: Balaenoptera musculus (assembly GCF_009873245.2). Taxonomy (NCBI): domain Eukaryota; kingdom Metazoa; phylum Chordata; class Mammalia; order Artiodactyla; family Balaenopteridae; genus Balaenoptera; species Balaenoptera musculus. Next base: position 41,290,446 of record NC_045797.1, read on the forward strand.
TTTGGTAAACTATATCCAGCTCTACTTAGTTGGCTTTACCTGTTACTCCTGAACACTGAATGACTAATTAATCAATTCATTTATGCATTAACCTATTCAATTACTCATTGTTCACTCATCACTTATTTACTGAGTGCTTATTATATGCCATGCTTTGTGCTAGCTGCTGGTTGCACATCAGTGAATAAAACATAATTCCTGTTTTCCTATTTACAAGACTACAAACTTGCTCTCCTGATGGATATTTAACTGAAAGAAACACTCACTTGGTTCTGTAACAGTACTTTCCTAAGTCAGATTTGTAGCTAACAACCAGTTCTATCCAGGAAGTAAGAGGCTGTGAGAACTAAAAGGGACCAAAGCGATCATATGACCTAGGCTACTCACTTTACAGAAAGGGAGGCTGTGCCACAGAGAAGCCTACTGCAAGAGATAGAGAAAAAAAGAGTTCAAGGACAAATGGAATAAAAAATGTCTGTATTCCCATTTTTTCTTGAACTTTAGGATAAAGAAGAAAGTGGAAGGAATAAAACTATACCTGATATTAAGGAATGATTGTTAATTTTGTTAAGTGTGGTAAAAGCATTGTGATAATTCGGTGAATTATCCTTATTGCATACATATGCAATGCATACATACTTAAGTATTTGGAGGCAAAATGCCATGATAGCTAAAATTTATTTCAAAACATTTCAGCCCAAAAAATATATAAAACAAATTTTCAAAATGTTAATTTTTAAATCAAGGTGATGAGGATACAGAGTTCCCTATTTTTTAGTACTGAAATTTGTTGTTGTTTGAAATTTTTAAAATAAAAGGTTAAAAAAACTGTCTTCCTAAAGGCAAAATTATATACTTAACAGGTTCTCAGAGTCTCTGCATTGGGAAATAAGCTTCACAAAATATTAGTTTTAAATATGGAGACTATGGCTTCTAAATTATAATTATTATGATGTTTTCTTCAATATTTTTCCACCCAACACGACCCTCCAATAATATGACTCCAGTAGTCCATATTCATATAGCTGTCATTTGCATAGTATGTTGAAATAAGAATTTTTATATGGAACTAATCTGATTCAAAATCAGACATCTTAATATACGCATGTTAAGAATAAATTTTAACGACAGGAACACTATTAAGTATCAGATAACAGAGCTACAAATACATTTGATTACTTAAACAATTTTAAAGTAATAAATTGGAGCACAGTAAAACACAGTAGTATTAACACATTATAGAATGTTAGATGGAAATAAAATTTGGAGCTGACTTTATTTTTCATATATGGCCTTTATTATGTTGAGGAAAGTTCCCTCTATGCCTACTTTCTTCAGGGCTTTTATCATAAATGGGTGTTGAATTTTGTCGAAAGCTTTCTCTGCATCTATTGAGATGATCATATGGTTTTTCTGACTTTATTTTTATTTGACAAATCATTCTGAAAGAATCCCAAAACAGTAAGTTTGTAGAACTGATCTATGAATACCAGATACATACAACCTATTAAATCTCAAAAACAACATATTCATATGACAAAGAATTATACTGAGATAGCAAAATTTCAGTGAAAGTGCATATTTTAAAAATAATTCTATTAATATAAAACTCATAAAATATTAATTTTAAAAGTTCAAATAACTAAAATCATAGGAACAATTTTCAAAGTCTTTTTGCTCAACTGAAAAAATATAGCAGAACCTCACTAGGAAGAAAGAAAATAACATGCATGTTATTGTACACTTTAAGTGACTGTAAACACCACCATGTTATTTAATCTACGGTATAACCCTATACACGTGATATCAAAATATTTGAAAGTAGCTTCGCCACCTGTACCATCTAGCAATATTATGGTATCATCAAGCTAAGACCATATAATGCTACTCTGGAAGTAATAAGATACAGAGGTATGTTACCAGGACTATATACATTCAACAAAGGAAATACTCTCTCTAAATGGTAACCATATTATCTGCACATACCATGCAAAATTCTTACAAACACAAATTCACACTCCATCTCACAAGTAACTGTGATTGATAAATGAATTATGTTAGAATTCCCTCTAGCAAACAGTGAACAAGCAGCTTTAATGAGGCTTATGATCCTACCCTATGGATATCCTAGGGAATCTGAAAGTGAGTATTTGGCCACCAGATACAGGTCAGGTGCTACAATTCCTGCTCCCAGATCATTAAATTTTTTTCTAAATTTAAACTTTTTAACTTCTTTAGCTATGCAACAATAATCAAGACACTTTGGAAACAGTATAAGAAACATTACTTTCAGCAATAAGCATTAAGTTCTTGGAAAACATGTTTTCAGAGAATCACAGACTTTTCCAGCAAGAAGGAACTTTTGAGATCACTTAGTCAGAGTCCCACATTTTATACAGTAAATAGCCGAAGTCCACATAGGTTAAACGATTTTCTGAAAGCTGCAATTCTGTTCAGTGTCAGAGCTGGGACCAGAACCTGGCTTCCTGACTTTCAGTCTAGCACAAGTCCCAGTAATCAAACAAGTGTTTGAAAAAATCACAGGTTTCCAATGGTATACTTATCACTCCAGATGTTGACATGAAGAACTGTTCTTCTCTATCTGTGAGGGCCATCACCTTTGACTTAGCAGGAGCTTTGGGGCAGAAACACACGGTGCATGATGGGGTCAAGGAGCTGAACAATCAAGTACCACTTAGTCCTGGTACTAAGTGAGAGGTATTGGCCTCATGTCCTGAGAAGTCAATAAAGTATTTCTTGAAGGGTTATTACAAAAGGAACACTAACCTAGGGGCTGTGAGGAATACAAAAGAAGGAAGAGAAGTATACCTTCCTATAAGTCTCAAGGAGTTCTTTCTAGTTCAGAATATAAGACAACACAAGACAAGTGAGACTTGAGTGCTCATGTGTGTAAAATACACATTAGAAGCTAAAGGAAATTAGAAACAGAGATCAGTGCAGATCAGAATCATCAAGAAAGGCTTCAGGTAAGAGCAGGGATGTAGGCTTTGTGTGAAAAAACAACATGCTTCTGATCAACAAAGGGGTGGCCTTACATAAATAAAAAGATGGGTACAAACCCTGATTTTAGTTAAAATGCTTCAACTTCCTTCACTAGTGACACTGGGAGATGCAGGCAAATGAATGGTACTACTCACTGGCAAAACCACCACTCAGTATCGTTTCTGGTAATACTATTTTAATTTAAAGAATTTTTTAACCAAACCAGTACACTTGATTTCTATTTCTTGTACAAAGTACAATATTAGCACTAAAGCATTTTCTTTAATCTTTTGTCTAAAATAAAGATTTTTTAAAATATCTTACTAAAACAGAGATGATGTAAAGAAGTACCTAAAAAATCCCAGATTTTTTTAAAATGAGATTTTTCCACAGGTGAAGTTGGGATTGTTTTTCTTTCAATAAAAATGTTGAAAATCATGAAAGAAAGAAGGTAAAGGGTGTACACTTCAAGAATCTTCAAAATTCTATATTTGGATAGTATCAGATGAATTATCAAGAAATGGCCAAAATGCTATTAAAATACAGGGAAAGTGATGAGAAGAATCAAAATAATCTACAATAGGCCATTCGGACTCTCAATGGGGCTATTTTTAAAGAAAAACATTGCTTGATCCCACTATGAATATTATTTTGGGAAATTTTTCCCAAAAAACCCAACAAAATAAAAACATTCCAGAACATCAATTGTGCCCCCAATTGGCTATCCAGGACATGACTTTTGATTATTATCCTTGTCAGAACTTTTCCATTCCACCGTAACTAAGAAGGCTGCTGTTTTTATCCAATACTTCTTTAACTCTACTTCCCAATTTTACCTCAATCCTAACAACCCTATTGCTTTGACAAAGGCTGTATAAATGTCAACTTTTCTTGCCTTTTTCTCTTGCCAAATCATTCAACAACATCTTCCCTCTCTAATTTTGAATCTTTTTTTCCCACTTATTTTTTTTTGTTCATTAAATAGCTTACTGCTGAAGTTCCTTTCTCCATAGTTTAAATTCAAAACACACATGAAGAGAGAATTAATGTTTAAAACAATAAACCAAGAAAACTTTCTGGAAATAAAAGGCTTATTTTATATATCAAAAGGGCCCATCAGATATCTGGGAAAACTGATACACAATGATCTACTCTAAAACATATCCTGGTAAAATGATTAGACACTATTAATAAAGGAAAAAATCCTAAAGAGAGCATGGCAAAAAGGACAAATAACATACAACAGTAAGTATTAAACTGGCAACAGACTTATTAAAAGCAAACTGAAAACAAGGCAAAAATACATCAGCCTTTTCAAGAAATTCAAGGAAAAAAAGTATGAACTAGATATTTTAAATCCATCCAAGCTATCCTTCAGGCAGCAATGCTATTGCAAAAGTTTTATACATGCAAGGGAATGCTATACCCATGGGCACTTCTTGAACAATCTACTAGAAGATTAGTTTCAAACAATCAAAAGATGAGTAACTTTGGCAAACGGACAGAAGGGTGAGCATTTAATATAATTACTCTAACACTAAAAAAACAAGGCTAGGGATAAATGAAGAATATACAAATGATATATATTCTGACAAAGTAGTACAACTTCAAGACAACAGTAAGGAAAGGAGGAAAGTAAAATAAACTCACTGATAGTGAACTTATTAAAGTTGTGGTAAAAAAAAAAATACCACAAAAGACTATCATAGTAGTACTAAAAAGTTAAACACAGAAGAGTGGGCTCAAAGCATCTTTAAAAGGTGTAAATACCAAGATTATCACTACAACAAAAATATAAGCTTTCATAAACAGACTCCTCCCCCACAAAAAAATTTAAAAGAATATAAGATCAAAGAAAACACATAAGAAATACAGCAAACATAATTATGAATATTTACCAAATGGCACAGCAATGATCTTTATAAAACAGAAACTACAGCAGAATCAAGGAGACCAACAGAAACACATTAACCATTGAAGGCTTAAATACCACTCTCGGTACAAAATAGATCAAGTGGACAAAAACTAAATGAAAATATAGATGACATAAATAATACAGTCAATAAGGTAGATCTTCTGGAAAGATATTAAACTTTACACTATGAAAATAGAGACTATCTTTTCCTCAAGAAAACATGGAAGACTGACAAAAACTGATCCTCTTCTAAGTCATGATAAAAGCTTCAGTGCATTCCAAATAAAATTATTATAAACAATACTCTGACCATTTTGTCACAAGTCTAGATTTTAATAACCAAAAATTTTTAAGAGGTCTTTCTACATGAAAACTTAAAAACCTTCTACTGCACTGCTTTTTGGTGAAGAAATACAAACCTTCGAAAAAATAAAGATAATAAAAACACTACATATCAAAATCCATGAAGTACAATATAAAGCAGTGACCAGAGGAAATATCATGGCCTTAAACACCTAAAGAAGTAAAAAATTTTTTAATGAAAATAAATGAATTAGATCCCAAATTGAAGACCAAGAAAAAAGAACAAAAGGGTCAAATTAAAAGAGCACAAGAAAAGATATAACAAAGGCAAAATCAGAAATTAATGAAATAGAAAAGAAAAAACAATATATCTCATTAATAAATCAAAATCCAAGTTTGCTGAAAAATTAACATAATGGACAAACTAGCTACTTTCATCAAGGCAAAAAAAAAAAAATGAAGAAAAAAGCAAAAAATAAAATAAAAAATAACTAGAAGGAAACAATCATTGAAGGAGAAGAAATTTAAAAGTCCTAAGAGAGTACAATGCAGACCACCACACAAATAAATTTGAAAAACTAGACAAAACTGCTAACTACTAAAATTGACCCAACTAGAGATTAAAGAACTTAACAATCAATTTCCATGGGAAAAAATCAAGAGTTACAAGGAATGTCCTCACCAGAACCAGAGAATTTCACATTAAAAAAAAAAAATGCTGCCAATATAGTAGAAATAGTTCTGGAACATAGAAAATGAAGGTAAACCTCAAATTCTTTTTATGAAGCAAGTTGAATGTTGATACCTGAATCTGATAAAAAAAATAGTACAAAAACATAATTACAGGCCAGTATCACTTTTAAATACCACTAATAAAATACTACATAAAATATTACTGAACACACTTCAGTACCATATTAAGTAAATAATATACCATAACAAAGTGAGATTTATTCCTGGAAAGTACAGTTGGTTCAATATTAGAAGCACAGCAATATATTATACCATATTAATTGACCTGAGAAAAACATGATCATTTCCGTACATGCTAAACAATCACTCGACAAAATTCAATACCCATTCCATAAAAACAAAACATCCATTCAAGAACAGAGGAACTGGTGATTATTTCCTTAATATAACTATAAAGACACACATAAACATATTCACATATACACAAATATGCCTTAGTCCTAAAGCCAGTATCACATTTAGTGGGGGTACTACTTTAGGCATTTCCAATAAGATCAAGAAGAGGAAAGGATGGTCATGAACTTCACTACAATTTACTATATACTGGATGCATATTAGGCAAAACAAATCGGAAATATAAGAAGTGGAAAAGAAGGAAAACTAGTATCTCCTTGTATATGATATACAGTTTCCTAAGAAAACCCTGGAGAATCATTACTAAAACTACCCCAAATTCAGTAAATTAACAGGATATAAAATGAATGCATAAAAATCAATAACTTTCATATACACAAACAATAATCACTTAGAAGATAAAACGGTAGACTAAAACTGCACTGACAGTGCAAACAAAAATGGTTTACTATTTAGGAATAAGTGTAACAAGAAATGTGTAAAACTAATATGAGGAAAGCTTTAAAATACCTCAGAAGATACGAAAGTAAAAACTGGTGAAGTTCAAAAACATTCCCTGTTGTTGAATAGAACATCTATAATCATAAAGATGTCAGGTTTTCCCAAAATTAATTTAACAAAATTCCAATGAAAATGCTACACAACAAAATATAGAAAAATATGAATAGCTAGAATTACACTGAAAAAGAAAATCTACGAGGCACTACCAGCCCTACCAGATATTAAAATACACTACAAAGCCTCAGAAATTAATGCACTAGTATGGCAATGAAGCATAAATAGAGAGTCAAACCGGAAGGATTCAATGCTAAGTACATGAATAAACTCAAGTATGTACGGAAATGTAGTATATAATAAAGGTGGCATCTAATATCACTGAAGCAAAGTTTTTTATTTTTAATAAATATTGTTGAAAACTTGGAAAATCATTTAGGAAAAGATAAAATTTGGTTGATACCTCCTGTCATGTAAAAGAATAAACTCTAAGTGAAAAAGAGATTTAAATGTAAAGAATGAAGTCATATAATAAAATTCATATATACCTGTCTGTAGAACAAGATTACTAACTATGACTCAATATTCATAGTAAATGAAAGACTGATAAATTTGACCACATTAAAAATTTTAAAATTCATCTTCTACATGACAATAAAACAACACAAGTATAATCAAAGGAGAAAAGTCAAATTGGGAGAAAATATCTGCAAAATATGTAATAGATTAATGGCTAATATAATTCATATCTAAAGAACTCTTCAAAATCAAGGAATAAAAACAAAAATATGATAGAAAAATGGGCAAAAGACATGAGCAGACAATTCACAATAAATAAATAAATAAATAAATTTAAAAAACTGGTCCTTTTTACTTACAGCAATGAGGGAATACAACACCTGGATTTATGTTCCCACTTCATGTGGGATAAATAAAACAATAACTTTTAAAAAACCTACTACTAGATATAACTACACATCTACTATAATGGCTTAAATGTTTAAAACTAATGAAACCAAGTGGTGGCAAGATATGGGGCAACTGGAATTATCCACGTTGCTGGTGGGAAGGTATAATGGTACAATCACTCTGGAAAACAGGGTGGCTGTTTCTTTTAAAGTTAAACATACACTTCCACACAATCCAGAAATTCCACTCCTAGTTATTTCCCCGGAAGAAGTTAAAATATATACCTACACAAAAACCTGTACGTGAATGTTTATACATCTTCATTCATAATGGTCAAAAACTGGAAACAACACAAATATCTATCCAGAGGTAAACAGATAAAGAAACTGCAGTAGTTTCCAATGTACTACTACCTATCATTAAAGAGGAATGAACTACTAATGAACCACAGCATGGATAAATCTCAGAAATATTATGCTAAGTAAAGGAAGCCAGACACAAAGAGTAAAAACCTATATAATTCCATTTATATGACATCCTTAAAAATGCAAAAAAAAAAAAAAAAGGGGGCAGAAATCATTTCCTCAGGGTGAGAAAAGGGGACTGACTGAGAGAATTTCTGAGGATGATAGAAATGCTCTGTCTTGATTATAGTAGTGGTTATACGATATACATGTGTCAAAACACATCAAACTATACATTTAAAAGGATGAATTTTACTGTTTGTAAATTATACTCCAATAAACCTAACCTTAAAAAAGTATGCAGACTTTTAAAGGCTTTTAATATATATTTCCAAATTGCCCTTCCATTAACTTAATTTCTTCTCCTACTCCCATTTAATTTACATTCCCACTGGCATTCTACAAGTGTCTGCACCCTCATCAGCCTCAATATCATCAGATTATTATTTTAGACTTTTCCTATTTGATAAGTTCTTTTAAAATGTTGCCTCACTGTTTTGATCTGCATATTTCTTAGCTTTTAGTGATGGTGAACTTTTTTTCATTTATTTCTCAGGTAGTCGTATTTCTTTTCTGCTCATTCTTTTTAATCATTGTTTTAAGAAATTACTTGGTGTTTTTCTTATTAACTTTCTTAAAGCTTGCTATATATCCTAAAATAGTTGTCATAAATATACTTCCCAGATTTTCACTTGCCTTTCATTTTTCAGTTTTTTTAATATACAGATATCTTAAAATTTGAAATTTCACAATATTTTATATGATTTTTGGGGTATTTTTATTTAGAAATTTCTTTCCTCATGTACAGTTCAGTTAAATATTCAGCTAAATGTTTTCTAATTATTTATAGACTCAATTTTTTAACTCTTTAAATCTCTGTTGATACACTGGCTACTAGCCACATGTGGTTTTGTAAATGTAAACCAATTAAAATTAAGGTTTTTTCCTAGGTTTCTTCTAGTTGTATGGTTTCAGGTCTTACATTTAAGTCTTTTTATCCATTTTGAGTTTATTTTTGTGTATGGTATAAGAGTCCAATTTCATTCTTTTGCATGTGTATATCCCATTTTCCCACCACCATTTATTGATGAAACTATCTTTGCCCCATTAAATATTCTTGGCACCTCTGTCAAAAATTAGTTGATCGTATATGCATGGCTCTCTATTCTGTTCCATTGGGCTCTGTCTGTTTTTATGCCAATAGCATACTGTTTTGATTACTACAGCATTGTAATATAGTTTGATTCAGGAAGTGTAATGCCTCCAGCTTTGTTCTTTCTCAAGGTTGCTTTGGCTATTCAGGGTCTTTTGTGGTTCCATACACATTTTAGGATTGGTTTTTTATTTCTGTGAAAAATGCCATTGGAATTTTGGTAGGAATTCCATTGAATCCGTAGATTGCTTTGGGTAGTACAGACGTTTTAATAATGTTAATTCTTCTAATCCTTGAGCACCGGCCTTAGCAATGATTTTTTGCAACTGAAACCAAAAGCATAGGTAACAAAACCAAAAATAAACAAGTAGGACTACATCAAACTAAAATGATTCTGCACAACCAAGGAAACCATCAACAAAATGAAAAGGCAACCTATGGGATGGGAGAAAATACTTGCAGACTACATATCTGATAAGGGGTTAATATCTAAAATACATAAAAACTCATATAACTCACTCGCAAGACAAAATAACCCAATTCAAAAATGGGCAAAGAACCTAAAGAGACACTTTTCCAAAGAAGACATACAAATGGCCAACTAGTATATGAAAAAGTGCTCAACATTATTAATCATCAGGGAAATGAAAAATTAAAACCACAATGAGACAACACCTCACACCTGTTAGAATGGCTATTAGAGATAACAAGTGTTGGTGAGGGTATGGGAGAAAAGGGAGCCCTTGTACGCTGTTGGTGGAAATGTAAATTGGTACAGTCATTATGGAAAACTGTATGGAGGTTCCTCAGAAAAAAAAAAAAAACCATTAAAAATTGAACTACCATATGATCCAGCAATCCACTTCTGGGTATATATCTAAAGGAAAAGAAATCATTATCTTGAAGAGATATCTGTATTCCCATGTTACTGCAGCATTATTAAAAATAGCCAAGATACATACATGACCTTAGTGTCTGCTGATGGATAAATGGACAAAGAAAATGTGGTATATATATGCCATGGAGTATTATTCAGTCATAAAAAAGAAAGAAATATGCCACTTGCAACAACATGGGTGAACCTAGAGGACATTATGCTAGAGGATATTATGCTAAGTGAAATAAACCAAGGCACACTGAAAGACAAATACTGTATGATCTCAGTTATATGTGGCATATACAAAAGTGAAACTTATAAATCAGAGTATAGACCAGTGGTACCAGGGGCTGGGGTGTGGAAGAAATGGGGAGATGCTGGTCAAAGGGTACAAACTTTTAGTTCGAAGAAGAGTAAGCTCTGGGGAGCTAATGTCCAACATGGTGACTATAGTTAATAATGCTGTAAACTTCAAATTTGCTAAGAGTAGGTCTTAAGTGTTCTCACCACAAAACAAAACAGAAGGTAACTCTGTGAAGTGATCAATGTGTTAACTTGATTAATCACTTCACAATATATATGTATAATAAATCATCACTTTGTATACCTTAAGTAAATCATGTTGTACAACCTAAACATACGCAAATTTTGTCAACTAAACCTCAATAAAGCTGGGGAAGAAAGCAAGATGAAAAAAATTATTAATTAGAATTAAGTTAAATTTAAAATTCAGTTCTTCGGTCACACTAGTCTCATTATTTAAGACTATTTTTTAGAGCAGTTTCAAATTCAATTTTACTAAATGTAGAGCAATTTAGGTAAAACTGAGTGGAAGGTACAGCAAGTTCTCATACACCACTCTCCCCTCCTCCCAAATATAGCCTTGCACACTATCAACATCCCACACCACGGTATTACATCTGTTACAACGGATGAACCTACACCGATACGTCATTATCACCAAAACTCTACAGCTTACGTTAGGGTCCACTTGTGGTGTTGAATATTCTATGGCTTTTGACAAATGTATAATGATATGTATTCACAATTGTTTCACTTCCCTCAAAGTCCTCTGTACTCCGCCGATTCATCCCTCCCTTCTCTCTAACTCTTGGCAAATCACTGATGTTTTTAGCACCTTCATATTTTTGCCTGTTCCAAAAGTTATTTAATTGGAATTATACAGATTTTCAGTTAGTAATATGCATGTAGCTTCCTTCATGTCTTTTCATGTCTTAACTGCTCATTTCTTTTTAATGTAGAGTACTATTGCATTGTCCAGATGAACCACAGTTTATTTAACTATTAAAGGACATCTTTATTCAAGTTTTGGCAACTATGAATAAAGCTGCTATAAACATCTGTGTGTAGGTATTTCTGTGGATATCAGTTTTCAACTCCTTTGGGTAAATACCAAGGAATTTAACTGCCGGATCATATGTTACAGTATGTTCAGTTTTGTAAGAAACTGCCAAACTGTCTTCCACAGTGGCCATACCACCAGCAATGAATGAGAGTTCCTGCTGTTCCACATCTTCACCAGCATTTGGTATTGTACTACCCACACTGCCAGTGCTTAACAGCCACTTGTGGCTAATGGCTCCCATACTGGACAGTAACATACAGGATATTTCCATCATCACAAAAAGTTGTATCGGCAATGCTGCTCTGTTTAAAACTTAATTGTTTATACAGTGGAAGAAGAACTAAGGGGACAGCCTTTTTTTTTTTTCCTCTGCATAAATCCATCCCTTCTCTCATTGCATTTTGATGGTTTTTGTTTATATTTGCTCAGAAGTTCAAATCCCTGCTCAGCCACTATATGTCCATTAATAAATTATTTACCCCCCGCCCCCAGTCTCAGCTTCCTCATCCTAATCACTTATCAGTTTAGTGCATTAAATTAGATAAGCAAGATAGGATAAATTACAACACTCATCATGTTAAGTCCTCATTTGCAAACTCTTGCCTGTTAGGAGTTTGTTTTTTGAATGTCTCAGTATGGTACTTTGAGGATCCTTACTGAAGGCAAAAGCTTAATACTGTATTTACCTGATGTGGATTTCTGTAACCCAAAAGTAGATTCGCTGCTTTTATATCAGCATGAACATATTCATTTTCATGTATATATTCCAGTACATCCAACTGTGAAAAGAAATATATAAGGTTATACTGATGTCTATTTAGAACTCCTGATCAACCTGAACATTCTGAATAGAGAATAACATGTATTTTTTTTCACATTAACAATGACAAAATGATGTATTTCACAATTATGCATTTATCTATTCTAAAATTATCACATGTGCTGGTCGCTCATCCTGGGAAAAAGGTGAATAAAAGGATCCTCAAATATCAAGTGTTTCAAAGGCACCTCTGATGGGGAGGAAGCCAAGACTCAACAATGCCTATGCTCCTGACAGCACGGTGCCCAAATCACACTGTGCAAAGAGGAAAAACATGATAAAATCAGAGACCTAAAGTGAAATAATCATGACTCCCACTCAACAATCCCTCGCCCAAGCAATAATTATAAATAAGTTTTTGGGGCTCCCAGAACAAAATCCCACGTCCATGATCACAGAGAAAGGCATTCTCCCTCTATAGAGTAACAGAAAACACCTATGCTTCATCTCTGAAACCCTTGAGGCTTGCATGTTACCTACGCCTAGTGCTCAATAAACATTTGTTGGCTGCCTAGAGGATGGATGGGAAAATTAATGAATTCTGTTTGCCACGTCCCAACCTGGCATGAGTAGTCGCATTCTATCTAAAGTGGAAAAAATAAAATGGAGCTTTAGGCAAACCAAACACAAACAAGATAAGACGAATACGTGGTATAAACAAAATGTGTGCATGGGTGCTATTAAGATTTCATTGCTTCTTATTTGGCAAAGTATATATTATTCATTGCCACACTAATTACTGCCACCATCCCAAACTCATAATAAAAACTTTATAGCACCCCCTTACCACCACATGTGTAGTATGGAAAATAATATATTTTGCCATACTTTGCATTGTTATAAATATAACTGACAAAAGAGAGGTTATTCTTATAGCAATGTAAGCTTGTTCTGATATGTAAAACAAAGCTGTGAGAAAAAAAAAAAATCAGACTGTAGAACCAAAGCCTAATTGAGTTTGTAGTGCCAAACACAGCACATTCTGTCACTTACAGAGCCCACTGTTATCAATTTCACCAAAATAGTATCTACGTTCAATAACTGACATTTCTAGGGCAATAATCCTTCATTCTCTGATAATTCCACAAAGGGCAACAATTTGTATGTTTTAACAAGTAAATAATTTGAAAATGGAGCATGGGAAATAAGTCATTCTTTCTTACCATTCGGATACCTAGCTGCAGGACAGTTGACTTTTTAAAAGTACCATTCTGGTCTGAGATCTTCTGCAAATCTATTCCCAGTCTTTCCATTACCATAAATCTGTAACTATAAGAAGGAGAAGTCAAAAGGAGATATTAAAATAGCAAAGCTGAAATTGTCTATTTATGAATTTGAAACAATGGAAAAATAACCCCAACTTAACAATAAAGAATGATGCAATCTGAACCATTAGAGAATGAATGTACGTTAATAATCTTGCCATTCTTTTGCAGAAACATACTAAGTATTTACTTTGCAGTTAGTTTTTGAGTAGAAGAGCACGCTGTGCTGAACCACTCACACTGTCTTTGAACATGAAAAGAGAAGTCTTTCTAAATTAGTCTTGAACTTAATTCATTTTGACTCCATCACCTTCTTGCCATATGGCCTTGAGCAATTATTTTTCCATACAGAAGATTTTATTTATGTTTGTTTCTTGACCTTATAAAATCATATTTACTTTATCTATACATTTATAAACATGTGTTTTTCTAAATGTATGTCTTCCTTTTCTTTTCTGTTTGGGACCTCTCCCCCCCCCTTTCTTTCCTTCACTTACATACCCATATCAGCCCCTATTCTATATCTCTCTATGTATACACACACACAAACACATATAGGAATTTTTGTATTTTTTTGACAAAAATGCAATCTAATTATATGAACTTTTCTGCATCATGCTTTTTTCAATAATATCTCATTGAAATCCTTCCAAATCAACTGGTAGAGCTCTAATTGATTCCTTTAACGGGCTGCATAGTATTACATGATATAGATGTACCATGGTTTACTCAGCCATTCACCCCCCATAGGTAGCCCTTTACTTTGTTTCAAGATTACTGTTTGTTCATTTTTTTTTAATTTATAGCATTTAAAGACCATTTAGGCAAAGCACTGACCTCTGAGCCTATTTTCTCACGTAGGAAAAGAAATATTATCACCTATCTTAAAAGGCTAATGAAAGAACAAAATGGGTACCTAACAAATGACATTTTTTAAAAAAAATCACTACTAATTAATTATTTATATGTGATGACTAGCCATGTTTGGTGAGTTTAAAAATATTTCTACAAATTTTTGGTTGTGCCTCTCCTCAAGAGATGGAGCTTAATTAGATCTCCTCTCTTGAATATGGGGTAGACTTAATGACTTGCTTCTAGCAAAGAGAATACAATAGAAATGATGGGCTATCACGTCTAATATTAGATTATAAAAGGACTGTGACTTTCTTTTTGGATGCATGCTCTTGTGTGTGCTCTTTCTCCTTCTCTCTCTCTTTCAATTACAGCAAGCCAGCTGCCATGCCTTTATGACACTCGGGCACCCTCTGGAGAGACCTACATGGTGAGGAAGTGAGGCCTGCCAACAATCACGCGAGAGAATTTAAAAGCTGATGCTCTTAGGCCTGCCAATGGCCACATGAGTGATCTTGAAAGCAGATCCTTCCCCAGTCGAGCCTTGAGAAGACTACAGCCCAAAAGACATCTGACTACATCCTCATGAGAAGTCCTGAGCAAGAACCATCTAGGGAAACCATTTATACATAGATAACTGACCCACAGAAAGTAAGATAATATTAGTTTGTCATTATAAGCCACCACATTTTAGGTCATTAGTTATATAGCAACGAATAACTAATAGACCACATGAGAAATAGTTACAGGACAATATTTGATTATAATAATTCCATTTTACCTTTTTCCCTTGAATTCAGTAATACCAGATCCATAAAACTGAGGAATTCCTAAATAATCAAGCTGTTTGAGTTCTATCCATTTTTTGACTGCAAAGACAAATTTCACAGGAAAAAAGGTATACTGTTTTAGAAAGGTATTTCTTACTTTTGCGTAGATGCTTAAACTTATTTAGCTAACTTAAATAGAAATTAGACCTTCCTAAAAACATTTTTTAAAAATCAAATATATCTAGCTAATAGTTGCAAATTCTATTTATCACTATAATTAACATAAAAACATACACAGATTGCTAACATTTTAAAATTTTAAATCAGTTATAACCAAAACAAAAATAGTCATAGTCACTCTACTCAATACTCTGTAATGACCTATATGGGAAAAGAATCTAAAAAAGAGTGGATATATATATAATATATATATGTATATATGTATAAATGATTCACTTTGCTGTATAGCAGAAACTAACACAACATTGTAAATCCACTATACTCCAAAAAAAAATTTTTTTTAAATATAAAAAATAAAATATGCAATAAAAAACAAAAACAAAAATAGCATAGTCATAAAATGCATTGATATCATTTACACAAATGTTTCTATTCATTAAAAAAATTCATTCCCTTATATGTTTGTTACATTTTTAAATATAAAATATGTTAACCACCAAAGGATCAGTAGAAAGACAGCTTTTTCTTCCGTATTACTAAAAGTCTAAAGCCACAGTAGTCAAAATAAATAAATAAATAAATAAAAATTGGGCAGAAAAATCATCTTACTCTGAAACTGTTGTACTGAAACTGTTTTAAATTTTGTTTAAAAAAATCAAATCCACTTAAATAATCAGGCAGCTTATTTAATTTTTCATTTTTCTACCATATATGCTTAATGTTTAAGACAGCTCTACTGATAAACAATGAAGTTTAATGGATTCTTGTCACTCTGACATAGTTTAAGCAGTTAGTAAAGACTACAGTCTTAATGTTCAGAAGGTTTCATTAAAGAAAACAAAGTTAATTATTGAGGTTAGACTCATCATTCTCTTTCCTAAACATGGTGTAAAGGACCTTAATTATACTCATATCAATTTCCTTTAAGCTTTACTAGTCCATCTATATCATATAGTATTTATAACATGCTTTTTTTCTTCTTAGCTCTGCTCATATTTATTTCATATTCCAATCCTCTAACTGGTAGTTCTTACATCTGATATCCAGCTCCAATTAATTACTCAACATACAAATATTTAACATTTTTAACTTATTTTCTAAATCATCTTAATGTTTAATCATTTCCATACACTATGCCCTAATCTATTCTATAGTCATTCCTTTTGTTTATAATCTACTGCCCATTTTATTGTCTTTTCCTTATATCCTTCTTATCCAAATGGTTTTTTGTGAAAGAAACAATTTCATTTTACTATCTTTTATACCTAGAGAACTCTTGGTAGCTTAGATCAACAATCCAACATTTTATGTAAAGTAATAGAAATAACTTTGACTTGAAATATATAACCAATTATGTATATAATATCAAGATTTGTATACCATCTGTCTTGTTTTTATATAACAGTTAACTGTATCATTTTACAATAAAAATTCCTAATTGAAAAGAATTTTCCATAAGGCCAGAAAAAGACAAAAATATTAACACCCACTTTAGCAAACATATATATGGAAGTAGCTTACTTTGCTAATTTTACTTACTACAGTCTTTTTTTGCCACTCTTTGATAAAATTTAAGCTCTGAAAATAATGGGCCATTTTCTTGATATTCCTATAGAAGAAAAGAACAGTTAATTTTATTAGAAAAAAATTTTAAAGATGGAATTGGTATTTCAACTGTGAAAATATGAGTATACATATGTAATATATAATAGTACTTGAATCACAAAAATCTCAGAAAAGCACTAAATAAACAAAGAATCTCATTTTTAGCATTTTGTAATGCTATCTCTATACAGTCTTAGACATGAAAGTAGTCTTCTTATGGAAAGAACTTACTAAAAACACTGAGAACTGTACACGTACACAGACACTCAGTGTGTACTAACATGTATAACAGGGTGGATACACTGCAAACTACCCTGATGGTTCATTCATACATGAACCTTTACTGACTGTCTACAATATTTTGTTCATAATACTAGCCACAGGGGATACAAACAAAAATAAAACCTCATTCCTGCCTTTAAGGACTTTATCATCTAGAGCAGAGAGGAAAAGAAAGGGAGAAGATGAGAGCTAGATAAGATACAAGGATGATAAATGTCAATGCAGAAGAACAAAATTCTCCAGTCTTTACATTTTAATAATGTGAAAATATATCATAATATTAGATGTATTGTTAATTAAAATTATGAAAACTAAGGTGAGAAACATTTTTACAACAATGAAATGAATAAAGCAGAAAATAAAAATGTCAAATATATGTAAAACACAAATTTAAGAGCAATACTTACTACTTTTATTACATGTCTTGCATCTTTATCTGGGTTATTTATGGGGAAAGCTGCAGAACAAAAGACAGTGAGGAAAACAATAGTTGTTCCCAATTACTGAATGCCTACTATATCCCAGACACTGGACTAAGAACCTCTTATGGTAGGTATCACCTCCATTTTATACAAGATGCTTCTAAGGTTTAACAAGTTGAATACTTTGCTCACTAAGTAGAAGCAGATTGGGGACTGAAACTCAAATCTGACACCACAGCCCACACTCTTCACCATAAACCATACTCAAATATTCAAACATGGAAACCCATAGATTATATCAATCACATAGATCCAAATGTAGGGGAACCTATTTTCTAGATATATAGCATTAAACCCAATAAATGATATATAGTATAATCCATTGATTGAATTTTGCTAAATTAAAATCTATGATAATTCAGAAGTGAACATTGATTCATTTTAAGTAGAAAGTTCAAAACAACTTCTATTTGGCAAAATTCTAAAATAAATCAAGTTAGAAAGAGAATAAAGTCGTTAAAAAATCATCTCCTGAGCCTAGCAATCAACTACTCCTAAATTAAAGAGTACGTATCTCATAACATAAGCTCATTTCAATTTCAAGTTATCTTACTTCATTTTATTACTTACCATTTGCATTTTAGATACAGTAATCCAACTTATGAAAATTCCACTGTTCAAATTCTTAAATCAAATCAATCATTTCATCTACATTATCTAAGTTATTAAAAGATTACTTTTTATTCAAATCTTGATAAGAGAAGTTGACATGTATATTTATTCGTATTGTGAAGGTCTAGAATGTTGTCATTCAACTATTTACTCTTCATTCATTTATTCCTTTATTCATTCAACTAACCAATATTTACTTATCAAGAGGCTAGAATAGGCAAGGCACTGTGTTAAGTGTTTGTCAGGATGATGTTTAAAGGAAAGTGAAAGGATTCTCCCCATCCCCCAGCAAAGTCGGCCACCACGTCCTGTCCACTGTCCACCACAAACCGTGGGGTGTTGCTCCAGGACCTTGATTCAGACATGTATGCTCCCCCATCCATTAAACACTAATGTCTATGTCACTAACTCCGAGCTCTATCTTCAGTCTTGAAGCTGGGCAAGTAGAGGCCTTGTAGGCCAGTGCGGTGCAGCTCAACAACCATGAAAGAAATAAAGATCTGTGACAGGCTACTTAATCTTCAGTGGAATATGCAGATAGAATTTCTGAATTTGGCATGCAGATACCTTTGAGAGCAGTTTGTACCAATTAGCATATTGGAAATGAAAGAAAACAGTGTGTTCCTCCCTTTGCTATTGTAGAAGACATATGAAGTCCCTTATAACCATAGTGTCATAACTATGAAAGAGAAAAGCATCCCTTTGTGTTCCCAAAAACACATGCTATTCCTTTTGGGATAGAGTAGCCAAGCTGAACCCAGAGCCTGCACAACCTGTTCCTCCCCCAGCTTTGAAAGAGCTGATGGAAGCTATCTGGCTGGTCTGAGGAGCCGATGTTGCAGAAATGTCCAGGTGCTTACAGGAAGGATAATCAACAATCAGTGAGAGGTGGAAGCGCACCTTGGCTGCCCAAGGTGCCCACTGCCCCACCGTGGGTAAAGCCCGGGTACAGAATGTCGCCATCCTTTACCCGATTTCATCGAACAAGCCTTCTGACAGGTCTCCCATCCTCTAGCTTTCTCCTGGCTTCAATCCATCTTCTCCAGGATGACCCAGGGGGAACGGAGTCAAGATGACGGAGTAGGAGAACGTGGAGTTTGCATCTCCTCACAAGTACACAAGAATGCATCGGAGCAATTCTCACAGAGCAACTACTGGGCGCTAGTGGGGGACCACTAACACCTAAGGGGATGGGAGGTATCCCTGTATGACCAGGCCACGGGTCGGGCCTGAGCTCCTGTGATGAGAGCGCCAAGTTCAAGCTGCTGGACTAACAGAGAACTTCAGGCCCCAGGGAATATTAATCAGTGTGAGTTCTCCCAGAGGTCCTCACCTCAGCACCAAAACCTGGCACCACCCAACTGCCTGCAAACTCCAGTGCTGGACACCTCAGGCCAAACAACCAACAAGACAGGAACACAGCCATACTCATCAAAAAAAAATGAGATGACAAAAAAATATGTTACAGACGAAGAAGCAAGGTAAAAACCTATAAGACAAGATAAATGAAGAGGAAACAGGCATTCTCCCTAAAAAAGAATTCAGAGTAATGATAGTGAAGATAATCCAAAATCTGGGAAAACGAATGGAGGCACGGATCGAGAAAATACAAGAAATGTTTAACAAGGACCTAGAAGAACTAAAGAACAAACAAACAGTGATGAACAACACAATAACTGAAATGAAAACTACACTAGAAGGAACCAATAGCAGAATAACTGAGGCAGAAGAACGGATAAGTGAGCTGGACGAGAGAATGGTGGAAATATTTGCTAAGGAGCAGAAAAAAGATAAACCAATGAAAAGAAATGAGGACTGTCTAAGAGACCTTGCTGACTACATTAAACACACCAACATTCAAATTATAGGGGTCCCAGAAGAAGAAGAGAAAGAGAAAGGGTCTGAGAAAATATTTGAAGAGATTATCATTGAAAACATCCCTAATATGGGAAAGGAAATAGCCATCCAAGTCCAGGAAGCACAGAGAGTCCCATACAGGATGAACCCAAGGAGAAACATGCCAAGATACATATTAATCAAACTAACAAAAATTAAATTCAAAGAAAAAATATTAAAAGCAGCAAGGGAAAAGCAGCAAAGAACATACAAGGGAATCCCCATAAGGTTATCAGCTGATTTATCAGCAGAAACTCTGCAGGCCAGGAGGGAGAGGCAGGATATATTTAAAGTGCTAAAAGGGAAACACCTACAACCAAGATTACTCTACCCAGCAAGGATCTCATTCAGGTTGATGGAGAAATCAAAAGCTTTACAGTTAAGCAAAAGTTAGGAGAATTCAGCACCACCAAACTAGCTTTACAGCAAATGCTAAAGGAACTTTTCTAGGCAGGAAACATGAGAGAAGAAAAAGACCTACAAAAACAAATGCAAAACAATTAAGAAAATGGTAATAGGAACATACAAATTAATAACTACCTTAAATGTAAATGGATTAAATGCTCCAACCAAAAGACACAGACTGGCTGAATGGATACAAAAACAAGACCCATATATATGCTGTCTACAAGAGACCCACTTCAGACTTAGGGACACATGCAGACTGAAAATGAGGGGATGGAAAAAGATATTCCATGCAAACAGAAATCAAAAGAAAGCTGGAGTAGCAATACTCATATCAGATAAAGTAGACTTTAAAATAAAGACTGTCACAAGAGACAAGGAAGGACACTACACAATGATCCAGGGATCAATCCAAGAAGAAGCTATAATAATTGTAAATATTTATGCACCCAACATAGGAGCTCCTCGATACATAGGAAAGTGCTAACAGCCATAAAAGGGGAAATCGACAGTAACACAATAATAGTGGGGAACTTTAACACCCCACTTACACCAATGGACAGATCATCCAGACAGAAAACTAATAAGGAAACACAGCTTTAAATGACACAATAGATCAGATAGACATAATTGATATTTATAGGACATTCCACCCAAAAGCAGCAGAATACATTTTCTTCTCAAGTGCACATGGAACACTCTCCAGGACAGATCACTTCATGGGTCACAAATCAAGCCTCAGTAAATTTAAGAAAATTTAAATCCTATCAAGCAAATTTTCCAACCACAATGCTACAACGCTACGAGATTAGAAATCAATTACAGGAAAAAAAACCTGTAAAAAACACAACCACATGGAGGCTAGACAATACACTGCTAAATAACCAAAAGATCACTGAAGACATCTAAGAGGAAATCAAAATATACATAGAAACAAAGGGCAATGAAAACACAACAACCCAAAACCTATGGGATGCAGCAAAAGCAGTTCTAAGAGGGAAGTTTATAACAATACATTCCTACCTCAAGAAACAAGAAAAATCTCAAATAAACAACCTAGCCTTACACCTAAGCAACTAGAAAAAGAAGAACAAACAAAACCCAAAGTTAGTAGAGGAAAGAAATCATAAAGATCAGAGCAGAAATAAATGAAATAGAAATGAAGAAAACAATAGCATAAATCAATGAAAATAAAAGCTGGTTCTTTGAGAAGATAAACAAAACTGGTAAACCTTTAGCGAGACTCATCAAGAAAAAAAGGGAGAGGACTCAAATCAATGAGGTTAGAAATGAAAAAGGCGAAATTACAACTGACACCGCAGAAATACAAAGCATCCTAAGAGACTACTACAAGCAACTCTATGCCAACAAAATGGACAACCTGGAAGAAATGGACAAATTCTTAGAAAGGTACAAACTTATAAGACTGAACCAGGAAGAAATAGAAAATATAAACAGACCAATCACAAGTAATGAAATTGAAACTGCAATAAAAAATCTTCCAACAAACAAAAGTCCAGGACCAGATGGCTTCACAGGTGAATTCTATCAAACATTTAGAGAAGAGCTCACAGCCATCCTTCTCAAACTCTTCCAAAAAATTGCAGAGGAAGGAACCCTCCCATGCTCATTCTACGAGGCCACCATCACCCTGATACCAAAACCAGACAAAGATATCACAAAAAAAGAAAATTACAGACCAATATCACTGATGATCATGGACGCAAAAATCCTCAACAAAATACTAGCAAACAAAATCTAACAACACATTAAAAGGATCATACACCATGATCAAGTGGGATTTATCCCAGAGAGGCAAGGATTCTTCAATATACACAAATTAATCAATGTGATACACCATATTAACAAATTAAAGAAAACTATATGATCATTTCAATAGATGCAGATAAAGCTTTCAACAAAATTCAACACCGATTTATGATAAAAACTCTCCAGAAAGTGGGCATAGAGGGAACCTACCTCAACATAATAAAGGCCATATATGACAAACCCACAGCAAACATCACTCTCAATGGTGAAAAACTGAAAGCATTTCCTCTAAGATCAGGAACAAGACAAGGATGTCCACTCTCGCCACTATTATTCAACATAGTTTTGGAAGTCTTAGCCACGGCAATCAGAGAAGAAAAAGAAATAAAAGGAATACAAACTGGAAAAGAAGAATAAAACTGTCACTGTTTGCAGATGACATGATACTATACATAGAAAATCCTAAAGATGCCACCAGAAAACTACTAAAGCTAATCAATTAATTTGGTAAAGTTGCAGAATACAAAATTAATACACAAAAATCTCTTGCATTCCTTCCTGTACACTAACAATGGAAGATCAGAAAGAGAAATTAAGGAAACACTCCCATTTACCATAGCAACAAAAAGAATAAAATACCTAGGAATAAACCTACATAAGGTGGTAAAAGACCTGTACTCAGAAAACTATAAGACAATGATGAAAGAAATCAAAGATGACATAAACAGATGGAGAGATATACCATGTTCTTGGATTGGAGGAATCAATATTGTGAAAATGACTATACTACCCAAAGCAATCTACAGATTCAATGCAATCCCTATCAAATTACCAATGGCATTTTTCACAGAATTAAAACAAAAAATTTTACAACTTGTATGGAAACACAGGAGACCCCGTATAGCCAAAGCAATCTTGAGAAAGAAAAACGGAGCTGGAGGAATCAGACTCCCTGACTTCAGACTATACTACAAAGTTACAGTAATCAAGACAGTATGGTACTGGCACAAAGACAGAAACACAGATCAGTGGAACAGAATAGAAAGCCTGGAGATAAACCCATGCACCTATGGTCAGCTAATCTATGACAAAGGAGACAAGGATATACAATGGAGAAAAGACAGTCTCTTCAATAAGTGATGCTGGGAAAACTGGACAGCTACATGTAAAAGAATGAAATCAACACAATATGCAAAAATAAACTCAAAATGAATTAGAGACCTAAATGAAAGAATGGACACTATAAAACTCTTAGAGGTAAACATAAGAAGAACACTCTATGACAAATCACAGCAGGATCTTTTTTGACGCACCTCCTACAGCAATGAAAATAAAAACAAAAATAAACAAATGGGACCTAATGAAACTTAAAAGCTTTTGCACAGCAAAGGAAACCATAAACAAGACAAAAAGACAACCCTCACAATGGGAGAAAATATTTGCAAACGAAGCAACTGAGAAGGGATTAATCTCCAAAATATACAAAGAGCTCATGTAGTTCGATATCAAAAAAACAAAAAACCCAATCAAAAAATGGATGGAAGACCTAAATAGACATTTCTCCAAAGAAAACATACAGATGGCCAACAAACACATGAAAAGATGCCCAACATCACTAATTATTAGAGAAATATAAATCAAAACTACAATAAGGTATCACCTCACACTGGTCAGAATGGCCATCATCAAAAAATCTACAAACGGGGCTTCCCTGGTGGCACAGTGGTTGAGAATCTGCCTGCTAATGCAGGGGACATGGGTTCGAGCCCTGGTCTGGGAAGATCCCACATGCTGCGGAGCAACTAGGCCCATGAGCCACAACTACTGAGCCTGCGCGTCTGGAGCCTGTGCTCCGCAACAAGAGAGGCCGCGATAGTGAGAGGCCCACACACCGCGATGAAGAGTGGCCCCCGCTTGCCGCAACTAGAGAAAGCCCTAGCACAGAAACGAAGACCCAACATAGCAATCAATCAATCAATCAATAAATAAATCTTTAAAAAATAATCTACAAACAATAAATGCTGGAAAGGGTCTGGAGAAAAGGGAACTCTCTTGCACTGTTGGTGGGAATGTAAATTGACACAGCCACTATGGAGAACAGTATGGAGGTTGCTTAAAAAACTAAAGACAGAACTACCAGATGACCCAGCAATCCCACTACTGGGCATATACCCAGAGAAAACCATAATTCAAAAAGACACATGCACTCCAATGTTCACTGCAGCACTATTTACAATAGCCAGGACATGGAAGCATCCTAAATGCCCATCGACAGATGACTGGATAAAGAAGATATATACAGTGGACTATCAGCCATAAAAAGGAACAAAATTGGGTCATTTGTAGAGATGTGGATGGACCTAGAGACTGTCATACAGAGTGAAGTAAGTCAGAAAGAGAAAAACAAATATATATTAATGCATATGTGTGGAATCTAGAAAAATGGTACAGATGAACCTATTTGCAAAGCAGAAATAGAGATACAGAGCAAGAGAACAAACCTATGGTCACCAAGGGGGAAAGGGGGAGGTGGGATGAACTGGAAGATTTTAATTGACATATATACACTACTGGGTATAAAATAGATAACTAATGAGAACCTGCTATATAGCACAGGGAACTCTACTCAGTGCTCTGTGGTGACCAAAATGGGAAGGAAATCCAAAAAAGAGGGGATATATGTATACATATAGCTGATTCACTTCGCTGTACAGCAGAAACTAACACAACATTGTAAGCCAACTATACTCCAATAAAAAAAATTTTTTTTAAAAAGGAAAGTGTAGGGAAAAAAGGTCAATCTAGTATTGAAAACTGTCAGTTAGATTATGATCAAATTCTTCAAGTATATTTTCAGTATATTTACCAAAACGCTATGTCCTCTCATTACTACTCCTAACATTTTTCCTTCGTTCCTAACTCTATCAACTTGTCTTTTCTCTATTAATTCACTTAATAGATGTAAAAAGTATGTTATAAATTTACTAAACTATATAAATTCTACTTCACAGCTAAGCCAACTCATGCACAATTTTCTTAAGCAATCTCCAAAAACTTTGATGTTAGCAATGCTATTAGTCAGTTAAAGAAATTACTAATACTTCAATTTTGGTTGATATTAGATATAAACTGTGAACCCAGACCTCTTTACAGTAACAAAGAAAGTAACTTATTTATATTAATTAAAATTTTCTTTTCCTCTTTATTCATATAGTCATTTCATTTTCACCCACGCAGCAGTCCCAAGGGAATCGCAGGGGGAGTGGATTATCCATATCTAGGAAGGAAAAAACAAAAGAAAGTATAAAAAGAAGAAGGGGTCCAGTCCTAGCATAGAAGAAATGATGAGAAAAGCCTGTCCTCCCACCCCATGGCAAACTATTTTTACCACTATGGTACCCAAGGCTGGAGAGAAACAGTCCTGCCCTAACCCTGGTCCACTCAGTACAATATTGACTCTAGGCAATGGTCTTTGCTTCCTGAGGTAGAAGGTGGTAGAAACTCCCTGCTTCTTTTCTCAAAGCAAGTGGCCAAAACAGCAAATACATCTTTAAACCTAACAGAATGTAAGAAACAGAAAAGCACAAAAGGAAAATGAGGGTTTCAATTAGATAAGTAACTTATTATGTTGCAAGTGGGGAAAAAAGATATCCAACCAGTCCAATGTTCTACTCCTTGCTGATTTCAATCAGTGTATCTTTACCGCTTTATAATCTGAATCTTCCTTTCATATGATTTCACATGAACATAATAATGTGCTGACATATACTTGAAACATCCCCACACTTGTCATTTGATAGCTACAAAATATTCTCTATAAACCTCCAAGTCAGATTATATTAGAGAGCCTAAATCCAAAATCAATTGACCAGAAAGCTCTTGGAGATGGATGTTGAACAAATAAATTGTCCTAGTGACCATGGAGGTCTCTTTACAGTAATCGATCAGTTAATTAATTAAATAAATATTTTTTTCCTACTATAAATAAATAGAATCTTTCACATTCTAGGTAGTGAAATTAAATAATGACAGAAAACAGATAAAGACAAGGTATCTGCTTTCATAGTCTAGTGGAGAAATCAGACATTCATCAAATACTCATATGGGGTGTAAAACTGTAATTATCACAAGTGTTAAAAGGAGAGGTGGACAGTATGATGAGAATGTACAATTTAATTATATAAAAAGGAATGCTTGTGCAAAAATAGCTGAAGAGGTGATGAAGGGCCAGATGCAAATCTAGCTAAGAATTTCTCTCCATGAAAGATTTTAAATGTTTGAGGTATAGTTGAGGAACAGGAAACACATAATGAGATTTACATCTTGAACAGATCACTACACTACAAGGTGGAGAAAAGACTGAAAGGGAACCAGAGTAGATATAGATAGATTAGTAAGGATTTAATATTGATAGATTAGAGAAGAGAGGACTATAGACTGGATTAGAGTATCAATGGCAGATTAAAAGGATGAGCAGATTCCAGAAATTTCAGAAAGTGAAACTGATAGGACTTGACCATGGAGGGAAAGGGATCTAGTCTGGTAGGTTACAGCTGACTGATCTATTGGAAGTTGAGAAGAATGATCAATCATAGACTGATAGTGTTGAAAGTATAGCAGTCTCACATCCTCATTTAAATTTCTGATGAGAGGTCTGATGACCTGATAAGGAATGCATTGTACATTTATATGATATTTGCCTTTCTAGCATCTCTTTTCTATTCATTGGTAACCTCATCTGGTTGTTCCTTTGAGGAACCAAACCTCCCACTATCCATGTAGACCTAGTAGGGCTGCCTATCACAGTGTATCCTCCCTTACATTCCAGAGTTGAGCACATGACCAAGCGTGGTGCTTTGGAATGTACAAGCCCACAGGCCACCATAACCAGTTCAGAAAAAGCAAAGTGCCCCAACTAGGTATAAAAGTCTTCTGTAGCATTTGACATTAAAATGCTGCATAACACAAGATAGACCATAAGCTTTAAGGACACCAAAATTCTAGAAATAGCAGTGATCACTTTCCTTCGGTAAATGGAAAATAAAGCCTGAAAATAAAATCCAAAACTGAGGAAAGTAGGGTTAAGGCAGGGAGAGAGAAAGAGTCCTAGTGACATTGCATAAGCCCTAGAGCTACCCATACCTAAAGCCAGAAAAGCCCTGTACTTCTCACTTACAAGAGTTAATAAATCCCCCTTTTGCTTAAATTCATTTGAATTTCTGACACTGGCAACCAAAGACTTACACAGACTGCAACAACTGTGTTCCATATGTAAGATTATTTTAAAGGTATTGTGTCATAGTTTAATGGGCAGTATTAGGTATTACATATAAAGCAGGTCTTACATAAACACAGAAAGAACAAACAATTCAAGAGGAAGAGAATTATGAATTTTTAAGCATCTAATGGATACTTAACATACATATACAAAATAATGATGTATGCTATGACCAATAACATCTTAGATTTGAAAAAATATGCAAGTAATCATAATAAATTTGAATGGACTAAGCACACCCTCTAAGGACAGAAACTGTAAGGTTGTTAAAAAATAAATAAATAAATGTATACTAAAACCTAGTGGTGTAGAGAAACAAAATAAAAAGATAAAAAATAAACTAATTAGCCAAAATTAGCTGAAAGAAAGCTGGAATATATATTTTCAAAAGTATGTAAGTCTCAGGAAAGAAGAATTATTAGACATAGAGTTAGTCCACCCAAATCATAAAAGGAACGATTCAACAGAAAGACAAAAATTATGAACTTGAAAGCATCTGATAATGTGCCTTCATAATATATGTCCAAAACAAGCAGAATTCCAAGAAAAAAACTGACCGAGTGAAAAAGATCATGGAAGATTTTAATACAATTCCATAATATATAAGCAAAAACAAATTAAAACAATAGAATTAACAGTGTTTATCTAAAGGCCACATAAAAAACAACAGAAGAATATATTTTCGTTTTAACCCAACATAAAACACTTTTTTAACTGCCCATATTTTTACCGAGAAAGCAGGTTTCATCAAATATCAAAGAGCAAGGATTATTAAGG
The DNA here is from genome assembly GCF_009873245.2 of Balaenoptera musculus. NCBI lineage: Eukaryota > Metazoa > Chordata > Mammalia > Artiodactyla > Balaenopteridae > Balaenoptera > Balaenoptera musculus. The sequence goes on from NC_045797.1 coordinate 41,319,032, forward strand.
CTACATTCTGTGACCATAATGCCTGGTCCCTAGGCCAAAGAAGAAATCACAATGAAAATTAGAAAATACACAGGACTATATAATATTGAAAATATTATAATGAATCTAGTTAGGATGTAGTTAAAGTGCAAATTTACTGCTTGTTTTTCTCTGATAGAATGTAAGCCTCACAAAGACAGAATATTTTGTTTTATTTAGATGTATCCCAAGCACCTATTATAAGGCCTAGTGGGCATTCCTTAAAATTCTGATGAATAATTTAATGAATGAAAGTAGCATCTAGAAAGAAATTAATATCATTAAAATTTTCATTTTAAGAAAACTGAGGAGTACCCAAAATGGTGACATAGTAGGCTCCTGCACTTCCCTCCACAGAATATACAGCCACAAACAGAGCAACTCCCTCTTAAAGAGATTCAGAAACTAGCTAAGTGAGGGAGTCCTTAAGCTGAAACAAAAGGATGCCAATTATTAAAATGAAAATATATAAAAGTATAAAACTAGCTGGCAAATACAGTTAAATTCAGAATATGCTAATATTATAGCAGGTAAATCATTTACAACTCTAGTATAAAGGTTAAAAGACAAAAGTATTAGAAAAATCTATAACTATTATAATTTGTTAATGAATACATGAGACAAAAACATGTAAATTTTGACAACAAAAACATAAAATGTGTGGAGGGGGAGCAGAAAAATGTAGAGCTTTTTAGGTGCTCAAAGTTAAGTTATCAGCTTAAAACAGCCTGTTACAAGCATAAGATGCTTCATGTAAGCTTTATGGTAACTCCAAAAACAAAAACTTTAGATAAACAAGTGATAAAGAAATCAATGCACATCATTATGAAAAAATCATCAAATCACAAAGGAGGAGAGCAAGAGAAAAAGAAAGGAACAAAGGAACTACAAATCAACCAGAAAACAATTACCAAAATGGCAACAGTATGTTCACACCTATCAACAATTACTTTAAATGTAAATAGACTGAATTTGCCAAAAGACAGGGTGGTTAAATGGATAAAAAGAATAAGACCCAACTATATGACATCTAAAAGAGATTGGTTTCTGCTTCAAAGACACACAAGATTGAAAGTGAAGGGACGGAAAAAGATGTCCTATGCAAATGAAAACCAAAAGAAAGTAGGGGAAGCTACACTTATCTCAGACAAAATATACTTTAAACCAAAAACTGTAACAAGAGACATATGACCCAGCAATCCCACTACTGGGCATATATCCAGTGAAAACCATAATTCAAAAAGACACATGCACCCCAATGTTCATTGCAGCACTATTTACAATAGCCAGGACATGGAAGCAACCTAAGTGTCCATCGACAGATGAATGGATAAAGAAGATGTGGCACATATATACAATGGAATATTACTCAGCCATAAAAAGGAACAAAATTGAGTTATTTGTAATGAGGTGGATGGACCTAGAGATTATCATACAGAATGAAGTAAGTCAGAAAGAGAAAAATATCGTATATTAATGCATATATTTGGAATCTAGAAAAATGGTATAGATGATCTTATTTGCAAAGCAGAAATAGAGACACAGACATATGGAAAACAAATGTATGGATACCAAGGGGGAAAGGGAGGGTGTGGAAGGAATTGGGAGATTGGGATTGACATATATACACTATTGATATTATGTGTAAAATAGATAACTAATGAGAACCTACTGTATAGCCCAGGGAACTCTACTCAATGTTCTGTGGTGACCTAAATGTGAAGGAAATCCAAAAAAGAGGGGATATATGTATACGTATAGCTGATTCATTTTGCTGTTCAGTAGAAACTAATGCAACATTGTAAAGCAACTATACTCCAATAAAAATTAATTTAAAAAGATAAATAAAAGACAATGAGGATCATTATATAATGATAAAGGGATCCGTTCATCAAGAGGATATGACAATTGTAAATATCTATGTACCCAAGATAGGTGCACCTAAATATATAAAGCAAATATTAATAGATCTGAAGGGGGAAATAGTCTGCAATACAATAATAGTACAGGGTTTCAATACACTGCTTTCAACAATGGACAGATTATCCAGATAGAAAATCAGTGAGGAAATAATGGATGTAAACTACACGTTACATAAGAGGGACCTAATAGATATATACAGAACAGTCCATCAAAAGCAGCAGAATACATTCTTCTCAAGCACACATGGAACGTTTTTTAGGATAGATCATGCTAGGTGACAAAGCAAGTCCTAACAAATTTAAGAAACTGAAATCACATCAAGTATCTTTTCTGACCACAATGGTACAAAACTAGATATCGATTACAAGAGAAAACCTGGAAAATGCACAAATATGTGGAGATTGAACAATACACTCCTGAACAACCAATGGCTCAAAGAAGAAATTTTTAAAAATCAAGAAATAACTTGAGACAAACGAAAATGGAAACACAACATATCACTACTTATGGGTTACAGCAAAAACAGTTTTAAGAAGGAATTTTATAACAATAAACATCTACACTAAGAAAAAAGAAAAATCCAATATATATTCTAACTTTACATATCAAGGAACTAGAAAAAGAAAAAAGGAAGCTCAAAATTAGTAGAAAAAGGAAATAAAGATCAGAATGGAAATAAATAGAGACTAGACAGACAATTGAAAAGATCAAGTCAGACAAAGACACTACGAGAAAAGAAAATTACAGACCAATATCCCTGATGAAGATACATGCAAAAACACTCAACTAATAATTAGCAAATTGAATTCAACAGTACATTAAAGGATCATACACCACGATCAAGTGGGATTTATTTTGGGATGCAAAGATGGTTCAACATCTTTGTTGAACCATCAAAGATGGTTCAATTAACGTGATAAACTACATTAACAAAATGAAGGATGAAAATCATATGATCATCTCAATAGATGCAGAAAAAGCATTTGACAAAATTCAAAATGCTGTCATGATCAAAAAACTCTCAAAAACTGGGTATAGAAGGAACATATCTCAACATAATAAAAGCTAATTATGAGAAGCCCACATCCAACGTCACACCCAAAAGTGAAAAGCTGAAAGCTTTTCCTTTAAGATCAGGAACAAGACAAGGATGCCCACTCTAGCCACTTTTATTCAACATAGTACTGGAAGTCCTAGCCAGAGAAATCAGGCAATAAAAAGAAATAAAAGGCATCTGAATTGGGAAGAAAGAATGTAAAATTATCTCTGTTTGTAGATGACATTCTATAGAGAAAATCCTTAAGACTCCAGGATACAAAATCAATATACAAGAATCAACTGTGTTTCCATACACTAACGATGAGGTATCAGAAAGAAAAATTCAGAAAACAATCCCACTTAGAGTACCATCAAAAAGAATCCATTACTTAGGAATAAATTTAACCAAGGATGAGAAAGATCTGTACACCAGGGACCTGAAAACATTGATGAAAGAAATGCAGAGGACACAATAAATGGGAAGATATTATGTGCTCATGGATCAGAAGAATCAACAGTGTTAAAACATTCAGACTACCCAAAGCAATCTATAGATTCAATGTAATCCCTACCAAAATTCCAGTGGCATTTTTCACAGAAATTTCTTAAAAATCCTAAAATTTGTATGGAACCACAAAAGACTCTGAATAGGCAAAGTATACTGAGCAAGAAGAACAAAGATGGAGGCATCACACTCTCTGATTTCAAACTGTATTACAAAGCTATAATAATCAAAACAGTATGGTGTTGGCATAAAAACAGAGGTGTAAATCAATGGTACAGAATAGAGAGTCCAGAAATAATTCATGGTCAATTAATTTTTGACAAAGGAGTCAAGAATATACAATGTAGAAAGGACAGGCTCTTCAATAAATGGTGCTGGGAACACTAGATAGCACATGCAAAAGAATTAAACTGGACCCTTATGTTATACTGTACACAAAAATCAACTCAGAATGGATTTAAAGACTTGAGTGTAAGACCTAAAACCATAAAAGATCCAGAAGAAAACACAGGGGGTCGGCTCCTTCATATTTGTCTTGGTAATGACTGTTTTGGATTTAAGACCAAAAACAAAGACAATAAAAGCAAAACTACATAAGTGAGACAAACTAAAAAACTAAAAATTTCGTCACAGCAAAGGAAACCATCAACAAAATGAGAAGACAACCTATGGAATGAGAGAAAATATTTGCAAACCACATATCCAATATCAAAATATACTTATTAGGATCATACAACTCAATAGCAAAAAAAATAAATAACTGAATTTTAAAATGGGCAAAGGCTCTTATAGATTTTTTCCAAAGAAGACATTCAAATGGCCAACAGGTGCATGAAACAGTGCTCACCATCACCAATCATCAGGGAAATGCAAATTAAACCACAGTGAATATTACCTCACACCTGTTAGCAGGGCTATTATCAAATAGACAAGAAGTAACAAATGCTGGTGAGGATGTGGAGAAAAGGAAACGCTTTGTACACTATTGGTAGGAATATAAACTGGTATAACCACTATGGAAAACAATATGTAGGTTCTTCAGGAAATTAAAACTAGAACTACCATGTGATCTAACAATTCCACTTCTGGGTATACCCAAAGGAAGCAAAAGCCTGTTTGAAATGACTCCATAATGTATGATTCCAACCGTATGCCATTCTGAAACAGGGGGCAGAAGGATAAATAGGTGGTACACAGGAGAAACTTAGGGCAGTGAAATTACTCTGTATGATACTATAATGGTGGATATATGACATCATGCATTGGTCAAAACCCATAAAACTGTACTATATAAGTGAACCCTAATGTAAACTATGGACTTTAGTTAATAAATTGTAACAAAATCACCACACTAATTCAAGACATCAATGCCAAAATTATAGATTTTGGAACTATCTGATAAAGACTTCAAAGCAACTATTATAAAAATGTTCCAGCAAATAAAGGCAAACACTTTTGGAACAAATGGAAAGACAGGCCAATGCATCAAAGACATAGAATATACAAAGAAAAAATTAAATGACACTTTTGGAAATGAAAAATACAATGACCAAAAAAAAATTTTTTTAATTCATGATTGGGCTCAATATGATTATGGAGATGACACATGAAAGAGTCACTGAACTTTAGGGTGAATCAATAAAAATGTATCCAACCTGAAAAACAGCAAAACCAGACAAGACGGTAGGGGGAAAAAAAAAAGAAAGCAAGAAAAAGAAAACTATAGACCAATATCCTCCCCTCATAATGTTGATGCAAAAGAAAAAAAAAAAGAAATCAATGTCATCCACCATATTAAGAAACTAAAAAAGAAAAACCAAATGATCCTATCAATTGATGCAGAAAAAGTATTTGACAAAATTCGATACCCATTCAGGATAAAAACTCTCAGTATAGTAAGGAGAGCTTCCTCAATTTGAAAAAGAATACTACAAACAACCTATAGCTAACATTATACTAAGTGATGAGAGGCTGAATGCTTTCTCCCTTAAACTGGGAACAGTCAAGGACGTCCACTCTCACCATTCCTACTCAATAAAGTGCTGGAAGTCCTAGCCAGTGCAAGGAGTCAGGAAACAAATAAAAAGTACACAGATTCTAAAGGAAGAAATAGAGTGATCCCTACTTGCAGATGACAAGATTATCTATATAGAAAATTCCAAAGAATCTGAAAAAAATAAAATCCTAAGACGAATAAGTAAGTTTACCAAGACGATGGGACGTACAGTCAAGAAGCAAAAATCAACTGTATTTTTATATACTAATAATGTACAATTGGAAACCAAAATTACAAAAGCAATACCATTTTTAATAGCATCAAAAATTTAAAAAGAAAAAGAGAAAAACTTACATATATACCTAAAAGTACATGTATAGGACCAATATGACAAAAGCCAAAATGCTGATGAAAGAAATCAAAGACCTAAAGAAATTGAGAGAGATACTCTATTTGCGGATTGAAGACTCAACATTAAAAATGTCAATTCTCCAAAATTTTGTCTCTGACAAAAGAGAGGCAAAAATATTATTGAAAATAAACACACAATATACAACTTTGGCAGAAAATGCAAAAAGAAAAACAGTAGGCTTCAAGGGGGAAGTGAACTTAAATTAAACACTATTTGAATACGTAGAAACTCGAGATAGAATGCAGGTCATAAAAACAAAACAAGCAAGACAATATTGGTATTTATTTCCATCCTTGGGTTCCAAGACTATGACATAAAAATTCTGATTTTTCTTTGTATTTACTACTAATAAATCACCATGCACAATTTTTAAAATGAGTTCTTGTACAGTTGGGGAAGAAAGATCTTATTCTCTATAATGCTATTAAGTCCCCTCCAAATATAAATCATTTCTTATTATTTGCATATTCAACTTTGGAGCTTATTAATTATTGTAGCATAATCAGTTATCTTCAACTCTTTTAGTAATGGGATGTTTCTTGGCAGCCTGTTACACAGAACAGATCAAAGCAGAAATGCTCAGGTTGAAACATGGGTGGAGTGACCACAGCCCTTACTCCTTTCACCTGTATACCTGGGTGCCATAAACACCAGTGTGAAGACCTACTGGTGACTGATTTGTCATTTCTTGACTGTTTATAATACCTCTAGTTATATTTGTAACATGTTCTTATTGAACACCTGCTAGATTTTCTTTCTTCTCTAAGAAAAACAAACAGTAGCATTCTGGTCATATTAAATTCTATGATTACATTTTCACTTGGCTTTATTAACCTTTTGCCATTACATAATGTCCTTGTTTAGTTCTCTTAATAATTTTTACTACGGAATATAAAACAATTTAAAAAATGCTTATCTTACTCTTTGCTTACATGTGCATGAAAAAACTTGATCTTTTAGTGTCTTTATATTTTATTGTATTAGGTATTTCTCTTTTGGCAAGTGATTAAGGGGTTTTTGCCAATGACATTCTTTAATAGGGGATTTCGGACAGTTTTTATCTAATGTAGTAACTGGCAATTGTATTATAATACAACACTCTGTAAATTTATATTACTGTTATTCTTTTTTGCTCTCCTTCACCAATTACTTACTGGTTGTGGTACATATTACATATGTTATCTTATAATAGACTACCTTTCAATCCATTTATCTAGTTCTTAAACACTCTTCACGCTGATATACTCTAATTCAGATGTTTTCATTATTATTATTAACTAAACATTTCAAGCTTGCTTGAAGAGTTGATATGTACCAACATTTCTGTTTAACTCTTAACCCTATATTTCCTAACCACAGTTCTTTAATCTACTTTAGAAATGTGAATTGCATTATAAAATTATATTCATAAGTCCAGTTTTTACTAAACTTTTTACTTTGTGTTGTCAAATCTTTTTGTAATTCATTTATTTCTTGGAAGTCTTTTTCACTTATATACTTTCAAGTCTACTTTATCTTTGTGGTAATCTGTTATAAAATGATTTCAGATTTCCTAAGTCCTCAAATGTTTCCTTCTTTCTTAAGAGGCATTCAGTTTGGCCAGATAGTGTACTGGAATGATAGCCATATTTCTCTTAGCTATTATGAAGTTCTTCTATTGTTAGTCTATGAATTAAGGGCTGAAGCAGTTCCTGAACTCCCTCCCTGAAATGATATTATACATTCTGCATTTCAAGTTTAAAAAGCCACTATGTAAGAACTTTGGCTCCACCCTCACTTTTTGAAACACTTTCTAATATTCATGCTGAAATTAGGTTTCAAATAAGGGAAATCTTTCTTATATCTTTCATTATGGTCTCTGTTTTGAAAGTCTTTACCTTTTCATGTAATGTTATTATCCAAAAATATACTACAGAAAAAGATAACAGAACCATTACTTTTTCTTCTTGATGTTCTCTTCACATCATTTTTCTGTGCCTTAGATTTATTTTGCTTGCTCATTAATAGTATAGCTAATTATTTGCTCAGCTGGGTCAATTATTTCCTTAAAGCCTCTATCCATGTTTCAATATCTCTCACCATCTTTCAGGATCTCACAGATTTTCAGGGTCAGAAAGAACTTAAAAGTCCTTCCCCGAATAAAAACCTCTTATTTTTAAGACAGATTCCATAGTGCATTCCATTTACATTAAACTAGTTAATTTCAGAACATTCGTACTTGGTCAAAAGCTTTCTGCTGAAGTAGAAATTCTGATATTATAGAAGTCTTACAATTTTTTTCTTCCCCTTTCCGTCACACAGCAACAATGGTATATTAGGTACGCAACTTTGTTTTGCTTTCTTTTCATTTGTCTTGAAGTGTACTGTGTGGAGATTTTTTAGTGGGTTTTACTACTTTTCCTTCTACCACCCTCCTAACACTCTATGAGACAGAAGGTTTACATAACTAATACTTCAGGCCCAACTGTAATACTCACATATGACACTGGAGATATATGTTAGAATTGTAACACATGATCTTTTAATAGAAACAAGATCAAGTATAATGAACAGCATTTTTCTTCACATTCTCCAGAAACTGAAATTAATAACTGTATATCACCATAAGCGCTCAATAACATGTATTCTAATGTAATATATTTTGTTCATTCTTTTCCTTGCTATGTATATACTCCCAAGAAAAAAGTATCATAGCATAAAAACTAGCTTTGCAATATCTAATAAATATCTCCATTAAAAACACTTAAAGATTTGCCTCTTCATGAAACGTTATAATTTTTTTCATAAAATCATCTATAGGTGCATAATAAATTACTATTGTGTAATAATATCTTGGCAAAACTGAATACTTTTTCAAAAACTATACTTCTGTTATATATAAAATATTTTGGTATCTGAACAAATTCTATAAAGAAACATATTCTTTATCAAGATTTCACTTACCCAAGTATTTATTTTTGTTTATTTTACTCTTAAAAGACCTAGTTTTCTGAATAGTGTATCTTTAAATCATTATACAGGACTTCACTGGTGGCGCAGGGGTTAAGAATCCGCCTGCCAATGCAGGAGACATGGGTTCGAACCCTGGTCCGGGAAGATCCCACATGCCGCAGAGCAATTAAGCTCGTGCACCACAGCTACTGAGCCTGCACTCTAGAGCCCGTGAGCCACAACTACTGAACCTGCGTGCCACAACTACTGAAGCCCGCACATCTAGAGCCCATGCTCCGCAACAAAGAGAAGCCACTGCAATGAGAAGCCCGTGCACCGGAACAGAATAGGCCCCGCTCACCACGACTAGAGAAAGCCCGTGCAGCAACGAAGACCCAATGCAGCCAAAAAATTAATTAATTAATTAATTAATTAATTAAAAAATTATTATCCAATGAAAAGAGACATGGTCAAAAATAATTCAATATCTGTAAAAATATTTTTACATGATGCTTATTAAAATTGTATCATAGGGATTTAGAGGCTTCTTTTGAGCTTCCTGTTGGTTATTAGCCTTAAAACAAATGCATAAAATCCCTATAAACTAAACAAATTTACTCATTTTTTAAAAAGCAGAAAAACATACCAAATCTTTATCATCAGTTTGTATGCACTGTTGACTAGTCTCACTTTTTTTTCATAAAAATATTGTTTGATCTAGGTATAGTACATTTTTTAGTGTATGTATTTTTTCTAGTTCTTAACATTAGATTTGCTATACATATCAGATGGTCTTTCAAAGATTTTGTGAACTTAATATTAAAACATATCACGGATGATCTACACCTCAAGTTGTCAATCTGAATGAAAATGACACCATTATCAGCATCATCACTAACATATTTCTTACATTAGCTGCCAATACTATCAATTAGATATTTCACTGTTATTTTAGAAATGAGCATGTCACAAGCATGTCATTTGCCACTATTTTCTCTGGCTAGTAATAAATTCAAAGTGTTCTTTGACAAAGGACATCAACCAGGAGAGCAAAAAGACCTGAGTTCAAATGTAGATGGAGGCAATTATTAAAACTATAGCATAGAGACAAATTGCTTACCATTCCTAGGCCTCAATAACTCCCTTATCAAGCTGCTGAGAGGATTAAATGAAATAATGCATATAAAGCATTTAACACAGAGCATGGCACACAATAAGTAAAAGATTTTAGCAGCAGTTGATGATGATGATGATGATGATGATGATGGTGGTGGTGATGATTTCCTAAAAAAGATTTCAAGAACCATCCCTAGCAGTATGCCCCAGACACACATGACTCATCTGCTACACTTTACCGGAGATTCTTGCTTTCTTTCCTTTTTACTGTTCTATGTCCTATGTTCATAGCCTCCATAGTGAGGCTTTGGTAACATTACCTCTAAGAACTTCATTAGGTAGCACTCAGAACACCTACAATGGACACTATGCCCTCCATGAGCCTCTTTCACACATGTTGTAGCTTCTGATTGCTCTTGCTTGATATAAATTTGCGGGAAGCTGCCTTTACTCCACACTAAGCATAGGAGAGAAAAATGGCCAGTGTCTCTGGGGAATAATTAACAAAAGACAGTTTGTTTCATCTTCATGATAAAATACAGCATCCCTATTAAAAGGCAAATTCATCATTCCCAAAAGTTAAATAGAATGACACTTTAAAAGTAATTCCAGCTGATTAAATTTAGGGTTCTCAAAAAAATTTTAATTCATGAATATACTCTGAATCTTTCATTTGATTTTAAAATGTATAAATGTTCATTTAACTTTGAGCCCTTGCCTCTCAGTGTTCTATTCTGAGCTAGTCAAACAAGTGGTAGCAGGCATGCTGGGCTCAATAATACTGCCTCTCATATTTAAATACTCTTTTTCACTTGGATTGCAAATTAAAGACAGTCTCCTGAACACTGACACATTTTCAATGATTGATTTTGCAAAACGTGTTGATTTTTCCTACACTGTTTTGCCTCTGTGTATGTCAACTTTGGCCTTCTTTTCTTGCTCCTTTGCAGTGCTGCTGTCTCTTTGAAGCCATTGTCTGTCTGATATGAAAAATGTACATTAAACCTCACGACTAATTACATAGATAGAAAATTCCTGATCTCAAATATAAAACACCCATGCCCAGAAACTATAACAAAAGCTTCTATGTACAAAACTCTTAATCAAACCTTTCATTCACTTGGATTAAAAGAAATTCCAATAATTTATTTTCTGTTAAAGTTGTCTTTATATCCTTTGAAAAGTGGATTTCTTATGCATGTTACATGCCTATAAGTCAATCCATTTAACATTAAACCCCATCTATTTCCTCCACAAAAGTTTATACTTGCTGTTAGGTCTACTTCAATTAAGTGCTACTCAGTAGAACTGTTTCATTCTAAACACAAAACTATTTAATCTTAATATAATGTCCTTTTCTTTTTTTTAACTCTCTCTGCACTAGGCATTAGCAAAGTAGACTTTCCCCAATAAATCCTATAATCTATGGATTAAGTACATGGCTTCTTGTATTTAAAAAACATACTTGGAAAGAGAATGAACAGAAACTTCTTTCCCCTCGAATTCCCCAAAGTATACAAAACAATGTCTCTAAATCTAAAAGGACAGTGCCTTACACACATGCTGCATGTTTATAGTATATAGAGAACAAAATTTCATCTCAGATAACCTAATTGTTGGGAAAATTATTTTTCCTGAACAGACTAGTTTTAGAGTTAATTTAACCAATCATTTTTTTTTAAGCTATTGTATGCAAGGCCTTGTCTAAGCACTCTGAGAGAATACCTGCAAGGAGTTTATAATCTAGTGTTGATGGACGGTAAACAGTATACAAATGGCAATCTCATATGAAACAAGATAAGCACTGAGAAAGAGCACACTACAGGAAGGAACAAAGAGAGAGTGAGAAAAGCTGTGGCTACTCCCCTGCTTGGCTCGTTAGCATGTTAGAATTTTCATAAGGCCTACCAGCCACCATTCGTTTCCACCAGCGATCCTAGCAACAGACTCTCCTAGCTCCCGGTCTACCGAATCTAGGTACCCTACTCGATTAGGCTGTTGCTTGCCTTTTTGTTAAGACCAACTCTCTTCTGTCTCTAGTTGTTGTTCATCTCATGCAGTTAACCAAGTGCAGGAAATGCATCACATGCCACCACATGACTATTTTGGGAAATCCTGCAATGACTACCAGTGTACCAACTGGCTAGTGCAACCCTGGGTATGAAATCTTCGTTGCTTGAAAATGATGTTTCAGAATGGAAAGATGAAAGGAGGAGGAGAAGGGAAGTAGCCACACTCCTCTTCAGAAATGGCCACGATACCTAAGCAGAGCAAGTCGGAGTGAAGGTCTGCACATGAGCCAAAGCTTAGCATTTCATTGCCTTTGTTGGCTCACGTCACTTCTTTAATTAATGTCACTTTCTCTGGTTTAATATCAGAGCAAGTGACAAGAGTGCTTCTGGATGAATTGTGTTTTCTGAGGACTGTATGGCATACTCTCCCGCAGTCTGACAGAGGGACGTGCCAGTTTTACTTGGCAGTTACAATGCACCAGCTTTAGTTTTAGTAGTTTAATTTGTGGCAGTTATATGTTTTGAATACGTTGAAGTATTCACAATGGTCTCATGGAATCTGCTCCGTAGATAAAGTTTACACAGTGGAAAAGAAAAAGCAATGGCTATAAGGTGATTATGAAAAAGCTTCTCTTGGCCACAGCTGGTCTTACAGGCATTCTTGTAAATTTAAGAGCATTTAGGGGATATGATTAAAGTGATCACAAGGAATGATGCCCTTTTTTTTTTTTTTTTTTTGCCCAGTTCTGTAGCTGGTGTGAGACGATCATAAGGAATATGATATTTAGAACTCAATTTTATGCAAAATCCATTATTCAAGAAGTGAAGTTTATATACATGATAGACATGCAATGAAATAAATGTTAGAATAGGAAGCTTTGTTACTTATGCATTAAGTTGGTTCTAACATTTTGGTAAACTAACTTTTTATTGATATAAAATTCAGAAGAATTTCTGCATTGAGGAGAAGGGACTAAACTTTTTCCCTTGGTTTGTTAAAGACCTGTCTGTTTCAGGCTGAAGTAATCTGAAGGTTTTTTATTTAGTTTTTCCTTCATCTCCTTTATACCCTTTTGCGAAGCCTCATCAGCTCATGGTGAGAGCTGCCACCAAGGAGTTCCAAACTTTACCTGCCCTTTCTAAATTTAGGGTCCTTTACTGCAGCAGGTTGAAGATCTGGCTTTGAATGCACCTGGCTCTGCTGGAGAACAGAAATATTCATCTCCACTGAATGCATGCTGCTTAAGTGCTGGAGGCACTTGCGGGAGATTAACTCTCATTGGACACTTCATTACAATACTTTCTCTTCCCCACATGAAGTAGTAATTCTCATTCACCAAAGACAGAATTTTGCCTGACAGCCACAGGAGCTCCTGTTTGACTTTCGAAATTAATCAACCTCGGAGCTGGAGGAGAAATGGCATGTCCTTTAACCTTAAGCACAAAAAGCTCTCAACAGACTGTAGTTTTTATATCCCTGGATGGGAGTTTGGGCCCCTGATACTTAAACTTGATGCACATACTGGGTTTCTGGCATGCTTTTGCCCATACCCATCTGCTAGGCTGGCACTGTGCCCATTCAGAAGGTGTGATGCCAGTTTCAATAGGGCATAGGTGCCAATCAAAGATGGGTTTGGAGGGGCAGCATGCAGAACTCAGCAAAAGTCAGCTCTTCTGCCAGAAGATCCTCCTGTTATCATATAATGCCAATGAAGGGCCACATGCTTCATTGCCTGAGATCACATTGCATCTGTAGATGTTTCTGGCCTTCAATGGATGTCTTTCTACGGAACCTTTTTCCTCAAGTATTACTTGATTGGAGATGTTAAAGAAAAGTCTACCTGACTAAATGAAGTCCACCTCTTTAAAAGAAACAATGGAAATCTTCAACAATTTTCTTGAAATAATTGCTGAGTTTTGTGTCTTTCCTCCTAAAATACCCTTTCACATAGAAGACTGCATAGCATACTCAGCTCACATAATGGAGTTATAAGGGACAAACTTTCTGAAGGAGCACTAACTGCAAAACTACGTAAGCAGTATAAGATCCATAAACACTTTGAATCATTGTTAAATGTGGATGGTGGACAAATTTTCATCATCCAAATAGCTAATTTCTAGTGAATTCTCCCATTTAGAGCTTTAGAGTTTCTTAATTTTCCTTTCATTTATTTTATATTCCTGTTTCGTAGAAGAAGGACCATACTTCCTACTCTTCTTCCATATCTAAAGAAAAAAAAAAACCCTAAAACACTTCAGAAGCAAAAGTCTATCCTTATTTTATAAGGAAGCCAGAAGCTTCCGAAAGCTGAGAGTTTTTTTATTGTGTGGCAATAGAGGTGAACTCATTGCATGAAGAAGACATTTCCCTAGAGCAAACAGGTTTCAAATTTAAAAACCTTGACCATTGTAAACAGTTATAAGATAGTAACAGGTGCAGTGGAAGAGACATAATATATAAATCATTGAAGAACAGAGCAGTTTGTAAATCTTCCCTTAAGGCAAAAGAGTTTGAGAGTAGAAATGTTGAAAATGAAGACCCACAATATAAAATATGTTAAAAAGAAGATCAGACACTTACAAAAATGAAAGAGATAAGAAAAGGCTAAGTAAGCCTTAGAAGAACACTCTCTTTTTATACAAAGAATCCAAACTTTTGCAGATACTTAGATTTCTTAACTGATAAGTAAATGAACACTCTTTCAAAACTCAAAATTAATAGCCGATGGACAACACATACAAAACTAAAATACAACTTCTAGGGACTTTAAATATTCTTGTGAAAGGTACATCAAGTTTATTAAACTCACAAAATCCCAAGTGATCTCTTCCTCTGTTGAGATTATATCACCTATTACCTCTTACACCTTTATCTGAGAACTAATTTATCTTATATACTATAGTTTCTAGTACAAGTTATCCTTATTTCATATTTATTTCCTTCTTCTTTTCACCCGCACAGTATCATCTGCAAAATTTCCTAGTAACAATTGTGGTTCCTAGTAAGCACTGTGTCAGATAAGACTAAACTGCTTATCTCAAAGCCTTCTAATAAAACACTGCCAAAATAACATTTAACACAGCAATATATAATGAAGCAATATATGTTTCAGTAACTCCATTTTGTTGCTAGCATATCATTAGGCTCTTCTGAACACTACTCTGCATACCTTAAAAATCAATCCATTCCAGCTTACTAGAAAGTACAATAAGTAAAAACCATACATGTATAAATAATCTTTTCTATTTCTTCATAAATAGAAGTCTGTTTCTTCATCAGTAAAATACGTGAGTTAAACTTTGATAATTTCTAAAACTCCTAGTCATCCATCCTCTTCCCCCTGACCTACCACCCCCCCCCAAAAAAAGATTTCTTCTGTTTCTAAAGAGCAAGATTGAGCTGATCTGAGAGGATTACCCAAAAAATGCATGGCAGTCACTTGAAGTCTAAACATTTATCCATGAATAAATGATTGATCTTAATGCTTCAAGAGAGCTAATTTTAGTTATAATAACATATTATTTAGAAAAGATAATGCTATTGATTTATTGTCAATAAAGCATATATAGATTTTTTTAGATGACATCGTGAGAGTTAATTTGTCTCAGTTTTTCTTGTGACTAAGAGTACATCTCTAAGATTATAGGCTGGAGTTAAGGGTAACATCTATTATTATGGAAGAGAATAAAGCAACTGGCTTGTGTGGATTAAGCAGCCCAATCTACCTCCATCTCTCAGGCAAATAACTGTTGAACATCTAGACTGTGCTTGATATTCCAAAGATGCTAAATTGTCATGGTTATGGTCAAATTCAAAAAACTAAAACTTACTTACACAGATAAATCACTTCTATTTGTACTCATATAAGAAGACTTCATGAGTACATGAAGAATTTGGCTGAAGTTTATTACCTGTAATTCTGATTTTCTAGATTTTTGACTAATTTCTGAAACACGGTATCTTTCATATCTGAAACATAAGATACAGCTTAAATGAGAACTTTTTACTATGTCATCATGGCTATTACTGTAAATTTTAGTGGGAAAAATAGATACAGGTTGGTAAGTAAAATGTCATTCCACTGATTCTCTTATGTTCTTAGTTTTACCACATTTAGTAGTTAAATCCATCACAGTCCATGGCAGGACAAATGGAAAAACCCTCCAGTAGATGTCTTTGTCACCAACCTAATCTCCTGCGGCACCAGACACTGAATTTAGAGTTCAACTATCACTGAGAATGGGAAATTCTAAATAAATAAATAAATTAGATTGAATTGCTTATCGAGTTCCAAGTTCTTTAAAAACCTTATCTTATTTAATCATCACTATTATTATTACCCCTATCATACAGAAGAGAAACAAAGACTCATGAACAGGTGAAAGTCACTCAAGTTTGCAAAAGGCTTAGTCAGGTCAGAATTCAACCCAAATTTGCCTAACACCAAAACCCATGCTTTTATTTGTGCAATTCTCCCTTAGTTTGCTTGGTTCTATGTTAAGCCTAGCACTAAAGTAGAATTCAAACTCTTAGTTCTCTCTCCTGAAGTTTTAGAAATTTTTTTCACTTATTTGATCGCAAAATAACAGCAATTTTTTCCACCCCCTAAACCAGCTTCCATTCTCCCTTTTCCCCTCCTCTCTTTTCACATACAAAGAAGGAACTTTGTCTTGTATTTAGACTTTTCTTTTCCCTATTATTACTGTTTCTATTAATGCTACAGGCACATTATTTCTCCAAGTCAAGAGTAAATACAAAATATTTCTGCCCCTTCCCCTTTTCTTCTTGCTGACTGCTGAGGCCTCGGATATTGATCTCAAAGCTCAAGGACAGCTGTACACACACAATGAGGTAGACACAGCGGTTAGCTTCTTCTCAGTCTTTGGTAACAAATGCTGATGAAGTGTCTGCTGAAAGAGTATTATCTGGCAAATATGATGCTTAAAAAGAATGTAGCTGGACACAAAGGTATTAAGGAAACCTGAATTTACCTACTTCTTCATTTATATACAGGAAGTGATGAGAACCATGGTAAAATGCAAAAACATGATATAATTTCATATGGATTTGCTTAGCTTTGAAAATAAGTAAAAGCTAATTTTAATGAAGTTGTTGCTGATGGCATCTCACTGAAGAGCTGATTTTATGATTTATGAATGCCACTTTTGATAGAACAATAACAACACTTGGAACACACAGCTTTATTATATATTCTGAAGTATGGAGACTTTTCCTCAAAACAGCTAAACATTTCTTTAAAGTCCTTCCCCCAACGTGTGCACTTGCTTATATCTCCAGGATCCAGGTTCTGAAATTCAGATAGTAGGGGGTATTTCATAACATATGAAACCTTTAAAATTGTTGCAAAATAAATCTCACTGAGAAAAAAATAAATAAAAAAATATGTGCAGTTACTTGGACTGAAAGAAGCAAAGATTTTTCGTAATCTAAATAGGGACAACTATAAATCACATGCCTAAGCAAATAAATTCCTTTTTCACAAACAGGAACCACACAAGTAGTGAGTATGTACACATATATGTACACATACATATAGTATATGTGTATAGACATATAATTTACTTTAAACACGCACTTAAATTTAAATACATATTAACACAATAAGACGTACATCTAAACAGAGAAAGAAAGAAGACATCACAATCAATGCTTTTCTGTAGTTCTTTGAAATTACTCAAATAATTCAAACATTAGAAAACTGAAAGTGTAACTAAGCTGTACAATCCAAGGCTATAGCTCAGCCACATCAGAAATAATTTATTCAACTCCATTTCTCTGACCTTGAATCAAGACAATGTACTAGAGATCCTTACTCTCTGCCATACGAGAGAATTCACTAATTCAGAGTCTCAACCAACACTTATTCTACAAAGAATTCTATTCTCTGTAGATCCCAAGTACTCTCAGGGTCTTTATCTGCACCATCCAACGTGGTAGCCACTACCTATACGTAGCTATTGAGCCCCTGAAATATGACTAGACACATCCTGGATTTTAAAGACTTTAACTATAAAAGTGAAACATTTCCTTTTTTTAATATTGATAACATATTGGAATTACAATACTTTAGATATATTGTATTTAATAATACATATTATTTAATTAAATTTCACTTGTTTCTTTTTACTTTTTTTTTAATGTGGCTCCTAGAAAATTTTACTTTACATACATGGATTGTATTACATTTCTATTGAACAGTGCTGTCTATGTCACTCAATCTAGTACTTAGAATCATAGCATTTTTCAAGCAAGTTCAAATCCTTAAATGGGGAAGCTGTCTTTACTTAACCCATACAATTTTTTGTGTTGGTCTTATCTTTCCAACTAGATTAGACACTCAGGTGATTAATAAGTTACTTACTGACTGAATTTCATCCATTTGTTCAAAACTACAATCTTAATTTTATCAGAAGAGGAGCTTTATCCTTCATGATCCATGAAACATGTTTGTGTGAGAAGGGTGGCAGAATATGCCACCCTAAAATATGCCTCTTTGGCATAAGGATTATTTTGACTAAAGGCACTTGAAATAAAATAGCAAATGTAGGGAGAGGCTTCCTCTGAACTCCCTTTATTTGCCTAAAGACAGAGCCTCCAAAAAAAAAAAAACTCCACTGTTTTCAATTCCCTCCAGGAGCGCTTCATTAACCAGGAAAGACTGACCTCATCAAAGAAGAGATGAGAAGGTGACATCACTCCCAACCTTTCTTATAAACGATCATAGCCCCCATCTACTCTTCTAAGGGCTACTAATCTTTCCTTAAAATCATTTACTGTTCCCTTAAGTGGCCTGTATCCCATCTCCCCCTTCCCTTATTAAGACGGTATGTAAGCTCTCAAATCTCACCGTGTTTTAGGGTATTATTCACTTTTTTTTCCTGATATTACTGTGCACGTAACATTAAAAAGATTAAAAATTTGTATACCTTTTCTCCTGTTAATCTGCCTGTTGTCAGTTTATTTCATAAACCCAGGTATCAAACTTAAGAAGGTAGAGGAAAGTCCTTCCTTCCCTACACTTTTGAACTGTTTAATGTTCTTAAATTCCTTACAGACACAGATAAATGAGTGAATATACTTAGAAGAACTGCTCCTTGAGGACATATTTTTAATCACTAATATTTATCTTATTTTATTCATTAAATCTCATCTTGTAACGGATATTTCTTGATCATTAAACTACAGATGCAAGGTAGCCCTGAAAAATCCTTTTAAAGTCAGTGTAATTTTTAAATTTTTAAATGTAGTGTAAAAGTATACTCAACTCAGGTTCCTTACCTGTACCAAAGAACACAAAAACTAAATGAGTGTCTATTTTCTTAATTTTCCCACGATGGGGGCTTCCCTGGCAGCACAGTGGTTAAGAATCTGCCTGCCAATGCAGGGGACACGGGTTCAAGCCCTGGTCTGGGAAGATCCCACATGCCGCAGCGGAACTAAGCCCACGCCCCACAACTACTGAGCCTGCATTCTAGAGCCCGCGAGCCACAACTACTGAGCCCGAGTGCCACAACTACTGAAGCCCGCGCTCCTAGAGCCCATGCTCCACAACAAGAGAAGCCACATCAATGAGAACCCTGCACACCACAATGAAGAGTGGCCCCCCTTTGCCACAACTAGAGAAAGCCCGCGCACAGCAACAAAGACCCAATGCAACCAAAAATAAAAAATAGTAAATAAAATAAATTAATTTAAAAAAAACAATTATCCCAAGATGGCATGTAACTAGTACCATTCTAGATGTACAAGATGTACAATGAAGTTAATTCATTCCATGCAATAGATGCCTTGAGGTATGAAGGCCCAGTTCTCCAGTGAGGCCTAGTTAAGAAAGGACCAGAACCTTGTACTACTTAAATATTAATGATTAAGATTCACAAATGGAAAGTGTTTGTATTCATACAGTTGCATTCTCTGAGCTGTAAAAAGCAATGTTTCCAGGAAAACACTCTCAAAAAAGAACATTAACATTTTGTCTGGCAGACTGTGTAATTATGCTCTGAAAAGACTTCTAAGAGTCATTCAGAAAAACATGGACAACAAGGACTGGGGTCAGTCATGTCTTGAACGCAGACATTCTACTAAACATGATCTTCATACTACTTAAAAAAGTACATTTATGGATTATATCTTATTTCAAAGTTTCAATTTTCAAAATATTATTAAGAAATCACAGTTATAGTCACGTATATAAGAATATTTGGTGAGGGCTTCCCTGGTGGCGCAGTGGTTGAGAATCTGCCTGCCAATGCAGGGGACACGGATTCGAGCCCTGGTCTGGGAAGATCCCACATGCCGCGGAGCAGCTGGGCCCGTGAGCCACAATTACTGAGCCTGCGCGTCTGGAGCCTGTGCTCCGCAACAAGAGAGGCCACAATAGTGAGAGGCCCGTGCACCGCGATGAAGAGTGGCCCCCGCTTGCCACAGCTAGAGAAAGCCCTCTCACAGACACGAAGACCCAACACAGCCAAAAATAAATAAATACATAAATTTAAAAAAATAATAATAATCTAGAAAAAAAAAGAATATTTGGTGATTTATACTTTACCTATATATATCAAACCAAATCCTCCAGAGCCAATCATCTTGCCCAGCACCCACTGTTTTCCTTCCGTATCATCCAGGACCTTGCCTTCTGGAAGTGGAACAGGAAGTCTGTATTTCTCTTTTCTTCTTGGTGGCATCACTTCTGTTGGCAGAAGGGGTGAGATAGTGATTAAAAATAAAAACAACAACAAAGAAAACTCCAGTTAAAATACGTTTCTCAAAATGTCTTCCATGGGGCACTTTCCCAGGTTCCCAGAAATTAGGATTCTGAAGTCAACTGGGTTTAGGAAAGCCCATACATTTTATTCAAATTGGAGATTCACCAACATTACAATATTGAAATCTAAGAGGCACTGATGTTAAAAAACAAACCTGCTGAACCGCACTTAATATTTCCGGAATTCAGTTAGGCAGTCAAAATACCTATTAACAGTGCAGAATACACCTTAAGAAATGAGTTAACAATATCCAATGACAAAGAGAAAATAAATGTCATCTATATGAAAATACTCCTTTCATTGAGAATGCTAAGTGTCAAAGATGAGAAGCTCTTCAGTCACTAGGGAAGAAAATACAGCTTTTGACTGGGAAAACATGGACGACGGCAATGTACATCATTACCAAGCCCAGCAACTGACACAGACTAGGTACTCAGTAAATATCTGTTAAATGAGCAAAGCATTGGGTTTTCATGGATGTATAACTAAGCAGAGCACTAGGCCACTGTGCAGTTTTAGGGCTGGCACACTACTCTTTCAGCTTCTTTCTGTTCCTCTATATCCTGTCCCTTCCCCACCCTCACCAAAGTGAAAACTACCCTGTCTTAGAGATTAATACAGTACTGCCAACCACAAAAGTATGGACTCCACAGTATAGCCATACAACTTTACCCAATTAATTATAATTGTACACAGGTTAGAGAATTTCACCAGATTTTTGAGTTGGAAGAGAAAATTTCTTCGGGGAAAACACACACACAGCATATAGGCCTGAAACTAACTGTGAAAGTAACTGCAATCCTCTAAGTATTTCCAAAGAATTTTTTAAAACTGGTGAGTACTTTTGAAATGAAAGTAAAGTTTTCATTGTATACGCTATCCATCTTCGGAATGAGAAGGTTTCTCTTCCTTTTAGTAGGTTTTCCCTGCTTCACTTACTTTAATCAACGCCCTATCTTTTACTCAGCAGCAACACCACAGGTAGAGCAAAGGAACACAGCAGAAATCTTTAACAATATTCACCTGTCCTCCTCCTAACGCGAACACAAGGGAAGCCAGGAACTTAAATGAACGATGCCCAAAACAGGAAAAGTTTTAACCAGTACTTTATATATACTGACCAGTACTTTATATACTGGGGCCCAACATTTATTTGCTGATTTAAAAACCTAAAGTCTACAGAGAACAACTTTTCAGCAGAGCATAAATTCTCAATCAGTATAGAGAAGACAAACCTAGTTTGGGGGTAACTCTGTGGCATCAGAACTTGAGACCTGAAAGGTGACTGACTATACAATGCGCATTCTGGGCAGGGACGCGGAGTTCAAGTTCACAGGAGGAAGCGCCAGCCTCCTCTCAAGGCCAGTCCCCGACACGGACGTCCCTGCTGCTTTGGGGTCCCCTCCCAGGGCTGCGATGAAAAGTGCTCAACACGAGTTTCCGGGGACAAACCGCTACCCAGAGTCCTGAACCCGAGCCAAGACTGGGCTTGGGGCGGCCATGGCGGAGGACCGTGAGAGCGGAGGCAGGGGCGGGGCAGCGCGGCCCACCGCCCGCCTGTCCCCGCTCGCCGGCCCAGGACACCCCCACGCCCGGCCGGCCCAAACCACCCGAAGCTCGCCAGCGTCTGGAGACTCACTTTCCGACTCAAAAGCTCCCTTTAGACCGACGAAAAGAGAAACCCAATCTCCTTCCCCGCCTCACTCCTCCGCCCCGCCCTCTGGGCGAACGGGAGTTGAAGGGACGCCAGGTTCCCGCACTGAGTTAGAAAAAAGCCAAGACCAACCGCGAAAGCAGGGACCGCTGCCCGTCCGGGGCTGGGGCGCGGCCCGGAGGCCCCGGCGTCTCTCTCTCCGACCGCAGCTCCTCCCCGGGCTGGGGCGCCACGCAGGCCGGGCAGGCGGAGCGCGGAGCGCGGGGCGCGGAAGTGTGGGGTCCCGACGCGACCTCCAGGACCCGGGGAAGAAAGAAGGTTAACCAGGCCCTCCGCGTCCCCGCCGCCAAACCGCGCGACGTCTCCCGCCAGCCTCGCAGGGCCGGGCGGGGCCGCGGGCCTCCAATCCCGCGGGGAGGCGGGCCCGGAGCCGGCGCGGCCCGCGGAAGGGGCCAAACTAACTTCTTGCACCTGCGCCCGCGGCGCAGCGCGCGCTCGACACGGCTCGATCTGGGCGTAGACTCCGGCCCGGGGCCCACGGAGCCTCGCCTGGGCCGCGGCCAGCGTTCTCCTTCAGGCGGCCTGTCAGCGCTCGGAGACGCAGAGACAAAGAGGCGGCGGCGGGTCTACACCATCAGATCAGTTTGGTGTGCATTTGTGTAGAAGGAATTTCAGGTCTCTTGTACCATGATCTCGGTACCTAGAGTTTCCAAGTCAATGGGCCGGTCCTTACTGAGCATTTACCCGGGCAGCCAGTCACACTGGCCAGGCTTCTAGAGCAAGAAGCCTGTTGTGAGCAGGAAGGCCTATAACACAGCGTTTAAGTTCTCAGAGGCATATTGGCCCAAGATCCATTTACTAGTTGGATAATCTTGACTAAACGTAATTACTTTACAAAACTTTCCTTTTTTTTTTTTGGTCTGTGAAATGGAAATAACCCTAGTTATTCAGGTTAAGAAGGTTTGTTAAAGAAAAAATTATTCCGACCTTTCTTAAAATGGTAAGGAAGACTATTCAAAACTCTTGAAATAGGAGAAAGAGCTATGCTAAATTCCAAATACAGCAAAGAAAAGCGGGAATTTATAGCCGAGGACCTGGGTGGGGGTCAGTGGATGGAAAATTACTAAGAGGAAATATCAGGGGTGAGGAGAGGATTCTGGTTAGATGGTGCTAACAGAATTCTTGCTGAAGACGGGCCAAGGTGATCAGACATCACCTGGGGGGGTGGTGGGGTTGAGGAACTGGATTAGATATGGGGAATGGAGAGATTCTGGCTAAACTTAGCAGGATGTTTGCTAAAATTGGACAGTATAGAGAGAACATGGAAGTCCAAAAGTCAAGGCCTATTTGAGGAAGAGTTCAGGGGAACCTAAGTAGAGTTTGGTCAAGGAGCCTAAGTAGAGTATGTCAGGTTATTGGTTATAAGACTATGATGATAATTAAGTGAAAGAAATAAGTAGTTTTCTAACATATAATAAGGACTCATAGTTAGCTTATAATATTTTTAGGTTAGGCAAAACAAATGCTCAGAAAGCAATTCTTAAACAATACATCAACATCTTATGTGGGAAGTCAGTAATTGCTTGGGATGCAAATACTGGAAGTCAAAATCCTTCAATGACTTTGATGGAATAGGGTTTTAAGACTTCCTACATCTATCAAACTGTCACCAGATGAAAGGTGGCATGAGAAGACACTTTTTAAAAATCTCTCATGTGGATAAAAAAGCATTTTTAAAGAAACTCAATAGTCTATACATAGGATAATCATGCCCCTTAAGATAGTCACTCACTAATATAACAACATCCATTCTTATTTCTATTAGATATGTATGTAACAGATGCTGTCGTTTGCCTGTCCAAACGTTTATATGGGCATTAAATCTCCCATTCCAAATTTGTTCAGGTTCCTACCCACTCCCCAGGTTACTATCTTTGGGAAGATGCAACAACAGCACCAGGCACAACAGATTACTCTTAAGGGGTCATACATAGCTCCTCTGTTTCATACCTATATATACCTAGTATGTTAGTATCATAGCCCTTTTCCACTGCTATAATAGAATACCACAGACCAGGTGGTTTATAAACAACAGAGATGTATTCCCCACAGTCCTGAGTCTGGCCAAGTTCATGACTCAGTCACATCCCAAAGGCCCCTACCTCCAAATACCATCACCTTGGGGATTACGTTTTCAACATACAATTTGAGGAGGACACAAACATTTAGTTCATAGCAGTTCGTAAATCCTGTTAGCTCAGCCTTCAAAATATATCCAGAATCCATCATTTCCTACCACTCCTACTTCTATCTTTCTGGTCCAAACCACCATGTCTTTCCTGGATACTGGTAGTACCGTCCTAAAAGCTATCCTATTTCTCACCCTTCTACCCCTTCAGTATATTCACAACAAAACAGCCGCATGATCTTTCTAAAAGCTTAGATCATTCCTCTGCTCAAAACTCTTCAGTGACATTCTAATTCACTCATTGTCAGCCAGTCCTCACTATGACCTAAAACAGTGTTTTTTCAACCTTGGTACTATTGACATTTGGGCCAGATAATTCCTTGTTGACAAAGGGAGGGATAGTCCAAAAGTGGATTCTCCTGTGCATTATAGGTTATTTATCAACACCCTGGGCCTCTGTAGTACTACAGGTTGTGACAACCAAAAATGTCCCCCAGACATTACCAAATTTGTAATTTTGCCAAAATTGCTGCTGGTTGAGAATGACTTACCTACAATGATCTACATGTTTCTGTACCTCCCCCATTTCCTGTTACTTTCTGCAACCACTGTGGCCTCCTTGCTGTTCTCAGGACTATTGCACTTTTCATTCTGTCTGGACCACTCTTCAATCTGATATCTGTATGGCCCACTTTATCACCTTCTTCAGGTCTCCTATGCAAAAGTCAACTCCGTGAGCCCTTTCCTAATCTATCTAAAATTTCAACCTACCCACAACACTTCATAGTCCCTTTTCCTTTTTCCCTCCCAGTGCTTAATACTGTACAACAACATATTATACCGGTTACTTATTTATTTTGAAAATAGACGAATAGTATTCTTCAGTAAATTGTATGCTCCATAAAAGCAGGCAACAATTTTTACTCTTCTCATCACTACTGTACTCCTAGCCCCTAGAATGCATATAGAAAACATGCCACTTTCTTGTTAAAAGAATAAATGAATAATGCTGGTCCCATTCCCCTTTCCACTGATTGATTTAGACAGGAAGCATGTATGAAGTGTAGGTAATAAGAGATGAATAAAAGTTTCCTGTACACTTCTATGAAGAGATGGTCTCTCCTGCATGTCATGCCGATGTGATACCTGGAATTTTTGCAGTCATCTGTGACCCTGGGTATAGAACAAAGTACAAATCTAACACACTAGAAATTGCAGAACATTCAACAAATGAGGTTAGAACACTTAGAACATCTATCTGTCATCTATCTATCTATCACATCTATTATAGAAAGAAAGAAAAAGGAAAGAAAGAAAGAAAAGAAAGAAAGAGAGGAAAAAAGAAAATAACCTCAACCCTTAACTTATACCCCACATAAAAATTAACTTGAAATTGATCATAAACCTAAATCTAAATACAAGAGTTAAAACTATAAAACTTTGGAAGAAAACCTGGGAGAAAGATTTTAGGATCTTGGATTTGGTAAATCTTTGTAATCTTTGAATTTGTGTGATTAGACTGTACCCAGGGGGGGAAAAAAGCTGAAAACCTAAATGAAGAAACTGATAAATTAACTTAATAAAAATTAAAAATTTTGCTCTTCACAAAGCACTAAGATACCCAGTTTTAGTAAGTATGTGGAGTAACTGGAACTCTCTTACACTGGTAGTAGGGATCCAAAATAGTACAGCTATTTTGGAAAAACAGTTTGTCAGTTTTTTGTAATGTTAAACATATAATTAGCGTATGACCCAGCATTCATGTTCCTAAGTATTTACCCAGAGAAATGTAAACCTCTATCTACACAACGACCTTGTATGTGAGCGTTTATAACAACTTCCTATGTAATAGTCAACAACTGGAAACAACTCAAATTCCCATCAACTAGTGAATGGGTATACAAATTGTGGTATGCCAATATATCTCCTACACAATGGACTATCACTCAGCAATAAAAAGGAACAACTATTGATATAAGCAACAACCTGGATGGATCTCAAAAACATGATGCTTTGTGAGGAGAAGAAGATGCAAAAGAGTACATACTGTATAATTCCATTGAAATTGGCAGGGCCTAGGTTGGGGGGATGGGATTGACTGCAAAGGGGCTAACGGAACTTTTTGGAATGATAGAGGTGTTTAATTTCTTGCTTGTAGGTAGTGATTATATGATTATACATTTGTCAAAATTCATTAATTGTACATCTTAAATTCATGAATTTTTTTTGTAAGTTATGCTTCAATAAAACTGACTTAAAAGAATGACTGAAGAGAAAGATAGGAAGAACCTGAGTCCTTGAGACCATTATTATTCATTCAGCTAACCTTGAAGCCACCATACCTTTCATATTCATGCATGAGGTATCAAGTACCCTTGTGTTTAAGCCACTTAGCATTGGTTTTATGTTTCTCATAGCCAAAATCTTCCTAACAGATAAATAGAGTTTCAGGCGCTAATGAAATTAAAATGTTAATAAATTTGTACTGAATAAAATGAGAACAGAAGTGCAGGTAAACCTGTATTGAGAAGATGAGGGGTTTTTTAAGTGTTGGAATTTAATGCAGAATTTTTATAATTCCGAGCAATATTGCTGTGTGTATGTTTCAAGATGAAAACTGACAGAATATAGAAATACAAATTTTGGAACTAGTGAAAGAACATCTTCTGAATGAACATGATGAGAAACAAGAAAGAAAAAAGAATCTAGGCATGAAAGCACTGAAGTATGAGTCATCAGAAGAAAAAAAATAGGAAAACAAAGGTTTTCAGACAACCGCTATTTTGATAGATCTCACAGACTATGAATGATTCACCACAAACACACACAAACAAAGGACTTCTTGGAGGGGTTCCAACTTGTAGGTATGGCATGGGTTTCTGCTTTTCAAAGAACCAGATGCTGTAGAAATGCTTACACTGGTTCAAAGAAAGAAGAAAAACCTAACCATTTAGAGAACTTGCTTTACAAGGCCAAGATCATTTCAAATCAATTAAAGTGTTAAAGATGTGCATAGACAAAACATTTAGAAAATCCAATCTTTGTTATTTAATGTGAGAAAAGGAGCTCAATTCACTGGAAACATTTTGCCCTGCCAAAGAAGCTAGTTTTGTTTATAAAAATCAGGAGGCCATTTGCACTCATAAATGCGCAATCCCTGGAGAGCTAAGCAGTACTGACACAGAAATTTTGAAAATAATATTATTCAGATAAATGGAATCTCAAAGCTATCAGATAATAATCAGACCAAATAGCTATGCTCTTTGCATTCTTCACATACAAGACCATTACAAAGTGTGAACTTGTTTGTCCAAAAGACATAATTCTTGATTGTCCATATAAATGAAAGACAATGATACAAAAAAATTTCTTTGTCATTTGTCAATATGTCAACGACTCCATAAAATATTTTCCAAAGATATTATTCAGTAGAGCCCCGCTGCTAAACAATTGGAAGTAAATATGTATTGAATTATCTCTCAAACAATTGAATGTGGTAAACCTAAATTGGTTAGTCAGAAGTGGTGCTAGTCCTACTGTATCCTTCCCTATACATGCATCATAAAAGGTTAATTAATCATAAGACTATATCACACCTTTACATCCTCTTTCTCCCCAACTAACACGCCTGCAATAATCAAAACTATGAACTGGAAAAGGAGGAAGGAAACTTGCTGAATGATTTTTAAGCAGAAGCTGTGCTTTCAATAATAAAGTTGATGATATGTTCAAAGCAGAGGTAAGAACAGTATTCCCGGGCTTCCCTGGTGGCGCAGTGGTTGAGAATCTGCCTGCCAATGCAGGGGACACGGGTTCGAGCCCTGGTCTGGGAAGATCCCACATGCCGCGGAGCGACTAGGCCCGTGAGCCACAATTGCTGATCCTGTGCGTCTGGAGCCTGTGCTCCACAACAAGAGAGGCGGCGATAGTGAGAGGCCCGCGCACTGCGATGAAGAGTGGCCCCCGCTTGCCGCGACTAGAGAAAGCCCTAGCACAGAAACGAAGACCCAACATAGTAATCAATCAATCAATCAATAAATAAATCTTTAAAAAAAACAAAAAAACCCAGTATTCCCATGTGTCCTGTAGGCCACGCTTTTAGGCTTTCCTTTCCTGCGTTTGCAGCACCACTATCTTTCAGTTTTTATTCTAAGGTCCTATAGGCCTTGATCTCAGGTCACCTGAGATAAAATTATGGAGGATCTTAAATGCTTGATAAGGAGTTTGGGTTTGACATTACAGATCTGTGCTGTCCAGTACAGTAGCTACAAACCACTTGGGACCATTTCCATTTCAATTAATTGAAATTAAGCACAATTAAAAATTCAGTACCTTAGTTCCATGAGCCATGTTTCAAATGCCCGATAGCCACATGTAGCTAGTAGCTACCCTAATGGATAAAACAGGTTATAGAACATTTCCATGACCACAGAAAGTTTTGTTGGACAGAACTACTACAAACAATGGAGGATCACTGGAAGCTTGAGCAGGAGGCTGACACTAACCGCTCCTGTGTGGCAGCCACACAGAATATAGAGGGGTGTGTATGCGAAAGGGCTATTCCTCAGCCAATGCCATATTCTTTTGATTACAGTAATTTTATAGTAGAAGTATAGAATAGAATTAAATAAATAGAATTAAATAAATAGAATTTATTTTTATATTGTCTTGGATATTTTCATATCATATATACATATTTTGTATTAATTTTATTTGTATAAACATAGAAAATGATGTGGAAGATAGACATCATCCTGATACTGATTACACTGGGGGTCTCTCAGGATGTGGAATAGGAAAGGTGGGAGTAGATTAATATTTTATTTTAGACCTCTGAAACGTTTTACTTACTATGACAAAGAAAAATGCATGAGTATTATCTCTATAAAATGAAACTAATGATATACTCATTGCCTCATCACATTTGTTCTTGAAAAAAAAGTCCTCAGGGAAGATAATTAGGTACCCAGTTGAATGTGGATACTTTATAGTTTAACGAGATATATATTCTTTTTTTCAATATAAAGGGTCCAAAATAATATTATTATATCAAATAGACTCCCTTTCTTAGTGGAAAATAAAATACAATGTTGCTTATATTCTACTTTCTGTAAATGAACTCTATTACTTGAAAAAAAATCAGATAATTGGGGTCACTTCAGGAAACAATTGGATAAAATTAATGATATATCGTGTTGGTGTCATTTCTGGAAAGACCATACTGTATTTAGCTGTCTCAAGCACATAAGAGATAAATTATTCTCATTCAAGTATGTTTAAGAGGATATTTACAAGCCACTCTTATGAAGTCATTCTAATGGATTACAGCCACAACTAGTTGTAGAAGTTCTTCTTTCCAAGATTATCCTCCAATAATACCGTTCAAAAGAACAACTCTATTTGAGAATAATGTTCTCATTTTATGTCTGAATGTTACCCACACCTTAGTGTTTCATATTCGCACACATATGTGGTTGGGTTTCATCTGATGCCACTTGAATTCACTTATAAAATGGAGGAAATCTAGCACTCTTTCATACCTCGTGGAGCTTTCTCTTTTCTCTTCTTCCAAGTTATGAAGAAGAAGGCTACAAAAATCCATTCCCTAGAAGTGAAGTTAGTAATGCTGAATTGATTTGATAGGGGTGATGAACGTTCAAATGCCAATATACTGGAGTGATGCAACAGAGTGAAGCATTCATGACAGTGCTCATTCATTTCACAAGGTACTCAATCAACTATGAAATGCAAATGTTACTAGAGTCATGAAATTCTTCCTCTGAGGCTATCGGGACAATCTATTACAGGATATTTCATGCTATATGGATACTCGTGAGTTTTTAATATACATAGTAATTTCCTAGAATGCAGTTCCTACCCATAACAAAAATAAACTGATAAATAGACAACAGACAAGATAGAGGGTAAGGAGATCATAGTTTGGTGAAGAAATCACTGGCAGCTTTTGGGCAAGATAATAACAAGGGCAGACTTTTATCTCCCTGCTTTCATATTCCAATTGCAATGCCTAATAAAATATTTTTTTAAATGGGAAAGAGGAAAAAATTTCACATTAGCACCAGAAAGTAAAGATGAATACTCGCCATATGTAAGAAACCTTGATGCATTTCTTTTAAAAGTATCAATAATATAGATATACATAGAATTGTTTTGAAGGAAGGCATGCAGTGCCAATGTCAAACATCCTCTTTTAAAAGGGTAATATATTCATAATGCAGTAGAGAAAACACTGGCGAATTAATACCACCACCCTCTGAAATTCAGAAGTATTAGGGTTAAATTTGAAATCCAGGCATTGCATCCTCAGGAGCATAACCTCACATATACGGACCAAAACATTTGGACCATATCAAGGGCACCACAAGGCCTCATAGAGCAATGAGCTGGCAACATTGCATCTTGTTCCCCACACCAAGAAAGAATCACTAAGTGTTTAGAATAGTGCCCAGTGCAAATATTTTGAATGAATAAATGAAGTTTAAAAATTAAAACAAACCTGCAACCTGGCATGAGCCTTCATTTAGCACAGACTTGGGGACTGAAAAACAAAGATGAGAGGTGATGGTCATGCTCTGAAGCTAAGACAGATTAATGAAATAGAACAGAGGATGAAATGCAATGGCCAGAAATCACCATGGAGAAGCCAGAAACAGCAATTCAGATTCATTCACTTACTCAAATGTTACTTGATCTTGGCTCTGGAGATAGACTGTAACGAAAGACATAGTCTTTGCCTTCTTAAAACGTATAGCTTTTTAGAGGGGACAGACATTAAATAATCACTGAGAAAATTTATAGGATTCTATTAGAAGCTGTAACAGGAGGAACTAATTTTAACTGGCAGGCAAGGTCATGGGAAACCTTTGAGGGAATGACACTTAAAATGAAATCTGAAGGATGAAGAGCTGTTAGGAGGCAGAGGGGTGGGGAGGAAAAACATTTCATGGAGGAAAGGATTTATGCAAAGTCCTGAGGTAGGAAGAAACTTGATGTATTTAAGGCCTCAAAAGGATGATGGTGAGAGATGACAGCAGCAGATGATCCTGGCGAGGTAGGCACAGGACAGATAACACTGAAGTCTGCGAGCTTAAAGTTTTTTGTCTTTCCCGAAGTGAAATGAGGAACCACTGAAGAATTTAAACAAGGGAGTGACATGATACTATCTACATTTTAAGATTACTCTTGCTGCTGAGTAATCATTCTCTAAATGATTCATAGTGGGAAACGGCAAGTGGTTATTAAAACTTGTAAGCATTTATGGAGGTGGTGGCAGTGGTGGCGGTGGCCGAGGAGGATTCCCCAGCGGCGGCGGTGGCGGTGGAGGACAGCAGCGAACAGGGGACTGGAAGTGTCCTAATCCTACGTGTGAGAACATGAACTTCTCTTGGAGGAATGAATGCAACCAGTGTAAGGCCCCTAAACCAGACAGCCCAGGAGGGGGACCAGGAGGCTCTCATATGGGGGGTAACTATGGAGATGACTGTCGTGATGGCAGAGGAGGCTATGATCGGGGCGGCTACCGAGGCCGAGGCGCAGACCGTGGGGGCTTCCGAGGGGGCCGGGGTGGTGGGGACAGAGGTGGCTTTGGCCCTGGCAAGATGGACTCCAGGGGTGAGCACAGACAGGATCGCAGGGAGAGGCCGTATTAGCCTGGCTCCTGAAGTTCTGGAGCAGCTTTCTTCCTGTACCCAGTGTTACCCTCATTATTTTGTAACCTTCCAACTCCTGATCACCCACGGGTTTTTTGTGTCGGACTGTGTAATTGTAACCATATCTCTGGTTCCCATTAAAAACCATCATTTTAGTTAAATTTTCTTCCTCTTCCCCCTCTTCACTCTCCTGGAGCGTTGATGTCCAGGTCAAGAATGTGGGGAGTTTTCCTATTTCAGATCAACCTGCCTTGTGGGAACTGGAATAATTTGTTTGTTCCCGCTTAGCAGGAACTGGAATAAAGTGTTTGATACTTGTTTCAGGGGAAAAAAAACAAAAAACAAAAAAACTTGTAAGCACTTACTTAGGCTTCAGAAATTATTTGGGAAACAACTACATTATCTTCACTCGCATTAGATGGGAGCCTGAGTTACTTTATTTCTATGATAGAGGAAAGAGTTATTTCAAAAACCTTGAGATTTGGGAAGACATCAGAGTTACACTATTAGATTGTAACTTTTTCCATTTATCACTTGATCTAGACTGGAGAGATACTAGTGAGAAAATCATATCCGTTTCGATTTAGCCATAAGACAAGACTAGGAAAGCATAGATAGCCCTATGGATGACCAAACTGAGAAAAATTACCATACTTAAGGAAAAATCCTATAATTTACATTATATTCTTTTTTAAAAAAATCAAAAATACCTTTTATAAAAAATAAAATTCCTACAATAAACAGAAAACCATTCTAACATTTTTTGATTCATATGTGCAATAAAATTAAACAAGACTTTTTTACTATGAAACTAATGACAGTATGCATTAATTTCCTATTACTGTTTAATACATTACCACAAAATTATGACTTAAACAATATAAATTTATTCTCTCACAGAGCTGGAGGTTAGAAATTCTAAAATCAAGATGACAGTAGGGTGTGTTCCTCTGGACACTGTAAGGGAGAGTCCATTTCCTTGACTTTTTAGTTTCTACAGGCTGCCTACACACTTTGGCTTGTGGTCCCATGCTCTATCTTCAAAGCCAGCAGTATAGCATCTTCCAGTATTTCTCTCTGGCTCTTACTCTCCTGATCTCTCTTATAAGGACCCTTGATAATACATTATCTGAGCTCACCCAGATAATCCAGGATGATGCTCCCTTCTCAAGATCCTTAACATAATCACATCTGCAAAGTATCTTTTGTCACATAAAGTGGCATTCATAGTTTCCAGGGATCAGAACATGGACATCTTTGGTGGGTGTTCAGCGGTGGTGTGCCATTATTCTGACTACCACAAAGCATTCTAGAAAAAAATTCTCTTGGATCAAAGAGAAAAAAACAAATAACATAATTCTAAATTATAAACCAAAGATGAAAGTAACACAATGTGTTACATCTGAAAAGGCAACATTAGTTATGTAGAAGATAAACTTATAAAAATCTTTTAGAATTCAAAAGAAAGGATAATAAACTTCAGAGATAAGGGAAAATATCCATAATATAGCAGGACAAAAATCTTCTTACCAGCAAAATTAAATGGGTCTCAAAGATTCTTCTCTAAGACACTAAATAAAAGAAGAAAAAGAATCGACCACAGAGCTGTAAATAAAATGATTGTGACTTAAGAATGCTAAACACAGTCAAGTTATTCTTATGCATGATGACAAAAATAGAGATATCTTCAAATATGTAAAAGTCAGAACATATACTAGCAAACCTACTTGAATAAAGTGTCTAAAATCCTGGAGGAAATAAAACATTAAAATAAGTCAAAAGTAAGAAGAGAGTTTCTTTTCTATCTATTCATAAACATACCACCACTAATGGAAGAGAATTTCATTTGCTGGACAACTTGAAGGGAAAATTGCTCTATAGAATTTAGAAAAATGTGGAGTTCTTACTTTTCCAAGAGTAAGAGAGGAGGAAGCAAGACAGAACATAAAAACCAGAGAGATGGTATGAAGCTGGATGTTGGATGAGGTAAGAGATCACTGTGGAGACACTGGTCGTAGAACTGACAAAAGATCATTCAAGAATGATGTCTACTGTTTCACTCAAAAGTTGTTTTGGTTGCTATGGTTTCAACTCCTCTTCTACCTTCCTCCCATTTTTTTGTCAGTGTGTTTGAGTGTGTAAATTGAAGAGTCCATGTCCATATCTGAGCAAATGTGACTCAAATCTGAAATGGCACATGAAGAAGCAATAGACCAGAGGTAGCCATGAGAATGCAAGCCCTTAAAAATCCATAGAAATTTTAGGAAACGACCTTGAGTTCATTTTGTCTAGATCTTGAAAGACTGGAAAGCACCCGTTTATCATCTGGATTGCATGTAAATTATGGAAATTACTGTTGGAAGATACTGGTGGTAAACACTGATGAACTGAAGTCTAAATAAGTATTTTAAATATAATTTTAAAATGTATTTTAAAGTCTTCTTTATTTGACCCCTCAACTTCAATGATTTTTTTTCTCCACTCCTACTGAAGTCAACTGTTGAAGTCAAATCTACTGAAGTCAGTTACTCTGAAGGAAGGGAGGAAACTGGCAATCATACCTTTGGTCCCATCACCAAAAAATGCATCCCTCCCAATCTCAGGTCTCTTCCAACATTCTCCCGGTGCTCCTTCTAGCCCACTGGCTATTCCTTCTAAATCTACTTTGCTTAATCTGTCTCAGCTCAGGCTCTATTCAGGGCACAGACACTGATCACCTTTCATTCCCATCTAGTCCCAAAGTTTTAATGCAATGTACGTGTTGTGGACTCCAAAATTTATATTCTCAATTTTTTCAATTACCATTTGAAGTGACAAACACTCCAAACTTAGTGTCATAAAACAACAGCTATCTTACTAAGCTCACATACTCTGTGGGTCAGGAGCTTAGAGAGGTTACAGAGAGGATGGCTTGCCCCTGTTGGGATGATTTGCAGGCTGGGGGTTACTTGCAGCCTGAGGGCTAGCACCATCTGAAGGTTTGATCACTCAGGTGTGTAGACTAGAAAACAAGACCAATGACTCTAGAGCTCAAATAATGTTCAAAAAGGGCAAACAACAATGATAAGTACTGTGTGGGATGTTTCTTTCACAACATCAGAAAGCATTGTTAGCAGCCAGATGGGAATGTGCCTTCTTCATCCAGACACTCAAGAAAAGTCAATTGACTATGAAAGATAACAGTCAACAGTCAAAGATAACTGTAGACCAGGAGCTCAACAGAGCCTGGAACCAAAGTGGCCATTCTGATACAAAACCAAAAACAAACAAAAACTCCTAAGGACCTGGATATGACAAGGAAAGCAGCCTATGCATACCTTAGCCTAGCAACCTGAATAATTTAATCTGGTCATGAGAAAAGATTGTGGCTAAGAAAAGGAAATAGGGGAAGATCTTGCAAACTATGCCAGCCATACTACTAGCTCTTGGTTAAGTCTACATTTGGTTAGTATAGAATCACTTAACTTTCCCCTTAAATGTTAGTAAAAGTTTCTTTTGTAAACGTCAGTTTCTACTTGAATTGATGCAAAGCAAAAAGTTCCCATCTAAACAACATTAGAGAGGGCAATCAGACCTCTGAGAGTTTAAGTCCAATGGTGCCTGTGAGGAAATTGGTCTAAGACAAAATAATGGTGGAAGCTGGCCAAACAGGTAAAAGATATGGAAGGTGGAAGAAAATTGGAGATGCAAATTATGTAGATCACTTCATGCCGGGAGGTTTGTCTTTTATTTTTTCCCCTCAGTTTGGTTTGTAATAGAAATAGAAAACAGTTAATCAGCTTCCATAGAGCTCTTTAGGCTTTTAAAGGAATTTATAAATAGACTTCTCAGCTAGCTTTTTTAGAGTTACTGGATGACTAAACTGCAATTAGATGTTTCATCTTCCAGAACGTCTACAGGTATTTTTCAAGAGAGATCAAATTGCTAAGTGTTTTAATGTAACTGTCAAGAGTTTCAAGAACCCAGAAACTATTCTATTGGATTACTTTTTGGAAAAAACTGCTTCCTTTTTTGTATATTCCTAACCCTTGTTATAGAGCTATAGTAAATAGGAACTATGGACAAAACCAGGAAATAATGTTACCGGTTGTCACTCTTAAAGTGTCACCTCTCTCTGGCTGTACAAAGAACTAAATTGGGATCAATAGAAGTCCCAAGATGAAAACAATTTCCTGAATCCTAAAAATAGCTGGTGAGTCCAGGTGCAGTAGTCAGACAGTCTCCATCTAGATTAAAGATGTAGATTAAGAGCTTGTTTGAGCTCTATTTAGCAACAGACAGTCACTGTCTTCTTTACCAGGCAATTCTTCATTTGAAGCAAGCCCCAGACATGGTATTTTGCTCCTCCACCAGATAGAAGAATACTGTAGTGTTGTCACATTTTACTAGAACTATGTCATTTAACCAAATCAAATTCTTTTAAGACTTCTGTTTTAAAATATTCAAATCATGGAAATACAAGCACATTTCTGTTCAGAGGGCAGCATTTTTTTCTCTTTATTTATTTAACCATTCCTATTATCCTCTCTGACCTCCCATGTTGCATACTTATACTTTTATAAATTTCATAGACGGAGCCAGTATTATTTTTCTAGTCTGAAACACTTACAAGAATATTCTGTCAATAATTCTATCTGTATTAGACTCAGTATTTATTTATATACATTGAATTGGATATACAAAAGTAATTTTTATTTATACAGTTGACTAACTCTACAATTGACTATTTTCTTAAACTCTGAGCCCCCATTTACACAGATGGCTACCAAATCCACCAATCCCTTTCAGACCCTTTCCACCACTCCTTCCATCACTACCACAAACATGAGACCCGAACAAAATTCATAATTTTGTTAAGTAGGGGAAGCCATGTCTCCTGTTGTTTAAGCGACTCCTTTGGATTTATATTCTGTCATCTTAGAGGTTATACCATCCATCATAGCTGTTGTTCTCACTCTGTAGAAATTGTCTCACCACTACCCATTCCTGTTGCCTTTCCCTGGATGTAATTTGAATACTGTGGGATTTTATTTGTGTTCATGGATTTGGATGGAGAGGTGTTCTGTCTTTACATGATACCCTGGATTCTCACTGGCCTACAGTGAGGTTTTTCTCATTCTGCTGCCTCACTGGGCATCCTGAATTGGTATCCTTAAATTTGGAATATAATGGGATAGAGGTTCTAGAAGATTAGGAAGGGAAAAGATTAAAAAGGGAAGGGCACCCTTAATTTGCATTAAATGGTACTATTATTTAACTTATTGCTACTTTTTTATATAGAAGTTTAAAACTATATAGGCATAGGTTAGCTAAAACTCACTAAAATTTGCAGATTCATATTTCTTCAGCAGTCAACAAAGAAAGATTTCCCTTTTGCCACCAGCCTATAAGAAAAATTATTAAATGGTCTTTTAGTCCATTAAGGTCAATATATTCTAAAAATTATGCAGAACCATATTCACTCTTCTAAAATGCTACACATGTCAATACTGACAGGCTTAATTCATGACCTCCAAATTATTTGAAAACCTACTTTTCACGGTTTCATATTTATAGGAAGAGTGTTGTGGATCTGTTGTCTTCAGGAGTCATATCAACTTCCCTTAGCTAAATATATAAAATGTTTTCATGCTACAGAAATTAATTACATAAATTACATATTAAACTGTCCCCCTCCCTCCCTCCCCACCCTTTTCTCTCTCACACACATGCCATTGGTCTCAATGGCAACACCCACTCTTAGGTAATAGACATTCCAATAATTCTCAGCAATGGAAAGATTTTCCATTATTCTCTCCGAAGGGAAAATGTGCTAGGCACATCTCCATGATGTAATGGAAGAAGCGAGACAGAGTACACTGAAAGAGGGAAGACCTGCAATAGCTGAAGTATTAAAATCCTCCAGCAGAGTCACATTTTATTTCATTTACACATAGTTTTACAGAACACTGTTTAATGCATGAAGAGGAGTCATCTATGCTGAAATCACAGGGAGCATTACAAACTGATGAATGCTTTGTACACCTTATGAATTAGATGATAAGGGAGTAGAAGTACGGCAGCAAAAATTAGATAAAGGAGGCACTACTGGGAAAAGCTAATACAGAAACCAGTGATCTGCAAAGGTCAGGTGAAAGGTTTTTGAGTTTCTCTAACAGAAGCTTACCTTTTCTAGAGAAGCCACCCAACTGGCATCCTTTCTCTGGTAAACAGAACCAACCTTGAAAAACACCAGGTTACAGCATTCCAAAATAGAAGGGCATCTTTAATCCAGCTAGAGAGATCATTCTGTCCCTGAAAAAAAAGGTCATGCCAACATTCCTGGCTGTCCCTCAGCTCTGAGACAGGTAAGAAGATAAATCATGATGTATGCATGAGCAGAATTCACTTAACAGCCCTGAGCAATGAACACAGAGGTAGATAAAAGACTTAGAAATGGTCGAGATATAGCAAACATTTTAATTAAAAAATTAGCCTATGATTTTCTCCTTTTGTCTGATTCCTAAATTTGGGCTTTCTCTAAAATTGGTTTTTGAATTCTTGTTAGAAAGTCAAATGAAAGAAAGAAACCACAGTGAGAGCAACAGTAATGGCTTACCACATATTAAACTATTAATATGTCCCAGGTCCTGTTCTAATTGCTTTCTGGGTATTAACTCATTTAACAGTTAAAAAAAGAACAAAAATGAAATATGTATATTATTGTCCCTATTTTATAGTAGATAAACCTGAGGATCTGAGCAGTTTAGTTACTTGCTTACAATCACACAGCAGGGAAGAAGCAGAGACAGAATATGAACCCAGATGGTCTAGGTGCAGAACCTGTACTTTTAACCGCTCTGCTATACTTCATACAATGTTCAGTGTAACATGGGATTAAGGACAGAATGACTCAGTTAAGTAGTGGCCAAATGAGGTGTCCTTTGCCCAGAAGAGAAGCCTTACCACTAAGTCCTTCTGCCTTTATTCCACAAACTAACCCTTAGGCAGATAAAACAAGGTCCATCACCCACATTTACATTTAGTTTCCAGAGAAGGTTTTTTTCCTTTATTTTTGAAGCTCTATAGATAACCCTTATTTCCAAAATTATTGATCCTTCTCATGAAGTTGCTGTCACATTAAGCAACTAAATTCAGCACCCTCAGCATGCATTGTTACTCAAATATTACATAACACTTTAAGAGCTTAGTATTTTATGAGTCAGGTCTTTATGAGAGCATGAAAACCTTGATGTAAAATGTCTTTAAGGTATTTGGCCCTTATTTAGGTAATAGATTTGCTTCAACAGGATAAGTGGATAGGCTAGCTAGGAATAAATTTGGACAGGTTCAATTTTAGAAGAACAATTCCAAAATAAAATATCAAGAAGGCCATGATTCTCTTTTTGACCAAAAATAACCTTAGAACTGTTAAAGCCAATGGGAGTGTCTTCTCCATGGACCGACTGTTGAACATCATACATCCACTGAATTTATATTCCAACTAACAAGTGATATTACTATCAAGTGTTTTAATACTTCTAACAGAATGAAAAAATAAAACACGCACACACACACAAACTGCTACTAATTCCTGATTTATTCTGACTTCTAAGCCTGTTATTTCAACCTTTAAATTGGAAATATCTGTCCAGAACTCTAAAGCTATTCACAAGTGTGAATGGTGCTTGTCAAATCTGAGACCTACT
Source organism: Balaenoptera musculus (assembly GCF_009873245.2). Lineage (NCBI taxonomy): Eukaryota > Metazoa > Chordata > Mammalia > Artiodactyla > Balaenopteridae > Balaenoptera > Balaenoptera musculus. Next base: position 41,358,970 of record NC_045797.1, read on the forward strand.
CACACTGACCACACTTCCAGCCGAAATATACGTTCATTTCAGAAGCTGTTCCTGTGTCTCCCCATCTCTAGATTTTAAATATTTAAACTATTTCTTCCCAGCTAGTTATCTGTTCATCATTCAGCTGTGGGATTACAGACTTCCTTCCTTTTTCCAGAAAACCTCCATATGTCAACAGTTTGGTTGTTTACATCAACCTGAGCATGACCACTCCCCTCCAAAGCTTCCATATTGATCTTGCAGTAGTGTTTAGGTGTTGTCCCCGGATGACCCACGTCAGCAGCTCTGATTGTGCTAACCCTTTCATATATATCTTAGAGCCCTAAGAACAGAAATTTTTGATTTCTAATGTTTATCTTTGGCTGTTAGGTAAAGAAACCAGAAAAATGAAAGGAACTGGTAAGCTTTAGGGTATTCCTCTGTTTTCATTTTCAATAGCTAGAAGGTGGAAGTAACTCAAGTGTCCATCAACAGATGAATGGATAAACAACATGGTATGTGTATGTATGCATATATACATACAGGAATATTATTAATCCTTAAAAAAGGGGGGAAATTCTGATACATGCTATAACAGAGATGAAGCTATTAAAGATATGCTAAGTGACATAGGTCAGTTACAAAGGATAAATATTATATGATAAAACTTATAAGAAGTACCCAGAGTAGTCAAATTCATAGAAACAGAAAGTAGACTGGTAGTTACCAGGGGCCAGGAGAAGGAGGGACTGGGGACTTCTTGTTTAATGGGTACAGTTTCAGTTTTGCAAGATGAAAAGTTCTGAAGATGGATGGTGGTGATGGTTGAAGAACACTGTGAATGCACTTAATGCCACAAAGCTGTACACTTTAAAATGATAACTTTCATGTATATTTTACAATATGAAACTTTCAGTTATTTAAAAAACAACTCTTGCTCCCCATCCCCCCAAATATGTGAACTTCTAAACTCCCACATTTGTTTTGTGATATCATCACAGAATTTCTCATAGACAACATAATTTCTACATTTGCTCTTTTCTCACTCCTTTTAAAAAAAAAAAAATCTGCCTGTTGCTTAAAATACTATTCAAAATTTATATTAGAAACATAATGTCTAAAAAGCATCAACAGTAAGATATTCAAGTTTTCCCACTTTCAGCTCTGGCCCATCTATTCATGATTGTCAAGCACTGTAACACTCCATGCTTACTTGATTCTCAAGACTGTTTCTGGCATTTCTCAGAAGTTTTCAACTAATTACTTTTTGGGTATCAAGGGACTTATAACAACCAAAGAGCATGTTGCCCATCTCAGTCATTGTCTGGGTGCATTGACACTCATTCTAAAGGCACTGACACTATTTTGTGAGCTTGGCCTCCTGATTGAGATCACATAATTGCAATAATTAGGAAACTCACCTCAGGATATTATCAAAGTGACCCACCCAAACCCAACTCCATATGGTTTGAAATAGCTAATGAGTCAGTTAATGTGCTATGTCCAGGAGTAATGGGTACTCAATATGGATAGCATGAAGGTATAATTTACCAACTTTCTGACTGATTAAGGTTTTCAAGTGGCCATTTTGCAACTTAAAGAGGGTTCAAAGTATTAACAGCTTTGCCGGTTGAGACAAAAGAAGAAGCAAGGATTGTTTGAAAGGCAGGGGCATTGGAATTTGAGCGATTTCTTTCAATCATATACCCGAGGCTAAAAAATGCGATGCTATGTAAAATCAAATGAAGATGTAGGTTTTAGTAGCAATCTGTCATGCTGTGGAGAGGTATGGGAACTGTTACAGGCTGAGTCCTGCGCAAAAAGTAAAGAAAATGTAAAAAGCTGTAATCCACCGACTTTAGGGTGGGCTGGAGAAAAGTGAGGAAGTTTAATTACCAAAAAAAAAAAAAAGGCTAGAATCAGTAATAACAGATGTCTACATGGAAAGGAGTCACTGGGTAACTGACTGATGTATTTTTCATTTCATAGGTTAGTATAAACTCAAAATTGTCACAATATCTCTGACTGAGTTGTTGGCTGTGGTATCTTAGAAAAAATTAATATCCCAAGCATATTTATAAGAAGGAATTAAGAAAAATTCTACAGTTAACACATTAGCTACTCATCTGAAACCCTCATGACAAAGATCTGTATTTTTTTTTTTAATCTGAAAGAATTTAAGCCCAGAGAATTCTTATAAAGAAAATGTTCTTAATTTGGAGCCCATAGACACTCAGTGAATCCCTGGATAGACCTTAGGAGTGGTCTGTGAACTTGGAAGGGAGGGAAAAAAAAATCACATCTTTATTTTCACTAATTTTAACTGGAAATTAACATATACTATAATTATATAACAAACTATGTAGTATTAGCATTATTTATGATTTTTCCACCAAAAGAAATTGAAGATGTTTTCATATCATAATAGAGCTCAAAATATCATTTATGTTCATCACTATTACAAAAGTCTGACCCACTGTCAGATCTAGGTTTTAAGAATATTTTGATAACTAATTTTAATAGAATTTATTTCCTTTATGATCCTAAGTATTTTATTTTATTTCATCCACTTACAAAACATCAAAGATTTATGAGGAGTGAGTCTAAAAGTTTTCCTGGACTGTCAAAGGGGTCCATGGCACAGAAAAGTTTACGAACCTCTGCTACACAGTGGCTTTATTAAGGTCTAAATGGTTTATACTAGACTAGTGGCTTTTAACTCTAAGTATTAGAATTACTTCAGATATTTTACCTATTATTTAAAAATCTTAAAAGATAATTCATGCACATCTTTCAGTTGTACAACAAATTATACAATGAAAAGCAAGTTTCTTTCTTACCCCAAATACTACTCCCCAGAAGCAACTAATATTTCCTATGAGGCTTTTGATTCAAATTTAAGCATATATGTAATATATCTGTATTCTATTGTATATGCATATGTTTACATAGGACATTAATTTTTCTGCATTTTACCCAAATAGTAATATACTTTACACAATAATCTATACCTTAGCTTTGTCACTTAACAGTATATCTTGGCAATTCCTCCATATCTGTACAAAGAAAAAAGTACATTTTTAATTTTTGTGGCTAGGTAGTATTTGATTGTAAGTACTCCCACTTTATTTGACCAGATCTTTGTTGATTGCTACTTAATTAGCATTCAGTATTTTACTATTTCAAACAATGTTCCTAATTACAGTTTAATATTTTCTGTGTATAGATCTTCCACATGTTTTGATATGTTTACTCTTGGTGATATTACCTTGCTTTATGCTTTTTTGGTTTATTTATTTATTTATTTTTAATATTTACTATTTGTTGAGAGCTTATATGCCAGGTTCTGTGTTAACCATTTCATTCATATTCTTTCTTTCTTTTTTTTTTTTTAAACATCTCTTTTGGTTTATTTTTAATACTTCTTTTTAATCCATCCCTAATGGCCTGTGTTTCTTTGTTTTGCATGTATATTTGTATTTTCCTTCTAAAAGTTTGAATTCTTTAAAAAGTTGAAGTGTATAGTTTTTCTAGTTCCTCTAGTTATTCCTCTATAACTATAATTTTGTATAATATACTCAATTTTCTCTTTTTGAAATAATATATATTTACTCTTTAAGCATTAAGGGGATTAGTATACTTCTGAGGAGTTGTTTGAAGCCCTCATCCTCCTCAGAAATGTAGCTTTATGAACAGAATCCCAAGGTCATGTTGATGAAAAGCACTTGTTTAGAAGGAAAGACTGCACTAGAACCAGGAGGCTAAGAAGCCTGAAAGATCCTGAATTAACTGGAAGGCTACCCCTTTTCCTGTAATAATTGAAAATCAAAGCTGAATTAAATTATACCCTCACTGTCATTTAGGTTAAAGCTTTCTACTCCCATCACACACCCCAATTTCCTGGATAATTGTCTCATTTCTCTGTCACATTTGCTATGAAAACCTGATATGAATATGAGTCATGGCTAAATTTTAGCTCATGTCAACATTACATAACGTTGTCATTTACATGATGACTGCCAAACTTCTACAAAATAAACTCAGAGATACTTATTAATTAGTCTTAAAGCATATAGTACCCCCACACTTAAAGTACTAGTACTGATATTCTTAGTGTTGCCAGCTCTGTGATAGCAGTGTTCAAATTTTCTCTTTTGCAGTCTAATGTTTAACATGGTAACATTATTTAGTAATTAATTCCACAAATATTTTTGAGAGCGGATGCTATGCTTGGTACTGTAAATAGAAATTTGAGGAAGGTGTAGTTCTTGCCTGCTAAGCTTATTTATTTGGGAGGAAAGGCATTTAGAGTGGTATTTTCAATACTGTGTGAAAAGAACTATAATACTGATGAGCATATGCAGGTAGTATAAGCCAAGCTTGGTGGTTCAGGAAAACTCCCAGAGAGGGGGCACATAACCCATGGTTACGCAGAGGTTATTTGGATGAGATGAGAGTGTAGACTAGGTAGTGTTGAAGCACTGGGGCTGGAGAAGCATTTCAGCCAGATGGAATAAAACCAGCAGAATGAAGAGAATCTGTTATTTGTACCTTCATATTTGGAAGTGCTCAGCTATACCTTGATCATATAGAGAAGAGTTAAAAAGAAAAATCAGAGTCTGGTTCATAGTCAGACCATACCTCTACTATAAAAATAAATAAACCAGATTAGGAACCAAGATGGCAGAGTAGAAGGACGTGCTCTCACTCCCTCTTGCGAAAACACCAGAATCACAACTAGCTGCAGGACAATCATCGACAGGAAGACACTGGAACTCACCAAAAAAGATACCCCACATGCAAAGACAAAGGAGAAGCCACAATGAGATGGTAGGAGGGCCCCAATCACAGTAAAATCAAATCCCATAACTGCTGGGTGGGTGACTCACAGACTGGAGAACACTTATGCCACAGAAGTTCACCCACTGGATTATAGGTACTGAGACCCACATCAGGTTCCCAACCTGGGGGTCTGGCCACAGGAGGAGGAATTCCTAGAGAATCAGACTTTGAAGGCTAGTGGGATTTGATTGCAGGACTTCGACAGGATGGGGGAAACAGAGTCCACTCTTGGAGGGCACACACAAAGTAGTGTGTGCATCGGGACCCAGGGGAAGGAGCAGTGACCCTAGGGGAGACTGAGCCAGACCTACCTGCTAGTGTTGGAGGGTCTCCTGCAGAGGGGGGCAGTGGCTGTAGCTCACCGTGGGGCAAGGACACTGGCAGCAGAAGTTCTGGGAAGTATTCCTTTGTGTGAGCCCTCCCAGAGTCCATCATTAGCCCCAACAAAGAGCCCAGGTAGGCTCCAGGATTGGGTTGCCTCAGGCCAAACAACCAACAGGGAGGGAACCCAGCCCCACCCATAAGCAGTCAAGCAGATTAAAGTTTTACTGAGCTCTGCCCACAAGAGCAACAGTCAGCTCTACCCACCACCAGTCCCTCCCGTCAGGAAACCTGCACAAGACTCTTAGATAGCCTCATTCGCCAGAGGGCAGACAGCAGAAGCAAGAAGAACTACAATCTGGCAGCCTGTGGAACAAAAACCACATTCACAAAAATAAAGACAAGATGAAAAGGCAGAGGGCTATGTACCAGATGAAGGAACAAGATAAAATCCCAGAAAAACAACTAAATGAAGTGGAGATAGGCAACCTTCCAGAAGAAGAATTCAGAGTAATGATAGTCAAGATGATCCAGGATCTCTGAAAAAGAATGGAGGCAAAGATCGAGAAGATGTAAGAAATGTTTAACAAAGGCCTAGAAGAATTAAAGAACAAACAAACAGAGATAAACAATAAAATAACTGAAATGAAAACTACACTAGAAGGAATCAATAGCAGAATAACTAAGGCAGAAGAACGGATAAGTGACCTGGAAGACAGAATGGTGGAATTCACTGCTGCTGAACAGAATAAAGAAAAAAGAATGAAAAGAAGTGAAGACAGCCTAAGAGACCTCTGGGACAACATTAAATGCAACAACATTCACATTATAGGGGTCCCAGAAGGAGAAAAGAGAAAGGACCCGAGAAAATATTTGAAGAGATTATAGTCAAAAACTTCCCTAACATGGGAAAGGAAATAGCCACCCAATTCCAGGAAGCACAGAGAGTCCCACACAGGATAAACCCAAGGAGAAACACGCCGAGACACGTAGTATACATACTGGCAAAAATTAAAGACAAAGAGAAATTATTGAAAGCAGCAAGGGAAAAACGACAAATAACATACAAGGGAACTCCCATAAGGTTAACAGCTGATTTCTCAGCAGAAACTCTGCAAGCCAGAAGGCAGTGGCATGATATACTTAGAGTGATGAAAGGGAAGAATCTACAGCCAAGATTACTCTACCCAGCAAGGATCTCATTCCGATTCGATGGAGAAATCAAAAGCTTTACAGACAAGCAAAAGCTAAGAGAATTCAGCACCACCAAACCAGCTCTACAACAAATGCTAAAAGAACTTCTCTATGTGGGAAACTCAAGAGAAGAAAAGCACCTACAAAAACAAACCCAAAACAATTAAGAAAATGGTCATAGCAACATACATATCAATAATTACCCTAAACATGAATGGATTAAATGCTCCAACCAAAAGACACTGGCTTGCTGAATGGATACAAAAACAAGACCCATCTATATGCTGTCTACAAGAGACCCACTTCAGACCTAGAGACACATACAGACTGAAAGTGAGGGGATGGAAAAAGATATTCCATGCCAATGGAAATCAAAAGAAACCTGGAGTAGCTATACTCATATCAGATAAAATACTTTAAAATAAAGAATGTTACAAGAGACAAGGAAGGACACTACATAATGATCAAGGGATCAATCCAAGAAGAAGATATAACAATTATAAATATATATGCACCCAACATAGGAGCACCTCAATACATAAGGCAACTGCTAACAGCTATAAACGAGGAAATCGACAGTAACACAATAATAGTGGGGGACTTTAACAGCTCACTTACACCAATGGACAGATCATCCAAAATGAAAATAAATAAGGAAACAGAAGCTTTAAATGACACAATAGACCAGATAGATTTAATTGATATTTATAGGACATTCCATCCAAAAACAGTAGATTACACTTTCTTCTCAAGTGTGCATGGAACTTTCTCCAGGATAGATCACATCTTGGGTCACAAATCAAGACACAGTAAATTTAAGAAAATTGAAATCATATCAAGTATATTTTCTGACCACAATGCTATGAGATTAGAAATGAATTACAGGGAAAAAAAAGTAAAAAACACAAACACATGGAGGCTTAACAATACATTACTAAATAACCAAGAGATCACTGAAGAAATCAAACAGGAAATCAAAAATTACCTAGAGACAAATGACAGTGAAAACACTATGATCCAAAACCTATGGGATGCAGCAAAAGCCGTTCTAAGAGGGAAGTTTATAGCTATACAAGCCTACCTCAAGAAACAAGAAAAATCTCAAATAAACAATCTAACCTTACACCTAAAGGAACTAGAGAAAGAAGAACAAACAAAACCCAAAGTTAGCAGAAGGAAAGAAATCATAAAGATCAGAGCAGAAATAAATGAAATAGAAACAAAGAAACAATAGCAAAGATCAATAAAACCAAAGCTGGTTCTTTGAGAAGATAAACAAAATTGATAAACCATTAGCCAGACTCATCAAGAAAAAGAGGGAGAGGACTCAAATCAATAAAATTAGAAATGAAAAAGGAGAAGTAACAACAGACACTGCAGAAATACAAAGCATCCTAAGAGACTACTACAAGCAACTCTATGCCAATAAAATGGACAACCTGGAAGAAATGAACATATTCTTAGAAAGGTGTTACCTTTCAAGACTGAATCAGGAAGAAACAGAAAATACGAACAGACCAATCACAAGTCATGAAATTGAAACTGTGATTAAAAATCTTCCAACAAACAAAAGTCCAGGACCAGATGGCTTCACAGGTAAATGCTAACAAACATTTAGAGAAGAGCTAACACCTATCCTTCTCAAACTCTTCCAAAAAATTGCAGAGGAAGGAACACTCCCAAACTCATTCTATGAGGCTACCATCACCCTGATACCAAAACTAGACAAAGATACTACAAAAAAAGAAAATTACAGACCAATATCACTGATGAATATAGATTCAAAAAACCTCAACAAAACACTAGCAAACAGAATCCAACAACACATTAAAAGGATCATACACCATGGTCAAGTGGGATTTATCCCAGGGATGCAAGGATTCTTCAATATATGCAAATCAGTCAATGTGATACACCAGGTTAACAAATTGAAGAATAAAAACCATATGATCATTTCAATTGATGCAGAAAAAGCTTTTGACAAAATTCAACACCCATTTATGATAAAAACTCTCCAGAAAGTGGGCATAGAGGGAACCTACCTCAACATAATAAAGGTCATATACAACAAACACACAGAAAATAGCATTCTCAATGGTGAAAAACTGAAAGCATTTCCTCTAAGATTAGGAACAAGACAAGGATGTCCACTCTCGCCACTATTATTCAACATAGTTTTGGAAGTCCTAGCCACAGCAATCAGAGAAGAAAAAGAAATAAAAGGAATACAAATCGGAAAAGAAGAAGTAAAACTGTCACTGTTTGCAGATGACATGATACTATACATAGAGAATCCTAAAGATGTCACCAGAAAACTACTAGAGCTAATCAATGAATTTGGTAAAGTTGCAGGATAGAAAATTAATGCACAGAAATCTCTTGCATTCCTATACACTAATGATGAAAAATCTGAAATAGAAATTAAGGAAACACTCCCATTTACCACTGCAACAAGAAGAATAAAATACCTAGGAATAAACCAACCTAGGGAGACAAAAGACCTGTATGCAGAAAACTAAAAGACACTGATGAAAGAAATTAAAGATGATACCAACAGATGGAGAGATATCCCATGTTCTTGGATTGGAAGAATCAATATTGTGAAAATGACTATACTACCCAAAGCAATCTACAGATTCAATGCAATCCCTATCAAATTAGCAATGGCATTTTTTACAGAACTAGAACAAAAAATCTTAAAATTTGTGTGGAGACACAAAAGACCCTGAATAGCCCAAGCAGTCTTGAGGGAAAAAAAGCGGAGCTGGAGGAATCAGACCCCCTGACTTCAGACTATACTACAAAGCTACACTAATCAAGACAATATGGTACTGGCACAAAAACAGAAACATAGATCAATGGAACAAGACAGAAAGCCCAGAGATAAACCCACACACCTATGGTCAACTAATCTATGACAAAGGAGGCAAGGATATACAATGGAGAAAAGACAGTCTCTTCAATAAGTGGTGCTGGAAAAACTGGACAGCTACATGTAAAAGAATGAAATTAGAACACTCCCTAACACCATACACAAAAATAAACTCAAAATGGATTAAAGACCTAAATGTAAGACCAGACACTGTAAAACTCTTAGAGGAAAACATAGGAAGAACACTCTTTGACATAAATCACAGCAAGATCTTTTTTGATCCACCTCCTAGAGTAATGGAAATAAAAACAAAAATAAACAAATGGGACCTAATGAAATTTCAAAGCTTTTGCACAGCAAAGGAAACCATAATCAAGATGAAAAGACAACCCTCAGAATGGGAGAAAATATTTGCAAACGAATCAATGGACAAAGGATTAATCTCCAAAATATATAAACAGCTCATGCAGCTGAATATTAAAGAAACAAACAACCCAATCCAAAAATGGGCAGAAGACCTAAATAGACATTTCTCCAAAGAAGACATACAGATGGCCAAGAAGCACATGAAAAGCTGCTCAACATCACTAATTGTTAGAGAAATACAAATCAAAACTACAATGAGTTATCACCTCACACCAGTTAGAATGTGCATCATCAGAAAATCTACAAACAACAAATGCTGGAGAGGGTGTGGAGAAAAGGGAACCCTCTTGCACTGTTGGTGGGAATGTAAATTGATACAGCCACTCTGGAGAACAGTATGGAGGTTCCTTAAAAAACTAAAAATAGAATTACCATATGACCCAGCAATCCCATTACTGGGCATAGACCCAGAGAAAACCATAATTCAGAAAGACACATGCACCCCAATGTTCACTGCAGCACTATTTACAATAGCCAGGTCATGGAAGCAACCTAAATGCCCATCAACAGACGAATGGGTACAGAAGATGTGGTACATATATACAATGGAATATTACTCAGCCATAAAAAGGAATGAAATTGGGTCATTTGTAGAGACGTGGATGGATCTAGAGACTGTCATACAGAGTGAAGTAAGTCAGAAAGAGAAAAACAAATATCGTATATTAACGCATATAATTGGAACCTAGAAAAATGGTACAGATGAACCGGTTTGCAGGGCAGAAATGGAGACACAGAAGTAGAGAACAAATGTATGGACACCAAGGGGGGAAAGCAGCTGGGGGGTCGGGGTGGGGGTGTGATGAATTGGGCGATTGGGATTGACATGTATATGCTGATGTGTATAAAATTGATGACTTATAACGACCTGCTGTATAAAAAAGTAAATAAAATAAAATTCAAAAAAAAAAAAAAACTAACACACCATGGTAAAGCAATTATACTCCAATAAAGATGTTAATAAATAAATAAATAAATAAATAAACCAAAGAAAGATTTCAATGTGGTTTCTCCACATAGATCAGTACCTTTTTTTAGACCAGTATTTTTATTCAGAGGAATTAGGGAGAAGTCAGATGTATAAATAAGTAGCCTGGAGGGCATATCAGAATTTCTTCAGGGGTGCTGTAATTTGAAAAAGTATAATTCAATGTTACAATATTGCACTATATTTATAAACGAAAAAATACCTTTCGAAACAAATTTTAGGAACGTATGAGTTTAACAAATAATTGCTGCAAATGAACATGAGTTTTAGAAAGGAGGAAAACACTCATGTACATAAGTCATAAAATAAAGACCTTTTAAAATTAACAGGTAAGATGAACCAAGTTAAAATTTTCTCTCATTGAAGAACTGGACTTAATTTAATGGATTTAAAGCTTTTGTTTTTAAAAATATACTTTCTAATATTCAAGGGAGATAATCTTCTACATATTTGTTGCCTCTATTCTGTTGCAACATATTCTATGAATATTTTCATATAATTATCAAGTAGCTGTTTAAAAGTTCATATTATTGTGCTCATTTATTTGTTTAACAGAAATTCGACAACAAATCCAAGAAAGTGCCTTTACTCTAATTAACAAGAAATAAGGTAACTGACTTTTTCAAGGAGTTGTATTACATATTTAATCCCATACTTGAAATCTGGGTTCGTTATACACTAATATCAGTGCTTTGGAAATGTAAGGATCTCCCCCCAAAAAAGAGAAAATAGAAGATTTGCATTTCAGGATAGTAATGTGTGCACATATATTTAACACTGTTCCAAGAAATTGATCAAAGAAATATAAATAATGGGAGAAATTTTTTTAAAATTATTAACAGTGTTGCATAACAGGTAAAAAGGCCATTAAGAGGCCCATATTAGAGGATTGTTCCTATAAAAACTATTGCAGATGGGAGCAGATGGAGAGCCATAAAAATCAGACTGTGATAAGGCACCTACAACAAAAAAAATGTCCACCTGTGAAATAAGAAAACAAGATTGCCTAACACCCCTTGTACATAATCCAATCTCTGAGCAGAGGCTGAGGATTGACTCCGCTCCAGCAGTGAATGGAGGGCAAATAGAGGGCACCAATAGAACTACTGGCTGAGTGAGCAGTGTCACAACAGACCAACAGTGAGATTAATAATATTAGGTGGAGAAGGCAGGGGCAGGAGATCAGCTAACTTGGGGTTGTTCAACTGTGGAAAAAAACCCCAGTTACCAAAGCAGAGAACGTTCTGTCATGTGAGTCCTTCCCCTGGAAACTCCTGCACTGCTCACTGCCAGCACTTGTGACTCTCAGATCCAGCAAAATAAAGCTATAGAAAGTGAAGATATTTCCCTTTCTCCTTTAACTGTAACTAAAACAGAAATGAAACCTACGTAACTGCTGACTGATTCGGCAACAACTTCCCCAACTGAGCAAGTGTCTCACTCTGTAAAGCTGAACAAACAGAAAAATCAGCAGGCAAATGGAAAATTTAGTAGTTCAGGGAAGGAAAACTATTGTGAGGAGATAAAGCAAATGTCCTCTGAGGGAAATAAAACAGATTCATTCCAAGAAACAGGAGCAAATTTTCAAAATTCTCTAGTTCATGTTCCCCACGAGAGTCTAGAAAAGGTGGCATCTATACAAATGCAGCAATTTAAAAATTTTAAAAAGATTGCATTTAGATGCAAACTCTATTCAAAATTAAAACACAATTTTAATTTTGTGGAGAATCTGTAAATTAGAAGATTTATAGGAATATGATGATTAAAATACTATCAATAATAATTAATGTTTGTTAAACTCTTATTATGTGCCAGAGTTTTTTTATCCTTTACATGCAATAAGAGATGTTATCCTCACAACAACAACATTACAAGGTGAATACTAATATGCTCTCCATTTTACAGATGAGGAAACTGAGGCACAGAACATTTAAGTAACTTGCACAAAGATCGAAGATTTGTAAGTGGTAGACCTAGGCAATGTAATTCAAGAGCACACAGACTTGATTCTAGAAAAAGAAAAAGGAGTAAACAGAGAACCAATAATTGAAGAAAACCTCATAATAGGCATTGAAATAGGTACTGAAATGTAGCAGAAAGGATATTGTATTAATTGGAATTATCCTTGACCATATAGTATTGATGATTTACACTGCTGTTGTCCAGTGTACATTGTATAGATTTGATGGTTTATCTCTTTGGGAAGATAAAAAAGGACACTGGCTAGAGAGAATTACAACATAGTACATTCCCAAGTTTGTGCATAAATTTTTTAGTACATGTATCAATTTAAAAACTGATGAAATGAACCAATTAGCAAAGAATTATCGCTGCTAAGAATAGCTGTTATTAAATCCCTGCTATGAGAAAATAGAAACATTGTGATATCATTATTGTCTAGGTGATATTTCTTCCGAAAGTATTATTAAAGGATTAACCTATAACATGTGCAAAATTTGAGTAAATTGAGAAAATACTGCAGTTCAATATAAAAATAATATGAGAAATTTAATCAGTTTGTATTAAGCAAGTTACTATACCTGTCTCTTTTTACAAAACTCTTTAGCAACTATTACTTATTTTAAAAATATAGGAAGGGAATTACATATTCAAAAGTTTTTAGATAATTGAAATTAAATTCTTTACAAGGTTACCACTGGAAGAACATTTTAACTTATTTCTTTCTTTCAGCATCACATAGTGTATTAGCAACCAGAATATGTAAATATATTATCTAGAGCAAATATTCTGCCACTGCTCTCTCAGCATGCATTTTTGATGGCCTTAGTAAATGTGCAAAGAACAGATACACGTAAATGTGGCCGGAAGTTATATAAATGCCTCTGCAAGTGCACTTATACAGGTTATCTTGTGGTGATGATCAAACTTTGGTTATAATATTTAAAGATCTTTTTATACTATGTCTATTTTCATATTTCACCATTAAAATGTGTTGGCATTTAAAGAACAGAGACTCTAATTTTTTTGTTTGTTTCTTGATTTTTTTTGGTTTAATTTTATTCATCTAAAACTGGAATTAAAATAATTTATTTTTAAAAATAGAAAATGGAATACATCTAAAGTTAAATTTTTGCTTTTTTTTTTGAAATATTATTCTTCTCCATAAGCCTACTTCCTCCTAGTAATGATTTAAAAACCTTGCATAGTTTGAATTTTCAGATACTGGAATGTTTAACAAAGTTTTTGCCACTTTAAAACACACCAGAAGATTTAAATCTTATTTTTTTCACTCAAAAAAAAATTCAGAGTACCTGGTTACATAATAGTAGTTAAAATATTTAGTATTATTTAGGTATAATATGCAAAATATCTTTGTCAGTAAATATGATTTACCCAGTGCTGTATAATAAAAAAAAATTGGTTTTTATTTGTGGTTCCTGGCACAGAGCTCCTAAAACCTTTGGAATTTCCTAAGTGACTGGAGTGTCTTTTGTTATTCATAATAATGAGCTTTTTTCACTATGAGTTTATGCTAATGAAGTGACTCAAGGTGGCCCCTTAGATAGTTTGGAGAGACTGGCCACACTCATTGGAGGGGAGAGTGGCTGGAAATAGAGTTTAATCACCAGTGACCAATGATTTAATCATACGGGTCTAAAGAATAAGACCTTAAAAAACTCACAAACAAGATTCAGGGAGCTTTGTGTTGGTAAATGCATCAACGTGCTGGGAGTGTGGTACTCCTAGAAAAGGCATGAAAGCTCTGCTCCTTCCTCCTAATACCATGCCCTGGGCATCTTATCCATTTGGCTGATTTGTACCCTTTATAATAAACTAGTAATCCAAGTACAGTGATTTCCTGAGTTCTAATAATGAATCGTTCTAATAATTATTGAAGCTGAGGGTGAGGGTGGGTTGTGGGAGCTCCTGACTTTTAGTCAAGTCTGACAGAGTGCAGGACCCAGGAACTGTGACTGGTGTCTGAAGTGAGTGCAGTCTTATGTGACTGAGCCCTTCAATCTATGAAGTCTGATGCTAGCTCTGGGTAGTTAGTGTCGGAATATAAATGAATTGTAGGACACCCAGCTGGTATCAGAGAATTAGAGAATTGTTGGAAAATGACCTATACAGATATTGCTCTCCATATAGTAAGTGATATTTAGTTCAGATAATAGCATTTATGTAATAGCAAATGACATTATGAATTTGAATCTGTGGCATAACAATGAGAACCCCAGGATTTCAACTATTACAATTTCATTTTGTTGAACTGGTTTTAATCTCCCAGTATATTAACAGGACCCAAAAATGCAATGTCAGTAGGAGTAAATGCCATGATTACATCTCTTACCATCTTAGCAATTTAAGGACTATTATTAGGAAGAAAAGAATCCGTCAAGAGGAAAAGCACACCAGACACAACTTGTGTATTTCTTCCATGATTTAATATGACTTATTGGATAACGGACACTAAATCAGTGTTCACAATACTTATTAATAGAAATTCCAATTCAAGTATCTTCTCAGCTAGCAGCTTTGGATAGAAGCTTTTTGACTGGCAGTTGGAATCATCATAAACAGAGGCAGAACTTTAGAACTGAAAAGAATTGGAAGAAACCCAAAAAAGGAACGCCATGAGTATTACTAACCAAAACCAATTTCATTGGATGATATATGTAGAGCAGTGTCTGTAACCAATCAGGTTTTCCATCCCTGTCTAGCCAACAGTGCTGAAGGTTTGCCCTTGCCCTAAGGCAGCTATTGTTTGAGGGAAAGTTGCTGCTCTTAATGAAAATTCAGTGACTTCAATTGTCTTCTCTGACATTACCAAAGAAAAGATGCCCTGGGCTGTTAAATATATATTTTTAAAAAACTGATAAGCATTGGAGAAAGTCCAGATGATTGGCTCTTAAAATAATGCACTTGACTTCCAAGTTATGGTGGTCAGCTAAGCTTTGCTGATAGAGTTCCCCACTGAAAAGCCTCTGAAAACACAGGAACGCTTGTAGAGTTACAATTGTACTATAAGGTAAAGTGAATAATGTGTTAAATATTATTTGAGGGCCTATTCTGGGCCAGGCACTGTTTTAGGTAAACATACAGAGACAATTCCCTGTCTTTTTAGAGATATCATTCTAGGTGGGGTAGAGGCTGACAGTATACACATAATACATTAGAAGGTAAGGAGTTCTATGAGTGGAAGGGATACACGGAATTGCCAAACTCTGAAAGTATTAATTTTGTAAAAGTATCAGATTGAGAAAGGATGCCACTCATGTCTGCTGCACGGACAGGCAGGTAGGAGATGGGAGAGAGTCCCTGCGTACCTCTATTCCCTATCCCTATAGCAGAAATGGAGGCCTATGTTCAACCACAAAGAGTGGTGATTATTCCCCTGTTGGGGCAAGCAAAATTGACCAACACACTAAATTCCCTTATCCATTGAGTGTCCAAAAGTCACAGTATATAAACTAACCAGAGGTGAATAGGGCCAGGTGAGCCCCATAATGCCTGGATATTAAATCAGCTGTAAGTGAGAGTAGAAATAGGAAAAACATAGGGAATTAGTACTGTCTAGAGATTTTTATTTTCATCTGGCATTTTTAGTAAAAAATAGATCCAAACATAAGTTAATAAGCAGTCACACTATTTGCCATAGAATTGTAACAACACTGTGAGGTAAAGATTATCATCTCTATTTTAGAGATATGCTAAGTAAGGTAGAGATAAGTTAAGTGATTTGCCCAAGATCACACCTCTGGTAGGTTGTAGAGCTGGGTTTGAACCCACGCAATATGATTTGAGATAGTACGCTTTTAAACAATATACCAGACTGCCTCTCATTGTAAAGGAACCAGGTAGTGGAGGTAAATAAAATAGCCCTGTCCCAGTTGCACCAAATAAGCATTTGCTAGAAACCACAAATTTGGGAGTACACATCTATTGTTCTCCAGATTCAGGTATGAGAGGAGAATTTTGGCAGCATCCTGGTGGACACTGAGTAGGAGAAAGTTTGGAATCCGTGTTCACATTGTCAACTTACAACGTGTAGGCCTGGATATACTGGTTATAGATTAAAGAATGAGTATATATATATTAAAGATTATATATCTTTATCTATATTAAAGATTACTCATTAAAGAATGAGTAATCCAGAAAAAAAAATCAACATGAGGAATCAATGAAAATATTATCTCATATAGTATAAGTCAACATGGACCTAAACACAATGGGCAACGCATATCTAAATACTACTCAACTTAGGAAAAAAAAGTTAGTACGTATCTATGTTGTACTCTTTACAATTTCAATAAAATTATGGGCTATAGGAATAAAATGACAATGGAGTAGTCTGAAATATCAGATGACATACAAAGAGCAGTGATGATCAAAACTGACACTGCAGAAAATCAAATTAGGAATTAAATAAAATGTGCATACAATTCAAGGTGTGAACATCACAGGTGATGTGAAAACAAAAGTGATCAATTGAGGTATAAGAAGACATAGTAGATCTATTAATTATCTTATTTTTAAACTAAAACTAAGAAAGAAATCAACCTTTACTAATACTTACTGTACAGATTACACTGGTGGCTTCCCTTTGTTAATATAGCACATGGTTGTGGATGACATTCAATACAAGTGGTATAAAGACAAAAGAGGAGAGAAGGCTCCAAGGTACAGCCTGAGAAATTGGCAGGTTTTTTGTTGGTTTTTAGTTTTGTTTTTGCATATAGCAATGTGTATATGTACCTATACAATGTATTACATGCCTAGGTAAATAGATTCAGAGATTGCATTTTCCTAAATCATAAAATATTTTTTTCCAGTACTTGAGATAAGTCACTACGAAAAACTTTTGTACTGGTTACCTCATGACAAAAGACTTAAGGGAACTGTTGAACTTAAATATGAGCTAGAGATTTTTCTTTTATAAAAAGAAGCATTCCAGATTTTCTATAAAGACAAATGGCTGTCAGGGGATTGCTAGTTGGTATACATTCTAGTAAAAACAAACACCTTAACATGTTCCTTCATGGAAGTGATTTCTATCAACAAGTGAGAAAGTAACAGTTTTTTAAAAAAAAACTCACAGTAAGGAGAAAGATTTTGAAAATAAATATAAGGAAATATGTTCATCATAATGTGTTTGTGTGTGGCTGATAGTGATATAAATGTGTTATTGATAAAAACTCACACATCTCCATATTTCAAAACCTTGGGAACAAAATTTTTTAACGTAATTAAAAATGTTCCATGTGAGGAATTTCAGTGAATTTTGAAATTTGTTAAAATTTTAACCAAAACCAAATTTTAATTCCAAAAAAACTGTTATTTGACATGGGTGTGAAAGTAAATATTATAGTTTATTAAATACAGCTAAATCAGCACTTATTCCACTTGGATCACATATCTTTGAATGTAATTCATTTCAGTTATATTAGCCACTAACAGCAAGTATCTAAAACTTAGATCTTAGAGACCTTGTATCAGAAGGTATTAAATCAAAGATTACCAAATCAGAACAGACTTGTGTTTGCTAAAGGGGAGAAGATGTTGGGGAGGGATGGAGTGGGAAGTTAGGGTTAGCAGATGCAAACTATTATATATAGAATGGATAAATTACAGGTCCTACTGTATAGCCCAGGGAACAATATTCAATATCCTGTGATAAACCATAATGGAAAAGAATATGAAAAAGAATGTATATATGTATAACTGAATCACTTTGCTGTAGAGCAGAAATTAACAAATCAACTATACATTAATAAATTTTTTAAAAATTTCCAAATCAATGAGGCATATGCAATGATATTGCTGCACTAAAAATAATTCTCATTATTGTAAATTTTATAAATAATACTTTAGAGCAGGCATAAAGGGTTTTGCTCTTAATACATAAAAAAACTATTTAAAAATGTTTATTACATCTTTATCTTGTACCTTCTAATTTTTTGCTTTTGCATACACTTATGATATAGTACATACGTATAATTTTAATAAATAAATAGAGATTTTTTTGTGGTGTAAAACCAGTCAACTGTGACACTCCTTACCTACTCTGACCACTTTGGCCAGAACTCCTTGTAAAATCTGCTCATGATATTTATTAGGGGAAAGATACTGGAGAATGCCTACCTGAAAAACATTATACGTGATCTGTGCAGATTGTTTACTGTAATCAACCTGTAATTCGGCGTGCTGAAGAATGGAACATGGTAACATAGATATGTTTTATCTGTGCAACTGAGTATAAAACTGAAGAACCACAAAACTGAAATGGTTTCTTTGAGAAAGAAGTTTCCATATCCATTGTTCAGAATTTGTTATCTTCACCCAAATTATCCTAAGGCCAGAGAAAGGGATATTTTTGAAAACTGTAGCTAAAGGATTTGGCCTTTTCTAGAAAGAAATGCTACAGTTTTTGCCTGTATCCTTTGACTCATTATTAAAGTTTGGTTATATCTTGGATAATATCTATTACTAGCCAGAGTCTACTTTGACAGTTCAACCTACTTAGTAAGCTGTTAGCTCAATTTTTTTTTTTTTTTACTGATAGGGTACAATATAGAAGTGTAGATAGGCACTAGTATAGAGGACAATACAAATGAAAACAATGAAATATTTGATTCTATAGAAGTTTATAAGAACAAGCTGAAAAAATGTATTTTAACAGAAAGAAATAGTTACACATTAATAGAAACTTTAGCAATGAACACAAATAGGTGTCTCCAGTTCAGGTGTCTCAGTAACCCTTTACTTTGCAAGTGACCAAAGAACAGTTCAAACCGGCTTAAATAGTATGAGAAATATTTAGCTCATGTAAGTGCAGAAACAGTCTTCACAGTGAGAGTCTTCCATATTGTTTTTATCCAGAAGTCTAATGGCACCTCAGACCCTGATTTGTTTCCACAACTCTACTTCTTTCTGAGGTGTCAGCTTTATCCTGACCCCAGCTCGCCTACTGCTAACTAATTAAAGCTTGTGTACCTTAGTGCCTGCCATTCTATGCCTAGTTTCCCTAGTCAGAAACAGTGGCTGCCAGAAGCTCAGAGGGCTACATATTTCTTTGCTTATGTTGAGAGTAAGAGATTGACTGAAAGACAGTTTTGGTCTTTGCTCTGATTGAACCATCTGTGGTGACTTTGGTCACCTCAAAGAAATTATCCTGGTCAGGTAATTCTATTTGGTGATGTGCCCATCCTAGAACTAAATATGGTGGCAAGGAGGTTTGTTGGGATTCTGCTGACAGGTTTACAGTCCATCCTGGGAGCTAGAGCTCATATGCAGTCAATTTTATATAAACTTCAAAGCTAAAATTCTCAGAGGTCAGATTTACTAAAAGGAAAATCTGGGAACTGGGTGTAATGGATGCTGTGGTACACTGTCTGTATCTTTCCTTCAGGACAGAGGGACTGGATTCACCAGTTGCTGGGACTTTTGGTTGATGATGGATACAACTGAGGCCTTCTCCAGGAATTCTTCAGTCAAAGGATGCTATCTCACCTAAGATCTTACTCCCTTCTTGGGACAGCCCACATCACATAACCAGTTTGTGTGGGAACACAAAGGTCTGTCCCTTTTCCTCAATGTGGACAACTACCATGGACCATACTAGTCCTAGAAGCTTTGCTGTGACTATAGTACAAGTCCACTTCTCTGCACAACCAGACTTCCTTCACTGGTGGGGTTCCCAAGAGTATTCCCTATGATGGTTAATTTTTTTGTGTCAACTTGACTGGGACACAGATTACCCAGAATAGACATTATTTCTGAGTGTGTCTGTGAGGGTTTTTCTGGATATGAGTAGCATTTGAATGAGTGGACCAAGTAAAGCAGATTGTCCTTCCCCGTGTGTTCTACTCAGGGCCTGAATAGAACAAAAAAGTGGAAGAAGGGGAATTCACTAGCTCTGCCTGACTGTCTAAGCTGGGACCGGTGTCCTCTCCTGCTCTTGACTGGGATTACACCATTAGCCCTCCGGTTCTCAGAACTACACTACCAACTTTTGGCAGATAATGGGACTTCTCAGCCTCCATTGTGAACCATGGATACCTTTTTCATCTGTTTACCTTTAAGTTTTATGTATCCTTATATTTTAGATGCCTCTTATAATCAATTTATAGGTTTTTTCAAATTGAGTCTAACAGCCTTTGTCTTTTTTGGATCATTTAGTTCATTGGCATTTAATGTAATTATTGTATTTGTATCTATTTTCTTATTATTTGCTTTCTATTTGGTCCATATGTACTCTTTTTCTTGCCTTCTATGTCTTTCTTGCTTTCTATTTTAATGATTGAGAATTTTTTATTATTTCATTTTCTTTCTATTACTCTTAGTAGTTACATATCCTTTTACTGCTTCATTAGATTTTATGTTAGAGGTTATAACACATGTCTTTGTTTTGTTAAAGTCCAACCACTTTTCATACATAGCAAAGATCTTAAAATATTTTATCACCATTTATCCCTTCATGAATTATTTGTTACTATTGTCATGTATTTAATTTCATATATATTTTTAAATCTCATAATCTGTTATTATTTTTGTTTTATACAGTGTGTGTTCACATTTGCTCATGTAATTACAGTTTTATTGTTCTTCAATCCTTCCTACACAGCTAAGCCTCCTTTCAGGATTATTTTTTTCTGCTTGAAGATCACCCATATTTCTTTAGTGAGGATCTGCTAATGATGAATTTTCTAAGTTTTTGTTTGTTTAAAAAATCTTTACTTCCTCTTTAGTTTGGATAGATATTTTTGAAATATATATTCTCCGGATGCTTTTTAAATTTTGTCTCTTTTTTGAGCAGTTTTAATTTGCTGTCCCACAGTGTTTTTTCTTTTTTGTAATCCTCCTGTTTGGGGTTCATGGCACTTGTAGAATGTTTGGTTTGATGGTACATCATTTTTTTTTTTAAATCTCAACCAATCTCTTTTCACATATGACTTCTACCCTGTTTGTTTTCTTCTGTCTCTCTGGAACCCCAGTTACATCTAAATTAGATCTTTTTGGTTGTATTTCCTGTGTGTCCTCTGTACTTTTCAATAATTTCCATCATTTGTCTCTCTGTGCTTAATTCTTAGTATTTTCTTCTGACTTGAATTCAATTCTCAAATCCTCTCTTTAGCTGTGTCTAACCTGCTTTTCCTGCTATGCATTCCATTCTCAATGTCACTGTAAGTATCTTCTTTTTAGTGTTAGAATTTACAGTTGATTCTCTACTATTGCTATTACTTCTCTCCCAGTATTCTTGGTCTATTTTATTTCCTTGGGCATATTAACCATGACTATTTTTCTATTTTGAAAGTTATATTATCCCGATTCCTTGTAGGTCTAGTTTTACTACCTATTGTTTCTTTTGGTTTAAGTCACTTTATCTTGTTTCTTCATATATATATACTTTTTATTGATTGAGTGACAGATATTAAGATAACTTGAGATATAGGATGATGTTGCCATCTTCCACAGATGATTTATATTTACTTCTGGTAGGAAGCTAGTAGAAACAAGCAATAATCCTGGATTACCTTAAATCAATCAAATATTAGGTTTATTCAAGACTGAGCTTCAGTCTCTACAAAGGAAGGTCTGTCTGATTCACCCTTACTCCTTTTTATGGCCCAATAAAGTTTCCATGCCCTAGATCCCCCAACTTCCATATTTTTGCAGACTACACATACCAATTTTTCTCTATGTCTTCACAATTCCAACGAAATCTCTGCTCAGTTTCTCAGGTGGATCAGTCTTTCCAGAATCAGCATAAGCTTTTAAGGGGAAAGCAGCCCCAAATGCCTGGCTCCACCCTCTGAGTTTCTTTTTAGTTTTCTAGCATAAATTTTCAATGCCTGTTATCTTCTAAAGATTTGAAACAAATTTTCTTTTTGTTCAACTTTCCTAGTTGTTCTCAGAGGAAGACTGGTCAAAATTTCCAAGTTCTCAATTATTGGAAATTGAACTCTCTAATCAAGTTTTAAAGTACCATCACTAGATAATTTTGAAATCTTCTCTTTATATATGCTGTTCTTTTGTTTACCTATGATATATATAGTTGTGACTAAGAATTTTAATTCTGTTTAAGATTGATTGGCATTCTCAATCTGAGTTTTGACGTTTTCAACAACTCTGGAAGAATGTTTACCTCTTATCTTTTTGAATGTTGTTACTGACATTTTCAGTTGTTCTTCCATGTTTTTTAATTCCTCTTTTATATGTCTTATTTTTTTTCTTCTTAATAGATTTTTATATCATTTCACCACATTTATTTTGCATCTTAACTTTTATTCAGTTAGGTCTAAATTTCTCTTTACTTCACTTATTGACTTTTTACATTTAATTACCTTATTATGAAAAACAACATCCAATATGATCCCAATTTTGTAAAAAAAATTAATATTTAGAAAATTAGAAACAAATGTATCAAAAAGTAAAAGCTCTCTAAAAAGCGTTGAAGAAATTATTTTAATTTTAATCTGTGTCCTTTCTATATTTTTCAAATTTTCTACCATGAGCTTATATTACTTTTGTAAGAAAAGAAATCCATATTTTTAAAGAAAAGCAATCCATTTTGATAATTTTTAAATATGTTAATACCTTTATCTTCTTAGATATTTTTTCAGTTATTAAATTAATCCCTATGTAAGCCTGGTTCCCTGGCAAAATAGTTTTTGCATCTAAATCCCTACAGACTGTCCTGCCTAATTATAAAGACATATCAAACAGAAAACAATATATTAGACAATTCTTGATGAATATTTTCTAGATGATCAGTTAAATTGCAAATCTTTTCTTCATTGCATGAATGTTAATGCCTGAATATTTTTGCATTTCTTTGCCTTTCAACTGCGAAATTAGACTACATGGCCAACTAACTGGTCTCTGGAATTAGAATAGTGGCTAGCTAACTAGTCTTTAAGTCTCTACATTCACTGTGACTGCTGAGAATTTGATAGGCTATTACTTAATTCAGTTTTAAAACAGTCTTCCCCTGGACTGGAAAAACTAGTATATGTCTCAACAATCCCTGATCAACTTCAGAATTTTTGATATTTCACAAAGCAAAATGTTTGTCTTATTTGTCTGATTCAGTGAAAAAAACCCAGATAAATGTTTAGCTAAGAGAAGCTTTATTTATGGAGCCTATTAAAATTTAACCCAATACAACCACATATATAAAAAAGTTAGAAAAAATTCTATTCTTTGCTTTGAATATTAGATTTTTGTGATAGAACACAAAAGTAAAGAAAATCAACCATTACTGAGGAATAGTAAAGGAATAAAATGTCTTTTTATTAATAAAATCCAAAACAAATGACACATGGCTATCCAAGGATATATTTCTCTGGTTGTTTGTGAAGCTCATGTTCAAACTTCCTTATTTCAAATGTCACTCACTATTTCAGATTTGTTTAACAGGCTAAAATCTTTATAATTGCAAGTCAATTGCCATTCAAATAAAAAAGTCCTTGGTAAAGGGTTCATTTGCAAATCTTAAAAGAAATAGATTAACTCGTTTTTCTATTGATCCACTGAGTAATAAAAAACATTTTAAATCATACAATTTATAAAAATCATATCACATCTTCAGATAATATACAGAGAAACTTAATACTTCTATGGTTTCAAACACTATCACAGTTGAAATAATTTCAAGTTTATTATAATCCCCTAGGTATGTGGTGGGTCAGGAGATGTGTGTGTGTGTGTGTGTGAAAGAAAAACAGAGAGAGAGAGACAAAGAGAAAGAAAGAGAGATTGAAAATGAACAGGAAGAAAAGAGAGACTTGATTCTATGACTATTAAACATACACTTCTGACTAAGTTACAAAAGCTTTTAATCTTTAAAGTAATATGGAGAGAAAATGTGTCTTTTCACATGTGTAAAAGATGGCAGTATAGAATTAGGAATGTTTTATATCTGGTCTATATAGGGCAAAGATAAAGGTACCTCTAAAAATCTAATCTACAAGAAGGCCTTAGTAATATGATCTAACAAGTTAAAGTGAACAATTTATTATGTAACATAACTTTGAGCAAATAGAAATGTATAAATCCCACTTGCATTGATTTAGCCTAGATTAGAATTATAGCTGAAATCATAGACCACAAGACAACATTTGATGAGAAGAAAAAAAGGTTGCTGAAACAATCGATTTTGCTAATGTGATGCACTGGGGTTTTTTTGTTTGTTTTGGTTTTTCTGGCTGTGCCATGCAGCATGTAGGATCTTAGTTCCCTGACCAAGGATTGAACCCATCCCTCCCCCCGACCCCCCAGCATTGGGAGTGCGGAGTCTTAACCACTGGACCACCAGGGAAGTCCCCGTGATGCACTGCTTTAGACTAGCATCACTAGGTAAAATACAGGCCATTCAGCTAAATTTGAATTTCAGACCAACAACAAATAATTTTTAGCAAAAGAATGTCCCATGCAATATTTGGGACATATTTACACTATAAAATTGTTGTTGTACTTACACCAAATTGTAGTTATGTTAAAAATTATTTGTTGTTTATCTGATATTCAAATTCAAGTGGGCATCCTATATTTTTATTTGCTAAATCTCAAAACCCTATATTAGGCATTAACTAACATTATAAAGAATAATAGAGTATATTGAAAGATATGTATGCATTTTTTAAAAATAAAAAGAATTAGACAGGTGGTATAAAGGCCAGATAAGAAAAAATGTTGAAATATAGTTTCTAATCAGTTATTATTAAGACCCAAGATATAAATAGTATTAGACAGTCAGGTTTTATAACTAGTATTTATACACAGTCTGTATTTTGTCATCATAAAGTTGAATTTCTGGGTAGTTTTTGTTTTTTACTGAGCTTTTCTGTGATCTACTGCTTTTTATTATAAAACAATTATATTGTCTCTTACAGGAAGTAACATTTACTCAAGGCTTTGATTATTGTAAAACTCATTTTATGTATATTTGTTAGGTAAAATTGTAAAAATGTTATAAGAACTATTATTCTTGGAGACTATACTCGTTGGAATTTGAGTTCATTTACCTAAATTGTATTGTACATACTAATACCATGGTTATTAACTCATTTTCTGTATTCTAATTTACTTAATCTCTAATGCGGTTGTATTTAAGTGGCATGAGTTTACTTGCATCATCTTAGACTCGGCTTTCTTCCTACAGGTCTGCTTGAAAACCACCTATTTTGTGATTCTACTAGATTTATTTCAGGGTACAAAGCAAATCATGTTTCAACAACTGAAACAACATTACAGTAGAAGCCCTTATCCACAGGGGGTACGTTCCAAGACCCCCTGTGGATGCCTGAAACCACAGATAGTACTGAACCCAATATATACTATATTTTTGCTATACATACATACCTATGATAAAGTTTAATTTATAAATTAGCCACAGTAAGAGATTAACACAATAACTAACAATAAAATAGAACAATTATGACAATATACTGTAATAAAAGTTATGTGAATGTGGTCTCTCTTCTTCTTTTACAAATTCAATGCCTTTGACATTTATCATACACTGTGGCTATAACTTTTGCATTTTGAGATGCTATAGCAAAACTAACACAAATTTCTTTTTCTTTCTTACAATTTCATGGACAGAAGATTCGTTTTTTTGTGTTTGGGTTTTTTTAACATCTTTATTGGAGTATAATTGCTTTACATTGTTGTGTTAGTTTCTGCTGTATAATAAAGTGAATCAGCTATACGTATACATTTATCCCCATGTCCCCTCCCTCTTGTGTCTCCCTCCCACCCTCCCTAGATTTGTTTTTAACTGTAGTTCTTAGCAATCTCAGCATACAATTTCTTCTTTCCTTATTAAGTCAAGAACCTTCACGTTTTCACTTAAAGGAAACACTTTATGGCTTCTCTTTGGCATGTCCGAATTGCCAGTATCACTACGCTTGCACTTTGTGGCCATTATTTAGTAAAATACGGGTGACTTGAACACAAACACTGCAATACTTTGACAGTCGATCTGATAATCCAGGCAACTACTAAGTGACTAACTGGTGGAATACACTGGGCTGGACAAAGGTATGATTCACAGCCTGGGCTGGATGGGGTGGGACAGTGTGAGATTTCATCACGCTACTCAGAATGGCATGCAATTTAAGACTTATGAATTGTTCATTTTGAAATTTTCCATTTAATATTTTCAGACCATGGTTGACAACAGGTAACTAAAATTGTGGAAAGCAAAACCTTGAATAAGGGGGACCACTGTATTCTGATGTCTGAAAATAGGTAGTGTATATGTGAAAATATCTTACTTACAAACTTTAAATATATTGTAAAATAGCTATTGAAGACATCATCAATATTTCGTATGCTCATTTCTACCTCTAAACTTAGGCCAGTTCTTTTCCCTGCCCTAAAATATTTGTTTCCCAGCTTCCACCTATCCAAATTCAGCTCCTCCTTCAGAGCTTGGAAGAAGATATAACCAACTAACAAAAAAATTCCCCTGCAATATCAACTTATGTTGATTTCTCATTTTTCTGTATTCTCAAAGTAGGTGTGGTCTCCACTACCCATTCTCACACATTATAAATTACTGATTTATTTTACTTTAAAATTATCTCTTAAGACTCACTTTTCCACCAGAATTATAGGCAACTAAGGGGCAGATATCGTTGTCCTCTGTTATATTTCTCACAGTATTCATTTATTAATTCATTCAACAAATATTATTGGGTTCCCACCATGTCCTATGCTTACGCCACGTGGTAGGAATTCAATCACTATTGAGATTCTTTGGAGTTTATAATCTGATGGAAATGGCAAAGGGTTGTTAAATACTAGTTGCAAAAAGTATGAATATCATGGCCTCATAACCCCTGGGATAGTGTGAATACCTAAAAACTGGTTGTGAAATGGAACAGAATAAGGTCTCTCGTGACTCATATATTTTAGGAATTGGTTAATGTAGCTTTTTCTTTATTTTCTATGGAAATATAACAGAAGTTAACAATTGACTTTCTTACCTGAAGCAAAGCACTTTAGATTTCCCTAAAACATTTCTGGTAAGCAGGAGCAGTCATTTCATTTTGAATTTGTGTGTTGCATTTAGGTGATTTAGGTGACATGAATCTAAACAAAAGAATATCATTTGAAAGTCTCTTCTTTTATTATATGCAGTGACATGTAGCAATAGCCACAAGGAGTTCAAGTAAACAAACATAATTGAATATCAGAAGAAATGACTAGGTACATTTTGAAATCTGAGTCCTCCCCATGGATTAAGGCATAAATGTATGAAAAATATGAAATGTATGAAAACAAATTTAGTCTATCTTGAGGTTAAAAAAAGACCTCAGACTTGTTTTTTATTCAATATGGTTATTTAGATTAACATTTCATCTGTGTAGTAGGAAGTGCTTTATTATTTTGGAAATTATGCCACTCATTAAAATATTACATTGTGTGTATAGAATATTGTTGTAGACAGAAAAACAGAGAATTCAGTATTTGAAAACCTTGATTATCTGCTGTGTATATTTACCTTTTTCTAGCCTAGATGATTTCAGAGGCCTTTTCCTGTACAGAGTCATCAGAGAGGCAAATAGAAGTCCAGCTCCTGAGTTTCTATTTGTATTAATACTATCTAATGAATTCTATTGTACAGCAGGTGTCAAATCATATTGGGTGTTTTGCAATCGAGTATGAATAGAAGATGTATTGCTATTGCAAATGAATCTAATATGAAACTAATGAGCAGTAATGAGCAACTGTTTTGTCATTATTGAGGCAACCACTGAGATGCTAATAAACTCTCATTTTTGCTCTTTAGAAAAAGCAGTGACCAGGATTTATAACATGGCCTTAATGTCCCCAAAGCCTGAGGCAAAAATAAATAAATAAATAAATAAACAGTGACACCCTAAACTGAGAATAATTTAGTCATTTTCTGTATGATTGTCCTCTCTCTTATTAAAATGAACCTGTTATAATGCCTTTTATGTATTCCTATAACTGAAGAGAAAAGATGAAGAATGGGTGTCCATTAAATGAATATAAAGTTAAGAAGATAGGCATCTTGCCTAATTTTCCTTAATGTAAATATAATAATTCTAGAGTTTTCCAGTTGCCAGTTCTTTTACAGTATAATGAAGCCTAATGTAGGCAACTTTTTATTTTTAAACCCAGTTACTTTGGAAGTAACATTTTTGAGGGACTTTTTGTAATTAACTTATTTGTTCTCATGAGTGGCCTAACTTGGTATATAACCCAGTGCACTTATCACACAGTATTATGGCTGTATGCTTTATGCCTCTGCCTTTCCTACAGTAGTGTAAGAGCAGGGAGCTCAATAAATATTTATGAGATGAATGATGAATAAATAATTGAATGAATGAGGAAGAAGCTAGTGCATTAAATTTGCTTTCTTAGGTAGAAATAATGTGCTTTAAAACAGTTTTTAATACACGTTCATTTATTATGTCCTAAGACCCTTAAGAACTCTGCTTCAAATACTTTATACTACAGGACAAAAACAAACGCTTTAGTACATACAACATATGTAACCTTGTTGCTTTAGCTGATGAACGTATACTAACTCTAAGACTAATTTTGGTATCTTCCTACAGATGTTTGCTAGAACTCATGGTTTTAACATATGACACAAGACTTAATCAGTACTTTAAATAACATACAGGCCTCTAGTAATATTCTTTCAGACTTTTTATATATTTATATACTTTATTTATTTATGTATACATGATTTCTATAGCCTCAAAAGTCCACCTATTTGATTAAAGATAACCAAAGCTTTGAATTATTAACTTTCTATCTTTGTTGTTGATTAGGCTGTTGTAGACTTACGTGTACAGAGAGAAAGCTATTCGATTTGAATAATTCAATATTGCTCACCATAATAAGACTTCGTTTCCATTTCTAATAGTTGTATTATGTGCCTACATGTAGAAATTCCACTCTTTTTTGATATGTATTACTAAACTATGTATAAATATTATATTTATATTGCATCTAACCTATAAAAATTAAATAATAAACATAAGTAAAGAAGGAACTACAACTTGAATGGTGAAACATACAAAAGAAGAATGCCATGTGGCCTGAAATGCTGTTTTATTTGACCCTGGAGAGCCAAAATACTACACAAAGAAACTGTTATATAACACAGTGAGGAAGTTGACTCAAGATGGGGGTGTTGGTTTAAACGGACTGTAACTTCATATCTGTTCTGTGTCAAGTCCTCCTCCAAATGAACCCAAGCATTCTGGTACCCTGACTTGCTACTTCCCATACCTCTATACTCTGTAAAGTAACAACTATCCAACAATATAAACAATTTTTCGTATCTATAAATGTACACAAAAGTTTACAAAATTCTAGGTTTTGAAACATATATGAAAGTCACAAGTAAGTTTTATGTTGTAATAACTTTTGCTAACATAATTTCCTTTACTGACTTCATATACATTCAGAATGAATTAGTCCAACATGCAAATAATTCTTAGCACAGGCTCTATGTTATTTGGGAGACTATTTTTTGTGGACTTACTTCTTGTAGCCAACAATATCTGTGACTAATTGTACTACTCATAAATTAAAGTAAAGCAATGTCCTTGAAATACATCTTCTAGTAATTATTGTAGGCCTCCTGTTCTCTGTGGTGATCTAAAGAACAGAAAGGATAGTTAACTGTGCCATATAGATATACGTTATGGGTCTTTGGGGCCTATTCATTAAAGTAAAATAAAATCCCCAACATCATCTTTAATTTTGGTAAGGAGAATCTCCTACTATTTAAAAGCATTGATAACTTTTAAAGGAATGTGCCCTAGATATAAGCTATATGCTTTAGGATACTTTCCACTGCTTCCCCGTCATCATGAGAAAGAAATAAAATTATGAATTATCTCCTAAATTAAAACTTGAAGTAATTCCATTATATATCCTTGAGAATATATATAAGGACACATGAAAAGGTCTGCTACTAAACCAAGGAAATGTTTACCAAAGAAATATTTTATTAAATTTATTTCTACTGGACATCAATTGCTTATAGACTTTAAGGAGAATGATACCACAATATTTAAATAGTCCTAACAACTAATAGGATGAAAAATCCCTTTTATATATTAATATTATTTCTCTTCAAAGTAATACATGCATATAGTAAAAACTAAAATAACACAGAAAGGCTTTTAATAAAAAGTAATAGTTTCTTACCTCAGTCCTTGACTACCTTTTGGCCTGCTCTTATCTTTATTTCTTGTAGTTGTTACCTCCCTAACTCTGTTTTAAAAACAGAGTTGATATATAGCCAGTGTGTCCCAGTGTCTCCCAGAGGTTGACTGAGACACCTCCATTCTGAATATATAGACTTCTGGTCTGATCATTATGTGTCAGTGCCATAATAATTATCAAATATTTTTAATATTAAGGCTGTCTAAATAATATAATTTATATCCTACTTTTTGGATTTATCATAGTTAAACATTATCTCTTGAGTCAGCACTGTCAAAGAAAATTTAGTTCATTCACAAAACCTGTCTCCCCTACTTTTCCCTATTTGTGATAGTTCTATGGTTTTCTAAATCTCTTAGCTTTAACTTTATAATGTTGAATAATACTTTCTTATTCTGTCAACTGTCAATTGCATCCCTTGACTCTCCATTACTGAGGATATTCTTAGGGCTTCTACCATTCCCTCTACATCCCTTCTGCCCTCCATCTATAATACTGATAACATTTACATGTTCTGCAACCATATTGAAATCTGTAATTTGTCTTTTGGTTATATATATAACTAAATATATATGTAAATAACATATATATTTAACTGAAATATATATAGTTAACCTAAAATTGTATATAGTTATATATAGAGAGAGAGTAAACAGTATTTATATTATTATAAGCTATGCAAATATTTCCTTCTCTACAAATCCAAAGTCAAAATCTCTGAGCAACTCAAAAGAAAAATTTCCTGGCATCAATAAAATGGATTCTCTCTTCTTTCCTTCCATCGATTGCTCAAATCATACCATACTTTGTTTGCATCTTATTTGGATCAAGCTTTCTTGTATAGTTTTTGGTTTTCTTTTAGACCTAGAGTCATCTTTCTTATTGAGACAGGGAACATGTTAGCCATCTTTATCATATCACTAGCTTGTTCCTCATTCTGTCTGTTGCTTAGCATTTCTCTTTTTTGGAAGACATTCTTCCTAGAGTTCAGAGATTTCCTATTCTAATTTGGGCTGAAATTCTTCCTAGGCCTTGTGGATACAGTTATATCCAATCAACTGTAGCCAGTTCTCCTTCTTCCCACTCAAGACATATGTTTTGAAAAAGGTTAGCTGTGCATGTTTGCCTTCTTTCAGGATATGACGAACACCTATTGTCCCCCCAAATTCCCTCCCTAATTGATCAGTATAAAAATCAAAAAGTCAGGAGCTTTTCCCTCTGCTCTTATTACAGCCTCTCATAGTACTTGTTTATTCCTTGGGCTTTAGCCACCTTTTCTCTATTTCATCAGTTTTCAAAGTATGATTTATAGACCTTTGAGAGTCCACAAGACATTTTAGGTGGTTTGTGAGATAATAGCCAAGATATGGAAAAAACCTAAGTGTCCATCTATACACACACACAGACACACACACACACAAATACTACTCAGCCATAAAAAATAATGAAATATTTCATTTGGGACAACATACATGGACCTTGATGGTCAGTATGCTAAGTGAAATAAGTCAGCAGAGAATGACAAATATCTTATGATTTCACCCATATGTGGCATCTAAAAAACCAACCAAACAAGCAAATAAAACAAAAACAAACTCATAGATACACAGAACAAGTTTAATGGTTGCCAGACAGGAAGGGGGTCAGGGGGGTGGACAAGATTCCTGAAGGGGGTCAGCTGTAAGGTGATGGCGGCAACTAGACTTGTGCTAGTGATCATTGTGTAGTGTATACGGATATCGAATTACAATGCTCTATACCTGAAACTTCTATAATAAAAGAAAATATTTTATGATAACACTAAGACATTGTTTCTCTGTATTGGCATTTGCACTGTTGATGCAAAAGCAAAGGTGGTGGATAAAACTGCTGGTGCCTTTGCATGAATCCAGTCAGTAGTACCAAACTGGACTCACAGTTTTTTAAAAAGCCAATTTCACACAGAATGTTCTTGATGAAAAATAAAACTTATAACTGTATTAAATCTTGACCCTTGAGTACATGTCTTTTTAATACTGTGTGACAAGGCAGGAAGTATGCATAAAACATTTTTGCTGCATACTGAAACACAGTAACTGTCTTGGGCAAAAGAACTTATGTGATTATCTGAGAAGTGACCTGAACTAGACCCTTTTTTTCCATGAAACATTTTTATTTGAAAGAATGACCGACAGAAAAACTATGATTATGTAGACTTGATAATATTTTCTTGAAAATGAATGGAGTGAAACAATCACTTTAAGGAAACCACTTACGGTATTTATTACCAAGAATAAAATTTAAGCTTTCAGGCAAAAATTAAGTTTTTGTAAAATCCCTATCCACTACCGTGAGCTTGAGAGCTTCTCCATAGTTAAAGTGTTTTTCTTGCTGAGATTAGTGATGATATTAATGAATGTGATTTTTAAAATATATTTTGTAACAGAACATCTATGTAACTCAGCAAACTACTATTTTTTCCAAATGACAAATGCATAATGTTACAAATCATGCATAGACGAAAGATCAATTCAAGATATCCTATTGACCAATGCATTTCACTGTAACAGAGTATGGAAAGACCATTGGTGTGGTTTCAGATTCTATACTGCAACTAACCTTTGAGAAGCTATCACTTGTCAGACATTAGTGTAGTATCAGAGAAGAGTACCCAAATTTACCTGAAAAGGCTGTTAAAATGTTTCTTCCTTTTCCTACTATATTTCTGTGTGAGACCAGATTTTCTTGATATTTTTAATTAAAATTAAGATTTCACAACAGATGGAATACAGAAGCAGAGAAAATTCAGCTGTCTTTATTAAGCCAGATAGTAAAAGAGATTTGCAAAAGTGTAAGATCATGTCACTCTTCTCAATAATTTTCTTTGCTTGGGAAAACAGAGATTTTTGGTAAAAATACATTTTATTTATGTTAACAGAGAATAAGTTTATTGTTATTATTTTCAAATGAATATATAAACCTTTTTCAGGTTTAATTTCTAAAAGAGCAAATATTGAAATATGTAATCCATATACAAATGGTCTTTGGTGGGGGTCTTCGAAAGGGGTCCTGAGCCAAAAGCCACTACTCTTGACTTCTTGCCTGCAAAGAACTGAAGTATTTGCCATAGTCTTTCTGCTGAGTTTTTGTTTCTGGATCCTTTTGAGTATTGTTTTCCTTCTATCACTCATCCTAGTGGGACAGTAGTAGAAAACTGGCCAGTTATTTTATTGCTTCAAACAGCCCACCCACCCCAATCTATACTTTGGGAAAATAATTACCTAGTTTACTTATAGATTATTAAATTTACCATATTATTGACACTGACTCAGGTCCCTATGTCTTTGAACTGATGCAGTTTATGTTATGTTATGTCAGCTTAACCATTTCCCCCTCAATTAATAAAGGCTGTTCTCCTGGGAAAGTTAGATTTTATTTTCTTCCCAGAAAGCTAACCATGACCTTAACACCTTTCTGATTTAAAGAGGTGGGATCTCTTTAAATTTCAATGCCTGTAAAGTTTTCTTTAAGAAACTCAAATAGAATCATCTACCGACATTTCTGATAATTTTCTGAAGCAATAAGAAGAGGACAAAGATGGACACATCCTTTAAAAAGGGGAGCCTTTATCGTGGTAGCATTGCTTCATCTCTTTCTATAGAACTTGAAAGCCTGTGCTCAGTAATTTATGTTAATGCTTTATTTTCGAAGTTTTCTTTCTTCCATAAGCTCTTCATACTTTGACCAAGAACTGACCTTTCCCCTCTTTGAAATTTACCCTCCAACCTCCCCCCACTCTCCAGGCTAGCTTTTCATTAGGGAACATGGGAGACATACCCTCACGTTGCTATGCATTGCGCTCTGGTGGCAGGCCTCCCTGACAAAAATCAAAGAGCTGCTAGTGCCAGAAGGATGAACTCTGTGATCTCAGCCCCCGTAAAGAGAAGCATCCCCAGAGAGAGGTTCAATTCATGTCAGAGTTAAATCTTAATTCATCTGAGAGCTGAGAAGCAGTCAGGCTTTTGAATATTTTTATTGAGAGACATTTTCCAAATCACAGATCAGATTAATATTTCAGTAACTTCTTTGAATGAGTCTGGTCCAGGGCAACAAACAAAACCAATGGCCCATGTGCAGTGTGATTTAGAAAGAAGTTTTTAGAGTGTTTAAACAGTTTCTGCTACATTTTTTTCCAGGCTGAGTAGGGACAAAGTCTAAACTCCTTTTCCTCTTTCTTTTTGTTTTCTTTTTCCTCATCCACCCTTCCTTGCATCCTTCCCTCCCTCACTCCCTTCCTCCCTTCCTTCCTTCCTTCCTTCTCATTTTTTCTAGGGATTTATTGCTTTCAAGAATAACCCATCGATTAACACAATCTCATTCTAATGCAACTGTATTTGGGATTTTTGAATGCCATCAATGAGAATGAATGGAGTGTTCTCAGAGGAATTAGTCTCCTTTGACCTTCAAGATGTTAAGTACCATGCTACCCTAAATAGGATTGTGTTGTTAGTACTGGAACCTGTCTTAAAGTGGCAGTGAGTCATTATAATCCCGAGTTAGAAAAGACTGAGTTTAATTATTCTAAATGTTGAAAGACGTTTATCTAAACTTCATGGGAATGTCTGGTGTCTTAAATTAAATGATAATATTTATTGAGCATTTAAATGTGCTCGTCACTTAGTGACTTGCATGCATTAAATTATTTAACCACTAGAACCACTTTGTGAGGGCAGTACTTTTATTGTACTGAAGCCTTTTTATAGATGAGTAAATCGAGGCACTGAGAGTCTTAAAACTTTGTCCAAGAGTATTTATAAGTGTCAGAAATGAGATCAGAAAGCAGGCAGACTGGCTTCAGGGAACATGAATTTAACTCTCACGCTATGATTCCTCTCCAGGTAGTCAAAATATAGTGTGATCGAAAATAAACAGTAGTGAATTCTGTTAGCAGCTTATGGAATTTTCATTATTTCTTGTATTTAACCTTACTGATTCATTTCCCTTTCACTGTAAGACAACTGAAATATTCCTGCCTTGGTACATGTTATTCCCTAATATGGAATGCCCTTTCTCTTTTTACTAGTCTAATGCAACGCATTCTTTAAAGCTCATTTCAAATTTCATTTTCTCCATAAAACTATATCTGTTAAAAACCAAAGGCTCCCAAAATTTAAGAGTTGCAATGGAATATAGAGGATTTCTAGTACAATTTCTATGCAAACCTAGAAATTGCTGAACAACTCTAAGACCATTAGCTTTTGATTAAAAACATGCTTTTACAGGACACCCAATATCTTCTCTTCATAAACTTCTATTTAGCTAGTAATTCTTACCATCTTAAGCCAGACTAATATCTTGTTTTTTGAATGAAATTTAGCATTGTTCAGCTATTTTCATTAACCCTCTCATTTATTCATATATTTGCACTTTCAATCAATATTTATTGGAGTTTTTAAATGTACACTCTCATAGATGCTAGAAGATAAAATAAAAAAGACACAGACCTTGTTTTAAAAAAACAGATGCTTTTAAGATGTCTAACGTAGACTAGAAGACCAGGGAATGACAGTAAACCCTGAGTTGAGATTTAAAGAGAGTAGGATTTAGCTATTTTGAAAAGAGGAGGAAAAACATTAAAAGCTGAGGAATGATCCCTATTTTACAGTTGGAGTACCTGAGGCATAGAAAAGTAAAGTAATTTTTTCAAGATCGTAAGGCTAGTTATTGGAAGAACTGAAATTTGAGTTGGCATTTTCACTCCGTAGTTGATGCTTTTAAATTAGAGTAATGAAAGAGTAGCATCATATTCAAGGAGTTGTAAGTAATTATTTAAGGCTAAAGTGTGGGCTCTGCTAAGTGAAGGGGTTGAGACGGTGGTAAAACGAAGAGTCAGGCAGAGGCCAGTTGGCAATGCATTTTGGAAGCTACGCCAACGCATTTGGATTGTATTCTCATTATCCATTTCTTCTAACGCTAGGAGAACCTTTTGAGTTTGTCCTCATTTTACTGGTTTGGTTTTCTCTAATGACAATTTTGGGTTCTCCTGGTGCAATTATTAATTTTTATTCTGTTGTTACTTTTAAAAGTTACTTGTTTCTTTGACTATTTTGTAGCCAGCTTCATTTCTTTGTCCTGTTCCCTCTCATAACATGGCCCTCTCATGACTCCCTGCTTCTGCTTCATAGAACTTATCTTTTAGATATTTTTGCTACACCAAATAAATGTTTAACGTGGTATTTTTATGTTTTGCATAGGAAGCAGTTTCAGCAATATGCTCTTATTCCAAGTTTTTTTCTTAACTTTCAGTATTTTTTACATATTTATATTACATATTTATGTATTTTAATGTAACATGTATTTATATATGTATTTGTTTATCTATCCTTGAACTCAGGGACATCTAGACAGGTGCTACATGCCTACACACAGCTATATCTTTAGTCCTCTTAACTGTATATTTTAGCTCTGAGAAAATTTGCACCTAGATCTGTCCATGATTCGAAAGTCAGTATTTTATGGTCTCTAGACCAGTCTGTGCTGCACAGCAGTTTTAATTTCGGGGCCTTAACCATTCTGGAGGATCAGATTAGTCTCTGGTTGCCATTTGATTGCCAGAAAATTTCATATTATGTGTTAGGAGAAAAGTGTTCAACGGTCAAATAAATTTGGGAAATGCAATGTGCTACTTCCCACTTTTGGAAATGCACTATGAAGCACCTGGAGAAGTCCTGTACCAAAGAAACTTGTTAAAAACTACAACGAGGTACCACCTCACACTGGTCAGAATGGCCATCATTAAAAACTCTACAAATAACAAATGCTGGGGAGGGTGTGGAGAAAAGGGAACCCTCCTACGCTGTTGGTGGGAATGTGAGTTGATACAGCTACTATGGAAAACAGTATGGAGGTTCCTCAGAAAACTCAAAAATAGAACCATATGATCCAGCAATCCCATTCCTGGGCATATATCCAGACAAAACTATAATTCAAAAAGATACATGCACCCCTATGTTCATAGCAACACTATTCACAATAGCCAAGACATGGAAACAACGTAAATGTCCATCGACAGATGAACAGGTAAAGAAGATGTGGTACATATACACAATGGAATACTACTCAGCCATAAAAATGAACGACTAATGGCATTTGCAGCAACATGGATGCAACTAGATATTACCATACTAAATGAAGTAAGTCAGAAAGAGAAGACAAATACCATATGATATCACCTATGTGTGGAATTTAAAATATGACACAAATGAACTTATCTATGAATCAGAAACAGACTCACAGACATAGAGAACAGACTTGTGGTTGCCAAGGGGGAGAGGATTGGGGAAGGGATGGAGTGGGAGGTTGGGGTTAGCAGATGTAAGCTATTATATATAGAATGGATCCTCCAGAAAGTGGGCATAGAGGGCTCCAGAAAGTGGGCATAGAGCGACTCCAGAAAGTGGGCATAGAGGGACTCCAGAAAGTGGGCATAGAGGGAACCTACCTCAACATAATAAAGGCCATATATGACAAACCCACAGCCAACATCGTTCTCAATGGTGAAAAACTGAAAGCATTTCCTCTAAGATCAGGAACAAGACAAGGATGTCCACTCTCACCACTATTATTCAACATAGTTCTGGAAGTCCTAGCCACGGCAATCAGAGAAGAAAAAGAAATAAAAGGAATACAAATTGGAAAAGAAGAAGTAAAACTGTCACTGTTTGCGGATGACATGATACTATACATAGAGAATCCTAAAACTGCCACCAGAAAACTGCTAGAGCTAATTAATGAATATGGTAAAGTTGCAGGATACAAAATTAATGCACAGAAATCTCTTGCATTCCTATACACTAATGATGAAAAATCTGAAAGAGAAATTATGGAAACACTCCCATTTACCATTGCAACAAAAAGAATAAAATACCTAGGAATAAACCTACCTAGGGAGACAAAAGACCTGTATGCAGAAAACTATAAGACACTGATGAAAGAAATTAAAGATGATACCAACAGATGGAGAGATATACCATGTTCTTGGATTGGAAGAATCAACATTGTGAAAATGAGTATACTACCCAAAGCAATCTACAGATTCAATGCAATCCCTATCAAATTACCAATGGCATTTTTTATGGAGCTAGAACAAATCATCTTAAAATTTGTATGGAGACACAAAAGACCCCGAATAGCCAAAGCAGTCTTGAGGGAAAAAAATGGAGCTGGGGGAATCAGACTCCCTGACTTCAGACTATACTACAAAGCTACAGTAATCAAGACAATATGGTACTGGCACAAAAACAGAAACATAGATCAATGGAACAAGATAGAAAGCCCAGAGATTAACCCACGCACCTATGGTCAACTAATCTATGACAAAGGAGGCAAAGATATACAATGGAGAAAAGACAGTCTCTTCAATAAGTGGTGCTGGGAAAACTGGACAGCTACATGTAAAAGAATGAAATTAGAATACTCCCTAACACCATACACAAAAATAAACTCAAAATGGATTAGAGACCTAAATATAAGACTGGACACTATAAAACTCTTAGAGGAAAACATAGGAAGAACACTCTTTGACATAAATCACAGCAAGATCTTTTTTGATCCACCTCCTAGAGTAATGGAAATAAAAACAAAAATAAACAAATGGGACCTAATGAAACTTCAAAGCTTTTGCACAGCAAAGGAAACCATAAACAAGATGAAAAGACAACCCTCAGAATGGGAGAAGATATTTGCAAACGAATCAACGGACAAAGGATTAATCTCCAAAATATATAAACAGCTCATTCAGCTCAATATTAAAGAAACAAACACCCCAATCCAAAAATGGGCAGAAGACCTAATAGACATTTCTCCAAAGAAGACATACAGACGGCCACGAAGCACATGAAAAGATGCTCAACATCACTAATTATTAGAGAAATGCAAATCAAAACTACAATGAGGTATCACCTCACTCCTGTTAGAATGGGCATCATCAGAAAATCTACAAACAACAAATGCTGGAGAGGGTGTGGAGAAAAGGGAACCCTCTTGCACTGTTGGTGGGAATGTAAATTGATACAGCCACTATGGAGAACAATATGGAGGTTCCTTAAAAAACTAGAAATAGAATTACCATATGACCCAGCAATCCCACTACTGGGCATATACCCAGAGAAAACCGTAATTCAAAAAGACACATGCACCCCAATGTTCATTGCAGCACTATTTACAATAGCCAGGTCATGGAAGCAACCTAAATGCCCATCAACAGACGAATGGGTACAGAAGATGTGGTACATATATACAATGGAATATTACTCAGCCATAAAAAGGAACGAAATTGAGTCATTTGTTGAGAAGTGGATGGATCTAGAGACTGTCATACAGAGTGAAGTAAGTCAGAAAGAGAAAAACAAATATCGTATATTAATGCATGTATGTGGAACCTAGAAAAATGGTACAGATGAGCCGGTTTGCAGGGCAGAAGTTGAGACACAGATGTAGAGAATGGACATATGGACACCAAGGGGGGAAAACTGTGGTGGGGTGGGGATGTTGGTGTGCTGAATTGGGCGATTGGGATTGACATGTATACACTGATGTGTATAAAATCGATGCCTAATAAGAACCTGCAGTATAAAAAAACAAACAAACAAAACAACTAATACTAAACTTTCATTGGGTTATTCGTATGGAAATATGTTAATATAAATGTTTCAGACATTACATGAAATTTCTAAAAATCTTATATGTTCTGGTATAATGTTATAAGTAATAATCCTAGTTATTACTTTAAAATGTATATCTCAGAAATAACTAATTTTCTTGTCAACTGCATTATTATGTACTTTCATCAAATCTTTAACTGTGGTCACTTTTAAGTCTTTTGTCATTTACAGACAGTTCTGGGTGTACTCTGATGCTTTTGCAAATATGTTCCTATAAAGGGGTTTCATCTTCAAGAAATTCATGGAAAAGACTCTGACAAGTACAGGTTTCTGGTAACTGACTGTACTGCTGAACT
Source organism: Balaenoptera musculus (assembly GCF_009873245.2). Lineage (NCBI taxonomy): Eukaryota > Metazoa > Chordata > Mammalia > Artiodactyla > Balaenopteridae > Balaenoptera > Balaenoptera musculus. The sequence continues at coordinate 41,399,773 of NC_045797.1, forward strand.
GAATGAATAAGCATTTTCAGAACTCTAATGAAAAACTGATGAACTCATAAAAGTGCTAACAAAAGATCAAGATGAAAAAAAAATTAATTACATGGGACTGAGTGAACTGATGAGGATGAGTATAATTTTTGTGACTTTCTGTCTGAATTAAAAAAAAAAAAATCCCACAAGGACTCAGAGGCAAAGAATATACAAATCAATTTTCACTGCAAAGTAAAGGAGCTGTTACAGTGGAGGATTACTGGACTGAATGTCAATATTATGACATAGTATGAGTGTGTTTCATGTTTGGTAATTGCAATCATTGTTGCTTTTGTTGTGGTCATCCATGTACAATGCTTGGTGTCAGTCTATTTATCTCTTGTAAAAATAAAATACAGTGTGTGTGTGTGGGAAAAAAAAAAAAGAATGGATAAACAACAAGGTCCTACTGTAGAGCACAGGGAACTGTATTCAATATCCTATGATAAACCACAATAGAAAAGAATATTAAAAAAAAAGAATGTATGTATGTATAACCAAATCACTTTGCTGTACAGCAGAAATTAACACAACATTGTAAATCAACTATACTTCAATTTAAGAAAAAGAAGCTCGTTAATCATTCTTCTAAAAAATTTGTTAAACTTATTTTCAAGGAAAATGTTATATTTATGTCTATTCACCATCTCTGGACGCTAGGAAAATGTTATATTTATGTATATTCACCATCTCTGGATGCTACTTTGGTAAATGCTATGAAATAAATAAAGTCTGCTTCCCGTAGACTTTGTGGGCCTGCTAGCCTCAATCCGGCATGACACTTACTTGCAATGCTTCTTCTTAGGTAAGTATATCCAAGTTCTACAAAACAGCGCCCCAACCTCCCATCACTTTGTATCATATTGTACATATTTTAACTTTTTTTTTTTTTTGGCTGAGATATAATTTACATAGATTAAAATTCACCCTTTTTAAAAAGAGTAGTTCTATGTTTGGCAAATGCATATAGTCATGTAACTACCACTACAATCAAAATACGGAACCATGGTGAATATTTAAAAACTTTAGTGCCTAAATGGGTGTGTAAACAGAGGCGCAGGTGAAATTTGTCGAACTCAAAAGGTATGCTTCTTGCAGTTGACAAATGCTCACCAGTTTACTGGTAAATATAGACTCTGAATCTATACGTTAGAGCCTGAGAATAGGAGTAGATTAAAGTTTTTTTGGAAGTGATCCGTGTCATTCTGTTTAAGGGAGTGGATTTAGGGATATTCAAGTATGTATTTTTTTCCATCCATCCCTATGGACAGGAAAATTCATAAAATTCCTCTTTCCAACTCTCCCCTCTTCATACACTTAACATATGGTTTGTGTTCTCAACTTCTCTTGTTTGTCGTGTGTGTGTGTGTGTGTGTTTGTGTATTTGTTATAATCAGAAAATGAGAGGAATGTATTAGATATTGTGACCCTTTTCCCATACTAACAGCAAAGTATTTTATAAATAAAAAAGTAGTATTGAAATGTAAGCTATTCTTATACATCTCTTATCTTCACAATAGTGCTCAGTAAAATGTGGATAAAAGTTTATATGTAATGAGTGTTTTTCTCTGATTGAGTGGTTGGTTGATATGTGAGCAACACTGCACAGTGATATTGGAGTGAAGTTTAATTTTAGACTTAGAGCTGTCTTCTAATGAAGTTTTTGATGATGAGTATAAAAAAATTGCTGTGCCATTTTGAAAGGTAAATCTGAATGTACTTCTGCCTGTGATCTGGTCCTATCATCTGGACCACATTTACCTGTATAATTCTCTTCCTTCAGCTCAGTATGACATACTTGTTTTTAGTACAAGATAGGTCGTGTTTATCTGTTGCACTGTCTATGGTCCAGTGATCTCTTTTGTAGTCTAAGGGGAACGGTATGAAAACTGAACTGGGTCAAGGAGTCTGAGAGTGTTAAAGTTCACCAAGAAATCAAGATGAGGCTTTGCAGAAACAAGAGGAAGTTAAAATTAGTATGAATTGATTTCCCTACCCCCTTTTCAGAAATTGTTCTCACATGTTGCAAGCCCCTTGGCCATTTATGTGATGCTCTGTATTATGACTGTGACATGACTATGCCAGAGGATGGCCAAGGTCAACAATGTGACCTATTTTTATTTTTTCTTAATAGGAAAAAGTTGCCATTCTTTTTCCCACACTGGCAGAGTCTTTCTGTGTGTGTGGCTTTGCAGACTCCTTTTTGTGAACATTTCACATCTTTTCCTTTGATTAAGCTTGTTAGATTTCAGACCTCCTTGAACTTTAAACTTCTCATTTCCAGCTTTTCCAGTTAGATGTTCTAAATCTAGTGATCCATTACACAGTATTATTAACTTATCTATCCTTTGGCAGCTTTATAAATTATTTCAGAAATATATTTTTCTTAAAACAGAAAAATGGGATAAAACTACTCTTTTAAACTACTTTCTATTTAAAATTGGATGATTTTATTTACAAATCTGAATTCTCTGAAAGAAATAAGAATGCATTCATTATGTGGATACTTCATACATCTCAACTTTCAGCTTTTCTTGAACTCTGAGGCTGGGTTACAAAGAAGTCTGAGTTGTTTGTTGATTAAATCAGTGCCGCTTAATTGGTTTAATCATGAATCTACCTAAATGAATTACTAATATATTAAAGATAATATACGTTCACTATGTAAACAACAACAAAACTTTTACTAAAACATGAAATATTTAGTAGAAAATTCAAGTCATATAACAGGTAATTAAAATATAAAACATCTAAAATCAAGGTGAACATTTCTTTTCCAAAATGTACAATTAACTTAATGTTCCAACTCACTTTTTGTGTATATATAAAAAAAAAAAAACCAAGTGATGTCAGAATTGTAAGTTAGGGAATATTGCCGTGAGACTTTCAGTCAAGATGGCAGCCTTAAGTGATGCGAAATTCCACCCAATCACTTTCTGGATCCAAGCACAGAGTATGTTGGGGAAAAAAAATAATTTAAAAGCATATATGAATGTGAATCCAAGAAATGGAAAACTTAGCTGCCAGAAACAAAGACTGAAATTAGGTAGCATAGTGAGCTGTTACTGAAGTTGAATGTCTCATGGGGGAATCTCAGGACCTTGATGCCTAAGTTTTAAAATCTATGTGGACATGTGATGAGAAATTAAATCTGTGCAAATCGGGATGTTGAAACTGAGCTAGAGAGAGTTGCTATGTTCAGGAAACTGAGAATAGGAACAAACTATCTGCTGGCTTGGAAGCAATAAGAAACCAGCATTTTCTAGTGTCATAGGTAGGAAAAGTCAAGAGCTAGAATATACAATCCCAATCTGTGCTTTGAATAACTCTGGGGTCCAAATCCACATTGACTACATTAGGAGGTAGAACCACAGGTTAAGTTATTAAGAAAAATGTTGAGCCATTGCTGAAATAAAATATCTCAAGAGGTAGCAATCATAAACAGCATGAAGAGATTTTAATATAAATATGTCAAAAATGTAAAAGAGACAACAGAAGGAAGAAAAACATAAAGCTTGGGTAAGACAGTATGAAAGAAGAGTGAGCATTTTTGTTTTGGCAAACATGTACAGCTGTGCAACCAGCACCACTATAAACAAGACATAAAACAGTTCCTTTGCCTCCAAATATTTTCCATGCCCTCCTTTATAGCCAATCCTTCCTCTCAACCCCAGGCTCTGATAACAACTGATCCATTTTCTGTCCCAGTAGCTTTGGCTTTTCCAGAATGTCATGCAAATGAAGTTATACAGTATGTATAGCCTTTTGAATGTAGCTTCTTTCACCTAACATGATGTATCTGAGATACGTCCATGTTGTTGCATATATCAGAACAGGAGTTCATTCCTTTTTATTACTAAATATTATTCCATTTTATAGAGATGCCACATCATTTTTGTCCATTCTCTAGTTGAGGGACATATGAATTGTTCCCAGGTTTAGCAATTATGAATAAAGATATTATAAATATTTATGTATAGGTTTTGGTGTGAACATAAATTGCCATTTCACGTAGATAAATACCTAGGCGTTGGGCTGTTGGGTTACATGATAAGCGTATGCTTAACTTAATAAGAAACTTCCTAACATCTTCCAAAGAGGCTGTAATAATTTGCATTCCCACCAGCAACATAAGAGGGATTCTACTTATTCTGCATCCTCATCATTAATTTGTAATGTCAGCTCTGATCATCAGTATGGTTTTGAATAGGAGGGATGAAAGTAGAATATTCTCACTTTATTTCTGATCTTAGGGGGAAATCATTCATTGTTTCACTAGTACATATGATATTAGCTGTAGATTTTTTGTAGATATCCTTTATCAGATTAAGGAAATAAGGAAATTCTCTTCAATTCTGAGTTTGGCAAGAGTTTATTGTTGTTGTTGTGTTGAATCACTTTGGTGGTTGAATTTTAATGATTTCTTTTTCCGCATCTATTGAGATGTTAATATCTTTAAAAAATTTTTAGTCTATTGATATGGTGAATTACAATGATTGATTTACAATGTTTAACCAGATTTGCACTCCTGGGATGTCTCATTTGGTCATGATATTTTGTCCTTTTTGTACAGTGCTAGATTTAATTTGCTAGTATTTTGTTGAGGATATTTGTATCTAGGTTCATGAAGAACATTAGTTTGCATTTCTTTTTTTTGTAATCTATTTATATGACTTGGCTGGCCTCATAAGTCAGTAAATCTTCTCTCCTTTTCCATATAATGGAAGAGTTTGTGTAGAACTGATATTATTTATTTCTTACTTGTTTGGTAGAATTTGTCAGTGGAGGCATCTGAGCATGCAGTTTTCTTGGTTAGAAGATTTGTAACTATAAATTTAATACCTTTAACAGATATAATAATCTTTAGTTTTTCCATTTCTTCTTGAGTGAGCTTTGGCAATTTGTGTCTTTAAAATAATCTGTCCATTTGATCTATGTTGTAAAATTTATAGGAAGAGTTGTTCATAATATTTCCTTATTATCTTTTAATATTTGTAGTTATGACCCTTTATTTGAAATAGGTAATCTTAACAATCAGCCAAGTAGAAATTCTGGAAACTAAAAATATAGTAATTGAAATTAAAAGGTTAAACAGCAAGTTAAATACAGGTGAAAAAAAGCTTAGTGAATTAGAAGATAGGAGATAGGAGAAAAATCACTGAGAATATAACAAATGTAAGTCAAATATGGGAAGTATGGGGGCTTCCCTGGTGGCGCAGTGGTTGAGAATCTGCCTGCCAATGCAGGGGACACGGGTTCGAGCCCTGGTCTGGGAAGATCCCACATGCCACGGAGCAACTGGGCCCGTGAGCCACAATTACTGAGCCTGCGCGTCTGGAGCCTGTGCTCCGCATCAAGAGAGGCCGCAATGGTGAGGCCCACGCACCGCGATGAAGAGTGGTCCCCACTTGCCGCAACTAGAGAAAGCCCTTGCACAGAAACGAAGACTCAACACAGTCATAAATAAATAAATAAATAAAAGAATGTGAATTTCTAAAAAAAAAAAAAAAAAAGAAACAATCTTTAAAAAAAAAAAAATATGGGAAGTATGAAATAGAAGTTGAAACACAGCGGACAGAATGTTAAACTTGCATATATGTCTAGTAAGAATTACAGAAAAGGAGAACAGATAGAATGGCAATATCCAAATAGCTAATATTCAATAATTCTCTAGAGGTGATAAAAAATGAGTCTTTGGGGGCTTTGAAGCCCAATGAGTCCTGAGCAGGAAAAATAAAAACAAAATATATACCTAGACCAATTAATGCAAAATGTTAGCACATCAAAGTACTAAGAAAAATAAAGCAACTTTTTCATCTTAGAATTTGTAACTCTGATAAACTGTCATCCAGGATTAAGTATGAAATAAATACATTTTCAAATAGAATCAATATGTGTAATACACACGTTCTTGCAGAAAGAAGAACTACAAGAAGGAAACTGTATCTAGAACAAAAACATGTCACGTATGAAGAAATTATAATCAAAGAAATTTGTAAACATATTAATATGTAATAATTAAAGATTAATTTGAGGAATTATTTTAAAAGGAGAAAATAGCAATCACATGGACAATGGGAGGAAGTATATGGAGCTAAAATAGTCTAAGTTTCTTGTATAATTTAAGAGATGGGTAGACCTATGGACTACTTAGGTCTCTAGTAGGCTTAGAATAAGTATATATTTTAGAAGAGGGGAAGATGACCACTAAAATAATAGAAATAGAAGGTAAACTTTTCAGACAAGGAATGGAAATTTAAAGAATAAATAGAATTTGATAAATCTAATAGGAGGCAGGAAGAAAAATATAAGTTGGATTTAATAAAAGATATGGTAAATAAAAAGACAGAAAGTAAAGTTAAAAATTATTGAACATATATCAGCAATAACATTAAATGTTAATAAAATAAACTTCCCTACTAAAAGAGAAATGTATTTGGATGGTATAAAAAAAATTCTTAAACAAAGATAAAGGTATATCTGGCAAGTATTAAAAGAAAGATGTTGTTATAATTTTAAATTGGGAAATCCAGATTTGAAGGAAAGCGTTAATGGGTTTATCAAGTACTGTATTTGCCTATTGTCTCTTAATTCCAAATCTGCTCTTGTACACTTTGCTCTGTGATGCTAGTACTGGGATTCAGCAAACTACATTTCCCAGATGTTTTTCCAGTTGGTTTCCATTAAGTTCTGTCAATAGGTGGCACTAGAGAGAGTGAAAAGGATAAGGAACTTGCTATTCTTTCCTCTCATTGTTGCTCCATCAGGGTCAGCTTCAGTTTCCAGCTCCTTTGGGCACTCCCAGAACCAGTCTTGTCCTGTCTGTTTATTAGCAGTCTGAGCAACATTTCCACAGGGCAGCTTCTCTGAGCTTATAGGTTCTAGGAAGTCCACTCCTTCCCTTTCGCATCCTCAGTTCTAGAGATAGTAACTGCTTCTCACAGTTATTATCTCTGAGTTACCTCAAATTCTTTCAACCCTCCAACGTTTGTGCAAAAAATTCTCTGTATGGTGTGATTTTTCCTTCCTGATGGAATCCTGACTATATAGGTCAGAATAGAATAAAAATAAAGAGACTTATGCAGTGATTATCCACCTGAAAGATATAGGTCAATATTCTGTATTTAGTTAACAATACTATCTGAAGATACATAAAGAAAAGGCCTATATAGTCATGAGGTAAAAAGCAAAAATCCATAATTGTAGTGAAAAGATTGTAAACTTTTTATGTTGAAGTAATTCTAGATTTTTAAAAATTTGCAAAAATATTTCACAGAGTTCCCACATACTCTGTTTTCATCAAATGTTTACACATTACCTAACTATAGTATGATGGTCAAACTGGTGATTAGCAATGATAAATACTATTGACTAATATATAGATCTTATTCAAATTTTTTCAGTTATCCCACTAATGTCCATTTTCTGGTCCAGGATCCAATCAAAGATCCCATGGTACGTTTAGTTTTCTGTCTTGGTCTCCTCCAGTCTAAGATAGTTCTTCAGTCTTTCTTTGTCTTTCATTAGGTTGACATTTTTGAAGAATACTGATCAATTATACGTAGAATATCTCTCAATTTGGGTTTGTCTGATGTTTTCTCATGATTAGATTGAGGTTATACATTTTTGGCAAGAACATCACAGAAATGATCTTGTGTTCTTCTCAGTGCATCATATCAGGAGATACATGATATGTTTAGTCACAAATGATGTTGACTTTGAGAAGTCTGCTAAGATTCTTCACTGTTACAGAGGATATTTTTGACACTCCTATCTAAGAAACTGTTAGATAACAGAAATCTAAAAAATTTAAGTATAGAAGAATTTTAAAATATTAAAATTTCAAGCTGGTAGACATATATAGATACTGCCCCCTAAAAGAAGGTACACTCTATTCAAATGCACATTAAAAAGTACAAATATTGGCAATATATTAGGCTACTAAAAAGCCTCAGTAACTTCCACAGACATGATACCATATGAATCACATGGCCTAATCTTAATGCAATGTAATTACAAGTCAAATATAAAGAGATATCCAAAAGCTTATGATTGAAAACAAACCAAAAAATACACTTCTAAATAATTCATAAGCTAAACATCTTATTATAATTTACCTTATAAAATATTTAGAAGCAAACAACAATAAAATCACCCTGTATTATACTTGCATGATGTACCTGGAGGGTAATTTATCATGTTAAATAGATATTTTAGAAAATAAGGAAGATTGAAAGATTCAGTTGTGTTTATTTCAAGAAGCTAGACTACAATTAAATTTCCCTTCTCTCCAAATAAAAAGTGGAAATAATAGAAACAACCAAAAATTAATTATGCAAAAAACAAACAACATAAATTAGCAATAAAAACAAATCATTGGTTTCTTAAAACAATAATAAAATAGAAAAATACTGACAAAATTGATCCAAAAAAGGAGAGAAGGTACAAATAAATTGCACAGAATGAAAAAGCAGCATAAACAGGTTTTACAGAATTGAAGAAAAGCATACGGAAATACTAGAACGACTTTACGCCCAATAAATTTTAAAACCTAAAATAAACAGAGAATGTTTTAGAAAAAAATATAAATTCCAATTTTTCTTAAGGAACAACAGAAAACAAGATATTGAATTGGTAAAAAAAGTCCTCACCTCCTACCACCTAGGTTCAAAGGAACCAAGCTGAAATTGTTCTATGAATTTTGCTAAACTTTCAAGGAACCTGTAATGCTTATTTCATAGAGTTTCAGAAAACAAATTAAAAGAGACAAAGCTATCCAACCTAGTTTGATATTAGTATAAGCTTGACACCAAAACCAGATACGGGCAATACACAAAAATAAAATTAAAGATTAATGACAAAATGGAAGCTAAATCATAAACAAAATGCTTGCAAATCAAATCGAGGAATATTTTTAAATAATTTACTTTGGCTAAGTATGGTGTATTATAGGAATGCAAGAAATAATTAACATTATATTTATTAATGAAATATCCCACATTAGCAAGTTGTAAAAAATGTGATATCTCAAGAGATACAGCAGAGCGTTTAGTCATGATAAGAAGACTAAAATAACTAGTTGTAGGAGATAATGTCTTCAAACATAATTAAGAAGGTAAAATATTAGAAGCAGTCTCTTTGAAACCCACAGAACAAGGATGCCTCCAATATCCGTTCTCTCCTTCTGCAGTAATATAACACTGATTTTTCAAGTGGGCCCATAGCTGCCTATATGGCCCAGCCTCTCTGATAATTGGATATAACTTTGTCATTTTGGAAGTGTTTTGGAAGCAATGTGTATAAATTTTAGGATGCATCTTTAAAGGAAGGGAGCACATCCCATTTTTAACACCTCGGCTTTTTTCCCTACTCAGCTGGACACACAGCTATAAATCATCCTGGAACATGTGGATGAGGACAACATCCTAAAAATGGCAGAGCAACCGGATACAGCCACTTTGGTCTCTGACACCATGGAGTCACTTTACCAGTCCTGGGAAGTATTCTATTTTATTCAAACCACTGATCTAAAAAAATTTAAAAATCACTGTAATAGCTGTTGAACTTAAATTCTCACTAATGTGCCTATTTTTACCTCTTCTATTCACTGTTTTACTGGAGGTTTTGAGCAGTGAAATAGAAGAAATGTGGTATAACTTCTAGTAAGACAAAATCTAAGAGGATCTACAGACAAACCAGTTAAACTAGTGAGAAAGATCAGCCAGGTAACTGTTTATAAGACCAATTATGAAAACATTAAAATTATACCATGAACCAGTAACAAAGCAACTGGAAAATGTTATTAAGAAAAAGCAGTTTCATAATAAGAGGAAACCCAAAAGTGACCTAACACTAAATGTAATAAAAATATCTATTATTATTATGGTGAAAATTATAAAAGAATACCAAATTATTTTAAAGTACATAAAAGGAGACAGATGAATGAATAAGTAGAACATATCCATGAATGGAAAGATTAAAAATGGAAAAATGCTAGCTTTTCTCCAAGTAAGCAATAAATTCAACATAATTTAAATAAGACCTCTAAAACCCTATTTTGTGGAACTTAATTAGCCAAATCTAAAAATCTTTTGAAAGTTCATGGTTATATGATATACTAGATATATAGGAAAGTATCACAACATATTTGGAAAGAAAACAACATCAGGATAGTAGTTGACTCTGGGGAGGGGGAACGAAATTGAAGAATATTATGGGATTCCAACTGTGCCTATAATATGTTCTTTTAAAAATATCAGTAGAAAATGTGTCAAAATATGTTTATTCATTCCAAGTGCTGAGTTTATATGTTTGTAATATTACTCTCTCTCCTTTTCTGGATATTTGAAATATATCATAAAGAAAGAAATTCTGGCTGCAATGTATGGATATCTTAATAAAAATTCCATTAACCCCAAACCTTCTGGGTTACATAATTGAATTGCAGAAATCCAACTTTTTAAATACAAATTAAAATTTAACTCTTAAATGTGACAGTTTGGGGGTCTGTCACGCATCAATTAAATTTCTCTTTCCACCAATTCTTCCAGGATTAAGATGGGGAATCCAAGAGGAATTAAGTCCCCCTTTAATATTTGCTATGTCTATTTGCTATCACTGCAGCATAAATCACTGTCAATACATGCTTCTTTACTAAACTGGAATTTAGATAAGAGGCAACACTGTGTTTTGATATATAATTTCAACTTTTTTTTTCTTTTTAACAATCAGGCCTACATTTCAAGTCCTGCCAATTTGTCTGGTACTGTGATTTCAGTTGATATTTGGGCTCCTTCTAGTGTTTTGTAACCAACTATGAAATAAACATATATGTTTTTTATGTGTTTTCTGCATTCAGGAGTACTGCCTCAGCTACGTCTCAAAAGTGGATTTATTGGCTCTAAGGTTTGAATAGTCTTAAAACTCTGTATTTGTACATCCAAATAGCTTTCTAACTGAAAATATCTAATTTACATGTCTTTCTCAAATGATTGATATTATTAACTTCATTATACAATTGCTGACACAGTATATTAGTATTTGAGAACTATCTGATAATTTAATAAACTATATTTTTACTATTTAAATTTTCATTTGCTTAATTGAAAATGAGTTGATCATTTTCATATATTTATTAGTTGACTCAATTTTTGTGAATTTTCTACTTGTTGCCTTTAGTAAAGGATTAAGCAGGATTAATCAGTTAATTAATTAATCCTTTAATAAAGGATTAAGCAGTTAATTAATTATACAGTTAATTAACAATTGTATAATTTCTTTATATAACAAAGTTATTAATCCTTTGTTATGTGTACTGCATGGTTTTTCCAGTTTTTATTTTTGTTATGTTAGAGTTCATGTATTTTACATAGTCAAATTTGTTCATTTTTTGTCTGTGATTATTTTCTCATCTTCAAGCTTATCAGTCCTTTCCTTTCTGATAAGTATTTACATATTTTCAAAACTTTCATGATAGCTTCACTCCCTAGATTTTATAATTTGTTGAATATACAGTTTATCTTAAAGTTGAGATATAAAGTGAAATTTTTAAATTGACTTTTTGAAAAGTCAAGCAATTGATCCAATACTATTGGCTGACTAAATCACCTTTTTTTCATTAACACATTTTCTAATGAAAATTTATTGGGGTTTTTTCCTGATTATATAAGTAATAAAGAAGATATTACTTTATTTTTCCATACTATTTCTATATTATTAAGTGTTCTATAGAGGTATAGTTTTGCCCAGTCTTTGCCTAGCTAGCTAGCTATCCAGAAAGAGATTTTTTAATGATGTGCTTCAAATGTACAGAAAATTAGAACATAAGATAACAAACAAACATATGACTTGATGACTTTTTAATGACTTTTAAAATGACTTTTTGATTACTTTAATTTTGTGAAATATTTAATGTTTTAGTTTTATGTATGTTCCATATATTTTTATCTTTTAAAAATGTTTGTTCCTAAATGCTATGTCGTTTTGCTGCTTTTAAAATGCGGGCTTCCCTCGTGGTGCAGTGGTTAAGAAGCCATCTGCCAATGCAGGGGACACGGGTTCGAGCCCTGGTGCAGGAAGATCCCACATGCCGCGGAGCAACTAAGCCCGTGCACCACAACTACTGAGCCTGCGCTCTAGAGCCCTGGAGCCGCAACTACTGAAGCCCGTGCGCCTAGAGCCCGCGCTCCGCAACAAGAGAAGCCACCGCAGTGGGAAGCCCGCGCACCGCAACCAGAGAAAGCCCACGCACCGCACAGAAGAGTAGCCCCCGCTCACGGCAACCAGAGAAAGCCCGTGCGCAGCAACAAAGACCCAACACAGCCAAAAATAAATAAATAAAATAAATAATTTTTTTAAAAAAATGCAATCTTTCAAATGTATCTTCCAGCTTGCTTTTGTTGATAGGTAAAAAAGCTATTGAATTTTAGATGTTTATTTTATAATGATCCCTTTTAATAATATTAATACTTTTTAGTTGCTTTTCTTGGGGTTTTTATGACAAATAGTTATATTAACTAAAAAAATAAAATTATTTCCTTCTTTTCAAAATGTATGTGTCATTACTGTCCTCCTCTAGTTGGATTGATTGTAACTTCAAGGACAGTGTTAAATATTGTCCTGAGCCATCTGTTTTCTCCCTGACATTAAAGGGATTTAATTCAGTGTGTCTCTCATGGGGTATATTGGGTCGAGGTAGTTTTATTATGTTAAACAAGGATCCTTTCCTTCCTTTTCTAGTTTAGTAAGAAGGTTTTACCAAACTTTAAAAAATGCTTGGCATAGTTAACTATTAATATAATGCCTTTTAGCGCTTAACAACAAAATTATATGATTCTCATCCTCTTAGCAGAGATAACTTATACTGCCATATTTCCCACTCTTGTATTCTAGAAATGACCTACTTGATCACTGAGTATTTTTCTCGTAATACACTTAAAACACTTTGTTAGCGTTTTATTTAGGAAAGCTTTGTATTGTTTTGCATTTACAGTGATATATAGGGCTGTACTGTAGATTTGTTTAATTTTCTTTTTGTTAGGTTGTGATATCAAGTTGTTCTTGCTTTTATGTATATAGGCATGTAGCCTAGAGAGTCCTCCTGACTCTTCAACTATACATATGGAACAATTACGTTCGTTTGCACTTTTAGCATTGTTAGGGGAACCACTGACCGAAACCTCTCACCCTGGCCAGGCCCGATAGTAACTACCTGCATGAGTTATCTTACAACAGGAGGTCTTGGTAAGGAACGCAGAACTCACAAGCTACCACCAACCGGAAGAATTTGGGAAAGGTCAAAAGGAGAGAGGAGATGCCAGTCCGTATGTCCTAACGACCTCCCAGAATCATTCTTGCTGAAATCCATCTTGGTTGAGCGGTGCGTGTGCCACCAGGAAGGACCTTGAGTCAGAATGATTGGCCAGAGAAACCCAGAAACTAACCCCATTACCACAAAACCTAAGACTGTGAGCCATGAGGCAGAGTAGTTCTCCTGGGTTCCCTTACCCTCCTGCTCTCTACCCAGGTGCCCCTTCCCAATAAGGTCTCTTGTTTTGTCAGCACGTGTGTCTCCTCAGACAATTCATTTCTGACTTTTAAACAACAGCCCACTTTGGGCCCTGGAAAGGGTCCCCCTTCCTGCAACAGTATTAGGGTCTGAAAAAGACATTTAGATAATACACTGGCACCTGGTCTCTAGTTGCTTTAGTGCTACAGCAACAGAATGAATAGTTGTGCCCGAGACAGTATGGACATTGTGGTAAGTATTTACAACCTGGCCCTTTAAAGAAAAAGTTTGCCAGCTCCTACCTTAGAAGACCATCCAAGCAGGAGTCCCGTGGCCACCCCAGCGATCTCTTCTGATGTTCCGTGTTAAATTAATTAAACAAGGAGGCTATTAGACTGAGGTGGCTCTAATCCTATGGAGGCCTTTGTAAGCAAACCACAGTCTAAGGCTGTAAATGCCTCAAGGTTCCAGAAGAAATCTAAACGCTAAGGACGACCAATCACAAACAGCCACTTAGGCTTTAGGCTGCAGCCAATCAAATAATTTCCTCTGCCTGCTTCCACACCTTAGGCTTTAAGCTGCAGCCAATCAAATAATTTCCTCTGTCTGCTTCCACACCTTCTCTATACTCTTTCCCCTGTAGCTCCTGTCTGCGGAATGCTCCAAACCAACTTCCCACTTGGTGCTGCCCCATTTGAATAGAGTTTTGCTCCAATAAACTCTTAAAATTTTAAATATACCTCAGTTTATTTTTAACACCCCTCAGTTCCCCATCTCCTGATTAATCCAGCTCCATCCATGCCTTTATATTAGATGATTTTATCTTTGATTGGCTGATTTTGTATTACCTTATGATCAGAGAAGTAAGGGGCTAATGATTATTACCTCGACTACCATCTAGTGGAGGAAGATAGGATTTAACATATTCCAGACAACTAGAACTTTAGAACACTAACTTTTTCTACAAATTTTTTCTTCTTTAATATTATTATCACAGTTAGTGTCACTGTGTTTAAGCTTCCAAATTCATTATGATGGTTATTATCATAATAATTATTCAGTCAAGACTTTTTTGAATGACCAGCATGTTTTTGTATAGCATTGCATATACCCTCCTTTCCAGGTTCTACTTCCCTCTTTTTTATTTAATTTATTTTTTATTGAAGTATAACTGAATTACAATGTTGTGTTAATTACTGATGTACAGAAAAGTGACTCAGTTATACATATATACATTCTTTTTCATATTCTTTTCTATTATGGTTTATCACAGGATATTGAATATAGTTCCCTGTGCTATACGGTAGGACCTTGTTGTTTCTACTTCCCTCTTGACAGTAAACTTTTCAGTAGCAGCAAGAAATGCCAAGACAGAAAGTATTAAAAGGAGACAAATACCATCAATTTAGAATCCTATGTTATTAATAGTTTTCTTTTGTTTTTGTTTTTTTTTTCTTTATACTTATATGATAGTTTGGAAGCATGTGTGGTGGTCAGCATAATGGCTTTCCAAAGATGTCAATGTCCCAATCCCTGAAATTTATGAATATATTATGTGGAAAAACGGACTTTGCAGATGTGATTAAGGCACAAGATCTTGAGATAGGAAAAGTGTCCTGGATTATCCAGGTGGACTCTAATCAAATGAGTCCTTACAATGTGGTTAAATGAAGAAGTGACTATGAAAGAAAGGTTAAAGAGGTGCAATATTGCTGGCTTTAAAGATGCAGGAAGGGCATCATGAGCCAAGATAACAAATTTGTATTGGTTTAAGCCTCAAAGTTTATGGCAACTTGTTATGGCAACAATAGAAAACTAATATACAGAGTATATAAAAACCTAACTTGACCTTTTTTTTTTTTTTTAATCTCAGCACAAAAGGCACTACTTCATTATCTTTCTGCACTTACAATTGCTCCTAAGAAGTTTACTGTCACTCTGATTTTGTTTAGCACTTTTATGTGTTTGGAGCGTGGTTAATTTTGGGAATGAGTCAAAGATTCAGCTCAGCTACTGATCTTATGTAGAATGCCTTGGTTTAAAAATATATAACTGTTATTAATTTCTTGGTAGCAGTGTATTTTTCTTATTGTGATTAGAGAATATTGCTTGCACAAATTCTACTTTTCAAATTGTTAGAGGTTGTTTGGGCTTAAAATATGATAGCATAGTTTGCAAATAATTTGAGGAATATAATATACAAATAACATATATTCTCTATAATTTATGACATTTTGTATAACTCAAATAAATCTTATAAATTACATTATTTAAGATATCTTTATCAGTGTCTTAGTCCTAATCTCTCAAATGTGATGGATGTTCAATTCCTTCACTGTAAATATTTTTTTTTAGTTTCTTCATGTATGTGTAGTACCTTTTGCTTCGTATATTTTGATACCATTGTTTATCAAGTAAGAGTTGACTGTTATATCTTCAGAGTGGATTTCAATTCATTATTTTCTGCCTTTATCTTTATTAAGTCCTTTAACTACCTACTTTTTAGATCATTTTGTTATTTGTTTTCTAGTTTCATAGGTGACTGTTTACTTAAAAACTTTCATTATTATTATTTAATAATAAAGAATATAGAGCCATTAATTTTCTCTAAGGTGATTTTGCCTTTACCCCATAGAATTTAATATGATATGCTCATTTTTCCTTGGGTTCTACAGAGTCTGTACTTTTAGCTGATTTTTATAAGAAATTCTTTTGTATTTTGACTTGATTTGTATTTTTATTTAATTCCTTGTCCTTTGAAATGTAGTAAGAAAATATGACCCATCTGCTTTTTCAATTTAATGGGATTTTGCTATAGGTCTTAATTTATAGACAGTTGATTAAAAATATCCCATGGAAATTTGAGAAACACATGTATTCTATGTTAGTTGCTTACAGAATTATCAATATATTAATCAAGGTAGTCATTTATGATTAAATTTCTATATCTATTTGATCTGATAGTTTCTGAGAGAAAGGTATTATAAAATATTTCTTCATGATTAAAGCTCTATCAGTCCCTTCTCTGATCACATTTTCTTCACAGCAGAAAATATAGTTTAAATCAATATAATATCCTTCTATGTCTTTTTATCAGACTTAGAATAAACTTGTCGCTGTTACCTTACCCAATGTTCTTTTAGTCTATAGAACACACTTAGTTACTTCTTTCCTCAGAGCCTTTGCATATGATACTTTGATTTTCTGAAATACTTCCACCTCCTCACCTCCCACCCATATGCCTTGTTCTGGCATCTTTGCTCCTGTGCCTCCCTTTCATCCTATAGTTTCAGGTACTTAAATGTTTCTTCATCATAAATCCCTCCCAAAACTAAAATGGGTTTTTCCTTGAAGAAGAATGGTTTTCATAGTAAAATTCTTTTTTTTTTTTCTTTTCCTCCGCTACCTATTGACGGCAGCTATTCTGAACATAGAGGTTCCTCTGTGACTTTTAGGAATATATATTTGCCAAGAAATGAGAAACTATGTGGGAGTTATCCTTTCTTTATCTTTAATTTTCAGCACTTAGGATCGGCATACATACTCCTTTGCAATTTTAATCACATCTGCATGATATCTTCCAGAAAATCCTAAAATTTATTATTTCTTTGATGCCCATTCATAGTTTTACAGTGCTACAAGATGATTATTATTTCATATTTCTCTTCCTTTTATTTTATTAAGAGGTGAAAAGAGAAGTAAATATGTGAACAGAATTCATTATATAGAAATTCAAATTTTAAAACCTAAAAAACCCCTTAAGGAATGGGTATTGAATGATATATGGGCAAATGCTTTTCAGCCTGTTTTGAGTAAATATATTTAAATTTGATACACTTGTATTACATATTATATTGATGTGTTTCTTATTGATCAATACTTTATTTAAAATACATTTACTTGTTAATAGGAGATCATACATTTTAAGTATTTTTGACTTATATTTGCTGGCCCTTAAAAATATGAAAAGATGTTCAAATTTATTCATAATAAGAGAAATGCCAATTAAAATTACACTGAGTTACTATTTCTCCTCTATCAGGTTGGCAAAAATCCAAAAGTTTGACAACAGTTGGCAAGGCTGTGAGAAAATAGGCACTCTTATATATTGCTTATGATAATAAAAAATGATACAATCCCCATGGAATAAAATTTGGCAACATCTAACAAAACTACATAAGCATTTACCCTTTGACCCAGAAAGCTCATTTCTAGGAATCTATCCCAAAGATACTCTGGAAAAATATGAAAGACATATGCATAAGGCTATTTACTAGAGTTATTTATAGCAGCAAAAATTAGAAAGAACCCAAATACTCACCAATTGGTGTTTGATTGAATATGAACAATTGTACATTCATACAATGGAAATATGTAACTGTAAAAAGAAATGAGGAACACTTTTATATACACATATGGAAAAATTCCCGGTATATGTTTTTAAATGAAAAAGAAAAATAAGTTGGAGAAAACTGTGTATGCTTATCTATAGTACAGGAAAAAGGAATAAGATCATAGATATTGAAGATTAAAAAGTTATATACCTTGTTTTATAGATTTGACTTTGTAATTATGAGCATATTTTATGTAAATATAAAAAATCAAATCAAAATGAAAAAATGCAAACAGTTAAAAACAAAAATTAAAATGAAATAAATGAATCTAACTCTGTAGTAAATTGGTGGCATAACCACCCAGAAAAGAATTAATGCAAGAGACTGAAATATAGTGAATCAACTGAACTTTCTTACTGGGTTACATCATGAAAACCAAAATAACAGAAAAAAATTAAACTATTTTTGGTAATCTACTCTTGGTGTTGTTATTCTATAACTATTACATATGTGTAGTAGGATAAAATACATTAATGTCACTAGGAACTAAAAGTTTTGGTATAAGAGAGAAGAGAAATAGATATAAGATTAAGGGAATTAAAGACTCAAATTCTACATTTGAGTTAGAAATATTGATATGATGTCATATGTATTTTATCTTAAAACAAAACAAAAATGCAAACAAACATATTTCCTAGATTTGTCTACTGAATAGCCTAGAAAACAATGACTAACCCAATAGTAATGAGCACCCACATGCCCAAAGTATGGTCTCTAAGTATCATTTCCAAGTAAACAAGCCAAGGCTCCTTGAAGAAATGTCTGAATCCAAGTCTGAGGCAGGAAAAATACAAGATAATCCTGGAACACCATGTCCAACCAGAAAGCAAAGTAATTATTAAAAAACTACAGGACTCAAGAGCCAACCCAAAGAATCTCTTATTGACCGAAGACAATTCAATTTAAGCAGTAATAAGAATAACTGTAAGGAGGTGAAACATATGCAAAATGTTTAAATACATGAGTATATCATAATAATTAAAGAAAAAAATCTCACTGGTTGCCTTTGAGATTGCTAAGGAATCAATATAAGCATTCTTTTGCCTTTTCTATGTGAAATAAATTCTCTGCCTTTCTTATTTTAGGAAAAGCCTTCTCTTAATATAATTGTTCCAGCTAATAAGTGAGAAAATAAATGATAGAATTAGAATATCATAATTTTTAAATCCGAAATGAAATAATGGATTTAAGCATTGATTATAAATGGATGCTAACATAAAAAATGAACAGAAGCAGGAATTATGAGCTTTCTGGAGGAAGATTGTACTTATAAAGCAAACAAACAAAAAACTCAAAAGATACAATCATATCAAGACTGCATAGATAGATAGCAGTTAACATAGGAGGCCCAAATCTCCTAATTCTCAGAAAGTACAGCTTATAAGGTTGGTCCTTGACTGGTATCTGGAAGCTTGGATTTCAAGAGAGTTACCACCATTCCCTGATAAGAATGTCTCACTGTGCCTTGACTGTTTGAACAATGTGGTTTACGCTTAACACCCTTTCTTTCTGGGAGTCTCAGATTGTGGCATGTGCCAGGCAGAAGGTGCCTGCATGACCAGCACCCAGTAAAAACCTTGAACACTGAGTTTCTAGTGAGCTTTCCTAGTGTATGGCATTTTATGTGTGTTGTCACTTGTTGCTTAGTGAGTACTATGTGACCGCACTGGGAGAGGGCTCTTGCAAGCTTGCACCCAGAGTCCCCATGTGTACTTACCCTTTGTTGACTTTTCTTTGTATCCTTTTTCTGTAATAAATCATAGCCATGAGTATTACTATATGCTGAGTCCTGTGAATTTGTCTAGTGAATCATTGAACATGAAGGTCATCTTGGAGACCCCAACACAAAGACTCTATATGTTACCACCAGTCTACAGAAAATACATGGAATAAAGGAACATGTAAATGATACCACAGGGATGCAATCAGCAGAGTACAGAATGTGGAAAGATCTATAGTCTGTTTAACAAATAAATTGCAAGAGAAACAAAGAGGAAGAAAAAAATCTATTAATTAAAAGACTTATGAAACATTTAGAGATGAAATAACCCAATGCCTGGGATTGGTTTTAAAGTAATTCAATAGTGGTAGTGGAAGAGAGCACAGAGTAAAAAATTATATTAATTAAACTTATATTTCAAGAATTTAGAAAAAGTACTTTGAGGAGTCCTAAAAAAATCAAGAGAAAGGAAATAACATATATCAAAACAAAATAAATGAAATGTAAAACAGGAGAACTGAGGAAGGTATAAAAACAAAAGCCTTGAGTTGATTACTTTTGTTGGGGTCAGCTGGGGCTATGCTTAAGCAGTTTAAGAAATCTCTCCTCTTATTCTGCACTCAGAACACTCTCACTTTAGCTTGGTAGGCCCATTGTCCACCTTACAGCTTCAAAAATGTTTTCTGTCCATGTGCTGAGGTCTTTCTGCTTCACTGTAAAAGAATCCCATTGACCCTTTGGCATGAACATGTTTCAATTTCAGTTTTCCCCTTACCTTTTTTTTTTTTAAAATATAATCCTATAGTCTACATGCTGTGGCGAAGGCCAAAGTATTAGGTTTATGTGGGAGGGAAGATAGAACAATTACATACGATAAAAGAATGTAAAATGTATATATACACATACATATGCATATATATTTATATGTCTATATGTATGTGTGTATACATATACACACTTATACCAAAATATGCTGACTATATGACTATATTGTGTATTTCTTTAAAATAAGCATTTTTGAAATGAATTTTCTCTGCTAAAATAGAAAATATTACATAGTTACAAAGGAAATATCAATGTAAAACAAAAATAAACAATGAAAATATATATACAGATATTAAAGAATTATTTAATTAAACAGGACCCTGGATATTTATTGAAAAAGACCATGGCTCAAATGCTTGATGGATTAATGCTTTAATCTTCAAGGAACAGATTCTTCTTTTAATATAGATTTTTCTTTGAGCATATAGAAAATATAATGCAGATATAAATTTAATATTAAAAGCAGTTAAAATGATAAAAAAGGAAAATGAAGAAAATCTCATATAAACATATATGCAAAGATACTTAAAATAGTAGCAATTTCAAATCTTTATTTAGTTTCTACTCTTTCTTTAATAAAGGTTGTATATAAGATGTGAATTTACTTTTGATGCAATCCTAGCTTCATCCCCAAAATTTGAATATATAAATAATATTCAGTCTCATGATTTCCTAAATCGCTATTTTTAAAATTAATAATGTGAATGAAATAGTACTCAACTTATAATTTATGTCCTCCTTGATCTGTAATTAGGCAAATCTAAATTTTCAAGTGTCTGATTTTCAAAACTATTGTTAAACATACATTTATTTGTAACTCAGAAATAAAATAATTTGATTTCATCAAATAAAAGACGAAGACTGTGTGTGTTGCTCTCTCTACTTTGTCAGTTTCCTATCCATGATTCCTCCCATTCTTTGTCATCCTGATTTTTGTCATATTGATCCCTCTTTTCCTTTATAGTAGGCATCTCTTTGTAAATTTTGTCCTTTTATGTTTTATCTTTAGGTACATTTATCAAATTATTTAGGATAGTATTTTCCAATTTGTGAGCTCCAAAACACTTTGTTTTATAATACGTTAATAAGTATTCTGCAAAAAGGACTCTTTCACGGTAAGGCTAGTTTGACAATGCAGAGGTAAACACAATTACACTGATATCCTTATTTAAAGGCATCTTAAGGGAGACTAACCTAATCATAAGCATTGAGAATTTTCTCTAGGAAGTTGTATTATGTAACATTTTCCCCAAATTTTCAACTATAGAACCCATTTTAAAGTCTAGAACACTTTTAGCATTCCATAAATTCAGTGTTTTTCCAATAGGACAATATTGTTTTGGACTATCTCTAGATTTTTAATCAATAGCAATATTCACCGGCAGTCAAACTTGCCATTTCTTCCTTATTATTCACTTTTAAATTTTAGTGGTAAAATTTTTACCACTGGTAAAATTTTTACCTGGTAAAAATTTAAAAGTGAATAATAACCTGGAGCAAACTTTTAATTTTTTCTTTGGTGAAAAGGTACAAATGGTATATTCTTCTGATACATTGTTTATCTTAAGATGACATTCACATGATAACAATAGCTTGATTGGGTATAAAATCTTGAATCATAACTGTTTCCTCTCAAAGCATCACAAAGGTTTATTTTCTTCTGGCAGTTATGCTGTGTTCCTCTTCAGTGAGTCCAGCTTTATGCCTAAGAATCAAGCATTTCACCAGAATATGTCTAGGTAAGTATCTCTTTCATTTATTTTTCTTGATTCATGGTGAGCCTCCTCAATTTCTAGATTCGAAAGTTTTTAGACGAGAAGTGTTTTCTTCTCCTACACCTTTATTACTTAACTCAACTTGTTTGGATTTCTTCCTTCCTATTTCTATTTTTTATAGTTTGTACATTTATTCTTTTTCCTTAATTTATTTTTCTCTCATGATTTACATTGTCTTATCCATTTCTTCAGCATAGTAAGAGTACTTTTCATGTCTGCTCTATACTCTGGTGATTCAAATTTTCTGCAGTTCCAAGTAGGCTGCTTTGGTGTCTCTGAGATTTGGGAGCAATTATTCAACCTTGATTGCTTTGCCTTATTTTCTCTGAAAATTTTTTGTACATTTACATTCTATGGTTATTCAATTTGATAATGAACAAAGCAACTTTGAGAATTCCAAGGGAGTTGTTACCATGAATCATAGATAATAGTATTGTCTAGAGGGGAAAATTTTAATTTGGGAACTGGACATATGCCAAGTGAACCAAACAAGAAGGCAGTCTTTAGGGGGTGAGATTTTCTCCTCTATACAATTTATTATTTGTATACTTCCTTCCTTCTTCTCTCTGTCTCATGATACTGAGCAAATTCCACAGATGGTCCTTTAGGGTAACTAAGTTGGTCAAGGTGATTACAATGTGACTATCAGCTTGTTTACTGCTTGCTACAAAAGATGCTGAGCCCCTGACCTTATTTTCCTCAGCTGCAACACAATCCACTGTGTTAGAGCATTCATATGGCCCAGTGATGCTCATGGGATTTGAGAGACAAGGGGAACCGGTGATACCATGATGACACACCCTCTGTTCGCTGAGTACTAAACTGTCTTATTCTGATGTAGTAAGTTTCATTGTCTACTTTTGGTATCTATGGAGTAGTAACAGGTTTACTCCTTGCCATCTTTTCTGAGGCTAGGGTTGTTCTCTGTCAGAGATTTTAATGCTGCTGAATGTATGTCCATTGTCTTAACTCAAAATAACTTGGAAATAGTAAAAAAGAAGTGGAAAACGGAAGGCCTCTATAGGGATAAAAGTTTTGTATCTATTTGAGCATATATTGAAATGTACTTTACACTAATTAAATTAATGAATCCATTCGTGTCTGCTAGTAGGAGTGTGGCCAGGTGAAAGCTGGCTGGCTGGTCACAGTTCTGACAGGCCTCTGTGTTGAATTGCCTCAGTCCAGAGTCTAGATCTCAGCCTTAGAATCTCATGAAATGGATGTTGTCATATACTGAGGGTGGGGTAGTGTCTCATAGATGAGCTTAGAATAATAAAGGTCATGTCTAAATCAGAGATACGCTTCATTAATTTATTATCAGAGATCTCCTTTCTGGAGAGGGTAATGCCAGTATTTGTTAAACAGGGAAGGCCCCTGCCCCTCATCAGGAAGCCAATTTGAAATCAAAGGACTGCTCTGTAAGGTTGGAATCAGAGCAAAGGGGGATGATAGTGAGTGAGGCTTGAGGAATCACCCTGTTTTACTTCCCTGGTGCCCCAGTTGCTCTGGTTCCTATGCATTCCTGACTGGTACATTACCAACTTTAAAATTTCTGGCTCCTATTTTTCTGTATTTCTACTGCCTTCTATTCCTGTTTTCTTAATATACCATTTTTCTTGGATGTGTTATTATAAAAGATTTAGCTATTTCTCCATTAAATATTTTTTGGAATGAGCCTGGGCAAATAAATATCTCCAGGTCTCACCCTTAGCTATGGAGACCTTCAGTCTCTTTAAGATGACTTTGCAAATATCCGATCTCATCTTTATGTGTTTATTATATTGGTATAATTATCAGCCTTAGAGATATTTTAATGTTAAAAAATATACTATGGGTATATGCCTAATGTATCAATTTAATGTTATGTATACATGTTTACAAACACATATAAATGGTCCAAAGTTTAGTTATTTATTCAGCAAATATGTACTTTGTATCTTCCATGTGCTCAACACTTTTGTAGGTGCTGGAGGTGCAGTGATGAGAGTCAAGCTTTCCACATTCAGGGAACTGACATTCTAGTGACAGTATGGATATATATTTATAGCATAATTTCAGATAGTAATAAGCTTATGAAGAAATATGAAGCTAGGTAAAAACTGAAGAAAGATATAGGTGGCTATTTTAGATGGTACCATGATACTTTACATAGTTCTTAGAGCACAAAAGCTATATTGGGAATGTCATTAAACAAACAGATGTATTTGCTAATTCTGTTATTTCCACTTTGATCATAAAAACATCGTAATAACTGTAATGTGAATATGCAACATCTGTCAATAAATCTGACATTCTCTCATCTTTGTGATTCAGACATATTAGCATTGATTGGTTGTAAAAAGAAAATATAAAAAAATCTTGTTCAAATGCAGTCAACATATAAATACTTTGAGGACCCTGTTAACGTACTGACATTTGAATGTGTGATGAAATGGAGTAGATGCCATAGAAATTCAGATAATGTTGAGAAATTCTTAAACTTCAGTTAGTATATTAGTCTTCTGTTCTTTCATAATCCATAAAAAGCATGCAGCATACGGTAATGTGTCAAGAATTTTTTAAAATCCTATTTATGTGTATAAGTTCACATAAAATGCATCTTCCTTTGTGTATTATATAATGATGCTAAAATGTGAGGTCATTTAAGGATTTGCCAAACATGGAAAAAGAAGTATATTTGCAGTTTTTACATTAGGATACAATTATGCTTTGGAAAAGCACTATTGCCTAAATACATCTTAGAAATATGCTTTTGAGAGGGACTGAATAGCGCACAAATTCTGATCTCTTTTAAGTCATCTTGAAAAACGGACTACAGAAACATGAGCTGAGCTTTAATAAAGTGCTAATTAGGCGTGCATGCCACAATTTGAATGGTGATTGTATGAAATGTACAGAAATCTCAGCAGCAGAGGAATGGTATGTGGCTTTTGGGGACAAGTTGTGACAGCGAGGTGCTAGTCCTTTGATGGCATGAATTTAAAACCTTTAATGCTGACAGAGACTTTGAGATTATCTATTCAAGCTCTCAATTTGCACAAGAGGAATCTAGGGCTTAGCATCCATAAGTGACTTGCTCAAAATCACATAACACGGCAAACAGGTCACCTGATGGGTGAGTTTGTGCTACGCCTCCAGCCCTTACTGCCCCACCTCCCCCCTCCCATTCACTTTTCAGCCATTTTATTGAACTTCACAGCACAAGGGCTTAGAAAGAAAGTGAAATTCACATGTGTACATTGTCCTTTTGTTTTCTAGCTGCTCCAGTGAAATATTTTGAAGAAAAGGACGGTAAAATGAAAACGAGGTTTAGGGATTTCATTTACTCTCTTTTTCTTATATCCTGCCATAAGAAATTTTAAAAATTCATAATGTGACCAAGATGATATCAGAAATGGGAGTTGGAGGAGAAGATTGAGGCAGAGTTAGTCAGAAAGGGAAGAGAGAGTGAAAAGGGGCCGTGCCAGACACTGAGGTAGAAAATCACAGTTCCTAGATCAGTGATCATCTCCCTGGTGGTTTACTTTTCTGAATTTGAAAAGGAAACTATTAACCACTCTAGGCCTTTTTTTTTCTTGACTATGGGATGAAAAGGGTTAATCTCTGGTTAATCTCTGAGGTCCTTTTCAGTGTCACTAGTCAAGGACTGGGTCTGTATTCAGCCTTTTGGAAGTCTTATTGGAAGACATACATGTAATTCTTGATTAAGCCTGTCAACTGCTCCTTATATACAACTAGAAAGCACTGATGTTTATTTTCAGGTGGAGATATTGTTGTTGATCTGTTAATAAGTCTGCTAATTTAGAACTAAAGTCAACTCTTAATTAACCAGAATAAGGGGATGGGTACAGAAGGGAGACAGCATAGATGACTACAAATCATGTGTAAAACAAAACTCCACTCCAGTTTGAGGGGATCAGTACAGTATGGTGGTTAGAAACAGACAGTTATTCTTGTGTTCAAATCCCAACTCTGCATTTACTAGCTATGTGATCCTTGGAAAGACCCATCAGGCCTTACATGATCTGGCCCCTGACTATATCTGTGACTTAAAGTCCTGCTTTTTTCTCCCATGAACAATTTGCTTCAACTACAAAACCCTCCTTGCTCATCTGTGGTCAGGACAAGCATGCTCAAACCTCAGGGCCTTTGCACATGCTGCCTTTGCCTAGACAACTCTTCCTCCAGATATCTACATGGAACTCTACTCTCTTTTTTTTTCAAAATTTCCTCACATGTTACCTTTTTGAGAAAACTTCCCTGACTGTGCTAGAAGGAATGATAATGATAGAAATTCACCTTTTTATATTCTTATATTCCTGCTCAATGTTTCTTTATAGTCACTTCCTGAGATATTATATATGTGTTTTTGTTTGGTTGTCTTTAGTTTACTCACATTACTAAACAGACTCTTTGATGTAAGTCCCTGTTTCGTCCTTCCTTTCTCTCTTTTTGTCTTTCTTTCTTTCAGTTGCCTTTTCACCTGGGTCTAAAAAGGTAACTGGCACATAGTAACTGTTCAGTATGCATTTGTTGAATAAATGCATGCTGGTGCTGATAGAAGAGCCGGTAACAGAAGTGGTTACATGCTACAGCTCTGGGAGATAGACTGGTGTTGGGTGAAGAGTACAGGACCCTCACCGTCATCGAAGATGATTGTTCTTACTCTGTGTTACATTTGTTATAAATTATTTTAAAGAGATCATGGTTGGATCCTGGTCTAAAATATACCACCATCCTATGCACATTTAATCTGTATTTAATTTCATTTCTTCCACTTCAATCTACTTGACTTCTGATCATAAATGGAAATGAACCAGCAGAAAGGAGACGGCATCTATCCGTGCTGTATCCTTGCAGGAGTTCACTGTTCTGGAACCTGAACGCCATGAACTCTTACTAATGACCATAGATATGAACCTAGGAAAATACTTTTATATCAATTAATTGAAATGATACAAATTTTTAAAATGTAGCTAATGTGAATGTGAATGCGAATACAAGTAGATACAATCAATTTAAATGAACGCACCAGACCATACGTGTGGCCACAATTCCTCAAGCCCCACTAACTTTAAATATTTTCTGTATCTGGCTAACTTCATTTATGTCTCCTCGGCCACTTGCCTTAGCATGGAAGAACTGTACTAGGAGAAAAGACCCATGGCACGGTGGGCAACTCTGGAGGTGAGGGTTTGAGTATAATATAATGATAAATTAACTTCTTTTTCTTGTTACCCCAGCAGGTGGTTTTGTCTTCCCAAATAAAATATTTGGGGGGGGGAATGTAAAATATTTTCAGATCTGTTTTTTTCTTAGTTATATGATATTATAGACATGAAAAATAGACGATGAACAAGAGGATATCTTTAAATAAGGTCACAGAAGCATTTACTTCAGTGAAAAAGTGAAAAATGCTTTCGCTCCCCTCCACACAGATCATACACACACACACACACACACACATACACTCCTCACACATCTAATTTACACACACATCTAATTCTCTCTCACACACACATATAACTCACACACACCCACATGCACACATACATGCACATACACCCCACTGCCTCACCCCAGGACTCAGATGATCAATGCCCAGGCCCAGCCTCGCTCCTGCTGAAGTCTCATGTGAGTTCTAACAAACCCCCCTCTAAAGCGGCCTCCTATCACATGCTCTTCAGGACAGGATGAACACATCTACCGAAAATCATGTTTTCTTTGCATCCTAACTGAAACAGCATTAAAGGGGGAAATGGGAATTCAGCACTGCCAGCTACAGTATCTCTCCTATCAGTTCACCAATAAGGCCTGGTAGGGACCTGCCGAGCCTCTGGAAAAATTGTATTTTCCAAGGGTTAATTAAGCTGTCTTGAGCTTCTGCATGAAGAGGAACAAACTGGCACTTGCAGCGCTTTCTGAAACCTGCTGTCGACATTACAGTCCCTGCTGCTTTTAGCTGTATCGATCCGACGCCTGACCTGTGAGATCCTTAATGGCTGCTAACACTAGAAGCTTACTGGAGCTTTCCAAGGGAGCTTCGGGACAGCTTGTGTAGTCAGGTACAATTACCTATCCCTCCAGGAGAGCCAATTAGTTCACAAAGAGCTGGAGCAGAACAAATGTTTTGTATGTGATTTAGAATCCTAAAAAAGAAAGGAGGAAAAAGGGAAAAAAAGGCTTTGTTCCGTCTGATTCTTTTGTTCCTAATTTTATGATTATTGTTCGATTCACAGTGGTCCTCACATTTCCTCACATGTTTCCGAAAGAAGTAGAAGAACATGATAAACCAGATTTACTGTCTTCTCTCTTTAAACTAGGAAAATTGCCTTGTGCCATTTAAGATCCGGTTTCTGGACTAATTGTATGAACTCAGAGGTAGGAAACCCAAGTTTGTTCTACTTTCTGCATTTCAGAAACTTTTTCTCTAAATGGTACAATAAAATTTAATCATAATGAAATGCTCCTTTAAAAAAGAATGGATGGCAACTATTTCTGAAACTTGGCTTTGCAGATAGAATGTAAGAATAAGAGATTTCTAGGTAGAAACATGCTACACATATCCAGATATAGATCAACATTAGTATGATTGATTCCGAAACTACAGCTAAACTTTGCAGATTGTCAACTAATAAAGTGTGGTGTCCTTTGAATACAAAGGTGGTATAACTGATCTATCATCTGTATGCCCTGAGCCTAAGACTCCTTTCCCAATCACAAGTATTAGTATTACTAAGACTTTTACATTCCCTGTTTCATTTTCCTTTGTGACCAGTGATATTCACTTCTGAGCTAGCTGCAGGATGTGGTTTGTCCATTAAATACATTTTTTTCTTTATTTTTGTCTCTGAATACTATCTTAGTCATGCAGGATCAATACTTAGCCCTCAAAACATAGTGTACCAATAGAATTAACTGCAAATGGAATTTAATGCATTCTAGTACCAAAAAGCAACAAAATGAGGGGAAAGGGAAATCAGTTATTACTTTTAGTAATGGAGACAAAATTTTTAAAAATCTGCCTTCCAATATTCTTTCAATATAATATAATTATGTATATATGTGTGGTAGCTATGAAATGAACTGGGAACAGAAGTTCAATGTAAAAAATGGTATTAGGTATTTATCACAGAAACCTTTGGTCCCAGCTTAGATGAAGATAATGTAAACACTTGATTCCTGTTTCTGAAAGGCAGTAAAATTAAACTGACAAAAAGATTTCATCATATTTTAGAAATAAGTCATCTAAAGTAAAATCAGTCTCTGGACCTAAACTAGAGCCCAAGGTGCAAAGACAGTAAAAATAAAATTTAAAAATCAGTCAACTGGGTTTACCTTAGCTGCTTTTAGTAAAATATGGTTTTTATTAATTGTAATAAGGTAATAACTGCACAGAGTCAAGTAAGGGCCTAACACGAACCTGAGGTAGGTGGCATTCTAAGCCTGCTTACACGGAAGTAGAGGGCAGATGTTTGTCAATGTCTCTGTGCTTGGGATCTTTCTGGGTTCTGAGCAGGCCTGATGTTTGTCCCACTGATGCAGGCAATGTCAATGAAAGTAGATTCATGCTGCCACAACTTCTCCATCTGAAGACATAATTGCATGAAGTGGGAGATGAAAGAGCTAAATCTTTGGTTGGTCTGTCTGTAAAATGGACTGGGAACTTGACATTGATGGCT
The DNA here is from genome assembly GCF_009873245.2 of Balaenoptera musculus. NCBI lineage: Eukaryota > Metazoa > Chordata > Mammalia > Artiodactyla > Balaenopteridae > Balaenoptera > Balaenoptera musculus. The sequence goes on from NC_045797.1 coordinate 41,429,697, forward strand.
TTCTGCTGCTTCAGATGTTTTCCTCTCTCTTTTATTAATGTCAAGTAGTGTTGAGACCATTTCATTTGGATGTTGGAAAGGAGTTGGTAACAGTTTCTAGTACTGGAGAGTCCTAGCATACACAATTTTGTAACTGGAAAAAAATGACCCTGCATGATTCAGAGCTAAATTCACTATTTCCGTTGGTAAGAGGCAAGCAGGTGGTCCATTCCATTGGAGGTCAACATTTCAGTTTTGGAATAAATGTTGTGAAAATGAGATCAAAACCATTTATTTAATTCCTCCAGAGTTCTCTCTTTTGCTGCATGGTCACTAATCATAGCCTTTTCCTAGCCAGGTGATTTGCATGTGTTGTAAGTTGTGCTCTGAGAAAGCATTGGGTGGGGCATGCAAATCCTTCACTTTCACTGGAAAAGCAAATCAAATGCTGGTGTCTGTAGTGCAATCCTAAAATATGATGATTACTTATTTATTAATGTGTGGTACCTATACCTTATTTATTCTTCAAATATATCTTTTACAAGAGAAAAAGAAGTTTTAAAGTACCAGTGAAAATTCTAATGACAATTTTTCTTTGCAATCATTCTTTGAAAGAGATAGTAAGAGTTCAGTAAACTCCTTCTCACTGTATAGGCCTTCTGAATAGAATATGACTTTGGTTTTCCTTCAGTTATAAGGGGCTATCATCAAACGTTAACCTGGAACCTGCAGATATGAATTAAAGACTATCAATAACGCTGACAGTTTTCCTACTCTTTTTTTTACCTCCTTTTACTAAGTCGTCGATTAAGAGGGAGAATAACTTCCTAAGGGTTCAACTTGAAAGCTCTCAAACTATTTAGCAGCATAAAGTACATGATGATCTTGTTTTTCTAAAACATAACAAGCCTTAGAGCTACATGCTGAAGATACAATGTACAAAGAAGATACCAAATGACATTTTAGTGTTTGAAATATCAGTGTTCATAATCTATAACACAATAGCAAAGATTTTTAAACTGTTTTTATAAAGGAGTAGCAAGTTGGTGAAACCTGGAGAATTTGTTAAAGCTTCATTTCTAAGGTATCAAGAATATTCTTCTCATTGGAAAATTGCTGCTGATATTCATGAAGTGCCTGCTTCCTTTTCCAACCAGAGCATAAAAGAGTCCACGTTTTTCCCTCTGAGATGTGGCTCTAAGTAGAACCAAGTGTGATTCTTCATATGAAGGCCTCGAGGAAGAGAAAGAATGGATTTCCCAAACTTGATAGATGGAGGTGTTCAAATGAGAAAGTGAATAAAGTGTCAGACTCAAACATGGAAAAGGATAAAGGAATTAAAGAGTCAGATAGAGGGGAGAGTGCTTATTCAAATCTAAATGTTTACTGCTTCATGGTCCATTAGGGCATCCTGGAAGGAGGCTTAGTGCAAAATAAATGAATACGATTCTTGACAAATAATGCCATTAATGCTACAGGATGTTCATTTCTTTTTAAAATCTATTGTTAGATGCTGAATGATATATTTATTATTAACGGCGAAAACATGACACTCTTAGTCTTAAGGTTATTTCTACATCAATCCAAATTCAACTCTGCCGAAAAATTTCCTTTGTTTATAACCCTTATTTAGAACAACTAATAAAAACTTCTCAAAGGTAAGAAACTTGCCAAAAGGATATTTGTCCTTGTATCCAAATGACGTTTTAACTTTTGCCTTCTAAATATTCTCTTCTGTCTTTGATTATTTCATTATAGACATAGAGGCCAAAATCATCTATAAAAGCTAGTAAACACCATAGCATTCCCATTGCAGCTCAATTGCTCTTTCATTAATCAATCATTTAGTACAGGCTTACTATTTACTAGGCACTGTGCTAGGCACTGCATTGATAATGATTAACAAAAGAGACACATTCCTTATCTCCTTATGCTCACAGGTTAGTGGGAGAGATTATTAAACTCAAATTGTAGTAAGTGATTAGGAAGGAAAATTACACAGATGTGTGTGAGCATGTAATGGGGTACCAAGTATGAGAATATATCCAGGAAGAATTCTCTAAGGAAATGATGTTTGGGCTGTGATCTGAAGGGTGTATGGCTATTAATTGGGGGATTATTAGAGGGATAGGGTGGCAACTAGAACCTTCTAGGAATAATATTATGTGAAAAGGAGCAAATATCTGGTAAACTGAAAGGAGCCAGCAAGTTTGAGCACACTGAACCAGAAGGAGAGAGGTCAGAGGTAAGGCTGGGGCAGTAGGCAGAGTGCAGTTCATGAAAACCATGTGGTACATTAAGGTTTGGGTCTTTGTTCCTACAGTAGTAGGAAGCCATTGCATGGTTATAAATACTAGTGACTTCACGAAATTTGAGTTTTCAAAATATCACTCCGTTAAGCTGTGGAGAATGAATAGGAATGACATGTCAGGCAGGTTAACTAGTTAAAGGGTTATTGCAATGGCCCTTCCATCCTGTATTCTCTGTACTAATTGTAAACTCATGCCTATTATTGCCTGGAGATAAACATGTCTATCTAAAGACCCAGAACTGCCAGGTTTCCAACTATTCCCACTTCTCCTAGTATATTAGAAAAGGTGGCTGCACGGTCCTGACTTCCTACATGGTGACAATTCCTACATGATGACAATTGGCTGGAGTCCTGAAGTGGTTGCCCTTCCCCTCCAAGATGACACACCTGCCCTCCAGTTTTCCAGAGTCCTTACCACCTGCATCACTCACCTGTCTTGTCCCGTAGGCATTTATATTTTTGGCCTTGTCATTTCATTTTCGACATAGCCTGAGCGATGAACTTAGATTTTAAAGTAAAATTTATAATTTAGAAAATAATGTGATGATAATAATTACCTCGAATTCTGTGTTTTCTGAATATAGTAAAACTAATTGACAAGTAAAATAATGAAAACATATCTACATATAAAAGCTAATGGACTTGTTAACTGATTTCCCCCAAATAAGAGTAATACATTAATAAATAATTTTTTAAAACCCTTATACTGACTAAACTAGAGTCATCCCCAAATATTCAAAATAGAAAAATTACAATGAGAGTATGCAAATATATGGAACTGGCATGTCAATCTCTTGTCAATCTTTTTGACTGACAAACTGAAGTTAAGACATGTCATAAAAGCATAATGCATCCTTTAACAATATTGCCAGCTTCCACTTCTTTGGGAATGGGAAGTTACTGAAATTTCTTTAATAGTGTGTCTTTTTTTCCTTTTTTATCATTCTGCTTTTCCTAAAAGAAAACTTAAGTCTATACATTTTCCTGAGTATTATTACAATATATTACATATATCCACTCAGACACACACATATCAAGCATGTTGATTCTGTCGTCCAGATCCTCTGTATTATTACTCGTTGTGTGTCTTTGAGCTGTCAGCTTCTGTTTCATTTTAGTTATGTCGAATTCTACTTGTTTTGCCTCCTATAGTTCGATTATTTGCTGAATGGTGTATTAAATATCATAACTTTTATAGAGTCTTGGTAGATGTTTATCTCTCATCAATGTGAATCATCTCGATTCCCTTTAGTTCATTCTGCTACACATTCGAATTTGTCTAATGTCAAATATTACCACTCCTGCTTTCTTCCTTTTCCTCCTCCCCTTCCTTTTCCTTCTTCTTCTCTTTCTCTTTCTATCTTAGCATACTTCTATTATTTTTCACATCAGTTTATTTTCAAGTTTTGGTGTCATTTTACCTGGACCTCTCATGAGGAAAATTCCACTGACTTTTATTTAATTAGTTAATAACCAATTTGAGTATTATTGTCTTTTGTTGGGGGCATATCTCTCATTCACATTAGTATAATTGTTGATATGTTTGGTGTTATTTCTGACAACATACCATATATTTTCCAATTTTTGTTGTTTCCCTTTTTCTTTCTACATTTTTACCAAGTTAATCACATTTTATTTCACTTATTGTATTTCTTATAGAGCTTTGGATGTTCTACCTTTAATTTCTAGTCTGTGATTGTGGGAAATGTCAGCAGTGGTCACCAACGTTTCCTTCCTGTAAATAGGGGACATTATACCCCCTTGCCCTTTTGAAGGTGGGCAAGATGCTGTAACTTGATTTGTTACTTAGGGGCTGTAGTATTTGGGAGCCAGTATGTGGTTTCCCATGGTGTCCTTCTCTCTCTTTTTCCTTCCATGCCCTCTGCATCTGCAGCAGTGAACCCTGATGTCTCATCTTGACGTGATGGCTTCAAGGATGATGTCAGCCTGGGTTCCTGGGTGACTATTATTATGCTTATGCCCCTGAGATTTGGGCCTGCTTTTTACCACTACATTGCCTAGCCTCTCCCAACTGATACAACTGACTGCATTCAAAATGTTAACAAACATTGACACATATTTTCCATAAGGGTTCAGAAAATAATCAGCATTAGTAGCCTTTCCTTTCAGCCAGATAGGGCCTTTATTGTAATTTAATGCTTTCCTCTCACTTTTTCCATCATCAAACAATTGTGTTGAAATCAGACTGAATTTTCTCCCAGTGGCTTTTCTTAATATTATACCTAATCTGGTCTCTGAATATTTGTCTAATAAATTATATTCACCACCATATTATCAACACTTAGTTTCACCATGTCTTTGTTCATCACAAGTTTTTATATCGTCGATTTCTACTTCCTAGAATTTAATTTTCACTTAGCTGGAGAACATTCTTGAGAACTGTAGAGGGTGCATAGATAGTAAAATATCTGAAGCTTATTAATCCTTAAAACATATTCTTTGCCCTTATGTTTGAATGGTAGTTTTTTTTTAATACAGATATTTGGGTTTGGCAATTTTCCCCTCAGGAGTTCTGGGCAAGTGCTCTGCTATTTTCCGTATGTAACTGAGAAGACACCTGAAAGTCTGTTTTGTTTTGTTTTGTTTTTAATTCTTTGCACGTAACTTCCTTTTTTTCTACTGAATTTGTGATTTTTTTTGTTCACCAATGATGTTGATAGATTTTTAATGACTCCATCTTTATTCTTCCAGAGCAATCAATAGGCTCTTTTCTATTTGACAAATTGTCTTTTCTAAGTTCAGGGAAATGTGCTTCTATCTTTTCCTTGACTATTTCTTTACTTCTTTATGTCTCTGCTTCTAAAAATTTTTTTTGGTAAGTATTTTCTCTTACTTGTCTCTCATAAGTTTATCTTTGTCTTTTTGCCTTGCATTTTGGGAATATCCAACTTGATATTCCAGACCCTTTTTCTTTAGCATAACTAGTAAAAAATTCAGCCCCTCTATTGTTTTTTGTTTATAAATTATGATACTAATATTTCTATTTTTTTAAAATAGATCTTTATTGGAGTATATTTGCTTCACAATACTGTGTTAGTTTCTGCTGTATAACAAAGTGAATCAGCCATACGTATACATATATCCCCATATCTCTTCCCTCTTGCATCTCCCTCCCTCCCATCCTCCCTATCCCACCCCTCTAGGTCATCACAAAGCACTGAGGTGAACTCCCTGTGCTATGTGGCTGCTTCCCACTAGCTATCTATTTTACATTTGGTAGTGTATATATGTCCATGCCACTCTCTCACTTCGTCCCAGCTTACCCTTCCCCCTCCCCGTGTCCTCAAGTCCATTCTCTATGTCTATGTCTTTATTCCTGCCCTGCAACTAGGTTCCTCAATACCATTTTTTTTTTTTAGATTCCATATATATGCGTCAGCATACGGTATTGGTTTTTCTCTTTCTGACTTACTTCACTCTGTATGACAGACTCTAGATCCATCCGCCTCACTACAAATAACTCAATTTCATTTCCTTTTATGTCTGAGTAATATTCCATTGTATATTTGTGCCACATCTTCTTTATCCATTCATCTGTCGATGGACACTTAGGTTGTTTCCATGCCCTGGCTATTGTAAATAGTGCTGCAATGAACATCGTGGTACATGTCTCTTTTTGTATTATGGTTTTCTCAGGGTATATGCCCAGTAGTGGGATTGCTGGGTCATATGGTAGTTCTATTTTTAGTATTTTAAGGAACCTCCATACTGTTTTCCACAGTGGTTGTATCAATTTACATTCCCACCAAGAGTGCAGGAGGGTTCCCTTTTCACCACACCCTTTCCAGCATTTATTGTTTCTAGATTTTTTGATAATGGCCATTCTGACTGGCGTGAGGTGATACCTCATTGTAGTTTTGATTTGTATTTCTTTAATAATTGGTAATGTTGAGCATCTTTTCATGTGCCTCTTGGCCATATGTATATCTTCCTTGGTGAAATGTCTATTTAGGTCTTCTGCCCATTTTTTAATTGGATTGTTTGTTTTTTTGATATTGAGCTCCATGAGCTCTTTGTATATTTTGGAGATTAATCCTTTGCCCGTTGTTTCATTTGCAAATATTTTCTCCCATTCTGAGGGTTGTATTTTTTCTTGTTTGTGGTTTCCTTTGCTGTGCAAAAGCTTTTAAGTTTAATTAAGTCCCATTTGTTTATTTTTCTTTTTATTTCCATTACTCTAGGAGGTGGGTCAAAAAAGATCTTGCTGTGGTTTATGTCAAAGTGTGTTTTTCCTATGTTTTCCTATAAGAGTTTTATAGTGTCTGGTCTTACATTAAGTCTTTAATCCATTTGGAGTTTATTTTTGTGTATGGTGTTAGGTAGTGTTCTAATTTCATTCTTTTACATGTAGCTGTCCAGTTTTCCCAGCACCACTTATTTGAAGAGGCTGTCTTTTCTCCATTGTATGTTCTTGCCTCCTTTGTTGTAAATTAGGTGACCATATGTGCATGGGTTTATCTCTGGGCATTCTATCCTGTACCATTGATCTATATTTCTGTTTTTGTGCCAGTACCATACTGTCTTGATTACCATAGCTTTGTGGTATAGTTTGAAGTCAGGGAGCCTGATTCTTATAACTCCGTTTTTCTTTCTCAAGATTGCTTTGGCTATTCGGGGTCTTTTGTGTTTCCATATGAATTGTAAAATTTTTTGTTCTAAGTCTGTGAAGAATACCATTGGTAGTTTGATAGGGATTGCATTGAATCTGTAGATTGCTTTGGGTAGTATAGTCATTTTCACAGTATTGATTCTTCCAATCCAAGAACATGGTATATCTCTCCATCTGTTTATGTCATCTTTGATTTCTTTCGTCAGTGTTTTGTAGTTTTCTGAGTACAAGTCTTTTGCCTCCTTAGGCAGGTTTATTCCTAGGTATTTTATTCTTTTTGTTGTGATGGTAAATGGGATTGTTTCCTTAATTTCTCTTCCTGATTTTTTGTTGGTGGTGCATACAAATGCCAGAAATTTCTGTGCATTAATTTTGTATCCTACAACTTTACCAAATTCATTGATTAGTTCTAGTAGTCTTCTGGTGGCATCTTTAGCATTTTCTATGTATACTATCATGTCATCTGCAAACAATGACAGTTTTATTCTGTTTTCCAATTTGTATTCCTTTTATGTCTTTTTCTTCTCTGATTACCGTGACTAGGACTTCAAAAACTATGTTGAATAATAGTGGTGAGAGTGGACATCCTTGTCTCTTTCCTGATCTTAGAGGAAATGCTTTCAGTTTTTCACCATTGAGAATGATGTTTGCTGTGGGTTTGTCATATATTGTCTTTATTATGTTGAGGTAGGTTCCCTCTGTGCCCATTTTCTGGAGAATTTTTATCATAAATGGGTGTTGAATGTTGTCAAAAGCTTTTTCTGCATCTATTGAGATGATTATATGGTTTTTATTCTTTAATTTGTTAATGTGGTGTATCACATTGATTGATTTGTGTACATTGAAGAATCCTTGCATCCCTGGGATAAATCCCACTTGATCATGGTGTATGATCCTTTTAACGTGTTGTTGGATTCTGTTTGCTAGTATTTTGTTCAGGATTTTTGCATCTATGTTCATCCGTGATATTGGCCTATAATTTTCTTTTTTGTGTGATGTCTTTTTCTGGTTTTGGTATCAGGGTGATGGTGGCTTCATAGAATGAATTTGGGAGTGTTTCTCCCTCTGCAATTTTTTGGAAGAGTTTGAGAAGGATCGGTGTTAGCTCTTCTCTAAATGTTTGATAGAATTCGCCTGTGAAGCATCTGGTCCTGGACTTTTGTTTGTTGGAAGATTTTTAATTATAGTTTCAATTTCATTACTTGTGATAGGTCTGTTTATATTTTCTAATTCTTCCTGGTTCAGTCTTGGAAAATTGGGCCTTTCTAAGAATTTATCCATTTCTTCGTTGTTTTCCATTTTATTGGCATAAAGTTGTTTGTAATAGTCTCTTATAATCCTTTGTATTTCTGCGGTGTCCGTTGTGATTTCTCCTTTTTCATTTCTAATTTTATTGATTTGCGTCCTCTCCCTTTGTTTCTTGATGAGTCTGGCTATGGGTTTATCAATTTTGCTTATCTTGTCAAAGAACCAGCTTTTAGTTTTATTGATCTTTGCTATTGTTTTCTTTGTTTCTATTTCATTTATTTCTGCTCTGATCTTTATGATTTCTTTCCTTCTACTGACTTTGGGTTTTCTTTGTTCTTCTTTCTCTGGTTGTTTTAAGTGTAGGGTTAGATTATTTATTTGAGATTTTTCTTGTTTCTTGAGGTGAGATTGAATTGCTATAAACTTAGCTCTTAGAACTGCTTTTGCTGTGTCCCATAGGTTTTGGGTCATTGTGTTTTTGTTGTCATTTGTTTCTATGTATTTTTTTTATTCCTTCTTTGATTTCTTCAGTGATCTGTTGGTTATTTAGCAGCGCACTGTTTAGCCTCCATGTATTTGTGGGTTTTACCATTTTTTTCCTGTAATTGATTTCCAATCTCATAGCACTGTGGTCTGAAAAGTTGCTTGATACAATTTCAATTTTCTTAAATCTTCCAAGGCTTGATTTGTGACCGAAATGTGATCTATCCTGGAGAATGTTCTATGTCCACTTGAGAAGAAAGTGTATTACTCTGCTTTCCGGTGGAGTGTTCTATAAATATCATTTAAATCTATCTGGTCTATTGTGTTATTTAAAGCTTGTGTTTCCTTATTTATTTTCTCTTTTGATGATCTGTCCATTGGTGTAAGTGGTGTGTTAAAGTCCCCTACTATTACTGTGTTACTGTCAATTTCTCCTTTCATGGTTGTTAGCATTTGCCTTATGCACTGAGGTGCTCCTCTGTTGGGTGCATAAACATTTATAATGGTTATATCTTCTTCTTGGATTGATCCCTTGATCATTATGTAGTGTCCCTCCTTATCTCTTGTAACAGTCTTTATTTTAAAGTCTATTTTATCTGATACTAGTATTGCTACTGCAGCTTTCTTTAGATTTCCATTTGCATGGAATATCTTTTTCCATCCCTTCACTTTCAGTCTGTATGTGCCCCTAGGTCTGAAGTGGGTCTCTTGTAGACAGCATATATATGGGTCTTGTTTTTTTATCTTGGACAGTGTGTGTCTTTTGGTTGAGGCATTTAATCAATTTACATTCAAGATTATTATCGATATGTATGTTACTATTACCGTTTTCTTAATTGTTTTGGGTTTGGTTTTGTGGGTCTTTTTCTTCTCTTGTGCTTCCTGCCTAGAGAAGTTTCTTTAGCATTTGTTGTAAAGCTGGTTTGGTGGTGCTGAATTCTCTTAGCTTTTGCTTGTCTGAAAAGCTTTTGATTTCTCTGTTGAATCTGAATGAGATCCTTGCTGGGTAGAGTAATCTTGGTTGCAGGTTTTTCTCTTTCATCACTTTAAGTATATACTGCCACTCCCTTCTGGCCTGCAGAGTTTCTGCTGAAAAATCAGCTGATAACCTTATGGGGATTCCTTTGTATGTTATTTTTTGCTTTTCCCTTGCTGCTTTTAATATTTTTTCTTTGAATTTAATTTTTGTTAGTTTGATTAATAAGTGTCTTGGTGTGTTTTTCCTAGGGTTTATCCTGTGTGTGACTCTCTGTGCTTCCTGGACTTGGGTGACTATTTCCTTTCCCATGTTAGGGAAGTTTTCCACTATAATCTCTTCAAATATTTTCTCAGACCCTTTCTTTTTCTATTCTTCTTCTGGGACCCCTGTAATTCGAATGTTGGTGCATTTAGTGTTGTCCCAGAGGTCTCTGAGATTGTCTTCAATTCTATTCATTCTTTTTTCTTTATTCTGATCCTCAGCAGTTATTTCCACCATTTTGTCTTCCAGCTCACTTATTCATTCTTCTGCCTCAGTTATTCTGTTATTGATTCCTTCTAGTGTATTTTTCATTCCAATTATTGCATTGTTCATCTCTATTTGTTTGTTCTTTAGTTCTTCTAGATCTTTGTTAAACATTTCTTGTATTTTCTCAATCCGTGCCTCCATTCTATTTCCCAGATTCTGGATCATCTTTACTATCATTACTCTGAATTCTTTTTCAGGTAGACTGCCTATATCCTCTTCATTTATTTGGTCTTGTAGGTTTTTACCTTGCTCCTTCATCTATGACATATTTTTTTGCCATCTCATTTTTTTTTATGAGGTGGATTGTGTTCCTGTCTTACTGGTTGTTTGGCCTGAGGCTTCCAACACTGGAGCTGTAGGCTGTTGGGTAGAGCTAGGTCTTGGTGCTGAGATGAGGACGTCCGTGACACCTCACTCCAATGAATATTCCCTGGGGTCTGAGTTTCTCTGTTAGTCCAGTGGTTTGGACTCAGAGCTCCCACCACAGGAGCTTCGGCCTGACCCCTGGCTCATGAACCAAGATCCTGCAAGGCGCGTGGAGTTGCAAAAAAAAAAGAATAATAACAGAGTAAAAAATAAAATTAGACTAGGAAACTAACAGACATGTTAGATAGAATATAAAAATAAAAATATAGATGAAACAACAACCAGAAGGTACAGCAGTACCACAGTAGTAAGAAAGAGGGGGAGGGAAAAGAAAAAAAAAGCAGAGATGGGAGGCCTTGGTTGTGGAGGGCAGGACCTAAGCAAGGGCGAGGTTTGGGCAGTGGGCAGGGCCAATGCTCAGGACCCACAGGGCTGGAAAAGGCCGTGGGGGCTGTGGGGAGTGGGGCTTAGGCTCAAGGAACAGAAGGGGCCCAGGCCTGCCCCCCACCCCTGGTCTCAGAGGTCAGGGGACCTTACCTGGGAGGCCAGCAGGCTTCCTGGGCTCGAGTGGGCGGGGCAATCGCCCTCCACCCCTCTCCTGCTCCTCCCAGAGGGCCCCTCCCACCTGCCTCTCTTGATCTCCCCGGCCTCAGGAGCACTGATCTTGCCTGACCTCCACTTCTCCTCCCCTCTCAGTCCCCCCACATCCTACCAGTTCACTTGGGGGTTCCTCCCATGTCCTTGGGCATCAGGGTCCCCCACCAGCAGCCGGCACATGCCCTAGTTGTGGGGAGATGCTAACTCAGCGTATTCCCACACCGCCATCTTCTCTAACATGTACTTTTTAAAAATGATACTAATATTTCTAATGTCCAAGAATTCTGATTGCTTCTTTCTCATAGTAACCTTTAAATTTTTTCTTTTAGTAGAGAAGATATTCCTTTATGGTTTGGAGTCTTGAGTTATGTGGGAAAATTAACTTTTTTTTCTATGTGTATCTCTTCTTTTTCAGCACTGTTATGTTTCACTATCAATTAGATTCCATCTACATTATATCTTCCAGAAGTTCATCAAATATTATGATAGTATTTTTTTCTATCAAGTTGTCTTGAATGATTACTGATTCATTCCTATTTTTACATTTTGCTATCATTTCAATGGCTACTGGGAGTTGGTAGGGATAAATTCATGTGTCTTCAGGTATTTTGAGCCAATGTAGAAACTTTGTATTTATAATATCTTCATATTCTAAAATTATTTGGATATACAGGCCTCTTATAATATGCCTCATTTTTACACATGCTGTCAAAAATTATATTATGAGGTACTTTATGTTACAAGATGGTTCTGAGATATAATCGTCTTCAACTAATATTAGTGAAGTTTACTCTGTGCAGGGGACAGTGTTGAGACAAGACTTTTCATTTCTACTCCTAATATTTTCTGTCCCATTTTAGACCATGAGATGTTCTTCTTCAATCCTTATAGACTATATTCCTTACCCCATGACCCAGTCTTGGTAGATATGTTCTAAAACACATTTTTGATAGTCTGCTCTCTCCATGCTTTATAATTAGGTGGGGGGAAGGATCAGGTTAATTTAACATTTCCAATAATCTATGTAAGTACTAAACATAGACAGTGCATGATTTCTTTTCTCTGTGAGATTCAGTCTTTACATATGGTGAACTTTGTGCCGAAAATTAACGGCACTTTCAGTAGGCAGTGTCTTGTCTTTTCTTCCCCACTAGTGATGATGAACTCACAGTTATACCTTGAGAATCACATGTCAAGTTCCATCAAGCCCATGATTTTAATATGTATAAGTTGGCCTAGAGATACTCAGACTGTGACCAGGAAATTGAACCTATAATCATCATCATCATCCTATTGTTATTCTGAATTCAATAGCACTACCAAAAAGACAAGAGATAGACCTCATACATTTAATGTGTTTACTTTTGAAACTTTAAAAAACTTTCCTCAAAAATGTAACTTAGCTCAAGAAAAAAGAATTATAACATATTAAAGATTCTGCTTAATAGAATGGAAAAAAAGCACTAGACTGGTAGAAGTCAAGAAACAATTTCTTGAATTAATTCTGTTACTAATTGAATGACTTTGATGAGAAAGAAGGAAATCCTGCCATTTGCAATAACATGAATGGACCTCGAGGGCATTATGCTAAGTGAGATAAGTCAGACAGAGAAAGACAAAGATACTGTATGATATCACTTATATGTGGACTGTAAAAAGGCTGAACATGTAGAAACAGAGAGTAGAATGGTGGTTGCCAGGGGCTGGTAGTTGGGGGAAATGGGGAGATGTTGGTCATAGGATATAAACTTGCAGTTGGAAGATGAATAAGCTCTGGATATCTAAGGCATAGCATTGTGATTATAGTTAACAATACTGTATCATATACTTCAAAATTTCTGAAAGACTAGATCATAAATCTCACCACAAAAAAGAAACAATAATTATGTGACATAATGAAGATGCTAGCTAAAGCTATGGTAATCATGACCCACAGTCATGACCCACAATCATGACCCACAATATGGTAATCATATTGTAATATATACATATATCAAATCAACATATTGTACACCTTAAACTTACACAGTATTATATGTCAATTACATCTTTAAAAAATGATATGCACTCATATCATTAAAAGAAATTCCATTAAATATTGAATAGCCTTGACTAGGTCATTTAACCTATCTAGACTTTCATTCTTTCATCTTTAAACTGAAGGGGTTGGATTAAGTTACATTTACCTTTCTATCCGTGCTAAAGACTCTCTCCACTATTTAGAACTCATTGGAAATATAGTGAATGACTAAAGACATCTTATTAGTTACTTTCTTCAATGGTTCAAGATTTCTAGTAGATTTGGGTAAAAATATGTATTGCATAATTATTTCCACTCTAGTGTTGAAAATCCCAATAATGTCTGGCCAAGAGAATGGAAATCCATGACCTGAAGCTATTATATTAGTAAGGAGTAAACAGAATATGGCAGGAATACAAATATAGTCAGACAGGTGAATTTCACTGAGGAACCACTGTGTTCTGAACACTGAAACAAGTGTTGGCATGATGGAATGGCATGAAGATAGGATGGGGGAAGTATGTGAGAATATAAAATGAAAGGTCCTGCATGGAAAGACCTGAATTCACATTATCTTATGTAGTGTTATCTTCTATTATTGTCCTCATGATAATAGATTTCTATCCAGTCTCTCTGAAGAATCCTTTTACTTATAAACAAATTCAGATTATGGCAGCGATACTAGTCCACTGTATTTTTTTTTTTGTAATGCACAAATAATAGAATTTACATTCAGAAGACATTTTTTCCTCTACTTTTTTTTCCCCTTCTGCTCACTCTGGGTCTCTTGGAAATGTCTTCATCTGTTAGTGTGGCTGTCAACAAGTCACTCCTCATATACCATTTTCTTTACCTATAAATGAGGATCACATGCAACCTTCCTATATCACAGATACAGTGTGAAAATAAACACATGACTATGTATGAAAGGTGATCTACAGGAACTATAGTAACTTCCTTAAGATGCAAGAAAATATTTTTTAATATTATATAACAGCAATTCTAATATCTCCTTCAACTGTGATAATAATTGCCATATTTCTTGGGATAGATTCAAAACAATTTCCCTTTCTTCATTGCTAAAACTATCCAGTTCATTCCTGGACTAATGAATCAAAAAGAAAATGTCTTATCAATTGTTAGAGCTCATATGTAGGCATGGGACAATGAGCAAAGGGGAGGCAAATCCATCATAAAGAATGTTGTGACAAACTCTTAAAATGAGCCTATATGTAAATAGTTATTTACAACCAAGACAAAAGTAAGCAACAGCAATTTCAACAAATCACATAAGAGATAATGCAAATTCTCTTTTCTTCCTTATAAACAGGGCAAAACTGGCAATAGAGGTGGTGAAATAAATATGCAATACTCTCAGTTTCTGGATCATCCTCTTCATAAATTAAAAAAAATATATTGTGCTCACTCCTTCCCCATACTTTTTGAACCTAAGGTTTCTAAAGTCTGGGCTTCCCTGGTGACGCAGTGGTTAAGAATCCACCTGCCATTGTAGGGGACATGGGTTCGAGCCCTGGTCTGGGGAGATCCCACATGCTGCGGAGCAACTAAGCTCGTGTGCCACAACTACTAAGCCTGTGTTCTACAGCCCACGTGCCATAACTACTGAGCCCGCGCGCCTAGGGCCTGTGCTCCGCAACAAGAGAAGCCACTGCAATGAGAAGCCCGTGCACCACAACGAAGAGTAGCCCCTGCTCCCCGCAACTAGAGAAAGCCCAAGCACAGCAACGAAGACCCAAAGCAGACAAAAAAAACAAAGAGGTTTCTAAAGTCTGAGGAGCTTGAATATAATTTGCCTGAAGCTGTCATGGTCACACATCCCTCTGTCGGGAAGGTAACAGACCGCAGCATCCAACCACATCTGATAAGAAGTTCAGAAAAGGAAGTCGGTGAAGGTATTGTTAACTTCTAAGTCAAGGTCCAAGTGGTCATAGAACAAGTGAGGAAAACACGTCCACAGACAAATTCACTGCAGGCTTTTTAGGTTTCAAGAGAGATGGCCCTAGCTCCCACCTGGAAGTCGTAGGTCTGGGTCTTAATTAACTCTGCAATATTAAACAGTCACATATTTCTTTGATTTTCAATTTCCTCATCTGTCGAATAGATTAACATCTACCCTATCTCTTAAGGTTATTTTGAGATGCAAATGAAGTCATATACATGGAATACTCACATAAAAGTTATGTTAATTTCCGTGTGTGTGTGTGTGTGTGTGTGTGTGTGTGTGTGTGTGTTGCCTTGTAAACAATGTTTCTCCCAGGTAAGGATATGTATGTAGCAAAATGCCTGGCACTTGGTGTTTGTGAAATGTTTGTTGAATGTTTGTGAAATGTTTGTTGAATCAGAATGAAACTTCACTTTGAAAAATCATAGTTTAACATAATAATAAATAATTTAAACTATATCAAAATGCACCTTTCCTCTTTCACTATTGCCATCTCCTTTCTTTCACTTCCTTCATCTCTATTGCTGTCATGAGAATGCTGAAAACTGTCACTTTTGTTCTTTTTTCCTCCCTTCTGAGTGAGGAGCCAAAGCTTTTCCCTTCCCTTTCTGCCATTCAGCAATTTCTCCGTCCCTTTATATTTCTCTCTCTCTAGCTGTTTAAGCTTTAGCACAGCTTTTCTATTTCTGTAGGAAACCGTTCACCACAATGCTTCCAGCTATC
Organism: Balaenoptera musculus; assembly: GCF_009873245.2. Lineage (NCBI taxonomy): Eukaryota > Metazoa > Chordata > Mammalia > Artiodactyla > Balaenopteridae > Balaenoptera > Balaenoptera musculus. The sequence continues at coordinate 41,445,524 of NC_045797.1, forward strand.
ATTTAATCTTTTTTCCTCCCTAAGAAAGCTCAACTTGTTGATTTGATTTGTGTCATTTAAAACAAATACTTCTATGCCTTCTCCACTAACTCCTTCTTAACACTTTGCAATTTCACTTCCGTCATTACACTCTACCACAACTGTCCTCAGTAAGGCCACCAGTGAATTCCTTCTGGACAAATTCACAGTCCCCCTTTCCAGCCTCTTTCTACTGGCTCTTTCTATTGTGTTTTATTTCATCAACCTCCCTTTCTGCTTGTTGCTCTTTTTTAAGTTAACTTGGATGACATTGTAATTTCTTTCTTCTCATACCTTTCACAATACTTGTTTTGTGTCTCTTGCTCAGGTTCTACCTACCCTCTTTTCCCATTAACAGCTATCCCTTCGGGCTCAACTGGGTTTTCTCCTATTTTGGTCTGACCCTCACCTCACACAAAAAGACTGATATGGTCTTCATTATTACCAGTACACATACTGGTGCTATCCAAACCTTCCTTCCTTCTAAGAATGTTTCCTATTCTGATCAATGTGTCACTTAAAAATCTTACTAGCATGAAGCAGAAACTAACACACCATTGTAAAGTAATTATACTCCAATAAAGATGTTAAACAAAAAAATCTTACTAGCATGTAAAATCCAACAAATTAGAATAATTCAAGAACAGGCAAAACAAATAATGGTGATACTAGGTAGAATAGTGGGAATATTGCCTGGGAAGGGACACAGCCTTCTGGGACACTGGAAATGTTCTATATCTTGATCCAGGTGATGGTTACACAAGTATATGTATACAAGGATAAAAAGTCATCAAACTATATACTAAAGATATGTGTACCATACTGCAAGTAATACCTCAACTTTACAATCAGATAACTAAAAACATCAAAAAAGTTCTGTACACAGTATGCACTGCAGTGGTCGACTAAATAAACATGGCATCAGTTAAAGAGAACAGAAAGAAAACATTTATGAAAAGTACTATATAGTGAAAAGGAGATTTTCCTAGTACCAGCTCTCCAATTACATGATATTTTGGCATCAGAGATTTGACCAAGTGCTAACAAGATTAAGTTAGTTAAAGTCAACTTGGTGAATTAAAATAGTTTGAGTATAAGACTTTGAATATGGAATATCCTTATATAAATGACAGTATTTTAAATCTAGTTCTGGGAACTCAACACCTATGACTTTATTTGAATATGCCCTTGGGCACTGGGATTATTTGTTTGTGATGGGTCAGAATATATCCTTCAGGAGAGAGTAACAGGAAGTTCACTAATGTTGATTTATTTAAGATCTAGCTTAATAGAATAAGAAAATATGCTAGATGTGGAGAAACCTCTGAAGAGGAAGAAAAAGTATACAAGAATGTCAGGAGAATGGTATAATTTGGGACCTACATTATTGAAATATTCTAGCAGGTTCTGACTTGGTTGTCAATGCTAGTGAAAAATTGTATCACGTCACCAATATAGGACTGTACAGAACAAGAGTGTGAATTATGGAACAGGAACACAACTCATGTGATAGATGCATTTGTATCTTGAGATATATTTGTTGCCTGCTCTGGTAGGATCTGTGCTGAACTAAAAGTTACTAAATAATTTATTTGTAGGAAGAACACCAAAATTATTCTTAATACTCTTTGAGTGGGTCTATAACCCAGGAGATGTGTAATTAATAAATAAAAGCATTTTCCCCTCCAAGTGATCTACCATGTGTTAAGCTGGGCAGTTGTAAAGATCAGCGTAGGACATCACTCATAAACTTGTGTGGTTGAGATGATTCCATGAGACATGTCCTAGGGTACATATGTTATTGATTATATATATATACAATCAATATTGTAATAAAAATCATTATACATATATATGTATAAAATTTTTAAAAACTTTGGCATCCTTTGACAGCATATCACATAACCATTAATGTGTTTTGGAAGGGAATCATTCCATTTAGTTATGTTTTTGAGATTTCTTGACCCACTTCTGCCTGGTTCCTCAGAAAATCATGACATCTTTGACTTGGGTGATAGTTATTTATATATTATGGCCATCTGTTCTTGTTTATTTAATAAGTGCCAGTCTTCTGGCAGTGATGCAGTAACTAGTTTTAGAAAGATAGTGATACATGCTAAATATTTGAAAAATTTACTTTAAAAACCTGAAATTCTTTACTATGGTAACTTTTCCTTGTATCATTTTGTATATTGGTGTTCATCAGTGAAGTATGATTAAATAGAACCAAGAAAAAAAAATTGGCATATCTATTGCCATGTACAAGGACTTCTTCATGAAGATGAGACACTATTACTTACATATTTCCTCCCACTCATAGATCAGAATAGCCAGGCTATAGTAAATTAGAGGTGATGAAATCCCTTAGGCATCCCCAGATCTATCACACACATGTGAGTCTTGCCATTGGTCTTCTTACTGTGGCAATTTTACAGAAGGTTCTACAGAATCTAGACTGTTCATAAATTTGGTTGGATGAAAGTATTGATCTTTGATTTTAGAATATAGTTTAGATGTTAATCAGAACTACCATAATTGTAATTGTCTGATGTTTTCTGCAATATGAATTTTGACTCTCAAAATTTGGCCCATGAAACACCAATGAACAAACAATCAGGGTTCTCTTAGTGGGGAAGTAATCAAATCAATAAATGCAATTCTTTTTTCTGTTTCTTATGGGTCAATGACAATACAATTCCAAAGACTTCTTTTTTTAAAGAGACTAACTCTTACCTGTTACTTAGTAAACTACAAAGTTACTAAAATTTGGACTCTAATAGTACTTACTGAGGGCTTGGATTAGAATTATATGAAAACATCTTTTGATGCATCTTACTTGCAATGCTGCAAATTCTTTTTTTTTTTTTAATATTTATTTATTTATTTATTTGGCTCATTGGGTCTTACTTGTGGCACGCGGGATCTTTGTTGCAGCATGTGGAATCTTTCGTTGTGATGCATGGGCTCTTCATTGCAGCGCATGGGCTTCTCTCTAGTTGTGGCTTACGGGCTCTAGAGTGCACAGGCTCAGTAGTTGTGGCACGCGGGCTTAGTTGCCCTGCAGCATGTGGGATCTTAGTTCCCCAACCACAGATCAAACCTGTGTCCCCTGCATTGGAAGGCAGATTCTTAACCACTGGACCGCCAAGGAAGTCCTGCAAATTCTTATTGTACATGCACACACATAAAAAGTTGGAGTCTCTGCAAATTGCAGAAAAGACAGTTTCTTTCATTTGTTCATGGCTTCTAATAGCTGTTCTTTTTCTTTTTCAATTACTTAATAATAAATTATAGCTTTATTATAGTTACTGTGTTTTGGTGACTGTTGTCTGGTTAACTCTAAAATGTGTAGGGATGCATATTTTAATCAATAATATTTTGTACCTATATCTGGATTTTAAGATATGTATGCTTTGGAGTTCAGATATGCATAAATCATACCCCTCTTGCTTAGGCAGATGTATGCATAATCTTCTACCCCTCATACATACATACTTTGTCAATACCAAACCCTATTCACCTGGATATGGCAGATACATGGGTAGTGGATCTTAGGGTCTTTGAAACCTCTTAATTTGGTCTAACTATAATAAGAACTACTGCTCCAAATAATTTCTTATAATAACTTGTATTGTCATGTCACATCATTGTTTACATGCTTTAAGTCACTTCTTTTCATTTTATACGAAACTTTTTTTCTCCATAACACAGATAAACAGTTATAACTATAGATGCAACCAACATAGAATAATTTTGCTATTATTTAGTTTACATATTGCTGAGTTTTCATTTAGCAACACATTAAAGCAAAATTTGCTATAATTGGTAGTCCAGGAGCGTAATGTGTTCCTTGGCTACATACTGCTATTTTCCGTCTTACATTAAAACAATATTCCCTGTTTGATTGGGTATGGGACCATGCTAGTGTCTGGGTGTAGCTCAGAACAGACAATCTGGAGTAACATAACCTCCACATGGCTAAGATACTTGGTAGGGCTAAACACTGTTTGCAAGTGGGCCATAATGTAAATTCCTTTGTTTGGCTGAATTATCTTGCAATTATAGCTTGCCATGTCCTGCTTTGTGCTATAAGTAAACCATATTGTGTTTGTATGTATCCTTTAATTTCTACATAATTTCAATATTAATTTAATAAATTTCATATAATCACATTAAAATAATAGCACTGGTATTGACCTTGAAGACCATCTAATTATTTATCTCTCAGACTGGGATTCATCATCCTGTCTGGTACAATGAGGAACTTGGGTTACTCAGAAATACAATATTTTTGAAATAAAAATTATATTTATTGTATACCATATCTAATATAAATATATTTTTTTAATCAATGGGAATTTAAAACGTTATTTTGGAGTTAAACAACACTTTCATATCATGTTTCATGTAAAATAAACATGATATTTTTCTAGTAGTATATGAGATTTCAGAAACATTCCTGTATTCAGTGGATTGTGTTTGTATGCTGTATTAGTCTTCTATTGCAATCATAACAAATTACCACAAATATGGCAACTTGAAACAACACTCATTTAGTGTCTCACAATTCTGTAGGTCAGAAGTCCAGACTGACTATACTTGTTTCTCTGCTCTGAGTTTCATGAGGCTAAAGTCAAGGTGTTGGGTGGATGGGCTCTTTTCAGGAGGCTCTCGAATGAATCTGGTCATTGGTAGAATTCATTTCTTTTTAACTGTAGAGCTGGGGTCCTCCCTGCTGAATGTCTGCCAAGGGCTAGTCTTTGCTTCTCCATACTATCTGTATTCCTTCTCATTTTTTCTATGAGTACCTGACCCTCCTCCAGCAAAGGCGGGTCTAATCTTCCTCACAGTTGGAATCTTTCTGACTTCCCCTTCTGCTGCATCTTACTTGCCTCTTCCTGCTTTAGCTGGAGAAAGTTCCAAGAGCTCTTAAGGGCTCATGTGACTGATGTGGCCCACCTGGATAATGCAGGATATTCAACCTATCTTAAGGTTCCTAACCTCAATTACTTATGTATAGTCCTTTGTCATGTAAAGTAATACACTCATAGGCTCCAGGAATTAGGACACAGACATCTTTGGGAATCATTATGTGGTCTATCATAGATATACTCTTAGACACTTGGGAGAAAGCATGAGAGGCACTGATATTTTAATCTTAAAGATGAGGGAAGTCAGGACCAGAGAAAGTGAGGTGACATACTAGAGTTTATACAACCAATTAATTACAGTTTTGCAATTAGAACCTTGTGATCCTGAATTCCAGTACAATAATCTTTTCTACCAAAGCAAGCTGTCATTCACCTTAATAAAATATTTATAGCCTGTGTAATATCATATTTAGACTTTGTCCCTACAATGAATGCCAAATGGAGGATCAAAAAAGCCAGCAAAATAGCTGCAATTTGTAAATATTCAAATATTTATACTCAATTATTTAAAGACAATATTAGGATATTGAATTCCCTTTTCTCACTATTCCTCCAGATTTTTAGCATTGTTCTGATCCAGTCTGATCCTGGGAGTTTACTAAAGTGAGCCAGACTCTCAAAAGGAGGGGTGTTATCCAGAGAGAAATGCCCAATGTAGAGCCTCCGTGATTTGCTGAAAGTTCAATGTTGATACTTTTTGTAACTATGTGCAAAAAAAAAAAAAAAAATCTCTGTAGCAGTTATTTATATTGTCTTATAAATGCTATTGTACAGCAGTGGCATGCAATCTCATACTTCACAAATGTAGCAGTACACTTAGGTGAATCTATAAAACTTTATACTGGTACATCAAATTAACCTTGCACCACTGTGCTCAAGTAAAGCATGCTTTGAATTTTTCAATAATTCTTCCGTGCATCAAGGAAACCAGGTCGCTACAGGGACTCTTTGGGAGACAAGGGGATATTCAGTTCCTGAAGGAAACAAACTTGCCTCGAAGGGCTTCAGCAAAATACGGATAAGCTGATCCTCTACTCTTTCTTACTTTCCCTCTTCCCTCAGGCTCTCCTCCTTTTCTCCTGTTTGTACGTTGGTTATGCTCTGCTTGCTTTTGATTCTTTTTCCTAAAATCCCTGCTTTCCCTCCTAATTCTTACACGGAATCAATGATGAGACTGATTAATTAGAAAAGTATATAGAGCATGGATGTTTAAACCCTCCGATGGCAGACACTGTGATCACCAAATATTCCAACTGCTCTCTTTCTTCCCAGTTTTTCTTTCTTTTAAAATTTATTTATTTATTTATTTATTTTTGGCTGTGTTGGGTCTTCGTTTCTGTGCGAGGGCTTTCTCTAGTTGCGGCGACCAGGGGCCACTCTTCATCGCGGTGCGTGGGCCTCTCACTGTCGCGGCCTCTCGTTGCGGAGCACAGGCTCCAGACGCGCAGGCTCAGTAGTTGAGGCTCACGGGCCTAGTTGCTCCGCGGCATGTGGGATCCTCCCAGACTAGGGCTCGAACCCGTGTCCCCTGCATTGGCAGGCAGATTCTCAACCACTGCGCCACCAGGGAAGCCCCTTTCTTTTCGATTAGGGCCCTCTGATTAGGTCTGTCCAATGCACTGTGAGTAGAAATGAAATGTGTCACTTCCAGGTCAAGGCAGTTAAGAACCAAGGTGCCTCTTCCATTCCTTTCCTCCTCTACTATGGTGATCCTTATGTCCATGAGTTCCAGATGGTGAAGTGACAACATAGAAGACGGTTGCTCAACCCATGGTGGATTTTAAGTGGGCTAAAAGAAGACTTTTTTATTAAGCTTCTGAGATTTTTGCATTCAGTCTAGCTTATCACGACCAGTTCAGAAATTGGTAGCACAAGTGGGGAACTGCCATCACAAAAATCCAGAATATGTTCTATTAACAATATAGAAACAGATATTGGAGGCTGGAAAAAATGGCAATCCTTGTTCTACAGTGACCAAGCATTTGAGAAAACTGTCATCAGTAGTAATTTGGGAAGTGGACCACACAAGTGTATACTGAGCTGGTAACTCCAGGTCAAGGTATTGGAAAAGCAAACAACAGTAGTGCATCTTACTTATTGTGTACTGTGTGTGGAAGAGTACTAAAAGAATGAGATTAGCTCAGAATTATCTGGTTTGTAGCAGAAATGAAGGAAATATAGGGTTAAGAAACGTGGACTTTGCAGGGTTGAAAAAAGCCTATGGCTTCTAGAACCCAATCAGTAAAAAACGGTATTAATAAAGTTTTTGAGGATCAAGTGTCCAATAACTGCTACCAGCTAGATTAAATGACTAGGGTCAAAAATAAAAATAACTTTGAGCCTTTCCATTCCATTATAAAAGCCTTAAAATAGCTGCCTTTTTTTTTTTTTTTTTTTTGGAAAGATAATGTATTAGTTTTCTATTGCTCTGCAACAATTTACTAAAAACCTACTGGCTTAAAAGTATGCCATAACTTATAGCATGTAAATTGTATCTCAATAAAGCTGTTAAAACCCCCAAATATCTATTTGTTTCTCATTTTCCATGGGTCAAGGCTCTGGGCGTGGTTTAGCTGGATCCTCTGTTCAGTGTCTCACAAAGCTGCAATCAAGATAGCGTCTGGGGATGTGGTCTCATATGATGTTGGAGTACTCATAAAAGCTCACACAGTGTTGGTAGAATTAATTTCCTTGCATCTGTGGAACTCATGTGGCAATATGCTTCTTCAGGGCCAGCAAGTTTCTCTGCTGCTTCAAGGGTCTGACAGGTAGATATTTTTTCAAGTTATATATTTTTATTGACATACAATATCATACGAATTTCAGGTGTACATCAGAGTAATTCAATATTTATATACATTTTGAAATGGAAAAAATGACTGTGTGTACCCACGGGCTTCACCAGTGCAGCAGTAGAGTGCCTTGTCTGTGCACTCATGTTGGCGTTGGGCCAGGAGAGGGAGGATGTCATGACTTCTCTTACTTGCCATTCACAGCCAGGGGGTGGGGAAGTTAAATTCCTTCTAAAGGCTCAACTGATTAGGTCAGGCCCACCCAGGTTAATCTCCCTTTTGATGAACTCAAAGTCAATTTATTAGGAACCATAACTGCATCTATAGAAATGTCTTCACCTTTACCGTATAACGTAATTTAATCTCAGAATTGACATCCATCCTATTCAGATGTCTCACTCACACTCAAGGGGAACATATTATCCAGGACCTGTACACCAGGGGTGGTAATCTTGGGGGCTGTCTTAGAATTCTGTTTACCACAGAGAGAGATGGGTGAGAGAGAAAGAGGAAGCTAGAGAGATTACAAAGTTAGGAAGTAGAGTAGATCTGAAAACAGTATCTTAAAAATAGGGTTGAGTATGAAAATTGACAGGCACATATTACTGGAATAAAAAGAGTACAAACCTGGTAAGTTTTTAAGAGAAATGTATCACCAATAAAATCTTTACCTCAGATTTTAAAAGCCTTTGACTACTTGAAATTTAAAACAAACTTCGGGTCCATGTTTTATAGAAACAAGAGGTGGGCTAGAAAGCTGCGTGGCTACCAAGGAGGGCCTCTTCCCCTATGACTATTAAAAATGTAGTCAAGGAAGATAATGAAAAGGAAGAACCTTCTGCAGGTGGCCTTAGGGGCCACAGAGAACAATGGGCAAGGAATTTCCTTCCAGAGTAGAATCAGGGTCTAATCAAAGAACCTCCCTACTCCCAAGGTAGAAGGCCTTTAGGCTAGTGACTGCTGTGTGTTTCTCAGTTGTTATGCGCTGAATTGTGTCTGCCACAAAATTCATATGTTGAACCATTAACTCCCAGTACGTTAGAATGTGACTATATTTGGAGACAGGGCCTCTAAAGAGATGATTAATTTAGAATGAAGCCATTAGGGTGGGCACTAATGCAATTTGACTGGTGTCCTTATAAGAAGAGGAGATTTGGACACACAGACACCAGAGATGAGGATACACAGACACAGTACAAAGGCCACGTAAGATAGCAAGAAAGTGGCTGAATGCAAGCCAAGGAGCGGGGCCTCAGAAAAAACCAAACTGCTGACACCTCGGTCTTAGACTTCTAGCCTCTAGAACTGTGAGAAAATTAATTTCTGTTGTTTAAACCACCCAGTCTATCGTATTTTATTTTGGTAGCCCTAACAAATTAATACACCATTCTTCCATTTTTAAAAAATGTTTGTCTTGTCACTGTTCCCGCTCTCATGTGGTGGAGCAGTGGCGAGAGGGCTTGGATAATAGAGATTTTTAAAATTTATTTCTTCCTTTTAGTATATAGATCTCCAGACAAACGAAAACCACATCCGGACCAGAGGGAGAATCCTGGCACTCCTGGACTTTGAGTTGGATGCAATGACTTTAGGAGACTTCGAAATGTCTCCCTTGGAGAGGAACTGAATATATTCTATGTGTAGGAAGAAGGAAGAAGATGGATATTGGGTGACAAGAAGTGTGGATTGCAGCAGTGACAATAAAACTTAACAAATTTTCCATGTGCTCCTACATTTCTTAGCCAAAATTTCTTTGCTCTGACAGGTCTTTTTATTCTTCTCATTCATTCTCTCTTTCCATATGAAAGGAATAGACATTCCTGCCCATTACCATGGGGCTTACAGTGCTTTTTTCCAGAAAAGTCTGCATCCCTTTCTATGCCTCTAGCTTTGAACAATGAAATATAAGTAGAAATGATGGTATATATTTTGAGCAGAAGCTTATGGAGCCATTTAATATTTCCACTCATTGATTCGAATCCATGAAGAGGACTAGGATGAAGGAAAGATATTTCCAGTAGGGTGAATAACATGAGCAGGATTTGGAATATAGTACTCAGCACACTTTACTGGTATGGTGAACAGGACTGATTGGCAGGATAGAGTCATTATGTTGGGTTAGGGTAGTTTATATACACATACTCCATATTTATATACACACACACATATAAATATACCTAAACACACACAATGTATATATTATGTATATGTATAAATACATATATATGCACACACATATACAAACATATTTTTCCAGAAGAGTGGCTATTATGCACCTGACCTTATACTGGTAAATATGATGACACTTCATAGGCTCTAGTCTAAGCAAAACATCACAGTCAGGGTGGTCTGAAAAGGGGTAACCAATGGACCCATCAGTGGGAAGTCTCCAAGTAGGAAGTTTGAGGTGGCACATGTGTATTTATATTCCAGGTATGCTTATTATTCAGGATATAAAGAGTATCTAAGAGAAATGACAGTCAATACAAGATTTTTCAAGGTAGAAATGATGGGTTTTTTTTGCTTTACTTGAAATTTCTTGGTTTTTAAATTTGATACGTGAATTGGTGAATTCATGCTATGCTATTAAGAAATACTTTTCCATATAAATACCGATCAAGCATATCCAGAGTATTCTTGCTATCACTGAGTAGCTGGGTGACCTTGAGCAAGTTATTGAACTCTTTTTTTTTTGGTATTTTTGCTATTTATTAAGTTGTTATTGAACTCTTGCTGAGCTCAGTTTCCTCATGTGTAAACTGGCTTTAGCAACAGAGCCTAATTCACAGAAGTTTGGCTGGAAATTAATTTGCTAGAATAAGTGCATGAAAAACACTTAGCACAGTGCCTGGTGCATGGTAGGCATTGTTACCTTCCGCCTCTCTTCCTCTTATTCCTCATCCTTCTCATCTTTGAAAAAAGGAACAGGGAAGAGTTGACTTTTTTGCTGTTTTGCTTATCTAATGCATGACTTAATGAATTAATGTTTATCCTTTTCAAATATCTTTTAATACAAGTACTCCTAAGAACTTTCATGGGCTTCTTTGCTTTATATTCTTTGCCTACCTATAGCTAAAGTGCTGTGCCTATTATATGCTACCCACCACCCTACACACACACACACACACACATACACACACTCACACACAATACCATTGTTTCTCTAGTGTTAACTACCAGGATAAGGGATATAATGTTGAGTAGGAAAGGAAAAGAAACCTGGAGTTAAGGACCCCACACATGACTGTGGCTGTAACCATCTCCACGAGATGGATGCCATTGAGTAGGAAGACATGCATGTTGACACTGGCAAATATCACCTATTATTTTACAGACACTTGTTTTGTTCAAACCCATAACAGCTTTTTTAATTTTGTTTTTTCATTTAGAGCAGGTGTCAGCCAAATACAGCCCACAAGTCAAACCTGGCCCGCTGCCTGTTTTTGTACATAAAATTTGATTGAACACAGCCATGCCATTTCATTTCTGTATCGTCCAGGGCTGCTTTTTGCTACAAGGGCAGAGTAGAGCTGTTGTAACACCACCATATGGCCTACCAAACCCACAAATGTTTACTATCTGGCCGTTCACAGAAAGAGTCTGCCAACCCCTAGTTTGGAGGAATGACCCTGTTCATGTAGAAAATTACTTTTTCTTTAACCTCTACAGCAAACTATGCCTAACACTTTCCTCTTGGCCAAAAGACAGTCTGGAAAGAGAAAAGAGCTCATACCTTTTCTTCCTTCCCCTTTGTTGTCTGGTGGTCTCAAGCTTATCATGCCCTTGGCCTTTAAGTAGGCAGCTTCTAAATCACAGTATGATATGCTTGTCCCTCCCCATGCTTAACAAATGACAATGTATCTATGGCAAAGTGTGTCCTTATGAAAAGGCCAGACATTCTGTGATCATTAGGTAATCATATTACAACTTCTGGGACCCTTTCTAGAGTCTCAGGAGAGAAGCAAGGCTTTCCCTTCCTGATTTTGAAACAGATCTCCTCACTCTTAGATCTAAAATCTTCACTCACGATCATGAAGTTTCCTCACGAGGTAGGAAAAATTGACAAATATAGTGTGCTGTTTGCCATAAAGTTAGCAATTAATGAAACCTTATTGGATATTCTTCCTTGAAATTTTGCTTCCTAGATTTGTGCCTCCTGGTGTGGTCTGCTGGATTGATCATCTCTTGCATACCCTCTTGGACATTTAATGATAAATAATAGGCCAGTAAGAAGTGTTCAAGCATTCAGTTTGATAGCTGCAGAATGACTGGCTACTATATGCAGTGGGATTATAAAAATGGATTCAGGGTTTGCTTTAGTTTATCAAAAGCTGTAAACTGTCTTTGAAACATGGGAGTTTAATTGCTTATAATGGCTATCTAAAATGATCTTATGAAAAGTGATTTGATATTTTCCCTTTTCCATGCAAGTAACAATTTTACTTATACGTATATGCACATAGATAAGGGGGGAAACTACAGAATTGTCAGAAGTACCACATCCCACTTTATGACCCTTGAAGTAATCGCTCCAGGAGAAGTCCATGCAGGAGCCTGTTACTGACTGTGAAGATGTTCTGTATCAGTTGACTGTGAACTGAAGTATCATTTTCCCCCTCATCCTGGCACCTGGATAATATTAAATTTGCGCCTTTGATTTGATTGATACATCTCAGCAGCAGGACATTTAGACATTTATGTCGTAAAACCAAAATGAAATATTTTATGTCACTGAACACGGCCTTGCAAGGTACAGCAGTTAAAATCAAATGAAGTTAACATCAATTTTACAGTTATTTAAAAAGCAGACACACAGGCACACACGTGCACACATACATGTAAACCCACCATAGAAATGCTCCCCTCTTTTTGTTGCAGAGTGACATTTAGTAAAAACCTAAAGTTACCTAAAGAAGCTGAGGTGGCAGCTTTAAATGCAATACACAGGGACCTACTTAACATATGCAAAACAGGCACTCACAGGTGTAAGAAAGCCAATTGCTGGTGCAAAATATACCATTACCTGTTTTACATGCACAACTGCCTGATTTGTAAGGGCAACTAGCTGATTTTGTCTTCCTCTGCATAATTTTTACGCACAAATTAGTTACTTTGGAAAATTTGGCACCAATATTTCTCTGTTCTCGGGCCTAAAATATATTAGGTATAGAAGACAATAGAAGCTTGACACTCACTCAGTAAAATGTATTTCTTGCCTATTTTTATTTGTAAAAAATAAAATACAGAAAAGCTCTTTGGGAATCTTATTTTTCTTCCCATGATAACAAGTTTTTGAGGTTTTTTTTTTTTTTTTTAAGTACAGTTTCATTAGTGCTTTAAAATCTGCTGAAACCAGGCAGCAACTGGCCTGCCTATTAGTTTAACTGAAGGCCCATCACAGCAGTGCATTATGCATTGTCTTGGGAACAATTAAGACATGCCATACCCACAAAGCAGTTTTTAAGTGGGCAAAACGTATTTAATGGTAGGGTTTGTGGCATCCAGAATGGAAATACAGTGAAGGCTACAGGGAATATGTACTTACCCTAACACTGAACAGGTTCCTTAAAATTCACATATACACTCTTGGGGATATGGTATCCCGTGTGTACATTCTAAGTGTTGCTAATGAAATGTTTATCATGTATGGCCACCTAAGCAGAGGAGTGTAATGTATGGCCAGCTAAAGGGCACCATTAACAACAGCAATAATACAAATTTAATATGCACATAATTATTGATCTCTTTAGTAAAAAGCTTATGAAAATATTCATATTTAGGCTAGGTGCTAAAATATCCTGGGAATCAGGCATCAACAGCTTAGCAATTGATGGATTTAGACAGGTCAGGCAATGTCAGTCTAACAGCATCTAATCAATATAGACAAATGTGTCAGAAAGGTGGTTTGAGAAATACCTTTATAATGTATTAGAAAGACCAGCTTCAGTATTCTCTTTCTTTTCTTAATATGTTACACATATATTTCTAAAGCAAGAGTGTTTTTTATTATTTCTATTCAGCGCTCATGGTAGGTCAAACTAAAACACAACGTTTGTGCAGTTCAGCCATCCTGCTTCCAATATCATATGATATATAAGAAACATATTGTCAAAATCAGTACAAACCTTGTATGTCACTCTTAATTTGTTTTTCAACATTAAAATTTGGGAACAGACCCTATTTGAGGCCATTGACAACTCTGTTTAATATAACTACCTGATTTCTTAGTTTAGAGGAAACATTTCTTGTGGCTGACAGCTTATCCATAGCTTTGTGACATTTCAGTAACCAGATTTTTACAATGGAGTGAGTTTGAAGTTTCTCTAGTTAACTAGAGGAAGCAATTTTATATTACACCTCAGTGTCCACTTCTAAGAGTCATTATTGTAGGGAATTGGAATCAGTACTTTGTCTCAGGAGACGTTTAAGTGAGATGGTGTGGTTGTGTTTCTAAGATCTGTACAATAAATTGTATAAAATGTTATCAATGACTTTCTTGCTGGTAATTTTTAGTGAGTTTGGTTTTTTTTTGTTGTGTTTTTGGGTTTTGTTTTTGTTTTTGTTTTTGCTAAGAGCAGGTTACAGATGAGGTCTAGGATATAAATTTAATTTCTATGTGAAGTAGTTTACTTAGCTTTATTCTGTTTTGTTGTCTCCTGTGAGACCTTGTGAGGGCAGAAGTTTGATCTTGTTTCTTTAGTCCTAGTAACTAATAGAGATACTTATTAATGTTCTTTCAAAGGAACTAACACATGAATAAAATAATATAGGAAAGAAGGGAAGAAAGAAGAAGGACTCAGTGGAAAGTTTTGGGCAATATTTTTTCCAGTTTGTACAAGAATATTTTTCAGTGTGAACAATGATCTAAACGGGATGTGTTTCTGAAAGTATAAGATAACCAAATGTACTGTACAATTTCTATTTACTGTACGATTTCTTCAAATATAAAGAAAAGGTACATCTCAACATGTCACTATCAAGTACAAAGGAAGCAGTGAGCATTTTTACTGATTAACCACTGTACCTGTTAAAAAAAGTTATCAATGGCCCATAGCCAGTAAAAGAGTAAGTTATTTCTTGATATTCCAAATTAATTATTCTGACCATTTCCCAGAGATGTTCATGGACATTTAAGAAGAATTAAATATTATCGTGTCACCCAATTTCAAGCAAGTGTGAACAGAAAAATATGCCATCAACTTCGATAGTTGAAGAAGTACAAAATAAAATGCAGTATTATTGTAACTGATATGCTTATATTTTTGCTGAACTATGTATTTACTTTCACATAATTTTATTCTTTTTCAATGACGGCAACTTTTTATATGTACAAATAAGTATTTAATTTTTACAGCACTATGTGATACTTCACAGAAAAAAATTTGCAAACCAAATAAAATGTTTTTCTGTGGAGCCATGTGCCCTAATTTTTTATTTGGAACATGTGAACATCCTATATATACCTTTTATACAAAATATATATCTGGTATAGAAAATAATGAATCTGTTTCATTATATAAAAAGGGCAACGGGAGATGATAGAGGAATAATAATAGCACTGAAGGAAAAATGGAAGTGAGGCCCTTTACAAAACAAGAATTGATTCTGAGGGGGATCAATACATGTTTACATATAAAAATTATACCTTACTCTGGAAAATACAATGAAAGTACTGAAATCTGGAAATCATTCATGGCAAATGAACCCTCAGGAATAAAAGGCACAAAATAGAGACTTAGGGAAAGTGGTACGAAGTTGTTTTTGAAAATATTATGAGCCAATAAAACTAAGAGAACTGGCTCCAAACATATACACTCTCTGTTACAACGTAGGTTGCTTCCCCCTCTGTTCTTCCTTTCTCCACTCTTGACTTCTCTTCCAGATCCCGCTGCAAGTGCAGTGTAAGGCATCCCTCTTGCCTGTTCTCTGACTGAACTGCCTGTGTTGCTCATGGTCTAAAGGTTCTGAAATATCATGTCCCACTTATTGCATCTCTGAATAAGGAATTGTTATTAGTGAGGAAAGTTAGCTTAACCAGGGAGCAGTCTCCAAAAGGAGAGAGAGCTAGTTCTTTTTGCAAAGTCATAAGGAAATTTGAAAGGAAGAAGAAGAAAGACCATTCCAAAAAAGAGCTCAGAGATCCATGAGCTTGAGGTTTATATGCATGCATCTCTCATCTTGCCTCCATTGACTGGATATATTTTCCTGGGCATGTAATAATTTCTTTTTAATTAGAGCTAAAGACTATCACAGAGGTTCTTTTCCAGCTACTAGATGCAGGTAATCTAAAGGAAGTGCAATCCACAGAAGTTTATAATAAATGTAATATTCAGAGAAAATAAAATGAGCTGTTACTGTAGTCAGCATCAACCTGTTGATGCATTACGTGGTAGCTTGTGGCCTGGAAAGAGCAGTTTCAACTACAAAAACTACCCTGGATTCCCTCCTTTTAAGTC
This sequence comes from Balaenoptera musculus, assembly GCF_009873245.2. Classification (NCBI taxonomy): domain Eukaryota; kingdom Metazoa; phylum Chordata; class Mammalia; order Artiodactyla; family Balaenopteridae; genus Balaenoptera; species Balaenoptera musculus. Next base: position 41,461,721 of record NC_045797.1, read on the forward strand.
TCCTATCACCTTGTACAATTGCTCCCATGTACTTAATTGTTTCAACTGAGTTAAAGTTCCTTAAAGAGTTTGAAAACTGCCTTGCTTAGGCTTCTCCTCAAAGTATTCAGTTTAGCATCTCAGTAAATACTTGTTGAAATAAAATAAATATACTTTATCAATAACCATTTGTTGGACATCTATTATGGAGAAATCAGTGTTTGCTAGGCCCTGGGAAGAGGGCAAGAGTAACATTCAAGGGTTTAAAATCTGGTTGAGTTGGTGTTGGCAAGTGTACATTAAAGAAAGAAACAATAATAGGAGATAGCCTCACCCCCGCTAAGTGTCACATGGGATTGTTAGGAGGTACAGAAGCTACCAGGAGTTAGTCGCCCTTCAGGGTTGGGAAGAGTAAAAGAAGTATGGATCCCTTATACTTGTCTGCTGTTACTCCTGAAGAGGAAACCTCGATCCCCACATCTGCTGTGCAGACCTTTGAATGGGTTTCAAATCCCTTTGGGTCTGTTTACCTCCTGGCTTTCTAAATACCAATAGCATTAAAAAAAAAAATGTAGTAATGTAGTATTACTTTAGAAAGCAATGTAGTATTCGAGACTTTCTGTTTTTCTAATTAAAAGATTCAGTAGAGTGTTTTCAATTCTATCACTTCTGTAGTTCCCCACCCCTACTCGGGTAGGGCGGATACTTCTGCTAGAACTGTCATCAGGTGAGGGGAGGGAGCTGAGCAAAGCAGGGTGTGGAATCTAAAGAATAGAGTAGCAGGCAGCAATAACCCAGTTAGTACCAGAGAGTTTCAGCAAGACCTAACTCCTCAGAGTGGAAGGCAGAGCTGGATAACTAACAACTTTTATAAACTTTTAATTGAGTGACTAATAGTCATTCATTCAATCATTCATCCATCCAGTCTATATTTAATGACCCCTCTAGGGAGCTAAGAAAGGAACAATATAAAATATATCATGTGCTGTAATAGAAATTAATAAGTACAATGGGTATAGAAATAAAGGAGTGCATACTTTCACCTCAGGGAGGGGGTCAGGGAAGGGTCCACAAAGGAAGTAACCTTTGAACTAGATGTTAAAAATGATGGGTGTTCACTGAAGGAAAAACGACATTTCAGAGAGTAATGAATACAAGTTGAATTATTTCATTTTGCATTGAAACATGAACTTCTCTCTACTGCTTACTAATTGTGTGGTTTAGTAAGGGTTTTTGCAGGCAAAATTAAACATGTGAATATGTTTTGAGCCCTTTAATGTTCCTAAACTTACCATTATTTGCTAGGTAACATGCTAGAAAAAAATCAGTCTATAGGGTTCAAGAGAAACTATGTTGAGATACCAAATAAAGGACAGATCTGGTTGAAAAAATATAATTTACCGAAACAGATGTAAATGAGGAATAAACTGGGCAGTTAAAGCTTATATGTTGGCCTTGTAGCTTCAATTCTAGTCTTTGGGTAGATTTATTGTTTTACACAGAGATGGTCTTACAGTGGGAACTTAATAAACGGTTGATGAGATAATAGTAATTGGTAACAATAATAAAGATTATGATGACAATGATGATAATATTGTTATTACATACAGTATCATTTTAGAATCTGTATCTTTCCTGCTTTTTGATTCCTCCCCATTTAAAGAGGATGGCTCAATTTCTGATGGATCAGCTGTCCTTAGATGAGTGAATTGTCAGGCCTTTCTTAGGATCCAAATCCACTCAACTAATCTAAATCCCTTCAGACCCAAGTAGCCTTAGGAAAACCTAAAGTTTGAGCTAATTGGCTTGTATTGTATATAAGTAATTCAGATGAGGTATTGAAAACAAGATTTTAGAGTTTACAGAGGATACTAAAACTGGAGGCTGAGCAAATAATGAGGAACAAAACAATCAGACTCAAAAGGATTTGGATTGTATAAGTAATTGGACCAGCAGATGGCAAACGCAGTTCAGTACAGGAAAATGTAAAATAGACTTGAAGCGAGAGAAACAAACTAGAGAATATGTGCTAAATGGAACAATCATCCAGAACGCTGACCAGGAAATGGAAAGGAGGGGCTATTATAAAACATAAATCATGGCAACTCTTAGCTTATGGCTAATTCTGTTGTTTTAGAATTCTATCAGAACGAATGTGCATGCATATTATCTAGAGTGGGAACTTACTGTACCCTATGGGAACTAGCAGTATGCTTCAAATTTCAGTCATTTCACCACTCAGTTCTGTAGAGATACCTTTCAAAAACTCTCAAGGTGTTGCTTTTTGCATGCAGATTTTTCTCCTTTTTGTTTAGGCTTCTGCTCATTATTCTATAATTACCCTTCTCAGACATTGCTGCAAAGATTCAGGACAATGTTTTCAGGATATTTTACTAATTACCCTATATTTCACCATATCAGAAAATCCCCAGGAGGATCCATGGAAGGGTATCACACTCTCCATTTGTTCCATTCCCTGAAGGTACAATGTACACTTGGCAGGGGTGGGAGATCAACTGTTTAGTGAAGCAGAGTTATAGGCAGTGCATTTAAAATTGTGTGTGTGTGTGTGTGTGTGTGTGTGTGTGTGTGTGTGTGAGGATTACCTGGGCAGCTAGCTTAGAAATGGAAATAACTTAGATCGCTTCTCCAGAGCCTGACACAGCCCACCTGAGAAAGGGTCTGGCAACTGGCATCTTTAAGAAGCACCCTTGGTGATGCTGATGTAGGTCATCTTTGGGAGGCTTTTTGAAAAACAGTGGATAGCTGAAATAAAAAGTAAAAGAAACACCAAACCCAGTCCCTCCTTATCTAACTGAACGATTAACTTGTTGACAGTTACACTGCTCAGACCTCAAGTCCTTTATCTGGAAGATGAGTGTAATATGTGTCCAGCATACCTGGCAGAGGAGCAAATGATATAATGTTTGAAATCTTATTGCATACAAATAAAAACCTAAGGTAAAATGCTTGCCAAATGTAGTGTGTACTATTGTGATCCCACAATAACATGCTTTTAAATGGATGATTGAGGGAGCCATCTATACTCAGCTGGAGCTAGATTTTCCTTTTTATCTATTGCCACAGGAATTCTCACCCATAGTTGATCTCTGCAACCAAATAGGTACTGAAAGTAGTAGGTGTTTTCCTTTGTGTACTTTAAAAGTGCTAACAGAAGGTCACTAACTGTGTCCCCGTGGTTTTGTTACTCCCAGGGGTCAACGTTTTGAATAGCAGTCTTCAGTGTTAGATTCAGTTGCATATCCTATGGTCACTGATACTCAACTCCAGCTTTTGTTGTTGAGAATGAAAATGACTTCCACTGGCCTGACAAGCCCATGATAATCACCCTTTCATCCTCTACGACTGAGGTCTGTTTCTCATCTACAGAAAGTAACACTGAAGTCTGTTTACAAATCATACTGACTGCATTGAGCTAAGTATCCAGTGACATCAACTGATCTCGAGAACACATAAAAATTTCCATAGTTCTTTACTTACTGAAATTTTGTTTTATCCAGGCAGTCTGATCTAGACTATGTCAGTTGGCTGCATTAAACAATGATAAAGCCCCAAACGATACGAATCAGCTAAACTGAGGCAACCAAAGACAGAGTGTTTTAGGATGAAATTTACCAGAAGCACACGAAAGAGTGTGTGCACGGCTTCCTCGGCGCTGGTCTTGGTTCCATAGCCTCTCTTTGGAACAGTGTGTGAACACAGCTACCATGTAATTAGCTGAGCAATAAGTTAGGTGTTTAAAAATATTTTTTCAGGTGCTTTTTTGTATTCATGATAGATTCTCAACACCAAAAATCAATCTCAATCAAAGCGGCAACTGAGTTTATCATAAATTAACATGAAATGGTTTTCTACTGAGTAGATGGTTAATTACTATCTAATTTGAATAATTTTGCATATTAATGAAAAATGAATGAAAATCATTTTTAGATTTTTAACTTCAGCTGAGAAACCCATGGAGATAATGGATCCTTTTTAAGAGGCATGTGATCTCTGTTACTAAAGGAGATACCGATTTTTTTTTAATTTGCTGACTTGTTTTAAGTTGATTAATGGATTAGTGTTTTGCCATTAATAAACTATATCTAAATGAAAGACAACTTCATTATTTGACTCTGTAGCCTCTAGCTGCCTGCCAGGTAAGAAAAATGGAAAATAGATGAAGGGTTTGCTAAGGAAAAGTATAACCTTGCACAGTCCTTCAAAAAGTCTGGATGCAGAAATTTATATGTTTCCAATTGTAAATGAATTTTTATAACTTGTAATTTTTTTGCCACATGAAGTTCTATGTATATTGTTTACAAATGATATTTAGATTTTGAATATACATACTGAGCTGAAGTAGGGCTACCTCTTTAAACTATTACCGTATTCTCCAATTTGAAAAAGTGACTGACAATTGCCTCAGGCCTCAGAAATTACAGCCAGCTAGAAGTTGAAAGTCACTTTTATAAAGTACCCTTGAAACCTTGTTTAGCATTACAAAAAAAGAAATATTTCTTATGTTTTTATACCTGTTTAAGGAAAAATAATTTAAAGAACAAACTACCTCCTTCTGTTTCCTTTTACCTTTACCTTTTACTTCCTACTCAAAACTTCCTTATTTGATACATACTTTTAGGCTATCTCACTTTCCCTCTTTGGGCAGGATCTGATATTATCCAATAATTCGGTGCATTCCAATGACTCTAGCCTGTACTTACTGCAGACTAAAACAGAGCAGTCATGATGAATGAAATTAGATAAGTATTTCTGTACTTTTGAAACCAAAAATTTCATCCAAGATGGGTAGTATTACAAGGTATTATTATTTCTCTACAGTCCACATTCAACTTTAAGGAATTGGCAACTCTACTCATGTCATTACCACATCAGCCCAACATTGCTTTTGAAAGGCCTCAGATATGTAGGAATGTTCTTGCAGGTAAGTTACTTGGCATTGTATTTTAACAAGAAGATTCAGATTGAATTGGACTCATGGAACTTCATTTGGGTACATAGGCCTTGGAGCATGATTATAGAGTTCAAGAGATGTCTTTGGATTATTTAACTCAACAGAAGAGGAGAAAGTAGGAAAGAGTTTTCTCTCTGGGTCTAGAGAACACATCTTTTACGTTACAAAAAAGTCCAAGAACATGAGATCAGTCATACCTGAAAAAGAAACTACTCAGATGGATGCTTGGACTCCCAGACTTTCTCCATTCTCTGTTCGCCTCCTTTCATGGTCAGGACCTTCTTGGCCAGGAAGTGAAGAGGATTTTACCAATTCACGGGTGATAGACTCTAAAAGTGGCATTGACAATACATCTGAAGAAAAGTCTGGAAAAGAGGCAAGCCATTTAAAAAAGAACTAAAACCTTGATGTTTCCAATTGAGCCATATGCCAGGGTAACTCTCAGGATAAGAAATGAACTATATTTTATATTCACAAAGTAGGATTTTTTAACAAAAATATGAAATCAAGAGTGGCATTAGCATGAGCTGTCCACTCCCCCTCTCCTCCTTCTGGTCTCTTCCAGTCTCTTTTGCCAAAGAACTGAGAATGAATTTTTGAGAGCCAAGGATATGGAAAGGAAGACAAAATAAAGCTGGGAGAATTTTGGCGGAATTACATGCTTAACATACTGCACCATTTCTTTAATATATTTAAATAGTCCTGTGTCATCAGTTGGTGGCTTTCCTTTTCGACAATTTGTGATATATTTTGTTTTTCCTTAATTAAGCTTCACATGCTGGAATTAATTACTGCTGGGTAGTTAAAATCTGGTGGTCTAATTTTCAATTTCAGTTAATAGAACTCAAAGTCTACATTCACTTCTGAAATTACCAAACTTACCAAATTATATTTGTTTACTTATATCTTCTAGATCGTGAATATATAGAGCAGTTGCCTGGTGTGATTATAAAATAACAAGATTACTTTTCATATGTGACTCATGAGTCCATCTCACTACTTATAGGAAAACTTCATCATACGTAAGATCTCTATATTATAGGATTGCATGTAAAATATAAAGGCTGTGCTTGTACCTCCAAAACATTCAAAACCAACCCTTTTCCTAGCCATTAAAGTAAAGCTATATCAAAATTCTATTTGTTAAAAGGGCAATGTAAAAATAGTGTGAAAATAAGAAATTCAGTATGTCAATCTGAAATAGTTTTGAAAAATCTAGATATCATTATCTAAAATTAAATGTTCAAGGATTCCAAAAATTTCAGTAATGAATTGGTCCAAGGCAGGACACCAGCAAAAAGTTCACAGTATGCATCTAGAATGCCCAGTTTTAAGTAATAAAATGCACACATATATACATATATGTAATCCATTGTTCCCACGTGCATGGTGAGGCATACAGACAGGTGTTATTATCTTCGTTTTGCAGGTGAATATATTAAGCCTCAGCGATATTTGAGATCATCCTATGAATAACTGGTCTTCAGTTTGGATTATCTGAATTCATAGTCTGAGCTACTTCCATTTATACAACAAGTATTCATTATAAAAGCAGAAAAGGAAGACTTGGAGGCAAGAGAGTGGAAGTCGATCAAATAAATGAGGGAGTGGGACCTGTATTAACATCTCTTTGCCTTACTCTTTTCTCTACACATCGTTTCTCGTATTTCAACCAGTCCTTTCCCACATCATTGGTATTTTCTTTCTCGAATCTAGGTGGCTGGATTATCAATCAACATTAGGACATAAATGGCCCCCAACTTAATTTTAGTGAATATGCTTCTATCCCTAATTGGGAACTAAAACTTCGCCAACTAGTTGAATGCGCTTTGGAGATTGTACATTGAAAAACCATCATTGCCTATGCTTGCTTCACCTTCTCCTCATTTATTCAGCCTCCTAAAACAATACTTTACATACATTAGTTCATTTGAGCTTTACAATAGCATTATGAAGCAGGTACTACTAGGATCCTTATTTTACAATGAGGAAACAGCGGCTCAGAGAACTCAAGTGACTTCTCCCGGTGATGGAGCGAGGATTTGAACTTGCATGCGTTCAGCTTCAAAGCCAGAGAATCGCTACCCACTTTAGCAAAAGGTTCTATCCTACCCAGGTCTAAGCTTTCTCAGATATGTGCTGTGCCACCTTGAGCAAGAGACTTAATTAGCTGAGGGTCAGTTTCTTTTTATTTGTCGAATAAGAGGAGTGAGCAAAAGAGTTTTTAAACTTTTTGTCCATTAAACAATATCATAAATGCAAAAGTTTTAGGTACAGTGCTTTCTTATTATTATCAGCATTGGACTGAGGGGGGTGGGTTGATACAGTGAATATTCAGAATTTATAGGCAGCATGGAGTTAAAATCAGGTGCTTAACAGGACTATGTCTCTTTGAGGGGTGGTCTTAAGATCGAAACCTTGCAGTAGAGGTATTTCCCCATCTAATGGGGGGCCTTATTGGTGGTTTGAGTCATCAATGCAGCTTTAACTTCCAGCGGTTAATAGAGCTTATCACAGATAACTGTACAGTGAAGCTTCAGAAACTGGCATTTACTTTAGTTCATCAGAAGGTTTGCATCATTGTCCCATTTTCTATCTTGGAAAGGAAGTCAAGTTGGGTACAGTGAAAATCTTTTCAGCTGTATTCTTTCATTTTCATATTTTTTTAATCATCCTACTAAGCATATATGTATATATTTCATGTTTCTTTTATTTTTTAGTCCATTGACTGGGTTTCTTTAAATATATAATGATAGTACATGTTAATGAAACTTGTCACCATAAAGCAGTAACTCTTTAAGTGATACTGGGCCTCATCTTCAGAAACAAAATAATAAAATTATTACTTTAGAGTTCTTAGGTTATAAATGCTTTCATATCTACAAAGTGTTTTTAGATTTATGTAGAATCATGTGTGGTGAGTTACTGTAAAGCTTGATGATAAACAGAATTCATGTTAATGTATTTTTACTTAGTTTCTAATATCATTTTCAACTGGAACATGTATTTGGCATTTTTGATTTTGAACTGATTGCTCCTGTTTGGAGACAGAACTTTTAAAGAATTATGATTTTACTTTTCTATTTCTAACTTTACCCTTTTAATCTGAATATGTATTATGCACAGTTCATTCTATAGTGCAGTTACTTGTCAGTGAAACATAAATATATCTGTAAGCTTGTACCTTTTCTGTGTGAAGATCTTGAAATCAAAATAATCAACAGTAAACACCACAACTACAGCTGCAGTTTTAAATATTTTATAATCCAATCAAATTGTTTGAGTAGTAATGCATTTAAATGTTGTTATGGAATCCCCTCCAGACTTTTTAAAATGGTTACTCTGTTCCTGGGTTTGCTATTTATGATATTCATAAGGGATGACATTTTTTAATAATAGAGCATCTGACTTAGAGAACAGTGTTCCTTTTTGTGTCTCAATATAATCTATAATTTTTTGGCTTAACTTTCAGAGGGACACAGCTACAAATTACACTTTTATTAATGAACATATATACATCTGTTGTTGCTGCTTTAATTAAAATGACCTTAGCATCTTTTCAGATATTTGGATGAAGAAGCAGTTTTACCTAAGGAGATAGGTACCAGCTTGAAACCAAGTGTGAAAAATACATTTATAAAAGACTCAAAGCAGAGGTCACCTATAATTAAGTATAATGTGATGTTTATTTTAGGCCAGGTCTAGGTCTTAAGGTAGTTCAAATTATTTAAAAATTGTATGGGTTAGAAAAAAGAATTGGGATAGAGTTCAATTATTACTACCATTTATAGAGCTAATGTTAACTGAAGTCTTACTATATGCTATGTCCTGAGCTAAAGAACTTTATACAATTTATGTTGCAATTTTATGAAATTACTCGTGTTTTTTTCAGGTGAGGAATCTAAGCCAAATAGAGGTTAAGTAACCCAGATAGTAACTGTTGGGATCTGGGCTGTCTGACCTCAGAGCTTTGTGTTTAGCACATATGTATTTAACTAGTACACATATATTTAATTGTGCACATGTATTTGACATAACTAATGGACAGATGATGCTCATTTTCAGAAGCAAATATTCCCTAACTGTTAAAACACTAGTATTCAATAAAATGGATATTTTTTTAAGTTGGAATTTTTTCTCTTTAATGTATTAAATTGACATAACATATTTAATTAAACAATTTTGTGTTTGACTTAAGAATGAGAAAAATAAATTGACATCTATTTTTGTTGGCACTTATAGAAGTAAGCTAATAATTGCTTTTTGTGGTTACATTTTAACATGACTCATTCAACTAATGCTTTATTACATGCTCACATAGAAATATTATTGGGCACTATTAAAAGGTACTTTCATCTCTAAATTGAAATGTGATGTAGAGACAATATTTTAAGAAAAATGCATAAGAAGGGAAAATTATGAGGATTTGCCTACCTGGGTCTTATAAAAGGCAGGATCACATGCAAATGTACTTTATATTTTATGGTTTGGCATGAAAAAAAATTCACTTTGGTATCCTAACATTCTATATGTCTCTCTGAAGTATCATGAAATTTAAAAAAGAGAAAGGCAAATACCATATGAAATCACTCATATGTGGAATCTAAAATATGACACAAATGAACTTATCTACAAAACAGAAACAGACTCATAGACTTAGAGAACAGATTTGTGGTTGCCAAGTGGGTGGGGGGAGGAATGCATTGGAAGTTTGGGATTAGTAGATGCAAACTCTTATATATAGGATGGATAAACAACAAGGTCCTACTGTATAGCACAGGGAACTATATTAAATATCCTGTGATAAACCATAATGGAAAAGAATATGATACAGAATACATATATATGTATATATATAAAATTGAATCATTTTGCTGTACAGCAGAAATTAACACAACATTGTAAATCAGCTATACTTCAATAAAATAAAATAAAGTAGGTACAATTTGTGAAAATAGCTTATCCTAATATTCTGATGTAGAATAAACATATACCAAACAGACAAAAACACTGGATGGCATAGTAAACTTTCAGTGCATTTAAAGTTTTAGAAATATTTGTGTGCAGTATAATTGATCAGAGAGGACAGTAAAAAAAGTCAGGGAGATCTCTAGTTAGCCCACCAAATTGCTCTCCTTGTTCAACTTTATTTCCTTGTAATTTAGTGGGCAGATAAATTTTCACTGAAAATGGAAAAAAGAGGTATGGATATGTTGGCCTAGTTCTATCAAATAAAATCATTTGCTGATATAATCTTTGGCCAATGCAATATTTCGAACACTACTTTTTAGTGTGTATTATGTGGTAGGCAATGAGTTAATCACTTTTATAGATACATCATTTAAGCTTCACAGAGTCTCTACAAAATATCTATTTTTAACCAGTTGAATGTTAAAACTCACTAGGCTCAATGATTTACCTAAAATCACATAACTGGAAATAAGTGGTAGGGCCAAAATTGAAACTCAGGTTTCCTTACGCAAATCCAGTATGTTCTGGCCACTTTATGATGATCTTAGGATGTCCCCAAGGGTAAATGCATTCTCCCTCAGCCCCCTTCTAAGCAATTTGTGTGACTGAATTATTTCCCATGAATTTTCCAGTATTCCAGAAGCTACTTGGCTGCCATAAAATATTACTGTAACAAAAGCCACTACTCTTTAGTCAAATTACTAATATCCAATGGAGCCATAAGGAATCCTTTATATATAAAGTCTTGATGTACAACATATATGACCTTCTCAGCTCCTCTCTGAGTTCTTCTGTGGTTCTAGATGGGGCTTTGCCCCTGAACTTGTGGGCTGCTCTTCTCTCCCATATCTGCGCTTCTTCCATTCTGGTTTGTTACTTCATTCTATCCTCAAACTTTAGTCTTTCCTATTGAAAAAAATTCTTCCTTGTGGAAACTGTCGTTGCCATCCCTCTGATAGACTCTAACCCAAACTCCAGGCAGTAACTGAGACTTTTTATGCAGATATGTTTCCCTGAGACACTTCGGGCTCCATGTTGGCCATGTCCTTTCATTCAAATATGATTCCAGAGATCTGACTTCTTTAGGTAAGTTACATATTTTGTTCTCCTATAGACCTGCACCAATATTGCAGTGTTTTTTTTTTTAATGCAAAACTTTGACTAGCTCTTTTGCTAGCCTCAACCTTAATTCTTTTTCACACAACTGGCAAATTAGAACCTGACTGAAAGTTTGATTGAAACTATTTAATGTGTACTTAAGTCAATACTAAACATTAATAAAAACTGCATAGTTTCCTCTTCATTTTGTAATGTAAATCCAGGCCTCTTTGTAGGGCCTAGTAAAACTCTTTGCTTTAGTTTGCTCATATATCTAGCAAATATTTACCTAGGGCCTATTATGTGCCAGACGTTCTTTTGGAGAACATGTATATGTCTTATAAATCACTGTACATCCAGTGAGTAGTACTATGTCTTATATGTAATACGTCAATGACAAGTCTTGTTGCTTGGCTAGGTCCTAGGAAGTACAATAGTAACACCCCGGACCCTCCCCTCAGTAATCAGATTTTGGTCTGATTTGGTTTTCAAATTTTGGTCAGTTTGCCTGGAATTAATCATTCATAGAATCCAAATCATATCCATAAATGTATGTGATTATCAGTGCAAAATATCCATGCTTAAGGATGCGTATGAGTTATGCTAATACCTCCATCAAGATTTCTGAGTCTTGTATGTGTCACTTTCCCTCTTCCCAGTATTTACCTCTTTCAATGTGACAGGGCAACTTTTAAAAGACAAGAACAAATGGAAGTCCACTTAGTAGTTAAAAAGGAGATTCACTTTGTGGGGCCAAAGAACCCCTGATAAGTGATGTGGGTTGGTCAGAGCTGGTTTCTGTGACCATCAGAAGGCATCAGCACCATCTGTGATGTTGATATCACCCAACAATTCCCATCCTTTGCAGCTAGTACAAAATTTTAGCTAATCTGAGGAGGCCAGGGTAATTGATGTTTCCCAAAGTGTGTTCCGCTAAACACCCATGCCAAGAGACATTATGAAAAAGAAAAGGAAGGGGGCTGTATATTTAATATTTTGGGAAACACTCTCAGGGGACCATTGAGTTGTATAGATTTCCTTTACTGAAGAATTTCTCAAGGCTTTTAATATGCCAGTATTAATTGTGACTCTCCAAGAAAGGGTAAAAAGTTTAGTGCCTCCCATCTATATTTGACCATGGAACTCTGATTATTCTTTTTCTCAGGACATCTCTAAGGACAAGTGTTCAGGGAAACTTGGGAACTCTGCTTGGGGAACTCTGAAACACAGGGCCATACAAAGTATATTGTATAGGATCAAGAGTCTCTCTAAGGATTTTAATCCTTAATATTAGCTATGTTGCTAATATTACCACGACATAATATTAGCATAAAGTAGCTGTTGTGAATTAAAGACATGTCATTATTTTCATATTTTGCTGATAAGGAAATGGAGATGTAGAAAATTCAAGCAGATTTCCCAAGGTTTCTCTGTTGGGAAATGTTACAAAACAAGTACAAAACAAACAAACGAAATAAGTACAAAACACTCCCAGGTCTGTCTGACGCAATCGACAGTCATTCCCCAAACTGTCCATTTTGCACTGGCTCTCACTGGGCATTCAGGGCAGAGAAATAGTGCTAGTCGCACCCTCCTTGTTCCTGGGCCATGGCAGGTAGACTTAAAACCAAATCTGAGTTTTAATTTCAACACTGAATTAGCCCTTGAGGTGTAAGAGGATGACATCCCCTGGGGAACTTCACAATGAGTTTAATTCATAGCCCTCCACCCTGTCCATAGAGGAAGATTGGCTTTGGAAACCTACAGAGAATTTAACCACCACAGTCACTGGCATTGCTATGTGTTGAGTTTGGTAACAAACACTTAAAATCATATAAGCTTTATCTCATTTAATCTTTCTTCCCAATCCTACAAGTTTGGTAACATTATAAAGAAACAGATTCAGAGAAGTTAAATTATCAAAAATCAAATAATTAGTAAATTGAGGAGCCAGGGATCAAATCCAGATCTGATTGACTGCAAAGCCCACAGGCTTTTCACTAACCACTTTGTCTCCAAAATCTACAGAGATAATCCCTGTATAAATTTCTCCCGGAGGCGTAAATGGATTGGGGTATGAAAGTGCCATAACTTTCCTTTATCTCCAAATTTACCTATTTCTGAAGCTGAGCATTGTGTTTTATTGTCGTGATCCAGAAGAGACGAAAACGGGAGTCAGCCTCACAGAAATTCTGATAAAATGCACCTTGACTCCGTCAGACTCCAAAGCTGACCTTCCTGTGTGCTGAAAATCAGCGTGGAGAAAGGGATTTATCTGGAGCTGTTACAGCCCTGACACTTAGGCAACCCTGGAGGGATATCTAGGTGCGTGTTTCATAGAAAACAGACCAATGATGGAACCCCTGTGGGACTGTTTTCTTCTACCCTCACCCAAAGTCTTAAGTACTATGGGCTTATTTTACTCATCAGGCTAATTATAAATGATTTAACACTATAATCTGGAATAAAACTTTTTATTTTTTGTAAACTGACTCTGTGGATGAAATATTTTCCTTCCCATTTCTAGAATAACTGTTATTATGGTTTACAGAATCAATGATTTTTACATTTCACAAAATTTCTAAGAAGATCTGAACATAGATGATGGCAAACAAAGGATAGAAGTTCAATGAAACGGTTCAGGGGGTCAATAATTTAACACTTTGAGAAAGTATGTAATATCAATTCTCACACAGATCTCTAAGATAGATTTCTTCATTAAAAATCTATTAAGAGTTGGAAGGAATTTATTAAACAAATTATTAATATTTCAGGGCAGTGCTAAATAACAAATTAAAACAAAGCTAAAGTAGCACAGAAAAAAAACATATTTTGTGAATAAAAATGAATTTCCACTTGACAGTTTTACCCAAGGCTAATTATTTCTAAAATATTTCAGTTTGGAATCTTAATTTTTTTTTTTTTTTCATCATGAATTAACTAGTAGTCTGTGTTTTTAAAACCAGTACTATTTTGGGTCATGTGTTTCTCTTCTTAAGAAGGAAAAACACACATACACTCACATTGATTATTTCTATTGACTCTCTTTCTTTACAAATGCAAATCACCACAAACTATAGTAAAAGAGTGCATGCTTGTCTTCCTCTTGACCACCATGTATGACCCCTGATGACCTTCAGTTTACAAATCTTCGTATTTTGGTTTACAATACTAGGTGTGCATTCTGCATTTGTAAGTAATAAAATGTTTCCTAAAATGTTGAACAGATTACAGTCTTAAGGTTCATGAGATGTTTGCTTTATACCATATCAAATGAGTTTAAGCAACAAACTCCATAAAGTTTGGTTTTATCAAAAACTACTTTGAAAGACTATGCTTTAAATCCAGTCAAATATTTGGTCAATTAATTAAAAACCTGTTAAGTGCAGTCTGACAGCAGTTGGTTGAATTAGTAACACTGTGGTAGTGTTAAGGTAGCTAAAGGGTTTATTAAGAGCCAGTAATTTGAATTCGGACATTTTTGAAGCATTACTTATATACGCAGAAACAATGGAGCTCATTTGTTTTTAATGCTTTCATCCATCTATCCACATATGCATGCATGCATATACGCATCCATCAAATATTTCTTGATATTTTATATTAAAACACTGCAAGTTTCTTAGAGAGAAATTAAGACAAAATTGTGACTATTCTCAAAACAGATTAGTGGAGGATAGGCAAAGTCACAGCTGCTGATCTCTGAATTTTGTCCTTCATGTAATTATAATACACCATAGAAAATAATACGTGGCAAAAGTTGTGTCAATTTTAAGAGGCTCTTGAAGGATGAGAAGAATAGGGATATGTAGAGATAGAGGCAGTGGGGACCATATTCTAAGATGGAGGACATAGGATATTATCCCCATGAGGACAACCCTAGAAGTAGGATTCTGGATGCAGGTTGTGAATTGAAGAGTGTAAGTAGCTAGGTTTGGAGGGAGCTTAGGATATCTGAAGTGGTCACCTTTGCTTCATTTAGAAATGTGAGTTATTTGAGCAGAGGGGTATTTTCATGAAAAGCTTTTGATAACAATGAGTCTGGTACCATTAGTGTGAGTTGGAGTTGAGAGATAGGAGACTATTATCACAGTCATCGGAGATGCTTCAACACAGGCTTGTGACAACTTGCAGGAACGTTAAAGGAGAATGAAGAAAAAGATGGGGAGTGGACTAGATTTTAAAGTACTTTCCAGCCATGAGTTAGAGAAGTAGGATAGAAAACTAGGCTCTGGGTCTCACTCTCTAATTTGCATACTGGTTCCAGCACTTCTGACTATGACCTTAGGCAAATTACTTAGTTCTGCAAATCCTCCAAGATTTACTCATCTGTAAAATAGGAATACTTTTAGAATTTATTTCACCATGTTAATGTAAGGTTTAAACAGGGTAGCATATATGAAGCCCTTAGCACAGGGCTTCAAACAGATAAAACCTCAATAAATGTTTGCCTGTACTGTTATTTAATTTTTAGACATTAAGGTTCTGAACTATACTAATAGAAAGGGGAGGAGATGGGTTAGGCAGAGAAAGGAGTGCTGAGGTAGAATTCATGGGATTTGGAAATTCATTTGATCATTAAATGTAGGTCAAACCAGGGCAAAGGACCAGGAGAAGTGAACAAAAACTGAACATTTTAAGAATGCGTAACTATGATGATTGGATTGCTTCTATTCAAAATTAGAGAGATTTAAAAAAAGATTTCTCTGAATTTTCTTTTCTGAATTGACAAAGTTTTTAAAACTTAAATTTATGAATTAAAATATATATTTTGTGAACAGAATTGTTTTTAAATTGTTTGCTTCAAATTTGAGAAAACAATCAGGCATTTGACTTTTTTCCATCTGAGCTGAAAATCTTAAAAGTTATCCTTTCAACATGCCTATGGACACTGAATGAGCATTTGGTACTTAGTGCAACAGCATAGACTAGTGGTAGGAAGGAAGATTGTAACTAGGAGGCCTGGACATTACTTTTTATCATATCCAAGGCCCTTTTCTGTTTTAGGCTATAATGAGAACAAAATGGAAACAGACTATTTGACAAATAAAAAAATAGTTTAAGAGGTAGTTATTTTAATAGCTTAAGGCTTGTTTATTAATGACTAGGATATTTGAAAAATGCTTCCTTTTTTGACTGCTACAATAAGTAGCTTAATAGCAATGATTACATATTCAAATATTTTAAAAAGTAATTAATTTCCTCGAATTGAAAACTTCGGCTATTTTAAACAATCTATGCTTGAAAACCTTTATCAGTTTTTAATTTTTACCCTGGGGGATAATGGTGTCATTTCCTTGTGTTGAATGTCCTTATCCAGATAGGTGCTATAAATCAGTCAGCGAACATGTGTACGCACTACGGACACTGCTGAGGGAAACAAAACGAACGTGATCCAGATCCTGAATTTATAAATGTATAACCAAACATGTATACAACTTATACAATATGGACAAAAGAAATAAGTGCTCTTTCACCAGTCTAAAAAGCCATGGAAGCACAGAGGATGAAGGGGTTAATTAAACTCCTTTCTAGGAGGAGAAATCTTTGCAGGATTCTGTACTCAAGATATTGCCCAGAACAGAGCGGACATTCAAAAATATTTATTTACTAAACGAATGATTGATAAATCAATTAATTCACCCAAAATTGTGATTTAAAACAACTATTGTTTTATCATCTCTCACGGTTTCAGTGGGTTGGAATTTAGAAGGGGTGCAGCTGGGTGGTCGAGGCTCAGGGTCTCTCTTGGGGCTGAAGCTAGATGGGGGCTAGAGGCAGTACTAGAGTTAGAAAAATGGGAGGCCAAGCAGCTGGGGGCCGCTTAGACACCTCTCTCTCTTCCTGTGTTCTCATGGCTGCCATGTGGTTTCTCCTCTTGGGTGGGTTTAGTCTTCCTCATGGCATGGTGGCCTCTGTGCAGTTGGGCTTTGTATACAATTTCAAAGTTAACAAAGCAGAAGCTTCACGGTCTTTAATGACCTAGCCACAAAGGTCAATAGCTTTGTAAATGCCATACTCTGTTAGTCAAAAGAGTCACCAAATCAGCTCATTTTGAAGGAAGGGCACATAGACCTCATCTTTTGCTGGGAGTAGTGTCAAAGTCACATTTAAGAAGAACACAGGGGAGGGAGGTAATATCGTAACTCTCTGTGGAAAATTAAGTCACCGCAGTGAATATGATGTTAGTTTTTAAGACATATGTAAAGTTCTTACATAACATTCCCTTTTGCCTTTTTTTAAGGAATATATCATGAAATCTGAAAAAAAAATTCAGAAATGGATTTGGAATCAGAAGTCAGTATAGATTATTTATGAACTCCTCAATTTCTACTCAGTTTTGTATGGTGTTTCTCATAAATTCGTATCTTTTAATGTGTTGAGTCTCCATTTAGGCTTTGTCTATGAGATTGTGTGTTAAACATCTGCAAATAAAATAACATATCTAATTATGTCACTACCATGACCAAAATCTAATCTATCAAATCAACTCTTTGGTATCATATAACAACAAACAACAAAGTGAAACAAAGAAAAACAAACAAACATACACATAAGCAATCCCCCAAAGTGAACCAAGACAAAAACTTACCACATCAATAATTTACTTTTGTCAACAAGTTGCTTTGATAGGGTATAGAAGACAGAGACTTATGACAAAGTATACATCTTGGATTTGATTTTACCAAAATGTTGCATGAGGGTTACAACTAAATGGGTTTTGTTTTATTTCACATGCAAAAAATCTCTTTCCAAGGGCTTTGTGAGATATGTGAATTATTTCAGGCCCATATGATACCACTTGGTGCACCAGAACAGTTTAATCCACCTCTTTCACTTGTATGAACCAATACCAAGAGAGAGTAGAAACATTGAAAGCCTGTAGTATAAACTGCAAAGCCCCTAATGACCGAGAGTATGGTGGTAATTGTCTTCTGACCATGTGACCGTGTAAGCCATTCAGTGGAAAAAGTGAAATAACAGATGTTCCAGTAATGTCCTCTGATTTCTGGAACTTACAGCTCACTAAGGGAAATATCAAGCCCTTTATATATGTATATTATTATTTTTTTAAACGAGAAAGGTAAGAGAGCACACTTTCAAAGTTGACTTCATGATACTTTTTGGATTATAAAAACTTTGACTACTAAAAAACCTACTTTTAATATTTTCTTTTTAAGAATTAAGTACCACACTTAAAGTTTTTTATATGTTATGATTTGATTAGCATTTTAGAATAAGGATGCAGTCTGAAAATATTTTGCTCTAAGTTTACCTTTATTATTGTACTTATGGGGAAAGAAGCTTATTAAAGGAAATATTCTGAAAATAGCATGTGAATATAGGCACAGCTGATAAATAAAACAAAACTTTATTTAAGCCATTATTAAAATATTTAAACATGCATTGGTGTTTAAGGTATAATGTTGCTAGTAGAGTCTGAAGGTTGTTTGCTGCTGAGAAACTGGGTGCTGATTTTATTTTCAAGAGGTTTTTTTTGTTGTTATAAATATCTCATAGCATCACAAGAAATAATAGCTCAGCATCTATCTCTTTGGCTGCAAATACCTTTTCAGTTCATTCATCTCCTTCATGTGTTCTGAGCTGCTAGATTCAGACCTGGGGAAAAATATTTTTCTCTTTTTCTGCAGTATTTCTTGCTTTGTTTTAGTTACTTCAATAACTCTTTCCCTTTGTTCTACTTTGGAAGGTATAGCCATTAAAGAAGTTCACAACTTGTATTTTCTGTCTGAGGCTCAGAAAAGTTTCTCAGCATTTTCTCAAAGGCACATGGGTAACCTTATCACTTATGAAATTCAGGCATAAACTCCTTAATGTTTTGCCTAAAAATAAGTATCTGATTCCTTTCCCATTGCTCAACAACATTCTGGGTAACAATGCTGGGTATAGAGAATCATGTAAAATAGAATTATAATTAAAATGTTTGCTCTGGCTCATTCTATTGATACTCTCTATTTTTCCCCTTTTAAGAGATATTAAATGCTTTCTTTTTCAAAATTAAAAATCAGTAATTTTAATATTAAAATTGCTAATTTAAAAAAAGAGAAAAAACCCCAAGGTACAATCTATAGGGAAACCCATCCTGCCCACCTGCCCACCCCCAGCCCAGTACCAAAATAGTTTTAAAATGACTGTCCAGCCCAGCACGGACATTAGAAAAATTCTTTCTGCAGAGGGAGTGGGAAAGGACGGTGTGTGGAGTGGGAGGTAGCTTGGGTTGCCAGCCCTATCTATCCTCTCGCCTTGGCACCTGGACTCCAGGGTAGCCAACTACCTGTAGGAAGGGTCAGTCTGAAACTGCCCCAGAGGCTCTGGGCCAAGTCCAGGCCCACAACCTGGGGTCAGGGTTGGCAGGTCCCACTGGAGCCAGCAGGTTAGCAGGTGTGGGTCCATGTAACAGACCAAGAAGGGGTTGGGGTCCTGGGTTTCAGCTGCCAGCAGGGCAGGTAGGAGGTGGTCGGGTAGTTCTAGCCTTCCTCAGTTGATCAGGATGGCGCAGGCTCAAGCCCTGTCTTCTGCCAGCGTCCTCCGATTCTTCTCAGATTCCTCTGCAGGGCCCAGGAAATCCTTCACGTCCTCCACTGTGACGTCCCCTGTCGTGTCCAGCGTAGTGTCGTCACTGGTGACTGAGTTGGTGGACATGGGTGAGAACACGCTTCCATCGCGGCTCCGTGGAGCCAAGACGATGCCTAGGGTCCCGTTAGCCTGTCTCAGCTTTGGCAACTCTGGGAGCCTGCAGCTGGCATGGGTGGCATTGCGGGGGCCAGCTAATGTCCAGAAAGCCGAGGGGCTCTGTGACGTTCTGGACACTTACAGAGAAGCGTTCAAGCTCCCATGGGGAAATCAGGTAAAAACAGGCTGTGGCACTTGAAGACACAGGAGGTGATGCGGCTGTGTCCCCCTTCCGGCTACAGGAGTAGTACACCTGGGGTCGCAGGCCAGGCACCGAGAAGACGTGGGCATTGCCCAGGCTGGGGAGGCAGACCAGGCACGTCTTGGCATAGTCCTCTCAGGCCACGCTGGCAAGTGTAGCCAGTGCCACCTTGTGCACGCGACAGCCCTCGTGGGCCATCGGCCTGAACTTCGTCTTGGCGCTTTCCTTCGGCAACGTGAACACTTTGAACGGCCCCGCCCACCCGGTGAGCACGGCGTCCGCCCTGCAAGTCCTGCGCCTGCGCCAGAACCCACGCGGCCTCGTCATAGGTCAGGCTAAGGGCGTTTGCGTGCGTCCAACGCTGGGAGGGGCGACACGAGCTCGCGGGGCGTCAGCCGCTCCTCTGTGCCCTTCTGACGGCTCCTGCAGCTTCCTGACGCCTGCATGGCTAGAGCGTAGCATACATGGAGCCCGAGTTGGTGTGTGGCTGCATCTCCAGGAACGTGTCAGCAAAGTATAATAGAAGAAGTGCACAGCGCCCGGGAGGGAGTCCTCGGCCGACCGGGGCTGACGCAGAGCTGCAGTGGCATCATCCCCAGGTCTTGGGGGCAGGCCTGCTCCGCCAGCAGCGTGTTGGCTTCCTGAAACTTGCTGTTGGCATTAGCATCCTACTTCTTGCCTGAGACTCAGCTCTTCCGCATGCGCCTGAAAGACCAGCACAGCAACTTTGTAAGCAGCTTCACCTGGGATAGCGGCCTCTCCATGGCCGGGGAGCCGTTGGGGTGAAGGGTGCACGTGGCCAGACCAGGGCTCTTGCACGGGTAGTCAAAGAGGCCAAAGCCACGACTTGTGCCAAAAGCCACAGGCTGCACTTGGTGTGCTGTGAGACGGCAGGGATGGCACCGGGTGACAGCACTGAACCAGCACATGGGCTGGAAGCCGGAGGTCAGGGCAGCGGCCCAGGCGCAGGATCAGCCGCCCACGGTCCTTCCACGTGAAGCCCTCGTGGTCCTGGAGGGGGTCTACGCTGGCCAAGCTGATTGCCTGCTTCTAAGGCACGTCGCTTAGCTCCAGCACCAGCACCTGGCCTGCAGTGCCGGCCATCACCAGCTGGGCTGCGTACTTGCAGAACGCCAACTTCTGCACGCTGAGCAGAGGCTCGTCGCTGCAGGGTTAGAAGCGGCCAATCTTGCGGAAGGGCGGCCAGTCGTCTACTGTGGCTTAGGCCAGGTTGTTGGCGTGCGTGCTGTCCGTCTGGAAGAGGCCAGCAGTGCTCAGCTTGCAGGATGGCTGGGGCGCCACAGCGGAGGCGTCCCAGAACCGCATGATGCTGTCCTCATGGCCAGTCAGCAGCAGCCCTTGCTGCGATGGCTCCGGACTGGCTTCCGACTCCAGTGATGGGCCAGCTCGTGGTGCAGGAGGCTGGCTGGGAGCTCTGCTGCTCGCTAGCGCTCACGATGCGGGCCCACAGCTTGTCTGGGACATTGGCGACATGGGCTGAACAGGTAAGAGTGGACAGAAACTGTCTTAATATTGAACACTTACAGGAGAATAATTTTTCTAGTCCTTAACCATCCCATTTCACATCCAAACATGCTGGGCCACTCAATGAGGAGTTGGGCGTATTCTTTATTTGAAACAGGCTAGGTATGAAGAAAGATGGAGGAATCAGAGTATTAAAGATGGATTCTACTCGAGCTGTCTGTACTGCAACGTCTCTTAGTTCATACCAACAATATTGTTATATCTACCACTTGCAATTTCTAAGTCATTTTCTCATTAAATTAGCAGTTGAGCAGGTGTAGCTAAAAGTGTCTTCAGTCACTTCTGCCTTAATTTGAGAGAAGAGTTTTGCAAACCATTGAAATTTAATTTTGGAATCTCATTCAGTAAGTTGGAAAACTAACGATGGCAAACTGGAGTTTTGGTTTTGCTTTTACATCTGGTGATACAGTTAGGGCTTTTATTACCAAAGGAAAGTGATAACTGTGAAAAAAATTATGACAGTTCTAACATTTAGTAGATTAAAGGTTTTATATACATTATCGAACTCCCCTCAGTAATTCTGGAAATAAGAGAGGTGTAAATGCTGCTATTTGTGTTTTCTACAGAAGTCAGTAGTATTAAATTATTAAAAATATATAATATATATTTTACATGCAAATATATATACAGTGTGTGTGTATACACACACACACACACACACACACAGAATGAGAATAGCTTATAGCTTAGTTTTCCCAGTTTTTCAACTTTCTCTTCCTCATCAATGGTTTCCTTCAAGGATGTCTTTTACATAAAGCATCCTAGAATGTTCTGTTTCCCACCTCATTCATCATTTAGTTGCCATGTTTTATTCTTTGTTTCAACTGGCTAATGTTAAGAGATCGATGGTCCAGTACATAAACAAGCTGACCAGAGGGGCTAGAGAAGACACCATGAGGCTCACAACAAAACCCTTCTTACTGACATTTCCCTTATGAACACGGCCTGCTGAAAAGCTGTTATTGAATCAAGAATATATCACCAAATGGAGGTTTGAAATTGACACTCCACCACACACTCACCACAGTTGCAAAACTACTGCCTTGAGTTGACATCTATCTTCTACTTAGGTTCCTAGACCTTGTCACTAATCTCACCATTGAGCAAATATAAGTACATCTGCTTTCCAAGAAAGGTTCCTTTGCATTACAAATATTACTATAATTTCTAAGTTAGTGCAGTAACCCATAAACATTAGCGTTGCTCCCAAACTATGCTGAATGTACAGAGTAAACCATGAGTCACAAAATATTTTCTCCAAAGCCAAGTGCATCCTTCATGTGAACAATTTTTAAAACTGATGCAGACATGCTCATGAGCGACACTGTTGCTAATATTTAGAACTTTTTCTGACCTTTGAAACCATTCTTCAGCATTAGGTTTCAGGTCCTACAGTGAACTGAACACAAAGCTTAAAGCTGAACAAATGTAAATTAAGTGTATTTTCAGTAAGTATACTGGAAGAGTATGTCAAAGGAAATTTCACATTACTTCATTTTCTGAGCTTGAATTTTTGCTTTCTTATATAGACAAGTGCATACACACACACAAACACAGTCACACATATACCTGTTGGTACACACATGCCTTGTGTTCACTAAAAATGGGCTGACATTCCGGATTCGATGATTTTCAGAGGCATAGCCTAAGCAAAATGTTATCAATCAGGAATTTTAAAAGTCTATCTTTTAGGATCTCCACTCATTTCTATCAGATT
This sequence comes from Balaenoptera musculus, assembly GCF_009873245.2. Taxonomy (NCBI): domain Eukaryota; kingdom Metazoa; phylum Chordata; class Mammalia; order Artiodactyla; family Balaenopteridae; genus Balaenoptera; species Balaenoptera musculus. The sequence goes on from NC_045797.1 coordinate 41,484,902, forward strand.
TCTTTCCAAGCAGGTTCCCTTCTGCTGGTCAGAATCAACATTAAGAAGCATATTTGCTATCAGGTAGATGTCAACATCTGTTTTAGTTGTATTTTTTTAGCAGCAGAACAGCCCAGATTTTCTTTGTAATTTATTTTTGATATCACTATCATTCCATTTTCTCCATGCTTCTCTTTTGAAGTACATTTAAATCTTCCTTAAAATATAGTGAGCACTCTTCTAGAGAACGCCTAACTGTATTTTAGTTCCTTTGATTTGTAATGCATAGCTTTAGCAGTCCGTCTCAACATATTATTTGTTTTCATCTCTGAAGCTCTACGTTGAGATCTCAGAAGTTTGCTTTTTAGGATAACTTCCTAGACTATCAGGTTTCTACTTAGGACTCATTGCCTTCTGACTGGTGTAACCTTCATACAATTTAAAATTTCATTTTATTATATTAAGGAATGGCATGAGATGATTCTAGGTTCCTAACTTTCTATGTACTTAATGCATTAAGAAAAAAAGTGCAGTTTCAAACTAGAGGCTCAGGATGCAGTAGGGGTCAGGGCAGTGACAGAATCAATGTGTGGTGTCAGCGGTGGTAGTTGGGGCATAGGCAGGCAATACTGCCAAAGGACACCTCACGCCTAAAAGCAAGACCACTGATAATTTTACAGAGACTGTTGCATGGGTGCTGCTCTGAACGCTTCTCTGTTCTTTCCCAATTAAGTTCACATCAAGTCCAGTAGGAGAGTAGATGTTGATTTGCTTGGGGAGCCAATCCATCATTGCTCTGAGAGTGCCAGCGCAGGTGCCAGGTAACGGTGGAGTTTGGATTCCACTACTGCAAAGATAACATCACTTGGTTACTTCCTTCCAAGTAATCCATTCGGTAACGTGTCTTATAAATCTCCCATAAACAGAGGTAGTTTTTAAAGAAAACAAGAAAACAACTGTGGGAGTAAATGTGTTGTCCTAATTCACAGGTGTTTTGACCACTAAACCACTTTTAAATTCTCAAATTGGTGTATTTGTGTGTGTGTGTGTGTGTGTGTGTTTGTGTGTGTGTGTGTTTTATCAGTCCTCCATGCTGTGTTGCCTGCTAATTTAGTTCAATCTACAGTCTAGGAAATAACTCCTTTCTTTCCAAGATCCAGGTCATTACTGTGAATAATTAAAAAGCAGGGCTCTACCCTATTGGTAAATTCTTTCCACCTTGAAATAATTCCGCTGCCTGGCACTGCTGTGGTCATCATGCCTGACCCTTCACCCAGTTTTCAGGCTCCTTTGCCAGCTCCCTGCCTATGGTGGGTCTGCACTTTAGGTACTCACTTTCCTTGCTGATTTCCTGACGATATAAGTGTAATATTAAATGCACATGCAGTTCCTTACCGTGTTCCTCTTTTGTGCCAATTATGTATCTTGATTTGGTCTTTTGTGTCTATTTTTTCCTGACTTACACAGACCTTCTTCTCCAGCAAAATCGAATATGTGCAGCATCAGTTAGTGTCCTGCCCCAAATGTTCTCTCTCGCGTCTCTCAAGGTGCAAGCTTAGTGCTAGACTTTCCTTTTTTCATGCTGCTTAGAAATTCTATGACGTTCATTGTCTGTGCTATTTCCGGTAGATGCCCAATAACTCTTTCTGAATTGAAATATGTATTTCTTTCATTAAAATATAAGCTCCTTGGGGACAGGGACTGTACCTTAGTGTCACTTGCAATGTACATTTGGTATTAGATATTTTAATTTTTTTTTTTTTTAGATATTTTTTATTTATTTTTTGCTGTGTTCGGTCTTTGTTGCGGCACGCGGGCTTTCTCTAGTTGTGGTGAGCAGGGGCTACTTTTCGTTGCGGTGCGCGGGCTTCTCATTGCTGTGGCTTCTCTTGTTGAGGAGCATGGGCTGTAGGCACGTGGGCTCGGTAGTTGTGGCACACGGGCTTAGCTGCTCTGTGGATGTGGGACCTTCCCGGACCAGGGATTGAACCTGTGTCCCCTGCGTTGGTGGGTAGATTCCTAACCACTGCGCCACCAGGGAAGTCCGGTATTAGATATTTTAAAAACCTATTTTTTTGATTGGCAGATTGGTTTGATAAACTATTTTCCTTGAGTTTCTCTTCTTTAGAAAGGTCAGATTTTTGATTTGTCTGCTCTTACAAGTCGTCTATTTCACATGGTAGTTCCTTAAAGGGATTTAGCTGTTTCCTTACTATGTCACTATCCTTCTTCTGGCTCTTCTAGATTTTGCTGTGTGTATCTTATGGGGAGAAAAAGCATTTGTCCAGTCTGCTTCTTTATAGGAATAACTGGAAGGGCAGTAATTCGGCATTTGTTAGTTTTTAAAAAATGGAAGGAAGGGGAGGCTTTGAATTGTATGGGAAATTTAATTAGATTTAGACTAATTAAATTCATTTTTTATATTAACATGTGCACAAATATTATTGCATCTCGTTAGATTTCATTCTTCTAGCCTTACTGAACAATATTCAGTAGTAGTTTCAGATTACAATAAGTTCATTATGAAGATAAGGTGGAATTAGTGTAGGAAGCTCAGCTGGTTGAAGGGGTCTGTACTTTAATTACTGCAGAGGGTGTGCATATTAATTACAACACAAGTGATATTTACTGTACCTCAGGAACATATGACAGGGTAAAGATACTGACAGCACCAGCTAATAAACTCAGTATGATAATGAGGAGAAAAGACCATAAAAATAGAAGGAAATAAAATTATTCATAAAGTATATTGATCCCAAAGTAAAGACATTAAGCTCTGATGAAGGGCAACAAAAGGGAAGCTCCTCACTTTATCAAACAAATAACCAAAGTAGAGAAATGTTAGCAGGGAGACAGATTGTCATTATCCTGGTCACATGATCAGACTCCAGAGAGTACACAGGAGCCATAAAATGGGAGATTTTTAATAAATCAGCAGAAAGCCATACTGTCACCTGCAGGAACCGAGGTCGCAGTGGCTAAGGACAGCTCCTGGGAGTGGAGAAGTCGGATATGCTGCAGGGCAAACAGGGAAGGAACCGCACACACACAAAATCTGGTTCAAGAGCCACTGTGCCCTCTGGAAAAGAGAGGGGGCACCTACAAATACTCTGAAAATAGTTCTCAGGAGCAACCCAGAGGCCATCACTCACTTTTCCCTGTGGTTTGAAATCACCAGCTGTGATTTTGAGATGGTGAAGGGAAACCAGTGGGGCTTGTTTGGATAATTGTTCCCAGGAAATGCTCATTTCTGCCATGATCCTGTCTAAATCTATACAGCTCAAAGGAAAGTTCAAATTTTGGCCTAGAGTGATTGAATCTGAAGTTTTATTTGTTTTGTTTTTACATGGGCCTTCCAAAAGAATGGTCATTTTTTGAACAATTATTTAGTCAACTACTAGCATTTATAAACAAGTTTATTCTAGAAAAAAAAATTGGCCAACATGCTAATTCTTCATTTACATTAAATATTTAATATAGTCATGTTTTTGCTAAGTATGTATTTGTTATTTTGGAGTTTATTAGCCAAAATCTGCCAGATACTGCTCATAGTTGACATATCATAGAAAAAACGATATTAGTTACCTATTTATCTTAACACATGAAATGATGATGTGGACCAAACTCTTTGAATCGCTTTAAGTTAATTTTATGAGGAAAACATTTTTTTGTGGGCGTATGTATGATTTTACTGTATGATTTATTTACTTGGAAATATGTGATATATTTTGTATATGAACTGGTGTGTTATAAAAGAATATGCGTTCTGGTTCCACCTCCACAAAAATAAATTATTATCCTAGCCTGGAGAAAATGGAGGAAGGGCCCTAGGGCAGTACATAATCGGGCCTGCTCTTGGTAACACAATTAGAGTCGTCTGGAGACAGAAGACAAAAGAAGAGAGTCCTCATTTTGGTTGAAAGCCATAAAATCATGAACTGAAAGGATTAGACATCAAATTACAGAATGAAATTATGGAAAAAATCTCACTTTGCAACTTAGGCAAGACAAATAAAAGGAATAACTGATTCCCTCACATCTGAAGTATTTTAAGTTATGCATCCTGGAGCAGAAGTGACGATAGCCCTGGACACTATCATGAAGTAGGGGTGCCATCCCTTGTTTCCAGTTTCTCCCTCTGCCCTCTTCAGGGCCTTACTTTTATCCATCCCTAATATATTCCTGTGGTTTCACGCTAGCTTTTCTCTCCTTTGGTGGTGGGTTGAAAAGTTGTTTCACTCACATTAAGGTGAAATATATCCAGTGATATTTTTATTTTAAGAGCACAATGCTTCATGTAAGCTCACATGTTATAACTTGACTGTTAATGAAGTCATTATATACAAGTAGAAGAATCCACCTGAAATTACTCAGATGTATCAAATATGCATATGACCCACATGAAAGGTCAAACATAGAACATGGGGAAAAGAGGTGGTAATTCAAGTTTTATAATTGTTGTGAAATGGGTTACTTTCTTTTTTTAAAAATTTTTATTGGAGTATAGTTGATTTACAATGTTGCGTTAGTTTCAGGCAAAGTGAATGTTATGCATATACATATATCCACTGTTTTTTTTTTAAAGATTCTTTTCCCATATAGGCCATTACAGACTATTGAGTAGAGTTCCCTGTGGAAATGGGTTACTTTAATCAATATGTGTGATATTACAATGTTAAGGCACAAGGCTATGGGACTGTTTGGTACCTGGAATGTGGTGGGTTGGTGTTTGATAAATATTTATTGAATGAATAAATAACAAATGATTGAATGAATTGACCTCAGGTGGTGTTTGATCAGTCTTTGAAAATTATTGGCAGTGTTTCTGCTATGCCTAGTGAACTGGGTACTGGCTGTCACACTGGCCTTGGGGTTTTGTGCTAGCAGGCCCTAATTACAGTATCTCTGTCATCACCTGAGATGTGAATGCTGGCTGGAGGATTACCACTGTTGGGTGGCTAGGCCCTTGCCCCGTGTTTGGATGTAAAGGATGTAGGTCATAATGGGAGATTGATGCACTTGTGTTGAAATCTGGAACGTGAAGCTGTCTGCAGCTCACCCCTTGGGAAGTTCAAACAGTTTTATGATAAATATAAATAGCTTTAGCAGACTTTCAGTTATCAAGATGTTGATGTATGTTTTCTTGTTCAAAATATCCTGACACTTGGAAACAAAAGAACGGTTTAGGTGCATACCAATTATATGTACAAGCTTCTTGGGAACAGATGGGAAATTCCAAGCCTATGACCCTCTATCAACTAGGATTTAGGCTGGGCTTAGCTGAGTATAATTCTGATTTTCTGTTAGTGTTTTATGGGTGCCTGATATAACATGACTTCTCTTTGACAAGGTTTTAAATTTTTCCTCTTAGTATGATTTTTTCCTGGAAAAAATCATACTAAGAGGAAACTCAGAAGGTTCCTGCTGCCCTTGTGCCATCTCATTGCCCTTAGCTTCTTCCCTTCCCTCATATACATTGCTTCAGTGATCTGTAGTTCATAGTTCACCATTATTTTTCATCCTTTTCCCATCTGTTGATAATTTGGTTCTGATACTGTTTCTGCAATTGATACTTTGTCTTTTACATGTTCTTACCTTACTGGCTAATTTTTGAACTTGCCATTCTGGAACTGCTCTTTTCTTTTTCAGCAGAGAAAGAGTTGGGTTTATTGAGAAACTAGTTTAGGGACATCAATCGATCAATGTCCGTTTAAGAAAGAAGTTCAGTCTTTAGCTTCCTTCATTTATTTCTTCTTTGAATTATGAGGAGATAAAGAATATTTGATGCAGGTATTAAATAGACATGGATTCTGATGTTCAACATGTTGTAGAAAGCAGAGGATTTAGGAATTAAAATAGCAGTGAGACAAAATGGGTTGTATTACCTAAAGATTGGGATAACAGCCTATATCATCAACTTAAGGAAATTGTTAGTTTTACATTTGGAATAAGTATATGAGCAATCTCACCACACTATATTGGTTAAAGTTAAATAGTTAAGTTTAAACACAATAAGTGACCTTTAAAAATATGAAATTACATTTGACCCAATATGCTTTGTAATCTCTACAGTTACAGGGAGCCACAAAACCCTTGTGTTTCAACTACACAGAACATCTTGTTGATCTTCATTGCAGTGGAGTGAAAATTAGAGAAATTTCCCCAAGCATTTGAACCTTAGTGCAGAGTTTAAATCCTTTAAGCACCTCAAGCTCCAAGTAATTTCATAGATTAAAGTTTCAGAAGGTTAAGTTTCCGGTATAAAAAATTTGTGTTTGTGTACATTGATAATTAGAAAAAAGTATTTCATGAAATTCTGAGGAGGTATGATTGAATAGATAATTAAAAATCGTAACATTCTAATCAATAAAAGAGATGGATATGATTGCTCTTGCCATTCTGTTTCTTGGACCTTGTAAATCTTCATAAATCCTTTTCCTTTTTTTTTTTTTTAAAGATCATGTTGTATATTCATTACCACAAAGTGGGAGTCACAGTCAAGGTTTCCTGTAGGTCTTAGGTTGTAGAGCTCCAACGAGTGTGCTAAAGTAATAATTCATTGAGAAACCTCAAAAGTGACTCGTAGAATATAGTATTAATAGAAATGGAGGAACAGAAAAGGCAACCTGTGATGGAAAATTCACAGATCTCTTAGGAATTGTCAAATGGATCAACGTCACTAGGAACTCTTGAGAAGAGGGAAGGTGCTGTGCTTGTATTTGATTTAACAATAACAAACACCGAAGCAAAACTGATTTCATTTGGGAAGGATCATTTTTTCAGTTACCTTTTCTGAAATAATCCCCACCCTCTGTTCCCTCATTCCTGTTACAATTAGTCATTACCTACCGTTGCTTGTGATTTGTTGGCAGTCGCTAACTGCAATCTGTTGCTCTGTGACAGATCGATTCTTTTAGCCCAGACTCATTCCTGAATTCAGCCAAAATTAGAAAGAATTATATATATGTGTGTGTGTACATACACACACACACATTACATTCCTCTGGCTAATGTGGCAGATCATTCTTTAAAAAGGTGCTTTTAAGGGAGACCATTAATGAACCCTGCATGTATACAGCAGGAGTGAACACTATTAAGTGACCCCCTATGCAGAATGGGTTCAGAATGCAGATGTGTAGACTGTGGACTTTGAAGTATATTCTTTTAAGTCGTCACTTTTAAAGGAGATAATTTCAGAGCAATAATTTTGTTAGAGAAGAGGCGTTGCTTCTGAGCCTACTGAAGAGAATTTGTAGAAATCTTGTTTATACCCACACACATAGATGTATACACACACCACTGCATTTAAATAATTCCAGTAAGATTCATATTCCTTGGGTTTTTCAGAAAAAGAAATTAAAGTTTTGTTGCAATCAATTTAACAGAGAGCTTTGGTGTAGCAAAATATATGCTTCGTAGCCCTTCAAAATTTATGCAGTTTGTACATATAGATATATGCTGTATATATTTTGAAGTGATTCGTATGTTGAATTTTTTTCCTCACTTAAAACCATGCTGCATAATTGATTGGGAGAGTTACTGTCGTCACAGTCTATTTTTGCAGGAAAGCAGAGGCTATTTGAGATGCTTGTGGGTTTTTTTTTTTTTTGTTTTTTTCTTAAATGCTTTACTTTATTGCAAGGAAAGGAAAAACTAGTCATTATATAGCAAGATACTATTCATTGTTGGTTTGTTCTGAACAATGCGGAATTAAGTAACATTATTGCATGACAAGATCAATATGTAAAAAACCACATTTTCTCCATTAGCCTCTGGTGTTACTGTTGTCTGACTCTGCAACTGTATTTGGTGAAACACACACACAATCATACACACTAATATACTCACTGACATTTTAAAAATGTGTAGTCTGTTGAGTTTGCTACCTTACAGATCCAAGGAACAGCTTGCTTCTCAACATTTATATATAATGTTACCTCAGTCACAAGGCCAGGGCCACAAGAGTTGCCAAATTAAGGAAATTGGTGGGCTAGTGAGGAAAATACTGCTGAACCAAAAGGCAGATGTTTCACTGTATGTTGTACGTTGGTGGAATACCCTCAATCTGTCAGCATCGTTTTCTCAAAGTACAAACTAGCCACTCTCCTGGTTCCTGGTTCCATTTCAGGTTTTTAAAGGGGCCCCTTGCTTGGCTGCTGGAAAACTACCAGCTTTCCTCAGTCTAAAAATAAGACAAGGTAGTCATTCATGACCACTTGAGAAATTTACTTGAGAAATTTCTTACCACTTGAGAAATTTACTCTGACCACTTGAGAAATACTTAAAAAATCTTTTTCAAGCTCAATTTGGAAGGCGGCTGTAGGTATTATGGTCATTATGCAACTTTACAAATAAATCCATGATAGCTGATACAGAATTTAAACAGTATATCAATATATGCATGCCACAGGGGCTAGTAAATAGCATAATAGCAGGATTAGATTGCAAAATGCTTGCATTTTTCATCAAATTACTCTTCTTATCAAATCCTTTTATGAATAAAAAGAAAAGTCCTTAAACATAGGAATGTGGAAATTGAGAACTGAAAATGTTACTCCAAGTAACCAAGGGATATAGAAAGGGACAGCTCTATTATACTTTGTTTGCTTTTATTATTACCGCCTTAGCCTTTAAATCATTTAGTATAATCGTTTTCCAAAATTATAAGGATTTTTTCTTTACAATTAAAAATTTTTTTTACAATTTTATAACTTTACAGACTTAAGGCTAGAAAAATTACTTAAGTGAACACACTAATTCATTGAAACATTACATAAGATTAAAGTCTACTTTTAACATGATATCATTATACATAGGCTCTAAAGACTTTATCAAATTATTTGGATTTTACTAGATCTGAATAAATAGCAGAAAACACACAGAAACTAATTCAAACATATTTCTTTGTTCCGGTAAATTACTACATATGCTTCTAGCTCCCTAGTATCGGAGGTTCTATAAAAGGAGAATTTTTTTTTTGCCATCCCAGTGTGTTTTATCCACCATTTAAAAACACATTTGAAATATATTGCAATCGTGTGAGAAGTGACATAAATACATTTGGTGATTAATATTTATTTGATCAACTGTGAGTGCAACAATATGACTTCTAATTTGAAACCACACAAGCTTCCTTTTCAGCAATCCTGCCTTTCAAAGCCTTTCATTTGCTATAGCACAGGCTGATCTTGGAAAGAGAATCTGTTAGATGTACTTTACCCTACTCTTTTTCCAACTTAACTGTTGAACCAGGACAGTGGGCATTTAGCCCTATTTCCAGGTGTGCCGTATTGAAACTTGTAAAATGTGTGAGGGGATGGAGAAACTCATAGACTCTAGGCCTCTGGGTGATTCCGGAGAGCTTGGCCTGTTGACATTTGTTCCAGGGTGTGTGTATTTGAAGGTCTATATTACGTTGTCTGCAATATGTAAACACGCTCCCATACATATTCTGTAAAAATGGCAGAGTAGATGTCAGGAAGACGTCTCCCAGTGTTAAATAATGATTCTGTTCCTTCTCATATTGTTATTCCTATTGTTTTATTTCTATCCCCTGTGCTCGTGGTGTCTTTTGTGGTGCTTCAGCTGTGATGAGATGGCGGGTGAACACTTCCTCCAGAATTGACGCCAGCTGGTTTGGAAGACTGGCAAACCCTCAACTTTCCCTCTATCCACCACGTTAGAGATTGACTTTATTATCTGCTGTAGCTCCACGCCATGCCCAGTCTCCAGTGGCCCAGAATGCAGGCACGTAACACAGCCCCATTCACCATCGCACTTATTTTGATTTAGTCATAACTTCAGGAATTGCCTTTAACAACAACTACAAAAAAAGTGAGGGTCATCTACTTCTAATGCTGGAAACCCTGTGATAATCTGTTCCATGCATTCAAATGAAAATATGACTTCTTGGCAGAGAATAGCATTATAATGTAAAATCCCATATGCTGTTATACAGTATGTTGCAATCTGTTTTACGGCTGCCTCTATTCTAACGAGTGAATACTGCCAATAAAGCAATTGAAGATAACACTAATTGCTTATTTCTGTGATCCATAATTTTTATGGCTGCCTTATAGCTCTTTAGTCAAATAGATGCTTTTTGGCCTTTAAGATCTAGAACTCATGTACTGTAGCAGTTGAAACTGGAAATGTACATGCTGGCCTGAGAGGCTTTTCTGTGCTTGATGGATAGGATTCAGCAGAAAAATAATGGAAAGGTGCGAAAAAAAAAAATAGAAGTCTTAAACGGGCTCTGACAGGTAAACACAAGATTTTATCAGTACTTAGGTAACTTTAAATAAATGTATACATATATGGCTGTGTATGAAACAAAATTAGGCTGTTAGGTCTTCTTTGCCTTCATGCATTTTGGGGCCTGTTGAACGCAAAAGTGACCATGGAAGGCGTTGGTGGTGTGTGAGCATAGCTAGTTGGAGACTGTGTTAGATCTTGGCCTTTCCCGCATACTGACTTTGTGATCTTGAGCCAGTGATTCAGCTTTTCTGAGTTTAGGTTCCTCTTAGGAATGCTGTGATGACTAACTGGATGGGACACACTTTGATGACTGTAAAATACTGTACCCATGTTAGTGATTGTCTCTGCTTGATCCCTGTTTGGAGCCATCATGACATGCTTTCTCATGAATAGTCTTATAGAAACTCCAGATGATACAGCATTTGTCCAAGAATTTTTCCAGTCTTTTGCCCCTCAAAGACCAGCAGCACTGACCTCCCCTAGGAGCTTGGAGGGGATGCAGGATCTCTGTCTCCACCCCAGACCTGCTGACCAGACTCTTCCTTTTATCAAGATCCTTAGGTGATTAGTATACACGCTTGTCTAACTTACCTCATAGATGAGAGAGTTGAGATTCAGCAAGGTGAAGTGATTCACAAGAGGTCTGTAGTGTGTTCAGAGTTAAGCTGGGACAAGAGCCCAGGTCTTCAGACCCTAAATCCAATCCACACTTGTCCCCACCTTAAAATATAGAAGGTTTAATTTTATCGTGTGACAGATTTCAGATTAACTACATAGGCTCAAAAGTGGGCAACATGTTTGTAGCTTAAAATAGTATAAGTCAGAAAAGCCATCTGTTTCTGCTTTATTTGGTCAGATAGTGAAAATAAAAATCAAAGCAATCAATAGGTTGTATTACTGAGCTTAAATTATATATAACATGTGTCTAGAATACCCATAGATTTCTATTCATGAAGTTCAGTAGACATGTTCTCAAATTCTCAAATGGAAGAATTTAAGATATATGCCCTTAAAAATCAGACAAAGTACATGTGCAAAGATCACAGAGACCTACTATTCCAGTTTTCTATTTGTATCCAGCTTTCTAGCTATTATGATCTCTTTGGTAGGAAAAAGAGATGATGCTTATGTATAAATAAGTATTTATTTCTCCTATTCCAACAGAAATATACAATGTGCTGTGCCCAAATAGAAGTGCAAAAGGATTTTACAAACAATAGCTTAACAATGCTCATAATTCCCTGATGAGATATTTACTCTAGTTCTAAAAAATAGCCCCCGATCAGTTTAATCCTTATATGTATATATGTGTATATATATATATATATATAATATATACTACCAATATATATATGTTATTGGACACACTGGCAATGTTGCATTTATTAAAAGCTGAGCATTGTGAACTACATATAAATTATTATCTCATATAATAGTCACCAAAACTCTATGGGGTGCTGTTATTATCCTCATTTTATAAGTGAAATGATGACCTCAGGTTGAGAGAGGTCAAGAAAAGAATGTGCCCAAGGACACACAGCTGCAAGATACAACAGAGGGAGAACCCTCAGGAATGAGGAGTTTAAGTGAACCTTCTAAATTAATATTGTGACTTGGGGTAAAACTTTTGAGTCCTAACCCCTCATGTTCTACTTTCATTAGAGCTCTTCTCTAGACCTGAACCTCTACCGTAATTTCATGCAGTGAGGTTGGGGTGGTGGTGGCCTTTTCTCCCTTTTGCACCCAGCACACGGATGGGTGGGACAGCTGAGGTCCCGGGCTCCTCAGAGGAGCCTGTAGCCGGGGAAGGAAGGAGTCTTAAACTCATCTCCTCTCCACAGTCAGATCTGCTTCCCCAGAGATGCCGAGTCTAGGTTCTTGGTTCAAAGGCTCTTATTCTCTAGAACTGAGATTGACAACAAATAAGGTTTGTAATATAAATGCCAACATACTTGTGAATGAAAAGTACTTACTTTTAAAGTACCTACTTTTCATACTTAATGAAATCAGCTGCACAAGCTTTCACAGAGAAATGAGTATTGGAGACAAAACGAGGAGACAGAGCTACCTAAAATGGTTCTAGATACAGCTGTGGGAGCTTTATGACTGAAGGTGCAGAGCTGAAGAGAAATGCTTGAGAGAAAAGCAAGGAGCACGGATGAGAAAGAACCGGAACAAGTAATTGAGAGAGTCTAAGTAAAACGCTCATTAATAAGCAAAAGGTAAAATGAGTGATCTGGAAAAGAAAGAAATCACATGCACATAAGCAAACTCATGATCTGCACCCCTATTTTATAGGACACACTCAGCTCCATGCTGATAGCCCATGCGTGGAATCTCTGAAGCTGTACCCTGCCAAATGTTAACTGTTAGTATGTGCCGAAATCTCATCATGAAAGGAATACGATCAGAAAAAAGGAATATTGCAACCAGCTGTAACCTATAGCTTTCACCTATCATGCTATAAGAGACAAAACCTGATTACTTAATTCCAACACTTTGCAACACCTCACAGAAAAAAAAAAGACAGCACTTTTTCCCCTTGGATTTGTTATTTTCCTTTATATTAGATGACTAGATCCTACCTTACCTTAGAGTTCCAGTTTTGACTACCTGATTTTTTTTAAACACCAGGGAAAAGATCAATTTAAATATCTCCAGCCTCCCAGCATGATATTATTTGAATATATTGCAATATTTATAATACCCTATGTTATTAATGAAATTTTTCAGAGGAAAAAAAAGTAATAAATCATCTCTTGGATACAAAAAAAAAATGGTAACCTATCACAAAATTCTGACTTCTTAGAAGAAACCTCATGCAATGTGTAGCGTGTCATGGTTAGAGAAACAAAATGATCCTTCGTTCTTCTTTAAATCCTGGTTAATTTTTGAAACCTTTCTGCTTTACTTTAGAAATAGGACTCTAGCATTGCCTTCCTGTTGGGCTCTGATCAGCTTGATTTTTCCGCTACACCAAAGGGCTTTTATTTCACCTCTTTGTGAAATTGGCTAGTTTCCTAAAGTTATTCTTCTGTTACAATTTAACACATTAAGAAGAGAGTAGAAAAAAAGAGAGATCTAATATGGTATTATTTTATTACTACATAAAACTCTTATTGTCAGAACAGAAAATACAGGAAAGGCTCTACACACAGATGGCTAAAAAGTTAAAGCCGAGTAAATGATCAGAGAGAGAGAGAAAAACAGAATTGTATTACAGTCTATGTTCCTCGATATTATTTTGTATGCGTGTCTTTGAATTTGAAATTCAAATAAGGCTTTTATATATATATACATAATTGAAAACAATTTTTTGATAAACAAGCAGACCAGATTTCCAAACAAGAAGATACTGTTCTGCCCTCTCTTTCCATTTAATCACAGAAGCCCTTGTCTTACCTTATGTTATAGGAGTGGAATTATAGGGATTAATATGAACAAACTTAACCCTTTTTAACTTACCATCACGTAACGTTTTCTGCTTACATGCCACGAGGATTCTGGGCAGGGCCGTTGGGGGCAGAGTGGAGGGGTGCAGAGGGAAGGGGGATGTGAGGGGAGAGGAATAATAGAAACCTTTTTACTATATTGATGGGAAATGAAAAGTAATTCAGAGATGCAATTTAGCGATGACCTCTCCTCTGGGTGGCTATGAAAAACAGCCTTGTTTTCTTTTTATAAAGAAATGCTGGCATGCTTGACTTTAGTGAATCAAGAGAATTGTTTGGCAAATAACAGTGATGGTGTGTGTCCTTGTCAGAACACCTGCTGTATTCTCCCAGCAAACACTGGGGCCACGGCGTCTCTCCTCTAATGACACCTCATCAATCCGCTCCTATCAATGTCCCAGCCATGGAGGTGACTTCGAGTGCTCAGAAGCCTTAGAAAATGTCAACGTTTTGGGAGAAAAGGTCAGTCACAGCTTCCCCCCCACCTCCCCTGCCAAGCCACCGTGGGCCTGGCGTTCATTATCCTAATTAAATCCAGCAGCTGAACATCTTCTTATCTGTAGGGGAGGAGAGCAGGGCATGATGCAATAGGATTGATTTGCATATCCAAAGTTAATTAGTGCGGAGGAGCAGGTGTACAGTAATAATAATTATCACACATGACAATCACCTGTGACCACTTCCCCGCGCCCCTTCCGGGATTCAGCACAGTGATTGCTGGCTGGTTTTTTCCTTGCTTGATACCCATCCTGAGCTGCTTATGTCCTTGTGCCTCTCTTCACAAACCTGCTGTGAGTAGCTCGTCTGTTCCTTAACAGGCGCTGTATTTTTCTCTAAAGGTATGTTTTCCCCTGTTTCATTTGGAGGGAGAGACTATTGTAAGGCAGCTATTTTCAATTTTGTTTGCTGAAGTTGTCACATCCTGGTGGAGCCTGAGTATTTATTTTTAGATTACATGTAAGTGGGTAAGGAAAAAAAAAGTACGCAGGATCATAATTTGAAAATACCACTTTGCATCATTTGAACATTTTATCTCGAGCATATGCTGGCAACTCAGTCTGATCCAAAATAAACTTATTAGGCAGCAGACACATGAAACCAAGCGACAGTTTGATGTTTGCCATGAGACTGTCCGTGCCAGTTTGAGGAGGGCAGTGGGGGCTGGATGCACAGCCTTCAGACCCCCGAGTCCGCGGACAGTGCAGTGGAACCCAGGCCCGCGGTGCTCACTGGACACCAACTTGAAGAAACTGAAAATGATTTTGGTCGGTTGTTTAGGGTCTGGCAGAATCTAGGGCAAACAAACAAACATTAGAATCATATACCAGTCGGAAGACTTCACACTGTAGCCTCGGAGCGCGTTCAGTGCCGCTCACAGGATGGCTCTCACGGAGCCCTCACCACAGAAAGCTTAGATAGATTACACTCTTCAGATTTCGCTCGCACATAAATGCGTAGGTTATGGGTGTTTAAAAGTGTTTTCTCTGTCAAACGAGGGTAATTTTTTCAAATTAAGCCAGGAAGCATGGCCTGGAAATGGGATGTGCTTTTGTCGAAATGAGTTATTGCTGTATGCTATACAGGAATTTAACGTTCACAATGGTAGGCTAATAAGTAGGTAAGAACGGAATATTAAATACAAAGAAATTTTTGTGGGTAAAGGGGAGGCATTAATGTTAAATTAGCTATGAAACTGTGACTGTTTTTAATTTTTTTTTTTTTCATTTTGACTTTAGTCTCTTTCACTTTTATTTGTCAGGGAACATTTTTGCCAATCAAGTCAAGTATAACAGGTAGGCCTCCCTTTCACACAGCTTTAATGATAAGTGACAGAGATGGCAAAAGGCACTCAACCGCCTGCAGAATGCATTAAAAATTCAAAACTTTACTTATCAGTCTTTTATTAAAACTTTCTGTAATCGTGCAGAATTATTTCCCCACTGGGTTAGCTTTCAATATGGAGTACAATTATATTTCTGACACAAAAATAATTACACTTTAAAAAACTACAAGAAAAAAGTATTTATTAAAGCAAAATCCATCCATTTTACATCCATGAAGAGGCATTGCAATGAAAAATTAAGCAATTACTGAACTAAAGCTCCAGTTTTGAACATTCAACTTTCAGTACTAGACAGCTGGGTGGAAATCTGGCTTGTAGAAATTTAAAGGAATTATGGTTAGGGTTAAAAACTTTCTAGTCCTTGTCTGTTTACCAAGAAAATACTTTGGGGTATTGTATCTTTAATCTGTCAGTGTTAATGTAGCTACAATGGTGGATCTAAATTCTTTCCAACAGGATAAATATTAACTGTTAGTAGCTGTGTTTTGTGAAATTAGCTGTGGTTTTTCTATGACTGATGTCTTCTTAGCTTAAGATTTTTAATGCAAGTGTTGATAGCTCTGGACCGTGGGCTCTGCTCGTATAGACCAACGTTTGAATAATTCCCAAAACTCTACTTTGGTCATCTGCATCTTTTAATCTAAAATCCCATCAATCAAGTTTCTAGAAAAAGAATTGCCATGAATACATTCCCTTAAGATGTAGAGATCAACACATTTTCACTTGGGCATCTTTGATGTATAAGGTACTACAGTTGGAACTCTGGGAAATATGGAGGCATGAAGTTATATTTCAACTGGAGGCTTTTGGAATTAACTCAAATTTCCATAAAAGCTGACACTACTACCCTTTCTTACATTCCACCCTAATGGTATATTCTTACTGAATACAAGGGATACCCATTGCGTACTTATTAAGTACTCAGAGGACATCAGGCAACTCCACTGAAATCCAGAGATTTATAAGTCTTACTCAAGTCTCTGTTGTTGTCCTCAACTAGTTCAAATCTAGAAGGAAAAGTAGACAATTCTACTACAATTGTACAAATTCTACTACAAAGCTACAATTCTATGTGGAAAATACCTGGCATCTCCTAAGTGGGGAGTAAAGATAATCCATTGGTTGTGGGAAAATACTGGAACTTCTGTGTGTATGTATTTTTCAGACTCATTATTTTAAATTTCTCTTCTTAATATACATGGCATAAATGCATAAATTGGGAAACTAAAAAATTTAAATTCAACATTTATATTGTCTTTAATATGGAATCTGTTTATATCTTTATCTCACATGTAGATGTTTACATAATTCACTTGGGAACTAACATATGGTAGTGGTCATACTGTTCATGAGAAGTCTGGAAACTTTAATTAAAATAGTATTGGTTATACCAATAGTTAGCATGTCCTTAAGCAAATAATTTTTCCTTTAAACTATCTGAGATTCTGTGTCTTTTCTTCCCTAATTCCTCCTTCTCCTAAATAATAAACATTTATTGTAAGATTACTATGTGTCAAGAACTTTTCTAAGCAATGTATTAATACATTAGATACTTATAACAACCTTATGATGGAGGTACTGTAATCATCCCCATTTTACAAATGAGGAAACTGAAGCAAAGACAGATTAAGTAACTTGCCCAAGATGGCAGAGCTAAGCACTGGCAGGCCAGGAGTCTGAAGTTTGAGTTAGAGAATTTCTAAAATAATTTTTAATTCTAAATTTATTGAATTTCCCATGGTGGTGCCAAGGGCTCATTTAATAATTCATTGATGATTTATTGAGCACCTACTGTATGCCAGACATTGTGCTAGATGTAGATTTTCTCAAAATGAAAGAAGGTTCAGAGTCTATTGGGAAGATAGCCATGTAATCTTGTAACTATTGGAACTCAGAAGAGAAAGCATGGACTGGCCAGGAAATGTCAGAAAAAGTGATATTAACGTGACTACGAAAGTAGGAGTTAGAGAATGACAAGGTGAACAAAAGGAAGGGATCAGAACAGAGAGGACAGCATTAGCCAGGGAACAAATGCGAGAGAGAGAATGCATTTGAAAAACTGAAAGTGTCTCAGCACGTTGTGTTTGGGGAAATATAGGAGGCAAGAAATGAAACAGAGTCAAGATCCTGAGTAGCCTCTTGGTGTGGATTTTAGCTCCTAGTGGATAATGAGCTACTGAGAGACTTTAAGGGATGGGATGATATAGTCAGATGTGTACTTTAGAAGTTGTATTCTGGCTTTGGTGTGGAGATTGGAGAGAAGGGTTGTGAAGCTGGGGTCTGGGAGTCCAGCTTTAAGAGTATGGAAATTGTTAGTTCACGCATTCATTTATGAAATTCTATTAGTTTCTTCATTCACCTGTTTAACCTGTATTTTGTGTGCTCACCATGTACCAGATACTGTTCTCAGTGCTTGAACAATATGAGTGAAGAAAACAGGCAAAAATCTTTGCCCTTGAGGAGATTAAAGTCTAGTGTAGCTCAGGTATAATTACAAGGAATGACTTGATGGGTTTGTGAGATATTTAGGAGGGAGAACTGATAGGACTAGTGGTTAGGACTGAATCGTGGATTCTTAAAATAAGATCTGAAAACCCATGGAGTATCAATCCTGCATTAACAGAAAATCATCCCAACAACTAAGAAGGGAATTGACCGCTTAAGAAAGCTGAGGGAACATAGTTAAACTGATTTCCTGGGCACAGGGGATGGAGTGGGGAGGGGTAGGTGGCCATTGGAAACCTTCCTGGGCCATCAGGATGGTTCATGAGACTGATGATTGCCAATTGCCTGCTACTACTCCTGACCTTCAACCCCAGGGGTTTCCAAAGCAAAACTTCCTCTTGAAATTTTTGATTTGCCATTTGGTGGAGGAATTAATATAATGTCACTGACAGCTATGTTCATGGAAGTGACTTCCTGAAAGCAGAATAATTGGACATAGAGGTTTTATACTGTGAGTTTAGATTTTCAGGCCTTACATAAGGCCTGAAAATTGTCCTTTGATTGTCTTTCCCAATCAGAGTAAGAGTCAGGCCCATTTATTGCAAACTTTAGAGAATAACATGTCAACTTTGTAAAAGAGAAGAAATAACAAGTTTACAAAGACTTTAAATCACCCTGCACACTTTGCAACAAGTCTCAACAGGTAACAGTACTGCTGTGTCACACGTGGTCTCCTTGACCTGCCAAGGTATATAAAGATTTATAGAAATAATCACCAACAAAGAGAGGCTGGGTGAGTGGGTGGTTAGAACATCAGCTCTTCAGGGCTCTTTCTAGCCTTGGTGTTGACTCATTTGAAGCATACATTGGGTCAAATTCTTGACTCTTGTATGCCTGCCTGTTTGTCCATTGGGAGAAGGGGGAGAAAGGCAGTACTTGGCACCCAGACAAGGTTCATGAAGTGTTTTAAGAGCCTGAATTGAAAGGCTGTAACGTCAAACAGAAGTGCATGGGATTCTATTTTTTATGGACAGCATGAATAAGAAGCGGAGGTGATGTGACTGAGAACATCTCTGAATAAGAGTCTTTTCAGAAATGGGGGATGATTGGCAGAGGCCCCAGAAGGCAGGGATGTCATACATCTTGGCCCTGGCCATGGTCACTTGGCATCTAAGGGACAGCACTGGAGCTGGCCTCAGATCCTTGTGGGCTTGGAGCTGTCAGAGGAGAGCAAGCAGAGAGCTCCCTCTCCACTGTTGGGACCCTATGACACGCTGCCGAAATAACTTTGATACCTTCGGGCTGTTCATACGAATTTAGATAGTGCATCAGTCTTGGGGAGGTGAGTGATGAAATGCAAACCACAGAGAAAGAAAGAGTCTTTGTTTACTTTCCCTTTTCCTGGTGTATGGCTCAACAGGTTAAACACCTGTGAGAAGAGGGTGCTTCAGGGACACCCTCGTACGCAAATTGTTCATGGGTGTCTTGGAGATTGCATTCCTCTCCTCATGCAGTGATTAGTTGCCTCTTCATCACTGGCGAGGCTGGCAGTGAGGAGCAGGGCCTTCACCTGCAGGTGTTGCCATGGCAAAGGACACTTGGAAGAGATTCAGGCAACATTAAAAGGCAAAAGTGAAAATGAGAGTTGAGAGAAAATAGAAGCTGATTCAAGGAGATATTTGAGTGGATCAAACTGCCTCCTGCACAATAGCCATTGCCAAGCTCGATATCAACCCCACCTTTCTCCTCCTAACCCCTGAGGTTCTCTGAGTCCTGGTAATCTGGTGCGTAAGCTATTTTTTTAAGTTAAAATTAAAAAAAAAAAATACAGCAAAGATTTATTGTTAGCACACTGCAAAATTTATTCTGCTCCTAGGAGACATGGTTTGGTTTCTTAATCCAAACAGAATTAAGAAATTATTAAGTGAGAATTGGTTTATGGACTCTATTAAACAATTTCTTTTTCCCTATTCAAAATCAGCTAGCAAAGTAGCTCATTTTATCTACTACACTGGATTTTTTTTCTCTCATTACCACCTTCTTTACTGTCCACGTGGCTTTTCAAGAAAGCCAAGCCACATTTCTCCTGTGTCACTTAAAGAGACTTTGCCTTAACTTTCACCTGGCCTCCACATTGAATTTGATTTTCTCTGTGTTCCCACTTCTGCATTTTTGCCTATTATTTAGAATAATCTGTTTTGTATTCAATAAGCTTCCCCAGAACTTGAAGATATTTATGGTCAGATTTTCTATAGGTCATTATCCTCTAAGTTCAATAGAACTACCTATTTATCTCTCTCTATATTTTAGGAATTTCCAGTTAAAGCCAGGAACAGATTCCCTTTTTTTACTGATTGGTTAATCACTTTGTTATCTACACAGTGATGTTAATAATAATAATGACAGATATGTGTTGACTGCATATCCAGTTGTATCAGTATCCTTGAGGGTGAGGCCCAAGTAGAGGTACTGTCTCAAAGCTCCCCAGGGTTGAGGAACCCTGTGGTGTAGTAGGTTCATGGGGTGATTGGGAAGGCACTGCTTATTCCATGGTAGATATTCAATATGCATTGGTTTCATAAATTTCTTATGAGTTCTCGTAAAAAAAAAAAAAAAGTGCTGTGCCTCTAGTTGCCCTTTCTCTTTAGCAGGGCAGAGAGAAATGTTGGGCTCACCTAGGCCTTAGAGGGGGAGCTGGGGATTGGGAGCAATGTCTGTGGGTCTCTTCTTTACGTACCCTTCTGAATTGACTGAGAAGGGTCTCTTGGATGCTATTTCTACTAGGAAACAGATTTGAAAATAGGATGATGTTAACTTAAAATGGAAGGGCTAGCAAGTAACTCAGGTGTATACAGTGAGACTGTATTGTTGGTAAGCACTTGGGCTGGGCGGAACCCTCTTCTGGATATTGGAGTTACCAGTGTGTTTTCTGAGCCTTTGATTTCATCTCATTTCTGTGGTCTCTGTAAAACTGAAGAGGAAAAGTTTTTTTTTTACAGTGAGCCTTCTCTATGTGATCTGAGTTGTGATTAACCTTGCGTTGGCCTTCATCTTAAAAGTCGGTTCAAGTAACAAAGGACCTTTACCAAGAAAGGTTAGTGGGGGGTTGCACTGTGACATCTGTTCTGAGCTAGAACCTGGAAAGGACTCATAGGCCCCATGATGAGAAAATGTCATTTAAATGGACCAGGAGAAGAAAGGGCAGAAAGAGAAATGAAGTGGGCCTGGCACTGAAATCTAGTTTTCCTATATCCAGAGGTTAATGTATTTCCTAAGTTTGCCACGTGCAAAGAAAATCGCCTCCTAAGTGAGTACTAATGCTAACATTATTTGATGGTTTGAAGGTCAGCATGGTAAAATTTGCCAAGCCATTTTTCTAGATATATTGTCTACCTGGAAAAAGTCAAGTACAAAGATTGTCATAGATATTCTGAATATTCTAATCAAATTTTGATCTGGTTGTACTGTTTAAACCCACTGTCAACATGCCGACACACTCTGTGTGAAGCTGAGGCGCGGGAGTGATTTGCTATCCACTGATCATCTCCTTTATTCCACACTGACACTGTCATATAGAAAGGCCCAGAAGTTCTTTGGGACAGAAAGGATTAATGCCAAAGTTGAATGAGTTACAGCCATTGCCACCTAATTAAAATGATTTTGTGCCAGTTGCTTTTGTTGGGCAGGATCCACACGCAATATAATTTTAATCCTGTTTATATACGCTCTTGGGATAGATTTGAGATCAGCATTGCCATTTAAGTGAGGTTAATCAAGCATACTGTATTCAGCTTTTGTTTTTCCATTGTATGTGAAAGGTGACCACTGCAGATGGGTTACCCAACTGGCCGCTTACTCTGTTAACAAGGAAGAGGTGGTTTTCAGTGTCTGACCATTAACCCAGCCTCAGCCCCAGCGACTCTTTTTTTTTTTTTTTTTTTTTTTAGCTACTTTATTTATTTATTTATTTATTTTTGGCTGTGTTGGGTCTTCGGTTCGTGCGAGGGCTTTCTCTAGTTAACGGCAAGTGGGGGCCACTCTTCATCGCGGTGCGGGGACCGCTCTTCATCGCGGTGCGCGGGCCTTTCACTATCGCGGCCCCTCCCGTTGCGGGGCACAGGCTCCAGACGCGCAGGCTCAGTAGTTGTGGCTCACGGGCCCAGCTGCTCCGTGGCATGTGGGATCTTCCCAGACCAGGGCTCGAACCCGTGTCCCCTGCATTAGCAGGCAGATTCTCAACCACTGCGCCACCAGGGAAGCCCAGCCCCAGCGACTCTTGCTGCCTAGTTCTTGGAATGGTACAGCTGTTGTCAGTCACAGAGGAGAACTCTAGTTAGGCACTGCTTTGCTTTGGCTGTGTTTACATGCCTCTACACAAGGGGAGGGGAGGGAGAAAAAGAGAAAAAAAAAAAAAATACAACTCCCCTAAAAAGCAAACACCATTTTTTGTACGCCTGGCTCTGTTTATGTATATAAAATGGACATTATGGTGGAGTGAAAAAGACCCTCGTAAAAATCCTTCTTGAAAACTATTGTTGCTGACAGCCGTGACCTCTGTGAGTCTGCATGTTTACCCATAATTCATAATTAACAAAGACATTAGAACTGCCACAGGAGAATTCTGGGCTTTATTTCTTTCTAACTGGGCAGTACTAATGCTGGAAGTGCTCCCAAATCAGTGATTTAACATTTCAGGAAATCTTGGAGAGGCAGCAGAAGCCTCCTTATATAGCTCATACGCTGGGACTTTGGTGATACAGATACGGCCGAGATAATTATTCAGTTCTCGTTATTGCTGTAGCTCTGCACCTGATCCCCGAGCCATTAGAGCACTCTGCAGGTTATTACAACTATCAAACATCAAGGTCTCTTTTCTAGTCTCTTGACTATGTGGTTATCATTTTACTTCTTTTAAATCCCCCATCTGCATAGAAAGCCTCTGTGTTTTTCACTGAGATCTGCTCACAGCCTCCCCCTGCACCCCCTTCTTTATTGCTCCCTAAATGGAGCCCTTTTCTTATCAGCATATTAGCATAAAAATATAAACCTCATGCTTCTCCACTTGTATTGTTTTTATACCCTCTCTCTTGTTTGATTTTCTCTTTGAGGCTGTGCACCCCTACACTTTAATTTGGGAAGCAAATGAGTCAGTGGAAGAGAATTCTCTCAAGCTCAAGGAAACCACGATAATGTAATCTCAGATGACGGGAGTTGTCCGTGTCCATGTTTAACCTTCTGCTTAGTTGAGGACCCTCTTGACTTTATTGTATGTTTCTGCCTATTGCTGCAGTATTTCAGATGGTACCAAAACATAGCAGATTACAGGAGACTACAGTGACAACTTGCAAAAAGTGGTTTTGTATTGTGGGTGTATTTAACAATTCATTATGTTTTAATCTTTTCACCAGAAAGTGTACCCTTTCTTGGAATTTAACGTGAAGTAGTCTCTTTGATGGAATACACTTTCAGTTTTGGTTACAATCTAGTGGTGTAATAAGTTTGCTTCTAATACTTTTCTAGACACACTATAGCATGATCAAAACCAGACAGCTCTGAATATTCTGGGCACTGTGTCAGCTATCCAGGGGCAAGCAGTCACTTATGATATATAAAGATAATACTATAAATTAAGAGTCTGAAGCGGACCTCTGTGAATTGCATCTTAAGTGAAAACAAGTTGCTATTTCTGGATGTTTTTACACAGCCCCACTCCCCTTAGAAATCTTTATTTTGCATGTGATCTCCACCAAACACCTGTAAAAAAGGCATTCCACCCACTGCAGGCCTATCTGATGAAAAAGCTAATCCACAAGGGGTGAGGGGCAGTCACAGACAGTATGGTGGGGCTGAGAAACATATGGCTTCCTCACTTAATATTGCTGCACAGTTGTTCCACACCATATTCCCTTAAATGGGCATTAACTCTGTAGCCAAATTAGCAGACTATGAAACAAATGAAAATAAAGCCATTTTTTGGTATCACAAAGCTCCCCCCCTCCAAAACCATGAAACATGACTTAACAGTGTCTGTCAGGTGTGTGTGTGTGTGTGTGTGTGTGTGTAGTATGTTGCATATAAAAAGTGATATATGCTTTAATCTGTACTTCGCTTAATCAGTCTATACAGAGACACCATCTGATTTTTCTGACTGATGGAAGAGACTGGTTCCTTTCAGAATCTCCTTCTGTCCCTTTCTGCTGAACTAAGAAGGTTTTAAATACATAAAAAATCATGTTCTCCTCTTTTGTTAACTTCCTGGTGATGTGTATTTTTTTTTTCCTTAGGTACTAAGGAGTATAGATTTCAACACGAAATATATGTATCTATTAGTGTAAATTCATGTAGGTCAACTATAAAAGTAAATCAGTAAGTAGGATTGTTGTGAATTACGTTTCTTCATAATCAATGACAGGGATAAGAGTGCTTTACTCTGGGAACCTTGTTTTACTGGTGAATCATTTGAATACTGTTACGGGCTCCCCATGTTGTATGTACTTTCATTTTTGCTACTATATGCAATCCTTTTCTTATACGTTGATCCTTAATATTAGAATTTTTGAGTCAAAATCATTCTAATTACCTAGTCTGGCCCTCTTAATTAAGGAGAAAACAGACCCAGGGAAGCCAAAGAACTTGCTTAAAGTCACACAGTCAGCTAGTTCGTGGCAGACTTTGGTTCTGGTCCCTTGGCCCTCATCTTCTTTCTATAACACTTTACTGCTTCCAATAATTATATAATTATTAATATCCCCAAAGCAAGGAAGAGCACTTGTGAGTTTTCCTTCCAGAAGAAATGATGATTTGTTCTTAGCCATCCATTCTCTCATTGGTGAGAAAAATGCATAAATTTGCAAGATGGTGGGCCACCAATATGGCAAAGACGTTTTCTTTGTATGACAACCAACTGACCCTTAAATGAATTGAACCTATGACCCCCTTCCTCATTAGCTCCAAAAAAGCTAACTAGCCCAGAAACAATTGTTACAAGCAAGCTACAACACAAATTCACCATGTTATTCCTGTGGGATTAATTAGAGAGCTAAAACAATGCTTTATCATTGAAAGACATACAAAATCATATTGTTATGTTCTTCTGGCTTGTGAACCTCTTGAAATTTTATGCAAAATTTTATGTAAGAGCAAATATACATTGCTCTTGGGAGAGGGTTCCAAGTTTCTGTAAGATTTTCACAATATGCGTGTGTGATCCAAAATAGGTTAAAAACAATTGTTCATGCTCCAGTGATTTGTGCTGTTGTCATCCGTGGTGTTGGTACTCTACCAAACACACAAGAATTGCATTATGCTTTGTTAAACTGGAGGAATATATTATTTCTGTTTTTTCCTTGAGGAGAAAAGGAGGAATAGAAGTAAATATACACATGTGGCCCTTATAATTAGCACTAAATCAATAAAGACTAATTTGGGATATTATGAAAATTTAGTTAATGCTAGTTTGAGTAGAGATGGATATCACCCAAGTCTTGAGTGCTGACTTCTGTACACAAGGAGAAAAATAATTCTGCAGCCTGGAGTGTGGGAACATGATGGTATCCAGGAAAAGGAGAGTAGAAACAGGCAAGAATAAAATACTCAAATACTCGACAGCATCTTTAACTTACTTAGATGCTATGTAAGAAATAAATTGTCAGTAGGACCTTTCTAGTCATCAGGGGGTTAAAGCACTATAAAGAAACTTGCATATGTACTTTGTTATCCAAGACACAGATAGAGAGATGTCATTCTACTGATATATTACATAAATCATGGTGCCAGCCAGAAAAACAACAGATGACCAATTTGTACAAAGCATTTTTTCCTTATGTTACATTTATTTAAAATACATTAAATCGTTGTGCTAAAATTGAGGCAGCTGGCAGTCCAGGCAACCTTATAAGATTTGTGTTTTCTGGACCCAGGCCCATTCGTTTGGAAAGGTGGATTCTTTGGGCTAGTATATTTGCTTAGTCATATGCCAAGCCCTTGGGGGAGCGCAGGTAGTCCAGAATTTACCATGCATTCATTTTTTTGCTCTTATCAGGAATCTTCTGACAAATGGAAGTCAGATGGTTGATACCCATTTACTCCCAAGTGAAGTCACTAATTAATGATAACGAGGCTCAACCCAAAGAAAAAGACTCAAATGGGATGGAATCTGAAAAATCTGGCTGTATTCCAGGGGCCTCTTCTCTCTTTTCATGTTCGTTGACATTGATGTGATGCCTAGTTGACCTTAGGAATAAAAGTCAAGTCTGAGTTGAGTAGGTTTATGTAAACTGATTAAAGCATGGGCCATGTTTTAGGAATTTTAGGGTTTGCTGCTGCATTTTTTTTTTTAATTTTTATTGTGGTATAGTTGATTTACAATGTTGTGTTAGTTTCAGGTGTACAGCAAATTGAATCTGTTATACATATGTCCACTCTTTTTTAGATTCTTTTCCCATATAGGCCATTACAGAGTATTGAGTAGAGTTCTCTGTGCTTTACAGTAGGTCCTTATTAGTTATCTATTTTATGTATAGTAGTATGTATATGTCAATTCCAATCTCCCAACTTATCCCTCCACCCCCGGTTCCTTACCCCCTGGTAACCATAAGTTTATTTTCTACATCTGTAACTCTATTTCTGTTTTGTAGATAAGTTCATTTGTAACCTTTTTTTAGATTCCACATATAAGCAATATCATATGATATTTGTCTTTCTCTGTCTGACTTATTCAGTCAGTATGAGCTTTCATCAGATTCTTAATGGGACTGATAACCCTCACAAAAGCATAAGAACCACTAGTAAGGGTTTTATAAATACTCATTTAAGTCAGCTTCCAATGTCTGTTGTCAACCACATTCAAAATGAATACTGGATAAACCAGAGCCAGAACACAGAAGCACATTTCAAGTGGTCCAGTCTCACATTTCTGCAGCTTCTTTAGTGACAGCTTAACCTCTAGGGATGCAGTGTTCTTAGAGGGTTTTGGTAGTGTGAATACCTACATAAAGTGGTCATTCGAATGTGAAGGTGTTGCTTTCAACAAATTTTTCTTCCCTGGTGGCCAATAATCTGAAGATGGAAGAGATTTCTTCAGGAAGCTGAATCTTGAAAATTGAAGTCACCCAAAGGGATAGGATTGTATTTGAACTCAACGACTATTTTTATGTCACTGCTGTATTCACAACATGCCAGAAACATATTTGGTAAATTTTTAAGGACTTACATTTTTTTTCTTAGGATATTGAATTCAGCATAAGAAAGAAATACAAAACAAAGTCTGTTCTCAGTTTATGATTGTCATGGAGAGATTTGTATTTTGGGGAGCCACGCAAACAAAGAGCAGTTCCACCTTGAATTGTACCCAGTTGAATGTCCTAATAGAGTATTTGATAAAGACAGAGACGGCCGTAACTGGTTAGAAAAAGGAGAGGTTATGGAAGATCATTTACCTAAAGAGGTCATTATGGAAAGTCTCTATAAAGAATACTGATGGAAGAGGTAGGAATTGAAATAAGTTCTAAACTGTAGAGAAGATTTAGATGTGTAGAATTGGGAGAGCACTTAATGGTGTTGGCTGGTAATGAGATCATACCATCACCATTTGAGTGAATATAAGGCAAGTTTTATTTGTGAGTCCTTTAAAAAAAATAGGTTAGTGGCTTCCACATTGGAGATGGACCAAAAAAAAAAAAAAAAAAAAAAAGAAGCGGAAGAAAGGAATTGAATTTTTTTTCTTTTAAAACTAAGGATGTGCTACAAAGTAATGCAGTCAACCTTGAGGAATTGAAAATGTTTCCACCAAGAGTGAGAACTGGAAAGGGCAAAAGTCAAATGCTCTTGAGAGTTGTATTAGAGATAGATCCACTTCAGTGCTAGAATCCAACTTAAGCAGACATATTCATGAAGGAGTACCCAGGATTGGGAACCCAGAACAAGAAGATTCTCTCAGTGGGTAGCTTTGGTTGACTTTTTAAAGATTGAGACAACCTGGGATTTCTTAATTTCATCTCAACTAACAGATATATATTTATATACTGTTAATTAGACATATTACAATGTATATATAGAAAGATTAAAGTATGGTAGGATAAAGTAGAACCATATGTGCTAGTAGAATACCCCCAAATTAGTAACCAAGAACCTTGTGAAAGAGTAAACTATTTATTAGAGTCTGAATTTTTAATTGATTTGAAATCATGTCAACCATTTTTTTCCCGCTTGAATGTGTGACAACATCTTGAAAATACCAAGGGTTTAATGGCAAAAAGAAAGGAATTAGGTAGATCTCAGTCTTCTACAAAATGATCAAAATCAGAACTGTGGCTAAGTTTAAGAGTCTCAGTTTACTGTAACATTAATTTCTTTCCTTTTTCTTTCCCTTCCCCTCGCCCTTTCCCCTACTCCCTCCTCTTCTATATTCTTCTGAGTTAGAATTTGAATTCTTGAATTTTCAGGAATAGTTTCCTCATGCAAGGGGACTATACCTTTCTGCATTTTAGTAGGATGTAAAATTTTAGGCAATTTGTCATAAAATCATTGATCTCCATCCTATCTGGATACACCAAGCATGGCCAAGGATAACAGTAGAATATAGAGGTTCAGTGTTTAGGCTTTGGAGTCAGAAGAACTTGAACTTGAATCCTGGCTTCTTTACTTACATGTTATGGTCAGATTACTGAAACTCTTGGAGTCCCAGTTTCCTCATCTGTTAAATGGGTGTTATCATACTTCACAGATTTGTTGCAAATATTAAATAAGATAACATACGCAGAGCACTTCATACAATGCCTGGAACACAAAAAGCCTACGGTAAATTGTACCTTTTGATACAGCACTCACATCTGACTTTAGACTTGGCTCTTCAGTTGTGGCTATTATATTAGCCTGGCCAGTGGAACATCTGAGAGACATTTTAACCATCACTTTCACATTAAAAAATTGTATACTAGACTTCAGGAAATAGGTCCTATTTGATTATTGACTACATCCTTGAGAAATAATTATGTAAAGTGTACACTCAGCCTTGCTCTGCACCTGGTCCTTTAGAATCCTTCTCCCATTCCTCCTCTTCAGCAGGGAGCAACTTAGTATTGCTGAATTTGTAGTGATATTACAGAACTCCTGGATGATACATCCTTCAAACTGGTTAGTGTGCATATTTGGTGGCTTTTTTTCCCCTGACAATCTTAATATCTGTTTTTAATATATGCAGTCCATGTCCTAAATGCTGATTAGCTAAGTTGGAGATCAAATAATTCTCTTGGGTGTAGAACATAACGTTTTTCTTTAAGAAGTGCTCAAATAAAGATCTACAAAACAGCTTCTCTCAAGTGGGTAGAATACCTGCCTTACAGATTGGCCAGAATAGATATTTATCTGATTAACTGTAACTGTCCTCAAAAATAAATCATAGATCTAAACTCTTTAAGTGGTATATAGGAACTGAACCGTTAGAATCAATGAGAGTTGAGTAACTAAAATCTCATGCCGTGCTTTAAAGCTAAAAAGCTTGTCCAAAAAACCCCCCAAACCTCCCGAAAGCCACTGACTGTATTTAGCCCAAACATTGTGGAAAATCATCTCAGCTCCTTTGGTAGATAATGTGCGTTGACATAAAAGCTAAATACAGTTCACAGAACTTGAGAACTTTCTGACATTTGAGCGAGATAATGCAATTGTGAGCTTTAAAACGGTAGTCTACATGTATGTTTGTTTGACAATTTGAAATGTTTCCAAGAGGCCATTAGGGCCTTTCAGGTAGATAATGCACAGAATGAAATTTGCAGTTTTGCCCAAACATGCCTTTAGAAGACATGACATTCTCCAGTGACTCTACTGTTATAGTCTGACAGGTCACCTCTTACTCACATCCTAGATTGTTTTCACTCGTTACCTCTCCATTTCAGTTTTGTGTTTTCTTTTCATATTCTCCAAAGCAGAACTATTTGCTTTTCAAATGCATCCTACAAAAAAGCAAGCGTCTTTATAGCTATGCTTCAGTGGTAACACTGGCTGAGAAAAGCAAGGGATTTTGAAATGGGAGCCAAAATATCCTGGCACTTCAACTGTACACCAGGGACTAAAATCCTAGACCTGTCCTTCATATGCCACATTGTGATTGGTGACTGTGGCCAAAATGTTGCGTAAACTCACTCCCTGTTCTAGGAATATGGGAACATGTTTCGGAATTTAGGCTCCATTGCTCGTCATGGGTATACTTGCATGTCTTCTTGGGGAAATGGTCTTAAAAACAGAAAGAGTCAGTCCTCAGGCTTTTCTTTGGTCACTTTGGTGGAGGGGAGTTTTAGAAAAGCGGCTGAAAGCTGGAGGCATGCAGCTGGTTTTGTCCTTCCTTTAGCCTTTTTCACTGCCTGTCTTTAGCATCTTTGCTTCATTTGCCCACGTGTTGCCTGTGCTTAGCCATGAGGTGATATATCCTCTTCCATTCCAAAAACATTGATCTAAGTCTTCCTCCTTCCATTTTTTAATAAATCTTAGTGAAGCAATGTAACATTCCAGGTCAGTCCTGTAGTGCTGTTCTGGCCTCACCGGAGTGGCTGCCGCAGAGCATGGAAACTTGCTGGCACAATATTGCAAAGTGACTCTGTGGGGGCTGGATGACTTCCAGCCAGCAATGAACCATGGCCAAGAAACGCCAATATGGATAATGCAAACAAGAGAGATTTGGGGCACATTTTGATTTAACCATCTGATTTAATTGACAGAATAAATGCACCTGTCAACGGGTAATATTCTTGTGATTAGTTTTGGCTGTGATGATGAGATGATGTTAAAAGAATGTCAGAACAACCTGTCCTGGGACTCTTACAGGCAGTTCTGAGCTAGGGAAGGTCAGTTTTTAGCTAGTTCAAAGAAGCAGGATGATCCTCCTGTAATGTGAGGGTATTTTATGGAGACAGCAAATGTTTTATTTGACGTTTTCCCTCTGTGCTTAGCCTTCCACCACAGATCAGACCAGGAAGGGGATAGAGGCACACAGAAGTAATTGGCTTTTGAATCACTCTCTGTGGCTACTGGGGATAGTCGTCATTTGGAAATGGAAAACTCAAGTTGTTAAGCCTAAGGCTGCGCCCGAGTGGTCTTTCTTCCCCCTCCCCCGCCCCGGGTTGTGGGTCTTTAGCTGCTAGAGTAAGCTATTTAAACAGAATTTCAGTGGGATGAGAATTCAAAGA
Organism: Balaenoptera musculus; assembly: GCF_009873245.2. NCBI lineage: Eukaryota > Metazoa > Chordata > Mammalia > Artiodactyla > Balaenopteridae > Balaenoptera > Balaenoptera musculus. The sequence goes on from NC_045797.1 coordinate 41,516,059, forward strand.
GGACTTTACGTCCTGTCTTATTCAGAGAAAATGTTGTAATTTATGAACTTAGAACAAGTATTTTAATTAATACTCGCTCATTCCTTCATTAACCCTTTGCAGCCCAACCCCAATCGCCTCTTGGGAAATTATGCTTCTGAAGTTGCTAATGACTGAATAAGCAACTCTAATACCCTTCTCTTGGCTCTCAGTATCTGCTTTCTGCGCTGTTTAACACTGTTGACCCCTCTCTCTTCTTTGAAACTTTCACTTCCCTTGGCTTTCCGGATTGAACTCAGATCTCTTCTTCTTGGTCTCCTCTTGGCTCTCAGTATCTGCTTTCTGCGCTGTTTAACACTGTTGACCTTTTTCTCTTTTTTGAAACTTTCACTTCCCTTGGCTTTCCGGATTGAACTCAGATCTCTACTTCTTGGTCTCCTCCACTGGCGACTCATTCTTTATCTACTCTGTGTAGCCGTTATCCAGATTCTTAGGTCTGGACACCTTCTATTTTCTCCCCTCATTTTTCCTTCTGAAGATTTCCCCCATTCCTATGGTGTTCCTCCTCCTCTTTCTTCCACAGATGCTTCCTAATTTACCTTCCAGAACAGAGTCTATACCTAATACCTGGTCACATAATCAATTGCCAGCAAGATGCATCCCAGACTGACCAAGTTGTTCTGACTTTTCCATTTCTATTGCTAAACATTATCCCAGGTAAACCACAATCTCTAAATCATGAAACAAAACTTTTTGGAATAGAAATCCCTTTGAGTATCTGATAAAGGCTGTGGATTTTCTTCTCAGCAAACATTTATACAAACATATATCCAAGGGTGGTTCCTAAACTCTTTGAATTCTATCCCTTAGCATTTTGAGGAATCACTATCTTTGGATTAATGACACCTGCTCTGAGCATCTTTGAATCCTTTTATTTTTCTCCTTCATCCAGCCAGCAACCAAGTCCTGTAGCGTAGTGTTTCTCAAAAGCTGGACTGTAAACCAGGAATCACTTGGTTTTTCTCAACCTTCCCTCCTTGAATCAGAATCTATTTGGATGAGACAAGGAAACATGTGCTGTTTAAAATAGGCACAACCTAGTCTGAGATCCACTGCTACAGAGTGTGCTTTTCTAGTGCACTTTCCTTCCACTCTTTGCTTTACGTTCTCATTGCCAGCACCCCACTGCCGCTTTCATTACCTTTCACCTGGGATGTTGTAATAATTACTACCACTACTGATTGCCTACTTAATGCCAAGTGCTTTTCATGCATTATCTCATTTAATGGTCACAAGTCCCTAGGAGGTAAGCACTATTAACTCATCCTATAGTTGTGGAAAATCAACCTAAGAAAGGTTAAGCAAGTTGTTCAAAGTTACACAGCTAATAAGTGGTTGTGCTGCAATTCAGATCTAGAGTTATTGAGTTTCAAACTTTAGATGCTTCTCCAGGGCACCCCACTGCCTCTCATTGCTGTAGCCTCTCTCCCTTTTATCTGTCTCTGCATAATTAATTAGTTGTTTTCAGATTTATTTTACTGAAGACAATTTTTGCCAACTTCTATAATAAATTTTTTTTTACTTGGGGTATAGTTGTTTTACAATGTTGTGTTAGTTTCTACTGTACAGCGAAGTGAAGTGGAGTTACCTGTGCTATGCAACAGGTTCTCATTAGGTAACTATTTTATACATATTAGTGTATATATATATATATGTCAATCCCAATCTCCCAATTCATCCCACCCCCTCCTTTCCCCGCTTGGGGTCCATACGTTTGTTCTCTACGTCTGTGTCTCTATTTCTGCCTTGCAAACCGGTTCATCTGTACCATTTTTCTAGATTCTACATATATGCGTTAATATACGATATTCGTTTTTATTTTTCTGACTTACTTCACTCTGTATGACAGTCTCTAGGTCCATCCACGTCTCTACAGATGACCCAATTTCATTTCTTTTTATGGCTGAGTAATATTCCATTGTATATATGTACCACATCTTCTTTATCCATTCTTCTGTTGGTGGGCATTTAGTTTGCTTCCATGTCCTGGCTGTTGTAAATACTGCTTCAGTGAACGTTGGGGTGCATGTGTCTTTTTGAATTATGGTTTTCTCTGGGTATATGCCCAGTAGTGGGATTGCTGGGTCATGTGGTAATTTTATTTTTAGTTTTTTAAGGAGCCTCCATACTGTTCTCCGTAGTGGTTCTATCAGTTTACAGTCCCACCAACAGTGCAAGAGGGTTCCCTTTCCTTCACACCCTCTCTAGCATTTATTGTCTGTAGAATTTTTGGTGATGACCATTCTGACCGTTGTGAGGTGATACCTCATTGTAGTTTTGATTTGAATTTCTCTAATAATTAGTGATGTTGAGCCTCTTTTCAAGTGCCTCTTGGCCATCTGTATGTCTTTTTTGGAGAAATGTCTATCTAGGTCTTCTGCCCATTTTTGGATTGGGTTGTTTGTTTTTTCGATATTGAGCTCCATGAGCTGTTTGTATATTTTGGAAATGAATCCTTTGTCCGTTGATTCATTTGCAAATATTTTCTCCCATCCTGAGGGTTGTCTTTTCGTCTTGTTTATGGTTTCCTTTGCTGTGCAAAAGCTTTTAAGTTTCATTAGGTCCCGTTTGTTTATTTTTGTTTTTATTTTCATTACTCTAGGAGGTGGGTCAAAAAAGATTCCTATGTTTTCCTCTAAGAGTTTTATAGTCTCTGGTCTTACATTTTTGTCTTTAATCCATTTGGAGTGTATTTTTGTGTATGGATGGTGTTAGGGAGTGTTCTACTTTCATTCTTTTACATGTAGCTGTCCAGTTTTCCCAGCACCACTTATTGAAGAGACTGTCTTTTCTCCATTGTATATCCTTGCCTCCTTTGTCATAGATTAGTTGACTGTAGGTGCATGGGTTTATGGGTTTTCTATCCTGTTCCTTTGGTCTGTATTTTTGTTTTTGTGCCAGTACCATGTCTTGATTACTGTAGCTTTGTAGTATAGTCTGAAGTCAGGGAGTCTGATTCCTCCAGCTCTGGTTTTTTGTTTTTTTTTTTTCCTTGATTGCTTTGGCTGTTTGGGGTCTTTTGTGTTTCCATACTAATTGTGAAATTTTTTGTTCTAGTTCTGTGAAAAACGCCATTGGTAGTTTTATAGGGATTGCATTGAATCTGTAGATTGCTTTGGGTAGTATAGTCATTTTCACACTGTTGATTCTTCCAATACAAGAACATGGTATATCTCTCCATCTGTTTGTATCACTTTTAATTTCTTTCATCAGTGTCTTATAGTTTTCTGCATACAGGTCTTTTGTCTCCTTAGGTAGGTTTCTTCCTAGGTATTTTATTCTTTTTGTTGCCGTGCCGAATGGGATTGTTTCCTTAATTTTCTTTCTGATCTTTCATTGTTAGTGTATAGGAATGCAAGAGATTTCTGTGCATTAATTTTGTGTCCTTCAACTTTACCAAATTCATTGACTAGCTCTAGTAGTTTTCTGGTGGCATCTTTAGGATTTTCTATGTATAGTATCATGTTATCTGCAAACAGTGACAGCTTTTTCTTTTCTGATTTGGATTCCTTTTATTTCTTTTTCTTCTCTGATTGCATGCTAGGACTTCCAAAATCTATGTTGAGTAATAGTGGCAAGAGTGGGCATCCTTGTCTTGTTCCTGATCTTAGAGGAAATGCTTTCAGGTTTTCACCATTGAGAATGATGTTTGCTGTGGGCTTCTCATATGTGGCCTCTATGATGTTGAGGTAGGTTCCCTCTATGCCCACTTTCTGGAGATATTTTATCATAAATGGGTGTATAATAAATTATATCACCTTACATTGTATTTGTTTTTCCTGTCTTTCCATTAGACCACAAGATCCTTAAATTCACGGGCTGTGTCTGCCCTGATGTAGAGGAAGAACCCAACAAATATTTTGAAGAAATAATATCTTTACATTATGAGAAAACTTTAGTGATCTCATATTGGCCACTGAGTAATTTCTAAGCTGCTTAGTGAGTCATTCAAGCTTCCCTATTAGATTTGATCCCTCTTTTCCTTATCTAACGTTTCCTGTGTTGTAGTCAAGTATACTTTCCCAGGTATGCTCTGCTATTCTCTTGGTCTAAGAATTCTTTTTTTTTTTGCTATTCTCTTGGTTTAAGAATTCTTTCTGATCCATTTTTTTTAATTGAATATTACTGGTCTATCAGGCCTTAACACAGATTTCTGTGAGGGATTTCCTATTCTTTTCCTGTTCAAAATCTGATTTATTTTCAGAACCATTATAGAACTTCGCATCATCTTTAAGCTACTAGTTTTATTGTTTCTATTGTATATAGTTGTGCTCATATATAATTTGGCCCACATTTTAAATCTATTAATAACAGTGTAATGTCTTACTCATATTTGGAATTTCTGTATATCTACAAGAGTGACTTGCATGTAGGATACATAACAACTTACTGAATATGTCACTTGTCAGAAATTCAGTGTGAGAAAATTTGATAAAATAGTATATGCATAAAATATTATGTTTAAAAGGCTTAAAGATATATTTCCAACCAGCCATACTTATGACTCTTTACATTATGCCCAGTTCTTGGATGAATAAAGATCAATTAAAAAAGTTTTAGAGAAGACATCTTTGTTATACCAGGTGGGATGGATATCTAAATATCTTTAAACATGGTATTTTTGATGCCCCAAGTGAATTACTGGCAGAGCCTCAAGTCCCAATAATCAACAGCAACTACACAACTACAAACTTGTCCATATTGGTATATTTAAACTTTTACTTGGTGGCCATTTTCCCATTATCCTAGGCTTTAGGATAACTTTGGTTTCATGCCTCTCCAACAAGCTTACAGGCAAATCAAAATTGATAATGTGGGTGGACTTTGAGTCCCAAACATCTCTGTGATGTTTTGAATCTGGACTGTTAACTGACTGTCAGGGGTAATACATATGGTGACTTGAATTAGATTTGAATCTTGGGCCCCAGAGTGAAAGATAAGTTACTTTAAGATATGTTTTATCAAAAGAAAAGGGACAGTATGCTGACAATTTAAGAAGTATAGGTAATAACTTAGGTTCCCTTGAATTCAAATGGCTACCTTTCAGTAAAAGAACTAAACATTGGGACACTTGGCTCACCAATCTGTAGAGATGAGATCTCTGGGAGTAACCTGGCAAGCTATTGGATGACACTGCTATCTCACCAACTTGCAGCTGAAAGTGAAGTTATCTGGTTTTAAATAGGGTTACAGAGAATGGAAGTTCTCTAATGACAGGTTCAGAGGTTTAACATACCACTAAACAAAGGGTTGGGAAAAGCTAGGGTTGATTGCAGATGCTCTCGGTAGCAAGAGGCTTTAAGCCTTATGCTTAAGTCATTGAAACCAGATGTTCCAATAGAGGACACTGGAGCAGAGAGGCAGAGAGTGACTGAGTCCAAGCACGACTTAGAGTTGCCACATTCTCCAGCACCGTTTTGACCCAACTGGGTGAATGGTGGAGGCTTAGTAAGGAGCTTGAGAACTGATCATTCACAAATTCAGTTTGACAAATTTACATGAGAGAGCACAAGTGGAGATAATAGTATGGGAAAGCCTTGAGAACATAGATTACATATGTATTATGTAAACATAACATTAAAGGGATATGTTATGTTCATAGTTATTAGCACAGAGGCTTGTTTTTCTTCTGGATTATTGCGTGAAGGTGGTAATCTAGGTTTGGTACATTTTTTGGTACATTTACATTTTCTGTAAAAGACATTATTCTGTAAATATGTTAGGTTTTATGGGCCACATACAATATCTGCCTCCTTTTTTTTTCTCTTCCTCATCCTGCTCATCTTTCTACCCCTCTACCTTTTCCTCCTTCCTCTTTAAGAATGTAAAAACCATTCTTGGTTCACAGGCCATACAGAAACATGCCACAGGCTGCATTTGGCCTGTGAGCCATAGTTTCCTGACCCTTGTTTGAGCTAATTGAATACTCTAGTAAGTAAACAGTTTCCATACTAACAATGAATGGATGTATAATAGTCACAGAGCTGTGACTCCTAAATTTATGTCAGCCAACATTTATTTTTATTTTTGATTATTCAAAATCTAAAAATACTTTATAGTAAGTAATATAAGAATTAGTTATCATGTATTAAAATATAATTATAGAAAATAATTTAACTTGGGATAAATATTTTTAACCCAAGTAAATATTAAGCACTGTAAATATCAAAAAATTACTTTTAGAAATAGGAGAATGGGCTCCAAAATGAAGTTTACTTTAATTGAAGATGTAGAGACATACTTGAATATTTGGTATACTAATTCATCACCGTTGTAAAAATAATCCCACACAAAACCGTCCTGTGGCTGCCTAGCTTAGTTTTTGTGTGTTTCTAAGGTCTGAGTCATAGGTTTCCTTTTCATGTTTCTATCCTTGACCGCCTTCCCTATCTCAATTTGTAGCTCCTTTGGTTTACCATAAAATTCTCTGTTAAAATTATTTTGTATGGCACAAATGCATAAACCATGAGTGCTAAAGTGTAGAGTTGGTGTTTTATTTGGTTTCTGAGGTCATTGAGACAGTAGTGTAAGTATTTACTGATTGGTTTTCTTTCATACTTTAATTCAGAATATCCAGGTATTGAGTATAGAGAGCAAAGAATAGGTTAAAACTAGTTCTTCAAGTGGTTAATGTGCATCAGCCTTCTTATTAGTAGAGCTTGAAAGATGAGGAATGAAGAACTAATAGGTAAAATAAGGGGCTGAATTCATTACAAAAAATAATAGGAGAGTGTGGAAATAGGATTTGATAGTTTCCCCTGTAGGACTGTTACAACCTCCAAAATAGTTTTCCCCTGCCAATATTCTTACTGCAGCAATACGTAAGAGAAGACATTGCCAACCTATCAGATAATATACATTTGGAAATACACTTTAAGTTTGATGGGAATGGTTATTTTGAATAAGATGCAGAAATTATTTTCATATTTGAATGCGGTTATCTGCAAATCCCTGCAAAGGCTCTTCTATCCTCAGATATTCATTAATTGTGAAGATAGAGTGATTCAGCTATGTTTTGAACTGTGAGTATATAACACCACCCCAGTCTTGAATTTATTTCACTTTATATTGAGAAGTGTTCTACTATTTGTGATGCTAATTCTTGAGAATTTTGTTTTTATACTAGAGCTTCTTCCCCATACAGCATAAAAAAAAATGAACCTTTTATAAACAAATATGTACTATTCAGCAGTAAGATAGGGCTATTTCTCATTATTCTTAGGGAGCAGTCATTAAGGTTAGACAGTCAGAAAGGGGGCGGAACATGGAAAAGACCAGTTTTGAAAGTTATTTCCTTACCTCTAGATTAGTGTATTTGCGACCAACTTTTCACTGGCATCAACGTTAACATGACTTCAGTTTCAACTAAAGGAGAGAAAAAAATTAGACCTTATTTTCCAATTTATATAAACAAGTTTATTCCAGCCCCTTGTTTCCCTTGTTCTTGACATAACACTCCTTGCTTCTGTGTCTTTGGCGTTCTGATATGATACCTGGAAGTTAGCTGACAAGGGCGTTAAATTTGCTATTCAAGTGAATTTTTTACATTTTCATAGAGGAGTCTTAAACATCAGGAACCTTTCAGACTCAAGAAGATGAAAATATAAGAGCAAAATGTACAAGTTAGTGTTTTTGAACATGTATGTACAAAAACATGCAACCTGCAGACCACAATACTGCAGAGGTTCTCTTTGCTTTTTCCACATATGAGATGCCTGGGTTCACGACTTTATAGTACTAAGAAAAGTTTGAAACTTTCATATTTTTCAAATTTGCTGGTTCCTAGAATAATAGTATATATCAAAGAAGAGAAAAGTTGTCCTTAAAAGAAGCACATACTTTAATTATCCTGGCAGATTGCATCTTGAATGTTTAGGCCGCTGTCGTGGCCTAACTTCATCTCCAGAGCTCACCAGAGGTCCTGGAGGGTGGCTTCTATTTGAGTATAAGAGCAAGTGGAGGAGACATGGACTCAAGGCAACTCTTCTAGATTCTCACTGAGCCAAGTTCAAGTGGCTGCGACACTCAGAAGGAATAAAGAACAGAGTATGTCCAAATGGATTCCTAGCTTGAAGCTTTCAACCGGGATATGAATCTGCCCTATTCACCTTCCAAAAAACTAATCCCAAATCAGTTTATGGGATTAGTGCAGTAAATCCGTTAATGGTATTTGAGGCATTTTCATGAGAACTAGCTTCTGCGGGATGTTTTCTCCTATTTTGTTCCTTTATTCAGTAAGGTTCTTACTTGGACATCTTATAAACTATAAAGAAACGGGGCTTGGAGCCCTGAATGTTAAAGCAGACCTCTAACTCTTATATTGTAGATTTTTAAAATCAAAACCTGGTCAAGCTATACATGATCTTTTAATAGGTGCCTATTTGTCCGTGAGGAAGGGACACATTATGCTCTGTGTTGTTATTTGAAAGAAATCAATTTTTTACACGTTTAAAAATTCACTCTGAACTGAGTGAATGATCAGTTTGCCAATGTTTCATGTTTTGATTTCCTGTTCTTAAAAGCAGGATTAAAGAGGTAGCCTAAGTAGTGGAGGGACCCCAGCCTAATAATGGAAGTAGTAAACTTACCCAGTAGAAGACAGTTTCTCATCTTCAGCATACCTTTTTTAGTTGCTTTCTTATGATCTCACCTTTTACTCATTCAGCTAGTGTGTGCCATATGCTACAGTGTTCACTGGGTCCTTGCCCTTGAGGAGCTCCCAGTGACATCTCCTGTTTCTTGAATTGGTCTCAGTTATTATGCTTCATAGAATATATAGACTCTTCTAAATTTTGGTGGGAAGCTATCTGCTTTGAAATACATGGCATTTTTTCCACTGATTAAAAAATTATTTGAATTAAAAAATTATTGCATGTTTGATTTCTGTATTTGTCTATAGCATTCTAGTAATATTTATGTTAATGAAATATCTTTTGGAAATTTAAGTTCTTGTTTAAATGGTGTTTGTGTGTGCACCACTTTTTTAAGCTGTATATATTATCTCTCTTCACATTTCCACCCTCAGAACAACAAGGTCAAATTCAGCTGCTTCAACTCTCTTCTCTTCCTTCCCTTCTCAATGTTTATTAGAGTTGGACATGAATAGCACTCTCTATCATTTAAGTGTTTCTGTTTTAACATAATGGAGTTTACTCAGGTGATTTTCTTTATACTTTTGGGCTTCTACACCGTCTAAAATCAATTAGCTACCCCATAGTCATTTCTGGAAATTTATAATGAGGTTTATCAAGTTTATGAGCAGCCTAATTGCTTTAAATCTATTTTGAAATTCATTTAATTACATCAGAGTTGTATTGATGTTATCTGAATTCAGGACTTTATCAGCTTTTAGGTCATCTTAAAATTTGTTCATTGTCTCAAGTGAGAAATTTACATGTTATTTATACTACTTTTTGCATAAAATAGAAGAAGTGAGGAGAAGACCAATTTGATAAATTAAAGGTGCATGCTGATCCCCACAACCCATCTTGTGGTGGAGTGACAGACACTCTTCCATTCAGGCAGGTGTCCTATATTAAATTAATGTTGTAAGTAATATATAGGACCTTTGTGGGAAAGAAAAAAATCATAATTGTGAAACAGCTTTGCAACAAATGGAAATATATATGATGCTTTGGATGGGAAATATTAATATTAAAAAACGTAATCACTTTAGAATGGATAAGGAATTGTTATAAGCCTTTATAATTAAGTATAACTTAAATATGTATGTTAAAATACATAAATCTTAAATACACAGTTCAAAAGATTTTTATAAATTGAACATATTCATGTAACCATCTGCCGTTCTTGAGTGTTCCAGTTGTTTAGCATACCTGTCAACACTTGATATTGCTAATCCTTTTGATTTTAGCCATTTTCATAGGTGTGTAATTGTATAGCGTTGTGGCTTTAATTGGTGTTTCTCTGATAACTAATCATTTTGAATACCCTTTCATTTTCTTCTTAGCCAGTTGGACAAACTCTTCTGTGCAGTACCTTTTCAGGTCTTTTGCCCATTTCTTTATTTTCTGTAAATTCCTTTCTCTTTAAAATTGAAATATAGTTGGCAAGCAATATTCTGTTAGTTTCAGATGTACTACATAGTGATTTTGACATTTAAATACATTACGAAATGATCACCATGATAAGTTTAGTAACCATGTGTCCCCATACACAGTTATTACAGTGTTATTGACCATATCATCTGTGCTGTAATTACATCCCTGTGACTGTTTCATAACTGGAAGTTTGTACCTCTTAATTCCGTGTACCTATTTTGCCCATGCCCCCTGCTTCTCCCCTTTGGCAACCACCCTTTCTTTCTCTGTATTTATGAGTCTGTTTTCGTTTGTTTTGTTTTTTAAGATTCCACATGCAAGTGAGATCATACAGTATTTGTCTTTCTCTGTCTGACTTATTTCACTTAGCTTAATACCCTCCAGGTCCACCCATGTTGTTGCAAATGGCAAGATTTCGTTCTTTTTATGGCTGAGTAATATTCCATTGCATATATAGTCCACATCTTCTTTATCCATTCATCTATCAATGGACACTTAGGTTGCTTCCATAGCTTGGCTGTTGTAAATTATGCTCAGTCAACATAGGGGTGCATATATCTTTTTGAATTTGTGTTTTTGTTTTCTTTGGGTAAATAACCAGAAGTGAAATTGCTGGATCATATGGTAGTTATATTTTTAATTTTTTGAGGAAACTTCATCCTGTTTTCCAAAGTGGTTGCACCAATTTATAGTCTCACCAACAGTGCACAAATGTTGGTGTTCCCATTTTGCCACATCTTTTCCCACATTTATTTGTTGTCTTTTTGATGATAGCTATTCTGACAGGTATAAGGTGCAATCTCATTGTAGTTTTGATTTGCATTTCCCTGATGATTAGTGATGTTGAGCTTCTTTTCATGTGTCTGTTGCCCACCTGCATATCTTCTTTGGAAAAATGTCTGTTTAGGTCCTATGCCTATTTTTTAATCAGATTTGTTTTTTAAACATTGAGTTATATGAGTTCTTTATATAGTTTGGATATTAACCCCTTATCAGGTATGTTGTTTGCAAATATCTTGTCCTATTCAGTAGGCTGACTCTACATTTTGTTGATGGTTTTCTTCACTGTGCAAAGGTGTTTTAGTTTGATGTAGTCCCATTTGTTCATTCTTGCTTTTGTTTCCCTTGCCTGCGGAGACAGATCCAAAAAAATATTGCTAGGAGCAATGTCAAAGAGTGTACTGCTTATGGTTTTTCCTAGGAGTTTTAAGGTATTAGGTCTCATATTAAAGTCTTTAATCCATTTTGAGTTTATTTTCATATATGATGCAAGAAAGTGGTCCAGGTTCATTCTTTTGCATGTAGCTGTCCAGGTTTTTTCACCATCATTTATTGAAGAGGCTGTCTTTTCTTCCTTGTGTATTCTTGCCTCCTTTGTGATAGATTAATTGACCATATAAGAATGGGTTTATTTCTGGGCTCTCTATTCTGTTCCATTGATCTGTGTGTCTGTTTTTGTGCCAGTACCATACTATTTTGATGAATGTAACTTTGTATTATAGTTTGACATTAGGGAGTGTAATACTTCTAGCTTTATCTTCTTTCTCAAGATTTCTTTGGCTATGTGGGGTCTTTTGTGGTTCCATACAAATTTTAGGATTGTTTGTTCTAGTTCTGTGACAGATGCTATTGGTATTTTGATAAGGATTGCACTGAATCTGTAAATCACCTTGAGTACCATGCATATTTTAATAATATTAATTCTTCTAATCTGTGAGCATGGTATATCTTTCCATTTGTGTTGTTTTCAGTTTCTTTCACCAGTGTCTTATAGTTTTCAGAATATAGGCCTTTTACCCTCTTGGTTAGGTTATTCCTCTGTATTTTATTCTTATTGATGTAATTGTAAGGGGGATTGTTTTCTTTTCTTTTCTTTTTTTTTTTTTTACAATCTTCATTTTTCTTTTATTGTAAAAATAACTCGGGAGTTCTCTGGTGGCCTACTGGTTAGGATTCTGGCCTTTCATTGCTGTGGCCTGGGTTCAATCCCTGGTTGGGGAACTGAGATCCCATAAGCTGTGTGGCAAAAACAAACAAATGAACAAACAAACAAACAAAAACATATGCTTGAGGTAGAAAACAATGTATGAACAAAAAATGGAAAGTCCTGGTCCACCAAAGGGGATTGTTTTCTTAATTTCTCTTTCTGATAGCTTGTTGTCAGTGTATAGAAACAACAGATTTCTGTATATTAATTTTGTATTGTGAAAATTTACCGAATTCATTTATTTTAATAGTTTTTTGATGGAGTCTTTAGAGTTTCCTAAGTATAATATCATTTCATCTGTAAAAAGTGACAATTTTACTTCTTCCTTTCCAATTTGGATTCCTTTTATTTCTTTTTCTTGTCTGATTGCTGTGGCTAGGACTTCCAATTCAATGTTAAATATAATTGGTAAGAATGGACATCTTTGTCTTGTTCCTGATATTAGAGGAAATGTTTTCAGCTTTCCCCTCTTGAGTATGATGTTGATATGGCCTTTATTTTGGTGTGGTATTCTCTCTATACCCACTTTGTAGAGAGTTTTAATCATAAATTGATGTTGAATTTTGTCAAAAGTTTTTATGCATTTATTGCGATGATCATATAATTTTTATTCTTCAGTTTGTTAATGTGGTGTATCATATTGCTTGATTTGTGGATACTGAACTATCCTTGTATGCCTGGGATGAATCTCACTTGATCATGATATATGATCCTTTTAATGTATTATTGAATTAAGTTTGCTAATATTTTGTTGAGGATTTTTACATCTCTATTCTTCAGTGATACTGGCCTCTAATTTTTGTGTGTGTGTGTGTGGTGTCTTTGTCTGGTTTAGGAATCAGAGTGATGCTGACCTCAAAGAATGAGTTTGGAAGCATTCCTTCCTCTTTAATTTTTTAGAATAGTTTGAGAAGGATGGTTAACTCTTTTGTTTGTTGAATTTTGAAAATTATTGTTTTCAGTTTCATTACTGGTAATGGGTCTGTTCAGATTTTCTGTTTGTTCCTGATTCAGTCTTGGAAGATTGTACATTTCTGGGAATATATTCATTTCTTCTCAGTGGTCCAATTTGTTGGCATATAATTATTCGCAGAAATCTCTTATGATCCTTTGTATTTCTGTGGTGTCAGTTGTAACTTCTCTTTCATTTCTGAACTTATTAATTTGGGCCCTCTCTTTTTTTCTTGATGAGTCTGGCTAAAGGTTTATCAATTGTGTTTATCTTCTCAAAAAACATCTCTTAATTTCATTGATCTTTTCTACTTTTTAAGTCTTTATTTCATTTATTTTGGTTCTGAGCTTTATTATTTCCTTCCTTCTACTAATTTTGGATTGGTTTTGTTCTTTTACTAGTTCCTTTAGGTGTAAGGTTAGGTTGTTTCTTTGAGAATTTTCTTGTTTCCTGAGGTAGACCTGTATTGCTATAACCTTCACTCTTGGAACTGCTTTTGCTCTATCCCATACATTTTGGAACATTGTGTTTCCATTTCATTTGTCTACAGGTATTTTTTTATTTCCTCTTTGATTTCTTCAGTGACCCATTGGTTGTTTAGTAGCATCTTGTTCAGACTCCACATGTTTGTCTTTTCCAGCTTTTTTCTTTTAACTAAATTCTAGTTGAACACTGTTATGGTCAGGAAAGATGCTTGATATGATTTCAGTCTTTTTAACCTTATTGAGACTGTGTTTTGTGGCCTAGTATGTGATTATCCTGGACAGTATTCCATGTGCACTTGAAAAGAGTGTGTATTCTGCTGTTTGGGGGTAATTTTCTGTAATTTTCTTATTAATTTGTAGAAGATCTTTATAGATTCTGGATAGGAATCCTTTGTCAAATATGTGTATTGCAAATATCTTTTCCTGTTCTGTGTTTTGCCTTTGACATTTGGTGTTTTTGATAAAAAGTTCTTAATTTACTGATGTTTGACTGAATTGATATTTTCCTTTATGATTAGTGCTTTTTGTATCTTACTTAAGAAATATTGTCCATGCTAAGGTCATAAGATATTCTCCTATATTTTATTATAGAATTTTAAAAAAATTTACTTTTCTGTTTAAACTTTTCTGTTAAGCTAAAGTATTAATAAGTATGTTAACAAGTGTATTTTCTATTAACATTTCCTATTAGGAATTCCCAATTCCCAATGGAATTGTTCTTTGTTTACACTGTAAGTTAGGGACCAAAGGTCATTTTTTCCCATGGATGTTCAATTGATGAAGCTGTTTTCCCCAATGCACTGCAATGATATTTTTGTAGGAAACCAGTGTCTGTATACCTATGACTGTACTTCTGGACTCTCTATTCTGTTTTGGTCTTATTGTCCCAAACCATGATAACAAGTTTGCTTCCACTGTCTGTGACCTGACCTTTGTGATTGGAATGATACATTGCAGTTATGAGTCACTAATTTATATTTTAGGTAATTGAGCATACCATTTCCTTTAGATGGGTATATTTGCCTTACGGCTAGCAAACATTTTTCTATTTGATAACTTTTTATGTAACATTGTAGACTAATGGTTTTTATAGACTCAACTTTCTCCAGTTGAATATACTTCTATCTTATTCAAATACTCAGTCTATCAAAAACTGGAAATGGGAAGTCCTTTAGGATGGTTTGTTCTTTTTAACACCAATAGCAATCATATTTGATAGCTTCCTTAATATGTTGAAATAAAAATTTCCAGGCATATCTTGAGTTTTCATACCCATCCATGGAATTAATGTCTAACTTTGTTATGTTGAAATTGATGTAAGAGATCAAAATATGGACACTGGTATAGATATTATATTGTTTAACATGAAGATAAAGTGAGAACAATTTCCCAATTTAATGGCAAAGTAGAAACATTTTAAGTTTTATTAAATTCAGTGTTTTTCTGTTTACTTCTAACTTTATTTTCTTGTTCTATAAATGTTTTAAATCCATTTTCTTCCTGTTTGAGCTACTAGCTTTACCTTTGTATCATGTACAACATGTGTTTATTAGCTTTGATATGCCATACTATGCTGTATATTACACACTAAACCATGTGTTCAAATTAAAATATTACTGAAATATTTTTAAAGCAACTTAAAACATACAGAAAAGTTGTAAGAATAATATGAAGAACTCCAATATTGTATTTTACCCAGAGGCCCCATTTAAGTTTTGCTCATTGTTTCAATAATTTCCTATATAGCAGAAGGATCCAGGGTAGGATCATCTGTTGCATCCCATTGTCATGTTTTTCCTAGTCTCCTTCAACTTGGAATAGTTCTTCACTCTTTCCTTAGCTTTCATGTTTTCTGTATTTTTGAGGATTACAGGTCAGATGTTTTGTAAACTTTCAATTTGGGTAGGCACAAACCGATTAGACCCAGCTTATACGTTTTGAGCCTGAATACCCCCATGAAAGTGATGCTGTGGTCTCCTCTTTACATTGTTTCTGCTGGCACAAGTTATCGTTTTGACCCATTACTGGTGAGTTTTACGTTGATCATTTAGTTAAGGTGGAGTCAGAATATTGACTACATTCATGTATATTGAAAAAAAAAAAAAGATAATATTTTGAGGATATGAGGGCCAGGTTTCTCACTGTCAGAGAAACAAGGTACAAATATGGAATGGAGGAAAGCTAGAAAGAACCCTTTGATATTGAATTGGGTTTAGAAGTATTGCTGTGAATTCTTAGTTTTCAGTTAGATAATTTGAAATATAAATTAAGATGTAAATGTGCATGTACATATGTATATGTGGATGTATTTTTATGCAGCATAAGTATATTCTTAGCTCTGTGACACCTCAAGCAGTGTGCAAAATTTGCTTTCTAAATACCACTGCTTGTAGGAGAAAGAAATTGTTGGTTCTAGAGTCAAGGCAGGGGATGAAGAAGATGAGCCTGAAATAACGTATTCAACCAGAAAGTATGGAGATTCTCAAAACATGGTGAAGATATTTCAGAAGGATACAAGAGGAAGCTTGAAAAAGTTCCTGTTGGCCAAATATGAGATATTTTGTGTATGAAAATAAACAATTATAAAAAGAGATTGTAACCAATTGAATGAAACAAATCTTTGAGGCCACACTGATAAAATTTAATAAATGAATAATAAAGAAGGAGAAGAGAAAGGTCTTTCTTAGACTAGACTGTGAACTAATATATGTGGAATATGTAGAATTAGAAAGTCACCATTTGGCAACCATCAAATTTATAATTAGTACAGGCAAGAAACAACAATACATGCTAAAACCAATGAGAAGTGTAAGGAGGAATGAGATTTTACGTAGTCTCAAAGTACCTATCTACAAAATACTTATTAATTACAAAAGGGAAGTTTCTTTAAAATAGAGAAAGCTGGCTCTCATTATCTTCAAAATATTTTCTTATTACTCAATCTACATGAATGTGGCTAATCTCCTGATTCAAAGAAGCTACTATCTGTTTATGAGTCCTCCTGAGAGCTTGGACCCCACTGGGACCACATTGCCATCCCACTGAGACACTTTTCTTATGTGAACTTTGACCACCATTGAACTGCCTTCCTTGATGCCTTCTTTGTATATTTGTAAATATATTAAAAACCACCCTTTATTAAAGTGGTCCTGGTTCCCTATTTCTTTGTTCAAAAGACACTGGGATCATAGGCTCAAGCCAAGACATCAAAGTAACAAAGAAAGGGGAAAATATTTCCTGACACTTTCCATAATTAAAGTCCATTGTTCTACCCATATTATATGAGTATAATAATCAGCTCAGGGTCAGCAAAGCCATCTTTTCTAAAATATACCATAACTAAAAAACAAAATCTAGTTGTTTAGTACACAATCGTATTTATAATAATACGATTTAAATAATCGTATTTAATTGCTTTGCAACCATTTTGTTTTATAACACATAGGAACTTTGAATCATTCTTAAAATTATAAAAATATGTAACATTTAAACTATTTTAAATCTTGAACCTAAAGAGTCAAACACTGTACTTGCCAGGTCTTACATGATCATTTATTTTTCAAATAAAAGTTTCAAAAATGATGGAGTTTATTTTTGTATCTTTATCAGATATCTAGATAAACAAAGTGAGGCAAATCCATAAAATATCTTTGGAAATAAGTGGATTCTTTAAGTCTAAAGGCAAATGAGACTGCACCTAAGTACTCTAGTTGATAAAGTTGTTTCCCATGGGAATATGGGTTAACAATTCTGATATTGCTCTGCATGCATACTGGAATGGAACAATTAAGTAAATGGATGGCAGATGGTGCAAGCCTGGTTTCTTACTGCTGGAGTGGGAATTTACAGATAAGCAAGAGGAGGAGGCTAGAATAACCCACGGTAATGGATTAGAGTTGAAGATATGAGTATGAACTCATGTTTAGCTTAATGTAGAGGTAGATAGTTAGATACTGAAATACTTAAAGCTTTGTGTATGTGTACAGGTTTATATAGATGTCTATATTGTTTGCTCTGTCAGCTGAGAAAGCTTATAAGAAATACCACCCCAGTAGCCATGAGTATGCCTACTGCCCAGATCTTGGTTTCTAATACCATTTTTCAATAAAAGGAACTAAGGCTCCTTGGAGAAATGTCTGATTCTAGGACCAAGGTAGGAAATATACCTGAGATGATGAGTCTGGAGCATCTTGTAGTGCCAGAAAGTAAGGAAGTACTCAAGACAAAAACGGAAAACAAAACATTGGTGAGGGTAAGTCAGAGAAACACAGGGGTATAGTATGGAAAGGGGGAAAAAATGAGTAATGTCACAGTGGAGAAATCTGACAAACACTACCTCAGTCAGGTGATCAAGGCCAGCATCAGCAATCATAAATCATGTTGCTAGTATATATGCTTGATATGGTATGGTGAAAATGACACTTTACCTCTGTGGTGTTCCTCTCAATAACTCAAACTCCCAGTCTTATCAGGAGAAAAACATCAAACATTTCACTTTTTTAGGCATCTTTGATTGTTAATTATGTGTGGCAGCCTGACTGGGCCTATTCTGGATGTTTCTCTGAAGGTGTTTTTGGATGAGATTTACATTTATTTATTTATTTATTTATTTGACAGTTTAATTAGTTTCATTTCTGAGTAGGATCACAGGAAGAAATAAGGACAGTTTATATCACAAAACAATGTGCATGAATATGTGTATTTATATTACATAAATGAAACAAAAGTTTCAAGAAACAACTCATGCCTCTCCTAATTTATTTTATTTCATGGCAGTGTTGGTCATGACTCAGTGAGATTTACATTTAAATCAGTAGACTTTGAGGAAAGCAGATTACCCTCCATAATGTAGTGGGCCTCATCCAATCAGTTGAAGGCTTGAATTGAATGAAAGGCTCACCTCCCGAGCAAGAGGAAATTCCCTAGCAGACCACCTTCAAACTTCATTTGCAACACTGGCTTTTCAGCTTGAGCTGCAATGTTGGCTCCTGCCACAGGTCTCCAGCCTGCCGGCCCACCCTGCAAATTTTGGACTTGTCAGTCTTCATAATGATGAAAGCCAGTTTCTTAAAATAAATCTCTTTCTGCACATGTACACACCTATTGGTTCTATTTCTCTGAAGCACCCTGATTAATACAGCATCCTAAATAATACATGACCAGTACTCCTCAGAATTCTTAAGGTCATCAAAAACAAAGTCTGAGAAACTGCTATAGCCAAGAGGAGCCTAAGAGATCAGACCTGACAACTAAGTGTAATGTGGTATCCTGAATGGGATCCTGGAAGAGGAAAGGGGCTTTAGGTAAAAACTAAGGAAATTTAAATAACCTATGGGCTTTAATTAATAATAACATATCAATATTGGTTCATTACTCATAACAGTATATTATAGTAATTAAAATGTTAATAGGGGAAGCTGAGTGTGTGGTATATGGGAATTCTCTGTACTGTCTTCTCAGTATTTCTGTAAATCTGTAATTGTTCTAAAAAGTAAAGTCTATTAAAAATAAAAATGTTGGGACTTCCCTGGTGGCGCAGTGGTTAAGAATCCACCTGCCAGTGCAGGGGACATGGGTTTGATCCCTCATCCGGGAAGATCCCACATGCCGTGGAGCAGCTAAGCCCGTGCACCACAACTACTGAACCTGTGCTCTAGAGCCCATGAGCTGCAACTACTGAGCCCGTGTGCCACAACTACTGAAGCCTGCACACCCTAGAGCCCACACGCTGCAACTACTGAGCCCATGTGCTGCAACCACTGAAGCTTGCTTGCTCTAGGGCCCACGTGCCACAACTGCTGAGCCCGCATGCTGCAACTACTGAAGCCTGTGCACTCTAGGGCCCATGTGCCGAAACTACTGAGCCTGTGTGCTGCAGCTACTGAAGCCCGTGCGCCAAGAGCCTGTGCTCCACAACAAGAGAAGCCACCGCAATGAGAAGCCCTCACACCTCCGTGCAGCAGCAAGACCCAATGCAGCCTAAATAAATAAATAAATAAATAAATAAAAATGTTAAACAAGTGAAAAAATATGCACAGCAGTCTCTCAACATTTTTTATTTGATGGTTGAGGAAGTAGAGGGAGATAAACAGTTAAAAAAAAAAAGAATGTAGGGAAATAACAGTACATGTGCTAAAATTGCATATGCAGTTAACCCTTGAATAACACGGGTTTGAATGGCTTGGGTTGACTTATGCACTGATGTTTTTCAATAAATACATACTACAGTACTACATGATTTGCCATTGGTTGATCTGCAGATTTGGAACCACAGATATGGAGGGCTGACTATAAAGTTATATATGGATGGGGTCAGAGCCCCTTGCTTTCATGCTGTTCAAGGGTCAATTGTATAATAAATCATATTTTTGTAAGATTATGTGTGTGCATATGTATGTGATTATGTCTAAAGGCATATTTCTGAAAGAAAAATCGCCAGAACTTCAGAAGTGGTTACTCTTGAGAATTGAAATTACCGATGGATCCTTCCTTCCTCCCTCCCTCCCTTCCTCCCTTCTTCCCTTCTTCCCTCCTTCTATCTCTCCCTTCCTTCCTTCTTCCCTGCATTGTTTAAATTTTGAACAAAGAAAATATTTTCTGTATAATGAGAAAAGAATACAGTTACAAGTAAAAGTGACTCCAAGTTAGATGCCCTAAGTTGTACTTTGAGATTTCAAACTTACTACTTCCTTGTCTGGATCTCTAAAACTTTTGGATCCACCTTCAACAAGCTGTAGAGAACCACATCATTGTAGGTCTTCACTGGAAAATAAAATATGGGATTACTGGTACTCCAACCCAGATCACAATGAGGTAAATAACATTTTCAGAACACCATATCAGATAGGTGGACCATACATTGCTCTAGTTAGAGATGACAAATATATGACATTTGTGTTATTTTCCCCCTTCCTGCAACTATGGCAGACATGACTAATTGAGTACAGTTTTTTTTGCAGGATGACAGAGTGGTCAGAGTTGTCCATGGAGATGAAACCTCATTACCATTCCTCCTTTAGGAACTCCAAATTATTTCCTTGGGTCAAGCCAGGCCATCAGAGAGCTATATAAATAGTAACTTGCTTAGTCTCTTATAGAATCACACTTGCTAATTTCTTTTTTTAATAGGAGTCCTAAGCTTTATATCCAGTATAAAATTCATGACATTATTGCATTTGTATTAAAGACATTGTTGAAGATATTTTCTACTTAGTGGCCCTCTATATCAATAAGGGATAAATATCTATTATTATTGTTGTTGTTACGTCTTTTAGAATACACTGTTAAGAAAAACTTCATTTTCCCTGAGGCTAGGCTCTGCCTTTCTGCTAATTGGTAATGTTTCTCTTTTAACCTTGAATTCTGGTAAGCTCTGAGACAAATTTGACCATCATCTATTGCAGTTGTGTTCTGCTTATTTGTTTTTTTGTTTGTTTAGCTTTACCTCCTTGTTCCATAAAAGATTTGAGACAATAGTTTGGATTTCATGTTGCTATTTTCCCTGGTTTTATACTTATATTTTCCCTGATCTTGATTTTTCTATTTTTATTTTATTGCTATTTTATTATATTTGTGAAACCCAGTAGCATATGAGTAGTTTTTTTTAGAGTGAAACATCTGAATTACACAGTATCTTTAAGTTGCTTTTTAAAAATTTCAAATATATATCATAACTTGGATTTGACTTTAAAATGTGATATCTTGTTTGGCTGGTATCACTTAGGCATGCTTTTAATGAACATTGGAAGAGCATTGGACTAGGATTTGGAAGACCTAAATTCTACTTTTTGTTGTTATGCTTAACTTGAGGTTAATGATCTAATGACTCTAGGATTCATTTTTCTCATAGGGGAAAAAAAATGTGTAACCGCTCTGTTATAAAAACTAATTTGCTTTATATATTGGTTTTTATTTTTTAGCAAATTGCCTTTAATTTAGTGAATTTCAAAACACAAGCAAAGTTAACAATCAGTGGGAAAAAATACAAACATCTCCAGGTTCAAAATATTTTTTAATTTGCTGGGAAAGAAACTTCTTAGAGAAAGTCTTATCAGAAAAAAAGCACCAAATTCCATTTGGGCATTTGGCTAATATTTTAATACTTTGGGGGGGATACATCTTAATAGTTGAAATTCCCATGACCCTCATATTCATTAAGTAGTTGTCATTAAAGTTGTTAGAAGCTTGAATTCATGAATGTTTCCAATGGAACATTTTTTTACTAGAACTGCAACCAAATTGAGAGTTTACCTTGTAGGGTAGTAATGTATATAGTCACACTCTTAGAGGACTCTGCTCTGGGATTTTCCCTGTCCTCTTCCTTATTTGGAGCTCCCAGTGACCTCCAAGTGAAGGCTGAGTATACAAGATTAGAACAGTATAAGCAGATTCTATTCCAATTTGCCAAAGTGTTTATGCTAAGTGGATAATAGCAGTCTACCCCTAACTTTTCAATGTGGTCCTTGAAGAAATTGAATGTCATATGCTGGTAAATTTTACTGCTTATTTATTGCCATATAATAAATGACAAATGACTTTTCTATTCTGAACATTCTTTACCCTCTGTGAATAATCAGAAACATGACAATAAAACCCAGAAATCTTCAGCATTTTTAATTACTCTCCTCAGACATCTAAATAACTACTGGATCACACAAGGAAAACCACTGGTAATACTGACTAGGAAAGACAGGTGTATAACTGGGAGTTATGATGGCTGAAATTTAAGGTCTCTTTTGTCTTAAGTTTTAATAATTTTTATTAAACATAATTTTGATTCCAAATTTTTGATTCTTTGCAAATGGCCTGATTTCAGTGAGGTTGAGATGAGTTCCCCAAGTTTTCAAGATTTAGTTTCCTTTTAACCTGAAACACACTACAGTCATTTCTTTTGGACTGATTATTATATAATATTTCATGAGATAGTCTGAATACTGAGGAAGAATATTTTATATAATGTAAAATTTTATTCTAGGCATCTGTAGAGCAGAGGGCATTTTGTCTGATAATTGGGGAATTTAAATTCCAAATTGAACTTTAAAGTTTTTGGTTTTTTTTAATGGGCTAATCCTTGACTAGATGTAGCTAGTTTCCTACGATGATGATGATGATTGTTTTTGTTATTATTTTATGGAATATAAACTCATGTATTTATTTGAACTCCAAATGTCTCCTTATCTTTCAAAGTATAGGTCATTCAAAGTAACACTTGATGACTTCCATGCGAATAAATAGCAACTATAAGGAGAACGTTACTAGATTTCTTTCTACACGTGGGTAGACACACAAATGTACGTGTATTTTAATCTAAAATACCTGTGTGAAAATGCATTTCTGTACATTGGAAAGGCAAGGAAAAGAATTCTTAAAAAGAAAAGTTGCTTTAAATTTTACTTAAAATATACCTGTGAAATACAGAAAATATAATACATTAAAATTTTTTTAAATCATTATAGATTCACAGGTAATTGAAAAAAAAAAAAAGTACAGGGAGGTCCCATGCACCTTTCATCCAGTCTTTTCTAATGGTAACATCTTTTATAACTGTAGTACCATATCACAACCAAATAATTGACCTTGCTATAATGCATGCTATTATATTTATTGAAGAATAAATAATTAAGCATGAATTTCAAGTAATATACTAATATTAAATAAACCTTCAGTCTTTTAGGTTTGGAGATATGTACATATAATTGAAACATAAAATTGCTTGATATTTACCAACTTGGATCTACCAAATGACTGTTTTGACCACATATTTATAGATATAGATATATATTAATGAATATATTCAGTTGACTCATGAGATTGTCAGTATTCAAACTTTTTTTAAAAATTAATTAATTAATTTATTTATTTTTGGCTGTGTTGGGTCTTCGTTTCTGTGCGAGGGCTTTCTCTAGTTGTGGCGAGCGGGGGCCACTCTTCATCGAGGTGCGCGGGCCTCTCACTGTCGCAGCCTCTCTTGTTGCGGAGCACAGGCTCCAGACGCGCAGGCTCAGTAGTTGTGGCTCACGGGCCTAGTTGCTCCGCGGCATGTGGGATCTTCCCAGACCAGGGCTCGAACCCGTGTCCCCTGCATTGGCAGGCAGATTCTCAACCACTGCGCCACCAGGGAAGCCCCCAATATTCAAACTTTTTGACCTGTAAACTGGCTATTTCTTATGAGTCAACACAATATATCATATCTTATTTCTATCAAAGTATATTTAAATCATTTTAGCATGTTAGTGGTTTGAACTGTTTAGAATACTGGGAAAGGGTTGAAAGTATGAGTGAGGAAGGATTAAGGAAAGATGTTGGAAATGATTTTAGAGCAGTCTAGAAGAGTTGATTACTAAGAGGTCTAACAATCCATCTGACAGCCCTCCTCTAGGAATTCCAAATTATTTCCTTGGGTCAAGCCAGAGCATCCAAAAACTCTGTGTGAAATTCTAGGTATTATTTTTTCATGGTAACATTCCTATATGATGCTCTATTTTTGAAATTTCTGGAGTTATTCCTCAATCAGAAGCTATTTATCTACTTATGTCCCCTAAAAGGTACTCATTCCTTTATTTGCTTTCCTAAGGTCTAAAATGTATACTTACGAAACTGAAAATTTCAACAAACATCTTAAAGAATATCTTATTGATATTGATTACTGTAGATTAACAAAAACAAACAATGAGATCATTTCTTAGCAATGTCTTAGAGATGACAAAGAATCTAAAAATATGCAGCTTAACAGTAGAGTCCTCAGCATTAGTGGGTCTCCTATGATCTCTAGCTACAGAGTTGGTATGTCCTGAAAGATCATATCTGGTTACAGGAAGAAAAGTCTATATTTCAGAGTATGAGGGTCTCATCAGTTTCATCACATGGGGTATAGGCACAGTTCCTTCCAGTCAAAGGAGAGATGTTCCTTCTTTAACATTGAAATTCAGAAAAGGATATTCCAACTTTACTCCATCCTAGACAAATGAATTATTAAGATTAAACCAATTAATCACATCCAGGAAAATAATGAATAAGCATTGGGGGTGCTGAAAGAGATGGAGATTCTGAGGGGTACATATATGTATGGAGCAGAAGACCACAGAAATTCTATTTAAATTCATCAAATGGTTCTAATTTAATTTACTTTTGAGAATTTTTTCCCCCTGGAAATCAGATGGACTTGGGGAGGAAATGTGGATAGTTCAGAGTTTCAGGTCTAACTGACCCAAAGAATAACTTTAACTGAAGGCTGGAGAGTATGGGAACTCTGGCTTCCATGTGCTTTACTGACAGATCAGTGGGCATGTCCATGGAACATTAATTTCAGTATCTCTGGAGAAGGCTGACAAACAAAATTCCCTATTTAGAGTTATGTCCATGGCTGGTCATCTGGCATGTCAGAGCCATCCGGCCACCTGTCCTCTGGGACTCAGCACAACACTTACCTACTCTCACCCATAGTTTATGTTGCTTGCCTGCTCAGCTGATGCCAACCAAGCAAGACCTAGTCTTTCTCTGTGACCTTGCTAACCCAAACTGAACAGTCACACCAAGCATCTAACTTTGCTCTATACTCCTACTAATACAAGAATTACTTCTCTTTTCACTTGTGTTGAGATTTCCAATGATACCTGGGAACACTTGAGCCACAAGGGACTAAGGGGAAGAAGGGTAGGAATGGGTGATTTGTGAGTAGAGAGTCACTTATGAAAAAATAGTGCCCAGATAGATACTTTTTTTCTGGCATCTCCCTCTTCTCCACCAAAGACTATTAAGAATACTTACACATATGTGATAGAACATTTATAAGAGACGTATCTTCTTGCCCCTCCATATTTTTTTTTAATGTTTATTTACTTTTTTAAACATCTTTATTGGAGTATGATTGCTTTACAATGGTGTGTTAGTTCCTGGTGTACAACAAAGTGAATCAGCTATACATAAACATATATTCCCATATCTCCTCCCTCTTGCATCTCCCTCCCACCCTCCCAATCCCAGCCCTCTAGGTGGACACAGAGCACCGAGCTGATCTCCCTGTGCTATGTGGCTGCTTCTTACTAGCTATCTATTTTACATTTGGTAGTGTATATATGTCCATGCCACTCTCTCACTTCGTCCCAGCTTACCCTTCCCCTTCCTGTGTCCTCAAGTCCATTCTCTATGTCTGTGTCTTTATTCCTGTCCTGCCCCTAGGTTCTTCAGAACCATTTTTTTAAAAAAAATCCATATATATCTGTTAGTATATGGTATTTGTTTTTCTCTTTCTGACTTACTTCACTCTGTATGACAGTCTCTAGGTCCATCCACCTCACTACAAATAACTCAGTTTCGTTTCTTTTTATGGCTGACTAATATTCCATTGTATACATGTGACACATCTTCTTTTATCCATTCATCTGTCGATGGGCACTTAGATTGCTTCCATGTCCTGGCTATTGTAAATAGAGCTGCAGTGAACATTGTGGTACATGTATCTTTTTGAATTATGGTTTTCTTTGCGTATATGCCCAGTAGTGGGATTGCTGGATCATATGGTAATTCTATTTTTAGTTTTTTAAGGAACCTCCATACTGTTCTCCATAGTGGCTGTATCAATTTACATTCCCACCAACAGTACAAGAGGGTTCCCTTTTCTCCACACCCTCTCTAGCATTTATTGCTTGTAGATTTTTTTTTTTTGTAGATTTTTTGATGATGGCCATTCTGACCATTGTGAGGTTATACCTCATTGTAGTTTTGATTTGCATTTCTCTAATGATTAGTGATGTTGAGCATCCTTTCATGTGTGTGTTGGCAATCTGTATATCTTCTTTGGAGAAATGTCTATTTAGGTATTCTGCCCATTTTTGGATTGGATTGTTTGTTTTTTTGATATTGAGCTGCATGAGCTGCTTGTATATTTTTGAGATTAATCCTTTGTCAGTTGCTTCATTTGCAAATACTTTCTCCCATTCTGAGGGCTGTCTTTTCGTCTTGTTTATGGTTTCCCTTGCTGTGCAAAAGCTTTGAAGTTTCATTAGGTCCTATTTGTTTATTTGTGTTTTTATTTCCATTTCTTTAGGAGGCGGGTCAAAAAGGATCTTGCTGTGATTTATGTCATAGAGCGTTCTGCCTATGTTTTCCTCTAAGAGTTTGATAGTGTCTTGCCTTACATTTAGGTCTTTAATCCATTTTGAGTTTACTTTTGTGTATGGTGTTAGGGAGTGTTCTATTTTCATTCTTTTACATGTAGCTGTCCAGTTTTCCCAGCACCACTTATTGAAGAGGCTGACTTTTCTGCATTGTATATTCTTGCCTCCTTTATCAAAGATAAGGTGACCATATGTGCATGGGTTTATCTCCGGGCTTTCTATCCTGTTCCATTGATCTATATTTCTGTTTTTATGCCAGTACCATACAGTCTTGATTACTGTAGCTTTGTAGTATAGTCTGAAGTCCAGGACCCTGATTCCTCCAGCTCCATTTTTCTTTCTCAAGATTGCTTTGGCTCTTCGGGGTCTTTTGTGTTTCCATACTAATTGTGAAATTTTTTTGTTCTACTTCTGTGAAAAATGCCAGTGGTAGTTTGATAGGGATTGCATTGAATCTGTAGATTGCTTTGGGTAGTATAGTCATTTTCACAATGTTGATTCCTTCAATCTAAGAACGTGGTATATCTCTCCATCTATTTGTATCTTCTTTAATTTCTTTCATCAGTGTCTTATAATTTTCTGCATACAGGTCTTTTCTCTCCTTAGCTAGGTTTATTCCTAGGTATTTTATTCTTTTTGTTGCAATGGTAAATGGGAGTGTTTTCTTAATTTCACTTTCAGGTTTTTCATCATTAGTGTATAGGAATGCAAGAGATTTCTGTGCATTAATTTTGTATCCTGCTACTTTACCAAATTCATTGATTAGCTCTAGTAGTTTTCTGGTAGCATCTTTAGGATTCTCTATGTATAGTATCATGTCATCGCTAACAGTGACAGCTTTACTTCTTCTTGTCCAATTAGGATTCCTTTTATTTCTTTTTTTTTCTCTGATTGCTGTGGCTAAAACTTCCAAAACTATGTTGAATAATAGTGGTGAGAATGGGGAACCTTGTCTTGTTCCTGATCTTAGTGGAAATGGTTTCAGTTTTTCACCAATGAGGACGATGTTGGATGTGGGTTTGTCATATATGGCCTTTATTATGTTGAGGTAAGTTCCCTCTCTGCCTACTTTCTGGAGGGTTTTTATCATAAATGGGTGTTGAATTTTGTCAAAAGCTTTTTCTGCATCTATTGAGATGATCATATAGTTTTTATCCTTCAATTTGTTAATGTGGTGTATCACATTGATTGGTTTGTGTATATTGAAGAATCCTTGCATTCCTGGGATAAACCCCACTTGATCATGGTGTATGATCCTTTTAATGTGCTGTTGGATTCTGTTTGCTAGTATTTTGTTGAGGATTTTTGCACCTATGTTCATCAGTGATATTGGTCTGTAGTTTTCTTTCTTTGTGGCATCTTTGTCTGGTTTTGGTATCAGGGTGATGGTGGCCTTGTAGAATGTGTTTGGGGGTGTTCCTCCCTCTGTTATATTTTGGAAGAGTTTGAGAAGGATAGGTGTTAGGTCTTCTCTAAATGTTTGATAGAATTCACCTGTGAAGCCGTCTGATCTTGGGCTTTTTTTGTTGGAAGATTTTTAATCAGAGTCTCAATTTCAGTGCTTGTGATTGGTCTGTTCATATTTTCTATTTCTTCATGGTTCAGTCTCGGAAGGTTGTGCATTTCTAAGAATTTGTCCATTTCTTCCAGGTTGTCCATTTTATTGGCATAGAGTTGCTTGTAGTAATCTCTCATGATCCTTTGTATTTCTGCAGTGTCAGTTGTTACTTCCCCTTTTTCATTTCTAATTCTATTGATTTGAGTCCTCTCCCTTTTTTTCTTGATGAGTCTGGCTAATGGTTTATCAATTTTGTTTATTGTCTCAAAGAACCAGCTTTTAGTTTTGTTGATCCTTGCTATCGTTTCCTTCATTTCTTTTTCATTTATTTCTGATCTGATCTTTATGATTTCTTTCCTCATGCTAACTTTGAGTTTTTTTTTGTTCTTCTTTCTCTAATTGCTTTAGGTGTATGGTCAGGTTGTTTATTTGAGATGTTTCTTGTTTGTTAAGGTAGGATTGTATTGCTATAAACTTCCCTCTTAGAACTGCTTTTGCTGCATCCCATAGGTTTTGGGTCATTGTGTTTTCATTGTCATTTGTTTCTAGGTATTTTTTGATTTCCTCTTTGATTTCTTCAGTGATTTCTTGGTTATTCAGTAGTGTATTGTTTAGCCTCCAAGTGTTTGTATTATTTACAGATTTTTCCTTTAATTGATATCTAGTCTCATAGCATTGTGGTCAGAAAAGATACTTGAAACGATTTCAATTTTCTTAAATTTACCAAGGCTTGATTTGTGAACCAAGATATGATCTGTCATGGAGAATGTTCCATGAGCACTTGAGAAGAAAGTGTATTCTGTTTTTTTTGGATGGAATGTCCTATAAATATCAGTTAAGTCCATCTTGTTTAATGTGTCATTTAAAGCTTGTGTTTCCTTATATATTTTCATTTTGGATGATCTCTACATTGGTGAAAGTGGGGTGTTGAAGTCCCCTACTGTGATTGTGTTACTGTCGATTTCCCCTTTTATGGCTGTTAGCATTTGCCTTATGTATTGAGGTGCTCCTATGTTGGGTGCATAAATATTTACAATTGTTGTAACTTCTTCTTGGATCGATCCCTTGATCATTATGTAGTGTCCTTCTTTGTCTCTTGTAATAGTCTTTGTTTTAAAGTCTATTTTGTGTGATATGAGAATTGCTACACCAGCTTTCTTTTGATTTCCATTTGCATGGAATATCGTGTTCCATCCTCTCATTTTCAGTCTGTATGTGTCCCTAGGTCTGAAGTGGGTCTCTTGTAGACAGCATATATACGGGTCTTGTTTTTGTACACATTCAGCCAGTCTGTGTCTTTTGGTTGGAGCATTTAATCCATTTACATTTAAGGTAATTATCAATATGTATGTTCCTATTCCCATTTTCTTAATTGTTTTGGGTTTGTTATTGTAGGGTCTTTTCCTTCTGTGTTTCCTGCCTAGAGAAGTTCCTTTAGCATTTGTTGTAAAGCTGGTTAAGTTGTGCTGAATTCTCTTAGGTTTTACTTGTCTGTAAAGGTTTTAATTTCTCCATCAAATGTAAATGAAATCCTTGCTGGATAGAGTAATCTTGGTTGTAGGTTTTTCCCTTTCATCACTTTGAATATGTCCTGCCGCTCCCTTCTGGCTTGCAGAGTTTCTGTTGAAAGGTCAGCTGTTAACCTTACGTGGATTCCCTTGTATGTTATTTGTTGTTTTTCCCTTGCTGCTTTTAATATTTTTTCTTTGTATTTAATTTTTGATAGGTTGATTAATATGTGTCTTGGCGTGTTTCTCCTTGGTTTTATCCTGTGTGGGACTCTCTGTGCTTCCTCTGCTTGATTAACTATTTCCTTTCCCATATTAGGGAAGTTTTCAACTGTAATGTCTTCAAATATTTTCTCAGTCCCTTTCTTTTTCTCTTCTTCTTCTGGGACCCCTATAATTCGAATGTTGGTGCGTTTAATATTGTCCCAGAGGTCTCTGAGGCTGTCCTCAATTCTTCTCATTCTTTTTTCTTTATTCTGCTCTGCTGTAGTTATTTCCACTATTTTATCTTCCAGATCACTTATCCGTCCTTCTGCCTCAGTTATTCTGCTATTGATCCCTTCTAGAGAATTTTTAATTTCATTTATTGTGTTGTTCATGATTGTTTGTTTGCTCTTTGGTTCTTCTAGGTCCTTGTTAAACGTTTCTTGTATTTTCTCCATTCTATTTCCAAGATTTTGGATCATCTTTACTATCATTATTCTGAATTCTTTTTCAGTAGACTGCCTGTTTCCTCTTCATTTGTTAGGTCTGGTGGGTTTTTACCTTGCTCCTTCATCTGCTGTGTTTTTCTTTGTCTTCTCATTTTGTTTTACTTACTGTGTTTGGGTCCTCCTTTTCACAGGCTGCAGGTTCATAGTTCCCATTGTTTTTGGTGTCTGCCCGCAGTGGCTAAGGTTGGTTCAGGGGGTTGTGTAGGCTTCCTGATGGAGGGGACTAGTGCCTGTGTTCTGGTGGATGAGGCTGGATCTTTTCTTCCTGGTGGGCAGATCCACATCTGGTGGTGTGTTTTGGGGTGTCTGTGACCTTATTATGATTTTAGGCAGCCTCTCTGCTAATGGGTGGGCTTGTGTTCCTGTCTTGCTAGTTGTTTGGCATAGGGTGTCCAGAACTGTAGCTTGCTGGTCGTTGAGTGGATTGGGGTCTTGGCGTTGAGATGGAGACGTCTGGGAGATTTTTGCTGTTTGATATTACGTGGAGCTGGGAGGTCTGTTGTGGACCAGTGTCCTGAACTTGGCTCTCCTAACTCAGAGGCACAGTTCTGACCCCTGGTTGGAGCACCAAGAGCCTGTCATCCACACAGCTCAGAATAAAAGGGAGAAGAAAAAGAAAGAAAGAAGAAGATAAAATAAAGTAAAATAAAATAAAATAAAGTTATTAAAATAAAAAATAATTATTAAAAAAATTTTTTTAAAGTAATAAAAAATAAATAAAGAAAGAACAACGAAACCAAAAAACAAATCCACTTGTGATAGCAAGTGCTAAAACTATACTAAAAACAAAAACCAAAAAAACAGAAAAGAACGGACAGACAGAACCCTAGGACAAATGGTAAAAGCAAAGCTCTACAGGCAAAATCACACACAGAAGCATAGGCATACACACTCACAAAAAGAGAAAAAGGGAAAAAAAAATATTCTTGCTCCCACAGTCCACCTCCTCTTTTTGGGATGATTCGTTGTCCAGGTATTCCACAGATGCAGGTACATCAAGTTGATTGTGGAGATTTAATCCACTGCTCCTGAGGCTACTGGGAGAGATTTCCTTTCTCTTCTTTGTTCGCATATCTCCTGGGATTCAACTTTGGATTTGGCCCCGCCTCTGCATGTAGGTCGCCTGAGGGTGTCAGTTCTTCGCTCAGACAGGACGGGGTTAAAGGAGCAGCTGCTTCGGGGGCTCTGGCTCACTCAGGCCGGGGGGGAGGGAGGGGTACAGAGGAGGCGGGGCGAGCCTGCAGCGGCAGCGGCTGGCGGGATGTTGCACCAGCCTGAGGCGCGCCGTGCGTTCTCCCAGGGAAGTTGTCCCTGGATCACGGGACCCTGGCAGTGGCGGGCTGCACAGGCTCCTGGGAGGGGCGGTTTGGAGAGTGACCTGTGCTCGCACACAGGCTTCTTGGTGGCCGCAGCAGCAGCCTTAGCGTCCCATGCCGGTGTCTGGGGTCCGCACTGATAGCCGCGGCCTGAGCCCGTCTCTGGAGCTCCTTTAATCGGCGCTCTGAATCCCCTCTCCTTGTGCACCAGGAAACAAAGAGGCAAGAAGAAGTCTCTTGCCTCTTCGGCAGCTCTAGACCTTTTTCTGGACTCCCTCCGGGCTAGCTGTGGCGCACTAACCCCTTCAGGCTGTGTTCACGCCGCCAACCCCAGTCCTCTCCCTGGGATCTGACCTCGGAAGCCCGAGCCTCAGCTCCCAGCCCCCGCCCTCCCCGGCGGGTGAGCAGACAAGCCTCTCGGGCTGGTGAGTGCTGGTCGGCACCGTTCCTCTGTGCGGGGATCTCTCCGCTTTGCCCTCCGCACCCCTGTGGCTGTGCTCTCCTCCATGGCTCCGAAGCTCCCCACCTCCGCCCCCCCGCAGTCTCTGCCTGCCAAGGGGCTTCCTAGTGTGTGGAAACCTTTCCTCCTTCACAGCTCCCTCCCCGAGGTGCAGGTCCTGTCCCTATTCTTTTGTCTCTGTTTTTTTTTTTTTCTTTTGCCCTACACAGGTACCTGGGGAGTTTCTTGCCTTTTGGAAGTCTGAGGTCTTCTGCCAGCATTCAGTGGGTGTTCTCTAGGAGCTGTTCCACATGTAGATGTATTTCTGATGTATTTGTGGGGAGGAAGGTGATCTCCGCGTCTTAACTTCTCCACCATCTTGAAGCTATCCCATATTCTTTTTTGAAGAAGTCCTTAAGAAAGAGAATAACACAATAGAAACTGGTATTTAATTTTCACAGGGACACTTAACATGATAATAATCACGATGCTAGAGATGTCCTAGTAAGGACATGGCTTATGATTTTGGAGTTGACTGTTAAGGATGAGTTTAGAAAGTAGATTAGTAGTGGTTGACCACAGAAAGCAATGATGGCTGTTGTGGGTTGACTGTCCGCTGACCATGAGTCACACACAGCATCATGGTTCTGGGCAAAGCAAGTACTTCCCTTCTTAATGCTTACCTTGGAGGATCTTTCTCTAACATGTGATGATATTTATTACCTGCTTTGCAAAACTTCTGCTAGTTACCTGGTTTGTTTCTTCTCTCTTACATCTCCTTTTTATAATATTATCCAGCAGTTCCTTCATTCTCTCTGGATCTTCTGGTATAGAAATATATTCACACACTTATCTCTCTCTGCTTTTGGCACTTATCCAGACATTTTAGATTCAGCTCGCTTTCCTAATCAGTATTAATCTTGACCAGTCTCTCTAGTTCTAATCTACACATCTAAAGTTTCACTGTATTTTTCTTTTCTCTCCTAGTGACTTATCCCATACCTTATTAATTTTGACCTAGATTCTTAGACTAATCCCTATATTCATCTTTCTTATAGTTCTTTTTATGGCTATCTCCTCTTGGAGATAAGGAAAGGAGAGCAAGTACTAAACTTGGGAGGATAACGTTTTTTGAAGAACATTGTTGATCATTTCTCCTTTTCAGTGGATGAAGAGGTAAATCTCAATGATTTGATTTAGAATCAAATAAGACCTATCTATGTGATTTGTTAAACTTTGTCTTCCAGAGCTGGATAAAGCAGTTGGGCCAGTAATGAATAAGTAAGCAACTTTTCCAAATGGATCTTGAGGAGAAGGAGAGACTCAGAGACTCCTTTTTGAAATTAGCTGCCTTGGGGGTGGTGAATAGATGATGAACATGCCTCAAAGAAAGAGTCACTAACATTACATTTATTATCAGAATATACATCCTGGTTGAGAGCTATATACTGCAGTGTTACCTTGCTGAAATAATGGATCATTCTCCTCAGAAACCTTTTGCCTTCCTCAGTATGTAAATAATAGAAATGACTTAATCAATGCTTTCCACCATTGTCTTTTCCCATATTTCTGTCATCACTTTCTAGGCCATCTCCTTTCTCCACACCCAAGCCACATACCCTAAATAGCAGCTATTTTGGTCTCTTTGTTGTTTCTTGGTTACTCCACATACTCATCAATCTTCGGGCTTTTGCTCCAGTTTTTATCTCCCTTGGAATGTCCTTCTTCCCCACTTCAGAAACATAGCTCAAGATCTTCCTTTTCTGAGAAATCTTCTTGAATCAAAAATTGTCACTCCTTTCTCTGTATTTCCATAGCATGTTTTAATCTTTGTTACACCATAAGTCATCTTAGCCCTTATGTTAATGTTTTTGTTTCTGAATCTTATACTGATATTCTCTGTCATGTTGTCACTCATTAAGTGTTTCTGAATAGAATTGAACTCATTTGGGTTATATTAAACTAGAGGCCACTTTTGGGTCTTGGTGAGTGGGTCAGCACCAAAACTGCAGTCTTTCTTTTAACTGCTGTAGGAACAAAGCCCATGATTTTAAAATGGAGTATCAAGACCAATTTCCTTGAGTGGCTTGTGTAATGAATTATTTCATTTATTCATTTTGTTAAGCCAGGGACTGTGGTAGGGATGCTACACTGTGCTAGTTGAGTAAG
This sequence comes from Balaenoptera musculus, assembly GCF_009873245.2. Classification (NCBI taxonomy): domain Eukaryota; kingdom Metazoa; phylum Chordata; class Mammalia; order Artiodactyla; family Balaenopteridae; genus Balaenoptera; species Balaenoptera musculus. The sequence continues at coordinate 41,550,401 of NC_045797.1, forward strand.
AAATGGTCTATAACCTCAAGGAGCTCAGAATCTATAAAAGGAAACAGATACTTAAGTAAATTATTCAAATAAAAGATGATATAAAATATATAGACAGTGTCAGAGGACACAGGACTGATCAGCTATACTTGGCGGATATCAGGAGAGAGTTCACAGTGGTTTTGAAAGAGAAGTAAGGGCTGTCTGGTTTGAGACAGATAGCAGGGTATTCAATGAGGATCTCCAACCTCAGTTTAAAATTTGTCTAATTATAGAACCGATGTGCTGGTTTACATTCTAGGAAATTATTTGAATGAGCTTATGTGTAAGATTGTGTGTGTGTGCACGTGCGTGTGTATGTTCAGGTCAAAAAGTAGGGGGAATCTTCAGCACTGTGAGGAGGTGCTGAGTACAGAAATGGGGGAGAATGTCCCATCTTAACCCTCTGCACAGATATAAGGTTTGGAAAAGGAGGAGTGAAGAACCAGAACCTAAAGGTACAGTGTTCATAAGGCAACTTTTGAGATTCTAGGAATAAACCCGCTAATTTAGAGATGAAATTACAGAGTATATCACAGAGTAGAAAAAAATCATCCTCCCCTAGCCCCAACCCTCTAATTCTTTTTCACACTAAAGTGTTCTTCTGGCATCATGGCAACATTGATTGACTACTAACTGAGGGTGGAGCCTGACCATGCCTAGCAGGGCAGCATTCTGATGGAGGACACAGACAGCACAGCATGGGTGGAAATGGGCCATGAATGTACCTTTGAGCACTTGTGAGCCTGAGAAAACCAAGAATGTTTTAGGTTTGTCTTTAAGGGAGCTGGAAAGTGCAATAAGCCACTGATTTAATGATTTAAGCATTTCTGTAAATATGGCATCATTGGTACTCCAAACCTGGGGAGGCCTAGGGAAATTCAGATGATCAGCAAAGGTGTTTGACAGTTGGAAAAAAGTAAAAGGAGCATCCTATAGAAATTTCCATCTGAAGTAATCTTTTACTTCCTCAGAATGTGGATGCTGAACTAAAGTTTTGCAACTGGAAGTATTGCAGGCCATCAGTTCAGACACGCCTTGGGATGTTTTTCCCATGAGTTCTCAAGAATAGTAGAAGCTTTTGGGAGACTGATCTTGTGAAAGTACAAGCATAATGATTGGGAAGCCAGATAATCACTAGTTTTGTGGATTTGGGCAAATCACTTAAATTCAGAGTTTCATTTTCTTCATTTGTAAAATGGAGGTAATACTGAACTTGCCTAAGTTATTGTGAAGATTCAGGAATCTTAAAGAACCTGACAGAGTAACCACTGATATGTAGTATTCACTTAATACATAATGGGGCTCTTACCATTGATATATTATTTTTTAATCTTACATTTTCATGATCACCTTTGTCATTCAACTCAGTGAATGCTACAGTTATATTCCATAGGACAGATTTAAGCTATAGAAAATTTTAGCTTTCTAATAAGTGGATTTAAATAAGTTCTTTGTTGATTTATATAGTTCATTACTGGCATTTAATAACTTTGCTCTTTACATGTGGCACTTTTAGCTTAATATGGTATAGTAAATATTTGATAAAGGGTGTTTTACCTCGTGTGCTGACTACAGAACATACCTTGCTGAGAAATTCTAGGCATTTCTTGTAACTCCTACTCTCTGTACTTGTGCTGTCTTATATGAACTTCTTCATATAAGGGATTTGAATGCAATTTGATCATGGCTGCAGTATCAGTTATTAGAGTATCAGAGATTCATTGCTACTAACGAATTCTGATTTATGTCTAACTCAGAGCATGCCAGCAAAAGAACAGTGGCTCTATTTCCATAACGAAAGAAGGGAAGTGAGGTTGTCTACTTGCAAGTGTCTATGTGCAACCATTGATTCAAAATGGAAAAACTTGTGAAATGCTTGTGAAATTCAGAACATAGCTTGTTTTGGATATCCTGATAAACTCAACAAATCATATATTTTTCTTTAGAAATCTATATGTGGATAGATGATAGAGATCTTAAACTTTTAATTATGTCCATCCAAAAATGCCTCTAGTTGGTAATGGTAGAGATATTATTCCTTGGTTTCTATCTAGTGAGAAGACTGAAATTGGTAAAGTCGTCATAAAGCTGTATATTTTACAGGGACCATCAAATTAAATTCCATGTGGAGTTTGAGTCAAGGGGGGAAATGCACTTATGATGCAAGTATAAAACTTGGTTAAAAAACAAGGAAAAAAGTCTTACCCTTAAAACTTTTGTGAAAAATGTACACTTCCAAATAATAGATGGAGCTGTTGAGGTCACACGTCTTTTGTATGTCTTCTTCAGTGTTCTATTTTACAGAACCCACAAATGTTATCTTTAAAAAAATCATACTTAAGAGATCAAGTATGGGAAAGAGCTGAGTCGACAAAATATAGCAGCTGTATTGTTCCCCACATCTTGACAATGAGATAAGCTCTGCAATGACTGTGTGTGAGAATGTATTGATTAAAAAAAAAAAAAGTGCAGCTGGTCTTATCATATTCAGGAATGTTGTAGCACTGACTTTTATTTTTAAAAATTTATTGCCGAGAATATCCATCCATTTGGATAAATACTTTTTTTTTATTCTTGAATAGTAGATATTTTCTTCTTTTTAAGTCGAGGTAAATGAACATATTGGGTTTGAATTCAGAGCTGTAATTCATTCCTGTCCTTCATATCCAAAAGAACAACTAGAATAAATTAATACTGTTCCCTTGGCCAAGCAGCATTAGGACACTGATTTGTAGTTGTTGGAGTGAAATCTTAGCATTTGCTAGAAATACCCAAATAAGATTGCCAAAGATCTTTAATGTCAGGTAGCACAAGAACAGGACAGCGTTATCCTTTAAAAGTCATTTCTTCCTAGTGTATGTCATATACCAAAATAACTGTTCAGTAGTTGAAAATGATGTTCAGCTTTTCTCCATTAATGGGATGATGCGCTTCCTGATTACTCAAAATAACTTTTAAAGTTTTTAGTTTGAAATAATTTTAGACTTACAGAAAAGTTGCAAAAATAGTACAGAATTCCTTTATACCCTTCACTCAGCTTTCCTAAATGCTAATGTCTCACATAACCGTAGTATAAGGATTAAAACTAAGAAATTAACATTGGTGTAATCCTATTGACTAAACTACAGACTTCATATTTCATTAGTTTTTTATTAAAATTCTTTTCCTTCTGTTTTTTTCCAGGATCCAATTCAGGATCCCACAACACAGGTAGTTGTAATGTCTTAGTCTCCTCCAGTATGTGACAGTTCCTCAGTCTTTCCTTGTCACTGTGACCTTTACACTCTTGAACAGTACTGGTCAGTTATTTTGTAGAATACTCCTCAATTTGTGATTGATGTTTTATAATAATTATATTAAAGCTATCCATTTTTGGCAAGGATACTGCAAAAATCATGTGCCGTTCTCATTGTATCATATCATAAGAACAGTTTTTGTTTGTTCACACTTACTCAGATACATGGGGTCTTTATGTTACTTTTTCAAAGAACGTTTACTTCTGTTAACTCAGCCAGTCATTGTGAATGACTCTTGGGAGGTAGATAGGGTAGTTAATAATAATTATTTTTCCATATAAGGAAGATGAATCCTGAAGTAGCTAAGAAATATGCAGTGTGTGTTGGGACTTCCGTGGTGGTCCAGTGGTTAAAAATCCGCCTTCCAGTGCAAGGGATGCGGGTTTGTTCCCTGGTCAGGGAACTAAGATCCCACATGCCGTGGGGGAACTAAGCCCGCGCGCCACAACTACTGAGCCCACGTGCTCCAGAGCCTGCACACCACAACTAGAGAGCCTGTGTGCCACAACTACTGAGCCTATGCACTCTGGAGCCCATGTGCCACAACTAGAGAGAAGCCCATGTGTCGCAACTAGAGAAGATCCTGCATGCCGCAACTAAGACCCGATGCAGCCAAATAAATGAAAAAATTAAAAATAAAAAAAGAAATATGCAGTGTGTTTCAGTGACTGTGCCAGAACTAACAGTGACCATTTGCTTCTAGGGCACTGTGATATTGCGATTTATAATATGCAACATATATTTGGTCTTCAGTTTCTGGCACAGAGCTCCTAAAACCCTTGGAATTTCTTAAGTAATGAGAGTGATAAATGTGTGTCTTGTTATGTTAATGAGGTGACTTTTGAAATGTGTCTAGATTACCTAAGGATGGGGGCTGGTCACCAGAGGAACCAACTCTGTGATTTTAGTCTCATACGTCCTGACCTCTGGGAAGGGGAGAGGGGCTGAATCAGTCGTCAGTGGCCAATGATTTAATTAATCATACCAATGTAATGAAGCCTCCATAGAAACCCCTAAGGACAGGGTTTGAAGAAATTCTGGGTTGGTGAACACTTGGAGATTTGGGGAAAATGACAAGCCTGGAGAGGACATGGAAGCTCACGGGAGATAGTGTTAGAACTGAGTTGAATTCTCGGACACCCTTCTGGTGTTGGGAAAAGCATGCCACACACACACACACACACACACGTTGGTGACCAGAACACTAATTCTGAACACAAAGTATTCTGGCTTTTTATGCAGAAAATCAAAATATGATAGACTCTTTTTCTTAAAACAAATAGCTCTCTTCTCTTCTGAAGGGCAGGAAGTCCATAAAATGAATCTCTCTACAGTATTAATAGAAGTAGCGATGTGGGTCTGGAGGGTTGGGAAAATATAAGGAGAGTTGAAGACAATCTAAGAATCTTTTATGAACCTGCACCCTCCCTCTTCCTCCAGGAACTTTAGACAAAACTGGAAGAAGTTCAAATGGTTTGGACTGCCTCCCCCCACCTCTTTTTTTTTTTTTTTTTTTTAATTTGCCTTTTTTTTCTGGGATACTCTGGCCAAAGACTAACAAGCAGTGAAATGGCAAAAGGCAGGCAGCAGGCAGGAAAAGTAGAAGCAAATGGCTGGGGTAAAACACAAACTGTGATTAGGCTCAGAATAATCAGGAATTGCATTGTAGCTTGTTATACATATTCCATGGTCATAATTTGATATTTGGAACAAAAAGGAAAAGAAGAATCCTCTTTAAAATAAAAAACCAACAAAAACAAGTCAGTGTTGACTGGGCAAGTTTACCTTTTTCACTCAAAATAATACCTATTTACCTTTCTGATCCCCTCCATGTGATCTAGTTATTTGCACTTAGCATATTTGAGGGAACTGAAGAGTGATTCACATTATCATTTTAATGGTGCATGGATTCTTTCATTATGTAGTTGGTTCACATACATCAACATTTTAAATTTTGGACATTCTAAAATACATTTGGCAAACTGCTAAGGAGAAAACCGTCTGTGAGCCTGTAGGAACTGAAACCTGGTACATGTCTGAACAAATGCAAAAGTCCTATTTGTGCTGTTCAGCTTTATAAATTATGTAGCTTTGTGTGACCCTTTTAAAAATATTCAGGTGGTTTTGATATATCATTAAAAGGTGATCAGTGATAATTGTCTTAACGACAGTGCTCACGTGGAAAAAAATGTTGCTCAATGGAACACTTTTCTAACCTCTGATACGATTTTTAAAGGCCCTTTTTTAAAAAAGCAAGACATTTGAAAGTTACTTATTAAAGGCCAAATGAAAACACAACTTGCAAAGGGGCTTTTAATTTCATAATGATTCAGATTTTTAATCATAAAATAAGACCCAAGACCAGCTCTTAATTATTTATAGATTGATTCTGCCATCTGTGTTATCCAGTTTCCTTACTTTGGCTAGGAGGGCAGGAATAGGTGGAGAAGCTGAAATAAATCAGCTCCTTTATATTTTATCATCAGTAGTAAAAAGTCTGGTGTGATATAAAATTTTAGAATTATCTATGCCATTTGACCCATTACTATGGATAATTGAAAGGATACCATAATTGAGAAGAGGAAAAAAAAACCCCACTTACTGAATAATAACTGTTCCAGACACAATGCTAGGCTCTTTGTATATATATCACCTAGTGTTCACAGCAATCCTACCTAGTATTTCTGGTTATCTTCTTTTACAGAGGTGGAAATTAAGGCACAGAAAGCTGAAATCACTTACCAACTCAAATGGGTTACAAGCGGCAAGGCTGGGATTAAAATAGCTCTGGCTTTCCTTACAATCCATGTGCTTTCTACAGAATGGGTCACTTGTACCATGACTGTCCCTTGATGCAAAATATATAAATTAAACTGTTTTTGCAGCCCAAGGGTGAGAATTGGAAATCTGGGCTAATTTCAATTTCATACAATGAAGAACAATAGCTACCCTTTTCTAGGATCCCTATATGAAGGTATTTAGAAAATGCATTCCACACTGTGAACACTGTTTTGTAACCTCTATGGAAAAACTACTGAAAGTCTGTGGGACTGAAAAGCAGTACACATTTTCTATACAACAATATGGAAAAAAATGCTCATGCCCCTTAGGCCCAGCTAATGTATATTTTTGTGGACCGTCAGAAATTAACATACAAAGATATTCATTTTAGTGCTATTTATAATAGCGTAAAATTGTAAACCATGCAAATGCTCAGTAGTTTAAAAAAAGAGTAAATATACTATAAAATCATACATATTTTGATATATTATGCAGTCATTAAAAATAAGTTTCAGAGAATATTTAGTAACAAGGGGAAAATTCTAACAATATGATTTTCAGTTGCTGTATAAATATGTATTGAATGAATAAATGGATTACTAAATTCAAAATAGTGCACATCATGAGAATTAACATTTTCCAAATCAGAGATCTTGAAGAAATATTACTTTTCTTTTGCTTAAGGTAAATGGTTTTCAAAGTAGAATGTATACAGTGTACAAATCATTAATGGCTCCATGAATTCTTACAAAAGGAAACACCCATGTGACCACAGCATAGTCATCAGGTTTTGGTGTCAAGATTAAGCTGCTTTCAAAAACTGTTCTCTTTTCTTTTTTCTGGAAGGATTGGTGTAAGATTGGTGCTATTTCTTAAAAGTGTAAAAGACTTAGCAGTGAAGCTGTCTGAGCTGGAGATTTATCTGTAGAAAGGGTTTTAAAAACTTATTCAATTTCTTTAATAGATTTAGTAATACAGAAACATGCTATTTATTCTTGTGTTCATTTTTAAGTTGTGCTTTTCAAGCAATTTTCCATTTCAGCTAACATTTCAAATATTTTGGCAAATTTTGGTCATAAGCTCTTATAGTTTTAGTATCTATACAATCTATAGTAATGTTCTTCTTTACTCTCAATATTTTTTTAAATGTCTTGTTCAGGGTTTACCAATTTTATTATTTTTCTCTCAAAGCCAAACTTTGGCTTTTGTATTGGTTTCCTATTGCTGTGTAACAGATTACTACAAGCATGGTGGGTTAAGACAACACAACAGTATTCTCTTACAGTTCTGGAAGCCAGAAGTCCAAAATCAGTTTCACTGGGCCAAAGTCATGGTGTCAGCAGGACTGCACTCCCTCTGGAGGTTGTAGAGGATAATCCATTACCTTGCCTTTTCCAGCTTCTGGAGTTGTGTTTCTTGCCTTCCTTGGTTTGTGGCCTTTCCATTGTCTTCATAGCCCAAAGCATGGCATCTTCTTTCAGTTGTCACATTACCTTCTGTCTCTTAGTCAAATACTTCTCTGCCTTCCTCTTTTGAAACACTTGTGATTACATACAGGGTTACCCAGATAATTCGGAATAATCTGCCATTCCCAACATCCTTAATTTAGTCACATATACAGTCCCTTTTGCCACATGAGGTAACATCCAAAGGTTGCAAGGATTAAGACCCAGATATTTTATCTTTAGAGCCCATTATTCAGCCCACCACAGATTTGATGATTTTTTTTCTATTGCAAGTTGTTGTACATGTTATTAATTTCTGCCCTTATTTTTTTATTGTTTTGTTAGGTTTATATTCTTCTGGTTTTACTTGCTTCCCCCCCCCAACCTCTTTTGATAGATAATTAGATAACTGATTTGAAGTTTTAAAAATTTTCTAGTATGTGCATGGTCTTCATGGAAGGTCTTAACATCCATGTAGTATTGCTGTAGCTTCATCACACAAAGTTCAATATGTAGCATATTAATTTATGGCTCAGTGAAATATATTTAAAGTTAGATTGTTTTAATCATTATTTAGGAGAGTTTTCTTAGTTTCCAAACATTTGGAAATATTTCAAGTTATCTTTTTGTTATTGATTTTAGCTTAATTTTCCTGAAGTCAAAGTATAATTTTAATCCTTGATAAACCAGCTTTTAAAATCAGCTGAATCGGTCATCATATCATCAATTTTGATAAATGTTTCATGTACTTGTATTTTAGGTACATTTTTCTATGAATGTCCATTTGGTCAGGCAGGGTAATCATCATGTTGTTAAAATACTCCATATTCCTATTGATTCTTTTCCTGATAGTTCTATCAGTTACTGTGGGAAGTGTGGTAAAGTCTCCTATCATGACTGTAGGTTTTTCTATTTCTTATTTGAGTCCAGTCAGTTTTGGTTTGTATACTATATTTGGAAGCTGTGTTGTTTTTCAGATACACATTTAGAATTATTTAAAAAATTCTTTGTGGATTGACTTTTTATTGAAAAATATCCTTAATCTCTATAAATACATTAATCTTAAAATCTACTTTGTCTGATATTATAGCTATACCAGTTTTATTTTACTTTTATAAATTTATTTTATTTTATTTTTGGCTGCGTTGGGTCTTTGTTGCTGTGCGCGGCCTTTCTCTAGTTGCAGTGAGAGGGGTCTACTCTTCGTTGCGGTGCGCGGACTTCTCATTGTGGTGGCTTCTGTTGTTGCGGAGCACGGGCTCTAGGTGCATGGGCTTCAGTAGTTGTGGCACGTGGGCTCAGTAGTTGTGGCTTGCGGACTCTAGAGTACAGGCTCAGTAGTTGTGGTGCATGGGCTTAGTTGTTCCGCGGCATGTGGCATCTTCCCGGACTAGGGCTTGAACCCATGTCCCGTGCATTGGCAGATGGATTCTTAACCACTGCACCACCAGGGAAGCCCCCCCCCAGTTTTATTTTAATTAGTATTCACAGGCATATCTTTTTATTTCTTCTTATCTTGCAGCTTCAACTTTTTCATTTTTTAAAAATCTGTGGTTTGTTTCTTACAAATGTCATATAATTTTAAAAAAATCCAGAGTGAAATAGTCATTTTTTCCCCTTCCTTGAAATAATTTGTGTTGTCTTAGTGTTATTCTTTATAATGGTTAATTAAACTCTGAGGAAAAACATCTGGACTTAGAATTTTTTGGTGGATAGGTATTCAGTTAGGGATTTAAAGTCTCTAAGAGTCATGCGATTTCTAAAGTTTTCTCTTTACTCTTGGTAAAGTTTTAGTAAACATGGTTTTATAGGTTTTACAGACATAAGTCTGTAGGATGTGGATTTATAGGACCTATGGTTATGAGTTATGTAGAATTATGTTGCTTAATTTCTAAACATTTAGATACTGGATTCTAACTTAATTCTAAGGTCATCAAAGGTTATATAATTTATAACTTCAATCATTGAAGTGTGTTGAGACTTGCTTTATGGTCCAGAATATGTTCTATGTGTTAAAAATTCTCTATGCACTTGAGAAAATTGCATCTTCTGTAGTGTTAAATATAATTTTCTATATGTGTATATTAGAACAGTTTCATTAATCATGGTTTTCAAATCTTCTGCATCTGTTCTTTTATCTGGGATCGTTTTCCTTCAGTCTTAAGAAATTCCTTTTGTTTTGCTTGTAGTGTGTGCACATTGACAATACGTATTTCTGAGAATGTCTTTAATTTCTTTTTTGTTTTTGGAAGAAATTTTTGCTGAGTATAGAATTTTAGATTGGCATTTTACTTTTGGAAACTAGTACAATGTCATTACATTGTATTCTGGTTTTTATGGCCAGTGTTGAGAAGTAGACTCCCATTTTTATTGTCATCCTCTGAACAACAGTACTACGCCCCACTCCTGACTCCACCTCATACTCTGACTGCTTTTGAGATTCTTTTTGTTTTTGGCTTTCAGCAGCTTCACTATAATATGCCCTCGTATGATTTTCCTTTTACTTATCCTACTGTGGTTCACTGAGCTTCTTGAATATGTGGGTTGATGTCTTTCATCATATCAGGAAATTCTGATTTTTTTTTTTTTTTAAACATCTTTATTGAAGTATAATTGCCTTACAATGGTGTGTTAGCTTCTGCTTTATAACAAAGTTAATCAGTTATACATATACAATATGTTCCCATATCTCTTCCCTCTTGCATCTCCCTCCCTCCCACCCTCCCCATCCCACCCCTCTAGGTGGTCACAAAGCACCGAGCTGATCTCCCTGTGCTATGCGGCTGCTTCCCACTAGCTATCTATTTTACATTTGGTAGTGTATATATGTCCATGACACTCTCTCACCCTGTCACATCTCACCCCACCCCTCCCCATATCCTCAAGTCCATTCTCTAGTAGGTCTGTGTCTTTATTCCCGTGTTGCCACTAGGTTCTTCATGGCCTTTTTTTTCCTTAGATTCCGTATATATGTGTTAGTATACTGTATTTGTTTTTCTCTTTCTGACTTACTTCACTCTGTATGACAGACTCTAACTCCATCCACCTCACTACAAATACCTCCATTTCGTTTCTTTTTATGGCTGAGTAATATTCCATTGTATATATGTGCCACATCTTCTTTATCCATTCATCTGTCGATGGACATTTAGGTTGCTTCCATGTCCTGGCTCTTGTAAATAGAGCTGCAATGAACATTTTGGTACATGACTCTTTTTGAACTATGGTTTTCTCAGGGTATATGCCCAGTAGTGGGATTGCTGGATCGTATGGTAGTTCTATTTTTAGTTTTTTAAGGAACCTCCATACTGTTCTCCATAGTGGCTGTATCAATTTACATTCCCACCAACAGTGCAAGAGAGTTCCCTTTCCTCCACACCCTCTCCAGCATTTATTGTTTCTAGATTTTTTGATGATGGCCATTCTGACCGGTGTGAGATGATATCTCATTGTAGTTTTGATTTGCATTTCTCTAATGATTAATGATGTTGAGCATTCTTTCATGTGTCTGTAGGCCATCTGTATATCTTCTTTGGAGAAATGTCTATTTAGGTCTTCTGCCCATTTTTGGATTGGGTTGTTCGTTTTTTTGTTATTGAGCTGCATGAGCTGCTTGTAAATCTTGGAGATTAATCCTTTGTCAGTTGCTTCATTTGCAAATATTTTCTCCCATTCTGATGGTTGTCTTTTGGTCTTGTTTATGGTTCCCTTTGCTGTGCAAAAGCTTTTAAGTTTCATTAGGTCCCATTTGTTTATTTGTATTCTTATTTCCATTTCTCTGGGAGCTGGGTCAAAAAGAATCTTGCTGTGATGTATGTCATAGAGTGTTCTGCCTATGTTTTCCTCTAAGAGTTTGATAGTGTCTGGTCTTACACTTAGGTCTTTAATCCATTTTGAGTTTATTTTTGTGCATGGTGTCAGGGAGTGTTCTAATTTCATACTTTTACATGTACCTGTCCAATTTTCCCAGCACCACTTATTGAAGAGGCTGTCTTTTCTCCACTGTATATGCTTGCCTCCTTTATCAAAGATAAGGTGACCATATGTGTGTGGGTTTATCTCTGGGCTTTCTATCCTGTTCCATTGATCTATATTTCTGTTTTTGTGCCAGTACCAAACTGTCTTGATGACTGAAGCTTTGTAATATAGTCTGAAGTCAGGGAGCCTGATTCCCCCAGCTCCATTTTTCGTTCTCAAGATTGCTTTGGCTATTCGGGGTCTTTTGTGTTTCCATACAAATTGTGAAATTTTTTGTTCTAGTTCTGTGAAAAATGCCAGTGGTAGTTTGATAGGGATTGCATTGAATCTGTAGATTGCTTTGGGTAGTAGAGTCATTTTCACAATGTTGATTCTTCCAATCCAGGAACATGGTATATCTTTCCATCTATTTGTATCATCTTTAATTTCTTTCATCAGTGTCTTATAGTTTTCTGCATACAGGTCTTTTCTCTCCTTAGGTAGGTTTATTCCTAGATATTTTATTCTTTTTGTTGCAATGGTAAACGGGAGTGTTTTCTTAATTTCACTTTCAGATTTTTCGTCATTAGTGTATAGAAATGCAAGAGATTTCTGTGCATTAATTTTGTATCCTGCTACTTTACCAAATTCATTGATTAGCTCTAGTAGTTTTCTGGTAGCATCTTTAGGATTCTCTATGTATAGTATCATGTCATCTGCAAACAGTGACAGCTTTACTTCTTCTTTTCCGATTTGGATTCCTTTTATTTCTTTTTCTTCTCTGATTGCTGTGGCTAACACTTCCAAAACTATGTTGAATAATAGTGGTGAGAGTGGGCAACCTTGTCTTGTTCCTGATCTTAGTGGAAATGGTTTCAGTTTTTCACCATTGAGGACAATGTTGGCTGTGGGTTTGTCATATATGGCCTTTATTATGTTGAGGAAAGTTCCCTCTATGCCTACTTTCTGCAGGGCTTTTATCATAAATGGGTGTTGAATTTTGTCGAAAGCTTTCTCTGCATCTATTGAGATGATCATATGGTTTTTCTCCTTCAATTTGTTAATATGGTGTATCACATTGATTGATTTGCGTATATTGAAGAATCCTTGCATTCCTGGGATGAACCCCACTTGATCATGGTGTATGATCCTTTTAATGTGCTGTTGGATTCTGTTTGCTAGTATTTTGTTGAGGATTTTTGCATCTATGTTCATCAGTGATATTGGCCTGTAGTTTTCTTTCTTTGTGACATCTTTGTCTGGTTTTGGTATCAGGGTGATGGTGGCCTCGTAGAATGAGTTTGGGAGTGTTCCTCCCTCTGCAATATTTTGGAAGAGTTTGACAAGGATAGGTGTTATCTCTTCTCTAAATGTTTGATAGAATTCACCTGTGAAGCCATCTGGTCCTGGGCTTTTGTTTGTTGGAAGGTTTTTAATCAGTTTCAATTTCAGTGCTTGTGATTGGTCTGTTCATATTTTCTATTTCTTCCTGGTTCAGTCTCAGCAGTTTGTGCATTTCTAAGAATCTGTCCATTTCTTCCATGTTGTCCATTTTATTGGCGTAGAGTTGCTTGTAGTAATCTCTCATGATCTTTTGTATTTCTGCAGTGTCAGTGGTTACTTCTCCTTTTTCATTTCTAATTCTATTGATTTGAGTCTTCTCTCTTTTTCTCTTGATGAGTCTGGCTAATGGTTTATCAATTTTGTTTATCTTCTCAAAGAACCAGCTTTTAGTTTTATTGATTTTTGCTATTGTTTCCTTCATTTCTTTTTCATTTATTTCTGACCTGATCTTTATGATTTCTTTCCTTCTGCTAGCTTTGGGGTTTTTTTGTTCTTCTTTCTCTAATTGCTTTAGGTGCAAGGTTAGGTTGTTTATTCGAGATGTTTCCTGTTTCTTGAGGTAGGCTTGTATTGCTATAAACTTCCCTCTTAGCACTGCTTTTGCTGCGTCCCATAGGTTTTGGGTCGTCGTATCTCCATTGTCATTTGTTTCTAGGTATTTTTTGATTTCCCCTTTGATTTCTTCAGTGATCACTTCGTTATTAAGCAGTGTATTGTGTAGCCTCCATGTGTTTGTATTTTTTACACATCTTTTCCTGTAATTGATATCTAGTCTCATAGCGTTGTGGTCGGAAAAGATACTTGATACTATTTCAATTTTCTTAAATTTACCAAGGCTTGATTTGTGACCCAAGATATGATCTATCCTGGAGAATGTTCCATGCGCACTTGAGAAAAATGTGTATTCTGTTGTTTTTGGGTGGAATGTCCTATAAATATCAATTAAGTCCATCTTGTTTAATGTATCATTTAAAGCTTGTGTTTCCTTATTTATTTTCATTTTGGATGATCTGTCCATTGGTGAAAGTGGGGTGTTAAAGTCCCCTACTATGATTGTGTTGCTGTCGATTTCCCCTTTTATGGCTGTTAGTATTTGCCTTATGTATTGAGGTGCTCCTATGTTGGGTGCATAAATATTTACAATTGTTATACCTTCCTCTTGGATCGATCCCTTGATCATTATATAGTGTCCTTCTTTGTCTCTTATAATATTCTTTATTTTAAAGTCTATTTTGTCTGATATGAGAATTGCTACTCCAGCTTTCTTTTGATTTCCATTTGCATGGAATATCTTTTTCCATCCCCTCACTTTCAGTCTGTATGTGTCTCTAGGTCTGAAGTGGGTCTCTTGTAGACAGCATATATATGGGTCTTGTTTTTGTATCCATTCAGCCAGTCTGTGTCTTTTGGTGGGAGCATTTAATCCATTTACATTCAAGGTAATTATCGATATGTATGTTCCTATTCCCATTTTCTTAGATGTTTTGGGTTTGTTATTGTAGGTGTTTTCCTTCTCTTGTGTTTCTTGCCTAGAGAAGTTCCTTTAGCATTTGTTGTAAAGCTGGTTTGGTGGTGCTGAACTCTCTCAGCTTTTGCTTGTCTGTAAAGGTTTTAATTTCTCCATCACATCTGAATGAGATCCTTGCTGGGTAGAGTAATCTTGGTTGTAGGTTTTTCTCCTTCATCACTTTAAGTATATATCCTGCCACTCCCTTCTGGCTTGCAGAGTTTCTGCTGAAAGATCAGATGTTAACCTTATGGGGATTCCCTTGTGTGTTATTTGTTGTTTTTCCCTTGCTGCCTTTAATATGTTTTCCTTATATTTAATTTTTGACAGTTTGATTAATATGTGTCTTGGCGTGTTTCTCCTTGGGTTTATCCTGTATGGGACTCTCTGTGCTTCCTGGACTTGATTAACTATTTCCTTTCCCATATTAGGGAAGTTTTCAACTATAATCTCTTCAAATATTTTCTCAGTCCCTTTCTTTTTCTCTTCTTCTTCTGGGACCCCTATAATTCGAATGTTGGTGCGTTTAATGTTGTCCCAGAGGTCTTTGAGACTGTCCTCAGTTCTTTTCATTCTTTTTTCTTTATCCTGCTCTGCAGTAGTTATTTCCAACATTTTATCTTCCAGGTCACTTATCCTTTCTTCTGCCTCAGTTATTCTGCTATTGATCCCATCTAGAGTATTTTTAATTTCATTTATTGTGTTTTTCATCGTTGCTTGGTTTCTCTTTAGTTCTTCTACGTCCTTGTTAAATGTTTCTTGCATTTTGTCTATTCTACTTCCAAGATTTTGGATCATCCTTACTATCATTATTCTGAATTCTTTTTCAGGTAGACTACCTATTTCCTCTTCATTTGTTAGGTCTGGTGTGTTTTGACCCTGCTCCTTCATCTGCTGTGTGTTTTTCTGTCGTCTCATTTTGCTTATCTTACTGTGTTTGGGGTCTCCTTTTCACAGGCTGCAGGTTCGTAGTTCCCGTTGGTTTTGGTATCTGTCCCCAGTGGGTAAGGTTGGTTCAGTGGGTTGTGTAGGCTTCCTGGTGGAGGGGACTATTGCCTGTGTTCTGGTGGATGAGGTTGAATCTTGTCTTTCTGGTGGGCACGTCCACGTCTGGTGGTGTGTTTTGGGGTGTCTGTGGCCTTATGATTTTAGGCAGCCTCCCTGCTAATGGATGGGGCTGTGTTCCTGTCTTGCTAGTTGTTTGGCATAGGGTGTCCAGCACTGTAGCTTGCTGGTCGTTGAGTGAAGCTGGGTCTTGATTTTGAGATGGAGATCTCTGAGAGATTTTTGCCATTTGGTATTACGTGGAGCTGGTAGGTCTCTTGTGGACCAGTGTCCTGAAGTTGGCTCTCCCACCTCAGAGGCACAGCCCTGATGCCTGGCTGGAGCACCAAGAGCCTTTCATCCACACAGCTCAGAATATAAGGGAGAAAAAAATAGAAAGAAAAAAAGAGGATAAAATAAAATAAAATAAAGCTATTATAATAAAAAATAAGAAAAAAAATTATTAAGAGTAAATGTATTCAGAAAAAATTTTTTTTTAATTTTTAAAAATAGATTTATTAATTTTTTATAGTAAAAAATAAGAAAAAAAATTTTAAGAAAAAAATTTATTAAGAAAAAAAATTTTTAATTTTTTAAAATAAAAAATATGAAAAAACTTATTAAAAAATTTTTTAACTTCTAAAAATAGAAAATACGGAAAAAATTATTAAGAAAACATATATTAGGAAAAAAAATTTTTTTAAGTAAAAAAAAAAAATGGACGGACCTAACCCTAGGACTGATGGTGAAAGCAAAGCTATACAGACAAAATCTCACCCAGAAGCATACACATATACACTCACAAAAAAAGGAAAAGGGGAAATTAATATATCCTGCTCCTAAAGTCCACCTTTTGAATTTGGGATGATTCGTTGTCTATTCAGGTATTCAACAGATGCAGGCACATCAAGTTGTTTGTGGGGCTTTAATCCGCTGCTTCTGAGGCTGCTGGGAGAGATTTCCCTTTCTCTTCTTTTTTCGTACAGCTCCCAGCGTTCAGCTTTGGATTTGGACCCGCCTCTGCATGTACATCGCCTGAGGGCATCCGTTCCCCGCCCAGATAGAACGGGGTTAAAGGAGCAGCTGCTTCGGGGGCTTTGGCTCACTCAGGCCGGGGGAGGGAGCAGTACGGAGGAGGCGGGGCGAGCCTCCGGCGGCAGAGGCGTCGTTATGTTGCACCAGCCTGAGGCGCGCAGTGCGTTCTCCCGGGGAAGTTGTCCCTGCCTGGATCACGGGAGCCTGGCAGTGGCGAGCTGCACGGGCTGCCGGGAGGGGCAGTGTGGATAGTGACCTTTGCTCGCACACAGGCTTCTCGGTGGCGGCAGCAGCAGCCTTAGCGTTTCCTACCGGTCTCTGGGGTCCGCGCTGATGGCCGCGGCTCGCGCCCGTCTCTGGGGTCTGCGCTGTTAGCCGCGGCTCGCGCCCGCCTCTGGAGTTCGTCTAGGCGGCGCTCTGAATCCCTTCTCCTTGCACGCCGCGAAACAAAGAGGCAAGAAAAAGTCTCTTGCCTCTTCGGCGGCTGCAGACCTCTTCTCCGGCTCCCTCCCGGCTTGCTGCGGCACGCCAACCCCTTCAGGCTGTGTTCACGCCGCCAACCCCAGTCCTCTCCTTGCGATCGACCGAAGCCCGCGCCTCAGCTCCCAGCCCCGCCCGCCCCGGCGGGTGAGCAGACAAGCCTCTCAGGCTGGTGAGCGCTGCTCGGCACTGAACCTCTGTGCGGGAATCTCTCCGTTTTTCCCTCTGCGCCCCTGTTGCTGTGGGATCCGCGCTGATAGCCGCGGCTCGCACCCGTCTCTGGATTTCGTTTAGGCAGCACTCTGAATCCCCTCTCCTTGCGCGCCGCGAAACAAAGAGGCAAGAAAAAGTCTCTTGCCTCTTCGGCAGCTGCAGACTTTTTCCCGGACTCCCTCCCGGCTAGCACCAAAGCCCGAGCCTCAGCTCCCAGCCCCCGCCCGCCCCGGCGGGTGAGCAGACAAGCCTCTCGGGCTGGTGAGTGCTGGTTGGCGCCGAGCCTCTGTGCGGGAGTCTCTCCGCTTTGCCCTCCGCACCCCTGTGGCTGCGCTCTCCTCCGCGGCTCCGAAGCTTCCCCCCTCTGCCACCCGCAGTCTCTGCCCGCAAAGGGGCTTCCTAGTGCCTGGAAACCTTTCCTCCTTCACGGCTCCCTCCCACTGGCGCAGGTCCCGTCCCTATTCTTTTGTCTCTGTTATTTCTTTTTTCTTTTACCCTACCCAAGTACGTGGGGATTTTCTTGCCTTTTGGGAGGTCTGACGTCTTCTGCCAGCGTTCAGTGGGTGTTCTGTAGGAGCAGTTCCACGTGTAGATGTATTTCTACTGTATCTGTGGGAAGGAAGGTGATCTCCGCGTCTTACTCTTCCGCCATCTTGCCCCTACTCCAGGAAATTCTGATTTTTAATCATTATTTCTTCAAATATTACCCCTCTTGTTTTCTCCTGTTCATCTGGGATAGACAAAGCATGTGCATGTTTATTGTGTCCCAAATTCCTCTTACATTCCTGTTCTGGTTTCTTTTTTTCTTTATATATTCAATTTAGAGGTTTTCTTCTGGCCAGCCTTCTAGCTCACTTACGTTGTCTTATGCTGTGCATAGTCTGCAGTTAAACTAATTCATTGAGTTCTTAATCTCTGATGTGTTTTGTAGTTCTAGGGTGCACATTCACTTTTTTTATAGATTGTAATTCTCTGTTAAAATACATCATATTTTCATCTACTTTTAAATATTTTTTCCTCAATTTATCATATTTGTCACAGTTATCTTAAAGTCCTTGTCTACTAACTTCAATATGTGAATCATCTTTGGATAAGCTTCTAATAATTGTTACTTTTTGATCGTCAGCCATTTTCTCATGCTTCCTTGCTCATTTAACAATTTTTAAATTGTATTTTTGACATTGTGAATTATATTATAGAATCTTAATAATTTTATCTTTCACTGATGGGGATTGAGTTTTGTTTTGAGAAGTAATTTCATTTCTGGCTGGTAATCTAGATCATGTGGAGGTTTGATTTTAAGCTTTAAGTCTATTTGGTGTTACCCTTCATTCTACAGTACAGGCCTTTACTTCTAGGGCATGGCATTTCTGGGATCTCCAAAAAATCTGGATATTCACCAAGGATTTTTCCCTTTGGCTGGGGGTGGAATGCCAGCATCTCCCCCATTTTGTGCAACATCCGAAATCTCTGTTCAGATCTCAGCCCCTCCGTAACTGTTCTCTGCTAGAAATCTTGGAATCTTGCCCTATGCATGTGAAGCCTCAGATCTGCCAAGGGCCCAGAGATATTTTTTTTCTCCAGGTCTATTGCTTTCTCCATTCTAGTTCCCTGCTTACCAAATTTCAGTCAGTTTAGCAGCTCTGATTCCTCTGCCCTGCAAGACTGGTTGCACTCCACTTTCATGAACAGCAGATTAGAAATTATGCCCAGGGAGAAAAACAGGGTAAGTGTGGGGCTTAATCGGGTCCGTCTGTTCTCTCAATGATTGAAGTCATGTGTTCTTTGCTGCCAGTGCCTGAAAACTGTCTTTTTTCTTTTAATTTAACTCATAATTGCCTATGGCAACGCTTGTTATCTTTTTTAATGTCTTTTGGATCTTTTGTTAAATTCCTTTTTTCATTCCTGATATCACTTTATTATACTTTGTCTTTCTTGATCATTTGTATCAGTGGATTATCCAATTCTTACTCTTTTTAAAGAAACACATTTGCTTTTGTAGATTCTCTCAATATTTACTCTTATCTTTGCTTCTTTCTTCCTTCAGCTTTCTTTGAATTTGTTGTTTCTCCTTATCTTCTTGGGATGGATGTAACCTTAATAATTTTCAGCAATTTTATTTTACTAATACAGGCATTCAAGATTATAAATATTCCTCTAGATATTGCTTTGGCTACATCTCTCAGATTTTTCTATGTAGTATTTTATTCAGTTTAAAATATTTTATAGTCTTCTTTGTG
This sequence comes from Balaenoptera musculus, assembly GCF_009873245.2. Classification (NCBI taxonomy): domain Eukaryota; kingdom Metazoa; phylum Chordata; class Mammalia; order Artiodactyla; family Balaenopteridae; genus Balaenoptera; species Balaenoptera musculus. The sequence continues at coordinate 41,569,764 of NC_045797.1, forward strand.
TTTGATTATTTTATCCATAAATTATTTAGAATTATATTTCTTAATTTACAAATGTGTGTGATATTCTAGTTATCTTGTTGTTGATTTACAGCACATTTTATTTAGAAAAAATATACTCTGTGGTTTCAAATATTTGAAATTTTTTGTGAGTTGCTAGTACGTACTTAGTACATAGTCAATTTTTAGAAATCTCTATGTCTTCAAAAAGAAGGTGTATTCTCTAGTTCCTCTATATATGTCCAAAGTATCAAATTTGCTAATTTTGTTTCTTTATATCTTCTTATATCCTTAATGTTTTTTTTCTGCTTGTTCTATTGTATAGTGAGAGAAGTTTTAAAAAAATCCCCCACTATGATTGTTGTTTGCCTATTTCTTCTGTCAATTTTTTCTTTATATATTTTGTAGTAATGTTAAGTGCATAGTAATTTAGATTTTTGTCATTTTTTGATTGAATCTGACCTTTTATTTATGATATAACCTTCATCTGTAGAAATACTTTTCGCCTTAAAGTTTATATTTTTTATTAATATACCTACAAAAGATTTTCCCATGCTATATTTTCATATCCTTTTATAATTTTTCTGTATTTTTATGTGTATTTAATGTAATAAATTAATACTAGTCTATGTATTTAGTTGTAAATCCATTTTGATTTTTTAATCTTTTAACTGAATTATGCAGTACATTGATATCTATTGAAATAAGTATGCTTTTGTTTAAAGTTATGTGATTTTCATTTGCCCTTACCGATTTATCCTTTTTCTTTCTCTTGATTTTTATTGGACTGACAGATGGTTTCTTACCATTCTATTTTCTCTCTATTGGTTTAGAAGATATAAAACTTTAAACAGTTATTTTTGTAGTTATCCTATCATTACAGCATGTACTCCTTATTTATCAAAGTCAAATGTTAATACTTTACCTTTCTCCTCCCAAATGCATGGCTTTTAAAATACCTCAGCTTCATTTGCCTGCTTCCCAAATGATTTATTATTGTTGTCTTGTAACCTAAAAAATACACACATACACAATCATTATTATCTTTTTAAAAAAAAAAAAAACTCAGTGTTCATAATGTTTATTTAGGTTTATTCTTATATTTGTCATTTTCTTCTTTCATTCCTACTTGCATCTCTGGCTTTCTAACTGGGCTTATCTTCCTAATGACTGAAAAACAATTTTTGGAATTTAAAAAATGCAGTTATTTACCCATTCCTCCATTGACAGACAACTAGGATGTTTCTATATCTTGGCTATTGTGAATAATGCTGCAATAAACATGAGAGTGCAGTTATTTTCTTGATATCCTGTTTTTATTTTCTTTGGCTATATACCCAGAAGGAAGATTGTTGAATATTATGGTAATCCTATTTTTAATTTTTTGAGGAACCTTCATAGTGTTTTCCATAGTGTCTGTACTAGTTTTCATTCCCACCAACAGTGCACAAGGGTTCCCTTTAAATCCTTGGCAGTACTTTTTATCTCTTATCATTTTGATGATAGCCATCCTGATGGGTAACCCAGATGATGTCTCATTGTGGTTTTGATTTGTATTTCCCTGATGATTAGTGATGTTGAGCACCTTTTCATATTTCTGTTGGCCATTTGTATGTCTTCTTTGGAAAAATGTCTATTCAGTTTATCTCCCCATTTTTAAATTCGATTTTGTTGTTGTTACTGAAATAAACCCACATGTAGTCAACTGATATTTGACAAAGGCTGTCTATTCTGTTCCATTTGTCTATGTGTCTATTTTTATGCCAGTACCATACTGTTTTGATTACTGTAGCTTTGTAGTATAGTTTGAAGTCAGGAGGTGTGATGATTCCGGTTTTGTTCTTATTTCTTAGGATTGCTTTGGCTATTTGGGGTGATTTTTGTGGTTCCATACACATTTTAGGATTGTTTTCTCTATTTCTGTGAAAAATGCCATTGGAATTTTGATAGGGATTGCATTGAATCAACAACACTGTATAACAGCACTGTATTATATACTTGAAAGTTGCTAAGAGGCTTGCTTTTAATTTTTTTTTTTTTAAAGTTACCAACCCCTGCTTTATTTTTTTTTTTTAATTTATTTTTATTTTTATTTATGGCTGTGTTGGGTCTTCGTTTCTGTGCGAGGGCTTTCTCCAGTTGTGGCAAGCGGGGGCCACCCTTCATCACAGTGTGCGGGCCTCTCACTATCGCGGCCTCTCTTGTCTGGAGCACAGGCTCCAGACGTGCAGGCCCAGCAACTGTGGCTCACGGGCCCAGCTGCTCCGCGGCATGCGGGATCCTCCGGGACCAGGGCTCGAACCCGTGTCCCCCGCACCGGCAGGCGGACTCTCAACCACTGCGCCACCAGGGAAGCCCCAAGAGGCTTGCTTTTAAATGTTCTCACCACAAAAAAGAAATGACAATTATAGATGTGATGGAAGTGTTAGCTAAAACACTGATCTTAAAGTCTGTTTTGGCTGTTATTAATATAGCTACACTAGGTTTCTTTAGTGTTTATTTACATGGGATAGCTTTCCCATTCTTTTACTTTCAAATCTTATATCCTTATATTTATAGTATTACTCTTAATCGAAAAATATTTTGGATTTTACTCTTTATATTTAATATGACAGTATCATTTTTTATTTAATGTACTATTGGATATATTTGAGTTTATATTTACCAGTTTTCTACTTTCTTTTTAATTTTTCTGCTTCTGTATTTCTTTTCACTATCTCTTTGCCTTCTTTTTGATTTAAGTTTTTATTATTATTTAAATAAATTTCCCCATATTAACTTGTTAGCCCTGTCCTTTATTGATTCCACTAAAGTACAACATACATTTTTTCTTCTGACATTTACTATTGTAACGTATTTAATTGTATAAGTAGTTTTAACCTCCTCAAATAGCATTATTGTTGTTCATCCAGACAATGCTCAATTAGATTTATCCAAGTATTTGCGCTATTGATTGCTGTAAACACCTTCTTGCTTCTCTGAGTCCCATCTGACATCTTTTATGAATATATTTTTCTGATCCCAGAACCTGTTTCAAAATTTAGGGAGTTCCCTGGTGGTCCAGTGGTTAGGACTTGGCACTTTCACTGTTGAGGCCTGGGTTTAATCCGTTGTCGGGGAACTAAGATCCTGCAAGCCATGCGATGCAGGCAATAAATAAATAAATAAATAAATAAATAATAAAACAAAATTTAAGTATGAGTTTACTGTCAGTAAATTCTCTGTTTTTATTTTTCTGAAAATACCATCATTTTGCTTATATTTTCACTGGATATAGAATCCTAGGTTGGTAGTTGTTTTTTTTTTTTTTTGTCAGAATTCTCAAGACACTATTTTACTTTAATATTTCCTGGCTTTCATAATTTCTATCAAAAAAGATAATGGTCAGTCTTTCTCTCTTGAACATAATATGCCTTTTTTCCCAGCTGCTTTTAGACTTACTTTCTGTTTTGGCTTTCATATTATATATTACTATATAGCATTATATTAATGTGCTAAGATGTTGTTTTATTCATATTTATCCGTGTTGGAATTTATAGTTTGACTTGTTTCTGTTCCTTGTAGTATCTATCAGTTTTTTAAAATTTTCACCCATTATCTCTTCAAATATTTCTTCTGACCCACTCTTTTCTCCTTCTGAAACTCTGACATTTTCAGCATGTCCCATTTGTCTTTTGTGCTCTTTTTGAATTTTTTATCCTTCCGTTTTCAGAATTTAATCTTAATATTTTCTTGTAACTTATTTTCCAGTTTACAATCCTCTCTTTCAGCTTTATCTAATCTTTTGTTAAGCCTATTTATTGAGTTCTTATTTTCAAGTTATTGTATTTTTAGTTCTAGAATTTCTGGTTGGTTCCTTTTTATAGTTATAGGTTACCAGTTTTCTGCCCACATTCTCAATATTATCATTTAATTCAGAGGAAATATTAATTACAGTTATTTTAAACTCTGTGTCTGTTAGGTCCACTACCTAGATTTCCTATAGATCCTTTGTACAGTCTTTTTTTTTCCACTAAGTTTTCAGTTATTTCTTAATTTTTTTCCATGCCTGGTTATTTGATTAAGTGAAGACTGTATATGACTGTATTAACATATCTCGAGTTTCTAAGTGACAGTCTCATCCTCGAGATACATTTACCTTTACTTCTGACAGGCAGTTAGGGTAGAGACATTAGCAATATAGAATCTTAACTTTAATCGTAAATTGAAGTGATTTGAATCTGGACTTCAGTACCTGTGAGGACTGGTTTATTTCCAGTTTTTACTTAGTTTTAGGATGTAACCTTTGAAATCCATACTGAAGGCCTAGGTTCGTACCAGGGCAGCTCCTCCTGAACTCTACATTTTGTCTTTTCAGATTTGTACATCTGTTAATATATCTCTCACACTGCATGTAATTTGACATTACCTTGATGGAAGCAGTCCCAGATACAGGACTCACCTTGATGGGCTTTCCTTAGAACCTTGGTATCTCTCAAATGACTTCAAACCAATATTTAAAAAATATATTGGTCCAGATTGTGTAGTTGTTTTCAGTGAGAGGATTGGTCTGAAACAATATCGTACATTATTAGTGGACGAGCTCTAACTCGTGCTTTACATATTTTAGTTTTCTATTCCCTATAGGCATTTTCAAATATGTCTTTTATTTCTTTAAACATAGTTAGCTGTTTCATAAACTGTGTCTGATAATTTCAGTATCTGATGTGCACCTTTTTCTACTGTCTGCTCTTCCTGTTGGTTCTTGCTCACAGTGCCCCATTTCTATGTGTGCATTGTTAATTACTTTGACCTGTGTATTGCATTTGTCCTTGAAAAAGTACATTTGTTGAGGCCAGGATGAAGGCACACTCTACCCGAGAAGATTTACATTTGTGTCTAACTATTACATGTGGATGTGACCAGTGGAAGGCACTCTTAACCCAGCATAAAATGTGAAGTTCTTAGAAACCTCCAGAGAACAAGTCTACTGGAAGGCTGGCCAGGGACAACATTTATTCATAGAATATTTTTTACCTTTTCTTCCTTTTCTCATAATTTTTCTTCTAGAACCTACAAGGCGTAGCTTATGAATCACTTTACATTAGGTGCTCAACCCTTTGTGTCCCAAATCAATGTGGGGGAGTGTCTTCTCAGATTCCCTGCTATGGGCAGGTCCTAGGCTTTGACTTTCTTCCCCGCTCTGTCCATAACATACGTGGGCAAATTTGACACATGGCCTCAAGGTAAAAGCAGTTTGGTGCTCATGTGTACAATTTATATCTCTGTGTTTCCTTCTTCCCCTCCCTGAGGTTTGTGCCTTCAGTTTCTGATCTACATGTTAGCCCTTAAATGACTTTAAAGGGATTTTGAAATATTTTTATCTAGCATTTTAATTTTGATCTTTGGAATATTTGGTCTAAATAAAATTATTCATCATTATTGGAAATAGAAGTTCCCTATCTTTTTGCTTTTAATGTATTGGGAAAAGAAAATACTCCCTTATTATATGAACTTTGGGGAATTTATTGAATGTTTTTGTTTGTGTATATCATTTTAGTTATTTATATATCCATCACACTAAATTAATAAACTTTAGTTTTTATATGTTTATAGCATTTAATGTTATTGTCTCTTGAATAGTATATATATTTCTTCTTTGTAGTGTACTTTATGTAAACATTTCCAATACATGTATGTTAACATATTTTACTGTGGTGATGAATCTTTTGAGTGTTTTTTAAAAAAAACTTAAAAAATTTTAAAATAGTTTTGAATTTATCTATGCCCAGGGATAGGTGAGCAGGTTGATAATGAAAAGAAAAAACAGATGAATAGTTGTGAGGCTAAAGACAGAATCAGCAGTGGGATAGCATGTGGCTAGGGTATAATGAAAAAGATGGTAGGTTAGGAACACCAGGATATTTGGAATTTTGTGTCTTTAGGTCATGCAAAAATCTAAGCAATAAACCAGCTACTATGTCCTAGCGTATATACTTTAATTTTGTTTCTTTCATGTGCTTTCCTTGATAAAAAAAATTGTTACTAAATTGAGTTTTGTTAACTGTAGGTAAAACCTTAAAAAGATATAACTGTCATTTAAAAAAGAAATGAATTCATGGGGAAATGTATTGTTGTATGCAGATTTCCAGTGGAAACCTGCAGATGCTCACATAAGAAACATTCTTCCCACTCTTTTGAATAAACATGTTGCAAGCCTAGTACATTTGCATACCCAAGAGAATAATTGTTTCAAAGATATGTGCTGTGAACACATGTGGTTGTCTTCCAGATTATGAACACCAGACTTGAGACATATATTTTTCAGGTGTACAGCTTGAGTCAGCACAAATGCTGTGTCTTGGGGAGTATTTGGAGAAATGTAGGTGCTACTGTATTTTGAATAATCATTCCCTCTAGCTCTCATTGTGACTGATGGAAAATTTATTTTATTTTCCCTTCACAAAGGGAAAACAAAATTGTAGCTATCTTACTGCATAGTTTGTTAAGCAATTTCCATTTGTACTTATATTTCACAGATGTTCTGAAATGGTTAAACCAAAAAAGCGTGTTTCAACTCATGAGTAACTTGTAACAAAATACATCCTATCAATTGGTTTAAAAAAAAAAATACACACACACACACGTGTGTGTGTGTGTATATATATATATGTAGTCTCATCACACTGACACACATACACATAAGCATCTTTTTAGGCCAGTGCAGTACTTTCTTGCTTTATGAGTGAGAAGTTATAAAATCACATACTTAGCCTGAATGTTTGATTTTTCATTTATCTTTAGTAATTTATTACAGTGGAGCTGACAGAAGATGAAAGATGTTTAGATACATATGAAGCCTAGCAGCTCCTGTAGCTCTGAAGAAGTTCAAGTCCTCAACTTCAGAATCTGTTATAACTTATGCTTATTAAATTGGCTCCAGGTTTTATTTTTCAGAGAAGTCCCCAAATAACTGATTTTCTAAGATATATCCAGTGTTAGCCATATCTATCTCCTCTTAAATAACAGCTATTTCAAATTGTCCTGGTATGACTGGGGCAACCATGCAGCCTGGTTTGCCCAGGCCAGGGATAGTTACTACTAGTGTTCTCTTATGCTCTCAAAAGGTACAGCTTTGGATGATAAATTATATGGCCACACTAGATTTAAAAGGCTAAGATTCATAAAATTTGGAAGGAAGAAAAATTGGTCTAATATTACATATTCATGTACTGTACCCCCCACCAAGTAAAAGCATTCCCTTTGTTATCAAACGTTTTTCCCCTACTCTTTGGTTTGAAGTATATCATTTCTGTTTTGGTTAGAAGTATGTTCAGAGTATTTTAGCTTGGCAATTATAGAAAAAAATTACTGTCTTTTATAATTTAATCAATGAATCCTACACAACTTGTCTCAGTATTTTCCTATGGCAGAGTAAGGAAAGCCCTTTATGTTAATGCATTTTAATGGTTTATCCTGCAAAAATTTACATTTATTTGCCTATAAATGTCTACAAATATAAACAACTTACAGAAAATATTTTTGATACGCCAACTAAATGTATTTGAGGATGTTATTCCTGTGGAATGCTGTCAGAAGTTTTACAGTAACCAGCCAATGATCTTTGTATTAATTTCCATGTATCATCAGTTATTGAATTCTTACTTTAGAGAAAGGTATGCTCTTCTTAGGTCAGATTTGCAGATAACTAAGTCTATTTTGGGCTTCATTTTCTGTTTTATATTAAAAATTTTGACCTTTAGTTTCTCTATTCTGGAAATTGGATGATTAGAAAGCTGATTAGACATCAAACCAGATGGCACGTAGGAGGTATATCACAAAGTTCTTACAGTCTTTCTCAGAGTGTATGTCTTGAATACACATGAATAACCGAGAACTCTCAAATATGAGTGCTTTTGAACTTGAGATTAAAAAAATAAAAAGAAGCACAAAGGTTCATGAGAAAGTAAGTTTTGTGGAGCCAGACACATTCAGCCCAGTCTTCTGTTCATCTACATGTGGCGTACTTTTGTATAATCACAATCATATTTATGATCTTAGGGTGCTAAAAGAGCCTCAGTTAACATGTTCAGAAACTGTGTAGGTAATAGGGACAGTCATATTTTTAAAAATATTTTAAGCAAGGAAACTAAGCCATCAAAAAGAGTTATTGATTAATCTTAAGTTAACTTTTAAAAATGTAAACAAATCATCCAAGTCTGAAATCATTCCAAATAATTGTAGTTTTACTTTTTATTTTCTATTATTATTATAAAAATATTGGAAATAATGCCTTATTTATTCTTTTGGAGTAAAAGTCAATAGCCATCTTTACTATGTGTATCTTCTACCATCTGATACCAAGCTTGGTCAGAATTCAAAGTGAAAAACCTATGGGTTACCTTTTTAAATTTCTACAATTTGATTGTATCCTTTATCAGTGTTAGGGTGGATGAGAAGGTGGACTACCATCTTTTAATATGCTTATTTATTCTGCTTCCTGTATGACATTTTTTAGTTTTAGAATATGTGTCAGGTGATATTCAGGCTTACAGTAAAGTAATTGTATTATATTAGGACTCTTGAAATTTTTTTTAAATCAAGAAGTTAGAAATGAAGAGGCTACACTCACTTTTTCTTTTGTTTTTTCATTGGAAGAAGACCCTTGATTGCTAACTTTCTCATTGCCAAGTAACAAACCACCCAGGTATCTATTTCCTGTAGCAACAAACAAGGATTACTTTCTTTGTTCCTACTCATTATCATTAGTAACTTTAGGATAATTCATCACTTAATGCCTTCTATAATGCATAGCCTTAAATATGTGAATATGGATGCTTATATTTGATGAAGTTATTCCCTAGCTTTCATGAACTTAACAGATGCCTAGTCGGCAAGTCTGTATAGTTGCATGGCAAGTATATGCCATTACTAGTGAATGATTTCACAGTTTGTAATACTACACATGGTTTTGAGATCTTAACACTTAAGCATTCTCCTTTTGAGTCTCCCCTTACCCATCATGTTCAGTGTGAGTTTCCTGGTAGCCCAAAGGCTTGCCAAACCTAGTGAGTATCCCCAAGTCTATCTTGCTCTAAATGCCCAGGAAAATCTCAGTTTGTATGGTGTTGTTATTGATGAATCACATTTACAAGGTTTTTGACTTTGTTTTGGTTGAGTCTGAAATGAGAGATGGAAATCAGGGACCTGGCTGTCAGCCATATCAGAAAAGTGAGGCATTTCTAAGACAGGAAATACATAAAATACATAAAAAGTGAAGAGATTATTGAGTAGGGAGGCAAATTCAGATACTTTTTATTCCTCATGTGGAATCTTGGCTAGATGTGATTATCATAGGTTTGAAATTGAGCTCTGCCCCACACCTTCGGGTAAATGATTCCACGTGTGTGTGTGTGTGTGTGTGTGTGTGTGTGTGTGTATGTATATATAGTTTGCCTTTTACAGTTGTGATATAGTATCTGTGATATTAAAACATCACTTAAATCCTCAGATTTTATGATATATTTTTAAACTACAGATTGCAGGAAACAGTGCAGGTTATGTAATGATAACCTCCCAAACAAGCAGGTATATTACAGAGAAACAGTAACAAAACATACGTCATGCCAGTTAATAATTTAAACGAAGTAGATATGTTTTCCTTAACACCTAATTGATTATCCCAAATACAATAAAATCCACATATGTTAGATTCTTGATTAAGCCCTACATTTTAGCTTCCTTCACATTCTTGCTCTGTATTTACTCTAAGATAGAAACAACTTTACTTCAAAGGTTAAATGTTTTCAGAAGCCATTTCAGTTTTATATAAATTTAAAGTTTCTAAATATTTAGGAATTACATAAATGTAGACCATTGTTTCCTTTCAAAATTTGTTTCATTGGAGCAGATAATAGATTTCCACTTTCAACTACACAGTTAGCTGTTTTATTTTTGAGTATACCTTCTCAGTATTTCTTTCCACAGAATTTTGGAATTTTGTTCCTCTCATGTTTTATTGAAAAGGCTCGCTGCCATTATATCATTTCGTTTTCCGGTTTTATCCTTTTGTCTGAAGGCACATTGCAGCATGCCTGGTTTAAGGACACTAGACAGAGAGAGAAATGGATAGCCATAAGAGTATCTCTAGTCAAGGTTGAAAGAGTGCACGTAGCTTTCTAAACTGAACGCCGTGAATGGAGGACATTTAGGTTATTGCCATGACAATTCTAATTGTTGGAACTTTATTCTTATTATGGTCTTTATTCAGTTGGATTCACCCTAACAGCACACACAGACGAGTCACTTTAATTTCTGGGCTGGTTTTGGAGAACATGTAGCCAAGAATCATCATCTTTTTGTTAACGATAACAAAACACACGGTCAAGGGGGGGTCTAAATGGAATTGCATTTTATAGGCCTGCAGAGATCGGTATGAAGTAAGACACGCTCTCTTTGACCTCTGGAGGCTCTCTCTAACGAACGATGGGGCTACATTTTAAATTACAGGAGATTCCAATTACTGTGAAATTACGGGGCTCTGTGAGCTCCCTCTACGGGCTAATTTAACGTCTGCAAATTATATTTTGTCTTCTTCTTCTTTTTTTTTCCCCCCTCTTCTTCCCATTTTTCCCCCAACAAAGCCTCTGTGTGGCCTCTGGGATGGGGTGGCCGCCTAAGGGCCCAGAGGTTGTGCTCCTTGGAGCGTGTGCAAGATGGCTGCCCCAAGGCTGTTTGAAGCTGGCGCGTTTGAAGCAGCCGCGCGTGTTTGAAGCTGCGGCATTTGAAGCTGTCGGGCTTGAAGCTGGCGCGTGTGTTTGAAGCTGCGGCATTTGATGTTGCTGAGGACGTTTGTAAATTTGAGACAGACTTTAATATTGTTAGACGGTAGGGGAGTCCTTTTCAACCCCCTTTTCATTTTTTTTTTTCACTTGAACTTTTTAAAAAGTTTTATTTAACTTTTTTTTTTTTTCCAACTATTTTAACTACTTATGTCAGCCGAGGAATGCTGTGATTCACAGCCATTATTGTAAAGAGGCTGTTATGTATTTTTAGTGCTGCTGGGACCATAGGAATTCTTGAGTGGCTTTGACTGGATGCAACAATGTGGAGAATAATCCCAACTGTGAAAAGTGCTACTGTGGCCACAGAACAGTACAGAATAATTTTGAAAAAGGGCAGTCTCCTTGTTGCTTTTAGAAGAAGGCCATGTATGCCTGCTGTTGCATTTGCAAGATTGATGAGTGTAGAGGTAGAACAAATGTATGCGAGGTAGTTGGAGATGCATAGGGGATGCATAGTTGGGGATGCAGAGGTAGTTGGGGATGCATAGGTATAGGAATTACATTTGCAGCTTTCCAGGAGCAAAGCATTTTCTGATTTCTAACTATGATTTTTTCCTCCAGTTTCTGTAAGAACTAGAGAGAAAGGTGGATGTCATTATTGACCCTTTGGACACTACTGTAGAGGCGAATGGCGCTTTATATAGAGAGCGTCTACTTTGACAATGTGAGAGAAGGGGATGAGTATTGCTGGTGATGGGAAAGGAAAGAAAACAGATGGTTATCTTATAGCTGTAGATTGTGGTTTGGGTAACACCTTGTTTGGGAGAACCCTAGGTGTGGAAGTGAAAAATGTGGAGAAAAATTTGGAAGGAGCCATGCGCTGTCAAACCCAAAATGGACTGGATGAGAAACAAATAATTTTTCACGTAATTCCCAGCCTGGAGTAACATCATGTACTTGCATGCAGAGTTGATGAAGTAAGACATGCTCTACCATTGTCTATGGTTCTCCTCTGAGAGTTGGTGCAGGTTAGAAAGCCACTTTGATGAGCTTGCCATCAGTTTTTTTCCTTTGGAAGTAGAATGTTGCTTCTGCTAATGATCATTCGCTTGAAAATTAAGTAATGGTTTCTTGATATTGGCTGTTTGTTGGGACCTAACCTATTTACTTAGATCTGTACCACCAATTTTTTTTCATTGTGTAGAACACAAATTCTATAAGCTATGCATCTGTTTTTCAGCCATATTTGGATTGTATATCTACCCAGGATTGAGGTGTTTTGTTCAGTATTTCATTCATTTTGGCAAAAACTACAATTCCTTCAGTTCACAGAAAAAGCTATATATTAAATACATATAATTAAAATCGAGTTATTGCCTTTAATTTATACAGAACTGAGTTTTAGTCTAATAAATAATTTAAATGTGTGCTTTACCTGTTTAATTAAGAGTAAGATGTGTCTTGCACACTTTTTGAATAATGAAAACATTTCCCATTTCTTCATAGAACAGATGATCTTGGACTTTGTTTTCTTACAAGTAATTGTTTTTAAGGATTTCCCTTCTTTAGTTCAACATTCCTAATTTCGTAGGAATAGAAATTTGCCAAGTATTTTCTGTTGTATTGTATATATGCATTTTCTACTCCAACTTTTTATTATTAGCTTCTTTAATTGTATTCCTTTGAATCCAATTGTCTTTTCCGTTCTATTAGCTTATCCTTTATTTTACAGTGTTATTATTTTACCAAATTTTATTTCAAACTTCATATGGGCCCTATTGACATCATTCATTGAGAGCTAAGTTCTTGCATATTACCAGTCTAATGTTCTAATAATTAATCTATTATAACAAGTAATTTTATAAGTTATAAGACATTCAAAACTGAGCGACATGGAAAGTACAATATAAAATTAGTGGCTCAGGATATTTGACTGTTTTCAGATGTAATGTTTTCAGAAGGTTGTTAAAAACTTCACAAAAATTAAGGAGCAAGGACAATACACACACACACACGTGTGCAGGGGCGCACATGCCGTGCATGTATATATACTTGATTATTTTTATTATAAAATCTGTCTGATCAGTTCAGATTTTTTTCTCATTCCTCAACTTCTGTAATACTCATTTGATTCATATTACTGCTTTTTTAAGCTTAGAGAGAATTTTTAAATAGAATTTCCCTACTTTTCACCTTTATATAGTCTATACAGTCCAGTAACCTGCATTTGGTGGCAAAAGAATTGCTTGAGCATAAGTGGACACATATGCTTTAATGAGAACTACATGCATTTTATTGTATATTTGTGGAAGAATATTCAAAGAAGAGGGATAAATGTTGAAAATGGATCTATCTTACGCAGTAAAGAACTTCTGGAAAAGTTTAATCAGTCTGGCTCCATGTTCCATGTCACTCTTGTTCCTTACTAGTTTGTGTTCCTTACTAGTTTGCTTCTTATTTTTAGAATCTTTTTGTGATTTTCACATAATTTTTTATTTTTGCTCTTTTCATTTTATTTAATTAAAATTAATTTCAGATAACTTTTCTTTTTAATCGATTTCCATTCAAATATGCTTCTGTCAATAAGCTCCACAAAATATAGGCTGTTAAACCAAATAATGATATTTCTTTGTTGACTCTGTATCTTTCTCTAACTTTAGTGTTCCATCCTGTATCATTTTTTTCTGCCTTTGTCAGTGTTCTCTTCCACCCTACCATGATGAAGTTTATAATTCGCTTCCTGTGGTAGAGAAATAATGAATAACTTCCTGAGTGGGATCCAAGTTGAAACAGCTTTTTCCGTTACACAGCAACATGATCCCATTTTTTGCAACTCTTAATAATATCTACATTTAGAGCCAGGTCAGTGTTGTTTAGCCATTTATCTACAATACCATATAGGTTTATTGGTTTGACTTATTAATAGTTATGAGATTTATTATGACCTCACATTGTTGATTTTTCTTTTCTTTCTGTTTCATTAATTATCCCCTTTTTAAGGCAAATACAGTTAAAAATTTTATACATAAAATTTTAATTTTCCTTTTGTAATACTTTGTGAAATCAGCTTTATTGAGGTTTTATTTACATACAGTGAAATTTACCAATTTTGAATACATAATTCAGTGAGTTTTGATGAATATATGTAGCTGTGTAACCACCACCACAGTCATGATATTGGACATATCCATCACCCCCAAAATGTCTCTCCTACTCTTTTGAAGTCAGTTTCTTGCATTCATCCTGTGGTCCTGGCCCCCAGCAACCACTGATCTTTCTTTCACTAGAATTTTGCCTTTTTTTTAGAATTTTGTATCAGTGAAATCATACAGTGTGTGCTCTTTTGTTTCTATCTTCTTTCAGTTAGCACAGTGCTTTTAAGTTGCATTCATGTTATTGTGTGAATCAGTAGGTTTTTCCATGTTACTGCTGAGTAGTATTCCACTGTGTAGATATACCATAATATAATATAATCCATTTAACTCTTGATGATTTTTTTTGTTCTTTCCAGTTTTGTGATTATGAATAAAGTTGCTGGAAACATTTGCATACAGGCTTTTTGTGTGAACCTAAGTTTTAATTTCTCTTGGATAAATATCTAGTAGTGGGATTGCATGGTCACATGGTACACATATGTTCAGTTTTATAAAAAACTATTAGACTATTTTGCAGAGTTGCTTTGGTATTTTGCATTCCCACCAGCAATATATGAGAGTTCCAGCTATGTATCGTCCTCACCAACACTTGGTGTTGTTAGCCATTTTAGTTTTAGCCGTTGTGGTGAATGAGTGAGTATATATTTCTTTTCAACATTTTTTCTATTGCAATAATTCACTTCTGTTTTACCAACTTTATTACTACATCTACTGAATTGTATTATCCTTTTATGTTTTCACATGTTATGATCTTTATAACCTTGTTCTTTTGAATGCAATAAACATGTTTTCATTTCTTGCTTTCTTTTAGTGCTTGATAAAGTAAGGAAACTAAAATTCAAATACGAACATATATGTAGACCATATATTTTGACCAAACAATTCAAAATTGAGTGAGCATGTTGATAGTTGATTTTGCCTTTATTTTCTGAGAACTAGAAATATAATATTTGAAGAAGGTTACATCTGACTTAGTTTTATTGGTATCCATTTACTATCATAGAAATTACAAATAGGATTGCATAGTTCAAAAATAACGGCAACCTGATTTTTTAGCAACTAGATTATTAAGTAAATTTTCACATACCTTCAACAACTGAAGGATCACAATAAAAATCAGCCCTGTCATTTCCTAAAATGGCTCTGTTTTTATTCTTTGCCTCATTAGATAGCTTAGAGAACAGTGTACCATTGTCCATTTTAGAAGCCACTTTTATTTAACCTAGTACCTACTTACATTTGTCAGAATTGGTGATTTTTTCAACCTTTTTTTTCCTTTTCTTTTTTTTTTTGTAACACTAACTGTTCTCAGATCTCTGGCTTTGTTCCCTGGTTGTTAAAAAGACATGTCGTCACTTTGTTAAAATCCTTTTTTAAAAATCCAGTGTAAATGAGAATCATCATCATCTCTTTTGCCCTATTCTTTTCCATCTGAGAGTGTTTCATTTCAATATATGCTGGGACGCTGATTTTTCTCACTAAGGCTCAGTTACTACTTCAGAATAATTACTTGGCTAAGTAAGATTTTTTCACCAAAGAGTTATATATAATCAAAACTGAATGCTAATGAGTTGCATAGCTTTAAGTTCTCTTTTAACAAAGAACCATACCTTATGAGTCAACCCTTATTTCAGAAAATGTTTATAAGATGCGCTTTAAACTTTGGTTAATGTGTATTCGTTGTCTCATGAATGATTTTGTTGAGTTCTGTGCTTGAAGACAAATCAGATTTCTATACAGACTTCTCAGTTTCATTAGATCATAAATATAAACAATATGATACTACAGAGTGAAATGTAGTTGATATTGAAATCATGAATTAATCCAACTTCTTGGGAAATTCACTTTTAGTTCATTGAAGGATTTTCTTTTGAATTGGAGTTATTTTTTCATGTCATGTCTTCTCATAAAAACATATATTTGGTACCTTTGATTTTAAATCTGGTATTATTTTAGTGAATAAAAACTTTGAGGTTATTTGCAGATAATAGATTGAATAATGAAGCTAGAGAATTGTGTATATTTTTGGTTATCTTTTACCAACAGTTTTGAAAATCAGTCTCATTTTCCCCTGTTTCTATGTTCAGTTAATAATATTGATGCAGACTGTTAAATTTTACCTTAGAAATACTGTTAAAGTACAGAGGCTAGAATCTTTTTTGATATTTAGAAGAAAGAAGTTGAATGATAAAACAAGTTAATATCAGAAACAATTCAAAATTACTTTTACAAAGTTCACTGTAGTAACAGTAGAATTATGCTTGGTATTCTACAATTATTAAGATCGAAGATAAAGGAACACACTTTACAAAGATTTTTTTTAAGTGTTAGTATGAAAATTCAGTGATCGTTTCTTAGTCAGTGATCTATATTCTGCAAACATCTGGGTTTTGTGGGGGAACTAGTTGGCTTAAATATTGACTTAAACATTTCCTGAAAGCTGAGATTTACTTATTCCTTTAGCTCCTTTGTGTTCTGGTTTGGGGTTGATTGAAATTATTCCTAGTACCTGTTCTTAGTGTTTCTAACAAATGACCAAATGTGCATATCTTTACACTGGATTTATTTTTAGTTTTCCAGAAAGTAAGACTGTTTTCTAAGGACCATGCGCTGTAGCTTTTTCTGGTGTCACAATCTCAGCAACCAGGGGTAATTCTGAGTATTTGAGTGCTCTCAAATCCCCGAAGAATTCTTGTATCTTACTCTTCTATAGTAGATATCTTCTTAGTCCAGCCTAAATCCTCCCTGGCAATTTGCATCACAGGAACCCCACATCTGTTGTATAGTAGAGTTGAATTCAAGGGAATTAAGCGCTCCCCTTAGGGCTGTTGCTCTCATTCATGCTACACAGAGGGAGGGCATTCTTGCCTTCTCCCTAACCCCAACCCCATTGCCTGGCCTGGAGAGCTATTATTAATAGTGTGTGATCCAGAAAAGTGATTAACTATTTTAATACACTGTGCTTTTTAAATGTGATTCTTGTAAACTAGAACATTATGGTTATCATCCAATTTTAAATATAAGTCTTTCTGTGGGAATTTTAATAGATGTGCTGTCTGATGATTTTTGAAACTTATTTTGAGATTATCTTTTATTTTAAGGAGAGGAAGTCGATGAGGGAATCTTAATTTACTTCTTTTACTGAATGCAGATAAGCAGATATTTTGCTTATTTATTTGCCATGTTCTACTCTGGATTACTTCATCATTGTCCTTGTGAAAAGTTTATAGCTTATTTATTGCTTCCAAATTATGTGTGTCAGAATTGATTTTAAAATAAGTTTTTAGAATAATTTGAGTTAACTGCTTTCATGCTTTCTAAGAAGTTAGAAAAATATATAAGAAAAAGTCCCGTGTAAGATACAATGAAAATGCAAAAGGTCTTGATGTTACATTAGCAAGAAGAAAACCTTTGGGAACTATATAATGAAAATGATAAAAGTTTGCTGAGACCTAAGAGACAATTTTATCAAACGAAGATGAAAATATATTAAAAGATATTTATTCTTCCTGTATTAATTCATAGAATTAATATCATTTAACCAAAAATTACAGTTTTTCTTTTTTTAAAATTTGCCACTGTAAATCTAGTGTTCATTTCTCAGAATGAACAGGGGCAAAAAGAACAATTGTCTTATAAGTTATAAAGCTACAATACTCAAGACAGTGTCATTTTGACAAAAAAACAATGGAAAAGAAGGAAAACCAAAACAGATTCAAATACATAAGACTTTATTGAGTTGGTATCATAAATCAATGGAAGGATGGACTATTTAAGATGTGGCCCAGGGACAGTTATTTAACATGTTTGGAAAAAAAGTCAGATCTAGTTTTACCTCATTGTATACCAATATAAATTCCAGATGAGGTGAAAAGAAATGTTAAATAAAAATGAGATCTCTGGACACTGTAAAAAATAGAGTTGGCTGTCTGATTTAGTAATGATGAATAGTTTAAGCATATAAAATAATGGAAAAAAATCACAAAGGGAAAATCCATAGATTTGACTACCTAAAAATTTAATAATTTCTGAATGACAACAACAAAAATCTGAAAAAACTACCAGCAGCAATTATTTCAAAAATTTTGTATCTTATGGTCAAAGAACTCATAGACGTTAATATATAAAATACTAAAAAAGAATGGACCAAGTACAGGTTTTAGGTGAGTCACAAAAGAAGATTTTTTTTTTAGCATATTAAAAAAAGTTCAGCTTAATTTGAAATCAAAGATACATACCCATAAACACACCACTTAGAATTAGCCAACGTTTTTGGTATTTTGGTGAGTATTTGGTGAATATTTTTGCAATTTTTGTGATCTATCATACCTCCATCTGTTCACTGACTGATCTATTCACTTATTCATCCATATACTTACCTTTATATATAACTCTATCCATTTAGCCATCCATTCACTCATACTTAAATGTGACATATTGTGATTATATTATTTTCTAGAAGGGATCATAGTGCACATATTGCTTTTAGTTTTTTCCATTTAATATATTTTAAATTTCTTCCCATGTTATTATATATTCTTCTTCTACAACATATTAAAACTTTGCATAATATTACAGTGTGTGACTGTACCATGGCTTATTTAACCAAGCCTTCTTACTGGGCATTTAGGTTGTTAACTGCTTTCCAACAGTGACATGCTGAGCGTTATTGCACAGCTCAGATTATTTTCTAAGGACAAATTTTGAAAGATTAGATTTGCTGTGTGCAAATATTTCAGGCTTCTGTTGCGTGTTGCCAAACTGTTCCTCAGAAAGACTTCAGCTTTTACCTTTCCACCAGCAGTGCATCAGAAGTAATTATTGTTGAATTACTGCAAGCACTGGCTAATATAGTTAACATTTTATGTCAGTTAAAAAGATTGGCAATATTATTCTTTTACTTTGCACTTTTTGATTACTAAAGTGATAAACCTTTTTTTCTGTGTTTTATGGCCACTCTTTTTTGAATTTCCTAATCTCATTTTCTATTGACATATTCATCTTCTCAATATTGATTTTTAAAAGTTATATTTGTATTTAGGATAAATATACCTTGGGATTATATAGGATTTTTAATATGGATAAATTTTTAAATTTTTTAATTAGCCAGTTTTTTCTCGTATGGTTTCCACTTTCAGTGTCATGATTATGAACACTCCTACCAGATACCAGGATTATATTAATAAAAATGAGAGAATATTTTGATTCGTCTATTCCATTTTCCTCCAGGTTTACAGTTGAATTTGTCATTATGGAAAGCATGATCAATGGAACTTTTTAGTATAGCCCCTTAGAGAAAAACTCAGGACCACCTGGTTTTTAATTAAAACGAATTCTGTGAAAGGATTATATTGTGATTGTGACTTTCCAGTGACAGTGACTTCCTTCTTAGTACTAAAAGTTGGGCTCATCAGAAGGACTGAATTGTGTTACAATTTTATGGAAGTTAGACATAATTATTTTTAATGTTAATGTTTTTGTATACAGAGATTAAATTATTCTGGTTTGAGTAAGTATCAATATACTCTGTTAGCAACTCCTCTGAGTTTCTGTTTTGGGAGGAAATTTTGTTCCTGAACATTTATATTTAGAAGGTCAAATTAATCTAGAAGATACTGCTTTAATTTCAGAGGATCAGATCTACATTGATGAGATGAGAAAATCTCAGGAGTTGAAGGAAGAAAGGGGAGCTGTGCAACAGTTACTAGATAAGTATGAAGGCATATGATAACTGCTATGAATTGAAAGGTCTTACATGAAGGCATATGATAACTGCTATGAGTTGAGAGGTCTTACATGAAGGCATGTGATAACTGCTATGAATTGAAAGGTCTTATATGAAGGCATATGATAACTGCTATGAATTGAAAGGTCTTATATGAAGGCATATGATAACTGCTATGAATTGAAAGGTCTTATATGAAGGCATATGATATCTGCTATGAATTGAAAGGTCTTATATGAAGGCATATGATAACTGCTATGAATTGAAAGGTCTTATATGGGTTTCTGGACCCAATTCCAATGTGTGTGTGTGTGTGTTGGCAGTGGGGGGGGGGTAGTTCCCACACAACACCTAGCAATTCTCGAACCCCAGTATGGTGCCTGAGAATTCAAATTAATTCTGACCGTCTACCCAGATATAGAGTTAGATTCCAGAGGTTGAGGGCTCAGTCCTACAAGACTTTGCCCTGCACCCCGCCCCCTCTCCCCAACTTCAGATGCCAGCGGCAAGCCCATGCTGTTGTTGCCTGTGCTTCTGACCCATTGCCTATAAATTGGACATTCCAGTGATCCTCTCCAATCAGGATGCCAATCACAAGTCCAGGTTGTTACCTATACTTCCTACCCACTGGCTATAAATCAGAGGTTCCCACAAAACTCCTCCTTGGGTTCAATTAATTTGCTAGAGTGGCTCACAGAACTCAGAGAAACATTTTACTTACTAGATCACTGTTTTATTTATAAAAGGATATAACCCAAGAACAGTTAGATGGAAAGGAAGCATAGGGCAAGGGATGGGGAAAGGGAACGGAGCTTCCATGCCCTCTCCAGGCTTGCCATTCTCCCCAGATCTCAACTCAGAAGCTCTTTCAACCCCACCTTTTGGGATTTTTTGGAGGCTTCATTATATAGCCATGATTGTTTAAATCATTGGCCTTTGGTGATGGATTCAACCTCCAGCCCTTCTTCCCTTGGGAGGTCAAGGGGACGAGACTGAAAGTTCCAAGCTTTTAATCACATGGTTGGTTCCTCTGGTAATCAGCCCCCATCTTTAGGTGATCTGTCAACATTCCAAAAGTCACCCCATTAACATAACAAGATACCTTTATCACCCTCCTCACTTAAAACATACTAAGAGTTTTAGGAGCTCAGAAAAGGGATGAAGACCAAATATACATTTATTACAAATCACAGTATCACAAAAGGTGACTCCTGTTATTAGGGAACTTACAATGCAAAGTTATAGTAATAGGCTGGTGAGGAGGCATACCAGGATGCCTGAATTGGCTTTTTCTAAACTACACAACTCTCTCAACTCTATTTTACTGATATTAATTAATCTCCTGTGTGTTTGCGTTTAAAAGAGTGTATCAGTGCTCTAGCACTGAAACAGTGCATTTTAATCACCTGGATCCTTTTCAAAGTGCAAATTTTGATTCAGTAGATTTTGTCTGGGACCTGAGTTTCTGCATTTTTATCAAGTCCCCAGGTGAAATCGGCGTGCTGGTTAAGTCTCCTGTTTGAGTAGCAAAGTTTGAGGAATCTTGTATTGACACCTCTAGTTCTCCATAAATAAAGTAATAGGTAAAACCCATGACATAGTTAAATTACAGCACAGTAAGATGGTTAAACACTTTCTGAGGATCAAGTGAAGCCCACTGTCTGGACTTTAAAAGATCGTGATAACTAGTAGATTGGGTTATGGGAGCTGGTTCCAGGGGAAACAGGTGGGACAGATATCGTGCCGCTGGTTCTCATCCCCCTCCTCTAGTAATAAGGTCTTTTTCTTTTTTCCTTTCAACTTTACTGAGATACAGTTTACATAAGATGCATATAACCGCCTCTTGAGGCTTAAGTGGTTGTAAATCCCCAGCATCCAGTATTAAGAAATGGATAACCGTCATTCATAAGTAAACATACTGAGCCACTATCCATCATATGGAACTCTGCACTTTTTTCCTCGTTTTTCCTACTGATCCCCTTCCCCTGGTGGGAGTTAGCAAGAAACAGGACTGTGCCTCTCTAAGAACTCCTTTTGTCAGTTTCCTTTTTGAGAAGGAAAAGAGTATAAAGTCAGCACTGAGCTTTTCTGGAACTGTTGTCGTGGGGTTGGTAATGCAACACATTGAGGAGAACCTGGCGAGTCAGGTCAGGGATTTATGTTGAAAGACAAGGGGTGAGTAGAAGGATGCCAGGAGCCAGGCTGGGGTGGGGGAGTGGATTCCCCAACAGATGGGCGAGACCCACAAAGCTGAGAGCCACCCCAAAGCTGCATGGGGTAAACTGAAGGCAAATTTGGACCTTAAACACTGACCTCATTCATGGTGTGTGTATGTGTGTGTGTTTTCCCTTGATTATAACAGTAAATCATGTTCCATGTAGAAAATGTGGAAATGCTAGAAAAATTTTTGAAAAGCCTATCATAAATCATATCATATAATATACTAACAATATTGCATAAGAATATATCACCTTTACCACTACATCTGTCTATCGTTGCGGTTTTAAAAAAAATTTTTCTCTTTTTTTCTGGGTGAGAATTTAAGGTCTTAAATGTCATGAAATGTAGGACCCTTGAAGAAGTGACGTTAATGAAGCATATGGTAACTGTGAGTTGTCTAGATCTAGAGAGAGAAGCACACGGCTTCGGGTTTTTGTGTTTCATCTTCTGCCATAGTCTGTTTGGGGAGAAGTGGGGAAACACCACTTAGGGCAGTGTTTACCTGCTAGCCCAGATTTCACCAATAAGCTTGACCACATTTCTGCCCAGTCTGGGGACTCAGACACAGGTATGTAGTTGATATAAAATGTTAAACTCTACTTGAGTAGTATTGCGTTAGAATAGTGGTTCATATTTTTCTTTCCTTAAACTAGAAAATATCATATGGAACCCAGACAAAAGTTGACCAGCATGTCTAAAAAGAACAGATGTTCCTAACCATTACTTTGAACATTTATTCTCCTAGAATATCAGCTGCAAAGGTAATATAATCCTGGATATTTTTGTCATGTTTGGATTTTTTTGGCTGTCCATGAAAATGAATTGTTGCTGTTATTTATGGTCATTGATGTTAAAGGAAAACACTATTTTATAAACCTTGAAGCTTTTCTTACGTTTTATAATTTATAACTAAAATTTGTGAAAGTCCCAGACCAGGTTAATGATCAAACTGTTAAAGCGTGACTCCACGGGATGCCTGGCCTCTTACAAAGATACTTAGTGCTAAATTTATGTTTCTCTTTTGTGAAACACCAGAAGGGTCATTTTCAAGTGAGAAACCTTTCTAATCTCAATTTTGCTATCTGAGAATCACTTAAGTGTTGCCCAGTTCAAGGGCGTACATTATATTCAATCCCAAGTAAAATAATTCACACTCTTTTTCTAATAATACTAGAGTGTCTGTTCTTTTCTTCGAAAAAATTTTACACAATATAGCTGATGACATACAGCTCCCAGTGCAAACTTTACCACTGATGAGGGATTACTGGATAGATTTTTGGAATGTGAGTTCTCAGAGGGCAGCTGGAAAGATGGATGTGCCATCTTAGTTCCTTTGGTTTCCTAGGAAGTTGGTGTGTAGGGTGGAGATTCACCATGCCTGTCTACTTCAGAGAAATGTTCATAATACATCTTTCATTTCTCAAGACATTACTCCTGTGCTTAGATAAATGGAGTTTTTCCTGTGCCAGTGGGAGTTCACCACTACTTACTTAGATAATGCACCGATTTCTTTCTTTCTTTCTTTTTTTTATTGGAACACAGCGATCCTCATTCATTTATTGTCTGTGGCTGCTTTTGAACTACAAAGGCAGAGTTTGGTAGTTGAGATAGAGACCATATGGACGGTAAAGCCTAAAATACCCTCCCCTGGTACTGAAGGATGGTATAGAGGAGCTATTATTGGGCCATCCACTCCTTCACCTATTCAACCAATATTCATCCAGCAAATATTTGGGGGATTCATTATATGAGCCAATGGAAGCAGAAGAGAATCTTGACTGCCCTTCTGCTAATATGCTGACGAGATACCCTGAACCACACTTCAGGTGAAAAGATTTAAATTTAGAGGTAAAATAAAACTTTAAAATTATATTTCAAGCTAGCAAGACAATTCGATCTCCTCAGAATCCAAAAATAATGTGATGGTGGGAATCCAGAAAGACACACTAGTACTAACGCTGATCTTTGCCTAGGAGGCCTTTGCACCACTGGTGATCTTGACCTTTGGTTTGGATGTCTCTGCAAGGTGCATGGGACTTGAAACAAATCTACTGCCGACGTAAGGCAGGAGGGCTTTTGGGAGCCTATTACATGACTCTGGTAACCTAAAGTGCTACACTTTCAGTTTAAGAGTGAATTAGGAATAAACTTTCATAAACAGGAGGAATTTTCTATACAAACTTTGGTGATAGGTGGCAGGGCATCTTTGAGACTTTGTAGCACAAGCTGGCCTTGTTTGGACCTGAATTAATGTATCCTCCGTGGAAAAACAAAAAACAAAACAAACAAATAGGAAAACCTCATGCAAAGAATTTATTTTAAAATAGGACCTCATTTAATGGTCTGGGACTTCATGGAGGTAAACAGAAATCCACTTTAAAGGAAATTAGTCTCAAATCAAGCCTCAAAGAATTCCCAAAGATAAAGTTACAAGGGAGAAAATGCATAATCAAAAATTAAAACTCATACATACACACAAGGAAATAAATCACCATGAAAGAGAGCCAACAGAAACAAGGCATAGCAATATTAAATCTGAAAAGACTTCAGATAATTTATACAAATATAAAATAAAAATAAAATATTATACAAGTATAAAATACAAATATGTTTAAAATTAAAAGATGGGTAGGAAAATATGAATAAATACTACACAATGATCAGATTTGAAACATCTGACATTAACAATATAATATTCACAATTTTTAAAAAATTTCAAAAGATGAGTTAAATAGCAAACTATACAGAGGTTAAAAAACATATTAGGGAAATGAAATATCTGAGGAAATTACCCAGAATACAGCACAGAAAGACAAAAGGATAAAAAATACGGAAGATGATGTGTAATAAGGGAAAAAGCACCACATGTATCTAACTGGATTCCCAGAGGGAAAAATTGAATGGAAAGCAGTATGGCTTAGAGAAATGATGGTCAGGAGTTTCCAGAATTGATGGAAAACACTTAATTTTCAGATTTGAAAGTCTCAAAGGATAAATAAACTTAAATCCAAACCTGCAGAATACTGACACAGAAAATGTATAAAAAAACCACTCAGCAAGTGAAAGCAGTTCACACACAAAGAAAAGGTGATTAGACTGAGTTGACATTGCAATTAATAATGGAAGGTGAAAGAAAGTATGGAATTGTATCTTTAAAGTGCATACAGAAAATAACTATCTAGAATTATACATCTAGAGAACTTTTCCAAAAAAGCGGCAACATGAAGAAAGTTTCAGAAAAATATGAGCCGAGAGAGTTTATCACCAATAGTCCCTTCCCAAAGGGAATTCTAATAGGTCCTTTAGGAGGGAGATCAATCCCATTTGTAGTGTAAGATTAAAAAAGAGAGAGAGAGAGAGGAGGGGAGGGAGAGGGAAATTCTATGTGGAAAAAATCTAAACAAGTCCAATTTGAAGGAATAATTAAACAAAATATTATCATCAAAATAGTATTTGTCTGGAGAAGGTGATTGAAGTTAAAGTGTTCCAAGTTTCTTATAAAGTTTGGGGGGAATTTAAAAAGGTTGGTTATCTTCAGGTTTTAAATTAAGTGTGCTTCTTAAAGTTAATAAGGCAGCCACAAAAAGATAAAAGGTATAGCTATCAAATTATTATATGGAAAATTACGATGTGGGAAATAACAATACCAATTGTACTGGCGCAAAAAAAGAAATATAGATCAATGGTACAGGATAGAAAACCCAGAGATAAACCCATGCACATATAGTCACCTAATTTATAACAAAGGAGGCAAGAACGTACAATGGAGAAAAGAGAGCCTCTTCAATAAGTGGTGCTGGGAAAACTGGGCAGCTACATGTAAAAGAATGAAATTAGAACACTACCTACCACCATACACAAAATAAACTCCAAATGGATTAAAGACCTAAATGTAAGACTATAAAACTCTTAGGGGATAACACAGGAAAAACACTCCTTGACATAAACCACGGCAAGATCTTTTTTGACCCACCTCCTAGAGTAATGGAAATAAAAACAAAAATAAACAAGTGGGACCTAATTAAACTTAAAAGCTTTTGCACAGCAAAGGAAACCATAAACAAGACGAAAAGACAACCCTTTTGGGAGAAAATATTTGCAAATGAAACAACGGACAAAGGATTAATCTCCAAAATATAAAAACAGCTCATGGAGCTCAATATCAAAAATACAATTCAATTAAAAAATGGACAGAAGACCTAAATAGACATTTCACCAAAGAAGACATACAGGTGGCCAAGAGGCATATGAAAAGCTGCTCAACATCACTAATTATTAGAAAAATGCACATCAAAACTACAATGAGGTATCACCTCACACTAGTCAGAATGGCCATTATCAAAAAATCTAGAAACAATAAATGCTGGAAACAGTGTGGTGAAAAAGGAACCCTCCTGCACTGTTGGTGGGAATGTAAATTGATACAGCCACTATGGAGAACAGTATGGAGGTTCCTTAAAAAACTAAAAATAGAACTACCATATGACCCAGGAATCCCACTACTGGGAATATACCCTGAGAAAACTATAATTCAAAAAGATACATGTACCACAATGTTCATTGCAGCACTATTTACAATAACCAGGACGTGGAACCAACCTAAATGTCCATCGACAGACGAATGGATAAAGAAGATGCAGCACATATATACAATGAAATATTACTCAGCCATAAGAAGAAACAAAATTGAGTTATTTGCAGTGAGGTGCATGGACCAGAGTCTGTCATACAGAGTGAAGTAAGTCAGAAAGAGAACAACAAATACCGTATTAGCATACACATATATATGGAATCTAAAAAAAAAAAAAAAAAATGGTACTGATGAACCTAGCGGCAGGGTAGGAATAAAGCTGTAGACATAGAGAATGGGCTTGAGGACACCACGGGGCGGGGGCGGGGAGGGGAGAGTTGGGGCGAAGTGAGAGTCGTATCGACATATATACACTACCGAATGTAAAATAGTTAGCTAGTGGGAAGCAGCAGCATAGCGCAGGGAGATCAGCTCAGTGCTTTGCAATGACCTAGAGGGGTGGGATAGGGAGGGTGGGAGGGAGGCTCAAGAGGGAGGGGATATGGGGACATATGTATGCATATGGCTGATTTACCTCGTTGTACAACAGAAACTAACACAGTATTGTGAAGTAAATATACTCCAATAAAGATCTATTAAAAAAAAAGAAGTCAAATAGGTAAAAAAAAGAACAGAAAAAAAGGGATAAAAAGGAAGCACCAACTAAGGAAATGTATATGTAATCATAATACGGATGAACTAAACCTTTCAGTTAAAAGCCAAAATGGATTAAACTCATTTGGAAGACAGATGATTAGAGAATGAAAAATTTGTCCTTTTTTAGAAAGATAATAATAGGACATTAGTTACACCTCTTTGCTGCCAAACTTGAGACAAACATGAAAATGGCAAATTTCTAGCATAAATTACCAAAACAGGAAAAAAAAAATAGAACATACAAATGCTCTATATCCATTAAAAAATTGTTATCAGTAGTTAATGTCCTCAAAAATCACCATTACCCCATCACTTTATTGAAATATTTTACTAAAGCTTTAAGGAATGGAAAATTCCAATCTTATAAAATTCATTCAGTTGAGAGAAAAAAGGAGTCTACTACTCAACTTACATTTTTGAGACAAAGACAGTATTTTTTTTAAAAAAAGGACCATTACAGTCTGATTTCACCAAGAACTTAGATTTAAAAACTTGAAGTATTAGCAGAATGAATCAACCAGTGTAACAGTATTATATGGTAAGCAAAATTTATCTTAATAGGAATGTAACATTGGCACAGCATCAGAAAACAATGGGATCATCATATAGTTCCAAAAACTTACTTGATACAGTTCAATAATAAATAATGATAAAATTTCTTAGCAGAGAAGGTGAAAAAGAAACTTTCTTAACCAGCTAAAGAGTTGCTGACAAAAAAAAAAAAAAAAGAGCACCATATTTAATGGTGAAATATTGAAAGCTTTATCATAATTTGGGGGGTGGGTGTATGGAACTGGATAATGTGATTTTAAAATGTGTATGAAAAGCAAGGGCAAGAAAAGCCAAGATATTTCTGCAGAGGAAGGACGAGGTTGAGGGACATGCCCTACCAGACATTAATTCTTATTATAAAGTTAGGTTAATTAAGATATTTGTTGTTTTAATGGGTTTAGCCAAATAGGCCAGGGAACCAGGAGAGTCCAGAAACAGACCCACACTTTGTTTAAGACAGCACTGGCATTGCAGATCAGTGGGGGAAAGTACTGGTTGTGTGAATTGTGCTGAGCCAACTCTTTGTCAGTATGGGAAAGAAGAAATCTTTTCCTTACCTCTCATACCATATACAAAGATCAGGTCCGTGCATTGAAAATATTAAATGTGAAAGGCAATTTCTGATCTTTTGGAAGATAATGGAGAGTATATTTATGCCCTTGGCTTAGGAAAGATTTCTTAATGAAAAAAAAATTAGCAAACTACAAAGGCAAATTTTATTTCACAAAAATTACAAATATTTATCAATAGATGTTACAAAAGTGAAAATAGACCAAAACCAGGAAGAATGTACTAACAAGATATACATGCAGTGGCAAGGGATTAGAATCTGTAATATACAAAGGTATTCTACAAATTTGTATTTAAAAGCCAAATAATGCCAAAGAAAAGATGGACAAATGATTTGGATGGGCACTTCACATTAAAGGATCCGTGACTTGCAAGTAAACAGCAGACGTTTGACTTTATTAGCAGTCATGAAAATACAAATTGAAATGGCAATGAGATAGCATTTACAGTTACCAGATTGGTAACAGTTAAAAAAAAATCTACAATATCTTGTTTTGGTAGCAATGTGGAACAGTGGGAACTCTCATACAATGTATTTGGGAATGAAAATAGTTAAAACCACCTTAGAAATCAATCTGTATTATGTAATGAAGTGGAACATGCAAATTCCCTACAGTGGAGCAGTATGTACCCCAAAGAAATGCTGTACCTGTGCACCTGGAGACAGGTAAAATAATGCATAGATACCTTGTATATAATAGCAAGAAAGTAGAAAATATCCCAGATGTCCATTGATAGTGGAAGGGATAAATGAATTTTGATATTTTTATGAAATGCAATATGATACAGCAATGCAAATGAATATGCTACAACTACGTGCATTATCACAATTAAATCTAAAAAGCATAATATCTAATGGACAAATGAAGGCAAAAATTACATCCAATATGATTCCACTTACAAAACAAAACATAATATGCAAAATCAAACAAGATAGTAATTAGAATAAACTACAAATTAGGTAAGGGAACGATACGGACTAAACTCAGGATGGTGGTTACCTCTGAGTGTGGGCCACTGATGGAGATGTGATCAGGGAGGTGGCATCAAAAACACCAGTAATGTTATTTTGAAGCTGGGTGGTGACCCACGTGTGGCTGCCTGTTGTATAGCTCTTTTTCATTCATATGTATTCACATGTTATATAACTATTCTTCAGTGTATGTTTAATTTAAAAAAGGGAAAAAAAATCTCTGCTTAGTATTTGAATATTCAGTACTTCCAGTTTTAGTCTATCCTGCTATATGTGTGCTTCTGTAACATTAATTAGCTCTTACACAATTTGTAAATATGGGAATGAGATCTGCTTAGAATGGAAATTATGTGGGTTCATGTGCAATTCGTATTTTGCACCAGCAAGTAACAACATTTAGACTCGAAGTACACTAACACAGCTGAGCATGTAAGGCGTGGAGGAGAAGAGTACTGTCCATGATGTCCACTGGCTGCAAGTTCTTTGTCTGGCTCACTTGCCCATGTGCTCTGTCTTGGATGAGCTAATGAACAATTTTCCTGTGTACATTTTGTTCCTTTTCACATCATTCAGCAGCCTGAAGCTTTCCTTATGCTCCCTTCCATCAAGTTACCTTTACCCATAATTATTTAAAAGTAAAGTCCCATATTTGTCATAGTATTTCCTTATTTATTAGGTATTTAATGTCTTTTAAACTGTGCACGCATTTTAAAAATTAGGATTTTTTAAATTGATGTGCTCTAGTTATAAGTTTCATGGGTTATAATCTTAAAATCTGTCAGTTTTACTGTCTGATTTTATAGAACATGAAGGTTATTATTTTCTAGACATAGGTTATATTTTCATAGAAATCCATGTTTCTGTTGGTTTTGATTAGATCAAGTCCTCTACCGGTAAAATAATAAATTAAAGTTTAATTAATAAAGTAACATTTATTAATAGATTAATAAAATCATTTACTGTTTGTCTACCACATGTACAATCCAATTAACCAATGCTAGATACTAAGGGAAACATAATTGAGCACATAACTTAATATTTGATCATAAATACGATAAAGCGTGCCTGCAAAATAAAGGTTAAATTATTAGCGATCAAGGTCCTGCAGAATCTTGACCTAATCTACCTTTCCAGTCTCCTCTTCCTATGTTTGTCTTCCAGTTGCTCTCGCCTCCAGCCATATTGACTTTAAAAATTACAGTATAGTTGATTTACAGTATTGTATTAGTTTCAGGTATACATCGTGATTCAATATTTTTATAGATTATACTCCATTTAAAGCTATTACAAAATAATGGCTATATTTTCCTGTGCTGTACAATATATCCTTGTTGCTTATTTATTTTATACACAGTAGTTTGTGTCTCTTAATCCTCTACCCCTATCTCACCCCTCCCCATAGTGACTTATTATCTGTTCTTCACATACACACACACCATGAGGCTGAAAGGAGATAAGCAAATTGTAGGGCTTGTAGCTTGCCAGTTCCTCTTTCATACTGCTGATAGTGTTAATTTACTACAATATTGTTCATATTATAAAAAATTCACTTCTCCTGTTTTCAACCTTTAATAGTTTGACATAGCCAATGCAATTAAGTATATATTCATTGCACAGTGCCCACAGATCCTTCAGTATATGGTCCCACACATCCTCCTCACTGACCCTATGCTTTAGTTACCTTCAACAGATACAGTGGGGTCAGTCTTCCTGAGTTCAATCCCAACATATCCTGCCTTCTTTTTCACCCTTCTTTGGCTCCCCATCTATGAAATGAGGCTAAAATAGACCCTAACTCACTAGACTGAGGATTAATCATGCAATAAATATCAACATTTGTCAAAGTGCCTCGCTCAGAGAAAATGCTCAAGTAATATTAGGTAATGCTGTTTTTTTGTGGTTGCTGTTTTTATTATAACATCACCTTCATATGACTTCTAAGGCCTCAAAGAAACATTGGTGGTATGTTTGTGTCTCTCTCTCTCTCTCTCTCTCTCTCTCTATATATATATATACACACACACATACATATATATATATTAGTTTGATCTCTTTATAATACTATAAAGCCATGTATTCTTAAAAGTCTTAAAAGAATACAAACATCAAGTAAATTTAACCAAAGTAGATATAACAATTTTTAAAATGCTTATCTCAAATGGTAACTTTAATATCTAGTTCTGGCTAGATATAATAAATAAATACAGTTATTGCATATCTGCTTTACCCTATGTGACACATAGTCGTTGAGTACTTGGTTTGTCTCATTCACTTTCCTGTGCCCCATAGAAGCTTGCAAATTACCCCATTCCAGCTGTGTACCCGCAGGCAAACTGGTCACCCCTGAGTCCAGTTTCTTTAACAGTAAATGGGAATAATGGTGCCTACTCCATAAAGCAGTGAGAATTAAGTGACACAATCTACTTAAAGCACAACATATATTAAACATATAATAAATGGTGAGTGTTGGTTCTGGGCATCTCATATCAAGCATGATGACTATTGTTAACAATATTGCGTACTTGAAAGTTGCTAAGAGAGTAGACCTTAAAAGTTCTCACCATGGAAACAGGCAAAAATTGGTAACTATATGAGGTGGTGGATGTGTTAACGATCCTTCTGTGGTAATCATTTTGCATCATACACATAGATCATCACATTGTATACCTTAAACTTACACAATGTTATATGTTGACTATATCTCAATAAAGCCTGTAAGAGTGCAAAAGAAAAAAAGAAAAAAAAAAGAAAACTGATTGGCTAAGAATTAATGAATGTATCTCCTTAATACTAGAACAATTTTTTTCCATTAACCAGCATAGGTTCCATGAAGTGAGACCCTGAATGTAATAACTACTTACATTCTTCAACTTCAGTTCTCTTAATTTCTCATGTTAGACATGGTAAGGCGAATAAGGTGTCTAGTTGTTTATTAACTGAATGTTATCAGAGGATTTTTAAAAATAGCAATTTATTCTAATTTTAATATTCCCTGGATAATATTGAAATAAACCAGTATAATTTAGCCTTAGATAAAAGCATCACATGTTTGGAACATGAACCTAATTCTATCTTTTGTTGAGCTGCCCAATTTAGTAAGAGCATTTCAATAGTACTTCTTAGAAATGTAGTGTGACTTAGAATACTGGAAGCTACCCAGAATGTGAAAAAAGGAGAATAATTTATATTTAATTGGTCTAAACCTACCTTTCCTAGGTCAATAAGAAGAGAAACCAGCAGCATTAATCAAGATAAAATTATCAGCTGATTAATCAGTGTTCTAATTACTGCATAGTTCTTTATTTACCTTTTCAGTTTTAATTACTAAACCTCATTGTCTTTTCCATATGGCTAATATGTATTCACAGTGTACTTTTTCTCCTACTGAAATCATTAAAACAAAAATATACATTCTAAACATTAACCATCAAATGTAAGAAATTACTACTGCCTCTTAAGAATTTCCCCAAAAGGTATAAATAAGCTACTAGATTACTTAAGAAAAGAATGATAAATTCATGGATATTTAAGTGGGCAATTATTTAACTGTGATTATGAGACTAAGCTTTGTGAGACAGTACATCTTGTCAGTCCTGTTTCATCAAGTGAATTTGTGTAAATGGTGTCTGAATCCAATTGCAGTTAAATATAAATTAGGAAAGTACATTGGAGATTTCAAAAAATATTTGTTTTGGGGAAGGCCTGAATATTTCTTTTTAGATGTGTTGACTTCACTGCATGGTTTCTCGCCCTCAGCAGTGGTAACATTTGGGCACCATCGTTCTCTGTTGTTGGCGGCTGTGCTCTGTAGGTTCTTGGCCTCTACCCACTAGATACCAGTAGCAGCACCTCCTCAGCGGCCAACCACTGCTTTTTGACAAACAAAAACGTCTCCAGACATTGACAAATGTCCCTCGGGGGGCAAAATAATCCCCCCAACTCTGTTGAGAACTACTGATTTTACTTTATGGCTACCATTAAAACACTTATTTTAAAACAGATATGCTATGTAATAAGGCACTCTTACCAGATGAGCAGAAATTTTCTATAGGTCAAGTATTTTTATGGAAAACTCTTTTGATGTAAAACTTTCCAGACACTTTGGATGATATAATGGTGATGATCACCACTCTGATAACAGCAATAAACAATGTTCACTGAGCACATCTATGTCAATCACTGTATGAACGTATCTACATGCATTATTTTATTGAATCTTTAAAGTAGCTCTAAGAGGGAGGTGTACTTGTTACCTACTCCCTCTCATACAGAGTTGTGCAAGCTTAAACAGTGGTTAGGCTCACATGGTTAGGCTTTTCTCACCCTATTTGATAGGACATGATTCAAATAACTGTCATTGAGGAACATCTTTCCATTTCCAAGGAGGTGAGGATTTATTTTTATTTTTGAAATAGTTGAGAATTTTGGCTACATTTTCAATTGTGCCAATCTGTAATCTATTCAGGAAATTAGTGTGAAATATTTGGGTTTATTGAAACATTACATGAGGATTATCTTAAAATTCCAAGGTGGACTTTTCTTGGATTTTAACTAAAGACCGTTATGGGGATGATTATAATGAAATGGGCATGTGATTATTTAATTATTATATAATTGAAAGATGGTTTTCTCTGAAATGAAAAATATTTTCTCAGCAAGTTTTCCTCCCTTCTTTTCTCCCTTTCTCCCTCTATTCTTCCCTTCCTTCTTTCCTTCTCTCCCTCTTTCCTTGCTTTTCTATTCTTTATAAGAGACTGTATTGTCTCCATTATGCATTATGTATGCTTGAAATGGGGAAACCATTGAGTTTAGCCACTCCTTGTAACTAAATGACTTGAGCACTAATTAATTTTATTTGCATGGTCCTAATGCACAAATATGAATACTGATGTGGCAAAGACTTAATTGGATTTTTTAGCTACTTCATTCAATTCTAAGTATTTTCCCCACCTATGTAGGTTTAACCTTCTACTTCTCCTACTAAATATTATTACTGTTTCTAATTTTAGATTTGGGCTTATATGACATAAAAGTCTAATATGTCATTCCTAGACTTTCAATTACTTTTAACTCCCCTTTTCAGAAAGGTGTATTTGGAAAGTTGGACTGAACGTGCATGACTGCTTCTGTGGTTATTTATTCCAGAATTAGAGCCTGTTCTAAAGCATGTGATCTGTACAGGGCTTTTAAATGACAATAGTAAACCTCTATATCTGTAGTGATTCAACTGTGATATCCTCCTTATTACCTTTTAAGTGCTTCATAATAAAAATACTTATTGCTTATCATTCTTTGTGGGGGAAAAGAATATTTGCAAAGCAAAGAGGTAAATGAAACTATCATTTTTACATGGTGGTACAGGGATTTTTTTTTAAGGCATACTCTATTTAGTGTATATAATGTTCTGTGTTCTTTAAGCATAATACTATTGAAAAATAAATTGGCATAATGTTTAAATTATAAGAGGAATACAGATTTGGAATGAAAATCATTTGCTGAGCATAATGGTAGACCAGCCCAGTTACCTCAGTCCTTCATTGTGATGAATTAAAATGCTGTTCCCTGAAATCGTTTGTCTGTCATGTTCAGCAGGTTTTGCAGGTGTCTGCTTTGCCATTTTTGACCAGGATCTTGAATAAAATGTTAGGCTGGGCAAACACAGCATGGAGAACAATTGGATGTTACAGGTACATGGAGTCTTTATATATTATAGTACCACTACTCATCACAGATCATGTTTCCATAACAGTTCAGTAAATATATTTAAGAAACCAGGGGAAAAAAAGAAAAAATACAGACACCCAACAAAAAAATTTATCAAAGAACAAGAGCTGACAATTCACAAAAGAAGAAATACAAATTTAAATGTAAGGAAAGCATGCTTAGTCCTATTGGTAAGCAAAATATTGCAAAGTAAACCACAATGAGTTTCACAGTTTTGATAAATTAACAGAAACGTTTAAAACAGTAGTAACCCAACACTGGGATTCACTTTAGTTATAACTTTCCTGGAGGGCAGTAAGTTGGGCAATATGTATGGTAATGTAAATTTTCAAATGTAAATTTATTTTAATTCAGATATTTAATTTTTTAGGAATTTTTCTTAAATATAAACATGCACACATAGATGTGAACAAATATTTAACTGTAAGATTTTAACTATTGTATATTATTATTTTTTAAACGTTTTTGTTTTTAATTTAATTAATTAATTAATTAATTTATGGCTGCGTCGGGTCTTCGCCGCTGCGCGCGGACTTTCTCCAGTTGCAGCGAGCAGGGGCGACTCTTCCTTGCAGTGCGTGGGCTTCTCATTGCGGTGGCTTCTCTTGTTGCGGAGTGTGGGCTCTAGGCGTGCGGGCTCAGCAGCTGTGGCTCGTGGGCTCCAGAGCACAGACTCAGCAGTTGTGGCGCATGGGCCCAGTTGCTCCGCGGCATGTGGGATCCTCCCGGGCCAGGGCTTGAACCTGTGTCCCCTGCATTGGCAGGAGGACTCCCAACCACCAGGGAAGTCCCTATTGTATATTATTTATATTAGCAAAACTATTTTAATTAGAATATTACTACTGTAATAGTGATTAGTAGACCTTAGGTATTGATTATCAATGACTACTGACATCAGTTAAAAGGCAGGCAGTCCAATATTATGTACCACCTGATGGCAGCTCACCATGCCACCTATGAAATAGTATTACCAAAACATGGAGCCTGAATCTGAGCAAAATTCTAAGTTCCTATATCTAGGAAATACAGTTGATAGAGGAGCATGTTAAATGACCCGATGATGACGCAGTCAGCAAAATCCAAGACGCAAGAAACACTCTAGATCCATTGACCAATTTTTTCTCCTTTCCCCCCAACAAGTAAGTTGCAAGGGAATTAAAAAAACAGATGGAAAAGAATCTATTGATTAAAAGAGGTTTATTGATCATTTGCCATGTGTGGACCTTATTTGGATGTTGATTTGAGCAATTAAGAGAGGCAGTAGGGGGAGAAAGAGGGAAGGAGGGAATATCAACGATTTTTGAGCACTGCTTGGGTGTTTGATGATATGAAAGAATTATTGTTAATTTTTTGAGGTGTGATAATGGTATTGTGGTTATGTTTTTTAAAAAGTTCTTATCTTTTAAAGGTAAAGCAGGTAATGGGTGAGGGAATAGATGAAATAAGACTGACCCATGAGCTGATAATTGTTGAAGCTGGGTCATGGGTACACGGTGTTTCAATATATCAATCTTGCTTAAAAACAACAGCAGCCCTAAATGTTTAACAGTATGGCTTTGATTAAATAATTTATGGTATATCCAGGAAATAAAATAATAGGCAGCCATAAAAATGATCTTTATATTATGTAGAATGTTTAAGAATGTTCAGGCCTTCAGAATGTCCATAAAATATTAAGAAATGTAAAAAGGTTACAAAGCGACATGCAGAGAATTATCCCATTCAAATTACTGGAGTGGAAATAAAGATCCCCAAAATAAACAATAACCATTTCTGCGTAAGAGGATTATGGGTGATTTTAATTTTCTTCTTTGTGCTTTTTTAATGTATTTTTAAAATCACTGTAATATGCATATATTTGGTTATCAGGTTTGTAATTTTATTAAAAAGGGAAAAAATACACTTTGGAAAACTATTCTCCATAAATGATGAAAACAAAAATTTTGTGTATCTTATATGAGTAAGTTTTTAAAAAGGTAAGCAAAGCACTATTTTATGGCTATATTATAAAATAATGTATTACTATCACTTGGCTGGGAAAAGTCAAGGAAAATTAGTTTTGTTATTTATATCTAGTTTAAGAAAGCAGTAAAGTATAGAATTTTTTTTTCTTTTTAATGAGAAAAGGTCAAGGAGAAAGAGTCTAACATATATAGAATACCTGGATTAATCTATAAAAATCATTCTTGCAATCCTCAATACAAACTTTTGAGGTTTACTTCTATGTGTTTTTTAGGTGAGGAAACAGAGAGTTAAAGTTTGTAACTTCCTGCGCTGGGAGTGAACACAGCTTCCAATAGACCTGTCTAGTGGTATGGAAATCTGACCATTTTGTTAGGATGTATATTTCCTCAGGCTCAAAATTTAATGGCATTTTGGTATTCCATGTTACGAAAGCTAAAAAAAAAAAAAAGAAAAATCATACAGTCT
The DNA here is from genome assembly GCF_009873245.2 of Balaenoptera musculus. NCBI lineage: Eukaryota > Metazoa > Chordata > Mammalia > Artiodactyla > Balaenopteridae > Balaenoptera > Balaenoptera musculus. Next base: position 41,607,100 of record NC_045797.1, read on the forward strand.
ATTCTTTTGATACTTGTTATTCCAGTTTCCAAAATATTCTCATCAAAAGGATTAAAGTAAAGTTTGAAACTGAACATTTCTTTGGTTTAGAAAAAAATGAAGTGGTAAGAAATAGCTAAATCCACAGTATTGCCTGATAAATAATGTGATCCCATCCCTTTCCTCTTGAATTTCCAGGATAGGTGTATCTCTGAGTGAGGTCAAGTGTGCACAGGACATTTGAAGGGGCTAAGGATCACCTAGCTCTATACTCTTATCCATTGTAATACCACAGATTCTTTGATGCCACCATTTAAGACACTCTTTATCAAGTAGGGTTGTATTTGTTTTTGTTTTCACTTTTTAAAGGGATACCCATTAAGGTGCCTGTAGTAAGGTATACGGAGTGGAATCTGCTAACTGATGAGGAGTTAACTGGCTGTTTTTAACTGGCTGTCAAAGGGAGGGTCCAGAAAGGAAGAGTGCAGTGCCTAACATGGGAATGGTGACTTCTCCCTGTTGGCACATTCTTCTTCTCTCTACAGGTGCCTTTGTTGAGCACCTGCTATGTTCCAGGCTATCACCTTGATAAACAGTCTCGGACTACATCTTTTAGTATTTTCAAATACGATAGGCTTTAAAACATTTTACGTGGATATAGATATAGTGTTAAGTTCAGTCAAGATTAGTTATTGGTGCATTGGGCCCTTACATACTTTTAATGGACTAGTGCTTACTCATCTGTGAATTAAAAGAGAGTAAGAAATGAAAACACAGGCACAAGTAATCTATTCAGAACAAAAAAACCCACAGCTTTTCCTCCCAATCCCTGGGGGGGAGGGATACATGTACATGCACACACATATTTTATATATATTACATGTATATATTCCTATAAAATATTAATATATTAATATATTTTAATCTGGACTTCTTTGGAATACATTAAATATGGAAATCTTGGCACTTCATACCAATGTGCTTCACAGACAGAATCACAGTATTTATGTAGGAGAGTGTAACAGCATACTGGCAGTGCTTGTTAGTTTTGCTTCTAAAATATATTAACCAAGATATTATCTTGATTATTATGACCCTTCACAGAGATCTCTCTTTAATTATAGTCTTTATCTCAATATAAGGGTAATCTCTTGACCAATCAGTTTACTTATTCCTATCCTAATAATTCTATGAAAATAATGTGAAAATGGCATCTGCTCACTTTATAGATTAAAAAAAAATCATGGGTAATTGTTCTTAATATTATGGAGAAATTTATATCTTTCGTAATTCAGGACTTCAAGTAGAGGTCTCCATTTGAGAAACTCAAGTAGCGAATCTATTGTATGTTTTTGCATTTTCCAAAAATTATGTTTTGTGTCCACTCTTAAGTTACTTTCCTTTTCTCTTTCTAATTACATGCATTATTTTAGTTTTCTAAATACAGCAGCAATTGAGTTTTTCTGTACTCATGTATAGAATATGTAAGACTAATGCGTAATTAGAGCCATTGCTATATCTGCACTTTTGGCAGTTCTGTGACCTTCATGTTTTTGTTTCTTAGCTTAAATCTTAGATCTCAGAAATAACTCTTTTTTTCTGAATTTACACAGAAAGCAGAGAATTGATTTGAACTACTCTGACTATGTTTTAAAATGTTTTGAACCTTGATGAAACGGATAGGAGCTTCTGCTATATTAGGGTTGATAAGAATCACGTGCATTGCATTAACTTTCCTTTGGTATTTCCATACAAACCCTCCTCGTATGTCACATTAATTATGAGCATATACATTTCATACACTGGGGAAAAAAATCAGAGCTGACGATTAGCTTGGTGCTTCAGGGTTTGTTTTTTTTTTTCTGAATTGAATTGAATTCTGGTCTTATTTGACTTAATATTGCAGCCCATTTTGCTGGCATGTATTAAATGTGTAGTGTTCTATTTATTGCAATTGAGGATCTTGTTTTACGATCATTTTTCTGACCACTTAAGATAGAACATGAGTACTTATAAGTACTGCAAACACATTGGTCATTGAACATATCAATGAGTAAAAGGTGAGTGGGTTGGTGATAAATGAGAGAGAAGTACCTTTGTTTCAATATTTATTGAGGATTGTTTTTAATGAAGTGTTCTGTCTAGAGTGGAATTACTGCTCTTTGTCTCCCTCTTCATAATCTCTTTAGTGGGTCAAGTTGCTGTCTGTAGCTGTATCTTCATTATTTAGAGATCTTGGAAAAGGGTGAAAGCCTCACCTTAGTTATCAACTAAGTATTGTATTGGTGTTTTCCATGAGTGTGTCAGAGTAGAAATCCACTAGTATGCCACAGGGAGGGAAAGCTTTGCAGTGCACTTCTTTATAGATTTGTGAAACCTTAATCTAATTGATATAAGTCTAGGGAATATATATCTATGATGGGTTTTGGAAAGTACAGTTTTGGCATCATATGCCATGGTTTCTATGTTGGAAAAAGGAAGAATATTGAATTGTGCCAAATCTCCAAATGCTCTCTCTTTCTCTGCAGTGAAACCTTGCTGCATGGGATGGCTTTTAGACAAGGAGAGCCTCAGAGTGTCTGTATCGGGCCTGAACAGGGGAGAGTGGAGGTTTGTGTTGACAGTTGTAGCTTCTGCAGATTATGCCAACTTAATAAAAACAAAAACTATCACGCATTTAAGACTTCATCACTGAAAACACCATTATTAAAATAGTAACTGAATTTGCACCATTCCAACTTGATTTTTCAAAGTGATTTCACATCATTATCTCATGTTTTCCTCTCCACAACCCGGTGAGATAGATAACCCAGGTCTGATGGGTTTGTCTTACATTCTTGATTATTCCGTGTTACACTTGTCTTTTTATCCTCTTCCTTTCTACAGGACTTTCATATCTATATATAAAAATGCTTAACTCTTTAAGCAAGCAAACAAAACATCAACCCGTCGTTCAGTGGCATCTGCCTTTATTTTCCAGTATTCCCATTACCATCTGCTCTGTCTCTCCTTTCCCCTCTAGAGCCAAGTGTCAGGAAGAGGGGACTCACTGTCTAAATATCCTTTCTTCCATTCTCTTCTCTTTGAATTTCTCAAAGTCCTATTGTGAATTCTTTTCAGCATTTGGCACTGAGAACTGTTCCTTCCTTCTTGCAACTCTCTCCTGTCTTGTGCCTCTCTTCCTACCCTGTCAGGAAGCTCCTGCTCAAACCTAATTTGAGGGCTCTTCATCCCAATCCGTATCTCCATCCCAGCCTCTCTTATACATATACCAACTTTTGTATATATGTGTGTATATGTATGTATATTTTCAACATACACAAAATTGAACCAGTTTTCAATGTGTTCAAGTCTGTTTCTTTTTAAAAATCTATTTCTGACTTTGCTTAAAGATTTGATAATCACTGTCCTTGCTCGTGCCAGAATTCTGGGTCAAGTCTAGGACCCTTCTCAGCTTCCGACACCCTCATTTTTCAACGACATATATTTTGTTAATTCGACCCACTTAAAATTCTGTCAATTACAATTTATTAATTTTTAAAAATAATTTCACCTGTGTTCCCTCCCTTCATCCCCACTGACACCGTGTTATTATAGAGTCTCACCCTGCATTAGTGCAACTACCACCCCAGCCAGTATCCCTGCTTCTAACTGTGCTTCTTTCTAAATATCTATACTCCTGCCAGAGTGTGTTTTTAATATTTACTTACTTAAAACCCACCTATTTTTTTTTAACCACCTTTCAGTGCAATGTTCAGACTCTTTAATATATAACATGAGATCCTTTTTGATCCATTTCAGCCTCTCTTTTTAAATCTAACTTTTTCTACACTTCCTCTGCATCTTACTCTGTAACTGCAAGGAACCACTTACAATTCTTAGGATGCTCTGTGGCCTCTGGCATCCTTGCCTGAAATGTCCTCTGTACTGGGTTGAATAGTATCTGCCCCCACCCCCCACCCCCCCCCCACCGCCCATTCATGTTCACCAGGAACCTCAGGATGTTACCTTATTAGGAAATAAGATCTTTGCAGATGTAATTAGTTACAATGAATTCATACTGGATTAGAGTGGGCCCCTAAATGCAATATGACTGATGTCCTTATAAGAAAAAGAGAGAAACACAGGGGAGAAGACCTTCCGAAGACAGAGGCAGAGATTGGAGTGATGCATCTACAAGGCAGGGAACGCCAAAGATTGCTGCAACACCAGAGGCTAGGAGAGAGGCATGGGATGGTTTCTCCCTCTTGGCCTACAGAAAGAACCAACTCTGCCAACACCTTGATTTCAGACTGCCTAGCCTCCAGCACTGTCATTTTAAGCTAACCAGTTTATGGTAATTTGTTAGGAAAGCCCTAGGAAACTAATTTACCCTCTACCAACTCACTCCCAATTGTAGTAGCCTTCAGGACCTCCCAAGTTTGGGCGAGGGCTCCACCTCTGGGCACCCGGTGATTCTCTGTTCTGTCGCTGTGCTGGAGCCACCAGCCAGTGATCTCCTTGAGGACAACGCACCAGCCTTTGTCCTCTGTCTCTAGCACCCAGCACAGTGCCTGGCATAGAACAGGACAGGATTTTTATGGGTGAATTAAATCACCAAAATGACAGATTTCTGATATGGGTTGTCACACATTCCTTTTAACCCTTTTATTTTGTTTGCTGCATTTTGTGTTCAGTGGAAGACTTAACTGAAGTATCCAGATGTGTTTGTCATTTTGACTTTTCTTTTGAGTGACCCTAATGAATAGCTTGGTTGTACTTTAGACACCAAGTTCTGCCGTCAATGGGAAAATCTCATGTAGCTGATGGTTAATATTTCAGCAGAGGTGAGTTTTTCTGGTTGGTAGCTGGCTTCTTCCGGAAGAGGGAGCTTGCCCCATGGCAGTGGGATGGAAGAGGTTGAAATGTGGAGAGGGGGCTGGGTGCCTCGGTGGTGGAGGGTAGGCAGGGACTAGAATGTTGAAGTGAAACTTGGGGCCATATAGGGTTTTTGTTGGTGTTGTCCAGAGTAACTGAATGAGAACAGTGGCAGCAGTGACCTATACTAAGTTCTTGGGAGTTGGGTACCTTCTTATTCTAACTAGTTCCATTTCTGTGCCCACCTCCCCATCTCTAAACACTTCCCATCCACCTACAGAAAGTTGAATTTTATCTGCTTCTTCTGAAAGTTCCTCAAATACCCCAATTTTCTTTCTCATGATTGCCCAATCTTTGCTGAGTATGATTTCATTCTTCTCTTATAGGTGACTAGAAGGAAAAGATAAGAGATGAAAATGATTTTTTTCCTTTATCACCAAGTCCATTCCCTTTAGATTCATCAGAAGACAAAATGAATTACAAAAAGCTTAATGGATTTGATAGCTGCATTGCACATCTAGAAAAATTTATCTTACCAAAAAAAAAAAAAAAAATCCCCATCAATTATTTGGTTAACTGATGAGAAATTAAAGGCCAAGTTTGGAAATTGTTCAAGTTTTCTATGAATATTCATAAATAATTAACTTGCATCTCAATTTAGAACCTAACAACAGTTCATTTCAATTTTTTTTTTTTTTAATATCTGAGTTAATTATATGCTGAGATCTGGTTGGGTCTTCCCTCCTAGTGGCGACTGAATAACTGCAGTTGGTGAAAATAGCCCTTTGCTTCTGTGGCTTTTACCATGTTGTTGTGTATTTGAAGGAAGACGCGAAATCATGCTGTTTGAAGGACAACTGGCTTCCTAAGGGGGGGTGTTTTGTCCCCTTCCCTTCTCCCAGTCTTTTCTCTAGGCGGCCCTATGTGTCTTTGAGGCTGAATTCCTTTCCTCCACACTTTTTACTAAAAGGGCAAAAAAGAGTGTGTAAGAAAAAGAGGCAAGAAAAAAGGAATCTGCCCCAAAGTAAATGGTGAAAAGCTAAATTGCTACATCGTCCTGGGATTTAAGCCCCTTGTGAGGGGTACAGCGATTGCAAACCCCTCACGGTGAAAAACACCAGGGAGAACTAAGCCTAACCGGGTAAAGGACCTCGGTACTTTGTGAAACGCTGCTGCAGAGAAGAGTAAATCAGAGACCTGGGCTGTTAGCACGAGGGAGGCCATTCGGGGACTGCCCCTTTTGTCTCTTCGCCTTGTACGGGCTGGCGGATGGAATAATTGTGGACAAAGGGTCCACGGAGGGCGGAGGGTAGGGTATGAACTCTTCAGGCAGCTGCTTTCAGCTTTATTTACGGTGCCATCTTTCAGCCGAAGCCTCCTGCCCAGTTCCGAGCCTCGTCTGGGGCGCTGACTGCGGGGTAACACTGCCATCTAGTGGCCACCTCGCCCCTGTGAGCCGGCTTCCTGTGCCCTCTGGCTGGCTCTGTCGCTCCCCCTCTTTCTATCGCTCCCTTTCTCTCTTGCTCTCTCTCTCTCTTTTTTAAAAAAGGTTTTTATCCCATCAAGAAAAAAAAAAAAAACCAAAAAAACAAAACAACCTGGCTCTTGGAAAACAACCAACTCTGTTGGAACTCAGAGATAATAATCAGTTTCTCTGGGCCTGTGAAATTGGCTCATTAAGCGTGCTTTTTAACAGAAAATATTGGAAGCGATTAAGTCTACTTTACTGAGTGGGCATGAAATGGCCAACCTTCGGCCACCCACAGCTCGTAGGTGCCTGGCGCCGTTTTATGCATGCAGCGTAATGTCTTTACTTGAAGTGCTGTTTATTCATCACCTGCTTATTTATCTCTTTGCATTTGGCAGGCACATCGATCAATGTTAAACTGTCACACAAGGTTATTTTTCTTTTACATAACAGTATAGGCCTAAGGTAGTGGCATATTAAAAGTAATAACTTTCTAACTTGTAGCTCAAGATGACAGCCCCATTTTTACCGAATATATTACAGCGAGGAATTTCTCATTCAGTTCTCCCTCGCCCTCCCTCCCTCCGTTCCACTAGTACTCAGCTCTTCCAAGGTCAAAGGCTTCATTCTGCCTTGCCTCCCTCCCACTTTGCATACCACTCGGTGTCCCCTTCACCTCCAGTTATCTCCCTCTTTTAGGCTGATAAGCCCACAGAGAACATTCTGTCCACCGGCAGTACACATCTTGCTTGTCCCTCTTTATGATGACATTTCCCCCTTTGCAGAAAGAAATGGTAGCCAGGCAAGCTCTGGAGAAGAAGCAAACAAGCTTCTTCATATGGAGGCAAAGGTTGTGATGGTCTTCTATTTCCGTGTCCACAGCCATCTTGGTAAATGTGGTAGAATGTTGCTGCTTTTTATTTTCCTTTAGAGTTATAACAGGCAACAACAGAAACCACAGGCCCATGGAAAAATAGAATTAAAAAACATCTGAAAGCAACTAGCATTGCTTTGAAGCAACTGGGGTTCGTTTGGGGCTTTTAAGTTGAGTTGTTTTCCCCTCCTTTCTTTGGTTTTAGCTTGGTTTGTGTTGCTTTCAAACTCCACCCAGTTTATGACGCCTCGTTTCTTGGCAATAGGCCAAGCTGGCTTTCTTTGTACAAACAGGTTTTCTTTTTCTTTCTTTCATTTCTTTTTTTTTACCCCCTCTAGTCCAAGCTAAAAATGCCTCCAGATAGAATATCAGATCTTTTTAGTATCAAATTTCAAAGTGGCCCTTAGAATTCCTTCCTGCCCTTGATCTCTCCGTTTGGATTTCAGCTCAGACTTGGATTCTGTTGCTAAATATGCCTTGGACACTGGCTTTCTGATACAGTGCTTTGAGAATCTTGCGTACACAGGAATTAAATATCGTACTATAGTGGGCATTGTTGCACAACTACTCTTGTGATACAACATACCACACCCATTCTGATATATTGTGCCTCAAAATAGTTCATCTAGGAAGTATGAGGAGGGAAGTGTAAGTGGGTAAGAAACTCTGGTCCCACAGACTACTGAAGCACGCGCTTGAGAGGCTCACAAGCTTAGCACTGAATGTGGCCCACCTTGCGAATTTCCTTAGGCATTCCTGTGTGTAGAAGATGGTGGGATTCTGATCTATGGTGACCTGTTTTATCATGGGTAGCACAGCCCCAGAAAAAAAGCATGCCCGTTAAAAACAATGCAGCCCAGCCTGTGTCTGTGCTCTTGCGATCAATATTTGCATTAAAGTGGTTTAAATGTATGTGGCTCTGAGGCTGTCCATTCTTTCAACCTGACCTGCTGCATTGATTAGGGCTAGTGTTAGAGGGGGAAAGAGCAAATCAGGCGAGAATAAGAATTAAAAGGAAAAATGAAAGAAGAAAATGAAAGCTGTTTCTGTGGGTGCTGTAGGAGATACTTTCAGCCATTCATGGATGCCATATTTGCTCAGCAGCCCACTCTGCTGGAGAATACGCACCCCCCTCTTCTTCTTTCTCATAGGGCTTTTTTGTCTTTCAGAAACCAACAACAGGAATTCTGGTTGCCTCTAAGATGGGGCAACTCAGTGGCTTGTGATTAACAGCCAGGTGTGGCCAAGGCTAATACCTGTATTTAGCTACTTGTCCTGCATCCTTTCTTTTTGCCTCCACAGTCCTATTTGTGAGCTCAATTTGCTTGGCTAAAATCTCATTACTACCGGTTACAACCACTACTTTGTATCAGATATTGCTAAGTTCTTTGCAGACATTATCTAAGTTGATTCTCTAAAGCAGCCTGTGCAGAGGTCTTTCTGATCCCATTTTCCACCTTTGCATCTAAGGAGGAATTGTAACTAGTCTGAAGTTAAACCACCAGTAAAAGGCAGTAACTCTTCAAATCCAAATCTCTGTTTCTAAAGCGCAGACTCTTAACTGTCACGCTAGGTAATGTGTTGGGGAATTGTCTCTGTTGGGGTACTTGATCAGGTTAAACATCACGTGTAACACTGGTCTGTGTATGAAGAGATATAATGCCCACATTATAATACTGGAGCCCATTGTTGCATCACCACAGACACTTTCAGTTACTTGGAGCACAAAATGTTTTCAGTGGAGACATGGATGGAATGTGGCCTCTTAGAGAGGACAAGACAGTCACAGGAGCAGAGCTATACCACATGTTAGTACTTTATTCCCCTTCTGCCATGGCAAAGAAATGGCCCAAATATTTCTTGCTGGGTGAAGCAATCTCAAGGAAATCTAAAACTTTCTCAGATAAACCACTTTACAAAGCTCATTGGTGAGTTAACTGGACTCTGGAGTATAAGGACTCTATAGGCAGTAGAATGATACTTGTTCATAGGATATTGAAGAATTATGTGTCAAGTAACTACTATGGAGACCTGTGCTGGGTAAGACGACATACTTCTTAATATCTAAGAACTGATTATGTAGTAAAGGATAAAAAGCAGACAGTGAAATAGTTAAATTCCTTCACCAGACAGGGTATGATCTTATGTGATCTGTATGTGATAATGAGTCACATGGAAAGGAAATTTAGGAGGAATGTAGAAAATGGTGAGAGTATTGGGAGGGGGAGTGTTTGGAGAAGCTCTTATAGAGTTGGACCTGAAGATGGATGGAAAGAACATAAATTGGGGGATAGAAGACATTCAGACTGGAGAAATTTATGTGTATAGTTTGGAATTTGGAAGGAATGTCCCTGCTAAAGCTAATGGTAGCATGCAGTGGGTGGTTGGATTGGGTTGGGTTAGACCACAAAGACCTTGAAGGTCAAGATTGGACAGTTGAAACTGTCTTGCATTAAGTGTCCTCTTTTATTGTCTTGGGGAATCAAACAAATTTGTCTGGTGAAATTACAGCTTGGAAATTTGACCTACTTAGGGCATTGCTTGGAGCATTGGAGTTTCAAACAAGCCCTTCACTCTAAAGGAAGAATCTCTTGATACTTTCATTTTCTCAAGGATGAAAAGAAATTAAAAGTAACACATGTGAAGATTTGACTTATGAGGCTAGCTTGAAGTAGGAGAATTACCTGAAGAGAGAAATAAAAAGGTGAAAGCAATTTTCCAAATCTGAAATCTTAAGAGCAACGTGTTGACAAGTTTGCTTTTTGCCAAAACTGGTGCGTGAAAATCCAGCTTATCAGAGAGAGGAATTTGTGTGCAAGAATCATTCACATTAGAAAAGGGTTTTCTATAAGATTCCTTTAAATAGAAGTCCCTTTGTTCATTTTAAATGTGCTTTGATTTACTAACCTAAACATAGGACACCCCCCCGCCGAAAAAAGAAAGAAACCTCCCAAAACAAATAATCCCACAAACAAAGAACCTGCTTTATAAATAGCTTTTAAGGAAATCATCTCCTATCTACTAGTTCATAAAGCAAGGTACATATTTACAGGTTGCTGCCACATCTTAGATTGAGTTGGGTAATAATGCCAATGCATTATAAAACAGCAGGTAAATTTCTGATTTTAGGAATGTTCTACATGCTTCGAAAAATATGTTCCACGGGAATCTAGTTATATGTGTAAAAAAATCGGGTTTGAAATAACAGAATAACTTATCACTGAGTGCTTTAGGATGAAGCTCCATGTAGGTCGATTTAGGGAACTACCTTTGGCTTACATTGTCTCACTTTGAATGAGTTCCTTTGCTTATCTCTCTTTTTCTGGTTCTTCACTAAAGAATGAAGTCTTGTACCCTAGATCAGTGGTTCTCAAAGGGCAGTTCTCAGAAAAGCCGCATCAGCATGACGTGAAAACTTGTTAGAGATGCAGATTCTTGGAACTCATCCCTGAACAACTGAATCAGAAACTTGGGGTGAGCCCAGCAGTCTGTGTTTTGTAAGAAGTCCTCCGGATAATTCTGAGGCATGCTGAATTTTGAGAACCACCGTCTTTCTTATTTCCTAAAATACATCTTCTTATGCTAGCAGTTAAATACTTTTGATTTACAATGAAGATGTTTTATTTCTACACAAATAATTTCAAAGTATTTCGCTTGTATAGTTCTCTCTGCTTTGCGTAGTTCTGTCTTTTCCTTCTGTTGGCACCTGCAGCATCTCCTGCTCTCCCAAAGTTTTACTCTCTGGCTTTATTTAATCCCAGTTATGCGGGGGGGCTCTTCAGGTTACCTGAGCAGAGCATGAGTGTAAAGATTTTCTTCTTTTTTTGATGGCAATTTGCCACTCAGGGAATTTTTGAAAAAAACTAAGTTCTATTCAATATTTGAATTAGTGTTCCAGGTAAGTCAGATTGCTTGAAGTTTGAGCATCAGATAAGTTAAATGATACTTATAGATCACTTGAAATAAAAATTCTTTTTAGTTAAAGACTGGTAAGTCTCAAAATAATCTTTCTTAGTCATCATTTAATTTCAGCTGGCTTAAGATGCTATTTGTATTAAGTTAACAGGGTGCTAATTTAACATAGGTTTATAGTCATTTGAAGCCGTTTTCACTCATTAAGGAAAATATCTCTCTAGATTAGATTATCACAAGGGTTTGAAAGAGCGATAGGGATTCCTCAGTGTAGGCCTGAGGATTTTCCAGATGAGTGCACACTCTTGTTTCAATGCTCTCTTGAAAAGCATAGACATTTTTTCTTTTACTATAGAGCAGGGAACGGACAGTGTACGCAGCTTTGCCTTGGCAGGAAAAAATCGCATACACATTTTCTGCGCTGGGTTCATATGTTGGATCTGTAACATATTATGATTTATATAATTCCAGTACATATTGTAAGTTCAGTATCCTAATTTATAATTTTCAGAATGTTTTAGATATTTTATCCATCATCAAAATTCTTTTTTTGCTCTTGATTTTAGTTTTTAAAAATATTAAGTGTAATAAAATTTTTGTATTCTGACTGCATTCTATACTGAAATGTGCATGAGAAAAAAAAATGTATCCCCATTTAATTTCCCAAAAGGCATGAATCACAGAGAACCTTAGAAAGTTATTTAATTTCGTTTGAAGGGAGAGACTTTCCATGTAGTGTATAGAACATGTCCTTCGCAGCTGTTTCCTATACTGTCTAAACCCAGATGCCCTCCCACCCCAGGAGCCACTTAAAAGCATCTGGGGACGTATGCGCGTGTTTTGTTCCATCCTGGTTTTTGTACCTCCCTGTTCCAGGTCTCCTAGTTTCTTTAGTTTCTCTGTATTTGGCTCTCAGGGCTATCTAAACACTCAGAGGAAAATTACTCTCTGGCAACTTGGAACTCACTCCTCTAAATTTTGGCCTTGGGACTTTGTGCTCTTAGCCACTTGGACAATAATCTTGATAAACCTCTATTCAAAGTGATTCCAACCAGCTCAGCCTTTAGAACTAATGAGGAAAATGAGGAAGCCAAGAAAACGATAATGGACCAGCGCTAACTGGGCAAAATGGACTTTTCCATGCATTTAGGATCTCCTGTCCCATCAAAATATTTGTAAATCTTTCAGAAGAAAGGATTGTAGGATTGTAAAGCTCAAATTTGTATAATTTATTTTTTGTGATAGAAGACATATCTGTGATTAATTGTAGAACTTTATATAATAAATTTTGCTGCAGATTTATTTAAGCTGAATCTTGACTTATCAGAGAGCTTGGGAGGTAGAAGTTACAGAGTTAAGATCTGCTAGTGGGGATTATATTGCTGTTTTTCTTTGCAACGCTGTAAGTTTTCTATAGTGTAAAGCTATTTCTGAAATTCAGTGTCGTGTCATTAATATATGATGCTTTTAGCAACCTCCCTGATGGTGGCAGGCAGAACAGTCCATTCCCTTAAGGAAACGAAAGCTTCTCTGAGTAGGTTTCGGACTTCGATGGAAATGTGTACCAAAAGTTTCAGGAGTCTGCAGGGCCAAGATAATAGGTAAAATTAATCTGAATTGGGGGGTTATGAAAAACAAATACAACAAATATTTTAATAAGATATGCAAATTAGGTTCAGAATTTAACTCTTCTGCAAACTTTGATTTTTATCAGCTTAATTTCTGGAGTACCAATTTCCTGCTTACCCAGGTATTAACTACTGAATAATCTGGGTTATGAGCCAACAGTTTCCTCCATTTTCCAGTGGAATGGTAATTAACTCATTTCTTTAATTCTGAAAGCTATTATGAACAAAAAATCTTGAGACATCAGGTAAGCTATTGCCCTAATTTCTAAAAGAAAAAAAGAATAGTTAAGAGCCCATACTTTGACAGAACTGGGTTTAAATGTAATCTTTTCTAACTGTGTAATTGGGATTGGATTTAATTTAATTTTAATATATCTCCTATTTTTTATTTCTTATACTCATAAAACAGGGGCTGGCCAAGTATAGCTCACGGACCAAATCCAGGTTGCCTCCTGTGTTTGCAAATAAAGTTTTATTGGAACTCAGTTACATTTATTTATGCACATCTTGTCTCTGGCTGCTTTCACACTACAAAGATGGAATTGAGTAGCTGTTACAGAGATCACATGGCCCACAAAGCCTAAGATAGTACTAACTAGCCAACCCCTCTCAAAGACTATAGTTTTTTGATCTTTTTTTTTTTTTTGACATATGACCTTTTATTGTTGAATTATACTTTGATTTGCTCTTTGACTTTAGAAAGCCTATTGTGGTCTTAATATCCTCAGTCATGGACAACTTCATCACCTCTGCCAATCATCCATTTCACATTTTTTTGCATGGGCTAAGTCTAAAATAAGTAAATACTTTTAATAATCTCCTTATTTTCTTTTTAATTTATTTAAAAAAATTTTTTTTGAATTTTATTTAATTTATTTTTTTATACAGCAGGTCCTTATTAGTCATCAATTTTATACACATCAGTGTATACATGTCAATCCCAATTGCCCAATTCATCACACCACCACCGCCACCGCCCCGCCGCTTTCCCCCCTTGGTATCCATACGTTTGTTCTCTACACCTGTGTCTCCATTTGTGCCCTGCAAACCAGTTCATCTGTACCATTCTTCTAGGTTCCACATATATGCGTTAATATATGATATTTGTTTTTCTCTTTCTGACTTAACTTCACTCTGTATGACAGTCTCTAGATCCATCCACGTCTCTACAAATGACTCAATTTCGTTCCATTTTATGGCTGAGTAATATTCCATTGTATATATGTACCATATCTTCTTTATCCATTTGTCTGTCGATGGGCATTTAGGTTGCTTCCATGACCTGGCTATTGTAAATAGTGCTGCAATGAGCATTGGGGTGCATGTGTCTTTTTGAATTATGATTTTCTCTGGGTATATGTGCAGTAGTGGGATTGCTGGATCATATGGTAATTCTATTTTTAGTTTTTTAAGGAACCTCCATACCATTCTCCATAGTGGCTGTATCACTTCCATTCCGACCAACAGTGCAAGAGAGTTCCCTTTTCTCCACACCCTCTCCAGCATTTGTTGTTTGTAGATTTTCTGATGATGCCGTTCTAACTGGTGTGAGGTGATAACTCATTGTAGTTTTGATTTACATTTCTCTAATAATTAGTGATGTTGAGCAGCTTTTCATGTGCTTCTTGGCCATCTGTATGTCTTCTTTGGAGAAATGTCTATTTAGGTCTTCTGCCCATTTTTTGATTGGGTTGTTTGTTTTTTTAATATTGAGCTGCATGAGCTGTTTATATATTTTGGAGATTAATCCTTTGTCCATTGATTCGTTTGCAAATATTTTCTCCCATTCTGAGGGTGGTCTTTTCATCTTTTTTATGGTTTCCTTTGCTATGCAAAAGCTTTGAAGTTTCATTAGGTCCCATTTGTTTGTTTTTGTTTTTATTTCCATTACTCTAGGAAGTGGATCAAAAAAGATCTTGCTGTGATTTATGTCAAAGAGTGTTCTTCCTATGATTCCTCTAAGAGTTTTATAGTGGCTGGTCTTCCATTTAGGTCCCTAATCCACTTTGAGTTTATTTTTGTGCATGGTGTTAGGGAGTGTTCTAATTTCATTCTTTTACATGTAGCTGTCCAGTTTTCCCAGCACCACTTGTTGAAGAGACTGTCTTTTCTCCATTGTATATCCTTGCCTCCTTTGTCATAGATTAGTTGACCATAGGTGCGTGGGTTTATCTCTGGGCTTTCTATCTCGTTCCATTGATCTAAGTTTCTGTTTTTGTGTGAGTACCATATTGTCTTGATTACTGTAGCTTTGTAGTATAGTCTGAAGTCAGGGAGTCTGATTCCTCCAGCTCCGTTTTTTCCCTCAAGACTGCTTTGGCTTTCGGGGTCTTTTGTCTCTCCATAGAAATTTTAAGATTTTTTTTCTAGTTCCGTAAAAAATGCCATTGGTAATTTGATAGGGAATACATTGAATCTTGGATTGTTCTTCCAATCCAAGAACATGGTATATCTCTCCATCTGTTGGTATCATCTTTAATTTCTTTCATCAGTGTCTTATAGTTTTCTGCATACAGGTCTTTTGTCTCCCTAGGTAGGTTTATTCCTAGATATTTTATTCTTCTTGTTGCAGTGGTAAATGGGAGTGTTTCCTTAATTTCTCTTTCAGATTTTTCATCATTAGTGTATAGGAATGCAAGAGATTTCTGTGCATTAATTTTCTATCCTGCAACTTTACCAAATTCACTGATTAGCTCTAGTAGTTTTCTGGTGGCATCTTTAGGATTCTCTATGTATAGTATCATGTCATCTGCAAACAGTGACAGTTTTACTTCTTCTTTTCCAATTTGTATTCCTTTTACTTCTTTTTCTTCTCTGATTGCCGTGGCTAGGACTTCCAAAACTATGTTGAATAATAGTGGTGAGAGTAGACATCCTTGTCTTGTTCCTGATCTTAGAGGAAATGCTTTCAGTTTTTCACCATTGAGAACGATGTTTGCTGTGGGTTTGTCATATATGGCCTTTATTATGTTGAAGTAGGTTCCCTCTATGCCCACTTTCTGGAGAGTTTTTATCGTAAATGGGTGTTGAATTCTGTCGAAAGCTTTTTCTGCATCAATTGAGATGATCATATGGTTTTTATTCAGTTTGTTAACATGGTGTATCACATTGATTGATTTGCGTATATTGAAGAATCCTTGCATCCCTGGGATAAATCCCACCTGATCATGGTATATGATCCTTTTAATATGTTGTTGGATTCTGTTTGCTAGTATTTTGTGGAGGATTTTTGCATCTATATTCATCAGTGATATTGGTCTGTAATTTTCTTTTTTTTAGTATCTTTGTCTGGTTTTGGTATCAGGGTGATGGTGGCCTCATAGAATGAGTTTGGGAGTGTTCCTCCCTCCACAATATTTTGGAAGAGTTTGAGAAGGACGGGTGTTATCTCTTCTCTAAATGTTTGATAGAATTGACCTGTGAAGCTACCTGGTCCTGGACTTTTGTTTGTTGGAAGATTTTTAATCACAGTTTCAATTTCATGACTTGTGATTGGTCTGTTCATGTTTTCTCTTTCTTCCTGGTTCAGTCTTGGAAGGTTATACCTTTCTAAGAATTTGTCCATTTCTTCCAGGTTGTCCATTTTATTGGCATAGAGTTGCTTGTAGTAGTCTCTTAGGATGCTTTGTATTTCTGCGGTGTCTGTTTTAAGTTCTCCTTTTTCATTTCTAATTTTATTGATTTGAGTCCTCTCCCTCTTTTTCTTGGTGAGTCTGGCTAATGGTTTATCAGTTTTGTTTATCTTCTCAAAGAACCAGCTTTTAGTTTTATTGCTCTTTGCTATTGTTTTCTTTGTTTCTATTCCATTTATTTCTGCTCTGATCTTTATGATTTCTTTCCTTCTGCTAACTTTGGGTTTTGTTTGTTCTTCTTTCTCTAGTTCCTTTAGGTGTAAGGTTGGATTGTTTATTTGAGATTTTTCTTGTTTCTTGAGGTAGGCTTGTATAGCTATAAACTTCCCTCTTAGAACTGCTTTTGCTGCATCCCATAGGTTTTGGATCATCGTGTTTTCATTTTTCTCTAGTTATTTTTTGATTTCCTCTGATTTCTTCAGTGATCTCTTGGTTATTTAGTAACGTATTGTTTAGCCTCCATTTGTTTGTGCTTTTTACGTTTTTTTCCCTGTAATTCATTTTTATTCTCGGAGCGTTGTGGTCAGAAAAGATGCTTGATATGATTTCAATTTTCTTAAATTTACTGTGGCATGATTTGTGACCCAAGATGTGATCTGTTCTAGAGAATGTTCCATACGCACTTGAGAAGAAAGTGTAATCTGCAGTTTTTGGATGGAATGTCCTATAAATATCAATTAAACCTACCTGGTCTATTGTGTCATTTAAAGCTTGTTTCCTTATTTATTTTCATTTTGGATGATCTGTCCATTGGTGTAAGTGAGCTGTTAAAGTCCCCCACTATTATTGTGTTACTCTCAATTTCCTCTTTTAGAGCTGTTAGCAGTTGCCTCATGCATTGTGGTGCTCCTATGTTGGGTGCATATATATTTATAATTGTTATATCTTCTTCTTGGATTGATTCCTTGATCATTATGTAGTGTCCTACCTTGTCTCTTGTAACATTCTTTATTTTAAAGTCTATTTTATCTGATATGAGTATTGCTACTCCAGCTTACTTTTGATTTCCATTTGCATGGAATATCTTTTTCCATCCCCTCACTTTCAGTCTGTATGTGTCCCTAGGTCTGAAGTGGGTCTCTTGTAGACAGCATGTAGATGGGTCTTGTTTTTGTATCCATTTAGGAAGCCTGTGTCTTTTGGTTGGAGCATTTAATCCGTTCATGTTTAAGGTAGTTATCGATATGTATGTTCCTATACCATTTTCTTAATTGTTTTGGGTTTGTTATTGTAGGTCCCTTTCTTCTCTTGTGTTTCCCACTTGGAGAAGTTCCTTTAGCATTTGTGGTAGAGCTGGTTTGGTGGTGCTGAATTCTCTTCGCTTTTGCTTGTCTGTAAAGCTTTTGATTTCTCCATCGAATCTGAATGAGATCGTTTCCGGGTAGAGTAATCTTGGTTGAAGTTTCTTCCCTTTCATCACTTTAAGTATATCATGCCACTCCCTTCTGGCTTGCAGAGTTTCTGCTGAGAAATCAGCTGTTAACCTTATGGGAGTTCCCTTGTATGTTATTTGTCATTTTTCCCTTGCTGCTTTCAATAATTTTTCTTTGACTTTAATTTTTGCCAGTTTGATTACCATGTATCTTGGCGTGTTTCTCCTTGGGTTTATCCTGTATGGGACTCTCTGTGCTTCCTGGACTTGGGTGGCTATTTCCTTTCCCATGTAGGGAAGTTTTTGACTATAATCTCTTCAAGTATTTTCTCTGGTTCTTTCTCTCTCTCTTCTCCTTCTGGGACCCCTATAATGTGAATGTTGTTGCGTTTAATGTTGTCCCAGAGGTCTCTTAGGCTGTTTTCATTTCTTTTCATTCTTTTTTCTTTATTCTGTTCCGCAGCATTGAATTCCACCATTCTGTCTTCCAGGTCACTTATCTGTTCTTCTGCCTCAGTTATTCTGCTATTGATTCCTTCTAGTGTAGTTTTCATTTCAGTTATTGTATTGTTCGTCTCTGTTTGTTTGTTCTTTAATTCTTCTAAGTCTTTGTTAAACATTTCTTGCATCTTCTCGATCTTTGCCTCCATTCTTTCTCCGAGGTCCTGGATCATCTTCGCTATCATTATTCTCAATTTTTTCTGGAAGGTTGCCTATCTCCACTTCATTTAGTTGTTTTTCTGGGGTTTTTTCTTGTTCCTTCATCTGGTACATAGCCCTCTGCCTTTTCATCTTGTCTATATTTCTGTGAATGTGGTTTTTGTTCCACAGGCTGCCAGATTGTAGTTCTTCTTGCTTCTGCTGTCTGCCCTCTGGTGGATGAGGCTATCTAAGAGGGTTGTGCAAGTTTCCTGATGGGAGGGAGTGGTGGTGGGTAGGGCTGACTGTTGCTCTGGTGGGCAGAGCTCAGTAAAACTTCAATCCACTTGACTGCTGATGGGTGTGGCTGGGTTCCCTCCCTGTTGGTTGTTTGGCCTGAGGCAACCCAACACTGGAGCCTACCTGGGCTCTTTGGTGGGGCTAATGGCAGACTCTGGGAGGGCTCACACCAAGGAGTACTTCCCAGAACTTCTGCTGCCAGTGTCCTTGTCCCCACAGTGAGCCACAGCCACTGCCCGCCTCTGCAGGAGACCCTCCAACACTAGCAGGTAGGTCTGGTTCAGTCTCCCCTGGGATCACTGCTCCTTACCCTGGGTCCCGATACGTACACTACTTTGTGTGTGCCCTCCAAGAGTGGAGTCTCTGTTTCCCCCAGTCCTGTCGAAGTCCTGCAATCAAATCCCACTAGCCTTCGAAGTCTGATTCTCTAGGAATTCCTCCTCCTGTTGTCGGACCCCCAGGTTGGGAACCTGACGTGTGGCTCATAACCTTCACTCCAGTGGGTGGACTTCTGTGGTATAAGTGTTCTCCAGTCTGTGAGTCACCCACCTAGCAGTTATGGGATTTGATTTTACTGTGATTACGCCCCTCCTACCGTCTCATTCTCCTTTGTCTTTGGTTGTGAGGTATCTTTTTTGGTGAGTTCCCGTGTCTTCCTGTTGATGATTGTCCAGCAGCTAGTTGTGATTCTGGTGTTCTCGCAAGAGGGAGTGAGAGCACGTCCTTGTACTCCGCCATCTTGGTTCCTAATCCCTAATTTATTGTTCTTAAGATCCCATTGTCTGCTTTTCTTGAATGAGGTTGGTTTCTGGAAATTGGAGAAATATTTAGTTTCATCTGCTAGGGTAGTACCATGGTAGTTGGAACTTGAATTCCCTTTGCATTTCTATCACTTCTCTGTCAACTTTCTAAGTTAAGGTCACATCACTACTGTGACTCTTGCTGTCCTCATCTGTAACAAGAGGAAGTTGGTCTGTGTGATTTCTAAGGTTTCTCTTCCTCCCCTTCTCCCTCCCTCCCCTTCTCCCTCCCTCCCTCCCTCCTTCCTTCTTATCTTTCTGTCAGATTAAGTTGTTTCTTGTTATGGTCACTGAGTTCAGCCTTCCCTAACCAATCCTGCCCAAATTAACTTCTTCCTCTGAACTCCATAGCACTGAAACATTATTGTAGATTGTGTTATGGTGCCAGTTTCATTTATATTATACTGTTATTTGTCCTTGTTTATTATTTTAAGTTATAAGCTCCCTGAGAGTAGTGACTATATATTCTTCCTTGCCATATCCCTAACACACTTGTGTTCGAAGTAGACACTAAATAGTTATTCTCTCCCTCTCTCTCTCTTCCTTTTGGTATTATGGAACTTGCGGGATATATGAGCAGTTGTCTCACGTGTTCTAAAAGGACCTGGATCTAGTGTTTTTGCACTTACATAAAAGTAGTTATGCTTAATTAGGGAAAATCACTGTAGTTGGGACAGATTTACAAGGATAGAGACAGGAAGTAGGCTGCAGTGAATTGGTTATCCTCCCTGGGTTGTAAGGAATTGTAGAAACAGTTGTGGGAGATGATAGATCTGTATTGAAAATCTAAAATTTTTGTCTCTAATCCAGACTAAAATGTACAATTCTCATTACATGAGTGAAAGCGAAAATACTAGAGAGTATTTTGTATACTATAGTGTATAAAGGAGAACCATTGACTTATAATGGGACTGTTTGTTGTTGTTGCTAATACTTATTGATTCTCTACAATGCACTTCAGAACTTATTAGAAAAATACAAAAGATGCGTTTTTTTTCTTTCATCCCATAAGATGGAGCCAAGATAGACAGTCATCTCGCCCACTTTCTTTTCTGGTTATTTATTTTTTAGTGATTTAACCCTTAGAAGAATGTTTGAATAAGTTGTATCTATGCAGTTTATTGTTCTGACTTCTCATTGATATTTAAAATAAGATCATTTTATTGCTATTGCAATGCCTTTGCTTTCTGGTTTAGAAATTGTGATAGCTTAATTAGTTGTTAGAAATAAGTATAACTTACTATGCAAAGACTAGCTAAAGCATGGGCATGGAAAGGTGGTAGTTATTTGAACTAGATCCAACATCAAGAGACAGACTTACTTATTGAGAAGCTTTGAAACAGTATCACAGGGACTTCTCTCCTCTTGGTTGGTCTTCAGTGTGCCCATTAATGAAACGAGAACTATGTGTTACACATGGGTTGAGGGGATATATATCCATGAGCCATATGTTTTTTATTACATTTATTCAGCTGCAAAAAAAAAAAGAGATACCTCAGACTAAGGAGTAATTTCTAAACAAAATTTCAACTTGTTTTGAAAATACAGAAGAATATACAAAGCTGTTTATCATTTTCAAAAATATCAAGCATTGGCACAATTTGTATACCTCTCTGTTTCACAAATGATAAAACATGTTTTAAGAAAAGGAATTTACTATCATAGCAGTTTCTGATTCTGCAGTGACTTGAAATACATGCCAGAAATAATAAAGGAAGACTGTACATTTTTACTTCATTTTTAATTGTTTTGTTGGGTTCACACAAGGTTCTAGTTATGGTATGGGGCACATAGAAGAAATCATCCCAGATCTCCAGGAAGTTGGATTTATCCCTCGGTCCTTGAAAATAACACTGCATAAAGTGTACTCATAACACTTATATGTACCTACCCTGGCCCAATCTGGATATCATTCAAAAGACGAATGTGTGTGTTTATTGTAGAAGCACTTCTTAAGTTTTTCACTAAAATTACCTCTTATTAATGAAAGAATTTCTGAGTCTTTAAAACATTTCCTGAAGGTCAAAAGGAAGTTTCTATCTACACATCTTGTAAGTATTGAAAAGTAATAGAGCTTTTTGGTTGGAAAATGTTTAGGTTAAGTTCAGTGTGTCATTCACCTTTGGTTTAGAAGATTGAAGACAATTTGGATTGAAATAAACTTGCTGTTTCCTTTACATACTGGATAAAAAAATCTTTGTCTAGAGCTTAAAGATGCTAGAGGTAATTGTCTAGAATTTAGGGAAGCTAGGGGTAATTGAATTAATTGAACATTCAATTAAAAATCTCATGCCAGTTAGAGAATGTCTTAGCAATTATTCAAATAAGAATCCAAGCCAGTTAATACGATATGACTGTGGTTGAATAGGACAAAGAAAAAGTGCAGAGAAAACAACATCTTATGACATAATGGTTACAGATATACCAACACACTGAATTAGTTTTTCACTTGACTTCTGAAGATGAGAATGGCAATTAGAATAGCAAAGTAAATAAATGAATAAGTGCATCATTTATGGATAAGAGGGTAGAAGTCGATAGTGTTAAGGAATTCTTAAGTAACTTTCCTGATATAGACAGAAGAAACTCTGCCTTTGAGATAAGATATGCAAAAAGTTAGTGAACTCTCCTTGTCTAAATCATATTGCTGATTACCCATTCTAGGATCAGAGACTAAATTCCAGGCCATGAAAGGACGGATGGGATCTCCTTTTCTCTCTTTCACTCTGATCTTTTCTTCTTCTTTCCTATCACTCCAACACCCATAGAGACTGGGAGAAGCTGGAGGAAGGAGTCTTGCTTTCCCATCCTGCTCCCAGTCAGTGCCATCCCAGACGTGGTGAGTGGCAGGACTCTGTACTTTGCAGTCTCTGGAGGAGCCGCCTGGGCTCTGTCTATCATAGCGGTGAAAAGCAGTTTTCCGCCATCCGTTCTTGAGCTGATGGAAGAACAGAATCATTGAGTCATAAAACTCATCTGGATTTCAAATCCATCTTTGAGAAAAAGTAAACTGTTGTTCTTGGATGAGCCCCAGGGACCGCCGCTTAATTTCTCAGTTCATTTTCCCCTCTTAGTTTATGTACGTATACGGGTCCCTCCATAGTTTCCTTATGAAAATGTGCATTTTTAATACCACAAAAGCAGAAAAAAAAATCATTTTTTTGGTAAATATTCTTTCAGTAGAAGTGCAATCAATGTAGTCAGAGCTAACAAGCAGATGGATGTATTTGAATGCCATTATCTTGTGTACAATGATATTATCTGTTTCATGAAAAATTCAGCAGTTTGGGCCGCTTTAGTGAAGGGAAGATGGAAGTAAAAAAATAGCAAGAAAAACATGATCAGACTCAGAATCCCTGAGGGGGTCCCATTGCATCATTTAGCAGGAGAATGAGCAATGCAGGAGAAGCAGTGATGGCGGAGGATCTGTCTGTGCTCCTTATGGCATTCTTGGCTTCTGGTCCCGCTCAAGCCCCACAGCTGTAGGTGGGAGCTCCTGGGCCTGCTAAAGCATCACACCGTGACATTTTTATCATCCGTCTAAGAGAAGAAAATAAATTTGCTAACAGAATAGACCTGGCAGGCTCATACTACCTTGTCACATTCCAGACATCTCCTGGTCTGGCCCGAGCCAGAGGAAACCTAAGTGTGGGCCAGAAAGTGTGTGATGGACATGAAGTAGATTTAAGTAGTCTGCGAGAAGAATGTGGGTTTTCTGAGAGAGGAATATGTATGTTTTTTTATTGGAGATTTGAGAAATGAAAACACTTGGGCTGTAGGGGGAATGTGACCTCAGTTTTATTCTCCTTAGGCCAAGGATATATTTACATGGGCAAAATAGAGTTGAAAATTGTGCTGATTTTTTAAGATAATCTACAGAGTGACAAAAAAGAACCCAAACACAGGCCCTGCACCAAAAAAAAAATTTTTTTTTCAAAGTTTTCTATCACCCGATGATTGAAATACAAACTTTTTAGAGACCTCATACAAGGTGACATCTACCTATTTCTCCAAATTGGCTTATTTCCTTCTTCTCTGAATATATTCGGTGCTTTAACCCATGCGTTTTTTTGTGGGGTGGGGGCGGGCTGGAATACTCTGTCTCAATATCCCAGACGGATCTGTTTGAAGTCCCATTCTTCTACAAAACATATTTCAAGTTTTCATTATTTTAGTGAGGCTTCATAGGTGACTGTTTTCTTTCCTGAATATCTAGTAAGTATGGTTTGTACCATGCATTTTTCACAGAGCAGGTTTTGCCTTGTATGGTTGCTCATGACACCTGGAGTATCCCCAGTTGGGCTGTGAGTCCCTTGAGGTTAATCTTAGTGACCCCAGCATCTAACAAGCTGCCCTAAACACATTAGACAGCCAGAAAGTGTAATGTATTGGTAATGCTGATGAAGAATGGCATAATTCATGTTTTTATAATTAGATCGTGTGAATGGTGACATCGTATTATTGTAGGGAATGCAACGTAATAATATCACAAGGTTTCATATAAATACTTTTCCTTATCTTATTTAGAAGAACTTTTTAAAAATTTTGCTTTTGTTTATCTCTCTGGGTTATCTCAATAAAGAAAGATTGTTATGTGAATTAAGTTTTTCTAGGAAAAATAATACACGACTAACAACTTGTGTCCTCCAAGGAAATTTCGAGGAGCACAGATCATATATATGTCAAATGCACACACGTGTAACTATAACATAGCACTTGATAATTAAAACTGGAGTTCTTAAATTCCTTGCTTCTATTGTAGTGATACCAGGGGTATTGTATGAATAAGATTTGCTCTGGGGGAACTGAGTTCACGTTGGATTTTGAAAAACTGAAGGTAGATCTTGGAGATATGAAGGTGGGCAGGGGGAATATTTGTGACCTTTTCTAGTAGACAGCTATTTCTAATATGTAGATTCCACAATCTTAATTTTCTCCTTGACCCCTTCTATGGTCTCCTGCGTCTTTTCTTTTTCTTCCCGGTCTTGAGGTTTTACTTACTTTGATCCATCTCATTCTATCTTCCTTCTTTCCTTCATCTTCTTTTTCTCTCTTAGCCAGTAATGACCATAAAATTTCACTGGATGTACTTATTTAAGTTTTATTAAAATAATATGTAATTTTAAAATCACTCTGCTGATATTACATCTGCTACATTAAAATTACAGTGTCTTTATATCTACATATTTTACTAGTAATGAAATTAACATGAATTTCTTTCATTCCAATATTAATAGTTTGAATAAAGTATATTTTAATTTTTTTACCTCTAACTGATGCATCAGAAGTGATGAAACAAAGGATTTTTCTTCATGATGAAAAATCGGCTGTCTCTATTAAAAAAATCTCTCTCTGCTGGGGGAAAAAATGAAGCTGGTTGTCAGATATTTTATAGAGATGTGTTTTACAGTTTATAGGTGGACAAGAGTAGTATATTTAAACTGATATAAAAATCTAATAGAAATTATTTGAAAAGTGAAATAGCAGAAAACAATGTTTTTTTTTGTAGAATGCTAACTGTATATGGAATTTATGTAAAATTTTAGCAAATGGAAAGCACTAGAAGACAAATCACTTTAAACTGTGTAAGTCAATGTGTTCTTTTATAAAGAAAGTGCATATGTTACATTGATTGAGTATAGATAATTTGAATATAGTAGCAGAGGTATCTGTGAGCAAATGAGGAAAATACGGAGTTTAATATTTCTTTTCTGATTTACTGACTTGTAAATAGGTTAAAGACTACATCTTTAACTTTGGCCTGGTGCATTGCACAGGGTACAGAGTACAAATGCTGGCAAAATATTCTTGACTAGAAGTTGAAAATCTTCAGATTTAATGAGATTTATATTGAGAACACTGGCCAGTTTTTGCAATGACAATTGATGACACGAGTATAAGATCTACAAAAATGCAACATTTTTGTTGATATGAATTTTAAGGAAATCTGCTCTTGTGATTTTAGCATGACTGGTGGTGAGATTGAGACTCTCATTGTTCTGGCTGAGAAGGCAATGTCTGTTTTATACTTCTCTTGTACGCAGGGCTCCTAACACAAGGGGGTCTTTATTAAATGCCATTTTTAGGAGATATGAACTTTAAAAATAAAGACGGGCTGCTTGTTCCCACTCTGTGAAATGTTACCTGCACTCTAAGAGAACGGAGAGTACCTTTAGACCTTGAATCAAGAACAATGTAAGTATGTTATTAAAATTCTCTATTACTATATAATAAATTGAGGCGACTATATTGGCACTGACTTGCCATTCATTTCTCTCTCAAAATGACAGCTTTCACTCTGAAGACTTGTAAGCATTGTTATCCTGCCTATCCTCACCATTATGAACAAATTAAAATTCAAGATCGAAATATTGTCGTCATTCGAGAAAGCTGCCAGCTCTTTAAGAAGAGCGTGTCTTTCATGATAAAGTCAGAATTTATTCTTTGGAGCAAAAAATGGAAGCTATACATTTTCCTAACTTGGTCTGATTTCACTTGTTTTCCAGAGGCCCAAGGAAGGTTAGAAAGGAAGTTATGGGATTAAAAAAAATATTTAATCTAAGTTGTAAAGGAGCTTGGAACCACACCACAAGCATCATAATTAACTTTAATAATTATAAATGTAAATGCAGACAAGCCACAAGGTTTTAATGGTGTGCCACATGCTTCTGCTAATTATTTTAGAGTTTGGACACATTCAGTGCCAGCTAATTATAAACCCTGCTATGGAAATCATCTGTTTATATTAGACTTATTGATCTCTAGTGTTTAAGCAATATGAAAAGGGAAATCTACAATGCTGGACCATCTGCTTTGTATTCCTAATTGCTTTTAAGGAATCAAATATATAAATAGTCAGCTTTTTATATACTGGGCTTCAAACTCTTTCAAGAAACATATTGTGCAAACCCAAGTGAATTTTAAAAAAGCCTATTTGGAATGTTGCTTCCCTAACTGCTTTCAAGGACCCTCCACCCCTTACCCACATAATACCCTCCCCTAACCTTTTTGCAAGGTCTCCAAAGCACCTTCTTTTCTCCTGGACCTCACAGACTGGTCAAGGTAGCTGAGACGTTAGATGTTTACCCTATTTTCATTACACCTTTTCTTTTCCTTCCTAAGAACAAGTCCTCTTCCCCACCCTACCCCACCTCCTTATGGCCATGAATAGTTATTGCAATTTCACTCTATGGGAAGATGGCAAGGAAGAACCGTCCAGGTGAATGGTTCCCTCTTGTAGGAGGTGTTTAACTTGATGGCAAATTAAATCTACTGGCATGTGGGGTAGATGCCTGGTTAGTGGGACCAGAGCAGCATTACCTCTCATCACTAGCAGGCCTGGTGGACAAGTCTTTTCTTAAGATGAGTCTTGAGATTCTGCATGGAGATTGGGTTTAAATGAAGAAAAAAATTGATTTCTTGAATGACATTGTTTGCTCCATTCATTATTGCCTAGATGGTTATATTTTAGTGTTCAAATAACTAACTAAAAAACTACACATTGGGAAAGATTTAACAATCCTTATTTACCCCTTTGAGACATTCATATTGAATTGTAAAATTATTGGCTTAAAATAGTTATGACTTCTATTATTCCTGCTGTTAACTCCTTTTAAACTAGGAGTTCCTCTTCTTAGTGTTCTACCACTCATATATCCCACCAACAGCAACAATTAGAGGCCAATGATTAATATATATTATATATATGCTATAATACATAATAATTACTATATAGTCTCCCTAGGTTTAGGGCCCTTTATGAGCTTTTGTGAGTAATATAAAGTTAGGATTAGTTTGTAATTTCATGGAAACATTACATGATATAAATATGAAATAAAATTTTTAGCTTTTTAAGTATTTTTTTTCTTTCAGTAATATAATGAGATGTGAATATTTTTCTAAGGGATCAGCGGAAGTTATCAATCATAATTATACAACTAAATACCAACACCCAAGGCTTAGAGCAGGCTGAGGTTTAATGACTAACTCCAAATAGTTGACCGGAAAGGGTCACTTACCCTAGTTATAAGAAACAAGTGCCTTTTCTGGTGTTTGGGAAGAAGTTCTAGCATGTTTCATTATGCTCTAAATAAAGATTTAACTTAAAAATATCTGCTACCAACAGTAATGTGCAGTCATATATTTTGGGAAAACATTTATATGAGATACACATATATACATACATATACAGTTCTCAAGGTTTGTTAAAATAACTAGTTATGTCAGAATGGTTATGACTTTTCTGCGGTAAATTCTCTGTAAGAAATCTGCTCCTCTGAGACATTTTATCTGCTCCTCGCAAAGGTTGTACTCATTCTGCTTTTTTCTGTAGTTTTGAATGGAAGTTCTATTACCTGCTTAGGCCTTGTACCTTGGACTGCCGGCGTCTCTGAGTTTTAATCTCGGCATATGTATAATTGTAGGGCAGGCCTTCTGCATAATCTGAGTTCATTCTAATCAGAGCTACAGATTTCCTTCAGCTCTGCGGTGAAAAGAGAATATTCAAAGTCAGAAAGAAATTAGGAGCTTTCTTAAAAGGTGCTTTAAACAGCTCATGTTCCCCAAGCCCTCAAAGAAAGTTACAAATCAAGAGAGCACAATTGGCAGCTACATTATCAAAGCCCTTCTGATAATGCTGCCATTTAAATTGAATAATATTGTTTAATGGGCTTTTAAAAAGCGGCCATCCTTTGGATCTGACACTCCAGCATGATTATCTTCCATTCCTATTTAAGATTACAACACTCCAGTGATAATTATAACATTCATTTCTGGAGTTCAAGGGACTTATACATGTGAATATGGAGAGAGAGATGAGCATCTTCTGTTTGTAAAGTGGACACTAATTTGGTATTTGTGACACGTGCCATTCCATTTTTGGCTTATACATGAGTATCTTCTCCCCAGGTCTTTCTTGCCACCAGCAAGTTGTGGCAGTTTTCTATGAATTGGCTTTATGATATTGCTTTTATGGATATGAAAAATATAAAAGTAAAAAATTTGTTATATTTTATTTTCAGTAAACTGAGATTTCAAAGATGCAGTTTGCCCATTTCTTATTGTCATTTAACAGAACTCCAAAATTCTTAGCATTAAACTCACACATGTCCCTATTCCTCTCAATTTGTCCCTAAAAAGCAAGCATTCTTGTTACTAGGTGCTTTTTTTTTTTAAAAATCTAGGACCAAAGACAATGTTTGATATATAAGAGAGCTTCAAAAAATTTTTAGGTGTTGTTGAATGGATAATTTTAACAAATATTTAAATGCCCATCAAAGTTCTTTCTTAAATCAGCTAGTAAAAAGTAAAGAATTATTAGGTTGAGCCATATGGAACTGCATTTTTGTAGGTAAAAAACAGTTGAGTATCAGCTATTTCTGGGGTTCAACTTAATACTTTCTAATACAGTAGCCACCTCCCTCTTGTATTTTCTTGGTACATGAAAATGTTTTTGTTTTTAAAAAATGGAATCAAGCAGTTCTTTCTATTTTAACTATAGTAATGCAATGAAGAAAGCCAAATGTGGTGGGATAAATTTTTTAGCTGAAAAATATGACTTTTATTGATTAACTATTTTATTAGCACATAAAATGGGAAATTTGATATATGCTCACAGAGTTTTAATTTTGACAATTATTGAACTAATTTCTTTACAGACTCTATGTTACATACATTACACGTAGGTTTGATATCAAAGTCACTTTTCTTTCTAGTAAGACCTTTCACAGGCCACATGGGATTTCCCTCCAATGAGGAAAACCCCTCTCAGGCTTGAGTTGTGTTGTGTTGTGTTGTTTTATTCTGTCGCATCGAAATCCTATAGGATCACCTACCTACCTGTCCATCTTTCAGGTTGTTAGCAGTCTTCTTTTTGAGTTTACAGAAGAAATCAACAGATTAATGGTGAGATCTATAACCTTTCCTAGTTACAGACATTTGGAAGAGAGGGATAAACTGTGAGTGATCTGCAGTAATGGTTTAAGTTTCATGTGTCATGTTCCCCAGATTTTAGCTATCAATGGATGCACTGATTCATAAAAGGCATTTTCAAAATGTGTTTTAGGTTGTATTACATATTTTCCATCCTACCCTGGCTTCAAGATGGACTAGTCATGCCTAGGAATTATTGGACATTTGGATTTATTAGCTTAAAATATACTCCCCAGGAACTCATACTTTGAAACTAGTGTGGCTGCTGTTTTCTCACACATTTTAAATTTTGGATAATAATTGTCTGAATACTAATCACCTAAAAGGGGTTAAATATTATCAGAATGTTACATTTTAAATTCATTTAATGCTCATCTCATGTTTTTTCTTTGTAAATTACGTATAGCGATTGTCTTTTTTAAAATTTATTTATTTATTTTTGGCTGCGTTGGGTCTTCGTTGCTGCGTGCGGGCTTTCTCTAGTTGTGGCGAGCGGGAGCTACTCTTCGAGGCGGTGTGCGGGCTTCTCATTGCAGTAGCTTCTCTTGTGCGCACGGGTTCCTTAGCGCAGGCTGAGTAGTTGTTGCGCACGGGCGTAGTTGCTCCACGGCATATGGGATCTTCTTGGACCAAGGATAAAGCCCGTGTCCCCTGCATTCGCAGGTGGATTCTTAACCACTGTGCCACCAGGGAAGTCCCATGATTGTCTTTTGTTCTTCATTTCTGTAGTGAAATAATTTAAACCCTTAACCCTGATTGGCATTAATAATGTTACTAACTTCAGTTTTCAGAGTGAAAAGCCATTAGGGGGCAAATGGAAACTCAGTAAGTTTCCTTCAGTGAGGCCTGAATCTCCTTGTGTGAGAATCCAGTCAGCCACTAGTGAGGCTGCGATGCCCTCCAAATATACAAAACATAGGATGAGATAATTGAATTTGGCCTCTGGGGTTCTGAAAATACCATAACCTGGGAATGCATGGTATCCTCAAAGGATCAGGACAAGATCTCCACTCATGTAACTCACATAATCCTCATTTTTTAAGCCCTATCCACTTTCGCATTAGAATCCCAGAAATAGCACTTTTCAGGTCGTGAAAACACACATACTATCCTCCTCTATTTTTTTTTTTGAAGTAAGCACAATAAGGAAGGGATGGTCGTCCATTTTACATTATTTCTTTTATATTACTACAGCAGAAGCTCCCACACTAAAATTTGAGTTTCTGGCAAACATTGTGAAATAGTCAAGATATTAAACTCCCGTAGGTTAAGAGGAACTTGGACTGGCCCCCAGTTGTAGTGGGGCTTCTGAGGAGCTCTAATTAGGGTTCAAAAGATGAAATCAGGCAATTCGTGTTAACATTTGGTTCATCGAAGAAGTCTTTTTGGGGGAACAAATAGGGTTGTCTTAGAGTCTTAAAGTGAACATTAGAAACTAAACTTTCATTTTCTTTGATTACATGGTGGAAAGGGTTAAAATTCTCTATGTAGATCACTGAAGTTTTATCATATAAGATGACCTTAGGAACTGTCATCTCCCTTGAATTTATACAAAGCATTCAAAGTAAAGGTTTTCTAGGTTACACTTCTTTTTTCAACCCTTTGTCCTGTCAGCTCAGTCCTTGATATCTTCATCTGCCGACATGCCCAGATGTGCAGTGAATGTTGATTTGAGCTGGCCCCTCAACCCCTCCCTGCTGGTGTCATTAAAACCAGGGAGGCAGCGGCCCCCCTGGCATCTTTGGCACGGCTTGGCTTTACACTGCGGACTAAATTATTGATGAAGAGCACTTCTGTCGCAGTGTGTTTTACCCACCTTTAAATGAAACAGTGCGGATTGAGCTGTCACTGCCTCTTCACTCCCTGCAACTTCTACATGACATTTATGATGTGGTTCAGATTGCACCGCAGCAATTAATTTCCAGTGGAGTCTGCACTCAGAGCGAAGATCCCTGACAATTACCGAGGGCTGGTTTCTCAGTGAGCACATGGCATGCTCATCGATACTGTACACAAAAGAAACACATCAAAACCTATGGAAAAGGGTCTCTGGGATTTGTGATCCTTTCCTCCTCCTCAGATCTAGTTCTGGATTCCAGGACTTTGTTTTCAATCGTATATTTGGTTCTCCTCTGTATTTTTCTGAAAAGATGGGTGGACTTACCTTCCCGGCATTTATTTTACAGATGCCTACCAAAATTTTATAAAATTTCGTTGGCTACAATATATGTTTATTCTAGATGAAGCTTTTTTCTGCTTGTTTTTGCCAGTAAAATATTCTTTGATATTTGCATTCAGTTCTTCAAGTGATTCTGTGACCCTGATGTGTTTTTTGATTCATCCAGCGGATGAAATAAGCAGCACATGTATGCATATATGTGTGTCTATGCATGTGTATATGTGTATTTAAGTCTGTATAGGCATATATGTATGTGTTGTGTGTGTGTATATATATGCATATTTTTCAAAGGATACAATAAATATTTCCAAGTATGTGAAATTTAATGTTTGATTAGTTATTATAAAGGATTATTTTTTACCTATTTCTTTTAAAAAAATTATAAAAATTCAGATTAACCTGGGGAAAACAGTTTTCATTATATAAGATTTTAAAAGGCAGTCAGTTTTAATATTTTTGAGAATATGGGATGATATCAACCTAGGATAGTCATATAATTAAAGATATCCTTAAAAGGATTTTAATGAATAGATTAAAAAATATTTGTAATTAGCCTGTCTATTATTCTGAAGACTTGAATATAAATTATTCTCTTAAATATTTCCTTTGGCCTTCTGTTTGCAGTATTAATTTCTATAGTCAACTTTTTCCTCATAGGTAGACTTCTGTTTTGTCCAAACTGCCTCATACTCAGCAAGGGTGTATTGTGAATTAATGAGTTTTTAATTTTCAACTTAGTTCTCATTTAAATACCACTGCTTCAGAGCCAGTGGTTAAAATGTAACAGGCAAAGTGGAGTCATTTCATGCTGTGGTACTTCTGAGAAGCAGCTGCATCAGCCTTTATTGCAAAGGCACCATTTAGCTAGGCGTTAAGGAGTGAGGACTTTCAATGGTGAACTTCACACAGGATTCAGGGGACAGTTTGTGTACTAGGAGATTTTGATTTGACAGGATATATAATGTATCAATCAGGTAACTGAGGAGTCTGGATGACTCCAAGAAGCAACACTAGAACCTTAATGAAAATCCAAACTGTGGATCAAAAGGTATTTTATATGCCATTATTCACCCTCATGTGCCCCTGTCCTCAGTACATACACACTTTCACGTTTGTCTAGTGAGGTGGGCCAAAGAACGGGAGAGTACTTACTGCATTTTCCTTACTCAAATCTGATGTTTTCCAGCCCTGTTGAAATCAAGATAAATAGAAGGTGAAATATCTCTTCTTAGAATTCAGAATTTGACCTCATTCTTGTTTATCTTTCAGGCTATTTATTGTACTAAATCACCCTTTCTGTACTTCGAGAGATGACAGTTCAACAAGATAGATTTCAGTAAAGAAATCCCATCTTGGTATTACCTGCTCTTGCCTCCAATAATATGTACATTTCAGATAAAGAAGAATGTAGTCTATTTTGGCCTATCATTTGGCCTATCATTTGGTCCAAACAGAACAAACAAACAAACCCCAGATTGCTTTTGATCAAGATGTTTTGGGCAAACTTGTACATGCACTTATATTTGTATATACACAATAAGTTGATAATGGCGGTGCTCTTCAGAGATATATTTCAACGAATTGTACCCTCTTTGACCTAAGAGATGTATGAGAAGGTTTTGAGACGCTGGAAAAAAATTTTAATTATGATATATATAAAAAATGATGATACGTTTTTTGAGCACTTAACTATATTTACTAGCCACCGAGCAATGACATTATCTTCTTGACTCCTCACAATAACTTTTGAGGCACTCTCATTATTCTCATTTGATATGTGAAAAAAAGCAAGGCTTTCTTCAAGGTTGTATGATTTGTTCAAGGCCAGAGAGCCAGTTGGTACCAAAGTCAGGACTCTATGCTAGGTCTTCCTGACAGTCCAACCTCTTATTGGTTTACTATATTTGATTCCTTGGTGGGTAACTTTATTCTTTACTTTATATGATTCTTAATTTCTAAAATTATTTTTACTTATGCAGAAATATTTGGTTAAGCTAGTCCAGTCACCAGTTCTTTTTTTGTCATTTTAGTTTGAATCTAGGGCTCATTCTTTGCCTCTCTCTTACGTAATACAGACAGTGGTGAGCCTTTGCCTACTACCAATGGGTGGATGAACATGTGATCAGTTGACACTTGCAAAACTGCACAGTTCATACTTCAATGTGTTTGTTAGAGTTTTTTTTTTTTTTACATAGAGAAAAATGAGAGCAAAAAATGGTAAGCTTAGATTATGTGGTTAGTTATATAAATGATTTACACTAAAATCACTGAATTTAATATTTAGCTAATTAAACTCTTTTCCTTTACATCTCCAATAAGTCATGGGCCTGTAAGACTTTCCTTTTTCCTTCTCATTTAATAATTCCTTCCACCCACGTTGTATCTCTTTGACTCACTTATTTTGGGACCCTGAATCAGACAACTGAAATTTTCTAAAATGATGTTCCTGAGGTCTTCTAAGATGAATTTGGCAAAGGCTGGGGGACATCCAGTGAATCACCTTCAAACTGTTGTGTTTCTCGTTGGCCCATAGCCATAGAGTTGTTAGTGGAATGTTTTCTCAATGGATTGAAGTTGTTAATATGAAAAATAAGTAAATGCATTTATTTGTTACAAGTGGAATATCTGGCTGTTTTAAGGAATGTAATATTATCCAGAAAAACAAAACCCCCATAGGTATAGCAGTATGATATAGTGGAAAGGTATGGAATCTGAGTGTGAAGACCTGAGTCTACCTCAAAGATATTCTAGTTACTTGCTCTATAATTCCAAGCAGATCAGATAACATCTGAAATTGTTTCACCATCTGTAAAATGGGGATAATTTCACCTGACATTACCACTTCTCAGGTTATTAGAGTTTCAATAGCCAACGTATGGAAACTAAGTGTTCATTGATGGATGAACGGGTAAAGAAAATGTGGCATGTATGTGTATGTGTGTGTGTGTATGTGTCTGTATAAACAATAGAATGTTACTCAGCTATAAAAAAAAATCTTGCCATGTGTGACAACATCTACGGACCTTGAGGTCATTATGCTAGGTGAAATAAGTCAGAGAAAGGCAAACACTGTGTGGTCTCTCTTATATGTAGAATCTAAAAAACAAAACAAAACCCCAAACCCCCCAAAACTCTACCAAGCTCCTAGGTACAGAGAACAGATTGGTGGTTGGCAGAGGTGAGGGCTGGGGTGGTGGGAGATATGGGTGAACTGAGTCTTAAAAAATAGTGAATATTTTATATTAAATTAGAGGGCATTGAATTGGATTCTAAACTTATGGAGTTTAAAGAATCTTTTCTAATTCCAACAGCTACTTTGCAACTGTAGTAAATAACTAAATGTCTAAGTTGAAATTTTTTTTCCCCTACATATAAGAACAAATACTAAAGAAAGTTAACCCATATCAGTGTAGCTTTAATTAGAGGAAAGACAGTAATAGAAAGATGAGAAAAGATGTTGGATAATCTTAATCTGGTATATCTAGTGCTTCCATTGTATGTTTCATCATTTTGAAATGATTTAACCTCACTTATCTTTAATTGCCTTTAAAAAAGGAGATAATGTCTGTGGAAAACATTTTCAGTAGTAAGCTACTAGACAAGTATCAAGTCACAATCACTAGAACTCTCCATGTATGTTGTACGTGATATATCCATCTATAATATCAAGCTCAAAGAAGGAGGAGAGTTGTACCCATTTAGGATTGTGTTTAGCCTCATGACAGAGAATTCAAATTAGATTGACTCAGGAAAGATAGAATTTATATAAAAAAAAGAGCAGGGATTGCAGTCCAACATAGTTATAGTGTCTCTATCCTGTCTTCAGGGATCCAGTCTCCTTCTGTCTTTCTGCTCTGCCATCTTTAGCTCATAACTTCAATCCTCAGTGTCACCTTATAGCCTACAATTGACTATTAGAGTTCTAATCATTACATCTGTGTTCCAGGCAGGGAGTAGGAGAAAGAGGGGCGAAGGGCTAAAAGTGCCAAAAAAAAGGAGGACTAGGGGAAGGTCAAAGAGAGTTAGCCCTTTATAAACAATGTTCCTAGAGCACCACCCCATGATTACTGCCTGTAATTCATTATGAGGCTGGGAAATGTTTTCTTCTAGCTGAGTATATTTTGGAGTTCTCTTGGTGAATGAGAACCAGATCGTGGTATTGTGTAGGCAACCAGTGGCCTATGCTTTTGGACTATATGTGATTTGGATTATCTCTATGGTAGACTATGTGAACTAAAGTTCAAGGTCCATAGTTATTTGATATAATGGTGGTGACTTTTAAAAGTTGTTAATAATTTTAGCCTATTGAATCAACTTACCCTAAACCTCTCCAGCTTGGATTTTTTTTTCCAGTTACCATTTGTTATTTTACTAAGAAAGCTTTGTCTAGAAAAATTGCATTTATACTTTTATTATGTTATCTTGGTTGCACTATAATCATGTTTGGGTTAGGGTAACAAATGTGCATTATGAAATAAGAATCACCCCTTCTTCAGTTTTCTGGAAAATTATATGGATTTTTAAGAACCAATTTTAACATGGGATATTTTGATAGTTCTGCCAGCCTTTGAGGAGGCCTGTAGTTACTAGTAACTTTACCTGAACTTATTTTCTCAAAATTTACTTCAGAAAAACCTTTAGAAACTCCACTAAATAAAATGAGTCAATACAGATAAATGAGTGAATACATGTAAAACGCTTTGAACAGTGCTTTGCGTAAAAGTAACTTCATAGCAGTAGCTTTATGTTGCATTAGTTTTAGTGTTAAAATGGCGTTTATTAATAAATATACTGTTGCTTTTTAAAGAGAGAGGGTTAAAAAAAGATGGAGGGAAATACTTTCTCCTTCCAGGCTTTATAGGGTAGAAAAATATTGATCAATCTTTACATTATTCGATAATGAAGTTTCTAAAACGAATATTCAATCCATTCCCCTCTATCCCATTCTCCAAATTTTAAAAAATCAATATACTTACTACATAGAGTTATAATTAGGTAATGTGTAGAGAGAGTAATTCTCCTTGTAGCATGCATAATGGATATTGCCATGTTTTTTGTTTGCCCAACATGTGACGCTCCAATCTCCATGGGTTGAATTACTCCTTTCTGTGAGTCTTGGCAGGCAAAATCACACTTCTCACTACAGACACTGTAAGATCCAGTGTCTCCCCATTCTCAGTGATTGAAAGTGTGGATACATGTCTGAGGTACCATCAACTGGATGCTCCAGCGTGGGATTTTGAATCTGGGTGATGATGTAAAGATGCCGGGCTTGGGGACTGCCTGTGGTGCTGGAGTAGAGTGAAGTCAAGTTCACACTACCCCTGTGATGTGACATGGTGGTGTTCTCTGATGCCTGCCACCTACGTCCTATGGTTTCTGTGTACTTTCCCAGATAATTCTTCAGTTGGCCTATCAATTCCATGAGCCTCCATGTATCCTTCCAGCCAATGCTGACTTCTGTTACTTGCAACTGAGGACCTTGATTAGATCAACATGCACCAAACCCCTGAGAAAAAGAAACACTAAAAATATAGGAAACATGAGAAATGAGAGCTTCTTTTTGAGTAGACATTATAATTCAGTGAAATGGGGAAGTATTAGGAGTAATACCACTGTGTTAGTTTTTCTTATCTCTTTCTGATTATATTTTTAGAAAATGTGAATGACACCCGTAGTTTGGAAGTCCCTTTTTCATGAATTACTTTGCATAGTAAAAGTGTCATTTTCTTTGGTATATTCAGGCAAACCTAATACCTATTTGTTTTAAAGTATTAGTGGAAAAAGAGTGCCAAATAAGCATTTCCTTCAATTCTACTGGTAATGTGGCTAATGTACATAATAGTTGCCTGCTTTCCCATGAGAAAGAGAAATGAGCTTTGGATCTGAATGTTGAACCTTCTTTTAATGACAGATTTTTTTGCTCAGAGTGGAGGCAAGTATTTTGTTGTTGTTGTTTGTTTGTTTGTTTTTGTCATCCTGGCTGATTTTTCACTTTTGCTGGCTTTCTACAGGACAGCTGGGAGAGATTGCTATAGAACTAATTAATTAATGTCTGACAGACAAATTGAACCAAATGCCTGAAGAATTTAGAGAATTGTTCATTTGCTCTTAGAAGACATAACAAAGTCTAGAAACATGTAGATAGCATTATTATACTAACAAATACATAAGGGAATTTTCTTGCTTATTTAATCCAAATTAAGACTGTTAGTGTTAAGCTCTCTTCCAGACTACATCTCAGTTACCTTGATGTGTTGGTAGATGCAAAGAGTTATGTGTGAAATGTTACCTGTGAGGGAAGCACTGTTCTTTCATAGACCTCTATTGTCTCTGAGCAAGCAACCACAAGGGAGAAATAAGGGTCATGTGTCATGTATGCATAGCCAAAGTATAGAAGATTTATAACTTAATGCATAGGTAGATATAGTAGTGTTCTTGACCAACCTGGCAAACTGTCCTTGAATATGTCTGAGGTTTCACATTTTAAAAATACTTCAAAGAGAGAAAGAGACAAACACATGCTGTCTCTGAACAATGGGGTCACATTCTCTGAATTCACAAACATAGTGACTGCTCATCCTGTTCTCTCGGGAGAGTGAGGTGGGAATTTCCATACTTTGCCTTCAAGGCACTTTCAAAGCCATTTACTGCTATAATTCATATACTATTGGCTTAAGAGACATATGTCTCTAATATCAGTAAGAGCCTGTGTAGTGGATTTGCTGATTTAATGAAAAGAAGAAAGTAGAATAAAAAAGAAAGAACTTAGGTTCTCATTTGAGATGAGTCTTTGTACTTCAGAGTGCAGAATGATAGGACAGAGCATCTATTTGCTACATCCCGTACCATGGAGATAAGTAATATACCTTACCCTGACTGGCTGACCTGCACTTGTTATAATTTCAAGTTTCTTTATGGTTTGATGCTGTTCTGAGGTCTCTCTGATTAGGAACAAGCTAAAGATATTTTAGCATTTCTCATAAAGGTGCTTGATCCTGAAGAGTTAATAGTTGATAGAAGAATGAATGATGCAGAATGTTCTGGCAAAATGTTGTTTTTCTCTTCACAGAAGCTGACTGCACTTTGCCATTGGTATCTACTAAGTAGTAGTTTTATTTCTGAGCACTAACATTCTGCTAGTTGTGGTCTATGTAGTAGAATACTGCTAGAGTGATATTCCCCACCACCACTTCTCATGATCTTTTGATAGAGCTCATATTGCAAATATGATAAAGATTTTTTCCTTTGCAGATT
This sequence comes from Balaenoptera musculus, assembly GCF_009873245.2. Lineage (NCBI taxonomy): Eukaryota > Metazoa > Chordata > Mammalia > Artiodactyla > Balaenopteridae > Balaenoptera > Balaenoptera musculus. Next base: position 41,645,927 of record NC_045797.1, read on the forward strand.
TTTAAAAACCCTATAGCTTTTCCCTCCCACTTAGACCATTATCTAACTCTTAGGTTCAAAGAATGAATTTTCTGAAGTATGCATTGACTTCCAAACTGCTCTGTACTACCCTTAAATTGCTGTTCTTGGAGACTGTCCATTTTCCAAACTCAGAATTCTTGGCAGCATATGCAACAAAGCTGAAAACGTTTGGAGTCATTCTTGTCTTTCCTTTATCACCCTCACATGCAGTCATTTGCTTTATCCTTTTGATTTTACCTTCTAATGCCTCACATGTCCCACCTGTGTTTTCCATTCAGACATTGTTTCCATATATGTTCCCGTAACTTATCTGGAGTTTCAAATGCTCCTAACTGAATTCTTTGTATCTTTTTCTGCTGACTCCAAAGCATATTATCGCTAGATTGAGGTTCTTAAAACATACATCTGCATCTGTTGACTCACTGATTAAAACACAGTTTATTACAGCTCCAGATATTCCAGGCTTATCTCCAACTCTTCCCCTCCTGCCCCTGCCCTTGAGGCTAATTGAGATAATTGATTTTCTCTGAACATTTTCTATAATCTCCCACCTCCATGTTTTATCCATGTTGTTACCTCCCACTAGAGTGTTCTTTCTCTTCATTGTTCCTCTTAAATTTCTTATACAACTGTCAGTCCTGTGTAAATTGTAACCTCTGTCATGAAGACTTCCTGATGACCATAAATGGAGGCTACCTTTACGTCCTTCTCTGAATTCCCATAGATGCGTTACTAACAATCCTATGCCATCTACTCTGTCTCAGAGGAATCATTGTACTTGTCACCCTCCTTCCTCTATTGTGAGTCTTCAAAGGCAAGAACTCTTTGTTCTTGTATTTGTCTCTCCTACATTTTCTAACTTCATGCATTTCGTATTGTAGGAGCTCAGACATTCATTAAATAGAATTCTTGATGATCTAGGGAAAAAAGAACATTCCTTTTAAGTCACTTGACCCAATATTAACATAAAACTCTATGACTACTTTATTTTATGAGTATAGGTTTTCCATGGGGTCCCATCAGGCAAAGGTATATGAAATGAAACAAAAATATTAGACAAAAGAGACTATTGTGGATTCAGTTTCTATTACCTTGCTGCATATAACTAACTGTACCCTTGGATTATCTCTATTTGTGACCCACAGGTCAGAATATAGCATGGTCCTTATAATAATTTTGATCAGTTTGATAGCAGAGACTTTGTTACGGGACTGTGTATATTAAAAATGCTTTCCCACATATCACATACATTTTTCTCCTGTCTTTCTAAGGAAGAGTTGTTCCTATGCCTTTCCACGATTAATGCCACCATCTGTGCATTTTTTTTTAAAAACCTCATTCCTTTCTGTCTGTTCTGAGACTTAGCACCATAAAGTCTTTCTTCTCTCACAAGTCTTTAAATTCTTCCCCTTTCCACTAACTGCTTCCTTTCAGCCAAAAAAATGTGCTCAAGTCTTCACTTATTTCAACCACAGTTTCTCCTGGTTACTATCATACTTTCCTTATTTCCAGCACCACCAAACTTCCTGAAAACAAAGTTTATCCTGGGTTCCTCCAGTCTACTCCTCTGCATTTGTTTACTAGGGCTGGGTTCAACATTATTTCCCCACTGATACTTCTTTTGAAAAAATCTTTCACTTTTTATGTCAAGGCATATCTCTTCAGTTCCATCTCAAATACTTTGTTATTTTGAGAAAATTAACCAAATCTTTCTGGAAATTTTTCTTTCCTCTTGTGTTGAATGGATCTAGTTTGAGCTGTTATGTAAGTATCTTAACTGGTATTCCTTTATTCACAGGTTCCTCCCTCAAATTTATACTTCTTAATATAATGAGTTGAATTTTTCTAAAAAAAAATCATGGATCATTGTGTTCTTGTAAATATTTTCAAGAGTTCTTCAGTAGCTCCATAAAATCAGCCTCTTCAACGGTATCAGAGCTCTCCATATTACTTTGATATGTCTCTAGCCTCCTTGAACTGCTTGCTCTTTTCTAAATGCCCATGAAGCATTTTGCTCCATGCCCTTTCCCTGTATTATCATTTTGCTGTGGAAGGTAGTCACTAACATGGCTCCACTAACTTGAATACCTCCTGGTATTCACACCCTTGTGTAATCCCCTCACCTTGAGTGTGGGCTGGATTTAGTGAATTGATTATAATGAATAGAATGTGGCAGAACTGATATGATGTCAACTCTGAGATTGTTACAAATAATGACTTTCTGCTTTGGGTCAACTTGCTCTCTTTGTCTCTCTGTCTTTCTCAGATCTCTCAGAAATAATGACTTTCTCCTTTGGGTCAACTTGCTCTCTTTGTCTCTCTGTCCTTCTCAGATCTCTCACCCTGAGGAAGCCAGATGCCTTGTCATAGGTATCCTTATGGAAAGGCCAAGGCTAACTAATATCCATGTGAATAATCTTGAAAGTGAAAGCTTTCAGATGAGACTACAGCTCCAACCGACAGCTTGATTGCAATCTAATGAGATACCTCGAGTGAGAGACATTGAACTAAACTGCACCCAGATTCCTAATCCACGTGAGATAATAAATGAAAGTTTGTTGCTTTAAGCCATTAAATTCTGGGATAATTTGTTACACAGCAATAGGTAGCAAATACATCTGTTTAAAACAGTCTTCCACCTTCTTTAACCATTAATTGATTGGTTACTCCTCTTGCTTTACATTTTAATGAAATGTAAACTTTTGGATCTCTAAATGATGTTTCCAGCCTCAACCCTGTCCTTTTGGGCAGTGCAGCCTACTACTCTATTCCTCGGTGGATTACCTTGACTCCCTTAGCACAACCAGTTCGAACATTTCCTACTCACGACCTGCTGAAAATGTTTCCTTCTTCATCTGTAGACCTATAATATTTAGTTGATGGCTTTCATTGTTACTTATCACCTTCTTACTTGTTTATGTCCCTGAGAAGATAAATACCTTTAAGGGTTGCAACTATTTCATATATTTCCACAGCTTCTTACAAAACTTAGCACAATTTCCTGAACATGGTAAGAATTTAATGCATGTCTGTTGAGTAAATATAATGAGACTGTGCCTGATTAATCATCAAAATAAGTGTACAGGGCACTAATTATCAGGATGAGGGATAATCACTTCAAATTTTCTGGTAAAGCTTTTAAAAAAATGAGAGAGAGGAGTGGCAGGGTCACATTGGATGAATGAAACTGCACAGAGACTGGAAAGTACAGAACTTGTGAGACCAGTTAACTACTGGTTGGTAGGCAACAAGAGTTCTGCTGGATGTTATAGCTTTAGATACAATAACTTGTGCTTCCTATGTTCTCCATGAGGCAGACGCATGGGAAAATGTAGCCCAACTGAACCTAACATAGCACATAGTACATATGTACTGAATATTTGATTCAACTTGGAAATAAAAGCTGAGGAATGATTTTGTGGGTCTTAACTGGTAAACTTTGAACTTTATAAGCAATTCATTGCCCCAAAAGCATTTGAGCAAGAATACAGCACTGGTTAAATGATTTAGTTAGATTGTTCAGGTAGCAATCTATATAATTAGACTTGGGGACTCTGATGAGTGAGAATAACTAGGAAGAATAACTAGTTGAGTCTTGAGCTTATAAACTGAATAGGTCTACAATTTGGCATCCTATTTCTAAAATGAGTAGATCTTTTAAACAATAGAATCTCTTGAAATATATAATTAAAATATAGAATTTTAAATTGCTTGATCCTTATAACTACAACTAAATTCTTTGTGTAGGCCTAAGGAGACAGCTGTATTATTTCTACACTGTTTCTTTTAGAAAGGGGATGATAAATTGATAAATTCCAGTCTTTTTATTGTTGGCAATAAGCCTTTAGAAGCTGCACATACAATGCGAAATATACATGTGAGATCAGCTGAAACCTGATACAATACTTATGCCCTATGATAAGGCTTTTGAAAACTCATAGTATCATTAAGACTTTGAAAGCTCATAGGTTGTCAGGATGTTATAGGGTGGAAGGATTCATTAAAAACAATCCTTTATTGATATTTTGCCGAATGCAAGGGAGAAGCTATTCCAGGTGGTCACAGTCTATGATTTCATGGAGTTTGCCATCTAGTAGGAAATACCTAGTAGGAAAGGATTGGGGACAACCAATTGGATTTATCTTCTTTTTGGTCTCAATAGCCCATAACATGGGGATGAAATTTAATTAAAAGCTATATCAGTTTTAATATTTTACTGATGCTTAAAGTAATAAAGAAAATGATGAAGATAAATATATATGCAAAAGAGGAAAGAGAGTGAGAAGTGGATAAAGGAAGACTAGAGAGAAGAAATTAAAATGAGAAAGAGGTGCCTTAAAGCATAGGAGGGGAGAAAAGCAAGAGAGTGATAGGGATCAATGTGGAGTCAAGGGCAAGAACAGAAAAAAGAGTAGAAAGTATAACCAGTGAAAAAATTAGCCAGAGAGGAGGAAAAACGAATTGATCTATGACAAAAGAAGGAAATGAAAGTAAAGGGTGAAAGGAGAAAAGAAAAGAATGTACTTAGTGTTTAAATAGTATTTTTCATTTTCAGAAAGCTTTATAAATATTAACTAATTAACCCTCATTCCAGTCTTGGGCATAAGCATTATTATCATAGTTATTATTATTAATAACTGAATTGAAAAGGGGTCAGAAAGGGTTAGATACATAAAGCTTTAAATTTTGCACATGTATTTTATTTCTCTGACATGAAAGCAGTAGCTGGAAGGAAAGTTTTGTTTCAAATTCTTGCAAATCCATTATTGCTAGATGAGAGCTGCATTTATTTTGCTTCTTCACCTTCATGACCTTAGGCCATAGCATCTGAAGATGTAGTCTCTGCATTTGGCTATCAGTAATAATTTTTCACCTGCAGCTCATCCTTGATGGTAGGACCCAACAAAGAGCTTTCAATTCAGGACTTTTGATTGACAGGATTATTATTAGTATTATTTCTAAGAACAGTGTATAACTTCTCCCGACTACAGTTTAATTACAACATGGCCTAGAAACCAGTTGCACAGTTTATGGTAGCCAAACAACACTCCCTGTGTTTGATTTGGAGGCTTTCTCTTTTCTTTGATCCCATTGAGACAGGATGGGAACTCGCCGTTCAGGAACAGTTTTTAGTGTTCCAGCTTGCTAATCACACTCTGGCTCTTCTGGAGGGAAAATATTAGAAACTGGATTGAATAAATCTTTGAATGTACATAGTGGAATTCACTTTTTATTCCAGTTAGAATGAGTAGTCACATGCCTGTAATAATGTAAATTTTGCTTTCATTATGATCCTGCCTCCACAAGCTAATTACATTGCAGATACAAAGTCTGTCGACATTCCTTCTCTAGAGTGATGAAGGAGACTGCTGGGTAAAAGAGCCACTACTCATGTTTATTTCGGGAAACATCAACATATTGCAAAATTGTCCTTGTTTCAGAAGTGAATTTTAACATGCATTCAGGTAATAGTAAAATATAAGTGACAGTGGTTATGTGAGTATGGAAGGCAGGGTGGCAAATAAAGTATATGTTGGAGTTGAAAACTGTTTGACTCTCCATATTTCAGTTTTACCCACTCGTTCTTTTTTTAGCCAAATGAATTTCATGCAGATTGATTTTCTTTTGCCTTGGTACACAGTACTTTCCACTCAGTTCTTAAAATAGGATTCCCTAATCTTTACATAGTGCTCTTCAAAAATAGTTGCAATTTTAAATTCACACGTACAAAAAATTACTGTGTAATTCATTATGCTTAAGTGGCCATCTCTTCTCTTCTATGAGAAGCAAATCAGACACGTTTTATTTACTGAATTTGAATGGTAAAGATGCACTATTAACTAATTGGCCACTTAATTTAGGTAAGAATACCTTTATTTTCATATATCTTTAGGCTCTTAAGATTCTTTGAGACACTTTACACAATTCTTAAATTACAAAAACGAAAACCTACCTTCACTAATACCATATTCTCTTACTTTAAAATAATAAAACAAGTATGTCAAGGTTATCAAAATAAAATGTTAAATTCATTTTATGTACTCCCACAAAATTAAGGATGCTATTCTAGAGATAATCATCACTTGAAATCATATACTGGAGTTTGCACACTTTAGCAAGGGATTTTATTAATTTCAAAAGTTAGTTCTCTCGGCTTCTTAATGTACGTGTTTTAGTTAACGTGGTTTCAAGATTATCACCTAGATAGTTTTATAGACTTCATCAGAGCCATCATCAAAAATTTATAATTATACTCAAATAATTATAATTTTTAAATTTGTAAAATTACTCTTTTCAGGATTTGATAGGAAAGCAAGGTGATCCCCTCTTCTCTCTTAATGTACGTGTGTGTGTGACCCTGTGTAGGCTGAGAAGTGAAAAAATAATTGTGGTTAAAGGACTGTAGCTTGCAAATTACTTTTCATGATTTCTTTATATTAATATCATCACAGAATCACTGTGATTTCAGGAGGTCTTGTTTGTAGTCAATAAAATTTCCTAAAATTTATTTTGAAAAAATGGTTTTGGAGTTCCTATTCTATGTTTGTCACTTTTTAAGAAACTATATATATATCCATAAATATATATATAAATATATATACATATATAATAGTTATATGTATGCGTGTGTATATATATACTAAATATATATATATTTAGAGAGAGAGAATAATTTTGTGGGTCTGTTGTGTCCACAAGAATACGTACTCTTGGTAAAGTATAAATCGATATGTATCAATAGTTAGAAAGAAATTTGAAATGCCAAACTGCATGATACCCCATTATAGAACTTGAGAGAAGAAAGGGAGAAAGGTTAGATTGATGTAGTCTCAAAAGGCATCATAGAGAAGCTACCCCAAATTTTAATCACATGATATTATAATAAATGTTGGAAATCATGCTTTTTAAAATAGCACATGCATGTAGAACCAGTAAACTGAGCTATTTCCTGTGTCATAAGTAGTAGACATTCTCTACACACATTCCTATCTGAGAGAACAGGACTTTTCCTTTAGAGTTCTGGTACCATAGGTAAGCAATTTATGTCTTACTAAACTGACTGATTACATTTTGCTCAGGGAGCTGCTATGGGAGCAGTCTCTCAAGTTCTACACATTCCAGAACTTTGCATAAAATACTTCTGTCCTTTCTTTCAAACTCCTATTTAATGAGATGTGAATCAGAAAGTCTATTTTGATTAAAAATCACTAAATTTGAGAAGTTCTCTTAAAAAAAAAGGAGGGCAGGATGAGAGATGTTTGTACCATAATCAATTAATTAGAGAGTTTATTATTTTTTAAATATATCTCCAGATATGCAAATTTAAGACTAACTTCAGGATTTATATTTGAATAAAAGCTTGAAATATGTATTTTTTAAGCAAGGAAAAAAGCAGATATATCATTAATGATATTTTCCAAATAATATAGATGAAATAAAATTAATGAATGTCAGTTGACCTCTACTTAAAAAAGTAGTAAATATGGCCAAGAAATCTGCATTTGCTTTCATTTTATTTAGAAGGATACAGCAAGTATATCATGACCTATCATGGAAAATTAGGTGATACATTCTCTCTGTACACTTTTTCCTAATTCAAAAATTGACCATTAATGACAGAATAACAGTGCTGTATATAACATGGAACAAATGATTTTGCTGGAATGAGGAGGTGAATTTACAATTGTTTGTTTAGTCTTGAGTTGCCATCCCCAGAAAAGAAGAAACTATCACCATGACATTTCTAGAATTAGGTCTTCTAAACTGGTGTGGTAGATGGAAATATTTTTCTCTCCTGAAAGAATACGCAAGGTGCTGTTTCCCCTGGCAAGACTATGGAAACTTGAAATGTACTATTTTTTCCCAGCAAGCAACCAGGCTCCACACATCTATCATTATTCAGCTTCAAACTAAAAAGTCTTATTCTGAATATCAATTCCTATAAACTATGTAGCTCTCAGTTACGGAATCTGAAACTGCTGGTTCTGTGATGATAAAGGAACATGCTGTTTGAAAGACCACAATTTGGCTGCAAGTAATCAGTATACTATTTGGAAAGAAACCTAGATGTGCAGTGTGATTTAGAAATGCTGAGAGGATTGCACCAAAGCCTTCGACACAAATCTTAAGTCAGGTTGTTCCTTTGTCAGTCTTCCTTAGGCCTGTTTGTCCATTTTCAGAGACACCAGAAAATTTTTCGAGTAGACAGAAGAAGCCTTTTCTGGAATTTTCAGGATAAAGGGCAATAATTTGTAGCTAAATATATCTCTACTTTTTTTTCCCCCACCTATGAAGTTTGCTGACATCGTGTATCCTGATACGGAGAGAGTTAAATGAAGAATTTGAACTTCTCCTAGGCCAGAAACATGCACGTGCTTTAGATGTAAGTAACATTTGTCAAATCTGAGTTTTAGAAAGTTTGCATAACAGTTAACTCATCGTTTTAGTCCAAAGAAGAATGTCCTGTTGACTGAGCACCCAGGGTTGTTGTTGAAATATGAATATGAAATACATATCCTTTCAACACTCCCAGATTGTTCCTATTTTTATTTTTATATCTGAGAATATGAAAGCTCAGAGGAGTTAAGTAAAACACTCTAGGTAACATAAGTAAAAAAGTACCAGAGCCAGGATTTGAACCTGGTTTTGATCATTTTAAGGCCCATTGGAGGGCCTACCACTTGCTGTCAAGACACACAAGGCATAGTGAGTGCCTAGGGTGAGCTAACAATCTATTACGTAGTCTGCACGCATCCCATTTTCCGAAGCTTGTTAAATTGCCTGAGGAAGGGCATTATAAGTTTCCTTCAGTGTGAATTTTACCAATTTTGCCAGAGCCATGGAGGCAAGGTGACTTTAATGGCATATTCGTTCATGTAGATTCAAATCTGGATGGTTGTTTTATTTCTTTGTGATGCTTGCCTGATCTGGAAAGAATGCATATCATGTTGACTGAGGGTTCGATGACAAAAACAGGATGAAGAAAATGGGGATAGGCCAGGGAGCGTAGAAAACAGAGAGAAAAGGAAGTCCTCACTGAATTCCTTTATAGAGAATCATCTGGGCTCCTAAGCAATGTGAATGGAATGAGGAGAATCTGACAGAAACATTTTATTTGGGGTTTTTCTCTGAACTAAATTAAAGCCATTTGACTAACTAACTGAATAATAGGGTCAAGGAGAAAAGAGCAGCAACGTTATGAAACCTTAACTCTTATATTTTTAGGTTGTTTTACAATTTTTCAGCACACCACATTAGAAGGTGGCAGAGTTTCTTTGCACAATGGGAGTTAGCCTCAGAAATTTCTACCCGTTTTAAGGAAGATGACTGTTTATTTTGGTCAGAGCTAGTAGGGTCACTGCTTTCGTATGTGTTGCCTAAACCTTTCCTGACAGTGTGCCATGAGCCCCCCTTCCCCCCCCATCCTATCCCCCTCACCTGTGTGACTTTTTTTTTTTTTTTTTTTTTTAAATTTATTTATTTATTTATTTTTGGCTGTGTTGGGTCTTCGTTTCTGCGCGAGGGCTTTCTCCAGTTGCTGCGAGCGGGGGCCACTCTTCATCGCGGTGCGCGGGCCTCTCACTGTCACGGCCTCTCTTGTTGCAGAGCACAGGCTCCAGACGCGCAAGCTCAGTAGTTGTGGCACAGGGGCCTAGTTGCTCCGCGGCATGTGGGATCTTCCCAGACCAGGGCTCGAACCCGTGTCCCCTGCATTGGCAGGCAGATTCTCAACCACTGCGCCACCAGGGAAGCCCCTGTGTGACTTTTACTGCGAATGGGTGGGAATGCTTGTCCAGGCTGCTGGCCCGATGCTCCTTGGCTGTAACTTAATATTCCTAAGTGAAACTTGTTTCGGGCTTATGAACCGTGGGAGGTATTGGTTGCTCCTTCACAATTCCTGCCACAGACATTTTCACCTCTCCTTGGAACGTAAGAGGTGTGGGAGGAGTTGGTAAGCCCCGAGGGAGCCTGCTGTCTGGTGGGCCACGCAATTTCCCTTCACCGAGGCTCCGTTTACTTATTTTGAGTGCGCTGACCATTCTTAGGGAATGGAATATGTTTTCAGTGGAATTTCGTGGTGGGAACAGAGGGGCATTGCCCGTCTGGAGTTTATTCTTTCAGTCAGGCCAGGAAGGGAGAGTGTCTTGTCTCTCGTGGAGTTGGAGTGCCCTCTGCTGTCTTGGAGAAGAAGGTGCAGGTGCAGCACGGCTCTCCTTGCCAGCTCTTTCCTCCAGGTACAGGGAAACCTCCCAAAATGCTCCCTTGGAAAACCCGCTGCCCTCAGTCGATCCCTGAGCATCTGGTTTCACTCCACCGTGAGGGCTTTGGCTTTTTCAAGAAAATCTTATTGAGGCTGAGTATGCAAACAGACCAGAACGCACGTGGAAGGTAGCTTTTCCTTGGTCATGAGGTGTGACATAAAGAGCCATTTCAGAATGATAGGTATTTGGCTTATTTTTCATGAGTGTAAGTGCCACCATGAAATATGTGTTTATTTTGTGTGTGTGAACAGTCTTTTTATATATGTCTGGGAAACCTGAATATTGTTACTCCAGATTTGGATGTCTCTGTATATTTTCCTTTGGCAGTGTGTTTTTACATTTGAAATCAACGCTGAAAAATGTTCTTTGTGGCAAATGCAAGTTTTTTTTTTTTTAAATGCAAGTATTTTTTAAAACCATTTCTCACTTTACTTTCTAATGTATTTTATCATTATGCAGTGAAATATCTTATTTTTGTATAGTCCTGTAATTTACAAGCACTTTCTCATAACTCTCAGTTAAGCATCATGGCAAGTCTGTGATGGAGGCCATGTAGACCCCACTTTATAGACAGAAAATACAAGTGGTATCAGAGGTGAGAACTGTGTCAACTATTGTGCTGAGCTCTGGAATATGAGTAACAGTGAACAGTTATTTAATACCTATCATTTGTCAGCACCATAATTGTGGGGTTTTTTAAAAAATGCATTGCTCATTTATTTTTCATTTCAACTCAAAAGGTAGATACTATTATAGCTGTCATTTTATAGATATGGAAACAGAGGCTTTGAGAAGTTACTAATAATTAGTCCGATAGACAGTAAGTGAAAAAGCTGGGTTTCAAGCCCTGCTCCATCTGATGCCAGAGGCATTGTGTGGACAGTTTTATACAGAGGGAAATGAGACATAATCCCTGGTCTCAAGTAACTTAAAGTAGTTTTGTGTGTGCGGTAAAATACACGTAATATAAAATTTACCATTTTAACCATTTTTAGGTGTAAAATTCAGTGGCATTGAGTACATTCACACCGTTGAGCAACCATCACTCTTGTCCATCCCCAGAACTTTTTCTTCTCAAACTGAAACTCTGTACCCATTAAGCAATAACACCTATTTCCCCTTTCCTCCAGCCCTTGACAACCATCTTTTTATTTTCTTATCTCTATGAATTAGAGTATTCTAGGTACCTCATATTAGTGAAATTGTTCAATATTTGTCCTTTTGTGTCTAGATTATTTCACTTAGCCTGTGTTAGAATTTCATTCATTTTTAAGGTTGAGTGATATTCCGTTGCATGAATATACCACATTTGGTTTATCTATTCATCCCTTGATGGACATTTGGTATGTTTCCACCTTTCTGCTATTGTGAATAGCACTGCTATGATACAGATATCTGTTCAAGTTACTGCTTTCAGTTATCTTAGGTATATACCCAGAAGGAGGGTTGCTGAATCATATAGTAATTCCATGTTTTAATTTTTTTGAGGAATCTCCACTCTGTTTTTCACAGTGGTGGCACCATTTAACATGCCCACCAGCAAATCACAAGGGCTCTAATTTCTCCACATCCTTGTCAACACTTATTATTCCCTCCCTCCCTCTCTCCCTCCCTCCCTCCCTTCCTTCCTTCCTTCCTTCCTTCCTTCCTTCCTTGCCTAATACATATGAGGTATCTCATTAGGGTTTTGATTTGCGTTTCCCTAATGACTAATGGAGTTCAGCATCTTTTCATGTGCTTATTGGCCATCTATATATCTTCTTTGGATAAATGTCTATTCAAGTCCTTTATTTCTTAATTGGGTTTTCTTTTGTTGTTGTTGAGTTGTATGAGTTCTTTATATATTCTGGATATTAATCCCTTACCAGATACATGATTTGCAATTATTTTCTCTTTTACTCTATTGATAGTGTCCTTTGATGCACAAAATTAAAAAAATTTTTGATTAAGTTTATGTTTTTTCTTTTTTTCATTGCCTGTGCTTTTGGTGTCGTATCCAAGAAATCACTGCCAAACCCAGTGTCATGAAGCTTTTCCCTATACTTTCTTCTAAGAGTTTTATAGTATTAGTTTTTACATTTAGGTGTTTGATCTATTGTGAGTTAATTTTTGTGTATAGTGTAAGGTAAGGGTCCAACTGCATTCTTTTGCATGTAGATATCCAGTTTTCCTAACACTATTTGTTGAAAAGACTGTCTTTTCCCCATTGAGCGGTCTTGGCACCCTTGTTGAAAATTATTTGACGATATATGTGACGGTTTATTTCTGAGCTCTGTATTCTATTTATTGGTCTATATGTCTGTCTTTATGCCAGCGCTACACTTTATTGATTACTGTAGCTTTGTTGGAAGTTTTGAAATCTGGAAGTATGCAACTTCCAGTTTTGTTCATTTTCAAAATTGTTTTGACTGTTTGAGGTCCTTTGAGATTCCATGAGTTTTAGGTTGCATTTTCTATTTCTGCAAAAAATGTCATTGGGATTCTGATAGAGATTGCATTAAATCTATAGATTTTGAGTAGTATTGACATCTTAACAATATTGTCTTCCAATTCATGAGCACAGGCTATATGTATATTTATTGATATCTTTTTAAATTTCACTCTGCAATATTTTGTATTTTTCAGTGTACGTCTTTTGTCTCCTTGGTTAAGTTATTCCTAAGTATTTTGTTCTTTTAGATGCTGCTGTAAATGAGATTGTTTTCTAATTTTCTTTTGGATTGTTCATCGTTAGTGTATAGAAATGCAACTGATTTTTGCATATTGTTTTTGTGTCCTACAACTAGTTTGCAGTTTTAACTTGAGCCCAAATCTTTTAACTCCGTGTCCCATGTATTTCCTACTATTTCCCAGTAGTCAACATTTGAAAAAAGACTATTAATTTCTATTCTGCAGAAATTTTGTTCTTATAAGATGTCAATTTTTACCAAAATTTGTTCTGCCTTGAGTTTTTTCATGGAGTCCAAACATTCCATCAGTAATTTAATAAATGAAAAAGAAAATCAAATTTTCCTTGTCTATATGTGTTACGCATATAGCTGATAATCTGAATGACAAAGTTTTAATTTCCAAATACACAAATTGGTTTGATATTATGTTGACACAGCTGTGGTTCTCAAAGTTGTTTTAATCTGCACGAAGAAAACTAAAAACTAAAATATGTACTTATTCATTGCATTCAATAGTCCTAACAGCTGAACTGTAACTTTCCAACTCAAGTGGATTTGGATAATATAGTTTACCCTGTTTGATTGCCTATTCAGCTGGGTAATAGCCATAGTACCAATTTTAAAAATAGACTACTTAATACTTTGACTAACACCTGACAAGAATAACACAAAAACAAAACATAAACCAATTTCATTTATGTCTAAAGATGCCAAAATGTGAAACACAGTGTTATCAGGTTCTGATTATTTTAAACAAAAACTATACCAAGTACAGTTTAGTAAATTTAAGGATATGATCTATAATCATGATTCGTCACATCATATCATAAGAAAAAAACTTGTGAAAATCCTCCAATAAATGAAGAAGAGACATTTATAAATGCAACATATATTCATGAATCAAAATACACATTCAGTAAACTAGAGATATGGTGCCTCTTTTACACAATTAAGAATATGTATTTAAAACTAACAGCCAATATCCACTTAGTAGAAAAGTCAGAAGGATGCTGTCACCTCCATTATCCATCATAATTCTGGAAGTTCTACTCAATGCATAAGAATACTAAAACCAGTACTAATACTCCTACTAATAAGTATATTTAAATAAAAGGAAATAACCATAGCATGTGCAAGCAATAGATTTGTTGACCTGGAAGCCAAAAGTTAATCAATTGAAAAACTATTAGAAAATAATAATGAATTAAATAGCATGGCCAGTCAGCAACTTAATGTAAAGAATACAAAGATATTTTCTATATACTATGAGTAACAATTAGAAATGGATAAAAATTTCAATCACAATAGTAGTCCCTAACTTGATCATTTTCTCACTGAGTCTTTCATAAACATAAGTTGGTTTTTGTACCTTCTATTCTATCCCATTGTGTGACTTTTGAGCCAGAGTGAAAATACCTATAATTGTTGTAAGTTAATCATATGTCTTAATATTTGGCAGGGGAAGACCTCCATGCTCCCTTACATACTTTTAAACTATTCAAAGATTTCTTTGCTATTTTAGCTGACGATATTTGCTTTGTTCTTCAAATTGAATTTTACAGTCACATAGTTCAGCTTTTTAAAAAGCATCCTATTGGTTTTTTTGGAAATAATTATATATGTAATTGAAGTAGAAGGACGTAGACCTCAGTTAGTTTAGTTTCTCTCATTGCACATATAAGGAAAAAGGGCTTCAGACTCTGGATACAGGGTCCTTCAGTGGCACAGCAACATTTACTACTGTGCACATATTACAGGAGTCTGCAAGAGACAGATGTGAAATGGAGCTTGTCCTCTAGAAGTAAGATAGAAATACTTCTGATATTCAGGAAGGGTGGATTCAGGAAAGGCTGACACAATTGAATGCTCTAAGAGAGCCCCTCCAGTGTTTTATAACACTATTCACGTCAGCTGAAGATTTACATTATATTTGAATGAAAAGGCATGGTAATTGAAGGGGTGGAGAAACTGAAATCATGAATGTGTACATTTGATCTGAGGTTATAGGGACTTGGCTTACAGGAATACTATATTTTTGGCCTTCTCTGAGGTCCTCTTAGACTTTTCTTTACAAGACAAAGCAAGTATGACATTAAAAAATATCATTTTACACCTGTCACTTTTGGTCCCAAGAAGATCATTAACAGGGTGACAGGGATATTGTAGTACAACAGTGAAGTAACAGTAGTAGTGACAACCACAGTAGCTAACATGATATCTTAATTTTACATCATACCTTTCTTTGAAAAGGACTCCTAGGAACTCACATATTTCATTATATTTTTACTCAGATCATTCTTCTGGGGTGGTAAGAGGCAAACGTTGCCTTCTTTTTACAGATGGTAAAACATGAATTAGTGAGAAGTGAGGGATCTCCAGAGGTCTCAGAAGCTACCTGGAGCAGCTTCCATGATGCCTTTTTTCAGGCGACATCATCCTTCCAAAGATGGCAATTGCTAGAGGCCGAGTCCTCCCGTGCTCCTTATACTTCAATGAAAACTTGAAAAATGAAATAAAATTTATTCCTGTATTGGAATATGTGCTAATGAAGGAAGGAAGACTTGTGTATGAAAAGTGAGGTGTCTACAGATGTTTTCCTTGCATCTGTTTTTAGAACAAGGTCCTGATTTAATTGTTAGGGGAGGGAACCTGGTCACTTTAAAAATTAAAGCATGATCTTATTGTGCTATCAGAGTTGAGAACCACTGATCTATAAGGGTTGCTTGATGATGATTCTCTTCCAGTTTCCAAGTATTTAGATTATGTAATGACTAGCATAAGTATATATCGTCTGTTGTTTTCTTCATTGATATAAAGAGGGATTTCATCTGAGTAGTCTGTTATCTGTAAGATACAAAGTTATAGTTCTAAGTATAAACTGTAATGTTTTTCATGAACTACTTTTCCAGGTTCATGATTTTCCAAGTTCAGTATTTTGTGTGCTGTCCCCACTGCATAGGCAATCATAGCACACACAGGATTTTGCCTAGAGTATTCCATCAGAGATGGGAGAAGTGGGGACATAGTTCTAGGTACCAAGAAGGGGTTATCTCTTCTTTGGAGTGAAAGAAACCATAAGAAAGACAACTCTCAATAAACGCAGTCTTAGCATCCACGTGTTCGAGTCATTATATAGCCAAAGGTCTATGTTAAAGAAGAGACTACATTATAAGGCAAAACTCAGGTAAGTTAGCACACTGTGATATGCAGAGGAGAATCTCTCCATTTTACTTCCTGTAATCCATTCTGCGAAATCCCTATTAAAACACCTGGAATCATGAATTCATAAAACAGTAAAGATAGGAAATTGGGTATGCGATTCATACCCTCTAGAAGTAAGTGGGAGGAAACAGAGACTCAGAGAATAAAGTGACTTACACAAAGGCACCCAGAACATTATGGTATTGATATATTTGGGAACTGACCAGGGCTCTTAACTCCCAGTTTGTTATACGTGGTTCCATGAATTTGTGTCCTGTCTTAACAGACCTTGCTGTGCTCGACTGAATATAGAATGTCATTGGTGTCTTTTCTGCTTTTCCTTCCACTCCTTCCTTTTTTCCCTATCAGCACTCTGCCATCCTCACAGACTTTTACATATAGAGGGTGCCTCTAGACTGATCTTGATCGGGTCAGGCTGGGAGTTGAGTGGCTTTCAGAATTGCAGTGACCCATAATGCTTCGGCCAAAAGATTTCATAAATACTATTCGAAGCCATGGGCAGTAAGAATATTTCTTCAGAAAGAGTTTTGTTTTTAATTATAATAGATTCTATGTCTTTTTTTGGTGTTACAGAACTAAAATAAGTAATAGGAGTAGCGTAGCTCTAAACAGACTGCTGCATTAAAACAAACAAATCAGTAGATTCTAGAATGCTTCCTAAAGCAAGTTATTGTGCTCAGCAGAAAGAGACAACCACAAACAGATTATACAGCAATGCTGTTCTTTCTCTTACTACTGCACAATGTCCTTACAGAACACCTCTCAAGGAAGTGAGCCATGCCCTGGTTTGGACTTGATTTTAGAGAAGCAAATGTGAATCTGTGAGGGGCCAGAAGCATTAGGGGATTTTTATCAGCCCACCTCTGGGAAGTTTCCTGCATACCCTGGTTCAGCGAGTAATTTGTGGATTTAGAACTAGTTTGTGTCCCAAGTCGAGAGGCACAGTGACAGGCTTTCTTTCAAATATAAAAAGGCTGCTTACTCTTTAACCTAACAGAGTATATCATTTGAGTAGTTTTTTAAAAAATCAGGATTCTATCCTGACACCCCCCCTATGATTGGATATATGTACAATTTAGTACATTTTTAATAGTATATTTACAAGTGTGCTTATCAAGACTAGGAGATATAATCTGGAGGTCCTGAAGTAGCGTCAAATCAGGTGGTTTTATGCACACATGGGACTTGTGTTTGCCCATCACAACCCATCGTATAATCCATTGATCACAGCTTACCTGAAGGCAGCCGTTCATTTAACTCAGTATTTTATTGATATATTGGCATAGGTCATATTTGTTTAGTCCTTTGTAGTTAATAAAGGATATTTAGGCAAATTTTCTCATTTGATCCTGACAAGATTCCTATTGAGTTAAATATTGACTCTTAGAGATAAGGAAAATGAAAGCCATGAACACCCTGACTTGCCTGAGTACACATAGTTGGTGAATAAGACCATGATGGTGCAAAATCAAATTCAACTTTTGGTTCCAAATCCAATATTTTTTTCCCCACCATACCTAAGCTGCAAGTCATTTTGTTAGCAGCTGGGGAGAGGATGACTTTCCTCATGTGGTTCTGGGGGAATAAATCCTCTGAGGCACTGGCCCTGTGAGGTGTTCCATGTTAACCTCCCAGTTTTGCAAGCAACATCTGACATGAGAGCATTGTGACAGGGGCGGAGGTGGGGTGAGGTGGGGCAAGACTTCAGAAGACCTGGATTTTAGATCTGACAACGCTCTTCATTACTTTAGACTTTCCTCAATGTTAGAATGAGTAGCTGGATTGGGAAATACTTTAGATTAGCAGTCAGTAAACTATAGCTCCCTGGGTCAAATGCAGCCTGTTTTTATAAATAAAGTTTTATTGAAACATAGCCATGCCCATTTGCTCATGTTATTTTCAGTGGCTCTATTCACACTGCAATGGCAGAGTTGAGTAGTTGCAACAGAGACCATATGCCCTGCAAAGCCCTTTACTGAGAAAGTTTGTTGACTCCTGTTTTATATCTTCTCTATTTTTTTTAAAATTTTCCATTACCTTATTTTATTTGCCAATGGAAGAATAAGCATTTTCTTAAAGAAGAATTTTGAAGTACATCTTCAGCTAATGGGGGGCATTTGTTTTAGCCTGTAATGATTTGGCTGTCATTGCAGACAGTCTCTGGAGAAGCCCTCTTTCTCATTCCAGGAACTAAGAAAGGTGTTTTCTAGGTTTATATCACATTTCCACAAGTACAGCTTCAATTAAAGCACCTTTCCTTTTAATTTTTCCCACTCTTTATTGTCATTCAGCCTTGGGTTGAGACAGCGAGATTGGTAAGAGGTGCCCCCTGGAGACCTCCTGCAAATGCTGTTCCATGAAGTAGTGGTTTCCCAATGTGTGTCTCATACAAAACCAAACAATACAAATAATGCATCTATTGTACCTTCCCTATTGCTGGTCTCAAGGGGTTGAGACTATCATCATAAAACACAACAAAGCTGCTATAGAAATGGACAGGCAGAGGAGACAGTAGTCTGACGGCCTCAGAAACTCAAGGAAACTTCCTCTGAACTGACAGCTGAAAGCTGCAGGGTTTTTCTTTAGTTATTCACTGAAATGTGAAGATTCCCGGCGTCAACGGTAGTTGCAGAACATTTTTACTATGATCTACATGTAAATTATTGCATAGATTATCAAGAGATTATACTTATAATCCTCAAAATATTAACTGAAAAGCAGGAATGAGTTTTAAAACTCTGAGGCTGTTTGAAAACTGTTAACTGGCAACAGTATGTTATTTCTTCCATTGTCTTGCTAGATTTCTTCTAATGTCTAACATGGACAAAATGCTCAAGTTAGGTAAACAAATCTAAGATTAGATTTATTGAAATTCCTCATGGTACAGGCTCCCCAATTGCTTAGGTTATCCTGTTTTAAGCAAATAATTACTTGATTTTTATTTATTTAGGAACATTCCTTCGATTAATGATATCACATACCTCCTCTTCCCTCTCAAAGTTTGTTAAATTTAGTTTCTCAACATTTAAAGCAAAGACGTATTTACATAACTTGTTTGATCCATAGCATTCCTATTTCTAGAACTGAGTAGACAGATTATCATGTAGAGGAAGCCAGACTACAGGGAACATTATTTCTGTAGGACTTACTGAAGAACTATGCAAGAAGAAAAAAATCATCTTACTTATTCACACTTCTGCCTTCAACTCATTATTTTTTGGTGTCCTCAGAACTCACATTTTATGATCCAGAAAAAGCTAAGTACCAACTAGCTCAGCTTTTTGTAAGTTAAGGTAATATTAGGCCTGGGATATAGCTAAGTGTTGATCGTTAGATCCAACAGATGAGGAAGACATCCTCGGGAGAACCCTATAGCGTTGCAGAGGTTTGGAAATAGTGTTTTGCGTTGGGTACAGATGATGAAGCAGAAAGGTTTCAGTTGGAAGAAAGATGTAGGTTTGGTAAGACTGCTCAAAATCACTATAATGTTAATTTAAGAATGTTCTTGAAAGGAGAAAAAAAACCTAGCTCTGTACTGGCTTCCAATTCATTGGCCAAACAGAAGAAATTTTCCCTTTTCCTAAACACCGAGTCCTACAGCTGAATGTTTAGATCATGTCTGATCTCTGCCTTGTTGATCTCCTGGCCAGTCGATCACGTGGAAACAAAGCTGTCAGATGGCAGTGCCTTGATTTTGCTGCCCTTTGAAATGTATTCCTTAGTTGACTGACATCACGCCAGCTAGTGAAAAATCCCACACTTGAGTGGTGCACTCTTGTCGGGGCTTCAGATTTGAGGAAAGTGTACTGGGGCAGACATCCTATATCTACCCCAGAGTCAGAGGGTCTCTTAGGAATAGCCAGATAAGATGCTTATTTCAGAATACTTTATTATGCATTTATTCTACAACCCCAAGACAGGACTTGCTACCCCCAGAATGCAATTATCCCCCATGGCTGTATATCCCAAGAAGTTTATGTAACTCATGCAGAATACAGCTGCTAACAATAAGACCTATTGCTGTATTGAGCTCTTCCAACATTAAAATAACAATCTAAAATCCCCAGGATAATTTTCCATAAATCTAATACATGAGTTCTTTTTTATTGAGAAGTAATATCAGAAATTAAACCTTATAAGTATCCAAAAGCAATTACAAAATGAGGAGATTATGGTGGCAATATTGTAAATGGGAACTCACTTAAATGTCAAAGCACTTGCCATAAAAATGGCAATAATGATGCTAAACACAATACACTGAATTTTCAAGTATTAATTCCTTTCTTTTTTTCTCTGTTATACATGATGAGGTTCAAACAACCATCACCGTAGTGATTGTGGAAATAATAATATCATCACCATCATCTGCTGGTGAAACACGAATGGCTCTGTCATTCTGTCCTAGGGGCACTTACTAACTAGAATCAGACATAAATCCCTAGAGGTAAAATGACAGGGCATTACAAGGCTCAGAGCTCAAAGCGTGATTGTAAACCTGCGTGCTAATAAGCCTGACTTTTTTTTTTTTTTTTTTAAGCCTGACTTTTAAAGATACCAATCATAGCAAAAATGGCAGTAAACAGAGAATTAGTTTTTCAGGCTGAGTGTTACTATTTGCTGGTCCTAAAATGTTTTCAGCTTTGGAACATTTGTTGCTGTTGTTTGGTATTTACTTCTGGTCAGCTAGTTGATCCAGTTCAGTATAATTTGAGAACAAGCTACATGCCTGCCCCTGCTTTCCTTCCTCCGTGAGCACTAATCAAGCTCCAGCTGTATACAGGCATCGTGCTAAGCAGTAAGGGGGATACTAAGGAAGCACATGGCATGGGCTTGGTCTGGAGTAACTTACAGTCAAGTTGGGGGGTGGGGAATAAAAGAGGTATACACGCCAACTAGAAAAACTCAAAGCAAAAATCAGGGAAACTTAGATTTCTCTTTTGGACTTACCAAAGTCCATTTCAGATGGGAGAAATCTACAGAAAATGAATAAGTGACCTAAACCCAGAGGCTTCTCAGCCACCAGGTTCGCGAAAAGGAGACTTACTGAGGAACCGACTCAGTGCCAGACCTCGGACTAGGTCCCTTGACTTGTGTGTTACACAAAACAACCCCTTTGAAACAGTTGAGGAGAAGCACATGCCTCTCATTTTATAGATGATGAAAGTGAAGATGTTAAGGCCTTTACTCACTTTTCAGATCTCAGCCCAAATGTTCCCTCTTACTTCAGGGAGAATCATTTAGGGGCTTTATGGCATTCCTATGGCTTTGTGTGTGTATCTTCACTATAACACTCAGCACAGTGAATAGCATACAAGTGCATGTCCGTCTCTCCTAAAGGTAGGAATTGCCTTTACACCTTCCCACCTCCAGCGCTGAACACACCACCTTCTACTTCAATGTAACGGGTGCTGAACACGTGTTTGCTGAGTAGATAAAGAATGACAAACTGCTTGTAGGGCAGAGCTGGGATTAATATTCAGTTTTTAAAAAATTCCAGTACTGATGTTCTTTCCACCATTCCCTGTGTTACCCACGCAGAGAAAGAACTTTCTCAGAGGAAGAAACAAATCTTTAAATTCCATCCTGCCACTCTGTGTCTTTGTGAGGGGAGTTCATATTTCAGGAAAACACCTGGGTAATTGAATGAGCCCACCAATGAGATAGGCACTCAGGTGGTATGCAGAAAAGTCAAGAGTATTCTTGGATCGCTTCCACAATAAAAGAAAACACTGAACCTTCTCAGAATAAAAGACCGCTCTTGCTTTTGCCTGAAACACCTGCATTTGAGGTGTTAAGTTTTCTGCATAATTACTCTGGTCTTTACTTCATTTTAATCTCGTTTTAGTGCCTATATAATCAATATTAAATTTATATTAGGAAACCCAGGCGGACAAAGAGTTGCAAAATTGGATCGAATGATCTTTCTTTATCACATCATCGTGCTTAGGAGTGTGCAAAGGCTGCTTGATGAATATATGTGGTTGTTCACCAATCTCAAAATGTTAATATTTGACAGAGTTTCAAAATGGCTCCAGAAGCTAGTAATTTAATTCTAAGATATACATACTACCAAAGAAAACAGATCATTAGAAATCTTCATTTTGTATGGGAAAGAGCAGTATTGTTCTTCTAAGAAACCAGGTACTAAAAGCATTTCTAATAGTCACAGAGGATCCTGGGAAGAAAGAAGCCTGATGAAGCTGGGGGCTGCTTTTTTTTTTTTTTTGAGTAGGTACCTTTCTGTGTGGGAAGGTTCTAGGCAGCAATCAAGGGATCTTACTACCCTATAGGTATCTTATAAAGTGAAGTGTTAAAAATAGATTTTGAATTATAATCAAGTAACTTTGCCCACTTCAGAATCATACTGAATATCAAATAGTAGAAAACATAAAAAAATAAGTTTGTGTACTGCAAAATTAGATATCTACACATATCAGAAGGAAATATGCGAATTATGTGCTTTCTAATAAGCTCTACTGTTAACTTCACAAGCGTTAACAGATCTTATTTGCCATCTACTTAACAGCAAAGCCAAAGAAAAACAGGTTTTTATTTCTTTTCTGTTGTTTTATTTCCTCCTTTTTTTCCTTCCCTCCCTCCCTCTTCCTTCTTTCTTTATTTTGAGGTGACTTGAAGGCATGTAATTAAAGTAAGTGATGAGGAGTGGTCTGTGCCCCTCTGACTGTGGTTTCCAGAGAGTTTTAATTATTCATTTGATTTGTTGAAAGGGCCATCCTATTGGGTGTTTTGGTAAAGTCACATCACTTTTTTTCGTTTTGAACAACAGATACTATGACAGTACAGAAAAGATGGAGAACCTTCCCTTGTACATAGTAAAGTAGGAAACACTTCCCTGTCACCCACATCTCCTCTCTCCCCTCTCTTTGGTCTTTCCCTTTGTTCTTCCCTGATTTGCTTTTATAAATAACACAGTGTTTTCATTTCAGTCTTCTGGTCAAAAAGGAGAGTCAGGCGTTTCTCCTACAGGTTTTACTAGGACTTTAAACCAACATATCTAAAAGAAGTCTCACCATCCTCTTCTGTCTAACTCATCTGCACTATTTCTGTTAATACTCTTACCTTTTCTTACAAAGTCCGTTCATCTAGCTACCTCTCTTTCACAAGCTCCTCAGGTCCAGGCATTAATGCCTCCATGATTCATTTGCCACTGGTTCCTTTCTTTTCTTCCCTATCCCAGAGATGCTGGGCTTATTATGTCATTACTGAGCTACTGCAATGACTTTTGTTGGGCTTTCTGTCTAACAATTTCTACACTTTAAAGTGTATCGGATTATTGACTCTCAGATTTATATTCCTGAAACGTAACTCTGGTCATATCACTACAAAGACTCAAAACATTCACTATCAACCTGGTGTCTTCAGAGTAGAGTTCAAACTTGGGATGCATATGGTGGTGACAAGTAGGTGAGTACAAAGCAGAGAGAAGTGCAAATAATAATACCTTAATTTCAGGATTGTTTGGAAGATTAAATAAGATAATTTATAGCACAGGGCATGGTGCTGCTCATCTAAATTAAGCAACTACGTGTTAGTTACTGTTGTCTTCCTCTGTTTGGGGATTGTTGAAGTAATGGAGAAAAGAGACTAGTTCTCCCTCTCTGCTCTAGATAGACTGCATGGAAAATTGTGATAGTCTTTGAAATATAATAATTTTTAAGACAATTCCATCAGCACGTAGAATTAAAATCTTGGTTAAGAATTTGTTTATTAATTATTTTCATTTCTAATTTATTTTGGAAGCATTATAAAAACAAAAATTAAACAAATCCTTGCTGCAGAAACCCACATTAGAGCCTCATAAGTGGAACTGTATTCTGTAATTTAAACTAGGCATTTTTAATACAGTTTAAAAAATTACATGGCTGTATTATTCAAATGAGAAAAGTAGTTGATGTGCATTCAGATTAGTTCCTTTAATAATGCTTTTTAAAACTCTATGGCTATTACTGACGCAGTAGTACAATGATAATTTGCAATGCCCCATTGGCTTTGATGAAAGGGCAAAGAAAATGGTTCAAGTTATCATAGAGAGGCTAATATGAGGCAGTATAAAAAGTAAGAAATATTTTTTAAACTCAGAAAATAAAAGGCACTAAGTGAAATATATGTATGCTACCCACTTATGTTCCCCAAAGAGGCTCCAGCTTCTAGGATTCAAGTATAAACTGAATTTATAATAGGTGAGTTTAAGCCCCTATTTGCTCTTCAACTGAGTAGATAAGACTTGATTATGAAAGTTTTGAAGCTCCAGGAGAAGGCATACAGCAAGAAGGCTCAAGCTTAGAGAGAAAATTAGAAAAAGGAGAACTCCTATCTCAAAAAGGGATGTTTTATCCACAGGCTTTTTGACCCAGAGGGAGAGGGTCCTAGGTATTTAGATCTGGTTTCCTGTTCAAGGAAAATAACTCACCAGAAATAAACATTTCTGATGATTAAGATTAGGCTTCTAAAGTAGTGTGACCTTGTTCTGAGGTTGCCACTAAAGATGGTGTCACCACTGCTCTCATTTCTCAGCTGCCCCACAGGACCCTCTGAGGGATGTAGTTCCAGAGCAATTAATTACAAGAGCCTGTGGACGTTGGGAAAACCCCATGCTTGCTTTATGGTGATGTGGCAAATGATGATAGGCAAGCTGATGGTAGAGAACCTGCCTGTTGTTCTCAAAACCTCTACATCTGAGAGTTAATTATTCACCCTTACTGCTCTTCATGCCCTGTGTTTACACGTCTCTGGTGTCCCATTCAGTCTTTGGCAGATGTCTGTCTGGATGTGGTTTTCCTGGTTGTCACTCTTCATTGTTCGTTTTTCTTATATCTTCTCAGTGGGGGAGATGACATATACATATACTTCAGTAGCTACTCAAAGGCCCAAGCTGATACCGCCATTATCCTGTTATCTAGAACTGTATATGATTAAGCGTTATTAATTTTCTATAAAAATCATCCATTTGATAGTTGCCCTTCTATATGCATGGTCTACTAATGGTAACTGGGATTCATACAGGGACATGCTGGAAATGGTCAAAATCAACCTGTACTCTTAGCTCCTGCAGGTACTCTTAGTGACCCCTGCATTCTGTTGTGTGTATATGTCAACAGAAAGTATAGACTCTTAAAATCCTTGACACTTGTTTATGAGGATTATACTCCATTGTTTGGAGAAACTGAATGTAAGGTACAGTATCTAGCCTGAGTGGGCCCCTGATGTCCAGCAGGCTAGATCCAGGTCAAGTGGCTTCAATTACAGATGACCAATACGTGTCTTAATACTCCCTAACTTAAAAACAATACAAAATGTACCCCATATTATATTTATTTCTCTAGTTTATATTTTCTGTAAAAGATTCGTCTCTCAGAATTTTAGATACAGAAGAACACATCACAATTAGAGAAATTAGGTAAAGTAATTTTATCTCCAGCTATAACTTTGGGGAATACTCAGACAGCTTACACAGTATACCATGGTGGTTGGAACAGTGGGTGAAGCTAGCTATCTGAATTTGAATCCCAGAGCTATTCTTGTTAGCTTTGTGATCTTGGGCAAGGTCTTTGCTGTGTTTTAGATATCTTATTTGTTAAATGGAGATAATACTACTATTCATCTCCTAGGGCCATTTTGAGATTTAAATAAGTTAATAGGTATTAAGTGCTTAAAATATTTCCTGGCACAGACTAAAAGCTCAATAAGTATAATTTCCATGCAAGCTTTTACTTATTGTAAGAGTTCATAAGACCCAAATTGCAAAATTCAGAGATACAGTTGACTTAGAACACATTTGAGATACAACCCCTTTAATCACAGCACATTTAGATAAATCCTACAAGAAGAAATTTCAGACCCTTTTACTAGATAAGCCCAGAGTGTTTTGAATGAGGGAAAACATAGAAAGTTGGAAGGTCACAATTACCCTAGAAAAAAAACTTTACATTTCAGGTGGATTAAAATATGCCTGATTTTTCCACCTCCTAGAGTAATGGAAATAAAAAAAAAAATAAATGGGACCTAATGAAACTTCAAAGCTTTTGCAAAGCAAAGGAAACTACAAACAAGGCGAAAAGACAACCCTCAGAATGGGAGAAAATATTTGCAAATGAATCAATGGACAAAGGATTAATCTCCAAAATATATAAACAACTCAAGCAGCTCAATATTAAAAAAACAAACAACCCAATCAAAAAATGGGCAGAAGACCTAAATAGACATTTCTCCAAAGAAGACATACAGATGGCCAAGAAGCACATGAAAAAGCTGCTCAACATCACTAATTATTAGAGAAATGCAAGTCAAAACTACAATGAGGTATCACCTCACACCAGTTAGAATGGGCATCATCAGAAAATCTACAAACAGCAAATGCAGGAGAGGGTGTGGAGAAAGGGGAATCCTCTTGCACTGTTGGTGGGAATGTAAATTGATACAGCCACTATGGAGAACAGTATGGAGGTTCCTTAAAAAACTAAAAATAGAATTACCATATGACCCAGCAATCCCACTACTGGGCATAGACCCAGAGAAAACCGTAATTCAAAAAGACACATGCACCCCAATGTTCACTGCAGCACTATTTACAATAGCCAGGTCATGGAAGCAACCTAACGGCCCATCAACAGACGAATGGATAAAGAAGATGTGGTATATATATACAATGGAATATTACTCAGCCATAAAAAGGAGCGAAATTGGGTCATTTGTTGAGACGTGGATGGACCTAGAGACTGTCATACAGAGTGAAGTAAGTCAGAAAGAGAAAAACAAATATCGTATATTAACGCATATATGTGGACCCTAGAAAAATGGTACAGATGAACCAGCTTGCAGGGCAGAAATTGAGCCACAGATGTAGAGAATAGACATACGGACACCAAGGTGGGGAAAGCGGCGGGGGGTGGTGGTGGTGGTGTGATGAATTGGGCGATTGGGATTGACATGTATACACTGATGTGTATAAAATGGAAGACTAATAAGAACCTGCTGTATAAAAAAATAAATAAATTTTAAAAAAATGCCATATTTATACACTTGATTTCGCATTGTATGGTATTTATACTTCTGTCTCAAAAAGCAAACATGTTGACTAGACAACGAAGCTTACCAGTAATTATGTTTTTCCCATTTGAATAGGAACCACCAGGGTGAGAACATCCTTAAAAAGGAAGATAATGAATCTTTTGGTTTTATTATATCACACCTTTTTCTTCTACCTTTTAAAAAATTTTTAAACAAAAGAATGTAGTAAAAATTTTAAAATGATATGGGATTATACTATGAGGAGGGGGTATGGTATATTGAAGATGGCTACATATCTTACTTTTCCTTTTGAGATGTGCATCTTCTTGAATCAGATCTTAATGACTTGGTTGACCAATAGATTGGGGATAGACGTGATGTTCTAGGCTAGGTCAAACCGCTCTTAGACTGTTTGTTCTTGGGGAAGCCAGCCTCTATGTAAGACATCCCAGTTACCTGAGATTGCCATGCTGTGGGAAGGTCAAGCTAGCCATGTGGACAAGCCATATAGATAAAGTTACACAGATGGTCCTAGCTGTTCCAGCCACCCAGTGTAGGCATCAAACACGTGAGTAAAGAAGCCATTGTAGACATTTCAGTGCCAGCAGGCACAGAGTGGAAAAGAATCAATGAAGCCACTCAACAGGCTGAACCAAGGCCCCAACTGAGCAGTCCCAACCAACTGCACTCTTCCAAGCCACCTTAGCTGAGGCCCCAGACGTTATGCAGCAAAGATGAGCCATTCCACACTGTGCCTTACTCAAATTTCTGACCCACAAAATTGTGAGCGTAATAAAATGCTTATAGTTTTACTCCAGTAATTTTTGGAACAGTTGTTAAGCAGCAATAGATATCTGGAACAAGGGGAAACAGGGTTATGTGACTGAGATTCCGTGATCTCAGTCCAAACTTTAAAGTTTAATAAGACTTGGTCTTTTCTTTGCTCCTTGCTCGTAATTCCTCCCTAAAAAAACAAACAAACAAAAAACCTCAACAGATAACAGAAACCTCACCTGCTATTGGTTTGCTGCCATTTAAATGTCCTTGTTTCTCTTTGATTGATCTTCTGCCAGTGACCACCAAAGTCTACAGGACTTCCCTTTGCAAAACATATGGATCTTGCTTGAAAGAAAAGACTAAAGTTTGCATATGAAATAATCAATATTATGCCTTGGTTTCACTATTTGAAGACCTACTTTCTGTCACCCAGTAAGCCTGGAAATAAAGGAGCTATTATTATGAACATGATATGTAGGTTTTTAAATTTTAATGACAAAATTATGGCTCAAGTACATGCCAAGGGAGGAAAGAAGGCAGGTACAGGGCCACACATAGCTCACCAGAGGGCCTGCTAAGTATGTGCGAATAGCACTTGAGCACGCATGCCTAGAGGAGTAGGTCTGTTGTAACTTTAACAATGGCATCTTCTGTTTCCAATTAAATGCTGGTTCGTTTAGGAGGTACCATTCTCAAAGGAACAATTATTTTTGAGTCTCTAAAGTCTCTGAATAGTATATTTTAACTCTGTCAACTCTCATTGCCTTCTGTAAAACATCACAAAAGCTCAAGGTTAGAATTTATTTTACAAAGAAGGAACATTTTGTTTTGTTGTGTTTGCCTACAAGGAGAGAAAAAGTAAACACACATGGTCTTAAAGTGTTCAGCTGTTTAAAACTCTAGCTTACTAGTAGTGAAGAAATGTAGTCTCCTATAACCATAAAGCATTAACTCATGTGTAGTCCTATTTTTACCTGTTTCCTCAGAAGACCTCTGTCTTCTCTTCTTCATCTTCTCCTGCTCTCCATCTTTTGACTGATAGCTAAGAATAGCCTTTTATTTGGATTCTCCAACTAATTACATTTTTTTAAACCCAAACACTACCATTTTTGGGGGGTAGGCCTTATTTGTTAATTTGGGACTTGTGTTAAATATTTACTTTAACATTCTCTTGAGATCTGTGGGGGATTGACAAGATTAGGAGTTTCCCATTCAGGGCTGAGATGTTTTTATGTGCTTTTTATCTTCTACCCTAGATAAGAGAGAGAGAAGAATGATCTGCTACTCTGAAAACTGTATAATGTGCTGGATTCACAAGCACTTGTCATCACTCGTTTGTGGTCCTATCCCTAGATGATTCATGATTTCATTGTAGTCTGTCCATACCGTCTATTTATCCATCCAGTAATCTATATAATTATTGTTTCTTAAGCAATTAGTAAACTAGACAGTCTGGTAAGTGTTGAGGACACTAAAATAGACTAAGGCATGGTCCTCTCAGGGAGCAAAGATGAGAGTCATTGAGTTTGCTTTAAATAAATATTGAGTCTTAATTAATTTACCAACTTTGCTTGTAGGTATAAAAGCTCTCTTTCACCCATAAAACACCCAACTTATTAGCAAGGTTATCTTTCTCAGCAATTACTAAGTTTCCATAGTGATTTAAGTAAAATCTATATTACCTTTGGCTTTCCAGATCACTGTTTTGGCAGAAAGAGATAAGGCAGGTAAAAAAGACTGTGGAATAATATAACATATTATCAACTATAACCTCAAAGCAAAATGTGTTCAAATTTCATCTAAATGTGACCAACTGTTAAGAATATTATGTGCTTCTTAAGATGAGTAAAATCTAAGTCTCTACGTATATTGGCATGTGCTGTTAAAATGCATTTTCATGTTGCATTATGGAAAGATTTGCATAGCTTAATATAACCACAATGAGGGTATCAATTTAAGTATCCAGGGAACCCTTCAACCTGTGGAGATTTTCGTCTTACAAATGAAAAGCTAAAACTGTTACTCACCTTTGCTCCCAGAATAGAACCAAGGGGGGACTCCCGATGGAGCTGAAAAGGCATACAAATGCAAAATGGATAAAAAGAAATCCTTTCAGTTTTTTACAGACATAGCCTGTAATCAACCCATGGATTTCATTGCTAGTGAAAGAAAATCACTGAAACAACTAACTTTGTAGGGCTTCAGAATTTTTATGAATAAGAATAACATTTTCCAGATCTTCTGGTGAGATCAAAAAGCACTGAAGGGAAGACAACAACAAAGACATCCTCATGCTTCTGGGCATGATGTAATACTGTACAGGGACTGGGAGCACGGCCTCCTACCCCAGCTGTAGAACTCACAAGGGTCCTTGGCTCCCACATGTTCCCCACAAGGGCAGCCTAATGATTCTATTGGGGGAGGGAGCCTGAAGCACAGATTCCCCTCATGGTTTTCTGTTTTTGAAAGCTGGGCCTGTTCTCTTTACTGAAAACAGGTCCATATTCCTTAACTCAGAGCTCCATACCCATCTGTTCAGTAACAAAGTAAGAGGTACTAGACATAGCATGAACTGACTCCTTGGGTTAAGTTTTCTTTTTGTTCTTCTTCACCTGGAGTTTAATTGGATGACTGCTAAGACATTCTATAGCCGCTCCTCTCATGTCTACTTCCTTGTGCCGTAAATATTGCTCCTGCTTTCCTTGAGATGGCTGTCTGGCCTCTTACACAGGCCAGATGACCTGTGTACTTGGGGGAAGAGAACAGTTTGTCCAAGAAGTAGAGACAATAAATGTCACATCTGATAGAATATTGACAGAGGATTTTTAATTTTAGATAAAATAATGCAGGGAT
Source organism: Balaenoptera musculus (assembly GCF_009873245.2). Taxonomy (NCBI): domain Eukaryota; kingdom Metazoa; phylum Chordata; class Mammalia; order Artiodactyla; family Balaenopteridae; genus Balaenoptera; species Balaenoptera musculus. The sequence continues at coordinate 41,676,759 of NC_045797.1, forward strand.
GCTTTTCTAATCTCATGGCCATTTCATTGAATAATGGTTGCATTCATTTTGCTACTTGGTGTCCGTATAACAGAGCAAGGGATTATTAAGTTAAATGGGAATGTAAAAGAGTGATTTAATTCTCCTAGGAAATATGGGACGTAGCAAAGCCACTCTTTTCTTCACCTCTGCTTTTTAAAATAATAACTTTTCCTTTTATCTTAATAATATTAATACCTGTCCATTGAGGGAAAATGTAAATAAAAACCATCCATCATTAACATTTCGGAAGATATCTGTTCTCTCTCTTTTGCTTTTTATACATATATACACAATTTCTCTCTCTATGTAGTCTTTCTTTTTCATCCATCCATCCATCCATTATCTATATACTAGACCACAAAACCTTAGCACCCTCTTCCCCAAACTACTCAGTTTTGAGAAGCCCCCAAAAGGTTCCCAAAATTGTTCACAAACCAGTCTGTCAGCAAATATCACCACGATGCATCTGCCATGTTTTCCTCTCTTACTTAGGTTCTGATTTGGTGTCTGGGTCTCAGAAGTTCAAGGAGTTACAGTTGTTACTGCTGATGGTGGCCTTCATGAAAATGTCTGTGGCTAGGCCATGGGTTTACTTGGGGTTTTGTTCTTCTGGCAGCCCAGGCCAAAACCTGGATTGCCATGATTGATTTTTTTTTCTTTCTTTCATAATACAAATTCAATCTGTAAGTAAGTCCTGACCCTTCTAGTATAATATAACATCACCTCTGGACTAAACAACAGCCCCTTAGTCAATCTCCCTGCTTCCTGTTCTCTACAAAACAGGGAATTTTTTTTAACCTAAGCGAGATCATACTTGCTTTCACTAGGAATGCAGTGGTCTCTCAGCCATGTCCCTGCCTAGGATCACCCCTCTGACCTTGTCTGCTTCCTCTGGTGCTTTGTATTCCTTAGCACCAATCTCCTTACAGTTCCTCCAGCTGTCAAGATCTCTGCCACCTTGTAGCCTTCACATGTATTCTCCCCTCCATCTAGCATGCCCTCCAGATATCTGCAGGGCTCACTCTATCTCTTCATTCAAGCCTCTTGAAATTTCTCTGTGTTAAACTACCCCAATTAAATTGATCCCTTTACTACCATACCATTCCTTCTCTGACTTTTTTTTGGATAACATTTATCACTATATAATGTATTATAATCTAATATATAATATTTTTATATATTATATTTAATATATTAGAAAATATGATATGCTTATATATAACATGATTATAGACCATATGTCATAATTATATTATATATTTTATATAACTATATTATATATTAATTTTTTACTTGGTAATTGTTTCTTGTCCAAGAGGAGAAAATGTGTTTTATTCACTTTTATATTCCCAGCAGCAAAACCAGTTACTGTTATGAAGTAGTTGCTCAATAAATATTTGTAAATTGAATGGGTTTATAAACAAATGGAAGTCATCAATCCTCAGGGGGCCAAAGTTAGGCTGAGATCTGTGTTTAGATGAGAAGAATAGTCTTTGTGCCACAATGTGTCACTTGGGGCAACATATTAACTTTTTTACCCCAAGAGTATCACAGAATCTGTGACCTTTGCTCATCCCTCAAACCAAGAAACAAACATTCACTAGCAAAATCCTGGCTTCATGTTTGTATACTCTTTTGTCACAAGATGGAATTAAATCAGTTCATGCCTGAGTCCTCAACTTCCCCCCCACCACATTCCTTCTTTCTAACTTTGTTTACCAGTCATCTCTCCCTACACACAAGCGTGCATATCAAGCCTTCTCACTCCTTCATGTAGAATAGAAGACTCATAACAGATACAATTCCATTATCAGTCCACAAACAACAACACCTTTATTATTATTTTTTCTACAACACCTTTGTTGTTAGCAAGATAGTACTTTATCAATATTTTGTAATTCCATAGAATAATTTATGTATTTAACCCTCTTTTCGGTTATTAGGCTGTTTCTGATTTCTTGCTCTTACAAACAGAATTACTCTGAATATCCCTGGGGCTGATTGCTGACTCAAGGGGTTCACACCTTGTTAAATTTAATAATCACCCTCCAGGATTATTAACACAATTTGCACACTTAGCAGCAGTGCCTGAGAAGGCCCATATTTTGTCACTTGCACAACACTAAGTCTTTTCAGTCTTTTTGATCTTTGAAAATTATAGGCCCAAATGGCATCTTGTTGTTTAAAAAAATTTATATTTCTTTAATACTTGGTGAGTTTTAACATTTAATATTTAGTAAATATTTGGATATCCTCATTCATGAACCTAATTTATGTCCATTAATAACGATTTGGTTATTTGACCATTTTCTCTAATAGTATTAGCTTTTACTTTTACATTTAAATAAACAAATAAGGTCTTTATTAAGAATATTAAACATTTACAAGTAGGAAATATTCTATTAAAATTTTGCATTGGTCCTTCCAGTGACCAAGAGTGAGATGACTTTGTATCTGGGGACTTGGAGGAACCATGGATCAGGACCCCACGTTGGCACTGACAGTGGCTCATCTGTCATCTCTGAATTTCCTTTGATACTCTCTAGGGCTGGACTCCCACATCTTCTTGTCTTTTCTGTATTGAAATGCTTCCTCACAAAAAGTTTTTAAAGGGCACATGGGACTAATTTTCTCAGTCTTGGATATCTCCAGAGGTCTTTATTTTCTCCTTTTAGCTTGGTTGACAATTTTTAGCTATGACTTCATTGTCATCTTACATCCAGTATTGCTGTTCAAAAAGGTCAGTTATATTCTGAGAAGACCACATGAAATGACAGCCAGCATGGCAGGACACAGGCTTATCCTCTTGCCTCAATCTGGGGTACCTTTGAAGAGCCATCTTGGCTTCTGAGCTCCTGGCGGAATCAGATGAAGCATCTGTTGGTACTGAATCTCAGCTTTGTTTCTCCCCCAGTCCTGCAGCTCAAGTTGCCTCACAGGCTTTTTGTTTTTGTTTTTGTTTGTGGGAGTGCTCCCCAGTAAACTTTCTGTGTGCAAATCTGCATCCGTAAGCCTATTTTTAGGGCATCTAATCTAAAACAGTTGTTCCCAAAAGTGGACTGAGGAAAAAAACCAGACCTTAAATTAGGATGTTGGAACTGAATCATTGGTGAATGGTTGGTAATGAGAGCACCGTCACTGTTGGTAGGTAGAGTACAGATAGGCTCTGGAATGCCTTTGTGTTGCAGTGGTTAAAACTTTCACCAGTGGTGAACTGGCATGGAAAATTAAGAAAGAGCTTAATTGGCAGTGCAATATTTTAGGGGCTTGAGAAGTTCAGGGTGTGTAGTAATTATATGGGATATGGAATCCTATAACTCTTAATGATTATAGGCTGTACTTTGGAGAAAGACAAAGAAGTATGAAGAATGATTTATCACCAACTTAATGTAAACAGTAAAAGTCAGAAAGGCTCCTTCAGAGCATACAAAACTATGCTATTTCTTGCAACCAGAGAATAGAAAAAGCTGAAGATGATGCCTAGGACTTAATTAAACAGATAATAGAGCTTCTTAGAAGGTTGAGTTCTCAATCTGGCAAACTTTCTGTGCTCTGACCCTGGTTGGGAAGGAAAGGGGCTCTGGGCCTTGGGATTAGATATCTGAGTCAAATCCTTTGATAATATTGAAACCACATATCCCCCTGAACCTTCTGGGTCTGTAGAAGTGTCCCACTCCTTACTGTTAAAGGCCTGAACTCCATACTTAAATAAAATGCAGAAAACCTTGTCTAATAAGACAGGATGTACCCTCTCTCCCCAAGGATTCACCCTTAAGGATTCACTTAAGGAATTTTTGCTTTCCTTTCCTGCAACTCTAAGCTTTGCAGGTCTGAGGTCTTGGTTCTTAGTCGGAAAATGTTTCTACTGGGGAACACAGCAGTATTCTTGTTAAATCTAAATCTGCCACTTCACATTTCTTACACTAAGAAACTAGCAGGCAGGGAAACGTGTTCTGATCATTAGGAAGAGGTACGGCTTCTACTACACAATTGGGGATAGGGAAGAATGCTTGTCAACTAGGTGATTCACTGGGTGTCTCTTGATACTCCATTGCTCAATATTTATGCTTAATGGAAAAGGGAAGCAACCATGGGCTGAGAAAGTCATGAAAACCAGGGGCTCAGACCCCTGCCCCCCCAGGGGTGATCTACATCATCCATCCACATAAGAGTAACTGTAACAGCAGGGGCAGTTAGTCCTACTAATCTCCCTTTTGTAAGTTTTCCCAAGCAATAGGATCAACCAGAATTCTGGAGGAGATGCTCCTAGATGGGGTAAACTTATTATATGAAGCAAATAAATCTTAGTAACATGAGTGTGATTAGTACCCTCTGGCATGAACAAGGCTCTCATTCTCCCAGTTGCCGGGAGTGTAGGCTGCTGACCAATCACAGTTGACTCTCTCCTGAAGCATGCTCTTCAGGCTAAGGAAGCTGATTCACACAACGTTTTAACCCTTCTTTGGGTAAGCTTGTACAGTTGTCCCTCAGTATCCTTGAGGAGTTGGTTTCAGGACCCCTGCAGATACTGAAACCTGTGAATGCTCAAGTGCGTTATATAAAAATGGTGTAGTATTTGCATATAACTTGTGCACATCCTCTCATGTACTTCAAATCATCTCTAGAATACTCATAATACCTAATACAATGTAAATGCTAAGGAAATAGTTGTAAATACAATGTAAACGCTATGTGAGTAGTTGCTGGTGTGCAGCAAATTCAAGTTTTCCTTTTGAAACTTTCTGGAATTAAAATCTTTTTTCTTTAATTTAATTTTTTAATTTAAATTTTTATTGGAGTAGAGTTGATTTACAATGTTGTGTTAGTTTCAGGTGTACAGCAAAGTGAATCAGTTATACATAGACATATATCCACTCTTTTTTAGATTCTTTTCCCATATAGGCCATTACAGAGTATTGAGTAAGAGTTCCCTGTGCTTTACAGTAGGTCCTTATTAGTCATCTATTTTATGTATAGAAGTGTGTATAGATGTCAATCCCAATCTCCCAATTTATCCCTCTGCCCCTCTTACCCCCTGGTAACTGTTAAGTTTGTTTTCTACATCTGTAACTCTATTTCTGTTTTGTAGATAAGTTCAGTTGTGCCTTTTTTTAGATTCCACATATAAGCAATATCATATGATATTTGTCTTTCTTTGTCTGACTTACTTCACTCAATATGACAATCTCTAGGTCCATCCAGGTTGCTGCAAATGGCATTATTTCATTCTTTTTAATGGCTGAGTAATACTGCATTGTATTTATGTATCACATCTTCTTTATCCATTCCTCTACCGATGGAAATTTAGGTTGTTTCCATATCCTGGCTATTGTAAATAGTGCTGCAATGAGCATTGGGGTGTAGGTATTTTTTTGAATTGTGGTTTTCTCCAGATATGTGCCCAGGAGTGGGATTGCTAGATCATATGGTAGCTGTATATTTAGTTTCTTAAAGAACCTCCATACTGTTCTCCGTAGTGGCTGTACCAGTTTACATTCCCACCAAGAGTGTAGGAGGGTTCCCTTTTCTCCACACCCTCTCCACCGTTTATTGTTTGTAGACTTTTTCATGATGGCCATTCTGACTGGTGTGAGGTGATACCTCATTTTAGTTTTGACTAGGTTGTAGCTGCAGATACAGGATGCACAGATACAGAGAACCGACTATAAGTTGATCCATCCAGTGGCAGAAAGGCCTTGTTTCAGTTTGGGAGATCTCTAGGAGCTTTCCCAGCTCCAGAGTCCCCGAGGGTTTGGCTGAAACCTCTGTTGTATCTGCATCACAGTTCAGCTTCTCCCATAGCCCTATCCTGCTTTCCTCACTTCATTCCAGACATGCTTCCAGAGATGGCAAACTCCCCAGTAAACTTCCTGTGTGCACCTTTCCATCTTAGTGTCTGTTTCCTGGGGAACCCAACTAAAACAGAAGACTGAACCAATGGAAAGACATGTCATGTTTTTGGATGAAAGGTTTCAATACCATATGTTAATCATAGTTGAGTTAAGTTTTAAGTTCATTGCTGGCCCCAGTAAACATTCAGACAGATTTTGTAAATTAGATAGGTGATTCAAAAGTTCATATGGAAAAAGAAATAAGCAAGAATATCCAGGGAAATGCAAAGAGGATGTTAGTTGGTCCAGCAAATTCTGTATGTCAGAACAGCTACTTCTCCAACCTCACAACTGTTAAAGAAACAATCATTTATAGCCAAGTAATTTTTCTTTAGAATTTATTTTTCAGTCATGTTTATCCTGTATTGAGATAAAATAGATATAACCAGATTATATATAAATGATGGTAATTTTTAATAATGTAGTGAAATTCTGAAAGAATTGATTCATCAGCAAGGTGTTTTGTATCCAACTTGGGCCTTTATTACCAACTAGCTCAATCTGGTTTGGTGTACAAACTTATATTCTTATAGGAAACATACTCATGGCAGAGTATTGTTTTATTAGTACTATTTTTTGCTTGTAGTGATATATTCTATAATGCTAACGCAGTTATATGAAATAATGGGGCATCATCATTAATTTTCAGGAAAAGATCAAGATAGTAAACATCTTCAGAGGCAAAGGATTATGCAACTCAACTACAAAGAAATTAATTGTCTCTCACATGGTTTACATTTTCCTGTTTTTTAAAAGCAGTAATAAGTCATCAGTCATAAGTACTGACCTCTAAGAAGTCAGTAACTGATCAGTAAGTCAGTAACCTACTGACCTGTAAGCTCAAACTCTAATCTAATTTCTCTGTTTGATTAAGGCAGTGATTATTTCTTGATTTTCTTCACAGTGAAAATGAATACCCGTTAAATGACAAAATCATGTCCACAAACTGTACGGTGTTTCAGACTGAAGGTGTGAAGGCCAGAGAAATTTGGTTGGTCATTAAAATGGTACTGGGGCTAAAACAATTGCTATTTGTAATTGTTGCACCAGTTCTTCATACTTTCTTTGTATGCAAAGACATTGTGGCTATTTCAAGAAAATAATGAGTTGATAATATGGGGTGAGATAAAAGCAATTTCTTCTTTACAAAGAATCCAACTCTCTTATTACTTCTGTAAGCTAAAGTATCTTTACCTTTGCCTGTCTCGCTTTACACCCACTGCTGGGAAATTTTAAAAAAAGATTGGGATGTACTCGCAAATCAATAGCTACTCCAACTGGGAAATAGGCACCTATATAGATATCCTCGTGGCTGAAGCTTTATTTAAGAAAAAACTTTTTTCTAGGATAACTACTCTGCCACCTGTATGCTGTGTTTCTGTTCAAGGGTAGTACTATGCTTTTTGTCAATCCAGGACTTCACTGGCCCCATGTAACTTTGTGATTCCGTTTATCCTTAACCCAGACTCTGCTCCAACCAAGCCAATAGATAGGCTTCTGTTGCTGCTGCCCACTCTTGGTGTTAACGCCCACCTCAGTGGCATCTCGACCGCCCCTTCTCTTATCCACATTTATCACTTCCTTCAAGAACCAACTCCCACATTTTCCCCCTCCAAGAACAAGGCTTGCTTTTACTTTACCTGTTTGAGCTCCCACACTTTTTAAGTTTTCCTTTTCTTCTTGCTCATATCTATTCTGCAGAACTTAAAGCTTCATGTTTTATCTATCCCAGTTAAACTCAAGGAGCATTGTGTTGTGTTTTCTTTTATGCACCTAAAGAACTCATTTATTCACATAGTAGTTACTTGATACATACTATTTACTGTGAATTTATTTCTAGAGATGATTATTGTCTCTTCAGTATTGATTTTTTCTTTTACCTTGAGCTGAGATGGAGTGAAGGCAAAATAATTGCAAATTTCAACTTCCTGAATAGTCATTGACTGAGGTGACTGTAAATGAATCACGCTATTTCCACTACTCTGGCTGTACTTTCTCATCTACCATTATCCCCAGCCTCTTCCAGTCTCAGCTGCCGTGTCAACTTGTATCAGTGCCCAGGGTTCAAATGCTTTATCGAAATAACAAGTCACCAAGAAGTGTAGTTGGTTTTGCAGATACTTTTGCCACCATGTTTCTTTAAATTGAAGTAGTTGTTGAATTTGGGCCAAAGATGACCCAAATATAAAAGAAAAGCAGTCTGCTAGCGGGAGTTGTATGGGGAGGTATCAGTGTCCACCGTGGCTCATTCAAATCCAATCACTTGATGCTCAATCTCTGAGGAAAATGGAGACGGTGATCTGGTGAACATAGTGTTCTGAGTGGCTACAGCTGTGTGGGCAATGAAGTTCTGAAACTTTAAAGACCTGGAATCTAGGACTTGCTCAGATATATTTGTGGAATAAACAGGTGAATGAAAAGGAATGAATAAATGGTATTTGTAGATTTCTGTTTCTCAGAGGGTCAACCATGTCAGAGAAGACATGGGTAAAAATCTCTGTAATAAGGCAAGCTTAATGCTGACAACCACTAACCATAATATTAGCGGGGACACAACTGTTAGAAACTGGCCTAGGAAGCTCAGAGCGCCCTGAACAAAATTAAAAATAAATGTGCAAATGGGATTATTTTTCTGTCGCATTGTAAATCTATATGCAATATATAAATATGACCATCTGCCTTCCTTTGAGGAAAAAACTATTAACCAGTAAATTCTTAGTATAGGAATCAGTTTTGTTCTCCTGCCCTTTTCTGCCATCTTTCCTTCCACATTCCAAAAGTTTCACGTGAAAGATTATTGATATACTGGTGACAGGCTTTAAATCACAGCACACAGCTAAATGGGTCTTTATTTGAAACCTTTCTTTAGCATAAAGGTAAAGAGTGATTTGTTTTGCATCAAGATGATAGAGAAGTAGGAACAAGTTTGAAGTCACAAAATGAAACATGGTTTGCTGACTTATAACTAACTTTTCTAGACATCACCTATTTCTTGAGCCTGTTACGAGTAAAGTTCTGTCAGATGCTATGGATTAATTTGAAAAAGAACATGTTTGAGCACCTGTCCTCAAAGAGAATGCAGTCTAATTTGGGAAAGACAGAATACATATATATGATAAAGACAAAATGTGTATCTGATCAAAATTATGATAAAAGCCAGTAAATAAATTCCACATAAGTGATGCAAATAACAGAAAAGCACAATTGCAGCTGAGTTGTGATAAGGCTGACATTTTGTAGGCAACTCAGAGAAGGCTTGTGCCTTCACAGTAAAAATAGCTCCCTGAAAACAAGTACTGTAAGTCCGCCTTCTTTAAACACCATTTTGGCATGTGAGTGATAACCATGTCAGATGAGATTTTTCTGAATGAAAAGAGGGGTTATATATGAGGCATATAGGGGCAATAATGTGATGGCAAAAATAATCATTCCACTGACAAGTCATGGGGTCCACACTTGGCCAGAAGCACAAATGTCAGTGTAACTCCTATGTTGAGCAATTGAAACTCAGGGAAGGTAATCATAAAACAACTTTATATTAATTTCCTCTCTCCATTTAAATTCATCTTTGGGGCTTCTTCTTTCTCTGTTCCTGGCAGGCCCCATAACATTTCTCTTTACTCTCAAATAATAAAAGAGATAAGAGCCAAGTTCAATCACAAAACCCAGGCTCAGTTCAGTAATAAGCGTGATTAATACCATCAAAAACAAGTAATATTCAGAACCCCAAATTTGTTTAAAATTTAGACTCCTCTCCTCCCCCTGGCAGCAGGTGGGAAGTCTACCGTAAGGACGAAAGAGTTGCCGTCTTCTCTCTTACCCCATCTGAGCTTTCATGCTCCTTCCACTAGCTTGTTCACTGTAACAGTTTCTGACCACTTGGGCCTGGTGCCTGGGGAAGGAGGAGATAAAAGGTGTTGCAAAGTGTGGTACTGCACTGATACGGGTCGAGAATTGATGTTGGTGCTTTTTGGATGTTCTGGGTGTTTAAAGCTAGTGGTCTCTCCCTATCCCTACCCCTATCCCGAGCATTTCATAGCTTCTTTGGAGAATTCCCCTATTTCTGAGGAGTTTTTCTGGAGTCCCTTTGGAAGGGTCAAATACATCTCCATTCTGGTTTGATGACTGACTCCTTCCTCTGCTGTTAGGAATCCAGTCATACCTCTAGTTTCTTTCTCCAGGTAGTCTTCTTGGATGGGCCTTAAGAAGAACCATGTGTAATATTCCATTGTATATATGTACCACATCTTCTTTATGCATTCCTCTGTTGATGGACATTTAGGTTGCTTCCATGTCCTGGCTATTGTAAATAGTGCTGCAATGAATATTGGGGTGCATGTGTCTTTTTGAATTATGGTTTTCTCTGGGTATAAGCCCAGGAGTGGGATTGCTGGGTCATATGGTAGTTCTATTTCTAATTTTTTGAGGAACCTCCATACTGTTCTCCATAGTGGCTGTACCATTCCCACCAACAGTGCAAGAGGGTTTCATTTTCTCCACATCCTCTTCAGCATTTATTGTTTGTAGACTTTTTGATGATGGCCATTCTGACCAGTGTGAGGCAATACCTCATTGTAGTTTTGATTTTCATTTCTCTAATAATTAGTGATGTTGAGCAGCTTTTCATGTGTTTGTTGGCCATCTGTTATGCCTTCTCTGGAGAAGAGTCTATTTAGGTCTTCCACCCATTTTTTCATTGGGTTGTTTGTTTTTTTGACATTGAGCTGCATGAGCTATTTGTACATGTTGGAGATTAATCCCTTGTCGGTTACTTCGTTTGCAAATATTTTCTCCCATTCTGAGGGTTGTCTTTTCATTTTGTTTATGGTTTCCTTTGCTGTGAAAAAGCTTTTAAGTTTAGTTAAGTCCCATTTGTTTATTTTAGTTTTTATTTCCATTACTCTAGGAGAAGAGTCAAAGATCTTGTTGCGATTTATGTCAAAGAGTGTTCTTCCTACATTTTCCACTAAGAGTTTTATAGTGTCGGCCTTACATTTAGGTCTTTGATCCATTTTGAGCTTATTTTTGTGTATGGTGTTAGGGAGTGTTCTAATTTCATTCTTTTACATGTAGCTGTCCAGTTTTCCCAGCACCACTTATTGAAGAGACTGTCTTTTCTCCATTGTATATTCTTGCCTCCATAAAAAGGAATGAAATAGTGCCATTTGCAGAGACATGGATAGACCTAGAGACTGTCATACAGAGTGAAGTAAGTCAGAAAGAGAAAAACAAATATAGCATAATATCGCTTATACATGGAATCTAGAAAAATAGTACAGATGAACTTATTTGCAAAGCAGAAATGGAGATACAGATGTAGGGAACAAACGTATGGATACCAAGGGGGGATGGGAGGTGGGATGAATTGGGAGATTGGGATTGACATATATACACTACTATGTATAAAATAGATAACTAATGAGAACCTACTATATAGCACAGGGAACTCTACTTAGTGCTCTGTGGTGACCTAAATAGGAAGGATATCTAAAAAAGAGCGGATATATGTGTACGTATAACTGATTCACTTTGCTGTACAGCAGAAATTAACACATTATAAAGTAACAATACTCCAATAAAATTATTTAAAAAAAAAAGAACCGTGTGGGCCTTCTCTCATAGAAGGCCCGTGTGGTCCAAGGGAATCACTCACACACACATCTGTGTGTGCAAAATTGTGAAGGACTAGATGTTGAACACCTCCTCTGAACAATTTTCACTTGATCATTTTTATCAGATTTTTCAAAATTTATCTATTTTTTAATCAGATTTTCTATCTGATCCTTGTTTGTGGAAGGATTGTCTATGATTCACAGCTGAAACATAACATCTTAACATCTCTTTTTATTAGTATGTTAAGAGAATAAGTTATATAACTTTGAGTCAATTAACTCTTCTAAGCTCTAGTTTTCTAGTCTTTTTTTTTAAGATTAAATAATTATGTTCAGCCCTTAGCTCATAGTAAGTGACCAATATGTAAGAGCTATTATTATTTAGCATTTGTAGAATCATTGTGCTTGAGAACAAGAATAATGCATATTTATGTACACTCTCTGAAGATGTGTCAGTCTTGTAATTATCATGGTACCCTGAGATTTCAAAATAATAAATTTATACCTAGCGACTTGAGTATTTGCTGAAATGTTTATTCTCTCCTGTGCAAGGTTTGGATGTCTTCAATATTTTATTTGCTCTCTTAGTGTGCATTTTTCCTCTTTCTTTTCTAACTGCTCACTTTACTTGAAGGGGAAAAGGAAGGGGGTTTATTAACATGCTCTGATGTATATGTCCTTTCCTAACATTGCTTTTTACAGGAAAAATGTTTTTTGGTGATAGAAACAGAGTGGTGTGAATAGGGTAACAGTAAATCTGTCCTAAAGCCACTTTCCAACTGTAAATCATCATTATGGAGGATTGGCTTTCTCCTCATGGTGACACTTTACCCAGTGAAGTGACCGGAAGGATTGGAAGTGATTTCTACAGTATCAGCCTCTTTGGCATGATTCATTTCTGCCCTCATCTCAGCCTGAGCAAGTGGGAGCTCAGTTTCTGGTACTGAGGATGAGGATGGCAGCCCCACCGCAGTGAAATCTCCAGACGTTACTACACCTCCCACATTGTCAGCTTCCCATAGATAAAAAATTTTTAAAGCTGTTATTTGGTTTTGTCAAAGCTACTTTAAATTGAATCTGTTTTGCATTCCTCGCTTGTAGGTTTGATAGCCGTAATCTAATAAAACAATAGGCTAATTCTTTAAATTACTAGGAATTCACAAAGATACCTTAAGTAATGATATGCTTCATACAATTATATCTTATGTTTTTACAGTGAGATGAATTATTTTAAATTAAAATTAGTATCAAACATTGGTTGGATATTAATACATTTTTTTGTTTGTTTTAAACCTTTGTTGTCAAATAAAACACAGGTCCAGAAAAACCATACCAAACAAATGTGTAGCTTAAGGGCTTATTTCAAGTGAAAAGCTTATAACCACCATCCAGGTCAGGAAAGAGAATGTTTTCAGCCACCCTCCCTGTATGTGCTTTATCCTAATCTTACCTCTTTATTCAGCCAGACACAATCACTGTCCTAACTTTTATAGCAGTTAATTCCTTGAATTTCTTTATTGTTTTATCATCCAAGGGTGTGTCCCTAGAAGCAATAGTTTTATCCAGTTTTTTATTTTATAATGAAAAAAATTTCTATTAATCTGTAATTTCCCCTTCTGTAACTTTCTTTTCTTTATCATTTATTTGCTAAAGAATATAAATCTCTACCCTGCAGAGTTTCTAAGTTTGGATATTGCAGACTGCATACCCTAGGTGCTGTTCAACGTGTTCCTCTGTCTTCTGAATTTCCTAAAATTGGGCAACTAGCTGGATCCAGAGGATGTGCTTTCATTTCTATAGGACAAGAAGGATCATTGCTTGATTTTTAAAATCAGTTTTTAAGAAAATTAATTGGATTCTTATCCTCCAAATATAACATAATAACCATTTTTAAAAAAATACTTATTGTTTAGTAACTTGTGTTTCAACATATTTGGGTGGGTTTCACCCAGTTGCAATTATTATCACGACTGAAGCTCAAATTGTCCCAACTCTGGCCAGTGGGAGCCTTTTCAGGTTGATTACTAAGTTCTTACAATTCTAACAGATTTTGATAGCTCCCTTGCTGTCTAGTATAACAAGATGCTCCACTTTTATCTTTATTTTCTGTCATAGACTTGGAACTGCCATTCTTGCAAGAAGCTCTGGGTTCTTTTAGTGGAATACGGTATTTCAAGACCAACATATGTATTCACTAGAGAGATTTATTGGTCTCAGTTGTGTGGTCATTTTTTCTAGGCCTTTTTAGTGGGCAGAGTTAGATAGAATATGCATTTGTGTGTGCACACGTGTGTGTCTGTGTATGCATGACTCATAGGTTCATAGGAATATTTCTAATTCAAATACAGCACAACAGAGTTTTTAAATTTAATTTCTTCTATATTACATCTGTATTTCCTTTTTGCTACACCATGAAGCCTGCTTCTCAAGGATGTAGGGGATGACAGAATATCCCATACTGGGCACACAGCTATATCACACTAGCAGTACTCAGCTCCAGCCAAAAGACATAGACCGCCGGAATGGATACAAAAACAAGACCTGTATATATGCTGTCTGCAAGAGACCCACTTCAGACCTAGGGACACATACAGACTGAAAGTGAGGGGATGGAAAAAGATATTCCATGCAAATGGAAATCAAAAGAAAGCTGGAGTAGCAGTAACAGTACTACTAATATGTAATTGAGATTAGTTTTGAAAATTCTTGCATATGCTCTTACCACCACCCCATCTTTTATAGTTGTACTATTTGTAAAATTTCAGAACCTATAGCCATTACCGACCATCTTCTCCCTTTAACCTCCATTTTTAACTCCACCTTTAATGCTTACTACCAGTGCTGTGTCAAAGTTTCTCTGGTTATTTTAATTGTCTGAAGATTTTTCTCTATTTTTCAGAAAGGACTTATGGGAATAATATTCTCTGTCTTCCTGCATGTAATAACCAACCATTTGTCTCTGCTCTTTATGTTTGAAAGTCAGTTTTGCTGGGTAAAAAATATTTGGCTCACATTTCTTTCCTTGAGTATCATAAGTGTTACTGTCAGCAAGTCTAGTCATCTAACTTTATTTCTGTTATAAGAACACTTACTCTTCCTGCCTAGATGCATAAAATATTCTTCTGTTTTTTTACAATTTAAAATCCACCTTATAAGCTCTTTCAATATCTAAGTTTCAAGTGGCATTTTAAAACTTTATGTTTCAGGAAAGTCTTAAGTTTCTAAGAAATTTCTCTTTCTCTTTTTTCTTAATTTTTTAATTTAAAAAAATTCTTCCTTTTATCCTCCATTTCTCTTAAAGCACTAACTTCTATGTTTATTTGGTAATGTGTTGTTTCTAATTTAGCCTTCATTTCTGATTTTTTCTTTTATTTCTAATTATTTCCTGAGTTTAGTCACCTAATTCCTGAGTTTTTCTAATCATGATTTGTGTTGTTCTTTCATATCATTTATCATTTTCTTAATGCCTCTTAGCTTGTTTTGAAAAAGAAGAGTGTGGCTTGATCTGTTTTGTGGACATGTCTTTCTGGAATGCTCAAAATGTTTTTAGGAATGTTATTTTGATATTTTTTAAATCTTTTTTTTTTTTTTTTTAAATTTCCTTTGAAGTTTTTTTTTTTTTTTTTTTTAATTTATTTATTTTTATTTTTGTTTGTGTTGGGTCTTCGTTTCTGTGTTAGGGCTTTCTCTAGTTGTGGCAAGTGGGGGCCACTCTTCATCGCGGTGCGCGGGCCTCTCACTATCGTGGCCTCTCTTGTTGCGGAGCACAGGCTCCAGACGCGCAGGCTCAGTAATTGTGGCTCACGGGCCTAGTTGCTCCGCGGCATGTGGGATCTTCCCAGACCAGGGCTCGAACCCGTGTCCCCTGCATTAGCAGGCAGATTCTCAACCACTGCGCCACCAGGGAAGCCCTATTTTTTAAATCTTATAATAATTTCAGATAGAATTTGACTTTTATTCCTTCTAATAACTTTGAATAGAATTTGACCTTTTTCTTTTTCTATGCTCAATTTTATTAATTTTACTGGATTTTTAGAAGAGGGTGTGGTTCAAGATAGCTTCTAAAAACACGTTTCCTCTTTTGTTACTTCATTTAGTGTTCACAATATGAGTATTCATTCACTGAGATTTCTTGGCTTTCTTCTACCTTCCTACTCCCACCCCCGACTTTTATCTGAAGTTTCTCTCTTCTGCTTTTATTGCCTGTTTTCCTGCTCAGTTTTTTTTTTTTTTTTTAAAAGAAAGCTGCGTTTTATAGCGACTTTATTTATTTATTTATTTATTTATTTATTTTTGGCTGTGTTGGGTCTTCGGTTCGTGCGAGGGCTTTCTCCAGTTGCGGCAAGCGGGGGCCACTCTTCATCGCGGTGCGGGGACCGCTCTTCATCGCGGTGCGCGGGCCTTTCACTATCGCGGCCCCTCCCGTTGCGGGGCACAGGCTCCAGACGCGCAGGCTCAGTAGTTGTGGCTCACGGGCCCAGCCACTCCGCGGCATGTGGGATCTTCCCAGACCAGGGCTCGAACCCGTGTCCCCTGCATTAGCAGGCAGATTCTCAACCACTGCGCCACCAGGGAAGCCCCCTCCTGCTCAGTTTTGATTCTGCTTCCAGGAGTTTCTCCTCAGAGTGGGTGTCAGTTTACGGGGATTAGTCTGCTCTGTCTTCTTCATACCTTGATAGCAGTCCCTTAAACTTGTCTGCCTTTGGATTGGGTAAACCCCTTCCAGTTCAGCTGCTGTTCTCAAGTTGGTCCATCAAACATCCAGTGATTACCTGGCGGCTACTTTGGGGTTCTGTTGTTTTCTGTCCCACTAAATATCTGTTGCTTCCTGCTGCCTTCTCCTTCACTGGCAATGACTGAAGGAAGATCTGGCGGTGGCTAGTGGTTTGTCCCCGTCTGCTTGTTTTTGAGGATGGTAGGACAAGTTCTCACCTAGTTTGTTATAAATGTTGTCCATGGGTTTTTGGCTTTACTATCTAATTCCTCTGCTCACTTTGATAATGGGGATTTGAAGAAATTCAAAAGCTTTACCACTACTGCCACGTTCATGATTTTCTTTCTAAACATAAGATTTACTAGAATTTTTTCTAATACACAGATATAAAACACACACAAACACACACACAGAATGGTGTGTCACAATCTATACATTCCAGTTGTTATTTTTAAAATAATATAAATGCGGGACTTCTCTGGTGGCACAGTGGTTAAGAATCCACCTGCCAAAGCAGGGGACACAGGTTCGATCCCTGGTCCGGGAAAATCCCACATGCTGCAGATCAACTAAGCCCTTGTGCCACAACTACTGAGCCTGAGCTCTAGAGCCCACGAGCCACAACTACTGAGCCCGCGTGCCAACTAGTGAAACCCGTGCGCCTAGAGCCCGTGCTCCACAACAGGAGAAGCCACCACAATGAGAAGCCCGTGCACCACAATGAAGAGTAACCCCCACTCGCCGCAACTAGAGAAGGCCCATGTGCAGCAACGAAAACCCAACGCAGCCAATAAATAAATAAATTAAATTAAATAATATAAATGTAATAAAAATATAGAGCACAGAATATATTTTTACTTTTAATCTCAATAAAATTTCAAAATTTGACTAGGTACTGCTCTTCTAAAGCTCTCACAGTAAATTCATAGCTGGGGAAATGTTTTTGTTCAAGTTGAAAAACCTAAACAGAAGGGTACCATAGGGGCCTTTAATTGAATTTTCCACTTTTTTGCATTAGATATATACAGATAGTACGTCTTTGGTGTCACTCTTTGAATAACACCATCTATTTATAAAAATAGATGAACAATGGGTTGGGTGAGTACCTTAAACATTTGTAATTGAGAGGATAGATAATAAACATTGCCTTATATGTCTTTGCCTTTGAATTTTGAGCCTAGTATATTTGTAAAGTAGAAGCAGCTCCCATTTGACATTCTGTAGTTTTTCAGAAAAGCCATCATCAGCTCCTATTAGTACAGTAGGCCTGTAATGAATACATATCTGATACAATTGCCTTATTTTCAAAAAGTATAGCAGTTGTAAATGGGTTCTGGTGATCCTATCTAGTGAGTATTGTCTTGTAGTTGTACCTGTAATAAAGAAAAAGGAATTAGATTTTTGATACCCCCTTTTATCCTAAAGTATCCCCAAGTGTATAACATAATATTGTAAATCAAAAAGTTTCCCTTACAGTGCTCACATAATGTTACCCAGTTTTATGTGAGTCTAAGTAAGAGACTTCTTTTTTAAAGATGTGTTCCACTTACTACTGTATTACCTATGTGTTGTCACATTGTTACCAATTAAGCCAGCATAAACATATGCTAACATACTTACACTAAATTGTTCCTCTTTGATAACAACAGTTGATAATCAGAATAGCTTCTGCCACATTCAAAGGAAAAGTGAGATCTCTACTTGGAGAAGTTTGAGCCATCAGTGAGATAGGAATAACCACGTTTTCCTCAATATTTTATTTAAGTTGAAATGGGCAAAAAGTGGGGAACCAAAACATTAAAACTACCTATTGACACTGCCTGAAGAGGCCCATAGTCTTATCAATGAAATCATGATCTTTTCCTGCATCCTTTTCCAACAAGGCAATTTTGATACCCAGCCAACTTCAGAGGGCAGTTTGAAAGTTGACTACTTTCCTTCTTTCAAGGGCTGATTTCTGAGGTCCAAATGTGTCTCAAGGCTTCGTTCATTGTAGATGGAACTCATATGTTGGGAACTGTTACAGAGGAAAACCCATCAGCTCTGGAGTCACAAAGCCCTTAGTTCCGTCCTGGCTCAAAATCCTCCTTATCTGAACTGGAACAAGTTACCTTCCTTCCTGGTTCTATTTCTTCACGTATAAAGTAGGTCTAGGGACTTCCCTGGTGGCGCAGAGGTTAAGAATCCACCTGCCAATGCAGGGGACATGGGTTCAATCCCTGGTCTGGGAAGATCCCACATGCCACGGAGCAACTAAGCCCGTGAGCCACAACTACTGAGCCCGCGTGCCACAACTACTGACGCCCATGCGCCTAGAGCCCATGCTCCGCAACAAGAGAAGCCACCGCAATGAGAAGCCTGTGCACCGCAACAAAGAGTAGCCTCCGCTCGCCGCAACTAGAGAAAGCCCGTGCGCAGCAACGAAGACCCAACGCAGCCAAAAATAAATAAATAAATATGTCTAAGGATTTCTTATTTAGAGTGTATTATCTAGATTTAGGGTTTGGCACATTACATATTGTAGACATTTAAAAATATACCCATTTCCTTGTCATATACAAAAGAATACATCTTCCAAAGTCATGTAGGAAATATATGTGATTTGAAAACCTCCCTAGATGACTTTATATGCTCCCAGTGCTCCTGAAGAACATTCCAGGGAGAGTAAGGCCTCTAGGTACTCATGACCAAGCAGCTAAACAAATCAGTCTCTTAGATACCAGTCACCAAAAGATGAAATTGAAATGAACTGTTATTAATCATTGGTACTTTATTTGTTTAAATTAATTAAAAATTTATTTACTGCTTATAGCCATTATATTTATAAAACATCTGATTATGATTCATTTAAATGTCACCCAAAGCTTATAAAAGGAAGCTGCATGAGTCTTTTTTGAAGACTAATATAAAAGTAAAGTACTTATTTCTTACGTAAAGAACGGATTTATTGTTTTCACTTTAAGGAAACCCTTAACATTAGAAAATGTAAACTTACAGAAAGTGGGATTTCTAAAAGCAAAGAGTCCCTGGATGGGACAGACTGCGTATTGACATTATGCTAATTAGAGACTTGAATCACTGACACCTGCGTTGCTTAGAGGGACACAATGCAGCATCAAGGTCTCTGTCCTTTTGTTGATTTAAAATGTTATCCTTGAAATATCAATGTTATAAATATTAATAAAAATACTAAGAGCTTGGCAAGTGGATTCCAGGAAGACTAATGACTTCCAGTTAAATATCAAGTCATTATTCTAACGGACCTTTTACTAGGCAACAAAGATGGAACAAAGCTATAAGCCCTTCATAAAGGTCTTAACAACCATTCAATTGAGACAGAAATTCCATCAACTAGTTGTTTGACCTAAATAGGTTGATTGTTTCTGGATGAATTAATCAGCCTTTGGTTATCATCTCTCAATACCAAAAACAGGTCTGGCTGATTTTTTGACTCCTTAATTCGTTGTCTGTCCAGTTGGGGCACAGGTACATGCACATAAACGTGCACAGTTATTTGTGTGAGCCAATAACTTAAGTCAGTTCATCCTCAGGTAGTCTGATGTATGTCAGTGTAAAGGCATCTCAAAAACATAGCATTGAACAATGAAAAGTAAGATGCATAAAGGATATGTAGGGTAAAATACCATTTTACTGTCCATTTATCAAACTACACTATATGTTGGTAATGGATGCAAATTTATGTCAGTTAAAGTATGGAAGGTGAGTAGAAAGGATGCATATTAAGTGTGCAAGACTTGTGCCTAAGAAATGGATGGAGGAATGGGATGTGTAACAAGAGGGCAAAAAACAAGGGGCCATGTTGTGATCAATAATGACAGTACGCCGTAAGAGGTATAGCATGATTGATCAGAGTAATCCTATGTTAGAATATAAAAGCGGGGATATTTGCAATTTATCTTTGTATTAAGAATATGGGCATTTTTCAACCTGACTTGAACTTATTTAGCATTTAGAATGACATATGGTGTCATTCTGTTTCCTGTGTGTCACGTTGAATGTGGAAATGGTAGGCCTCCTGAAGAAAGCATCACCCTTCCAGTTGTTCCTCAAAAATCCTTTTAATGAGAACTGGTTGCCAGGCCAAATTATACTACACACTCTGACTAACCTGAGTGTCTATGCCAGTGAGGAATGTTTTGTTACTTCATTAAATTGTGTGCTATAAATACCTTCTACCACTAATGGGTTTAGGGTAAAAGTCCATAGTTAGGACATTATCAATTTAACTTCATCATTAAAACAGTAGTTAGTGGAACAGATTTTACCTGGAAAACACAAAATAACACAAAGAACATTGTACCCCTAATATTTTAGGAATATATAAGATAATTAAATACATATAGCACTCTCAGTGAGAAAGACAGTAAAGAGTTATTGTCAGAACTCCCAAGGATGAATGCAAATCCATTTAATATTAATCATATTCTAATTTGCTTAGGAGATCTCAACAATGCAACTTGATTGTCAGCCTGACTTTGTCCATACTTACATTCTGAGCCATACAGTGTTTAAATGATTGCATTAAACTCTTTTTGTGTATGTTGTATATTTTACTCTATAGCTGTCTGTATGGAGTAGTAACTTTCAAGGGCCATTTTTCTCCCTTTAAGCCCGGTGTTTTGAATACAGTGCAAAAAATGTAATAAGACTGTAGCCTATTCATGCAGATGCATTCATTTCACAGAGGTCTTCCTTTGAGATCAATCAAACCAAGAAAGAGAAAATTCTCTGTAGTCAACAAAATATACAGTGCATGTCTCTGTTTTTTGTCAAGTACCTCAGATCTGCGTTTAAGGATGGCCTAAAACCCCCTTAACAGACTTTACGAAGGAAAAAAAAAACAGCATGAGTAAAAAATTGTAAATAATTGCCCATTTCTATAGCAAAGTTCAAACTTCTCTCTTGAAATGGTGAACCAACTCAAATAACAACATTAGGGAATGTCCTTGTTTAGGGATAATTAATGGCCTTGTACTTTTCTCACTGTTTATTATGTACAGTCAAATAGGAAAGGAAAATGTTAAAAGCTCAAAGGCTAAAGCTGAAATGTATACAGCAGATTTATATGTGTTCAGTTTTTGTTTTGAGAAGTCGCTCATTTTAATTTCATGTGTCATTTCTATCATGCAGAACAAAGAAAAATACATTTGTTACTCATGCAGAAGCTGCAAGCATCTTTTAAGGAAAAGCTTTAAGTTGTGTCAAATCTATTGAGGTATCTTCTACTTAATACACTCAAATGACTGAGTTAGTTTTACATTTCAAACTTTAAGGTGGGTAGGTAATTAAGGAATGTTTGTCACTAATGACCCAATAACAACAAAACCCCACAATACATAGTTGTGCTCAAATATTCTAAAATATTTAGAATATTTTAATATAAACAGAATGCTAGAAAATATTGTACAATTTAGGGAAAAAGACTAACATTGTTACTTCAGTGGTTGATGATAGCAATTGACTAGTGAAATAGTTTGCACAAAACAGTTTTTCTGAATTCAGTTTCAGTAATATGGAACTGTATATTCTGAGAAATATGGGAAGATGTAGGAAATTGTTGCATAAACTTCTCTGACTAAAGTAGACATTGTGATGAAGTATAATCTCCTCAAGTAAACAGTTATTACGTTAAGAATGTAGAAGCAATCACACAACGTTAAGTATTTTGCCTTGGCAGCTCTACTTTTATTGTCCACTCCTTACTTTCCCTGGGATGATACATTCCTGCCATCCACAAGCTTACAAAAATGGGCAAGGGGCTAATACATATAGGAGTAAAAATCTGTAGAGAAAATATTACTTTTTAGAGAGCAGCTAAATGTTACATAGGCCTAATTTCTTTACCTTGACCGGAAACTATTAATGAACACTGCATCCAGATGAGGCATCTCAGTTGACTGAAAATATTTCTGTGACATAAATTGTACCAGGTAGCAGATGTCAGCCCACAGATCACCTTTTGAAACAAGCAAGGAGAGGAAATTATCACAGAACCCACTCAGTAATTCCTAAATAACCCTCGGGACGCTGTGCATCAGGTTAAACATACTTCCCCAAACACCTCTCTCCTGTGTTCTTTCTTCAAGCCCTCACTTCTCCCATAGTCTTTCAGCTCTGCACTGAATAGATCTCAAAATTTACTCACAACAAGGTAATCAAGACTTGACTACAAAAAAAAAAAGTATGTGTATTTAAAACTATCAGTTATCTTATGAATTCCAAATAATAGTTTTTCTTTCACCTCAGTAGTTACTGATTTTCCTCAACATATTTTAAAACAAGTTCCTATGACTTGTCATACATTCTTTTGATTATCTTTAGTGTGGTAAGATTTTATTCTCAAGAGCAGAATTTGATTTGGTGTGAAGTCTTATAGATTAGATAGATGTTGAAGGTTTGTGATGCAGTAAGTCCCCTACATACGAATGAGTTCTGTTCCAAGAAAGCGTTTGTAAATCCAACAAAGTTAGCCTAGGTACCCAACTAACTCAATCAGCTATATGGTACTGTGCTCCAATAGATTTATTATACTTTTTATACAAATAATACATAAACAAATACAAAAAATAAAGAAAGCATTTTTAATCTTACAGTACCTTGAAAAGTACAGTAATATAGTACAACAGCTGGCATACAGGGGTTGGCATCGAGGAAACAGGCAAGAAATAAAGATACTGTACTACTGTACTCTATGCAATACTGTACAGTAAAGTACACAAAAGCACAACCACTTGTAGAAGATGCACGCACGTGACAATGTACACCAGACTCATGAATTAACTTACGTGATTGGACATGTGAATGCATATTCGCATCTTTGAAAGCGCACAACTTGAAGGTTCGTATGTAGGGGACTTTATTCTTCTGATTTCAGAGAAAAAAAAAAGAATAGTGATGAGTTTATCTTGCAGCTTAGGAACTAGTCTGAAAGGCAGTTCCTGAAGAGGTTTACAAAACATTTTGAGTAATAGAAACATTTTGGAATGAATCTGTAGCCTTAAAATTGTGTCTACTCTGAAAACCAAGATGGTGTGCTTGTCTTTAGAACCCCTTGCCTGGTGCCTTCAAGTCTCTCCATTACCTAGGTGTTGAGTTTATCGCCTGAAAGATATGTGGATTCTCTACCTGTTAAACTGTCATTTATATACTCCAGATGATATCCCTAGCTTTTGAGAAACTGTTGAAGCATGTCACATCGACTGCTACTGGGAAGGAATGAATATACTCAGCAATTCAGTATTTTACAATCTTATTAATTTTTAGCATAAAGTCAGATATCTCAAGTTCACATTTCAATTCCATCATTTCTTAACTATGTGACTTTTGGGCACTTTACTTAAATGTTCTTGACCTTATTTTCTTCATGTATAAAATGGGAATAATAATTATTCCTGCTTTGTAGGACTGTGGTGAGAAACAAATGAATTAATTCATATAAAGTATTAAGTCTTGGCACATAAAACACATTTAATAAATATTTGATAGACTTGTTGATTTTATGGTGATATTTTGTAAATACTGTGCTTTAAAGCATTATTCTTCCTGCTTGGCTTTTCATCTTAATAAGATAATAACATTTTTAACAAAAAATAAATAAATACATAGGTGAAATTCAGACTCAATAAAGACTCAGTAAAAGATTGAGAAGTATTTTGGCACAGAAAACCCATTTCTACCAAGCTTTTTATTTTATATACTTAAGGCTCACCTTTAGTGAAAATATTTGCTATCATCTACTGCTTTGGTTACTCCTCATCTGAAAACCTCTCACATAACTGAGGATCACTCTTCCAAATCAATATGAAGGAGCACAATTTTTAAAGTAGATTTTTAAGCATGTTTTTTCAGGCCTATAAATAAAGCCTACCATGTACGCATCTAAAAATGATTTTTAAAATGTATTGCTCTACAACAAATATTTTTATTATTTATATTTTGGTTTCAATTCAAAGAATTCAGAATATACCATAAAATATTTTATTTGAAAGACAAATTATGTATTCATTGGATGTGATGAGTATTAAACATTAAAAAATTGTCACATAGATCTCATAATGCAATTGATAAATGAAGAAACAGCAAATAAACATCTAATCTTACAAGTTATAAAGATAAGTCTTGTAACCATTTAGACTTCTAGGCATGATATTACCTAAACTTTCTGGTGTATCTTGACTTTTCAAATAAAAATATGACCCAGATAGTTCCTAAAGGAATGTAAAGGGACTGCGTATTTTTAAAAGTGTATTCTTTGATTTAGAAAGTGTAGGGATTTTTTTTTCTGGATTATCATGACTAGTTCAAAGGGTGGGAAGAGATGTCTGAAATTTAAAATAAAAAAGATTGTGTGGAGAGATTTTTTTGAAAATTAATAGCAAAAATAGATTTTCCAGGTAATCACTTGACTTGGTATTATCTGTGAATGATTACAAACACAGAATACAGAAATGCATTGTTTTAGCTGGAGTTTCCCAGAAAGTAGAGACTGAAGCAGAGGGCTTGTACGTTGCTGCTTTATCGGTGAGTGTAATCTTAGGGAACAGGAGTGAGGGACAAGGCAGTGAAACAGGAAGGAGGGAAGACAAATGATGATGATGCCTTATGTAGTTGGCCACTCCAAAGTACGATGGATTGCTTAATCCCACAGCAAAGTCCTCCTAGAAGCCATAGATGCTGTGTCTCAACACAATCCATCAGGGGAAAAAAGGGAGAATCATTTGTCAAGTGGCTTTCTTCTCTTATTGGTTAAAGGTTCACCCCAAGAGTGAAACACCTTGCGTGTCTGGTTTCCAGGACAGAGAATGAAAGGGTTATGGAAACAGTCTGATGGTCTGAGATAAAGTACTGTCAGAATGTGCATGCATGAAGTGACTGGGCCAAGAGACAGGCGAGGCCTTATTATTTCTGAATCATAATGAATTCAGAGGAAAAATTATCAACCATATTTTTGCAAGCCAGGGATAACTACTTGGTGACTTTTTAATGTATTATCTCTCCATCACTTTTTCTGTGCCCAGCTTGAATTCATTTTATGTAAATATGTTCTCCACCAGCCAGTATTGTGTTTGGCTTTAAATAATAGAAGTTCAGTGAAAAAGAAGTAGATTTATCACACATAACATGAAGTTTGAGGACAGGCACATGAGAACTAGACAGGCACTGAAGAACCAAGTATGCACTGAAGAACCAGGCTCCTCTGCCCCTGCTCCACAGTCCTTACTGATGGCTGTGCCAGGCTATTCCTCTTCATTACTTTTTAGTCAAAAAAGACAGAGTAAAAAAGACAGTTCATGAATAATTCTGTGTATTTGTTTTTTTAGACAGAACTTAGTTACATGAGATAACTTAAAGCATCTACTACATGAATATATTTTACATATATTTTTAAATTCACATTATTTAAAAAACCTACTTTTTATTTTTTTTAAATTTTATTTATTTATTTATTTATTTATGGCTGTGTTGGGTCTTCGTTTCTGTGCGAGGGCTTTCTCTAGTTGCGGCAAGTGGGGGCCACTCTTCATCGCGGTGCGTGGGCCTCTCACTAACGCGGCCTCTCTTGTTGCGGAGCACAGGCTCCAGATGTGCAGGCTCAGTAGTTGTGGCTCACGGGCCTAGGTGCTCCGCAGCATGTGGGATCTTCCCAGACCAGGGCTTGAACCCGTGTCCCCTGCATTGGCAGGCAGATTCTCAACCACTGCGCAACCAGGGAAGCCCCTAAAAAACCTCCTTTTAATGATATACCAAAGCGCATCTTCCTCAAGAGTTAGGTTCAAATATTAAGGCCTACGGAGAAATTTCCTATAATCAGAATCACTCTTAAATTGATTTAACATTCAAAATGGATCAGTGTAATTCACCACATTAACAGAATAAAGGAGAAAGCAATAGTATGATTATCTCAATATATGAAGAAAATTCATTTGATAAAATCCAATACACATTCATATTTTTAAAAGTCTCAACCAACTAGAAATATAAGGAAATTTCTTTAATATGATAAACACTATTAAATTTTTAAAAGCTACAGTTAATATCATATTTGATAGTAAAATAGTGAACACTTTCTCCCTGAGTCTGGGCACAGAGCAAGTGTGTTCACTATTGTATTTAACTTTGTACTAAGAATCTTAGTGCAATAAGACAAAAAAGAAACAAAAGTTATAAAGAAAGACATAACAACACTAATTTTAGCTAACATGATTGTGTACATGTAAAATCAGAAGAATATACAAATTATTGCTGTAAGTTAATTTAATAAGTTTGCTAGATTCAAGGTCAATATACAAAAATCTCTGATAATTTCTGTAGACTAACCAAATATTAGATAATAAAATTTAAAAAAATACCATTTACAGTAGCAGAAAAGTATTAAACTTATACAAATAAATCTAATGTAAGATATGCAAGTCCTTTACCTTGAAAACCTCAAAACATTGCTGAGAGAAATTAAAGACTTAATAAGTAGCTATGCCATCTTCTAGAATTAGAAGACTCAATATTGTAATTCTTTTGTTTGAATTCTCTTTGCTTTCTCTTATTCTCTTCCTTTTACTTCTTGTCCTTTCTCCATTTCTTCCTTGTTTTTGTAAGGTAAGCAACATTTCATCACAACCTCATGAAAACTGTCTCATGTAGCATTTTCCTTCATGAAAGTACATTTATGAATCTTTGATCTCACCAGTAAATTTATAGCACATAGATGCAATATTAAAAATGATAGTATGGGGGGCTTCCCTGGTGGCGCAGTGGTTGAGAGTCTGCCTGCCAATGCAGGGGACACGGGTTCGAGCCCTGGTCTGGGAAGATCCCACATGCCGCGGAGCCACTAGGCTCGTGAGCCACAACTACTGAGCCTGCGCGTCTGGAACCTGTGCTCCGCAACAAGAGAGGCCGCCACGATAGTGAGAGGCCCCCCCACTGCGATGAAGAGTGGCCCCTGCTCGCTGCAACTAGAGAAAGCCCTCGCACAGAAACGAAGACCCAACACAGCCAAAAAAAAAAAAAAAAAAAAAAAAAGAAATGAAAGGTTTAAAAAAAAAAAAAAAGATAGTATGTCTCCTAGGCCAGTGTACAAAATCCTGTTTAATTCATAATATAATTTATATATTTTATTTTACAATAAAATTTGGAGAAAGAAATTTGTTCCAACACTGATAATAAAACAAAGATCAAAATATGAGGATATTTATTACAGATTTTTGAGCTAGAGGAAATTAGATTTAATGAAATGAAGATGAGATAAAGCTGCAAATTAATGAACTCTCTGACTGCCAGGCACCTTGTGAGTCTTTTATTCTCACAATTCTACGCCTTACCTGTAAGGTATACGTTATTCCTGTTTTGCAGATAAGTACTCTGAAGCTCAACAAGTTTAACTTATCTAGAGTCAAATAGCTGAAAAAATATGAATACGAATCTTTACTTGAGTATGACCAGCCCTACAACCCGTATTGTTTCTTCTGTGCAGTGCTGTGAAGAGTCATAGGAAATTTCATTTCACTTTCAAAGACTTCATGCCCAGTACCTTCCTGGATTTCCTGAAGGGAAGGAACTCTGAGGTAACTTTTTTTCCAAACCCATTGCTTTACAATTGAGAAAACTAAGGCGAAGAGAATTTGAGCGACTCACTACGTATGGGCAGAGCCAATCCCAAATTCTGTTCCTTTAAATTCTGGTAGCTGCCTTCCTATTTCTACTGCTGGTGACAAAATCCAAATCCTTGTTACCTCTTCCCTACACTACTGCAGTAACCTCCCCACCGGTCTCTCTGCCTCCAGTTAATCATCCTATGTACTGCTGCTTGAATAAACTTATTAAACACAAATATTTGTTACACTAAAATGGGATAATAATACGGTTGTGAGGATTAAAAGGGATAAAACATGTAAAGTTCTTAATACAGGGCTAAGCACTTAGCATCAAATAAATACTTGCCATTATTATTTTCCTATGCAGAGGCCATAAATGATATTCCATCGTTCATAAAAGGAAGATACTTTCTCTGGGAAGAGGTTTCATGTGCAAGTGATTGCCTAAGGAAACGCTGCCTGGAGAAATCGGTAGTAAAGTGGAGGAATCAGGACAGGGAAGGAGAAGATCCATGAATACGTTCAGGTGACACCTCAGCACCAACTGGATCTCATAGGAGCTCTGAAGTATACATTACACCTCAAACTTTATTCCACCTTGAGGCAGGGGAGATGGGTGGCTTTATATTACTGGTCAGTCATTGGCTGTGAGCCACCCTGGGAGAGACATAAGCTCCCAGCATTTCTGTCTCTTGGCCTGTGTGGTCAAAGTATCTGACATAACCCAAGTGACATCTTCAGGAAAAGGTTTTAGGAGCAAGCCAATAGAAGCAAAGCATACAGGCCAGGGGACGGGTGCACAGGACTGCGAGAAGGGTAGGCAGAGTGCCAACAATGTCCAGCACCTTTCTCTGTATCACACTTGCAATCTTCCTTCCTATTAAGGCCCATTTCCCACTGTTACTCTTCACTTATCCTTTGTTCCAGCCAAGCCGCACAATTCATTCATTCACAGTTAATCAGCATTTGCCAGGCACCATTCTAGGTGTTGGGAAAATAATAGTAAACAAGTTTTCTCTCTTATTGAGTGCATATTTTCTTGGGGAGATAAATAATAACAAGCAAACACATAATCTATATGACATCAGGTAAGGACATAGGTGAAGAAAAATAAGAGGATAGAGTGTCAGGGCTTTTTTGTTTTTTGCTTTTTGTTTTAGATGGGATGATCAGGAAAGGCCTCTCTGAGGAGGTGATGTATTAACAAAGACATAGGCAAGGTGCAGAAGTAAAATCAGCTAATATTTATTAATCAGCAGAAGAGAATTCCCAGGGAAGAGAAGAGCTGTGCCCAAGCTCTGAGGTAGAAGGTGCCTTGCTGCTTTTGTGGAACCACACAGAGGCCTGATGATTGGAGTCTGGTGGGTGATGGAGAGTGGTAAGCGGTGAGGTGAGAGCCAGAGATCACAGGACATAGGTCTTGGAAACTACAGTCGTGGTGCAGACTTCTAACTGTGCTGAGAAGTCACCAAAAGCCTCTGAGTCAATGAGTGACATATTTGCCTTATGTTTCCAAGTATATCAGGTATTTCTTGCTATTCCAGAAGGCATCAGAATACTTAGTGGCTTAAAACAGCTACCACTAATTTGCTCACAGTTCTGTGTGTTGGCCGTTTGGCAAGGGCTCAGTTGGGGCATCTTGACTCTGCTCCAGGGAGGTGGCTGAGCTCAGTCATGCTTAGACTGTCAGTTGGCAGTCTGCGGGGGCCTTCATGGTTTCGGAAGGCCTTCCTCGTGGGTCTGATAGTTGGTGAAGGCCGAGAGCTGGGGTGGGGTGGGTCTTGGTTCTCCTCCACTGGTGCTTTCACGTGTATCCCTTCATGTAGGCTTCCTCACAAGGTATGTGGAGCAGATCTGAGCAGGAAGATCTGGAAGTCAGTTATGGATAGGTTAAGCTGAAAAAATTCCTTAGCTGTACAGAAGTTTTATGTAGGCGTTTGGTACGTTTAAGTGAGAGGTCAAGATACACACTTAGCTGCTATTTGAAGGCAGTGAATTGGGTGAGATCATATAATGCGTGAATATAGATAAAGAATAGAGTCATGACTTAGTGCTTCTTAGGTTGGGACAAGAAGTGGATTCCTCAAAGGAGACTGGGAAAAAGTAGACGTTCAGTACCTTATTAAGCATAACCTAACTAAGAAACCAAGTATAGATGATTGCGTATCATGAAGCAGAGAGTATGTTTCATCCAGTCTATGTACCTTTGTTATTTAAAATGAAGAAAACAAAAATTGTTTAATTAAATCACATTCTATTTCAGGGATTTTTCTTTCTCACGTTTCTATTATTTTAATTTCTACTCTTCGAAAGCTTCTCCTCACCAAAGTACTGAAAAACCTGAAAAAAAATAGGAGTGTTGGATAGAGACTGAAATGTCAGCTTCTTTACTAATAAAATACAAGTTGGAGGAGAGGATATAGGTTAGCATTAGGCAGATTTACCACCTGCTTGGAGACAGTCCTAGGCAGCCACATCCTAGCCTTACTAAAAGTTTCTCTACTACTACATATTTTGTTCTCCCAAATTCTACTGTTTTGTTTTTATTTTTTATGTAAAATATAGAAAATGTTGTCATCTTTGTGGAGGTCCAATAAAGAGCATCCTACTTCCTTGCCAAGATTCAGAAGAATTAAAAAATAAAACAGAAGGACGGCCAACAGAGATCAAAATGTCAGTTTTATTATTAGCAACTGCTAAGTTGGAGGACTTAGTTTGAGGGCCTAATGAACCTGCTAAACAAGCTCCAAAATTAGGTAGACTTTCCAACACATGACAGGCAGTACTGGACTTGGGCAGGCCCCAGCTGGTGGAGGTGGGCAAAGAGCTGCCCTGGGAGAACAGTGGAGAATAAATAGCTGCTTCCGTGGGCAGTTTAGCCTTAGAAGGAAGCAGGGAGGTTCTGGTTATGTAAGTCTTGTTTATTTTTCCCCAAATTACACCCTCAACCCAGATGGAGTGAATAGAAGTGTAGGGAGAGGCCAAAGTGTATACCCACTCAGGATGGGGGCGGGGGGAAGGTTGCCCCAACAAACATTCAGGGCTTTTGCTTTGTACAGGCATATTATTGGCACCGTTTAACTGCTTTTTTTTGGGGGGGGGGTACAAAAAAAGAATCAATAGTAATATTTCTAGAAGTAATTGGAATCCTTGGAAAGAAACTGTTATAAAAAATAACATTTTCATCTGTATTTTCATATGCAAAAGGAATGAAATAAATTTACGTGTGTGTATTTGGGAGGTGTTAGGGAGTTGAAGAGAGGGAGCTTGGCAGAAGGATGAAGCACGTGGCTTGGGCTTGATTCTGCTGAGGGGATAAAAGGAAATAATGGAGGAAAGGCATTGAATTAAAAGTTCCCTGAATAGTTCAGCCTATGGTGGAAACATGGGCTCAGAACAGTTGTGTTGCTGTCCAGAGTGAAAGGGTAGGGGAGGGAGAGAGACATGCAGTGTGCATCTTAGTGTTCCCTAGTTGAGTGTTCTCACTATAAAGTGAATTGGCCAGCGTCAGGCCTGCGATGAACATAACTTCCTTAAAACCATTTCCTCTGCTTCACTACAGTGTACACAAGTGTGAGGAATCTGCTGTTATGATTTGGCCCCTGAAGAATTAAGTAGGTAAATGAGTTCTAGTGTATCCCAAACAGAAAAATAGCCGTCCTGTCTAATCTTTGCCCTAGGCGCACTTTGAATCATCCTTCCAATGCCCACTTAATTACACTAGACTGACAGCTGCTCTTCCAGGCAGCCCCCTAAATGGCAGTCACTCTGGAGGGGCGTCCCCAACATGTGACTGC
Organism: Balaenoptera musculus; assembly: GCF_009873245.2. Classification (NCBI taxonomy): domain Eukaryota; kingdom Metazoa; phylum Chordata; class Mammalia; order Artiodactyla; family Balaenopteridae; genus Balaenoptera; species Balaenoptera musculus. The sequence continues at coordinate 41,708,406 of NC_045797.1, forward strand.
AGGATTGGGAGCACATAAAAATTATTTTTGATAATTTCACTTGAATGGAAGTTCAAGGATACCTACCACCTCCCTCTGGATATGTTAACTATTTTTTAATGATGCTATCTGATATTTTAACAATGTATGCAGAGCAGCAGAGCCTTGAGTTTGTTGTTTAAATATCTTTGATGCTGTGTCATAACAAATTAGTTTCTAAATGTTGCCAATTTGGCAGACAAAGCTGATTATTTCCTGCAATCACACTGCATATGTGCACGAGATTATAATTAATGATCAGGGATGCCAGCCATACTTTAATAATGATCCTTCAGTGTTTAGGAGCCGATTAGAGCGACTGGCATTTGCACCCTCTATTGGGGCAGAGGCAAGAGAAAGGAGGCAGTGAAGCTGGATAGATCTGTCAGCGTCAGAGAATCAATAGTTTGCTGATTTCCGTTATAAATTTGAAGATTCTGGGGGAGTTATTGACAAAGCTGCTGCTGTGAATCTTAACAGAGTGTTTATGTAGCCTTCACTGAAGCAGTGCAAGTCCTAATTAGATTGGAATTGGTCTTTTGGCAACTTTGCAGTATTTGCTTCCTCAACATACCAGCATGCCACATGAGGACTCAGAGCAGATTAGTGATATATTTCAGAAGAATTTATTGTGAGCACTAAATGTCAGGATAGCAAAGGTGTTTCATCATGATGAAATGAGATTTATCAACTCTCGCTTCCCAAGATTTTGGCTTTTTAAAAGACCACGTTTTCTTTCTGTTTCTTGGCAAAAATGTGGCCAACAGTGAATGTTGTTAACGGAAGATGATAGCATTGAAGATAAAAATGAGAGGGAGAGAAGGAGGGGGAAAGAGAAAAAACACAAATCTTTATAAATGGAGCCTTTTTTTTTTTTTTTTTTATGAAAGCTTCTTTCTTTCTTTCTTTCTTTTTGGCTGTGTTTGGCCTTCGTTTCTGTGCGAGGGCTCTCTCTAGTTGCGGCAAGCGGGGGCCACTCTTCACCGCGGTGCGCGGGCCTCTCACTGTCGTGGCCTCTCTTGTTGCGGATCACAAGCTCCAGACGCGCAGGCTCAGTAGTTGTGGCGCATGGGCTTAGTTGCTCCGTGGCATTTGGGATCTTGCCAGACCAGGGCTCGAACCCGTGTCCCCTGCATTGGCAGGCAGATTCTCAACCACTGCGACACCAGGGAAGCCCAATGGAGCCTATTTTAAGAACGTAATCTGAAGCTTGGAATTCCAAGGCAATTAAAGTTTAAAGTGATTTTTTGATTAGCCAAAGGATTCATCCTGAGGTAATTTTAGGTTATCTGATATTAAAAATAGAGTTTGATTTGCTTACCATTTAGAACTCTATCCTGTACAAACTAAGGTAAATCTGTAGTCTCATGGACCTTTTTGCAATGATGCTTACTATGATTCCAAAAGGCTTTGGATAACCCTAATTCCCCTTCTACCACATCTCCCTAAAATACTGTAATACATCATTCCAAGGCAAATCTATTCTTCTTTTTAATGAAAAGGCTATGTGATGATTAAACTCTCATGGGGTATCTGGAGATTGTAACTTTGAACAGAACGGCAATGAGAACTTTCATCCCAGTAAAAATAAAGCAAGGCATGGAGAGCTAATGTTATGGCGCCATTTTTAGCCAAGAAAATCACAAGGAGGGCCTGCTTTCTTAACCATGATTTGGATGGCACTTTCCTGGGATTATTTTGAAACCAGGTTCTTAAATTAGAGGACAATATTTCATCAAATGTACATATATTTGATAAAATATATACACACATATATAATTTTTAGACTGGGAAGGAAGAATTGGAGTATATGTTTGATATACCAGCTTGAACAGGAAGTCAAATTAAAGAAATTATAACAATTTGTTTGCTCTTGCTTACAGTTAAATTGAATAAACACCTAGAGATAGACACAGAAGGAAAATTACCTTGGGGATGCCAAGCTAACTCTACCCATCCCTTGGGGTCTCTGATGGCTCCTAAGGCAGGCTGAGTAGTCCTTCTAGAGATTCACTGATGACTCTTTTCCAAGGCTTTCTTCACTCTTGAGAAAGAGATGGGGTGGGGGGGGGAAACGGGTAGAACCATATGACATCTTGGGATTCAGTGAATAGGAGCTTGATCAAAAAGCTTAAACCTTTTAAAAACTTCTAAAAACGTGTCCTATTACTTGTTTTATCAGTTTCTTTAAAGAATTCTCTATGTACTACAGATTGCATCCATTTAAAGTGTACAATGTGATGACTTTTGACAAATGCATAATAAAATTCAAGAAAGTACAACTTAATATATAGAAATAAAAAAGGAGGTCTACTGCCTGGAATGGGGCAGAAGGAAGAATTGACTATGATGGATGGAAATGGAAATGGAATTGCACTCTGTCTTGATGTCCTGGTGGTTTCATAGGTGTAGTAGGGTTTTGATCAAGAACTTTCTGAAACTCTCTTGTTTGTGTTTATTTTTAACTGTGTAAGTTATTGATTTAGATTCTATTTGTGTGTGTGTGTGTGTGTGTGTGTGTGTTATCCAGGTTTTTTGCACTTAATTTTTCCCCCTTTTGGAGTTTTAGACATTGTCAATAGAAAAAACTCAAAAAGGATAATCGAGCTGAGTTTACTCTGGAAATTGCTTAAACATGGATTGAATGTATCACCTTTATCAAATTGATCTTTGCAGAAAGGTTAATGTTAATGCTTTGCATAATTAAAAAATTAGACTATATATAATGCAAGCTAAAGCATATTTAGAAAAATACTATTAAACATAAATGTGACCTGACTCTGGAATGCTTCACTGGGATCAGTGGCCACATTATCCTCACTGTCATGGGCATTCCTGCTTTGGAAATGAAGGAGAAGCAGCATTATTTTAACTTCAAAAGAGAGAAGTAACTAATGACCTTGTCTTTACAACACACCTTATACAATACCTCTGCCTAGTATTTATAAATTCATTCCCTTACTTTCTATCACTATATCTCCTAATTTGAGTGAAAGTTTTTCTTTGCAGAAAATTTTCATTTTATTATAATTATCCTACAGAACTGTGTATATAGTGGTTACTAAGCACATTCTAACTACATGAATGGAGTAAGTCTGATTTATTCTAAGATGATGTTTCAATGGGAGCTTTAATCAACATGACAAGAGTCAATTTGGGGAACACTAGGTCTCTCTGAAACTGCTATGTACAGAATTACGATATGTGCCCTCCCTTCTATATTCCTACACATCTATCAGATTGGATCTCAAGTTCTTCATTCCTACTTGTAAACAGATTACTAATAATACATTTTTGAAATGTTTCCCCTTCATTTGTATCTACATTTTAATAAGGCTGTGGTGTAAAAGTGAAAGGCATGAAGCTCAGAAAAGTGAACTTAATGTCTCAGTTAATGGATGGAAGAGGACTCCAGGGTCCACAAAGACTTTTCTGATGCCCTCATTTTCAAGCATGATGCTGGTACAGGTTGTGTATTGTATAGGTATTAGGTGTTCAAGAGATGCTGAAGAAAAATTCAGCAGGCAGCTGGTACCATGTGTTCCTATTTTTAAAGAAGTATAGCAAGCTATTTCAATCACATACACATTGCATAAGTTAAACAGCAGCATATGTAAACCATTCATTCTTTTTTTACAACCTAACTTCTTAGGCCAAGTGCTTCCCAGCATCTACATAATACCTGAGGTCTATCTGAACACTGTTTAATGAGCACATATTTATTGAGTCTTGTTGTCCTTAAATTTTGCTAAAAGAAATATGAGACATAGCCCTTGTCCTTATAAAATTTATAATGGCAAAAATTAAAGAAAATTCAGTACTGAACTGCATGGAATTTAAGAGGAGTTCTGAGAAAGGGCTGAGAAATCAAACTCATTTTGGAAGGTAGGGTCTCTGGAACTGGGTTTGAGGAATAAGCATGTTTCTCAATGGCCTAAAATTTAACAGAAGGTCAGTGGAAGTTGGGGAAAAGTCTTCTGACAGGGGAGGAGAAAGTACTCCAGTGGAAATTGCTGTTCTCTCTTTTTTTTCTGAGATAAGTGTCAAATGTACTTTGAGGTATTATCCTGCAGGAGCGAGTGGCCTGTGTTTAGGGACTTTATTTTTGGTGTGCCTTTTAATTTCCGTTAGTCTCACACTATGCAAAGTGTTCCAAGCACCAGCAGCTTGGGTGTCACCTAGGACCTGGTTAGAAATGTGGATTATCAGGACCCAGTTCAGCCCTACTAGATCAGAATCTGCATTTCAAAAAGATCCCAGGGGTTTTCTCCCATTGACAAATACATAATATATTCTTACAGCTAGAAAAAAAAAAACAAAAACAAAAACCCAGGTGATTCATATGCATAGTAAAGTTTAAGAACTACTGCTCTAGACAAATATTGCTGTGTCCTAGAATTACTTGGGGAGCTGTAAAATCCCTGATGCCTAAGCCACACTTCATTTCCATTAAGGCAAAGTCTGGTGAATGGGTAGAACCTGGGCATCAGAACTGTTTCTTTAACGATGCCCAGGTGGTTCCAGTGTGCGCCCAGGGTGAGCACCAGTGTGTCACGTACTGCCTGCACAGCACTGGAACAGCAGTAGGTAGAATTTAAGAGTATCTCTCAGTACTTTATAAATTCTGATTGCCTAGGTTGCTTTACAAATTTTCATTGCGCGCACACAAAGTATTAGCATATCCTTTTAATATGTGTGTGAAAATTTAATTAGGCATCATTTCAGCAGCTACTCTTGAGACTGGCTTTTCCTTTCTCAAGATTACTCTTCAGACAGGTTTGGCTGTGTCAAATACAAAACGTTGAAGTTTTTTGGTTCCCTTAAGGAATATGCGGTAACAACATTTGATCAAAGATAAACAGGATGAAGTGAAATAGGGTGTACTGAAAAAGCTACATATTCTCCTTATTTGAGAGTTCATCTGAAATTCCCTTTTGTTTGGGCAACTTCCCTAATGAATAAGGATATTTTTAGCTTTTAAATAATTATTTTTTTGGTAATCTTTGAACCATAAATAGGGAAGTATTATTTAATCATTCATAGTGGTAAAAATAACTATTTTTTAAAAAATGATAAGTATTCAGACAGTAACATGTTATATGTTAGAAAATTGAGGAACTCAGAGACTCATTCAATATATTGGAGGATAAATTTAGTATACTTTTTGTCCTTTCCTATGAAACTTACAGAAGAGGTTTATGAATCTGTACTTGAATGAGAACTAACAATCAGGTCTCTGTCTTCTTACACATTGCTGATGCAAAATAATTTTGTGGATAATTTAATCAATTTCACTTACACGCATGCTTACATTATACTTCAGTAACTGAAGTATTCTTAGGTGTACTTAAGTATACTTATGGTCAAAATGAAAAATAAGATGAAACTTCATTATAAAGCATTGTAGTATCCTGAAGTTATATTTGGGGATAAGCCCAATGGATATAAACATATATTTTTCACAAATCAGATTTTGTTATTTTCTTCACTAAATATCTTTATTTATATATGTGTGTGTGTGTTTTAACTTATTATTTGAAATAACTTATTATTCTGAAATAATTTGAGACTTACAGAGTAATTGGAAAAATAGTACAGAACTATTCAAAGAGGCAGAACTTCCATAGTGGTGGAGTAAGGACCTCCGAAAATCTGCTTCTCGCTTAAAGCAATAAAAACACTGGCAATCAGCCTTTTCAGAATTCTGGAAATAAACTAAAGGATTTCAAAAACCCAAAGAGAGTTCATTCAACAAAATGACTGCAACTCAGGAAAAACATTGGACTTTATGGCACTTTAACTTGCCCTGTTTCCATCTCCTCACTAATTCCAAGCTCCTTGAAAACCAGCAGTGTAGCATCCACTGGAAGGGGAAGAATGGATTGTATCCCCAGGGCATTTGTCTGTCAATCAGCAGCAATTGCTTAATACTGCTGTTGCCCTAGGCAGTGATACCAGTTGGGGGCAAATCAGTGGTAAACCAAAAAATTTACAAAAATCTGTAGAATGAAAAGGCCACAGGGGGCTTTGGAAAGTTCCAGTGTGTTCCTGGGAATCTAGAACAGCACGTGCGTGCATAGGCTGTGTACTTGTGCAGAGCTGTGGGCATGCTAAAGGAAGACCTGAGATTAGGAAAGACTAAATCTCTCACCTCTGGTGAACCTTGGGGCCTTTCAAATGAAAGTTAAGTCAGAGTTCAAATTTGCTGGAACATTGAAGCTGTGCCCCAGGGCACACAAAGGCCTTTTGACAAATAGTAGAAGACTTATTGGTTCAAGACATTTAAAGAAATCTCTGTTTAATTATTAACTGAATGCTAAGCTAATCAGTGGCCACATACAACAGGGAATACAGACTTTGCGTAATTAGTCCAGGAATGTCACTAACTAAACAGATTACAACAACCACAAAAAAACAAAACCAGACAGACAGAAACAACAACAGCAAGAACAGATCTTTGACAGGGGATTTGATTTCCAGACTTGTCACATTATATTATTTAAAATGTCCAATTTTCAAAAAAAATTTGTGAGACACTCATAGAGACAGGAAAATATGGTTTATACACACACACAAAAGCAGTCAATAGAAACTGTCCTTGAGAAAACTCAGATGTTAGATTTACTAGAGGCATTATTTTTCTCTTGCTGACATAACAAATTACTAAAAACATAGTGACTTAAAACAATATGAATGTATTATCTTGCAGTTTTGTAGGGCAGAAGTCTGACCTGGATCACTGGGCTAAAATCAAGGAGTTGGCAGGACCAAAATTTTTTCTGGAGCCTCTAGGGGATATTCCATTTCATTACCTTTCCCCGCTTCCAGAGGGCACCCATGTTACCCTGTCTTCAAAACTAGCAATGGAGGTTGGAATTCTTAACACTTTGTATCTCTCTGACCCTTCTTTCATACTTGCGTCTCTTCCTGACTATAGCCAGGAAAGGCTGTCTGCTTTCACGGACTCATGTGAATAGATCTGGCCTACCCAGCTAATCCAGGATAGTTTTCCAGTCTTAAAGTCTATAAACTTAATCACATCTACAAAGTCCTTTTAACAATGTAGAGTAGGTAACATAGACACAGATTCCAGTGATTAAAGAGTGGACATCTTTAGGGAGGGGGCATTATTCTGCCTACCATATGGGACAAAGACTTTAAATCAGTCATTATAAGTATGTTCAATAACTAAGGGAAAACAGGTCTAAAGAATTAAAGTATACCGTGCTGTACTTAGAACTTACACATTTGATAACTGGAAGTTTGTAGCTTTGAACAACATCTCCCCATTTCTTCCATATCCCAGACCCTGGTAACCACCATTTTACTCCCTATGAGTTTCTTTAGGTTTGGCTTTTGTAGATTCCAACATAAGTGATATTGTATGGTATGTGCCTTTCTCTGTCTGACTTATTTCACTTAGTATAATGTCCTCAAGTTCCATTCATGTTGTCAAAAATGACAGGATGTCCTTCTTTCTTATGGCCAAATAATATTCCATTGTATATACTGGTGTCATCCCCCACCCACCTCTTCTTTATGTCTTGGCTGTTTTGTAATACGGCAGTGAACATGGGAGAGCAGATTTCTCTTTGAGATCCAAATTTTCTTCCTTTGGCTATATACCCAGAAGTGAGATTATTGGATCATATGGTTATTCTAGTTTTAATAATTTCCCTAGTTTTATTGAGATATAATTGACATACAACATTTTATTAATTTAAGGTATAGAGTATAATGGTTTGAGATATATATGTCAAAATGATTGCCATAATAAGTTCAGTTAACATCCATTACCTCACATAGTTAGAAAATATTTTTCTTGTGGTGAGAACTCTCAAGATCTATTCTCTCATAAGCTTTCAAATACACAGTTAACTATAGTAACCGTGCTGCACATTATATCCCCAGAACTTATTTATCTAACTGGAAGTGTTTACCTTTTGAGCACCTTCAGCTATTTTGCTAACCTCTCTACCCCCTGCCTCTGTCAACCACCAGTCTGTTCTTTGTAACTATGAGTTTGATTTTTTTAGATTCTACATATAAGTGAGAACATACAGTATTTACCTTTCTCTCTGACTTATTTCACTTAGCATAATGCCCTCAAGATCCATTCATATTGTCACAAACGGTAGAATTTCTTTCTTTTTTATGGCTAAATAATATTCCATTGTATATATGCAGCACATCTTCTTTATCCATTCATTGGTCAGTGGACACATAAGTTGTTTCCATGTCTTGGCTGTTATAGATAGCGCTACAATGAATATGGGGGATGCAGATATTTTTTTGAAATAGTGATTTAGTTTCCTTTAGATATATATCTAAAAGTGGAATCGCTGGATCATATGGCAGTACTGTTTTTAATTTTTGAGGAACTTCCATGTTGTTTTCTACAGTGGCTGCACTAATTTACATTCCCACCAACAGTGCACAAGGATTCCCTTTTCTCTATATCCTTGTCAACACTTATCTCGTCTTTTTTTTTTTTTATACAGCAGGTTCTTATTAGTCATCAATTTTATACACATCAGTGTATACATTTCAATCCCAATCGCCCAATCCATCACACCACCACCCCCACGCCCCTGCCGCTTTCCCCCCTTGGTGTCCATACGTTTGTTCTCTATATCTGTGTCTCAATTTCTGCCCTGCAAACCAGTTCATCTGTACCATTTTTCTAGGTTCCACATATATGCGTTAATATATGACATTTGTTTTTCTCTTTCTGACTTACTTCACTCTGTATGACAGTCTCTAGGTCCATCCATGTCTCTACAAATGACTCAATTTCGTTCCTTTCTATGGCTGAGTAATATTCCATTGTATATGTGTACCACATCTTCTTTATCCATTCGTCTGTCAGTGGGCATTTAGGTTGCTTCCGTGACCTGACTATTGTAAATAGTGGTGCAATGAACATTGGGGTGCATGTGTCTTTTTGAATTACGGTTTTCTCTGGGTATATGCCCAGTAGTGGGATTGCTGGGTCATATGGTAATTCAATTTTAGTTTTTTAAGGAACCTCCATACTGTTCTCCATAGTGGTTGTATCAATTTACATTCCCACCAACAGTGCAAGAGTGTTCCCTTTACTCCACACCCTCTCCAGCATTTGTCGTTTGTAGATTTTCTGATGATGCCCATTCTAACTGGTGTGAGGTGATACCTCATTGTAGTTTTGATTTGCATTTCTGTAATAATTAGTGATGTTGAGCAGCTTTTCATGTGCTTCGTGGCCATCTGTGTGCCTTCTTTGGAGAAATGTCTATTTAGGTCTTCTGCCCATTTTTGGATTGGGTTGTTTGTTTTTCTAATATTGAGCTGCATGAGCTGTTTATATATTTTGGAGATTAATCCCTTGTCTGTTGATTCGATTGCAAATATTTTTTCCCATTCTGAGGGTTGCCTTTTCGTCTTGTTTATGGTGTCCTTTGCTGTGCAAAAGCTTTGAAGTTTCATTAGGTCCCATTTGTTTGTTTTTGTTTTTATTTCCATTACTCTAGGAAGTGGATCAAAAAAGATCTTGCTGTGATTTATGTCAAAGAGTGTTCTTCCTGTTTTCCTCTAAGAGTTTTATAGTGTCCGGTCTTACATTTAGGTCTCTAATCCATTTTGAGTTTACTTTTGTGTATGGTGTTATAGAGTGTTCTAATTTCATTCTTTTACATGTAGCTGTCCAGTTTTCCCAGCACCACTTATTGAAGAGACTGTCTTTTCTCCATTGTATATCCTTGCCTCCTTTGTCATAGATTAGTTGACCATAGGTGCGTGGGTTTATCTCTGGACTTTCTATCTTGTTCCATTGATCTGTGTCTCTTTTTTTGTGCCAGTACCATATTGTCTTGATTACTGTAGCTTTGTAGTATAATCGGAAGTCAGGGAGTCTGATTCCTCCAGCTCCGTTTTTTTCCCTCAAGACTGCTTTGGCTATTCAGGGTCTTTTGTGTCTCCATACAAATTTTAAGATTTTTTGTTCTAGTTCCGTAAAAAATGCCATTGGTAATTTGATAGGGATTGCATTGAATCTGTAGATTGCTTTTGGGTAGTATAGTCATTTTCACAATATTCATTCTTCCATTCCAAGAACATGGTATATCTCTCCATCTGTTGGTATCATCTTTAATTTCTTTCATCAGTGTCTTATAGTTTTCTGCATACAGGTCTTTTGTCTCCCTAGGTAGGTTTATTCCTAGGTATTTTTTCTTTTTGTTGCAATGGTAAATGGGAGTGTTTCCTTAATTTCTCTTTCAGATTTTTCATCATTAGTGTATAGGAATGCAAGAAATCTCTGTGCATTAATTTTGTATCCTGCAAGTTTACCAAATTCATTGATTAGCTCTAGAAGTTTTCTGGTGGCATCTTTAGGATTCTCTATGTATAGTATCATGTCATCTGCAAACAGTGACAGTTTTACTTCTTCTTTTCCAATTTGTATTCCTTTTATTTCTTTTTCTTCTCTGATTGCCGTGGCTAGGACTTCCAAAACTATGTTGAATAATAGTGGTGAGAGTGGACATCCTTGTCTTGTTCCTGATCTTAGAGGAAATGCTTTCAGTTTTTTTCCATTGAGAATGATATTTGCTGTGGGTTTGTCCTATATGGCCTTTATTATGTTGAGGTAGGTTCCCTCTATGCCCACTTTCTGGAGAGTTTTTATCATAAATGGGTGTTGAATTTTGTCAAAAGCTTTTTCTGCATCTATTGAGATGATCATATGGTTTTCTTCAATTTGTTAATATGGTGTATCACATTGATTGATTTGTGTATATTGAAGAATCCCTGCGTTCCTGGGATAAATCCCACCTGATCATGGTGTAAGATCCTTTTAGTGTGTTGTTGGATTCTGTTTGCTAGTATTTTGTGGAGGATTTTTGCATCTATATTCATCAGTGATATTGGTCTGTAATTTTCTTTTTTTTTTGTAGTATCTTTGTCTGGTTTGGGTATTAGGGTGATTGATGGTGGCCTCTTAGAATGATTTTGGGAGTGTTCCTTCCTCTGCAATTTTTTGGAAGAGTTTGAGAGGGATGGGTGTTAGCTCTTCTCTAAATGTTTGATAGAATTCACCTATGAAGCCATCTGGTCCTGGACTTTTGTTTGTTGGAAGATTTTTAATCACAGTTTCAATTTCATTACTTGTGATTGGTCTGTTCATATTTTCTGTTTCTTCCTGGTTCAGTCTTGGAAGGTTATACCTTTCTAAGAATTTGTCCATTTTATTGGCATAGAGTTGCTTGTAGTAGTCTCTTAGGATGCTTTGTATTTCTGCAGTGTCTGTTGTAACTTTCCCTTTTCATTTCTAATTTTATTGATTTGAGTCCTCTCCCTCTTTTTCTTGACAAGTCTGGCTAATGGTTTATCAATTTTGTTTATCTTCTCAAAGAACCAGCTTTTAGTTTTATTGCTCTTTGCTATTGTTTTCTTTGTTTCTATTCCATTTATTTCTGCTCTGATCTTTATGATTTCTTTCCTTCTGCTAACTTTGGGTTTTGTTTGTTCTTCTTTCTGTAGTTCCTTTAGGTGTAAGGTTGGATTGTTTATGTGAAACTTTTCTTGTTTCTTGAGGTAGGCTTGTATAGCTCTAAACTTCCCTCTTAGAACTGCTTTTGCTGCATCCCATAGGTTTTGGATCATCGTGTTTTCATTGTCATTTTTCTCTAGGTATTTTTTGATTTCCTCTTTGATTTCTTCAGTGATCTCTTGGTTATTTAGTAACGTATTGTTTAGCCTCCATTTGTTTGTGTTTTTTACTTTTTTTCCCCCTGTAATTCATTTCTAATCTCATAGCGTTGTGGTCAGAAAAGATGCTTGATATGATTTCAGTTTTCTTAAATTTACTGTGGCTTGATTTGTGACCCAAGATGTGATCTATCCTGGAGAATATTCCGTGCGCACTTGAGAAGAAAGTGTAATCTGCAGGTTTTGGATGGAATGTCCTATAAATACCAATTACATCTATCTGGTCTATTGTGTCATTTAAAGCTTCTGTTTCCTTGTTTATTTTCATTTTGGATGATCTGTCCATTGGTGTAAGTGAGGTGTTAAAATCTCCCACTATTATTGTATTACTGTCGATTTCCTCTTTTAGAGCTGTTAGCAGTTGCCTTATGTATTGAGGTGCTTCTATGTTGGGTGCATATATATTTATAATTGTTATATCTTCTTCTTGGATTGATCCCTTGATCATTATGTAGTGTCCTTCCTTGTCTCTTGTTACATTCTTTATTTTAAAGACGATTTTGTCTGACATGAGTATTGCTACTCCAGCTTTCTTTTGATTTCCATTTGCATGGAATATCTTTTTCCATCCCCTCACTTTCAGTCTGTATGTGTCCCTAGGTCTGAAGTGGGTCTCCTGTAGACAGCATATAGACAGGTCTTGTGTTTGTATCCATTCAGCAAGCCTGTGTCTTTTGGTTGGAGCGTTTAATCCATTCACGTTTAAGGTAGTTATTGATATGTATGTTCCTATTACCATTTTCTTAATTGTTTTGGGTTTGTTTTTGTAGGTCCTTTTCTTCTCTTGTGTTTCCCACTTAGGGAGGTTCCTTTAGCGTTTGTGTTAGAGCTGGTTTGGTGGTGCTGAATTCTCTTCGCTTTTGCTTGTCTGAAAAGCTTTTGATTTCTCCATCAAATATGAATGAGATCCTTGCCAGGTAGAGTAATCTTGGTTGTAGGTTCTTCCCTTTCATCACTTTGTAAGTAAATCATGCCACTCCCTTCTGGCTTGTAGAGTTTCTGCTGAGAAATCAGCTGTTAACCTTATGGGAGTTCCCTTGTATGTTATTTGTCGTTTTTCCCTTGCTGCTTTCAATAATTTTTCTTTGTCTTTAATTTTTGCCAGTTTGATTACTATGTGTCTTGGCGTGTTTCTCCTTGGGTTTATCCTGCCTGAGACTCTCTGTGCTCCCTGGATTTGGGTGGCTATTTCCTTTCCTATGTTAGGGAAGTTTTCAACTATAATCTCTTCAAATATTTTCTTGGGTCCTTTCTCTCTCTCTTCTTCTGGGACCCTTATAATGCGAATGTTGTTGCATTTAATCTTGTCCCAGAGGTCTCTTAGGCTGTCTTCCTTTCTTTTCATTCTTTTTTCTTTATTCTGTTCCACAGCAGTGAAATCCACCATTCTGTCTTCCAGGTCACTTATCTGTTCTTCTGCCTCAGTTATTCTGCTATTGATTCCTTCTAGTGTAGTGTTCATTTCAGTTATTGTGTTGTTCATCTCTGTTTGTTTGTTTTTTAATTCTTCTAGATCTGTGTTAAACATTTCTTGTATCTTCTCAATCTTTGCCTCCATTCTTTTTCCGAGGTCCTGGATCATCTTCACTATCATTATTCAGAATTCTTTTTCTGGAAGGTTTCCTATCTCCAATTCATTTAGTTGTTTTTCTGGGGTTTTATCTTGTTCCTTCATCTGGTACATAGCCCTCTGCCTTTTCATCTTGTCTATCTTTCTGTGAATGTCGTTTTTTGTTCCACAAGCTGCAGGATTGTAGCTCTTCTTGCTTCTGCTCTTATCTCTTATGTTTTTGATGATAGCCATCCTAAGGGGTGTGAGGTGATATCTCGTGATTTGACTTGCATTTCCTTGATAACTGGTGATGTTGAGCAGCTTTTTGTATAATTGTTGGCCATTCGTATGTCTTCTTTGGGAAAAAAATGTCTATTCAATTTCTTTGCCCATTTTTAATCAGATTGAGTTGTTGAGTTGAGTTGTTTGCTGTTGAGTTGTTTGAGTTCCTTATATATTTTGAATACTAACCCCTTGTCAGATACATGATTTGCAAATATTTTTCCTCATTCCATAGGTTGCCATCTTATTTTGTTGGTTGTTACTTTTGCTGTGCAGAAGTTTTTTAGTTTCATGTAGTCCCACTTACTGATTTTTGCTTTTGTTGTTTGTGCTTTTGGTGTTATATCCAAAGAATCATTGCCAAGACTAATGTCAAGGAACTTTTTTATCTGTTTTCTTCTAGGAATTTTATGGTTTCGGGTCTTATGTTTATATATTTAATCAATTTTAAGTTAGTTTTCGTGAGTGGTATAAGTTAGGAATCCAATTTCATTCTTCTACATATGATTATCCAATTTTCCCAGCACCATGTATTGAAGAGACTGTCCTTTCCCCAGTGAGTGTTCTTTGGTCCCTTATCAAATATTAGTTGAGTATATATGAAAGGTTTATTTGGGGGCTCTTGAATCTGTTCTATTGGCCTTTGTTCTTGTTTCTCAGGATCGCTTTGGCTATTCAGGATCTTTTGTGATTCCATATGAATTTTGGGATTCTGTTTCTTTATTGAAATAAAGAAATTAAAGCATTTTCATGAAAAATGCTATTGAAAGTTTGATAGGGATTTCATTTTTCCAAAGAGGATATACAAACGGCCAGTAAGCCCCCCAAAAAGTCAATATCATCAGTCATCAGCAAAATGCACATTAAAAATCAGAGATACCACTTTACACCTATTAGGATGGTCAGAAAAAAAAAAAATAAGACGGGCAATTTAACAAGTGATGACAAGAATTTGAAGAAATTAGAATGCTCACATATTGCTGGTGAGATTGTAAAATGATGCTGCCTTTTGGGAAAACAGTTTGTCAGTTTCTCAAAATGTTGGACATAGAATTACCATGTGATCCAGTAATGCAACTCCTAGGTATATACCCAAGAGAATGAAACATATACCAACACAAAAACTTGTGCATAAATGTACAACATTATCATAAGAGCCAAACAAAACTAAAAGCAATCCAAATGTCCATCAACTGGTTTATCAATGCAATGGAATATCATTCTGCAATAAAATAAAGGAATGAGGGATACGTGTTGCAGCATAGATGAATCTTGAACACATTATGCTAAGTGAAAGCAGCCAGTTACAAGGACCACATATTGTATTACTCTGTTTATATTAAATGTCCAGAATAAACAGATTCAACAGACAGAAAGTAAATTTGTGATTGTTGAGGGTTGAGTTTAGGGGACAATGGAGAGTGACTGCTAATGGGGTGCTGAAAGTGTTCTAAAATTAGAAAATGCTATATATTGTACAAATCTGGGAACATACTAAAACACACTTAATTGTACACTTAAAAATGGTGAATTTTATGATAGGTAAATTATAATTCAATAATTGTATTATTTTAAAAAGAACTAAAAATTTACCAAATACCCTTCACCTATATTCTGCAAATTAATGGTACATTTCCCCAATTTGCTTCATCATTCCCCCTCATACATCTATAGGTATAGATATAAATATATAGATATATAGATATAGGTATAGAGTCTCCCATTACTGGTGATGTTAACTTTGATCATTTGATCATAGGTTTCTCCACTCTAAGGTTACTGTTTTTAACCCTTTGTACTTAAGAAATACCTTTTGAGGATATACTTTGGCATAATGTCCTACTTTTTTCATTATGACCTCACCTCCTTAGGTTTAGCTTGGAGATAGATATCTCTCCCTCTCCCTCCCTCTCTCTCTCTCTTTCTCTCTGTCTATGTATATATATAATTTTTTTTAATAGCATAAGAAGTTAGACCAAGGCATGTGTGTGTGTGTGTGTGTGTGTGTGTTGGTAGGGAGGATTAGGGGATAGTTGTGAAAATCAAGGAGATTAAAAACTAAGTGTCCAAACATAAATGTCCTTATTTTGATTAATTTAAACCCTTACTAAATTGGATTTCATATGACTCTCACATCTGAGAAAATGAGTTACAGTAACTTTGGATTTTAACACTTAAAAAATTAATGAGAAATATAAAACTGAATAATTGATACCATGGAATTAAAAATCGAAGCCAATACCTTTTTTAACTTGAGTTCTACAGGTTTTCTTTTATTAAACTCAATATTTATGCTTCTTAAATAGTGTGTTACTTCCTAGGTTTCTACACACACACACACACACACACACACACACACACACAGAGTAGTTAGAAAAGATTATGTCATATAACATTTTATCTACCTATCTATCTCTACATATATTTACTGAAAGCTGAAATGTAATCATCAGAATGTACAGAAGTACATTGGTGTGTTCATCTGGTGTTTTAAATGATTGATAACTAAGTGTACAGCGAACCACTGTACCAAATCTAGACCTTAATGTACCTCAAAGTTTCCATAGCTGTGGAAATATGTGGGATGGACAAGGACCAATAGCAAGACCATCATTAAAGGCACTTTGATCCTCATTCTTGTGATTTGCTCACTGACAAAGGACTCTCATCTCATGAGGACCCAATTTTTAAGGATTTCCAGGAAAAAGAATGTCCAGATGGTTTTCTGTAATCTGTGAAATAAGTAGGCTAAAATTATGCTGTATTTCACAGAAGTTTTGCTGTCTTTGAGGTGAAGTTCATCCAGCAGAAAGAATCACATGTTTCGCTCAGAGCTTAATTCAGAGAGAATATAACTCCTCAAAGCAACTCCTTAAAGTTTTTTTTTTTATTCAACCTGAGCTCTCTATATACTTTAAATATCCATAACCTACCAAATGAAAATCTCATTTTGAAGTGATTTTCCTACCAAGTGGATAATTGCTTTAGGTTCAAACTCAGTGTTTCTATGTATACATCGGAATGCTTTCTGAGCCTATTAAGATCCATACAGAACAACGCTGTCCTCGAATATGTCCTTTTTTATGATAATGAGAATCTCACTTTATATGTATATGGGTCTATATCTGAATTTTTATCTCCAGCTGTATCTCCACCTGTATGTCCTTCACAGTGACTGTGAAGGTAAGATTCATTATTCACATTTTACCTTATTTATCCCTATTTTAGAAATTCAGAAACTGTGACTCAGTGAACATATTTCTAATTTTGCTAGAAGAGGAATCCATGTCTTGCAATACTCTTTCTGTTATACAGTACTGTTGCTCCACCTCTTAATGAGTGGGATGATTTTGAACACCCAGGAACAATGTGTAGGTGTATTTATTTTAGATGAAGCACAATATCTGTCTTGTGAGCAGGTATAGTGTGTGGTCCCTCATTGTTCCAACTCTGAATTCTCCAATTATGTAAGTCAAGGTTCCTAGATGTGTTTACTAAAATGTTTGCTGTATTTTAATATATGTTATATTTTGCATAAAAATTCGGTAGTGGAGGTGGCAAGACAGTCTTATAAAGCAAATAGTTCCTATGAACTATAAATCCAGATAAATGACCACTAGATAAATGAGGTTTTATATATATGTCAGTGGTTAGAATTTGTGTGTGATTGGGTTAATCACATCCAAGTAGGCTAAGCGTTGGTACTATTTTGTGGATTGGTTTTTAATATTTAATAATTCATATTTAAAATCAGTTAAAATAATCAATCATCAATAAGTCATCAATAAGTCCCTAATTCTCTACACTTTAAACAGTTTAAAGGATTTCAAAGAAATTGTAGTCAACCTGCTTCACTTTGCTGATCTTATTGATATGTTAGCCTCTTTGATATTTGATTTATACTTTTTATTCAGACTGCCTCATGTTTTTGAGCTAATAGTAAAGCTTTACTATTTTTGTTGTGGACATGTAGAGGAGCTCACATAATTCTTAGTAGTTGAAATGGCACCCTGAACTTGAAAACATAAAACCCATAGGGGTGCAGTTTGGACTCAAACTCTATGCTGTTCAAAATGTAAGAAAGGCGTGCTGAATTCAACTCATTTCAAATTTATTTGAAAGTAATTCTTATGTCCATTTTTTGTGGATTAATTAAAACTATATTTTCCCCCTGAGAGTCTATGAAATAGTTTACCTTCAAAAATAAAAATGAAACAGAATATTCTGAATGTCTTACATGGAAGTCCTATGAGGGCAGGGTGATGGATGTCATAATCTCTTATTTTCAGTGCCTGACATATAGCAAGTATTCAATACTTATATTCTAAATGAAGGACTGTTTGAGTGAACAGGCTCTTTCTGGTACTGTGCAGACCAAATTTGGGAATGGGGATCGGAGACTGAGTACAGTGGGAATGTGGATCATTAAAGGACCATTTTGATTAATTCTGTAGATCCCATGTAACTAGGCAAGTCTGAAGACTTTACTTGATTTTAGCCATTCAGTTATTTCTGAACTTCTTACTGCCTGCAGTGTACAAATGGCATGAGTTAATTTCTTTCTGTCACAAGATTTCTCAGGATGGTTCATAGCTCTACTAGTCATTTTTCTATAATACTTTCTAGAGTATCACATTATTTTTTGACAGATTGGTAATTAACCTAGGTCTTCATTAGATAGAGAGGAAGATATATGGATTTAAAACATTCTTAATAATAAGATGATACATTCCTAATCAAACTGGGATCTAATATATTAGTGATAAGTATTATAGGGCTTACTAATTTAATTTACATTCATTCATCCAACAAATATCATTCACAGTTCCAGGCACCTTATTATGTATCTGCTAAATAATGTTTACTGGAGTATTCCAGTGATGTTTTGATACATTATCATTTCTTGATCTGTTGGAAATAAGGTTGAATTCAGCTTGATGTAAATGTATCTATGCTTGTTGTTAACCTGTTAAAGGTAGGCATTTAAAATTCTTCGACCTCTTTGTTAGATAATAAATAGGTAAATCGGTAAGTAGCTTTTAATTGATAGATTGATAGATGCCTTCTATTTTAGGTTTTAAAATAAACTGCATTAGATAGGATGAGCTATGTTATACTGAAGAAACAAACTTAGTAGCTTAAAGTAATATGATAGATTATATTATTATTTCCAAGTATTTTCTCTTCTTCCAGTCACACAATCGTAACATTCCTGTTGATTCTCATGAGACTTGCTGTGTTTCCTGGTGGGATAATGTATATCCCTAACCTTTTGATGTGAGACTAGGCCATCTGTCTTGCTTTTTCCAATGGAATTTGAATGGGTTTGATGTGTACCACATTCAGACACTTTAGTGGCCATTGTGTAGTTCCATTCTGGCTCTTTTCTCCTAAGCATTAGGTCAAGACAGGGGCTCCTAAGTCTACATCCTGGGAAGGAGAATACACATAGAATAGAGATTCAGAGGTGTGGCTGACCTATAGCCATCATGTAAATGAGAGAGAAATAAATGTTCGTTACTGTAAACCACTACAATATGGGGTCATTTGTTTCTGCAGCCTTATCTAACAAAAACTGACTAATACCATCAGCAAAGTTATTTCTCACACATTATATATGTCCATCTTCAAGTCCAGTCTACATACTCTGTGCTGTGTTCTTCATTGTCCTCCCTCCCTCCAACTCTCACAGAGCTTACAGCATCAGAAACATTGCCAGTTGATGGAGCAGAGGGAAAGCAACATGCTAAATCATGCTTTAGCAGTTCATGTCTTCCTTCTGGAAGGGACACACATCAAATTTGCTCACATTTCAGTGGCCAAAGCAAGTCACATAGCTTAGCTTAATTAAAGGAAGGGAAAGGAAGAGAACTGGCAAAACTGGTGAACAGTGAAATGATTACCACAGAAACTAACAATCCACAATTTAAAGTTCCTTTGAGAACTGATTGAGTGGATCAGTCTCTGCAAAGAACTCAGGTCTGGCTTTGAAACAGTCTCTCAGAAAAGACCTTGATACACGGAATTGACAGAACAAATACAGAATATAATAGGACTGAAGCAAGCAAAGAAAACTAAATTACACTTACAAGTTGAGTGATTCAATAACATATACATTGATATTTAAGGACAAAAGCTAAGACCAGTCGTATCCATTAGTTCGTAATACATTTTTTGTAATGATGGAAATGTTCTATTTCTGCACCGTCCATTATGGTAGTCACCATCAATGTGTAACTGCTGAGCCCTTGAAATGTGGATAGTGCAAATGAGGAATTGACTTCTAATTTTTTAAAATTTAAATTAATTTACATTTAAATAGCCTAAAGTGACTATTTTATTAGACAGTTCATGTTCAGAAAAACAAATCCATGTCTTTGGAAAAAATTGTTTCATCTGTTCTCAGGTTTGTCTTAGAAAAGCATCCAAAATATAGCTTTGTCCATTTTAAATGGTTTTCCCTCTTCATGGATACAAGATTTGCCAAAGATTTGGGTCTGCCTGCCACTATCTTTACAGCAATCTGAAATATACTGAGATGGTCTTTGGAGAGCAGTCATGGACATAAGGTTTTACTCTGGAGAAACATGTCTTACGGAGCCTGACATATTTCATGGTAAAGAGAAAGAGTATGAGTCTCCTTAGAAAATTTTCTGTAATGTCAAGTTAAAAGGTAGACAATAGGCCTCATTTATAGACTGTTGATTATTTGCTTTGCTGTCTTTCTTAAACTCCTGATATGAATATAGAAGCGGTACCTGACATCTTTGTGTTGGATAGTGAATAAGTATCTTAGACTTACTATATCTAAAATCAAAATCTTTATTTTCTTCCCAATTTTTACCTGCCTCAGCATTACCCACCTTAAAAAAATTTACTCAATTATAAATGCAAAAAAAATTGAAGTTATTCTTAATTCCATTTTCTCTCTCACAACCAGCAAATGCTATTCCTCAAAATATATTTAAAAAAACCCAAGTTCTCAGCGTACCCTCCACTGCTACATCCTAAATTATAACACCATCACCTGCCTCCTGGATGGCAGTGATGCTTGATCTCTTAATCCTAATGGTCTCTGTTTCCTTGTTATCCTTTCCCTGAGGGAAAAAAAAGTAAACCTTTTAAAACATAATACAAATCCGTCCCTTCCCTGAAGTAACCCATGAAAGGCCTACAAGGCCCTTATTACTTGGCTTCTGACTGTCCCTCTCTGCCTAGTTAAATAAGCTTCTTTGCTCTTTCTTGAACACATCAAACAACTTCCCACCTCAGGCTCTTTGCACTTGATGTTTCTTCTGCTCTGAATGCTTTTCCATCAAACATCTGTAGGGCTTGCTTCTTCTCTTTATTCAAGATTCTGCTTAAAAGCATCTCTTCAGAGAGGCCTTCTCTGACCACATTATCTAAAATCAACCTATTCTCTGTCTTCTCACTTTAGTTTATTTTCTACTAATTCCTGTTTGACTCTATATTGTACATTAATGTTTAGATTTAAGTTTGTTTGTTTGTTTGCTTTAATCAATTGTATTCTCCCACTGGAATGCAAGCATGATAAGGTGAGGCACTTTGTCTTATTTATAGTTGCATCCCCATTTCCTAAAATAAGGCGGGACATAGAGCAGAGGCTAAATAAATACTTGTTGAATGAATAAATGGATTTCTGAATAATTGTGAAAGCATTAATTATACTCTTTGGGAAAAGGATTTTGAGATTTGAAAGCAGTTTGCCTTACATGGAGTCCATTAAGGAATCACTGGTTGAGTGATGTCAGCAGCATGGTGGAGTGAAAAGCTTCCTTTCTCTATCTCCTTCAATCTACGACTAGTAAAATATATATAACTTAACAGAGGTACCCTGCCCAACCAGGGAGCTGGAGAATTCCACACATTAGTACATCTAAAAGTGGGTGAATTGGAACACATAGAGGAGACAGAACTGAGGGAACAACAGAGTCAGTGCCTGCAATCCTGGCCCTGAGACCACAGCAGCTGAGCCCACAGCTTCAGAGAACCCAGTAGCAGCAGAGGAAGTGGTGTACTGGGCTTTGGTCTCCTGACCACAGCAGCACCCATGACCATAGGTAACCGGGCAGCAGTGGCAGAGGGGCCTGGGACCCCACCTCCCCACCCTGTCCTTCCTCTTCCCTCAAGGCGACAGTGCCTGTGACTCAAGGGATCCCAGGTGTGAGGAGAGAGCCCACCATCCCAGTAATGACAGCAACTCTGGCAGAAACAAGGCAGCAAGGCCCCTGGAGGCACAGGAGGCAGTAACAAAGGCTTGGAGCCATACTTTTGCAGAGATGATGGAAGCTGGAAAGTGCTAACTCTCAAGTGTAACCAGAGACAGCTCAGGTAAGAGAAACAAAAACTTGTGTTATAATACCACCTATAGGAAAACAGATGAAAGGACTCTAACTTCTAACCTGTCATTAACTTCATATGCACCAGTGGAAGAACAATTCATCAAGCACCGTGAAGAACCACAGTAAGACTAGTCCACATAAAGAAAATGACAGTTTTCCAGAAACCAAACTTGAAGTCATGGAATACTGCTATCTAACTGATAGAGAATTCACAAAATAGCTTCTTGAAGAAACTCAGTGAGCTACAAGGAAACTTAGGAAGGCAGTTTAATGAGCTCAGGAATAAAATTAATGAAGAGAAGGAATATTTTAATAAAGAGACTGAAACTCTAAAAGAAACAAAAACAAACAAATTCTGAAGCTGAAGAATTCAATAAATGAGATGAAGAATGCATTAGAAAGCATTGGAAATAGAGCAGACCACAGAGGAGAAGCATTGGAAATAGAGCAGACCATGGAAGAGAGGATTAGTGAGCTTGAAGATAGAAATCTAGAAATGATACAAATAGAAGGGGAAAGACAAATAAGTTGTTAAAAAATGAGGAAGTTCTATGAGAGCTATTCACCTCTTTTAGGAAAGGCAACATTAGGTTGTTGGGTATCCCAGAAGAAGAAGAGAGGGAGAAGGGAGCAGAGAGTTTATTCACAGAAATAATAGCTGAGAACTATCCAAGCCTGGGGAAGGAACTGGACATCCAAGTCCATGAGGCTAAGAGAACAACTAATTACCTCAATGTAAAAAGACCTTCTCCAAGACATATTATCCTAAAATTGTCAGAAGTCAATGACAAAGAAAGAATTTTAAAGGCAGCCAGAGGAAAAATGATGGTAACCTACAAAGGAGTCTCCATTAGACTATCAGCAGATTTCTCAGCAGTAACCCTACAGGCCAGGAGGAAGTGGAATAACACTTTCAAAATACTGAAATATAAAAACTGTCACCCGAGAATACTCTCTCCAGCAAAGTTACCATTCAGATATGATGGAGAAATAAAGACTTCCCCGAAAGAACAAAGTCTGAGGGAGTTATAAACACTACACCTGCCTTATAAGAAATGTTGAAAGGAGCTCTTTTACTAGAAAAAAAGGCAAAAGCTACACAAAATTTTGAGTGAAAATTGCAACTCTTTGTCAGAATGGGTTTTAAACACTTTATTATAGCATAAAGGTTAAAGGGGGGAAAAAAAGAAAGCAGAAAAATAACTGTAGCAATTGCAGTTTTTTATCAAACTCAGACCATAAAAAGAAATAATTTGAAACAACAAATACATAAAAGGGGAAAAGGAAAAGGATGGAACTTATTTGGTAAATGTAGATAAGATGCTATCAGCAGAAAAAGGACTATTTTATATGAGGTGTTTTATACAAACCTTAGGGTAACCACAAAATGTAAACATAGAGCAGAGACATGAAACATAAAAAAAGGGGAAACTGAGAAAAATATCAGAGAAAACCACCAAACCAAAATGGCAGACAGAAATATAAGGAAAAATAGTGGAGCTATAGAGCAACCAGAAAATAAAAGGTAGAATAGCTGTAATAAGTTGTCATCAATCAATAATAACCCTAAATGTAAATGTATTAAATTTATCAGTCAAAAGATACAGAGTGTGGGTGGATGGATTGAAAAACAAGACCCAACTGTATCCTGCCTCTAAAAGACACACCTCAGCTCTGAAGACAAACATAGGCTGAAAGGGATGGAAGAGATGGAAGGTGATATTCTAAGCATACTTACATCAGACAAAATACACTTCAAGCCAAAAAAGATAACGAGCCATTATGGACAATATATAAATGTGTCAATTCATCAAGAAGACCTAACAGTGGTTAACATATATTCACCTTTTCATAAGAACATGAAAATGTATAAAATAATTATTAGCGGACTTAAAGGGAGAAATTGACAGCAGCACAATAATAGTAAGGGACTTTAACAGCCCACTTATATCAGTGGATAGATCATCCAACCAGAAAGTCAACAAGGAAACAGTGGCCTTAAATGAAACATTAGACCAGATGGATTTGATAGTTTTATATCGGACATTCCATCTAAAGGCAGCAGAATACACATTCTTCTCAAGTGCACATGGAATTTTCTCAAGGATAGACCATAGGTTGGGACACAAAACAAGTCTCAAAAATTTAAGAAGATTGTGATCATATTAAACATATTTTCTGGTCAAAATGGTATGAATCTAGAAATCAACTACAAGAAGAAAATTGAAAAAATCACAAATATGTAGAGACTGAACAACATGCCACTGAACAACTATGGGGTGAATGAAGAAATCAGAGCAATAAAAAGTTACCTGAAAGCAAATGAAAATGAGAATGCAGTATACCAAAATCTATGAGATATAGCAAAAGCGGTACTAAGAGGGAAGTTTATAGCAATACAGGCCTATTTCAAGAAACAAGAAAAATCTCAAATAAATAAACTAACCTTACACCTAAAGTAACAAGAAAAAGAAGAACAAATTAAGCTCAAAGTTAGTAGAAGGAAGGAAACAATAAAGATCAGAGCAGAAATAAATAACATAGAGACTAAAAAGATAATAGAAAAGATCAATGAAACTAATAGCTGGTTCTTTGAAAAGATAAAAAAATTGACAGACTGTTAGCTAGCCTCACTAAAAACAGAGAAGGGCCTGATAAATAAAATCAGAAATGAAGGAGGAAAAGTAACAATGGATAACACAGAAATACAGAGGATTATAAGAATATTGTAAACAGCTATATACCAACAAATTGGACAACTTAGAAGAAATGGACAGATTCTTAGAATCATACAATCTTTTAGGACTGAATCATGAAGAAATAGGAAATCTGAATAGAACAATCACTAGTACAGAGATTCAGACAGTAATCAAAAAGCTCCCCAGAAGCAAAATTCCAGTACCAGACAGCTTCACAGGTGAATTCTACCAAACATTCAAAGAAGATTTAATACCTATCCTTCTCAAACTATCCCCCAAAATTGAAGAGGTCGAACAAACACTTCCTAACTCATTTTCTGAGGCCAAAATCACCCTGATATCAGACACATTACAAAAAAAGAAAATTGTAGGCCAATATTTCTGATGAATATAGATGCAAAAATCCTGATTATTTTATTATATTAGCAAATAGAATTCAACAGTACATCATGACCAAGTGGGATTTATTCCAGGGATGAAAAGATGGTTCAAAATCCACAAATCAATCAATGTGATATATACCACATTAACAAATGAAGGATAAAAATGTATGATCATCTCAATAGATGCAGTAAAAGCATTTGACAAGATTCAACACTTATTTATGATTAAAAACTATCAATAAAGTAGGTATAGAAGGGATGTACCTCCACATAGTAAAGGTCATATATGACAAACCCACATCTAACATACTCAATGGTGCAAAATTGAAAGCTATCCTTCTAAGATCAGGAACAAGACAAGGATGCCCACTCTCGCCACTCTTATTCAACATAGTATTGGAAGTCCTAGCCAGTGCAGTTAGTCAATAAAAAGGAATAAAAGGGACGTAAACTTGGAAAGGAATAAGTAAAACTGTCACTATTTGCAAAACTATTAGAAAAAATATACAAATAAAGTTGCAAAATACAAAATCAGTATACAAAAATTTGTTGCATTTCTATATGCTAACAATGAGCAAGCAAAAAGAGATTTAAGAAAACAATCCCATATACCAATCACAATAAAAAGAATAATATACCTAGGAATATATTTAATCAAGGACGTGAAAGACCTTTACACTGAAAACTTACTGAAAGAAATCGAAGAATTCACAAAGAAATGAAAGATATTCCACATTTATGGATTGGAAGAATTACCATTGTCAGATGTCCATATTACCTAAGGCAATCTACAGATTCAGTGCAATCCCTATCAAAATCCCGAGGACATGTTTCACAGAAATAGAACAAAATATTCTAAAATTTAAATGGAACCACAAAAGAACCTGAATAGCCAAAGCAATCCTGAAAAAAAGAACAAAGGTGGGGCATGATGCTCTCTTATGTGAAACTGTATCACAAAGACATAGTAATCACAACAGCATGGTTTGGGCAGTAAAACAGATACATAGATCAATGGAACAGAATTGAGATCCTGGAAATAAACCCATGTTTATATGTACAATTAATTTATGACAAAGGAACAAGGAGAGTACAATGGAGAAAGGATACTCTCTCCAAAAAATGGTTCTGGGAAATCTGGGCAGCCACATACAAAAAAATGAAACTAGACCACTATCTCACACCATCCACAAGAATTAACTGAAAATGGATTAAAGACTTGAAATGTAAGACCTGAAACCATAAAACTCCTAGAAGAAAAAAAACATAGGCAGTGTGCTTTTTGCCATCAGTCTTAGCAATATTTTTCTAGATGTGTCTCCACAGGCAAGGGATACAAAAGCAAAAATAAACAAATGGGATTACATCAAACTAAAAAGCTTATGCACAGCAAAGGAAACCATCAGTGAAACAAGCAAACGAAAAACCTACTAAATGAGAGAAGATATTTGAAAATGATATGTTCCATAAGGGGTTAATATCCAAAGTATACAAAGAACTCATACAACTAACAATAAAAAACAAACAACTCCATTAAAAAATGGGCAGAGGAGCTGAATAGACATTTTCTCAAAGAAGACATACAGATGGCCAACAGGCACATGAAAAGATGTTCAACATCACTAATTATTAGGGAAGTGCAAATCAAAACCACAATGAGATATCACCTCACACCTGTCAGAATGGTTATTATCAAAAAGACAGGAAAACAGGTATTGGTGAGGATGTGAAGAAAAGGGAATCCTCATACACTGTTGGTGGGAATGTAAATTGGTGCAGCCACGATAATAGACAGTATGGAATATCCTCAAAAATTAAGAATAGAACTATGATATTATCCAGCTATCCCACTTCTGGGTGTTTATCCAAAGAATATGAAAACACGAATTTGAAAAGATGCATGTACCCCTACGTTCGCCATAACATTATTTACAACAGACACGTTATGGAAACAAAGTGCCCATCAGTGGATGAATGGATAAAGGAGATGTGGTGTATGTATCCAATGGAATACTATTCATCCATAAAAAATGATGAAACTGTGGGTTTGTTTCTCAAGTACTCAAGCAATTATTTAGTTTATATTTTATTTGAAAAGTTACTTTTTAAAAGACATTTACCAATTTTAAGTGAAGGGCAATATACAATATGTGGACAGCTGACAAGAGAATTTTCAGTTACATTTAAGTAATAATAAGTTAATATTATCTGATCCCAGAACGCTTTACAAGCTTTAGCTAATAAAGCTTCAGACTGTGATTACTGAGGAAAGCAATCAGAATATTCCACAGTTCCACGGCTTTCTAGGGCATCTTGTTGTTACAGCAGGAATAATGCCTTCAGGGGCCCACAAGACCTATCAGACACTGTGCAGTGTGATTGCTCTCTGGCCTTTAAAAGTGATCCAAGACTCAGGTCCTGTATGCACTTGAATAAACTGGATTCCCCAATCTGTTCTCGTTCCATTGACCTAGCTCCTTTTGCCTCATCTTGTTTTCCGTTTTCTCATCCCTGATACCTGACTCAGAGGCTGGGCTTGCCTTCACAGGTCCAAGCCTCTTCTGTCTAGGCTCCTTCCCCTTAGTGTCTGAAAGCCTCATCTAGAAATGCTACCTGCAGTTTCCCTCTGACTATAGCTTTCCCATATCCTCTCTACTAAAACTGGCCCTCGTAATTCACGGGGTTCAGTTTTCTAATGCTCAATATCATACTCTTTACCAGGAAAATTCCCTGGGTCTATCTCTTTATGTTATTAGACTTGCTGGCTATTGAACCACATAAAAGAAGCTCTATTCTTACAGAGACAAAACTGGAGAGGGTAAATGATATTAATTAAAAATCCTATCTTACTTAATGCTTAAAAATTTGAGTATTTCCCATTTCTCAGAAAAGAAAACTGAGTCTCAAAGAAATGATTTCAATGATTTTCCCTAATTTTGCTGTGGTAATAACTGATGAAGTTTGGGTTCAAAACGAGTTGTATATTATTGTAAATTCCCTGCTCTTTCTGCTATATTATTTGTGTAAAACATAAATATTTAAGAAACAAATTCTAACATGCAATAAATCTTAAAAAGAAAAAGAAAAGACTCCAAATATCTCAAAACCTTGTATCAGAGAACTAAAACTGGTACTAAAGCCTTAAAATTAAATCTTGCTTTTAATATTCCAGGAAGAAGCCTTTGGCATTACATCATTACTCTTTCCAAATTTAACTAATTTATAGGTGACATGAATAAAATATTCATTAAAACTACATGGAAGCAACCTAAATGTCCATCGACAGATGAATGGATAAAGAAGATGTGGCACATATATACAATGGAATATTACTCAGCCATAAAAAGAAATGAAATGGAGGTATATGTAATGAGGTGGATGGAGTTAGAGTCTATCTATGACCTTTAACAAAGCTGCTATTAACTTTCAGTTGACTCACAGTTGTAGATAGAACCTTACCCAATAAAGTACCCATTCCTTTCTAAACCTTCCTGGTAGAGTTTTGATATACATCCAAAACCTGTCTATAAATATTCCACCTTAGCCAGCCCTATGCTTTCTAATTCTTGTTTCTTAAATCACTGTAATGCTTCAAGCCAATATTGTTCCTTGCATTTCAGTAAATAACATCTCCATTAAACATATCTGAAGCTCCCTATTTTAATTACTGGTTTCTTTAATCTAGTTTTCCTTATAGGGAATAGCAATGCCAAATGGTTTTTAAAGGATTCAAAAATGTTCCCAGATGAACTAATTATGCCCTTTTATTTCCATAACTGTTGTAATAGAACCTTCTGAGGAACATTTCTGATGGATCTGTGTCCCTTGCCTCTCCCCTAAAACTCATTCCAGTTCTCTTTCTTACATGCACAAAATACACATTTATACTTACTGTAGAGTTAAATAGTCATCATCTATCTGAACCTAATCTGCTTAAATGTCCAAAGTCTAATTGATTTGAAATATTTTAACACATAATGATTAAACTCACAGAAGAGCCAAGAAGGTAAAGATAAGATAGCAAAGTTAAAATTCCAAATCCCTTTTGCTTAGATAGCTCCCACCCTTCTCCCTCTCTACCCTGCTTTGCCTCGTGTCTGGAGAGAGATTGATTTGTATGGACTCCAACAGTGGCTTCCCATGCCCTCTGACCTCTGGTTGGGTTTGGTCAATAGGGGCCTGGAGGGAGACAAGGGGATTCAGGTCAGCGTATTCTGGGTATTTATTTTCAAGTAGGGAAAACTCTCCCTACAGAGTTTTCTTGGCTTGGTTTCTATTATTTGGAAAGAATTATGACGTAATGCTGAAGGCTTGTTCCTGGAACATTAAAAGCAGAATTCAATTTTAAGGCTTTAGAGCCAGTTTTAGTTTTCTGATACAAGGTTTTAGAGTATTTGAAGTCTTTTCCCCCCGTCAAACTAAGATGTTTCTCTCAAGGTGGCCTTCTCTGTATACCTGTCTTCTTCTGGTTCTGGTAATGGTTTCTTTGTCTCTTTATGTCTAAGGAGTTGCAGCAGCTTTATGGCTACTAATCTCAGGTTATTGCACTGTCCCTCTGGTTCCCTGCACCCACGAAGAGTGCCTTTGTAAATAACCTGTCCTTGATTTATTATAATTTAAGTGCACCACTTATTTCCTATTGGGATCCTGACTGTTACATACAATTTTAAAGGCCAGAGGGTTTTTTTTTTTTTTTTCTCTTAACTGTATATAATTGTACTCTCCTGAAAGTCAGGAGCCAAGATTTGGTCACTGTACATAGTTCTAAATTGGCTCCAGATTTAATAACATCAGGTAACTTCAAAGTCCTACTTTGGTCAATTCTATACTTCCAGATTCATATTTCTTATGTTGCTGTGATGCTTGAAGTCAGCCTTATTCCTGAAGTACACTTATATATTTCAGAAGTAATACCTCTTTACTAAGCGCATTTGAAGTTCTCAATTTTATTCAGCATCTTTTAAAATTGGCCTTTACTTTTGGCATTCCTGAAAAGTAAATGAATACATCAGATGTTTTATTAACTTAATTTTATTTTTAACAAATTTTACTTAAGTTTTAATAAGTGGCAAACGTACATTAATTATGGTACAACACAAGGAATTAGAATAGGAGCTCAGGTTGTATCCTTTCTGAGTTGTTGTCACAGTGTGATTTTTCTGGCAATCCAAGTATTACTTTTAAATTCCTCAAGGGCTCAGTTTTTAATGAAAGTGAATAATGATAACTTTGTGGACTTCTGCTTCAGGCACATTCACGCTTATGGCAGACAATGTGTCTGTTGAAAAGAGCTAGAGGATTGGGATGAAATATGACAGGCATCTACTTGGAGCTATTTAGGTTAAGATGCTGGAGAAGAAGGAATGACACAGAGAAACATTGGAAACTAGGAGACAAACAATTAGCACAATGTATCAGCCCAAAACAGCCTCATCCAAATATACTAGCTGATTTATGATAAAGGCTATGAAGTAGGGAAAACGAATGACCTTTTCCATAGGTGGCCCTAAGAAAATTAGATAATTATATCGGAAAAAATTTACCTTGGACCTATACTTCACTTCATAAACAAGTATGAATTCTAGTTGGATTACCAATCTAAATGTGCAAGATAAATCAGTAAACTTCTATGAGAAAACCTAGTTGAGCATCTTTATGACCTTGAGGTATAGAAAGTTTTCTTAAACTGGACACAAAAATACTAGCTATAAAGAAAAAAATTAATTGTACTACATTAAACATGAAGACGTCCTGTTTATCAAATGGCATAACTGAAATAGTGAAAGTGTATGTCACACAGGACAAAGGACTCATATTTAGAAAAAATGAAGAGCTTGAACAAATCAATAAAAAAAGATCACTCAATAGAAAAATGGTCAAAGGACTTTAGTGGCACTTCACAAAGGAAGATATCTACATAGCCAATAAGTATAGGAACAACTGCTTGTTAATCATCAGGGAAATTAAAATGTAAATGGCAAAAATACCATTACTTATACAGCAGAATAGCATTAAAATTAAAGGATTGGTAATACCAAATATGGCTAGGATGTAGAACAACTGGAATTCTCTTACACGACTGGTGGTGTGTAAATGGTGAAAATATTCTTGAAGTCTGTGTGGCAGTATATACCAAAGTGAATCATGCATACACTTTGGACACATCAATTCCCCTTCTAGATATATGTCCAAAGGAAATATGTACATTTGTTTCACAAAAGATTTAATAGAGTGTTCACAGCAGTATTACTTATAATAGTTAAATATAGGAAGTGACCCAAATGTCAATAAACAGTAGAGTGGATTAAATTCAATTTGGTATATTCTTACAGTGGATTATTATAAAGCAATGAGAATGAAGGATATATTAGCACACAATAATATGATGTGAAGTGCTGTAAGCTAGGAGAGTGGTAACTTTTGCAGGGGGTGTGACAGAGAGAGCATAAAGTGTGGCTTCCTGAGATGCTGGTAATATTCTTGACTTTAATGCTAGTTACAACGGGTGAATAATTAGTGATCTCTGTGTATGATATACTTCAGCCAAAAGGTTTAAATAAAAAGAAAAGAAGATAGTATGTTTCTTCCAGAAAGATGTCAGCACCCTGACTGACTCCTGTATTTTAATAGAAAAACAAAAGCAAAACAAAACAATTAGCAGCATATTACCAGTCATCACAGGTAAGCTGTAAGCTTGATGTATTTAGCTAAGACATATAAATAGCATCCAGTAGTTAAAAGACCACTACATTTGACAGAGGGTCTTTTAATCAAACACCATTGACGCTTGAGAAATTCTTCAAGAGGAGGAATTTCTTTGGTTCTTTGGATGGCTCCCATCCCCAGAGGCTGAATTTGGAAATTTTTGGAACACGGTTACATTTGATTTCATCCTCCTTTTCTCCATTTCTCTTTACCCAAAGGAGCAGTTCAGGAAGAATAATGTGAGAGTTTGAAGGTACCTTCAGAAACTGGGCTCCCTCCTTGTTTTCCGTTTACCTTGTCTCAATTTTTTGAATGAGTGTTTCCATTGGGAGTTTTGGGACAAAATGTAGCATTGATGTACTTTAAAATTTCATTAGGAGTAAATATACATTTAAAACAATTACTTTGTGACCCAAAGTTTATCAGCGGGCTAGTAACGTCCACTGACAATCAGCAAATGGACTGTACCAGTACCTTGAGAAGAGAAGCGTGAGCATTTCTTAGCCATCTAAGGCCATGAATTTCTTGGAGTCATGCCATTGCTACCAAAGGTCTGTTTTCAGGCAACTCTGGCTCAGGTCATATAATTCTGCTCAAGATGCCTCATTTATGAATAATTGGAAGATTCGGAAATTCTGATTTATTCAGCTGGGTAATTTTCAGTAGTAACTGCGAAAAGCTTTCTGAAAGGGTTTTGTGCTTCCACCCTTGCCACACCAGAGCCTTTTCTTAATGCAGAGTAGCCCGAGAGGTTATTTACTGCCATGTACACAACTCTCCTATAGTTTTCCATCAAATTTGTAATCTCAATACATTATCATGCCTATAAAACCATATGCTCTAGGCAGCACTATGTAGACAAATATTTAACAACCAGCTCTCTGGGGGAAGGGCGTCTTGGTGTGTAGCATTTGCTGATTTCTGATAAATGCTCCCACTGTAGGTGATTTTAAGCTGCCAATGGTTCAACAGTAGGCTCACAAAATTCCTGAAATTTTTATAATAATTTGAGCTGGTTCCAGCACACCACTAGATCCAGGCTACCTTTCTGCCCTACTTTCCTTCTACTTCACCCTTGCTCATCCCACCCCAGGCTTCTTGCTTCCCTCCTATTACTGTCTAGTTCTTACCCTACTCTTTCCTCCTTATAATTTTTCACTCTTTGGTTTTAGAATGTAAGTTTGTGGAGGCAGAGATTACATCCTCAGCACCTAAAGAAGAGTACCAGAGCCCTAAAAGATGCATAATCAGTACTTACTGAATAAAAGAATAAATGTTGTATTCAATAGTGTGCCTTTATCCATATTCAGAAAAGTATTTAGTGATACTGAAAGGCAAATGAATGATAATTACAAGAGCCGTAAAGTGGGTGTAGCCACAGTGATCATAGCCACAGTGATCATAGCCACAGTGATCAAACTCACGGTCCCAAACTGGGTGGATAGTAAGTGCTGAGAACTTGATGTCACTGAATTCAGTGTATCCACAGGTTCTCAGAAAAGGGCCTTTCTGGAAACATTGGCTGCTGCTAGACTAACCACTAGGGTGTCACCACCAACTACCAGTGGAAAGAAGCCTTTGGGACAAAAATTTCAAGCATTTTAAAGATTCTCAGAAGCAGAATTACAAACCGTAATAAGCTTGAGGAATAATATCCGGAGCTGTGAGCTGACTATGTGTTTTCATGTGTGCTCAGCAAGGAAGAGACACTGTCATAGGTCAGTCTTTGCAGTCACATGTGTCACTGGGAAAGATATTCCCATACAATATTAAGGAATAGTTTTTCCCAGTTTTTCTCAGCATAGCACTGATATTATAATCCTAAAGAATGAACAGCAATGACATGTTTCCAACTCCTAGCTGAACTTAATTTGTTACAATCTAATCAGAGGGGGCTTCCCTGGTGGCGCAGGGGTTGAGAATCTGCCTGCCAATGCAGGGGACACGGGTTCAAGCCCTGGTCTGGGGAGATCCCACATGCCGCGGAGCAACTAGGCCCGTGAGCCACAACTACTGAGCCTGTGCGTCTGGAGCCTGTGCTCCTCAACAAGAGAGGCCACGATAGTGAGAGGCCCGCGCACCGTGATGAAGAGTTGCCCCCGCTTGCCGCAACTAGAGAAAGCCCTCGCACAGAAACGAAGACCCAACACAGCCAAAAAAAAAAAAAAAAAAAATCTAATCAGAGATACATGAATGAGAAGAGATAATCAGTGATTAATCAAAATGAAGGAAGGAGAAGCAGATATTTTAACTTCGTCCTGAGGTAGATTATCCTTTTATCCAGCAAATTCATAATGTTTTTATGCTGTTAGTTTGGTTATAGTGTTTCAGAGGCCCTCAGACATTGATAAGGAAAAAAGGCCGACTGCACAACTATGAGTTTCCTGTGTGCTTATCTATGGTTAGAAGAATAATGTCCTTCAGCGGTGTATTTGTTCTAACCTTATCAGTGTATTTGATCAAGACCTTAGGGAGTAAGGAAGGGCCCATGTGTTCCCTGTCAGAGGGCATACATTAGAGAAAGAGAGAAATTCCATCTTGGTGTGTTTAGAAGCATTTGTACACTGGCAAACTTATTTATGGAATATGAGGTTATTAACTCTTTAGAAATAATGCTTTCTCTTTAAGGGATACACATATTACCCATTCTTAGCTTCAACTGCATAGGGAATGTTCAATGACTAATAAACATGAAAATTCTCTGTATCTCTCCAAATCTTAGGATGTAAGGGCCGTTAAAAATTAGTTCCAGAAACAGGCAAGAATGATGCAAAGTGGATATGAATTAGGAAAAAAGAGTATACTCAGAACACCTCTCTCCTTCTTTGCATGTGTTGGTTGATATGTGATCCAGCAGCACCTCTACACACATCTCCCAATAAGAGGTTTATCTTTTCTTCACCAGATCCTCAATGCTGAGCCTTGAAAATGAGGGATGTATGCTTGTGTGCAAAATGGGATGTTCTAACTTCATCCTTAAGCACAAAAAACTAAGATGGAGAAATTGATCTGGTCTGAGGAGATATATTCTCCTTAAGAGCTCTCTGCTGTTCAATCTTCCTGTTTTCTGTTGAGGCCTCTGGGAGGATGTAAGAAATGGGTAAGCTGCTACTATTTACCCCATCCTACCACCAAAAAAAAATAGGCAATATCTTAGGTGCCCTCAGTCTACAGAAAATGAATATTTTCCCTCATTTCTTCCTCTTCTGCTCTCTTCTTCTCTGTTCTCCTGTAATCTAAACTGTCTGGTATCCTGCCAGTAGTGTATGCGAAGTGAGAGTTTTTCCTCTTTGTCTCTTTGCTTTGGGCATTACAACAGGGATTACCTTCCAAGTTGTGTACAATTTGAAAATAGGATTCTGCACTCTGAGAAATGTATTGACTTTTATAATTTCTGTGTTATAATCTCATATGTAGATTCTTGTGGCAGACACCTGGAGGTTTATTACCATGTGGGCTTGGCTATATCCAAACTAATTAAACCCTGGAAGGAGGTCTGTATCCTGTCTGATTTTCACCTCATGTTGAACAAGCAGTTTGGGAGAGAATTACATAAACAGAAAGATGTTCCATGGGTCAGAAATAGTCCCATCTATTTCTGTTCTGAGTACCCACAATTTTTCTTCCCTGGGGCCCATGTTTTCTTTAAGCCCCACTGTTGGTCTGGTTGGAACTCCTAGGACCACACTGATCAATATTGCCTATGGCTCCTCCAGTAGCCTGGTGGGACATTTCCTGGTTTTCTCTCACTCCCCAGAACAGAAAAAACACTTTCCCCAATAGTTTATTTTTCCAGCCTGCCTGACTTTAGAATTAACTTTCTTTACCTCTTTGATCCCCTTGACGGTGATTTCTAAAGCAAAGGGCACATGGAAGAATGGGTTCCCTTTTTGACCTGTCTGATCTGCGTCGGTATCAGCAGTCTGCTCAGCTGTTCGTTAGGTTCATCTCAGCTTAGTCCATGTAGTGGCCACATGGCTTTCGTGATATTGCACTACATCTCATTTACTAGTAAACCGTGTTTTCCCCAGCTCAGTCTCCTTTTGTGACCTCGGCTGAGTCTCTCTTTTCTCTCAGGAGGATATGAAACTCTCATTCACATAAGACAAAAGTAATGGATATGCCTTAATCCTAATTAATGACCACTTCCTGGTGCAGATGATCAGTTTTGTCTGTTTTCTGGATTTTCTTTGATAACTCCTAATTCCCAATTAAAAAGGGGAGGGTTGGAACGGTTTTAAAGTACCTTAAATGTATCCCTATAGACAATATTTTTAATGTTAAAAGAGTAAAATGCTATTAAAATATACTAAGGCTGGTAATGGTATAATGAAACAGATACATTTATATTCTTCTGGTGACAGTGGAAATTAATACAAATTATCTCAAAGAGATTTGGCAAGGTATATCATCATGACTTGTAAACATTTAATTTTTCAACCCAAGATTAGGCATTCCTCCATCCTAATGAGATAATTAGACTTGCTTGTCTAATTTATGTACAAATACTATTTACAGTTTTATTTGAAATCACAAAAAAATTGGAAGTAAATAGAAAGGGTTGGATATAAAAGCTATAATACTTTATCATAGTAATAATATAGAGCCAATAATAATTTGTGAAAATGTTAATGTCAGAGGAGATATGCTTTATGAACAACCTAGGGTATGAATCAATATGAATTCATGGCCTACATTCAGCTAGGGCCACTCTGCCCCTTAGAGATTCAGTTAAACTTGATCTAAGCCTGTGTTCATGGCTCTGTGGGAGTCCAGAAACCTTCCGCTTGCTTTCTGTGAGATTCTACATCTTACTTCATCATGCTCTCTTCAACTGTATTCAGTTTTTATCCTGAACCACCTGGACTTAGATCACATTGCTCTCATTGGTTACCACGATTATCTCATTCACAGCTAATATTTGTGTTTTCTGATAGCCTGTGTTGAAGAGTTAGGTGGGCAGGGAGTGTTGGAGAGGAGAAATTATAGGGAGGATTTCAAATGGTAACATGATATTCTGCAATCTCTTGGCTCCATGTTCATTTTCTCTTCTTTCTCTCTTTTGTTTCTGCCCACCCCACCCCCTGCTGCCTTTAAAAAAAAGAGGGGGGGAAGAAGAGAAAATCCTTCCTTCATCCCATGCAGGGTTAATCTGGCCATATCCAGGCCTTTTAATCCCAATTGGGTAAGATAAGAACTTTCTTCTCACTAAATACAGTCTGTTCCTGCAAATATTTTCTGGCCTAAACGCTCCTCTCAATTGAATTATTTATAGATTTATTTCTATTTAGTCTAAACAACAGATCTATGTATCAATATTTAACTCTAGCTGTCTATTCCTCCTTTTCTGAGACCCCTTGTGCTGTTATTTGTAAGCACATTTGTAGGTGATCTAACCTGCTGGGCAAATACTCCTTTCCTCTCTTGCTGTTTCATTTGTATTCACTCCCTCTAAAAGGATGATGTCCATATAAAATAAGACTGTTCTTTGATTAAGGGTATAGAGGTTGCTGTAAGTCCACGTCAGAGTCTCCCCAGTGTTTAAAAATTCCATTTGTAGGAAAAAATAAGTTATATATATATAAACCGAAGACTGTAAGGAAATACATCAAGATAGTAACAGTGTCTATTGGTGAATAATATAATCATTAGTGATTCTTATATTTTATTTATTATATTTTTCAAATGTATGTGTGTATGTACATAACTATTAACTACATAAAATGAAGGATATTTTATCATAGGGTTATACACGTAGTGTTGGACTGTTGATAGATATATAAATATTCTGATGGTTATTTAGAATAATTGTGTATTCTCTTTTAAATTCAGAAGTGTGCTTACTCAGAAATAAGTATTTATTCTCTTGAAACCTAAGAACCTCCACTAAACAGAAAGAATAAAAAACTTAAGTTCCAAACACCTTGGCATGTTCCAAGATGGAATGCAAATAGAAAGTAAGTTCTAAGGTAATTTTCACATTCTCAAGTAAATGTATTATTTTCTTGGTCTTTTCGTTATGAAATCTTTCTGTAGCTGAATATCTTTTGGAATTATGCTAAGCTTTCAGCTGCTCTGCTCTGGTGGCATAATGTTTGCAAGTCTTTTCTAGGCCAAACCACCTATATTATGCTGTATCACTACACATTAGGTGTCATTAAATATCTATTTCATTTATCACAAATTTCAACATGTCCACTGTAAATTGAAGACCTGGTTTAAAATTGCTCAATACGGGGCTGTCACTTAGTATTAGACCAGGGAAAAGGTGATATGCTGGCAGGTAAAGACCTTAAAAAATAATTCTCATCTGTTATTAAGAAAACAAAAATTGGCTTTCATGTTGTGAATTTTAATGGAAAAAAGAAATTATGTAGACTTTGTTTCAAAAAGGCATTTGTGGAACTAGTGAGTTTCATTCCTATTTTTTCCTACATACTGTCATTTGTCAACTCTCAGTATCAATCTAAGGAGAATTTTGTAAGGGATATAAATGGTAAATGAACCAAGTCTGAATATCCCAGTTTAACTTACATAGTTCACTTGCAGGAAGTAAGGAGGCTAGATGGTAGGAGAATACAGTTAGATGCATCTTGTTTAAACTCTACATGTTAAATTCTACATGCATCTTGTTTAAACTCTACATGTCATTGTTCCATGACAGTAGTCAGAAATGCTTAAAAAGGTTTGTCTCAATTTTTCTACAGGTATTTCAGCTGTCAGGTTGACAACTAGAGGAATATTATTAACAACTGAAATGTAACAATTAAATTACTCTCTTTCCTTTTTGATTACCCTACATTAATTTCTGCCAACTCTTCCTAAATTACACAACCAAAAAAACCCCACATTTTTTTCATTACGAGCTGTATACATTAAGCTAGGAGTTCCCACTGCTTGAAACATTGCCCTCACTCAACTCCGTTTAAGAAAACCTCATTATCTTTAAAGTCTCAAATCAAGCCCCATTACTTACAGGATATCTGCCCCATCCTCGGATGAT
This sequence comes from Balaenoptera musculus, assembly GCF_009873245.2. Classification (NCBI taxonomy): domain Eukaryota; kingdom Metazoa; phylum Chordata; class Mammalia; order Artiodactyla; family Balaenopteridae; genus Balaenoptera; species Balaenoptera musculus. The sequence goes on from NC_045797.1 coordinate 41,747,156, forward strand.
GCCCTGAATTTCAGTTACCAAGCCTAATTTCTTTGTGTGTGAATGTGTATGAACATATAAACATATACGTGTACATATATGTTTATATATTTATATGTGTGTATATATATATATACACACACACGTGTGCATGTAAATGTTTTTTTCATTTACAAAATTTAGTGTGTTTGGTGATAGGGATTACACTATATTTCTTGGGTATTTCTTCAGTACCCTTTAAAATTGAAAAGGGTATTAAAAATACCTGACCACTGATTCAGCATGGGGCTGGACCCGTCAGAACAGATGCTGGTTGGGAATTCCCAGGTGGTCCACTTGTTAGGATTCCATGCTTCCACTGCAGGGGGCACGGGTTTGATCCCTGGTCAGGGAACTAAAATCCTGCAAGTCACACGACACTGCCAAAAAAAACCCACAAACAAACAGATGCTGGCTGCCAACAAGCAGTACATCCATGCTGTGCGAACAAGTTAAATATCACCTCTACTACAACGTACTTATATGTGTGTATTGCTTCGCTAAAAATAATAAAAATAAAACAAGGAAAAAAGTAAGGACATTTCACGGGTATGTGCCATTAGACTATATAATACAATAAACTTTTATGTCTAATAAAGTTTCAGAGACATAGACCATATGGCCACTTTCTAACATAGAAGACATGGTCAAATTCCATGGGAGGCAAATCATTTCCATAGAATTATTTGAAAGCTTAGCTGGCATCTCTGGTATTAGCATAAACCACAGACAGTCTATATGTATTTATTTGAATTATCAACAACCACAAACAATAATTATTGATTATATGTCTGCTTTGTGCCAGGGACAGTGCTAAGGGTTAGGAGGGATATGTGATGTGTAATCTATGATTCAAGGTGTTATGGAAATTCCCACAAGCCGTGTCCTACTGTTTGAAGCAAGACAGCCAAAAAGAAACCTACAGCCAAGGAATACTATAGTTCAGCAATATATACCCCATGAGCAATTATATTAGCAAACTAAAGTCATAGTACAAATTGTTTTGGGTAACTTGTTTTTCATTCTTTCTCACACAAAAGTTAAACTTGTGCTGTGGTTTCTCTCTCTCTCTTCAACTTTGCAGCAGTGACAAATTATGGATTCAATAATTTCTCACATTCTACTTGAAAAATGTTTCTTTATCCAAAGGTTAACTCCTTTAGGAGTACAAACCCCTAAATTTTCTCTGTTGCTGTATTAGTTGGTACAACTAGATTCACTAGACTCATAAATCTATCAATTTTCTAGTCTATAACACTGTAATCCCTGAAATCTCATAGATATAAATGGAATTGCTAATTTTCAATAAATCTACAGAAACAGGTAATGGTGTCATGGGCCCCCAGTTCCAATCATTTTAGCTATAATAAATGATACCACAGGGACTCACTTTGGGTCATAAAATTTGCTGATCAGGATACAGATTTTAACCCCCAAAGTATTTTATAACTTTTCCCTTTTTTTGCCACTTTTAAGTATGAATTCCAAGAATGATTTCTCACTTAAAACTGATTGTAGATAGGAAAGAGGAAAAAAAATAAATGAAGAATTTTTTCAGGTTAGTATTTTCTTTTGAGAGGAGACAACACAAGTAATATGAAGAAGTTATTTCAAACATATACAATAGTATTATATTGGTTACTTAAAATTTAAGCATTTGGGAAAAGCATGAAATTACTATTTATATTTTTATATTTTATAAATAATGCACATTGTACAACAGAAATGTATTTTCCTAATGAATGATAAACTTATGTTTCCAAAACAATTAAATTTTAATTTTCTTAAATAATTACAAACTATTTTCCTATTGTTCTTTAAAAGGAGAATTAGGTACTTTCACTTGGTGTTTTTCTTTGTGAGAGTTTTACCAGTGTTTCTAAAATACTTATCATTTGTCCATGATAACTATCATTCAGCCATATGTTAGGATGAATTACAGATGTTGCTTTAGATGTATCTCAAAGGATTTTTTCTGAAATTGTATATGGAATAACCTCTAAAATAATATGACTATAATCACCTTTTAAACAAACTTAAGGAATTGGTAAAAATGAAATTATCAAGAGTATCTTAAATGTAACATTTCAATAAAAATAATCGTGAAAGGTATGAGTTGAAATTCATTCTAAATGAAAGCTTACCCTGTAGTATTGAAATCTTTAAAGTCTTTGAGTTTCACACTTTGGGATTTCCTGGGCTAAGCTCAAAGTGGATGTGTGACAGGAGGAATGGATTAGCTGTGTTCTTTGCTATATGTTTATAATGAAAGCCAGGATGAATAGAGCAGTGGAAATGTTAAATCAGTATTCCCTCATTTATCTACTCTTACCAGAAATGCACACACAAATCAGATACTGGTCAGCAAAATACAGATCTGGTAACATTCCTGTTTCTTTTGTGGATAGCTTATGGTAATATTCATGCTGCTTCTCTACTTTTATAATGCACATTTTCCTCCTTACTATGTGGCCAAGTTGAGTTGTTAATAGATGCTTAGTAAGCTATATAAAAGAAATGCAGTATACAGTTACTTGGAAATAGGTCTTACATGACTGGTTTTAGTATAAATAAACAATTTAGGAGAGAGCTCTGTAATAGTTGGGATTCTCAAAGAGAAATCTTTAAAAACGTAAACATTTATTATTAAAAAAAGGGTTCTACTAATCTTGACAAGAGGATTGGTTTTACTGGTCAGGTCAGTACCCTTATGAAAATTAAAAGCTACATTGTACAACAGAATCTATGCTGAAGCTACAAGATGGATCACAACATGTTGAGAAATATGTGAACATACTCTTACACTCCCCATAAATATTTATTAACAGCACACATGATTGTGAGAAGTATATTCTGAACAGCAACTCAAATATGTCATATTTAAGACATTGAAGAGAGGTGTATGCCTTCCTCTGATTAACTCATTGAAAATAGGATTGAAATTTCTAGGGTCAAAATCATTACTACCGTCTCTGACTTTGCCGCTAATGACTGTGCTATAACTATTAGAATTTGGCAGACTAAGTAATATCATATTGACCTTTGGAGAAATAAAACATTATTCACTAGTTCTGGTACAGATGCTATATTTGGATATAGGAATTTCTTTTTCACTTAGCAGGACCATATGTGTGAATACCACTGCCTGAACCTTTCATGTGTATGCATTATTCATTCATTTATTGTTATCCAGTCATTTATCTATTTATGTATTCCCATAACCTTATTCCACAAGACATTTGAATAGCATATAGGGAATATGGTTTGAATTCTGACTTGGAACTTGGTAAAATGATTCCACTATGGTCTGCTTTTTGGAAGATCCTGCCAAACAGTGCAGTGGAGAAGGGAGCAATTTTAGCCATGCAGATGTTTTGTTGCAGTGATGCCAAATGCCCACTAGGAAGCTAAACATCTGGATGCTTGAATTAAAATTTTTTCTTTTCAGCAGATTTTTGTTGTTTGCACAGACACTGTGCCCAATGAAAAGGCTTTGCCTATTTGTTTAATCTCCTGGGATGTATGAATGCAGATATGTGAGGCCAAATTGACAGCATCATATTTAAATCAGTGTTCCTGCCTTGATCCCTTTTAAAAACTATAAAACCCTTCCTCCAAAATCATAGAAAATGTACTCAATTGGATGGGCCAACATAAAAAGAATTCATTCTAAAGGACCTAATTCTCAGGTTTCTCATTTTCAGACAGGTTATTTTCTTTGAATTATCATTTTAATTCATGGATTAGTGACAAAAAGAATGTGGTATATGAAAAGATAGTCTGGTAATTATAAGCTTCCCTACAGACTGAAACAGCATATCACATTGTACACATAAAACCATGAAAATGCTTGCGATATTATTATTTTATATTGAGAGTTTAATTATTTAGACTGTGGTTTTATTTTTTCATATGCAGCCAATCATATTCTATTATTAAAAACTGTTGCCATGGTTTCTGGTTTGGAAAACTATATTTATTGTATTATGGCAACATATTGGAGGTTTTGCTCTCACATTAAAAAGAAAAAAGATCGAATAAAATAAGTTTCCCAATAAATTAAATTGTGCCACACAAATGTATTTATGATTAGAGCTTATTAAAAATATCCTATATTGGTCCATTTGGCATTTTGAAAATTCTCAAGTTAGAAGAAGTCAGCTCCTTTTTCTTCGTGTTTCCTCGAGTTAGGTCGGCTTCATGTTTCAAACTGAAATGTTTAGGGATAATCTGAAAACATATTCCAGGTGGGATGGCAGTATAGAGTCTGCGGGGAGAGAAGGCGCTTGATCAGGCCTCTCTCTATTCAGAACAAAGGGAGGAAGGTATGAAAGACAGAAGTGAACTCTAGAAAGCAGAACCTATTTGATACATTGGGGTACTTTAATTTTCTTCAACATTTGCTTCCATGGCCTATCATGCCTTGTTGCCTTCCCATGCACCTTCCCTTTGTCCCTTCTTTCTAGCAAATTTATCATGATAGTATGCCATTTCATCCTACTTAGATTACTACCTAGTTCATATATGAGCCTGAGAACAATGCTGCAAAGCAAATTTGATGTACCCACTTAAGGGCCAGGAAAAGCGCTTCTGAAAGAGGCTGAAGCAACTTGCCCAAGTCAGGGCTGGCAGTGGTGGAGCTATGCCTGGACCCAGTACTGTGGAGTCCTCCACCGTGCTGTCCATTGGCCCAGTGCCTCTCCTTCAGCAGTGTTGTGCTCAAGTTGGATGCACAACTAGTTCAAACATGATTTTCACCTTTGTTTAATCACTTTTTGAATCTTTGGTTCTTTTCCTCATATTTTAAGAACATCTGCTTTCTCAATAAGGAAATGCTCGATATTCAGGGCTGACCGTAACTGACACTGAGGACAGACCCCAAGAGTGAGAGACAACCCCAGAGAGGACAGAGGCACTCAAAGCTGGAAGAAAAAAAAAAGCTGTCAATTTTTTTAGTATTAACAATTTTTCTAAAGACAGTGTTATTAAAAAAAAAAGCCAGACTGTAGGATTGAGTCTTAAAAAATAGGTAACTGAGATATATAGCAAAGTGTTATATACTTTCTATATACTCAAGCAAAGTCTTGAGTTTCACCACTGCTCCAGCGGGTAAGCAGGAGAATAACCTTTCTTGAGCACTTACTACATGCCACACATTATGCTATGTTTGTGTATTAGATCATTCAATCTATAGAACAATATATAAAATTGGCATTATTAACCCCACTTTACTGATAAAAAAGATCAAAAGGCTCAGAGAAGTTAACGTTATTTTTGGAAATTAATAACAGGAGTTTATAAGTATTGACCATACACAGTGCTAACAGGGATTAACTCATTTATTCTTTATAACAACTGTAAAAAAGAAGTAATATGAATTTTTCCATTTTTCAGATTAAAAAAGCCAAGGTTAAGAGTTAAGTAGCTTTCCAAAGCTCAAGTAGAAGAACTTGATTTAGTCAGTTCAACAATATTGTCTTTTACTGAGAATACTAACAACAAAAATATAGGACAGTGTAAAATCCTTGAACAGTACTGGGATATCAAGAGAGGAGAAGCTACTTGCTGGGCAGAATTGCTACCCCTAGAGAATGGAGTCTTCTAGAGCCCTCATCTTACCTTCTCCTTTTTCCAATGGTACATCAGCACTGAATAACTTCATTCCATAAGATGACTTCATTTTCTGAGTTATCCCTGTGTTGCTCTAAGACTCGTGGTAAAGTCTGGAAGACATTTCCCAGCCTGATGGACACTGGTCAGGCATTTCTCTCAGCAATATATGTAGTCTCTGCTACTGCTTGTTAGCACCTCAAATGAAGAGGAAGTAGAGAGAGTAAAAGACTCAGATCAGGCACTGTACTATTAAAAAAATGCATCTTAGAAGAATATATGCTGGAAAAAGAAGTAATGCTTTTTGAATTATCTATAATTTTGGAGTATCTTTGGAAATTTTAGTGACTTAGAAATTAGAAATATATCCAGATTTATTCTGCACCTCAGAATAAATACTCTGGAAATATTGCCAGATTTTTCCTTCAAGGTCAAATACAGATATTTAAAGATACACGTATATAGTAAATATATAAAATTTATGTATATATAAATTCAAAAAATATGAAAATTTCCTAGCATACAAGAATACTGATTAGCAAGCAAGCTATGGGTTTTTACAAATAATAAAAGTATAATATTTGAAATGCAAATTTATTATTTTGAGAAGCCATGAATAAAAGGACAACCTAGGTAATTATTCCCTGAGTAACTGAATGAACTACATTAAAATATTAAAACATGAAAGACACAATAAAAAGAAAATAGATATAAGAAAAACTCTAATCCAGCGGCGTTTTATAAATTCCATTTTCAACACTGGGCAAGAGAAATAATACCAATATAGTCTTTAAAATTTATTATGATCTTCATAGAAGTATGTTTTCTAGCTATACCAACCCTATTTGTGTGACAAGGTCAAGAGAGCAAAGGACAATTAGAGCATGAAATCTTTGTAGTTAAATAGAATAAAAGAAGATGAAAATAGTTGTAAGTTTTCAATGATGTGTTTTAATGAGAGCACCAAAAACCACAAGGATGCAATTGAGCTCAACCATGAAAATATGAAAGTTTCTGTCGCATTTGTGGATCCTCAATTTAACAAAATATTAAAGTATTTTCCCTACAGAGCTTATGTGTTTTGAGTATCCTTTGGGTTTATTTTTCTCAATATTTCATCTTACTTTGGCTTATTTCAGAAGGAAATCGTTCATGGCTCAGGTGTATTGGGGTCCCCTGTCAGAAGCCAAGTGCTGTCTCAGGAGATGGGTGTAAAATATGGTCTTGCAGAGGGACCCTGCAGTTAAGACTTTCTTCCCATTTAACAACATTGGTGATACCTGTCTCGTGAACAGCAAAGGAATATGATTTCTAGAGTGATTGGAAACATGTTCGGTCCCCAAACCTACTATTTTCGGAGTTTTCCATTTGCATAGACCTTGGTGGATTTGGGGTGTGAATTTTTTTGCTAAATTTATAATTTTGTGTCGAAGGGGAAAAAGGGTCAGAATCTGGTAACCAGAAGGAAACTTCTAGATCTCAGAAAATAATTGAAATCCCTTTGAGTCACATGTGGTTTGAATTTCAGAAGTTGAGTTTAATATCACAAATATAATTTTTAGTGCCTACCTTTATCCTTCAGGAGGAAATTATTTAAGCACTGATATTGGGAAAACTGATTATTAAGCAAATACACAGAGCATTTCAGCACTGAAATAAAGATACAGTTATTCAAAATTGTCAAAGGAAATGCTCTTTCCATTCTTTCACCTTCACTGTATGCTGCTTCTATGTTTGAAAATATTTTACACATTGAGTTTCACTTCTTCAACAGTTGTTATAGCTCCTCGATCCTTTTCTCAGCATGGAATCTGACTCAGTCTCAAAGATAATATCTTTCAGATGGAAATATTTCTCTCACTGATATCAAATAAATTTCCAATGTGAAATTGACACCCCAAGTTTTATTTAAAGAAGGGAGAAACTGTACTGGCATATCCAAAAAGAATTGACACAGGTATGTGACTTTATACAAAGAGGAAAGTCAGTGAATGAGAGGTCTCTTTTGGTTCATCTGTAAGCAAGGCATTATTTTCATTGGAGCAAGCATGTTCAAGAGTGGGAAGAAGAAAATATGCTTTGTAAACTGTGAATTTTACTGCTATTTTTTTTTCCTGCAAGCCCCCTGTAGGGAAAGCATAACCTCAAAGCTCTCTAGAGAGATTAGGTATGAACAAATTGTACATTGAGATAAATTTGAATAAAGAACATTTACAAAAATAAAGTGAATTGAACACCTTATAAAATCTCAGTATAAAGCTTAATAGTACATTTGAGGAAAAGACAGCTTGCAAATGTGGCATGAAATAAACAGATCATCACTTAGAAACATAACACTCACTAACCCTAGAGACACAGTTGAAGTTCATCCCAAGTACAGGGCCTGGGAGTTTGGCCAAGAAAATTATTTCACAGGGTCTAGGGCTTGATTTGTATTTCACGTAATGTGAAGTGGCATTCATTACCTTGTAATTGATATGCAGATAAGAAGAAATTATTTATAGCACCATTAATTGGGAAGGAAAGAGTATACCGTATATGTACATATGGGAGAACTGAGGGTTTCTGACAGGATCATAAACCATAAAGAGACTTTTGACAATGATCAGACCTCTGAGATAACCTACTGCCTTGGAAATTCATCCAGCTTTATGTACTCTAATATATTTATAATCATCTTTTAGTGTCATGCTTCAAGTGTAAACTGGATGTTTATGAAATTCCCTCCACCAACAAAAAATAGCTGAAGTTGTTTTGATTTTTTGAAACATTAGAAAAATGTTCCCAAAATGATCTCTTTAGAATATAAGTTCTATGAGATGTTAATAATCAGTTTGGGAGAGATGTTGGATTGAAGAAGGAAATAGGACTCCTCAGAGCCTTTAATATTCAAGTATATATTGTAACTCTCCATGAGGAGGATAAATTATACAGTATTTCCTAACTTATTAAGTTGCAAAACCCTGTTCTTTGGCATGCCTCTTTGAGAAATAACCTTCAAGAAGAAAAAAGAAAGAAAGAAAGCTAGAGTGACTGTTTTTCAGACCTTCACTAACAGGTGCTGGAATGTGTCTGCCTTCCTCATCAAACCGAGTGCTCTTTATACTAAGCCTTCTCTAATTTATTTCATCTTGCTTAGCAACATCCTGCATCAGGGTCCTCCGTCCTCAGCCAGAGTCCTTTCGAGGATGGCAACTCCTGTTTGGTGAGGAAGTCTGTTTGATGAGCTTCCTCCGGAGTTGGCACCAGTACTGCCTTACCCTGCAGACCCTCACTAAGAAGCCCAGTTACCCGTCAGTTCACCAAGGTCTGCCCTGGGCTTCCAGGTCCCCCAGGACTGGTTTTGCCCACTTAATGAATAATTGGAAATTCGGAGCCTTATGTTCTGGGTCATGAACCAGAAAGACACATAGTTCATAGAGACACTTCCAGTGTGGAGGATTGCTGCACGAGACTGCTGACAACATCCCATTAAGTCTTTTGACATGCCCCTTTTTAGTGTGCCTTTACTCCTGCAGTTTTCCCCACCTGAAAAACCAACCTTTTCCACTTTTGCTTTCCAAACGCTTTTTTTTTGAATTTTTAAAAATTGAAGTATAGTTGATTTACAATGGTGTGTTAGTTTCAGGTGTACAGCAAAGTGATTCAGTTATAAATACACATATATTCTTTTTTAGGTTCTTTTCCATTGTAGGTTATTACAAGGTATTGATATAGTTCCCTGTGCCATACAAATAGGTCCTTGTTGCTTTTCCATTTTATATATAGTAGTGTGTATATGTTAATCCCAAACTCCTAATTTATCCCTCCTTCACCGTTCCCCTTTAGTAACTATGAGTTTGTTTTCTATGTCTGTGAGTCTGTTTCTGTTTTATAAATAAGTTCATTTGTATCATTTTTTAAGATTCCACATATAAGTGATATCATTTGAAATTTGTCTTTGTCTAACTTACTTTACTTAGTATGATGATCTCCAGGTCCACCCAATTTGCTGCAAATGGCATTATTTCATTCTTTTTTATGGCTGAGTAATATTCCATTGTATTTATTAATATATACCACATCTTCTTTATCCATTCAACTGTTGATGGACATTTAGGTTGATTCCATGTCTTGGCTATTGTAAACAGTGCTGCTATTTACAATAGTATTCACTATATAATAGTGAACATTGGGGTGCGTGCATCTTTTCAAATTAGAGTATTTGTCTTTTCCAGATACATCCTCAGGATTGGGAATGCTGGATCATAAAGTAACTCTATTTTCAGTTTTCTAAGGAAACTCCATACTCTTCTCCACAGTGGCTGCACCAATTTACACTCCCCCCAACAGTGTAGGAAGGTTTCCTTTTCTCACACCCTCTCCAGCATCTATTACTTGTAGGCTTTTTGATGATGGCCATTCTGACCAGTGTGAGGTGATACCTTATTGTAGTTTTGATTTGCATTTCTCTGCTAATTAGTGATGTTGACCATCTTTTCATGTGCCTGTTGGCCATATGAATGTCTTCTTTGGAGAAATGTCTATTTAGGTCTTCTGCCCGTTTTTTGATTGGGTTGTTTGTTTTCTTGATACTGAGCTGTATGAGCTGTTTGTATATTTTGGAAATTAATCCCTGTCAGTTGCATCACTTGCAAATATTTTCCCCCATGACATAGGTTGTCTTTTTGTGTTGTGTATGGTTTTCTTTGCTGTGTGAAAGCTTACAAGTTTCATTAGGTCCCATTTGTTTATTTTTGCTTTATTTCTTTTACCTTGGGAGACTGACCTAAGAAAACATTGCTATATGATTTATGTCAGAGAATGTTTTGGCTATGTTCTCTTCTAGGAGTTTTATGGTATCATGTCTTATATTTAAGTCTTTACCGCATTTTGAGTTTATTTTTGTGTATGGTGTGAGGGAGTGTTCTAACTTTATTGATTTACATATGGCTGTCCAGCTTTCCCTACACCACTTGCTGAAGAAACTGTCTTTTCTTCATTGTATATTCTTGCCTCCTTTGTTGAAGATTAATTGACTTAGGTTTATTTATGGGCTCTCTGTCTGTTCCATTGATCTATATGTCTGTTTTTGTGCCACTGCCATGCTGTTTTGATCACTGTAGCTTTGTCATATTGTCTGAAGTCTGGGAGGGTTATGCCTCCAGCTTTGTTCTTTTTCCTCAGGATTATTTTGGCCATTCTGGGTCTTCTGTGGTTCCATATAAATTTTAGGATTATTTTTTCTAGTTCTGTGAAAAATGTCGTGGGTAATTTAATAGGGATCACATTAAATCTGTAGATTGCTTTGGGTAGTATGGCCATTTTAACAATATTAATTCTTCCAGTCCAAGAGCATGGGCTATCTTTCCATTTCTTTGAATCATCTTCAATTTCCTTTATCAGTGTGTTATAGTTCTCAGCAAACACTTTTTAAAATCTTTAGTAGCAACAATAGAAATGCCTAAAAGTTATGAAATGTTTATAACTTTTCATATAAACCTCATGTTTATATTAGGAACTGTGCAAAATGCTTTACGATACTATATCTTACTTTGAATTAATTTCTAAGAGTTTATTAAAATTTTGAGATCTTTAAAAAATTCAAAAGCACAACCACCAGTGTATTCATAACCTCAAATTTACAGTTGTTAAAAATGACGTTTTCTTTCATTTTTTAAAAATAAAACAAAGAATGTTACAGCTAAATATGAAGTCTTTTTAAAATCTACCCACTTATATCCTATGCACCTCCCCCATTCTTAGGGGCAAAAACTGTCATGGATTTATTGTAACTCCTTATATTTACATAGAGTCTTACGCATGAATATGATTCCATGAAAAATATATAATATTATTTCAAGTGATTTTTACAAAAATCCGTACAATCATATCGTATTATATTGGGTGGGCCAAAGAGTACCTTCGGTTTTTTATGTAAAAATAAAAGACACATTTTTCATTTTCACCAAGAACTTCATTGAACGACATATTCACCCTTTTGTTCCACTACCTTCTGCCATTTTTCAGACAACTTCATAATTCCATCTTCCCAACACTTTTCATCTTTCTGAGCAAGGAACTGTTCCAGGTGCCTTTTACAGTCTTCCAGGGAATTGAAATTTTTTCCATTAAGAGAATTTTGTAAAGACCGAAATAAATGGAAATCTGAAGGTGCAATGTCTAGTGAATACGGTGGATGAATCAGAACTTCCCAGTCAAGCTGTAACAGTTTTTGCCTGGTCATCAAAGAGACATGCGGTCTTGCGTTATCCTGATGGAAGATTATGCGTTTTCTGTTGATTAATTCTGGACACTTCTCATCGAGTGCCTCTTTCAGTTGGTCTAATTGGGAGCAGTACTTGTTGGAATTAATCGTTTCGTTTTCCGGAAGGAGCTCATAATAGAGGACTCCCTTCCAATCCCACCATACACACAACATCACCTTCTTTGGTTGAAGACCGGCCTTTGGTGTGGTTGGTGGTAGTTCATTTCACTTGCCCCATGATCTCTTCCATTCCACATTATTGTACAGTATCCACTTTTCATCGCTGGTCATACTTTGTTTTAAGAAAAGAATGTTTTCCTTAACGTTTCAGTAGAGAATTGCATGTGGAAATATGGTCAAGAAGGGTTTTTTTGTTTTACTTATGTGGAATCCAAACATCAAAGCAATTCACATAACCAAGGTGGTGCAAATGATTTTCAGTGCTTGATTTGGATATTTTGAGTATGTTGGCTATCTTCCGAGTGGTATAATGTTGATTGTTCTCAATTATTGTTTTGATTTGATTGCTATCAACTTCAACTGGTCTACCTGACTGTGGAGCATCGTCCAGTGAGAATCTCCAGCACAAAACTTGGCAAACCACTTTTGACACATTCGATTGGTCACAGCACCTTCTGCATACACTGCCTAAATCTTTTTGTGCATTTCAGTTGCGTTTTTACCTTTCTGGAAATAATAAAGCATAATATGCCAAAAATGTTGCCTTTTTTCTTCCACCTTCAATATTAAAATGGCTACACAAAAATTTACCAATTTTGATAACTCTTTTTTTAAATGTGTGCTGATATGACAGCTGTCACATACAATCTAACAAAATTGTTTCAAATGAAGTTAAGACAACTAAGTGCTACTGGAGCCATCTTACAGAGAAAAATGAATGAAACTTTTGGCCAACCCAATACATACGTCATTTTGACACTGGCTGTTTTCACTCACCATTGTTTACAACATCCTATTCTTATCAGAACATTTCAGTGATTCTTAACCTCTGTTGTGCCATAGGCCCCTTTGGTAGCCTTGCAAAGTTAATGGTCTTCTTTTCAGAGTACATTTTCAATTTTCCTTAATAAAATACATAGGATTATGAAGGAACTCAATTATATTAAAGTAATAGCTAGCAATATATTAAAAAACTAATTGTAATATAGCAACACATATCTTTTTTCATCAGTACATTAAATAATAAGATCTAGTAGTGTATGCTCTAGTTTGGAGGAAGTGATGAGAGTAAACATTATTTCTGGATGTCTGCAACAACTATAATGTTCTGTAAAGAAAATCTATAAACTCTAATTTCAAGAGTCTCAGGTATGACTCATGGCACTCTGGTTTGTTGTCTACATTTATAGTAAAAGAAACTGCTAAAATTTCAGTTAGAGCTTAGTAATGATAAAGTTGTAAATTTATTTTTATTCAAGCTCATGGGTCTCCTGAATTATTTACATATTCTTTTTTAATTGAGGTATAATAATACATAGTCTTGATTTCTGATTTTTTTCTCCCTTCAATTAATTGCCAACGTCTTCTCCCAATCTTTTGTTTGATTTTTTTTTCTAACAGTGTTTATGGGGTCTTTTGATCAAGAAATTAATTTTTTTTCATTTAGTTAAATGTGTTCTTTTTTTACTTTTGGGGACTTTGTGCCTTGTGTAAAGTAGGATGTTTTATTATATTTTGTTCCAATAATTTAAAATGGTATTTTTCACTTTTAGGCTTTTAATGTACCTGGACATTCAAAAATGTATTTTTTAAGGATGGGACTCAACCTTCTTTCGTGTAGTATCTTACAATAAAGGCAACGTTTTGGTAATATTATTATCATCATTCAAGGAGCAGATTAACCCTCATCTTCCCCATGACATCCATGCTGAATGCTCCCTTTAACAGGTATCTTCATCTTTCTAAATATCTATCCCATTTATATTCATTGTTACATTTTTTTTCCTAAATTTTTCTTATTTCTCAAGAGTTCATGTGTTGCCTGAAAAGATGGCAAGCATTTTGAGGACAGAGATAATGTGCTTTAACACTTTTTTTCAGTAGTGACTAGCAGAGTGTTGGGCCAAATGATTGAGATTAATATATTATAATGTGTTTTGCTTCCAACCTCTTTCCAATTTCAATATAAATTTAGAAAAAAATCATATAGTTTATATAAGAATTTATCTTTTAAAATAGAGTAAGAGTTTTTTCCCTTTTCTAATTCGTGTTTTAGCATATGACCCATTCTCACTTTCTGTATTCCTTATTCCAACATAAGATATGCCTCTAAAATAGTAACAGTGATTTCCATAAGCCACATACAGACACCAGGTCCTTGTCAGGAGTACGAGAAAGAGAAAATTTCTCTTCTGTAGGGAAAGGGAAGGGGAAGGAGCCCTTAGGCCTCCACAGTCCAGACTGCTTCAAGCTGCTCAGTCGCCGGGTCCATGGTCTTCATGCAGTTAGGACGTGTGGGGAATATCTGGCTGTGAGGACCCCCGGGGACGAGAGCTTTCCAGTCTGGCGTTATCCTGTCACGCCCTTCTCCTCTTCAGCTCAATTAGGGTTTCTTCTGCTCTCCTAGGCTAAAACTCTGTGAGTATGTCAAAGTCAAAGAAACTCCTTCTACCTAAAAATAGTTCAACATCCACAGCAATAAGTTTCTGGAGATTTTATTAACCTAAATATTGTAACCTGGGACTGTTGTCACTAAAAAAGATAACACATTGTATTTCTGCTTATTCCCTTAATCAGAAAATTATGCTTTTTCTTTTTTCCAACACATTTTTTCACTTTTTATTTTGCAATAATTTTAAACTTAAAATTTGCGAAAATAGCACACAGGGTCCCCACATAAATTTTACCCAGTTTCCACTAACATTTATATTTTCTATAACTCAAGCACAATGATAAAAACTAAGAAACTAGCATTGTAACAATACTATAAATTTACTAGAGACTCTGTTCATCTTTCATCAGTTTTCCACTATGTCCTTTTTCTATTCCGGGATACAGTATAGGATCCCGCATTGCATTTATTTATTGTCTCCTTAATATCCTCCAATCAGTGACAGTTCATCTATCTTTCTTTGTGTTTCATGACCTTGGCATTTGTGAAGAGTACTTGTTACTTATTTTTGTAGACTGTCACTCATTTTGGGCTTGTCTGATATTTTTTAATGATTAGATCAAGGTTGCATTTTTAGCGAGAATACCACAGAGGTGGCATGCACTTCTCAGTGCATCTTATCAGAAGGTAAAAATGATGTCCTTATGTCTTTTTACTGGTGATGTTTACCTTGATCACTTGGTTAAGGTGGTGTCTACTGGCTTTCTCTACTGTTATTATTTGTCTATTTGGAATGAACAAATACCTTAGGGGAAATACTTTGCAACCCTGCAAATATGCTGTTTCTCCTTAAATTTTCAGTCACTAATTTCAGCATCCATTGGTGGGTCTTTCTTGCAACTGTTATTATGGTATTCTACTGGTGATTTTCTATTTCCCTCATTTATTCTACATTTTTTTTACTTATTTTTATCAGTTTGGACTCATTCATGGCTTTAAAATTTTTATTCTATGAATTATAATCCAATACTGTCATTACTTATTTTGTGCCTCAAATTGTTCCAGCTTTGACCATTGGGAGCTCTTTCAGGTTGGCTCCTATGCACTTTTACCAGCATGGCCCCATCCTTTTTGGAGCACTTCTTCATTTATTGCTACCATATAATGCTCCATGCTCATCTTGTGTTTTCCCTGCCACAGCTCTTTAATCAGCCACTTCTCCAGGTATCCCTGTTTCTTTGTATCAGTGAATGATATTTAGACACCAAAAGCTAGGCTTTTAAAGATTAAAAGATGTAAGGACTTGGCAAATTTTATAAGTGGCCAGATCGTAAATAGGGTTTGCAGGCCATTCAGTCTCTGTAGCAGCTACTTCATTCTGCTGTTGTTGCACAAAATCAGACATAGACAGTAGGTAAGTGTGTATATGTGGATATGTTCCAATAATACTTTATTTACAAAAATAGGTGGTAGGCTGGATTTGCTTCATGGGACTTGTTGTTTGCCGTCTCCTACTCTAGAATGACAAGTCATGTGCTGATTTTCATGTATAAAAACAAAGACAAAAACCTAGTAATGTTTTCATCTTCTCTGGTGAGGAACGTACTGGAGTATACTGATGTAAATGGAATTAGCTTAAGTGTTTTTACTTTTAAAAAATTTTGGATTATTTCAATTCAGAATAGGAAAAAAATGATAATTACTATTTCCCATCTTTAAATCATTAGATGTTTAGATAGTGCTGTATTTATTTTCAGATGAATCAATAAATAAAAAGTTTACTTTCACTTTTACTTTATGCATGGAATATCAAAGATAACTAAGTGCAAAATAAATGGTACAGGGGAAGTAGGAAAGACTCGTTCTGACCTTGCTCTGGAAAAGAAGTCAGCAAATTTCATAGATGGCCAGATTACAAATCGGCTTTTTTAAAATTTATTTATTTATTTATTTATTTATTATTTATTTATTTATTTATTTATGGTTGTGTTGGGTCTTCGTTTCTGTGCGAGGGCTTTTTCTAGTCGCGGCAAGTGGGGGCCACTCTTCATCGCGGTGCGCGGGCCTCTCACTATTGCGGCCTCTCTTGTTGCGGAGCAGAGGCTCCAGACGCGCAGGCTCAGTAATTGTGGCTCACGGGCCCAGTTGCTCCGCGGCATGTGGGATCTTCCCAGACCAGGGCTCGAACCCGTGTCCCCTGCATTGGCAGGCAGATTCTCAACCACTGCACCACCAGGGAAGCCCCCCGCAAATCGGCTTTACAGGCCAGGAAGGCTCTGTTGCAGCTGCTTGCAGGGTGGAGCATCCTGAAAAGTTTCCAGGAGGAGGTGAGGACTGAGGTTGACACCGAAGAATGGATGGGACTTGAGTCACCTACAAAAGAAGAAATAAACGTGGTGATTCAGGGATGATTTGAATAAGAGACGGAGAGAGAAACAGATTGAGAGTATTCAGGAATAATAAATAGCAAACAACAGCTACAGCAATTCAGAAAGGAATGTAGGAGCCAAACCTAACCCTGCTAGCAGCTCTGCTAATCTCACAGATTTTAGTAATTGGCTATCTTTCAAATCACCTGGCTTTATTAAAAGCAATTGACACTATGCTTTATAGGTTTAAATGATTCTACAGAATTTTTAACAGATCTTTAAATGGGTTAAAGATCTAAATTACTATTTATTAATTTTTCATGTTAATATATTAATTTTTTTTGCCATTATTTCTAAGCTTTTCAGTGTTAATTCTGTAATGAGCAGGTATTGCCAAGAAGCCAATCTTATAAGATGCAAGAACATTTACTCTTGCACTCATTTCTGTGACAGACTTTTTGGCTCTCCAGTGAGTGCACAGTGAGCTGAACAACGAATTCTTACAAGTTTAATTCCACTTTCATTGGGAGTCAAGTATATCCTGCTTCTTTTGAATGCAACCCTAATCCCAAAGACAGGTCATTTTATTGTCTTTGGCCTCAGTAGTTTCTGTGCTAGCCCCTGAGTAAGATGGTGACACAAGTGGACAAAGGAATTGTCAGTTTATTTGGGAATATCCTAGGAATTAATTCATCATTAATGATTGTTAATGACATCTGATTCCATGAGATAAGGTTACTTCCTAAGTAAAATCAAACTCTTCATTTAAAGTATATTGCTGAAATTTTTCTTATCCAGTGTTCTCATTTAAAGGTCACTAAATCCATTATTATTTGTGCTCCAAAGTAGATTCATAAAAAATACATAAAATGAAATTTGGCTATAGTTTGAGCTTCTTGTATAAAAGCTGGTATTATCGAATTAAGCAGACAGTTGATTTCTATATTTCTGACATTTAACGTTAATTTGATAGGAAATAATTACCATAATATTATAATCAAATATTCTAAACCCACACTTTTTAAATATAGAGTTTAGTGGGTGACTTAATATTTTCTACATGAACTACCATATGTCAAAGAGAATTAATGATCTCATTAATAGGCAGCCTACTCACACTTGCGTATCTGTGGTAGGGAACCTTCTTAAAGGTCAATCTAGTTGGTGTCCTCTCCCTTATTCTCGTAACCTTTCTGCCCTTTTCATTCACGTGTGGCCACCTTTTAGCCAGCTTTGTTGCCTGCTTTAATACATCCTGCCTCACGTTCCGTGGTGAGCACTGCACGTTGCAGCTCCTTCAGGAAGCAGCTTCAATCTTCCCAATCCATAAACACAGACAACATCCCTTATTTTTTACTTTACTTGAAACCCCTAAAGAAGGTATATTATATTTTTTAAATGTTCTCAGATCCCAAGGACCATGTTCTATGACCATTTCAAGAATAACGCTTCCCCATTCCTTGAATATGGCTGGTACACCCCCATTCTTCTGCTTACGCAGATCTTGAAATGGCCTCTTTTCTTATCAACTCTCTTCAAAGCCCTGCCTTCCTTTAAGACTCAAGTTGAGTTCTAGACTCTCTCTCAGATCTTTGTGGACCCCAGCTCCACCGTCGGTTCTCAGGGGCCTCTGTTTCCTGTGCCATTTGTCATTGTTGTTTCCCTTTGTGCACATTCCCATCTCCCCCAGCAGATTGCAAGCCCCGCCCAGAACGGAAGCATGTCCTGTGCCTCCCCGCACAGTATGTAGAACCTAACCACGTGCCCAGTCAAAGCAGGCATTCAGTAATGTTTGTGAGGAGGAACAGTGACGTTCATTAAGCTCTTACCTTCATCAAAAAGGAGTGTTTAAAAAGCTACTGTACTGCACCAAATTACCTGCAATAATCTTGGTATCCCCGTAGAGGCAAATCTGTTGAAAGCCAAATCACTTCAGAGTTCCAGGTATTCGTGTGAGGATTTGTAAACAAGTTAGATCACAGCAAGTCAGTACTCATTTTTTTAAGCAATAGAATACTCTGTAATATAGACAAGGAGACAGTCTCCCTTCAGTTTAGGATGTCTGCTGAGAGAGCGAGCATTAACTGAGAGGTCAGATATCTATAATTTTTTTTTTTTTAAAGCTTCTTTCTTTCTTTCTTTCTTTCTTTCATTATTTATTTTTGGCTGTGTTGGGTCTTTGTTTCTGTGCAAGGGCTTTCTCTAGTTGCGGCAAGTGGGGGCCACTCTTCATCGCGGTGCGCGGGCCTCTCACTATCGCAGCCTCTCTTGTTGCGGAGCACAGGCTCCAGACGCGCAGGCTCAGTAGTTGTGGTGCACGGGCCTAGTTGCTCCGCGGCATGTGGGATCTTCCCAGACCAGGGCTCGAACCCGTGTCCCCTGTATTGGCAGGCAGATTCTCAACCACTGCGCCACCAGGGAAGCCCCTATAATTTTAAGCGTAGTCGAAAGCCACATAAACTGAAGTTTGGTTATTTCCCAAATGGTCAGGAACCCTAATGGCTTTCTGCATATGAAATATCATTTTACTGAGTTCTGTAGAGATTTACCAAATCCAATAGTATTAGTGTTAGGCATTTGGGACCTTCAATGGCTAGTCTCTGTGCTTTTAAAAGGAAGAGTGATATATAGCCATGTACAGTGTAGACAGGCCACATCTCCCTAGGAATTCAGTGCTGAGTTTCATCTTTAGAGCAAAGGTGTTACAGAGCTAAAAGACATATGGGTTATATTATCACCTTTAAAAGGTGAAATTTTTTGGTGACTCTTTTCCGGATGTTTCAGCTGTTAGCAAGATCTGGCAAGACAGTCCACTGGGATCGAGCCAGCTTCTGTAAGGTTTCTAATCAAGGTCTAAATCTCTGAGTGCAGCAACAAACCAGGGTGGTTTCTATCAGAATCTTATATACTTGTGTGTCTGGCGTTTACTTTGTAAAGCAGTGGAAGAACTCCATGTAAACCAATTTGTGACTTAAGACAATTTAGGTAACCTATCATAAAGCCAAAGGAAAGTTTTTCTCATCAAGAAGTTGTTTCTTTACGATGCAAAGATTTTTCTAATACTATTAGCCTACTTATAAACTCTTAATAGCAACCAGATAACTTATGCCTAAGATCTATACTTGTCTATATTTGTTACTAAAATTTTTAGACATTTGAGTAAAGAAAGGAAGCCCCATTTGGGTTCTTGGTTCATACAATAAGAATAGACCAGAAAAGATATTTATATCAAGCTAGTGAAATTCCTATTAAATATACTATAAAGTCTCTAGGAATCATTTTCCTAATCTCCTCTGAAAGAATAATTTTATCTTTAAAAATATACCACTGTAAATGTCATATATATATATATATATACACACACACACACATATATATTTTTTTTCTTTCACCTTCTCCACACCTGTTAAATAAACTTGTCATTTTTACAGCCAATTCAGGAAGAGAGTTCTTCACTCCTCTCCTTGGAGACCTAGATATACCCCGTCCGGTGTCTGGGGTCAACCCCATCTCCTCTGAAAGCCTGGCTGCATGATTTGATAGTCACAGCTGTCATTATCATCTAGCTTGGCACATGCCTCTAGGGTTTTCCCATTGAGCAAGGGTCTGAACTGTGCTGCCCACGCTTCCTCATACCAATTATAACTCCCATGCAGTTATCTAAAAGGCAGAAAAAAATGATCAACACCATTCCCAGCCTTGTAATGAGGAAGCAATTTCCCCTTATTATAACTGACTAAATATGTGCAGGCTGACCCTCAAGGCCCCTCCTCGCCCTCTTCGTGTCCCTCTGGAAATCATGGTCAAAACTCACTTTTCCTTTCAGATTTCCTTGACTCCCCACTTCTTTTGTTTCTTTCTCTTAATCCCACACTTTTTCCATCTTCATCGTCACTGTGCCGAATGCCGTTCCTCGTTCTGTGCCCTCACGGAGTGATCACGCCTCTTTCTGGTGCGTTCCTCATTAGAACCTGACCTTTGTTTCTCGTTTCTGTTCTTCTGCCACTGGACTCCCTTACCACAGATTTACTGCTTGGGCGCCAGAGTAAGAGGGTCCTCGAGCCATGCAAATGATCCAGCAGATTTCACTCTTCCTTCCTTTTGTCACTTCTAAGACCCTCGTGTCTCTTACACTTTTTTGTCCGAAGAATCTATACTGTGTGTGTTTGGTTTAACCAGAAACAGTGCTGTGTTGGCTGTAGGCAATCAAAGCGTTAGTTACGTTGTTGAAAGGCATGAGGAATTTATCATCATTTTTTTACCTTTCTACTTCAAGTAGAGGTAATTCAAAGACGTTGCACGAATGAGTCAGTATCCCCTGTTTTGGAGCATAAGGAAATCATCTCTGAAGATCTGATGAAAAACTGAGACAAAACAGAAAAACTGTTTTGGACACCTGTGTATCAGTGGCTCCTCCCTCTGACATGTGACCCTTTGGAGCAGTCCCAAGCTAATAAAAAACCTTAGATTGAGAGACTAATTCATTCTGATTAAAGCTTTTATACTTAGGATTTTCATTTGGGCATATGGAAGAGACTATCCTAATATCTGTCTAACCTAATATTTGTTCTTCCTTTTCTTCCTTGGGAGTACAACCTCCAGTTTTTAGCTAGGCACATGCTAAGCTGAATAAAGAGTCCATTTCTCAGTCTCTTATCAATTAGCCATGTACACATTAGGCCAAATGATATGTAAGTGGAAATATTTTGCGTGGGCTTCTAAGAAGTCTTCCAAGCATTTGTGCATGCGCATTGACACTTTTTTATTCTGTTTTCCATCCTGTTTCCTGATCATAAGGCAGATGGCTGGATCTCTAACAATCATATAGGACTGTGAGGTCAAGGGCCCTATCCTAGGGATGGAGAAATAGTGAGTTGGTAAAAGCCTGAGTCCAAAAACTTCATGAAGTGGAACATCATATCAAGCATGGAATAATTTTTATGTGAGAGAATGATAAATAAACTGTATTGTTTAAATCTTATTTTGGTTTTTCCTGTTATATATAGTCATGTGTAATTCTAATTGAGTCAGGGAACTTTGTGGTGAGTTGGATAGATGGAAGAGAAGTATTGGGAGATTATGACTGTACCCTTTGCTTATGCAAGGTGTGGAATCAGAAATTATCTAACAGGGTTTGGGTTGGGGCCTCATGTAAATCAGAGGTTCATAGTTGCTTCCTAGAGACATTTGCTAATTCTCTAATAACTAAGCACATACACTAAAAGAAAATTTTCTAAGAGATTCTGACAGGGAGGCAAATGTATGTGTTTGTACATGTTAATTGTAATACCTGTGATAGAAAAATATTTTAAATAACCTAACTATTCATCAGTAAAAAATTTGATATATTACAATGGCCTATCTATACTTTGGCATATTCTTCAGCCCCTAAAGATGATATATTATGCAGCCATTAAAGATATTAAGAGTGTGAATAAAATGAAGAGGTGTTTGTAACATTTTGTTGAGTGAAAAAAAATAATGTTAAGATTTCTAGTCATGATGGCATTGTAAATTCTCCAAGGAACCTCCTCTGCCTCTACACATATGACGTATAGATAATATGTAGACTGAGGAAATCTAAAAGGTGTAGTCATGCTCAAAAGTAAGATAAATGTCTCCATGACACAGAAACTGAAAGTGATAAGCAACATAAAGGCATCAGCCTACCAGCCTACCAGGTTCTGGGTAAGAAAAAGGCTGATATGGCCAGGAGTTTAGCTACTGAATATAAGAGGGAATAAGAGCATCCATAGCAGAACTTCAGCTAGGTCTTCTCCTTACATCATGTTTCATGAAAAGAGAATCTAGAAGATATACGTACAACCACATGACTAGGAAGTAAACCATTAAGTTGCTTTGCTGGCTTGATGATTGATGACATCCCCAGTGTGCAGATGTTTTTAATATATAACCCCTGTCTGCCTGGGGTCCAAAATGGATGGACTGGTACCAATTGCAAAGACACTAGAGAGAGGTTAGTATACATACACACGTGTGCACACACACACACACACACGCATGCACACACACACACACACACACAGAAAAATAACCTCCTATTCAAAAAATATCTATAAACCAAAATTCCAAAACATATTAAAAATCTATCACTAGGAAAACAGCCAAATAAACCCTTTAATATGAATATGGCATTACTATGATGAATATGAAATGAGCAGACTGAAAAACTTTTCTTAAAAATAAATATGTTTAATTTCCACTCCCATGTTTATTGGAACATTATTCACAGTAGCAAAGATATGGAAACAACATAAATGTTTGTTAATGGATGAATGGATAAAGAAAATGTGATTAATAATAATATATATATACATACATACATATATATGTACATATGTTATTCAGCCTTAAAAAAGAAGGAAATACTGCCATTTGAGACAATACTGATGAACCTGGAGGACATTATTCTAAGTGAAGCAAGCCAGACTCAGAAAGACAGACAGACAAATAATGCATGATCTCATTTATATGTAGAATTTAAAGTAGTCAAACTCATAGAAACAGAGAGTTGGATGGTGGCCTCCAGGAACCAGGGGAGAGGGAAGTGGAGAGATTTGGCCAAAGGGTACGAAGCTTCAGTGATGGAGGTGACTGAATTCTGGAGGTCTAATGCATGTACATCACAGTGACTGCAGTTTACAGTACAGCATTGTACACTTGAAATTTGATAAAAGGATAGATTGATCTTAAGTGTTCTCACCACATACACACACACACACTCACAAAGGTAAATAAATATACTATTCAAGAGTAAAACAAATAAAAATATCCATTTTCTGTGAGAGAAAAACTAATATGTAATGAAAATAGAGAAATAATGTACTTGGAAAGATTATTGCAAAAATATTGTGTAAAAGGGTTAATTTTCTTATTGTATAGAGAGAACTCTGAGAAATTAACAATATAAGAACCAACAGCCCAAAATAAAGGAAGGGGCAAAAGTTTTAAAGAGAAATCCAACAGATAAAGAAATACAAATCAATTATAAACTTGAAAATATGTATGGTATCGCTCACAATTTAAAAGATACCAATTGAAATGGTGAAATAGCGTGTTTAACATGTATAAGATTGGAAAAAATGAAATAGAAACACTATTACTATTGCGTGCATTGAAGGTGTGAAATTTGGGCAATCTCACACACATTGGTTTGGGAAGAGAATGACACACTTTTTTGCAAGGCAGTTCTATAGTATCAAATTTATAATATCTATCAAATTTACTATGCATATACCCTTTTATTTTACAATTCCATTTTAGACATTCACCATAAATGAAACATATACAACGTATGAAAAGATGCATTTATAATAATGACCGTTATAGCATTAATTTTAGTAATCATAACATTGTTTTTCAGTAGGGGAATAGAACTGGTTAAACCCATTATGCAACATGGCCTACCCTTAACATTCCCAGGCCTGGAAGCAGGGCACATAGAGGTCCACACACTATATATCTAAATACTGAAGACTTATAAATTAAATAAAATATACTTCATCTTCCTTCACTGACAAAGATGCCTTCATAACTACCTAAAGTAACAAGATAATGACAAACTAAAAAGGACCTAATGTGGCATTCAAGCCTTTACACAGTGAAATTCTACACACCTGTTTAAAGGTATCTCTCACCGCTGCTCACTCAAAACTAGCTCCATATGCTATGAGGACTCATCTCCATTTCAAGAATGTTTTCTGTTCTTTCTTCATGCATGCTGTAACTTCTTTTTGAAATTCTTCCCTGCTCAGGTTAAATGTCCCCTTTGTAATTACCAGATCTGATCTCGAAAGAGAATTGTTTCCTCCTTTGAGCTCCCCTAGGTCTTTGCTATAACATTTAAAAATAATCTACCTCAGATTATAGACGATTGTGGACATAATTACTTCTCCACCAGGTAGTAAGCTACTTTAGATTATGGAATTTATTTTAGTCATTCTTGCACATTTTTAGCATCTGGACCTGTGCCTTGCAACCAATAGATACTCTACAATTGAAAAAACTGGATTATAGATTAAGAAAAAAACTCTTTATTATGAAAATTTCAAACATGCTTACAATAGAATAGTATAATCAGGCAGTTTCAAAACTAAAAACTCACAGCCAATCTTGTTTCATCTATACCCTTGTTTCAAACCACACCTAATTTTAGTATCAAATTATTTTGAAAAAATAATGTCATTTTTTCTGTAGCTACGTCTGTATATATTTATATAAAATAAAGAGTACTTTCTCAAAGCATAATGATAAAGCCATTGTCAAAACAAACATTTAACAATCATTCTTTAATATATCACATTTCTAATTAGTGTGAAAATTTCCTTGATTGTAAAATAATTTTTATTTGTTTGAGTCAGGATCCAGATAAAAACCATATATTAGTATTGGTTTATTTGGCTTTTAGATTACTTTTAACCTACCAATTTATTCTGTCTTTATTTCTTCCCTTCCTAGCAATTCTTCCTTGCAGCTGAAAGGCAAGTGTGTTTTTGAAGGCAGATCTAAGCAATGCACCTCATGACTGCCATTTATTGTTAGTAGTTTTAAAATTTTTATTGCCTAGATCCAATATTTCATTATTTCACCAGAAGTTGAAAATGGTAAATTTTTTCTTTTGTATTTTTTCTTCATTTATTTAGGTGACCAACACAGTGACTCACAATTTTTAAAAATTATACTCAATTTATAGTTATTATCAAGTGTTGGCTATAGTCCCTGTGCTGTACAATATATCTTTGTAGCTTATTTATTATATACCTGGTACATTGTACCTCTTAACTCCCTACCCCTATCTATCCCTCCTCCCTTCTCTCTCCTCACTGGTAACCACTAGTTTGTTCTCTAGATCTGTGAGTCTGTTTCTGTTTTGTTATATTCATTGCTTTTTAAAATTTTTTTAGATTTCACATATAAATGATAACATACAGTATTTTTCTTTCTCTCTCTGACTTATTTCACTAAGCATCAGAGCTTCCAGCTCCATCCATGTTGTTGCCAATGGCAAAATTTCACTCTTCTTTATGGCTGAGTAGTATTCCATTTATATATACCATATCCTCTTTATCCGTGGACACATAGGTTGCTTCCCTATGTTGGCTATTATAAATAATGGTACTGTGAACATTGGGATGCATGTATCTTTTTGAATTAGTGTTGTTGTTTTCTTCAGATATATACCTAGAAGTGGAATTGCTGGATCATATGGTAGTTCTATTTTTAGTTGTTTTTTTTTTTTTTGTCTTGAATTTTATTTTATTTATTTTTTATACAGCAGGTTCTTATTAGTCATCAATTTTATACACATCAGTGTATACATGTCAATCCCAATCGCCCAATTCATCACACCACCACCCCCACCCCCCACCGCTTTCCCCCCTTGGTGTCCATACGTTTGTTCTCTACATCTGTGTCTCTATTTCTGCCCTGCAAACCAGTTCATCTGTACCATTTCTCTAGGTTCCACATATATGAGTTAATATACAATATTTGTCTTTCTCCTTCTGACTTACGTCAATCTGTATGACAGTCTCTAGATTCATCCACGTCTCTTCAAATGACCCAATTTAGTTCCTTTTTATGGCTGAGTGCATTTTATGGCTGAGTACATAGTACATTGTATATATGTACCATATCTTCTTTATCCATTCATCTGTCGATGGGCATTTAGATTGCTTCCATGACCTGGCTATTGTAAATAGTGCAGCAATGAACATTGGGGTGCATGTGTCTTTTTGAATTATGGTTTTCTCTGGGTATATGCCCAGTAGTGGGATTGCTGGGTCATATGGTAATTCTATTTTTAGTGTTTTAAGGAACCTCCATACTGTTCTCCACAGTGGCTGTATCAATTTACATTCCCACCAACAGTGCAAGAGGGTTCCCTTTTCTCCACACCCTCTCCAGCATTTGTTGTTTGTAGATTTTCTGATGATACCCATTCATACTGGTGTGAGGTGATACCTCATTGTAGTTTTGATTTACATTTCTGTAATAATTAGTGATGTTGAGCAGCTTTTCATGTGCTTCTTGGCCATCTTTATGTCCTCTTTGGAGAAATGTCTATTTAGGTCTTCTGCCCATTTTTTGATTGGGTTGTTTGTTTTTTTTTAATATTGAGCTGCATGAGCTATTTATATGTTTTGGAGATTAATTCTTTGTCCATTGATTCATTTGCAAATATTTTTTCCCATTCTGAGGGTTGTCTTTTCGTCTTGTTTGTAGTTTCCTTTGCTTTGCAAAAGCTTTTAAGTTTCATTAGGTCCCATTTGTTTTTATTTCCATTACTCTAGGAGGTGGATCAAAAAAGATCTTGCTGTGATTTATGTCAAAGCATGTTCTTCCTATGTTTTCCTCTAAGAGTTTTATAGTGTCTGGTCTTACATTTAGGTCTCGAATCCATTTTGAGTTTATTTTTGTGTATGGTGTTAGGGAGTGTTCTAGTTTCATTGTTTTACATGTAGTTGTCCAGTTTTCCCAGCACCACTTATTGAAGAGACTGTCTTTTCTCCATTGTATATCCTTGCCTTCTTTGTCATAAATTAGTTGACCATAGGTGTGTGGGTTTATCTCTGGGCTTTCTATCCTGTTCCATTGATCTATATTTCTGTTTTTGTGCCAGTACCATATTGTCTTGATTACTGTAGCTTTGTAATATAATCGGAAGTCAGGGAGTCTGATTCCTCCAGCTCCGTTTTTTTCCCTCAAAACTGCTTTGGTTATTCGGGGTCTTTTGTGTCTCCATACAAATTTTAAGGTTTTTTATTCTAGTTCTGTAAAAAAATGCCTTACATAATTTGATAGTGATTGCATTGAATCTGTAGATTGCTTTGGGTAGTATAGTCAATTTCACAATATTGATTCTTCCAATCCAAGAACATGGGATATCTCTCCATCTGTTGGTATCATCTTTAATTTCTTTCAACAGTGTCTTATAGTTTTCTACATACAGGTCTTTTGTCTCCCTAGGTAGGTTTATTCCTAGGTATTTTATTCTTTTTGTTGCAATGGTAAATGGGAGTGTTTCCTTAATTTCCATATCAGATTTTTCATCATTAGTGTATAGGAATGCAAGAGATTTCTGTGCATTACCTTTGTATCCTGCAACTTTACCAAATTCATTGATAAGCTCTAGTAGTTTTCTGGTGGCATTTTTAGGATTCTCTATGTATAGTATCATGTCATCTGCAAACAGTGACACCTTTACTTCTTCTTTTCCAATTTGTATTCCTTTTACTTCTTTTTCTTCTCTGATTTCCACGTCTAGGACTTCCAAAACTATGTTGAATAATAGTGGCGAGAGTGGACATCCTTGTCTTGTTCCTGATCTTAGAGGAAATGTTTCAGTTTTTCACCATTGAGAATGATGTTTGCTGTGGGTTTGTCATATATGGCCTTTATTATGTTGAGGTAGGTTCCCTCTATGCCCACTTTCTGGAGAGTTTTTATCATAAATGGGTGTTGAATTTTGTCAAAAGCTTTTTCTGGATCTATTGAGATGATCATATGGTTTTTCTTCTTCAATTTGTTAATGTGGTGTATCACATTGATTGATTTGCGTATATTGAAGAATCCCTGCGTCCCTGGGATAAATCCCACTTGACCATGGTGTATGATCCTTTTAATGTGCTGTTGGATTCTGTTTGCTAGTATTTTGTTGAGGATTTTTGCATCTATATTCATCAGTGATATTGGTCTGTAATTTTCTTTTTTTGTAGTATCTTTCTCCGGTTTTGGTATCAGGGTGATGGTGCCCTCATAGAATGATTTTGGGAGTGTTCCTTCCTCTGCAATTTTTTGGAAGAGTTTGAGAAGGATGGGTGTTAGCTCTTCTCTAAATGTTTGATTGAATTGACCTGTGAAGCCATCTGGTCCTGGACTTTTGTTTGTTGGAAGATTTTTAATCACAGTTTCAAGTTCATTACTTGTGATTGGTCTGTTCATAGTTTCTCTTTCTTCCTGGTTCAGTCTTGGAAGGTTATACCTTTCTAAGAATTTGTCCATTTCTTCCAGGTTGTCCATTTTATTGGCATAGAGTTGCTTGTAGTAGTCTCTTATAATCCTTTGTATTTCTGCAGTGTCAGTTGTGATTTCCCCTTTTTCATTTCTAATTTTATTGATTTGAGTCCTCTCCCTCTTTTTCTTTTTTTTTTTTTTTTTTTTTAAATGAGGATCTTGAATCAGATGCGTATGTTTGATTTATTTATTTATTTATTTATTTATTTTGGCTGTGTTGGGTCTTCGTTTCTGTGCGAGGGCTTTCTCTAGTTGTGGCAAGCGGGGGCCACTCTTCATCGCGATGCGCGGGCCTCTCACTATCGCGGCCTCTTGTTGCGGAGCACAGGCTCCAGACGCGCAGGCTCAGCAGTTGTGGCTCACGGGCCTAGTTGCTCTGCGGCATGTGGGATCCTCCCAGGCCAGGGCTCGAACCCGTGTCCCCTGCATTAGCAGGCAGATTCTCAACCACTGCGCCACCAGGGAAGCCCTCCCTCTTTTTCTTGATGAGTCTGGCTAATGGTTTATCAATTTTGTTTATCTTCTCAAAGAACCAGCTTTTAGTTTTATTGCTCTTTGCTATTGTTTTCTTTGTTTCTATTTCATTTATTTATGCTGTGATCTTTATGATTTCTTTCCTTCTGCTAACTTTGGGTTTTGTTTGTTCTTCCTTCTCTAGTTCCTTTAGCTGTAAGGTTAGATTGTTTACTTGAGATTTTTCTTGTTTCTTGAGGTAGGCTTGTATAGCTATAAACTTCCCTCTTAGAACTGCTTTTGCTGCATCCCATAGGTTTTGGATTGTCGTGTTTTCATTGTCATTTTTCTCTAGGTATTTTTTGAGTTCCTCTTTGATTTCTTCAGTGATCTCTTGGTTATTTAGTATCGTATTGTTTAGTCTCCCTGTTTTTGTGCTTTTTACGTTTTTTTCCCTGTAATTGATTTCTAATCTCATAGCGTTGTGGTTAGAAAAGATGCTTGATATCATTTCAAGTTTCTTAAATTTACTGAGGCTTGATTTGTGACCCAAGATGTGATCTATCCTGGAGAATATTCCGTGTGCACTTGAGAAGAAAGTGTATTCTGTTGTTTTTGGATGGAATGTCCTATAAATATCAATTACATCTATCTGGTCTATTGTGTCATTTAAAGCTTGTGTTTCCTTATTAATTTTCTATTTGGATGGTTTGTCCATTGGTGTAAGTGAGGTGTTAAAGTCCCCCACTATTATTGTGTTACTGTCGATTTCCTCTTTTAGAGCTGTTAGCAGTTGCCTTATGTATTGAGGTGCTCCTATGTTGGGTGCATATATATTTATATTTGTTATATCTTCTTCTTGGATTGTTCCCTTGATCATTATGTAGTGTCCTTCCTTGTCTCTTGTAACATTCTTTATTGTAAAGTCTATTTTTTCTGATACGAGTATTGCTACTCCAGCTTTCTTTTGATTTCCATTTGCATGGAATATCTTTTTCCATCCCCTCACTTTCAGTCTGTATGTGTCCCTAGGTTTGAAGTGGGTCTCTTGTAGACAGCATATATATGGGTCTTGTTTTTGTATCCATTCAGGAAACCTGTGTCTTTTGGTTGGAGCATTTAATCCATTCACGTTTAAGGTAATTATTGATATGTATGTTCCTATTACCATTTTCTTAATTGTTTTGGGTTTGTTTTTGTAGGTCCTTTTCTTCTCTTGTGTTTCCCACTTAGAGAAGTTCCTTTAGCATTTGTTGTAGAGCTGGTTTGGTGGTGCTGAATTCTTTTAGCTTTTGCATGTCTGTAAAGCTTTTGATTTCTCCATTGAATCTGAATGAGATCCTTGCCGGGTAGAGTAATCTTGGTTGTAGGTTCTTCCCTTTCATCACTTTAAGTATATCATGCCACTCCCTTTGGCTTGTAGAGTTTCTGCTGAGAAGTCAGCTGTTAACCTTATGGGAGTTCCCTTGTATGTGGTTTGTCGTTTTTCTCTTGCTGCTTTCAATAATTTTTCTTTGTCTTTAATTTTTGCCAATTTGATTACTCTGTGTCTCAGCGTGTTTCTCCTTGGGTTTATCCTGTATGGGACTCTGCACTTCCTGGACTTTGGTGGCTCTTTCCTTTCCCATGTTTGGGAAGTTTTCGACTTTAATCTCTTCAAATATTTTCTCGGGTCCTTTCTCTCTCTCTTCTCCTTCTGGGACCCTTATAATGCGAATGTTGTTGCGTTTAATGTTGTCCCAGAGGTCTCTTAGGCTATCTTCATTTCTTTTCATTCTTTTTTCTTTATTCTGTTCCGCAGCAGTGAATTCCACCATTCTGTCTTCCAGGTCACTTATCCATTCTTCTGCCTCAGTTTTTCTGCTATTGATTCCTTCTAGTGTATTTTTCATTTCAGTTATTGTGTTTTTCATCTCTTTTTGTTTGTTCTTTAATTCTACTCGATCTTTGTTAAACGTTTCTTGCATCTTCCCGATCTTCGCCTCCATTCTTTTTCCGAGGTCCTGGATCATCTTCACTATCATTATTTGGAATTCTTTTTCTGGAAGGTTTCCTATCTCCACTTCATTTAGTTGTTTTTCTGGGGTTTTATCTTGTTCCTTCATCTGGTACATAGCCCTCTGCCTTTTCATCTTGTCTGTCTTTCTGTGAATGTGGTTTTGTTCCACAGGCTGCAGGATTGTAGTTCTTCTTGCTTCTTCTGTCTGGCCTCTGGTGGATGAGGCTATCTAAGAGGGTTGTGCAAGTTTCCTGATTGGAGGGACTGGGGGTGGGTATAGCTGGCGGTTGCTTTGGTGGGCAGAGCTCAGTAAAACTTTTATCCACTCGTCTGCTGATGGGTGGGGCTGGGTTCCCTCCCTGTTGGTTGTTTGATCTGAGGCGACCCAGTCCTGGAGCCTACCTGGGCTCTTTGGTGGGGCTAATGGCAGACTCTGGGAGGGCTCACGCCAAGGATTACTTCCCAGAAAGTCTGCTGCCAGTGTCCTTGTCCTCACGGTGACACACAGCCACCCCCTGTCTCCGCAGGAGACCCTGCAACACTAGCAGGTAGGTCTGGTTCAGTCTCCTGTGGTGTCACTGCTCCTTCCCCTGGGTCCTGAAGAGCACACTACTTTGTGTGTGCCCTCCAGGAGTGGAGTCTCTGTTTACCCCAGTCCTGTCGAAGTCTTGCAATCAAATCCCACTAGCCTTCAAAGTCTGATTCTCTAGGAATTCCTCCTCCTTTAGCCAGACGCCCAGGTTGGGAAGCCTGCTGTGGGGCTCAGAACCTCCACTGCTGTGGGTGGACTTATGTGGTATAAGTATTCTCCAGTTTGTGAGTCACCCACCCAGCAGTTATGGGATTTTATTTTATTGTGAGTGCGCCCCTCCTACTGTCTCATTGTGGCTTCTTCTTTGTCTTTGGATGTGGGTTATCTTTTTTGGTGAGTTCCAGTGTCTTCCTGTCAATGATTGTTCAGCAGTTAGTTGTGATTCTGGTGTTCTTGTAAGAGGGAGTGAGACAACATCCTTCTGCTCCACCATCTTGAACCAATCTCCCTATTTTTAGTTTTTAAAGAACCTCCATACTGTTTTCCACAGTGGCTGCACCAATTTACATTCCCATTAATAGTGTAGGAGGGTTCCCTTTTCTCCACATCCTCACCAAAATTTGGTACTTGTGTTATTTTTGATGATTCGCATTCTGGCATGTGTAAGGTGATATCTCACTGTGGTTCTGACTTGAATTTCTTTGATGATTAGTGATATTGAGCATTTTTTCATGTGTTGGTCATCTGTATGTCTTCTTTGGAGAAATGTCTATTCAGGTCTTCTGCCCATTTTTTAATTGGGTTGTTTGGTTTTTTGATATTGAGTTGTATGAGCTGTTTATGTATTTTGGATATTAACCTGTCATTGGTCATATCATTTGCAATTATTTTCTCCCATTTCATAGGTTTTCTTTTTGCTTTGTTTATTGTGACCTTTGCTGTGCAAAAGCTTATAAGTTTCGTTAGGTCCCATTTGTTTATTTTTGCTTTAGGAGACAGATCCCAAAAAAATATTTCTATAATTTATGTCAAAGAGTGTTCTCTATGTTTTCCTCTAGGAATTTTATGGTTTCTAGTCTTACATTTAGGTCTTTAATCCATTTTGAGTTTATTTTTGTATATGATGTGAGAAAATGTTCTAATTTCCTTATTTTACATGTAGGTGTCCAGTTTTCCCAGCACCACTTATTGAAGAGACTGTCTTCTCCATTGTGTATTCTTGCCTACTTTGTCTTAGATTAATTGACCATAAGTGCATGGTTCGTTTCTGGGCTCCGTATTCTGTTCCACTGATCCATGTGTCTGTTTTTGTGCCAGTATCGTACTGTTTTGATTACATTAGCTTTGTAGTATAGCCTGAAGTCAGGGAGCATGATACATCCAGCATTGTTGTTCTTTTTCAAGATTGTTTTGGCTATTTGGGGTCTTCTGAGTTCCATAAAAATTTTAAAATTATTTATTCTAGTTCTCTGAAAAATGCCCTTGGTATTTTTATAGGAATTGCATTGACTCTGTAAGTTGCCGTGGGTAGTATGGTCATTCTAACAGTGTTAATTCTTCCAGTCTATGAACATGGTATATCTTTCCATCTGTTTGTGTCATCTTCAGTTTCTTTCATTAGTGTCTTATTGTTTTCTGAGTACAGGTCTTTTACCTCCTTAGGTAGGTTTATTCCTAGATGGAATAATTCTATAAGGAGAATCCATACCTCATAAATTATTTGGTTATTGAAAAGTAAACATTATATAGGAAAGAATATATAAAGAATAGCTGCTTGATGTATTCCCTTGGTAAACATATATAATTGGTTAATTACTTACCATTAAAAAAAATAATTTATTTCCTTAGACTCTTCCAAAGAAGACGACTACCATTTTTCTGATGAGTGGATGGTGGATGGTATTTAAATGTATTTATGTGTTTCAAAATACTGCAGTTATTTTTTTTATTCATGGTTAAAATTATTTTATCTTTGTCCAGCAGAAACCTCTTCAAATTGTCTTCTGGGTCCTTTTAACATGGCACTAATAATCCTTGTTACCTTTCTTACTATCTAATATGACAAAATTCTTTGCATTTTTCCTATTAA
Source organism: Balaenoptera musculus (assembly GCF_009873245.2). Classification (NCBI taxonomy): domain Eukaryota; kingdom Metazoa; phylum Chordata; class Mammalia; order Artiodactyla; family Balaenopteridae; genus Balaenoptera; species Balaenoptera musculus. The sequence goes on from NC_045797.1 coordinate 41,781,081, forward strand.
ATTCTGATGCCAGTTATACCAGGACTGTATGAAATGTCCTTGTTCCTTGTTGTGGGATATAGTATTTAGAAACTACAGCTTAAGCACTGGAATTTTTCATTGCCTTTGGATTAGTTTTTGTTTCTAGACCTTTTCTAGTTTTCAGAAGTAAGAAATATTTGTTTACTCTATAAATATAAAACACAGTATAACTGTATCTCATTTATTTAATATATTAATAATTAACCCAATAGTAATTCATATAATTAATTCACACTCAAGACTGTAGGGCTTTTCTTAACCTCTTTGATCCTATTTCTTTATTTCACTTGTATTTCAATATTTCTACAGTAATTATTCATTTGCTTTATTCCACAATACACACACTACAGACTCAGTATAATAATATCAACATTATTGCCAACACTGTAATTACTGAAAACAATTTCAGATTTTAATTTTCCTTTATTTGTCCTTCAGAAATTTCACAGTAGGGTTATTCAGTTAAAGTATTGTTTCATATTTACCTGGAATTTTCCTCTCTGTGTGGTTATACTGCCAAGTTAGTACAAAGTTTGGTTTGTATAATTCATTTTGCTTCAGACATTTAGCAGTTGACTTTAAAATTTAATTTTGTATTATAATTATGCAAAATGTTCACATGGACAAAAGTAAAATATCTCAAATGTGTTATATTCAGAGAAGTATATTTTTCTGTTCCTTTCCCTCCAGTGCATTCCCTCCCTCCCCTTAAATGTAAGGATATTATACAAACATAGAGCCACATATGGTTTATCTTTATACATAAATGCATGCATCCACACATATATACATACATACATACACACATATATATTCAGTATTCAACAATGCTGAATGAGAACTGAATGGAAATTTACTGTAACTTGTGGGAAATTAAATTTTTACATTAGCAAATGAATATAAATTACTTGAAAGTATAAAATGTGGTATTTCAGTTTAGTTACATTTGCCTATATTTTCTAAATTCCACTGTTCATGTAATTCTGAATAAAATGGCATTGGCACCAGACTATGTGCCATTGTGATGTTCCTTTAATGAAAATGCTGCTACCACAGCCCTCGCCATACAATGCACTTTCACATTTACCCATTTGTAGATACTCATTGAGCACATATCTTGCATTTAGTTCCCTTGTGAAAACAGTAAGAAAGAGTTAACAAGAGTTATATCCATAGTGGCTGTTTTGTATACCACTTCTCAGCATAAAGCTAAACATTTCTTATATTCAATTCAATACTAAATACCCATAGCTTAATGCTTTAATCAACATAGCTAATCACAGTTTATGCTTTACGATCCTCTACAGTGGCCTTGTGTAGTCAAACTCTTTGTATCAGTTTGAATTATGTTTGACTACATGTAACAGAAACCTAACCACAATAGCTCAACCAAATAGAGGTTCATATTTTCTCACATTATGGGAAATCTGGAAGCAATTAGTTCAAGATTGGTACAGCTGCTCAGGGAAGGTCCAAGATCTTTTCAAATTCCTGCCCCATTATTCTTTTCATATGGTATTTATTTTTTCATGGTTTCAAAATGGCTTCTCTGCCTCCAGGAATTATGTTTATATTCTAGGCAAAAAGAAAGAGGGAAGAGTAAAAAAATAAAACATGTCTGCCAGCTGAGCCTATTCTCTCTATACTAGGTAAAAACAGACTTCCTGTAAAATCTACCTAACAGATTTACTCTTTAATATCATTTGTCAGAACTGGATCACATGTCCATTCCTAGCTACAGTAGAGTCACATTACTGCTCTGAGAACAACCGGACCTCCCAGTAAGTAAAGGAAACAGAAGGAATGGCTACTGGACAAGGAACCAAAACTTTCTGCCGTATGCCTTGAACCCTTGTCAATGATGTTTTAAGGTTTATTTTTTTCCTCAAAACAAAAGCAGTATATGCTTTGTGCTACTCAGCTATGTAAATATGAATCAAGTCTGCTTCCCTGAACACCAGAAATTTGTTTTATGATTTTCAAGGACTGTAATGGAAAAATATTTTGTAGCTGCTTTTATGAGTTTTCTAGAGCTGCCATAATAAGGAACCAAAGACTGAGAGACTTAAACAATAGATATTTATTGTCTCACAATTTTGGAAGTCGGAAGTCCGAGAAAAAGGTGTCAGAATGGTTGATTTTTTTATGAGGCGTCTCTCTTTGGCTCATGGATGTCCATCTTCCCCTTGTGTCTTCACACAGTCTTTCTTTTGTGTGTATCTGTATCCTGATCTCTTCTTCTTATAACGACAAAGTCATGTTTAATTAGGGCCCAATGAAATGACCTAATTTTAACTCAATTACCTCTTTAGAGACCCCATTTCTAAATATAAATTCTGAGGCACTGGGGTTTAGGACTTCAGCATATGAATTTTTGAGGGGACACAGTTTGGCCTGCAGCATTGCTAAAGCATAGAAGAAATAGCAGTAACAAAACAAAATAAAAACAAACCAAAAAGGCAAGGTGACAAGAGACATTTCTGGGTCATCCATTTCAATTTTCAAATTGTGTCAACATTTCCAATCCCACCTCACTGGTATCATCTGAAACTGGTAACCAGAAAAAATTACTCAGCCAAATATAAAACATAATATTGCCAAATGATCTCTAATTCCTATGATTCATAGATTCTAATGGCTTAATAAATGACTGTTTAAGTGGGATAGTAGAGTCATAGGTAATTGCAGTTATTCACACATTAAACTGTAGGGAAATGGCAAATCCAATTATATTGAATTCAAGCATATCTCTCTGGGATTTGTGGAAGATATTTAAGCAAAGAGACATGCCACTTTCATATTCCAATTTGCTTGTACCTGTCTACTTAGATTTATTGTGATTTGTCCTTAGTTTGTGTGTGTTCACTTGCAGATAACAATCAGTTGCAGATGCAACAGACAGCAGTATAACTTTGGAATATTTTTTAAATTAACTTGGGTTCAAATTCTAATAATGTGTGCATTATTACTAGGGTACTAATAGAGTGTGGGAAATAAATGCTCTTGCTCTTCCTTGGTTTATTTTTCTGCTTTTTATGTTATATAGAGTGTCTGCAGGGCTGTGGAAAACAAAACAGACACAGGCAATAATGATGTTTTATGTGAGTCATAGAGAAAAGTAGGAAAGGATACAATCCAAACAAATATAAAGTGGTATTGATTTTAATTAATTAATGATTATTTGAGAGTCAATCAATATAGAAGATCTCTCATTCATTAGATAGTTATAGTAATTATAGGTTGCAAATTAGCTATAAATATTGGGAGGCGGGAACTGATTTGGCAGCCTGAGCTGGAGGTTATTATTGTCAAGACTGAAGGATTTGCTAAATACCATCAAGCTGAACTATCTAGGGATGATCTTCAAAGGTGAGCATTTGAAATTAGACCAGTTGAAAAAAAGAGATCAGTTCAGTGCCAGGGAGATAATCACTGCATGAGATGATCCTGATGAATTAGATCCTGATGCTTATTTCTTCTTCTATCTCTTCTTTGACTAAGGTGAAGATCATGGTGGGCAACAAACCCATGACTCAATTGCTTTCACAACTATCTAAAATAAAACCATCTATCTCAAACATTCTATTTCAATTCATTGAATTAAATGAATTTAAATTAATCAAACATATAGAGCTTTTGTTAGATACTTTGTCCAGTCTAGGTATATGAGATACAGTGATGACCAATTGTGTAGACGGTTATATGATGATAAATATTTTTTAAAAAATGTAGAACAGGGCATATATTGACACAATCATGCTATGTAATAATCACTCACAGAACTTCATACATTATTGTTACGCATTACAACAATAAACATTCATTTAGTTGATGTGTCTGTGAATCAGTGATTTAGGCTGGAAAGTTCTTTTGGTCAGTGGCACGGTGGTCTCTGTCACATTCCATTAGGCGAAACAAGTCACACAGACGACCCAAACTCAAAATCAACTCTACATCTTTAGTTGGAGGAACCACAAAATTACTTGGTACACATACAGAGAGGAGAAAATAAGTGGAATTATTAATATAATCAGCCTGCCATTCTTTGCCCTCAGGGAGGACACAGTTATTCACATCCCTCTTATGTATAAAATATGTTCTCCCTTTACCATGACTGTCAGAAGTCACGTCCCATCACAGCATGAAATTCAAAGTCTATAATTTTGTGATCTCTCTTGGTCTGGATGTAGCCCCTCTTGGTCCAGAGACCTATAGCCAAAAAGACAATTTATGTGCCCCTGAAACACCCAACATAAAATGAAGAAAAACAAAATTTATTTATGAAAATGAAAAGAATGAAGAACACATTATAGTCTCTGGTCTATAGAAATTTTGAAATTTCTTGAGCAAATATTCCAGATTTCCCTCTTGTTTTGGAAAATGTTTATTAGTTTGGGCCTACTTCTGCTCCCTAGAAATGGATCCTCTCTTTATTGTTCTCTATGACTTTTAGCTTTTCCCTCTGAGATATCCTTTCTTTTCTATCCATCCTGACCACTTCTGCAGAAATGGTCCTATTAGCTGAGTAGTCTTCTCGGCCTGTAGAAAGTTGTAGGTCCAGAGACTTTTTTTTCCCTCAGTCAAACATCCTTTTTTTTGCAGACTGGCAGGGCTTTTGCCAATACAGCTCTCTTAAGACATTGTGAATTTTCTTTTTTTTTTAAATTGAGATATAATTGACATATATTTTATTAGTTTTAGGTATACAACATAATGGTTTTATATATGTAAATGATGTGAAATTATTGCCACAATAAGTTTAGTTAACATCCATCACCTCACGTAGTTAACAGATTTTGTTCTTGTGATGAGAACTTTTAAGATCTACTATCTTAGCAACTTTCAAATATACAATAGAGTATTGTTAACTAGAGTCACTATGCTGTACATTACAGGCATACATTGTTTTATTGCACTTTGCTTTATTGTGCTTCCCAGATACCGCGTCTTTTTTACAAATTGAAAGTTTGTGACAACCTACATCAAGTAGTGGCATCTATTGGCACCTTTTTTCCAACAGCATTTGCTCACTTCGTGTCTCTGTGTCACATTTTGGTAATTCTTGCAATATGTCAGACTTCTTCATTATTATTATATTTGTTATAGTGATCTGTGATCAGTGATCTTTGATGTTACTAGTGAAATTGTTTTGGGGTACCAAGAATCACACCCATATGTAATGGCAAACTTAATTGATAAGTGTTGTGTGTGTTCTCACTGCTCCACCGACTGGCCATTCCCCTGTCCCTCTGCCTCTCCCCAGGCCTCCTTACTCCCTGAAATATGATAATATTAAAAGTAGGCCAATTAATAACCCTCCAGTGGTCCCTAAGTGTTCAAGGGAAAGGAAGAGTCACATATTTCTTACTTTAAATCAAAAGCTAGAGATGATTAAGCTTAGTTAGGAAGGCATGTTGAAAACTCAGGACGAAGACTAGACCTCTTGTACCAAACAGTTAGCCAAGTTGTGAATGCAAATGAAAAGTTCTTGAAGGAAATTAAAAGTGCTACTGCAGTGGAGACATGAATGATAAGAAAGCAAAGCAGCCTTATGGCTGATATGGAGAAAGTTTTAGTGGTCTGTATAGAAGATCAAACCAGCCACAAAGTTTCCTGAAGCCAACACCTAATCCAGAGCAAGGCCTTAAATATTTTTGATTCTCTTTGATTCTGTGAAGGCCGAGAGAGGTGAGGAAGCTGCAGAAGAAAAGTATGAAGCTAGCCGAGGTAGGTTCATGAGGTTTAAGGAAAGAAGCTGTATCCGTAACACAAAAGTGCAGGGTGAAGCAGCAAGTGCTAATGCGGAAGCTTCTGCTAGTTATCCAGAAGATTTAGCTAAGATAATTAATGAAGGTGGCTACACTAAACAACAGATTTTCAATGTAGATGAAACAGCCTACTACTGGAAGAAGATGCCATCTAGGACTTTCATAGCTGGAGAGGAGAAATCAGTGTCAGGCTTCAAACGACAGGCTGGCTCTCTTGTTAGGGGCTAATGCAGCTGGTGACTTTAAGTTGAAGTCAGTGCCCATTTATCATTCTGAAAATCCTAGGGTCCTTAAGAGTTATGCAATATCTACCCTTCCTGTGCTCTATCAATGGAACAACAAAACCTGGATGATAGCACATCTGTTTACAACGTGGTTTACTGAATATTTGAAGCCCACTGTTGAGACCTACTGTTCAGAAAAGAAGAGTCCTTTCAAAATGTTACTGCTCATTGACAGTGCACCTGGTCACCCAAGATCTCTGATGGAGATGTACCATGAGATTAATGTTGTTTTCATGCCTGCTAACACAAGATGCTTTCTGCAACCCATGGATCAAGGAGTAATTCGACTTTCAAGTCTTATTCTTTAAGAAATACATTTCATAAGGCTATAGCTGCCGTAGATAGTGATTCCTCTGATGGATCTGGGCAAAGTCAATTGAAAATCTTCTGGAAAGGATTCACCATTCTAGATGCAATTAAGAACATTTGTGATTCATGAGAAGAGGTCCAAAATATCAACACAAACAGGAGTTTGGAAGAAGTGAATTCCAACCCTGATGAATGACTTTGAGGGGTTCAAGACTTCAGTGAAGGAAGTAACTGCAGATGTGGTAGAAATAGCAAGAGAAGTGGAATTAGAAGTGGAGCCTGAAGATGTGCCTGAATTGGTGCACTCTCATGATAGAACTTGAATGGCTGAGGAGTTGCTTGTTATGGATGAGCAGAGAGAGTGGTTTCTTGAGATGGAATCTGCTCCTGGGGAAGATGCTGTGAGGATAGTTGAAATAACAACAGAGGATTTAGAATATTACATAAACTTAGCTGATAAAGCAGCATCAGGGTTTGAGAGGATTGACTCCAACTTTGAAAGAAGTTCTGCTGTGGGTAAAATGCTATGAACAACATGCATGCCACAGAGGAAACGTTCTTGAATGGAAGAATCAATTCATGCAGCAATCCTAATTGCTGTCTTACTTTAAGAAACTGCCACAGCCACTCCAGCCCTCAGCAGCCACCACTCTGGTCAGTCAGCGCCATCGACATTGAGGCAGGACCCTCCACCAGCAAAAAGATTACAACTGGCTGAAAGCTCAGATGAGGGTTAACATTTTTTCACAATAGTTTTAAATTAAGGTATAATGCCATTGCATACTAAATAGACTGCAGTATGGTGTAAACGTAACCTTTATATGCACTGGGAAACCAAAAAAATTCATGTGACTTGCTTTATTGTGATGTTTGCTTTATTGCGGTGGTCTGGAACGGAACCTGGAATATCTCTGAAGTGTGCTTGTACATCCCTAGGACTTATTTATCTTATGATTGGAAGCTTGTACCATTTGACTACCTTCACCCACTTCCCCCACCCTCCACCCCTCACCTCTGGCAACCACCAGTCTGTTCTCTGTATCTATGAGTTATTTTTTTTTAGATTCCACATATAAGTAAGTGAGATTATATAGTATTTGTCTTTCTCTACTTCACTTAGCGTAGTGCCCTTAAGGCCATCCATGTTGTTGCAAATGGCAGGATATCCTTTTTTATGGCTGAATTATGTATATGTGCCACATTTTCTTTATCCATTCATCTGTTGATGGACACTTAGGTTGTTTCATTGTCTTTTCTATTGTAAATAATACTGCAGTGAACAAGGGGATGCAGATAACTTTCTGAGTTTGTGTTTTCTTTTTCTTTGAATATATACCCAGAAGTGGAATTGCTGGATCATATGGCAGTTCTATTTTTAATTTTTTGAAGAACCTCCATACTGATTTCCATAGTAGCTGCACCAATTTACATTCCCACCAACAGTGCACAAGTGTTCACTTTTCTCCATATCTTTGCCAACACTTGTTATGTCTTACCTTTTTGCTAATAGCTGTTAACAGGTATAAGGTGATGTCTCATTGTGGTTTTGATTTGCATTTCTCTGATGATGTGAATTTTCTATGTATTTGAAAACAAAAGCCCAATTCATTATTTCACTCATAGGAATTTCCCAAATGGAAATACATATGAATGTATGAATAATACATTCACATGTATAATTAATTTATATTAATGAATAATATAAATCTTTTTATAAAACAATATTTATTATACAATTATATTGAAAAATGAACACTTGTATACATTATTTTTAGTTTTATTCTTTTAACAGAACATTTTAGCAAAATTGTTTATTCAGTGTGATCCACTTATTCCTTTTCTAGGCTTTTACCCAATAGGATATATCTATGTAGATGTGTGAACATTTACATATAACCATGTTCACTGAGCATAATTTAAAATATTAGAAGATTGGGAAAAATCTAATAGCATATATTAAATTTGTACTTTAAAATTTTCTATTTTGTATATAGTTAACTTACTTAAACAATGTATTCATTTTATAATTGGCAAAATATAAACTTTTTAAATATGAAAAATAAAAATATTGCTTTATCTGTTGACTAACATTTAAGGTAAATTTGAACCGTTTTACTTAGCCTCAGGATATAAGAGTGGAAAAGTCAAAATGATTAAAAATGTGTTAAAACATAGCTCATGGGTGATGCCATTACCTAAAATAGGAAAGTAAAACAGAAGTTATTGGATTTTGGACATGTTCCATTTCAAGTGCCTCTGAAAGCCTCCGTGGGAGGTATCCAGAATATACTTGGAAAGATATGTCAGGTGCCGTAAAAATAGTTCAGATGTAGACAGATCTGTTTAGGATCTGGAAATGGGGGAAATAATTAGCACTCTAAGTGAAAATTTATTTATAGATAAACAATCTAAGGCCATCAACTTGGTGAATGTCTCAATGTGAGGTTGGGAGATGTAAAAGGGTATAATGAAAAAGGCCTAGAATGCATACTTAGAGGCATAGAGGGTTGTAACAATGCGGAGTCACAGAAGGCAAGGGAGGGATATTTCAAGGGGAGCCTGCAAGACTCAGATGCTTCAGGGAGCAGCCTGTTAGAATGCCTCCATATTTTTTAAAAATAACATTGTGTTCAGTAATGAGATGGTTGATGAAAACTTTCAAATGAACAGTTTCAACAGAAAGTTAGAAATATTATAGACAGTTGAGGAGTAAGTTGGTGAAAGAAAGTAAGAGGTAAAATATAGGTAACTTTCAAAATGTCTTGAGATGAATCCAATTACAGAGATCAGGCAGTAATAGAGGGAGACTGACAAAACTATTAGCAATTACCCAGATTTCTTGCCAGCCTCTACACCAAGACTGTATTATATAAGGAGAGTATAATGAGAGTGTAAGCTCTCAGAAGCTTTTTGAATTTGATCCATTTTAATGACACAGAAAATTCTTCTCATTCTATGGACAAAACTTTGGAAAAAATATTTGAAAGAAGGTCCCAGCTTCTGTGCTCTGAAATTCATGACCATTCCTATGGCTGTTTCCACAATGATTGAGCATGGCAGGGATTGTAAGGAAGGATGTCCCTGGGACAGAACAACTTTGGCTCCAGAACTCTCCAAGAGCCCTGCCAACCACTCCTGAGACAGTAAAGCATTCTGAGGTGCTTCACCCAGCCTTCATACTCTCTCTCCTCCACTGGAGTCAGACTACCTTGCTGCCTGGTGTTTTCACCCAGCCTTTCAGCTCCTGCCCCGTTTTCTCTCACACACGTATTTCCCCTCATAAAATCCTTGAACATTTAACCCCAACTTGGCATCTGCTTCTCAGAGGACCTAGAGTAACACACACATATAATAGAAATTTTCAGATGTTCTTTGAAGCTGTGAGCTGCTAAAGACTTATGCTATTTATTAAAGACAGCAGCTTAACATTTATCACATAGTTTCTCTTGATGTTTGCAAAACAGATACTAGTTAGACTTTTCTGATTTTACAGTGGGAGCAGCCCATCTTTGGTCACATTTCTTTTTTCATTGTCCTCCTAATTTTCAAATTTTGAATATCCTACTTTTAAAAAATCATGAATGGCACCATCCAGTGATTTCTGCTATTCCTTTTTGTTCTTGCATATGTTTATAGGCTCCATTTGTGAGCTTGGTGAAATTGGCGGATAAGAGCAAGGATTCTTTACAATTCCTCTGTTTGATATGTAGTGTTTATGTTATTTGATATTTGTCCATTTTGTGGAGATAACATTTCCATCTGTGAAATGATGGATACTGGTTGATGAGTTAGACACAATATAAATCAAAGTAATAACCTTAGTACTATGGTGAGGGAAGTGCCAGGAATCTTTGTGCTCATTAGCATGTGCTTTGCATCAAAAGATGGTAGGAGAACAAAGAAGAAAATATCACTGGGTGAAAGCCCCAAAGAAAAATACCTCTAAATTATGGGTGAGACTTGGTCCTCCAGTCTTTTCTAATAATGTCCTATTCTTCTTGTGGGATAATTAGATTAAGGATAGGAGTATTATATGGGGATAAGTTAACTGAATTTGACCTGAATTTTATTAATTACTTTTTCAGTAAGCCTCTCCCAAATTATTAGACAAGCATACTGGTCTCTGTTGTCTCTCTGTCACTCTGAGGTCACAGGGGTGGGAGGAGTCCTGTAGTGGTCACATATATGCCAGCATTATAAAAAATGGACCTTCACACTATGCAAATGCTCTTTCTGTAAGAGACTCTGAGCTCATCCAGTTTGGAGGGAGCCTCTTGAGAATGCAGCTTTATGCAAAGGCTTCATATTAAATGATACTTGACCCTATTTAAGTGAAGACATGTGAAATGTGCAGAGTGGGTATAATTATTTTGATTAGTGAACTCTAATGCGGACGCCATCGCATTTCCATACCACAGTTAATGTTTAGCAGAATAGGCAGCCTCAGATCATTAACAACAGGGCATAAGCAATCCTGGCATTTCCCAGGAAACCTATAATTAATTGGAAACCATGAATTGAGGAGAGGCATCTATTTCTTTAAAGTTGATTACTTTGTTCTATTCAGATAAAATAAAAGTATAGAATAGGCCATTACCTAGTATATTCTACTGAATGGTCATTACCTAGTGTGCTGTACTGAGAAACTAGACTAGTGCGCTAGGAAATACTTCCAGAAGACGGGGAGTAAGAAAATATGCAGGTAAAACAAAATACACAAAAGTCACAAAATCCTTCCCGCCCATTAAAGACTCACCAACATTATGAAGACACAAAATGTTGACTATTAACGCAATCAGTAAAATCTTTGAGGTAGATATTTACATTTATTTTGACTTATCAGAATCCAAACTCCCTTCCCATTTTGGAAGAATGCCTTATCCTCACTATTTAGCTAAAGGGGTACAAATTCTTTCTCTCTCTACCCCTTAGTAGGTAGGATCTATGAATCTGATTCTTTGTCAGATTGATGTTTCAAACAAAGCTTAAACTCTGGAGGGAGTGACGCAAAAAAGAAGGGACAGAATTTATTTGCAAACGCTTTCCAGATTCCTGCGAGATATGCATCAGCAACATGATTGGCGTATAGCCTTGGTTTTAAGTATTCCATGAAGGCTGGGTGGGGCACGATGGATGGCTCTGATACCAAAAGCAACATTCTCATGAGACTAGACTTCTGGTATGAACTTGGCTGTGGTTGTGTTTGCTTAGACTTCCTTGGTCTACCCATTTTCCCAAGCTTGTTTCTCCAGTTTCCAGCCTGTCAGCTACCACATAACTAATTCCTTCTGTGTTAGCTAGAGGTTTAGCAGGTGCTTATGGTCAAGAACCCTGAATGATGTGCCACCTTGTTTAAAAATTAGATGTTTTAAAATAGCTCTGTTAAGTAATATTTTTCATCCATCATTTTCCTAGAATTATAGCCACTGAATATTGAAAGTAACCCTAGAAGGCATACTTTAAACAATTCTTTAAAGAGTGCATGGTACCTTCTACAACATTTCAGATTAGTGGATATTCGATCTTCACTCAAATGCCTTCAGTGGCAGAAAGCTCACAACTTTTCCAGGCTAGTTATTCCATATTAAGACAATTCTAATTTTCTATTGTTATTTCTTTTAACTAGCTTTCTTTAACTGTAATACTGTGATGATTTATTGGGCAGCCTCATCTAAGTTTTAGTTCATATTGAAATTGCAGTAAGTATATATCTCTGTTTTGACAGTGTATAAAGATTCAGTTTCATTGAAGTTTAGAAAATAAAAAATATTTTGAAGAATGGATATGACACAAATATTGCCTCTAAAGCACACCCTTTGGGAAAGTTCATTGTTGCAGACTTGTGATGTTTCTAGCCCAGATTTAGGCCTGGCTCCCTAAATTTAATACAAGTTTGAGTCTTACTAGCTCATCACCATTGGCAACTGCCTCCAGAACCATTTGTCTTCCCCAAACTGCCTGATTTAGTATCATATTTGGGTCAGTGATAAGTGGTAATTAGATCAATATGAGTGTTGGATTGGCTCAAACGTCCTATGACAAAGAGAAGGAAAAGTGTTCACGTATGTGAACATTATGACAAATAGTTTCCAAAAATAATAACTTGCCAAAGTGAGTGAATAAGATGTAGATAATTCAAAGCTCAGAAAACTCTTAGTGTGAATAATAGTCTCCACTTGGCCTAAAACGTGGCTAATTGCTGTTTATTAACAACACACTTTCCTCTTTTGCAATGGCTACAATAAATCAACTGTTGGAATTCCCCTGATGAGCTATTTCATGGGCCAGATCCAGGATTTTCATTTCTGCTTCAGAAAACATACCTTCATTGATCGAAATCATGTAGGTGAAGAATAAAGACACACTTGCTTCAGTAAATTAAGGAATTTATATCAGGAATGTATTTGTCCAAAAGGACACCTGATCAAAACAATCCCTCAAATCTCTAGCTGCTTTATCACTTTTTATTTAGTGGTGTCTGCTTTCATCAATGGAGAAACGCAGGGAAATAGAATTTATTGTGAAACAATACATTAATTTACATTAATATGTGAATTTTTAATTTTTTAATCCATGTATTTCAAACTCTCCTGTAAATGCAACTAAAGTAGTGTGGCTTAGGAGCTGTAACTGAAGACAACCCTCAAAAGTAATAGGTACAGATCTTGTATGACTGATATGTATAGTAGTTCAGCCCTCTGGAAGTGTGTATCATTCAAAATTAATCCTTGGGACTCCTCTGGTTAATTTCCCATTAAATTCACCCTATTCCCCTACCCACACCTAAGTCCCCTTGAGAAATGTGAGAGATGGAGGCACAGAGGTAAAGACAAAATTTCAGGATAACCACTTCTGCTGTCAAGTGTCCACTCTAAATCCACTTGCTAAAGTGAGTTTGTAAGATGTACAGAATCCAAAGTTCAAAAACTCTCAGCATTTTTAAAGACCATACGGTCCCCAAAGCTACCACTCTGTCTGGAATATCCTTCCTACCATGCCTTTCTAGTTAACTCCATTTATTCCTCAATTATTAGCCCAATCATATCTTTCTCTGGGAAGTCTTCCCTGATCTCATTGAAGACTAGGTATTTTATGAACTGTTTTGGAAAAATGTACTTTTCTGCTGTTACTATTCATTACTGCATGATCATGTATATGTGGTTATATTAATAATGGTTATTATAATAATAATAACCAATAATAATGGTTATTATAATAATAATGGTCTTACCTCCTGAAAACCCTGAGCCACTTGGGTGCAGGAGCCATATCTTTTGTTCACCAGTGTATTCTGAGCACCTTGCACAGTGGCTGGCAATCAGGAGGCACTTGATAAATATTGGTCAGATGGGTAACACCTTCACACCGTTTGAGAATATGACTTCTCACAAACGTACCATTTTCCTATCTCTCTGCTATTGAGGGGAATAAAGGTTCCTCCTCTGGTCAAGGAAAATCCTTTCCCTGTGCTTTGGGTCACTTCCCCTCAAGACCCCTTCACTGTCTCGTTCCAACACTCCCTGATGTTGCTTCTATCTTCAACCTTTCCTTCCTTCCCTTCAGGATGAATGTATACTCAGGTTTCTTCCAATTTAGCAAACAAATAAAAACAGACCAAAAAAGAGTCCCCAAAAATCCTTCCAACCGTCCATTCAATTACTTTACTTATTGGACATACATGGCAGAACACTTGCAGGTTTTGTCTGGCATTCACCAACATTTTCGGTTATGTAGGTGACTAACATAGATGTAAAAATGTATGCTAAAAAAACTGAGTCTAGCCAACATCCTATCTGTTTTACTTCAGAGCCAAGTTTGTAGTTTCTTTAAAGTATGATTTTTCCTCCTGTTTTCCACTTCCACACTGCCTGTTCAATGCTCCTACTCCTCAAGTCTGAGTTCTGCCCCCATCCCACATCCTGCTCTCTACTGAACTGCTAACCAGCTAGTGGGTAGTCCTCAGTCCCTATCAATTTGTTGTCTCTGTAGCATTTGAATCCACTGACCATTCCCTCCTCAATCCTCTTTCCTTCACTGATTGCCTAACACTTCTCTTTCCTGGATCTCCTCCTACTTCATAGAAGATTTTTCTTGGTGTCTAAATGAACTGTTATTCCTCAATTCATATTTCACTTGGGTATTCCCTGTGGTTCAGTTTTTATACTTCTTAGGCATTTCCTGGGTGGTCTAATTTAATCTATTGGCTTAAACTATTATGTACAGTCTCAATATATACTGCAAAGATCTCTGTTTTGATTTTCAAGCCTATGTATCCAATAATTTTCTGGTTTTCTTCTTCATCCGGATATCCTACAGATCTTTTTCAAAACAAATCCATTGTCATGTCTTTCCCAGGTCTTATTCTTAAATTTTATCTTGCTTATTTTTCTTATTCTTATTTTCGTTCTCTCTCAAAAAATTGTCACCCTCCTTTCAGTGGTTTGAGACAGACCCTTGGTTTTCACCCCTTGATTTGTGTCCACTTCTTCCCCTCACTTGCTGTGATGGTCAGTCATCAAGTAGCATCAATTTCACTTGCTTAAACTTCTTTAGCTTCTATCCTCTTTTCTCCATGTTCACTGCTACTGCTTTTTTTTAGGGTTTGTCTTCTCTTGCCCAGATTACTAGAAGAGCCTCCTAAGCAGTTACCCTTTAAATCTAGTTTTGCCACGCCTCCCAGCATGATTTTTCTCATATGCAAGTGTGGCCATGCTGTTTCAGTGTTAAACCTTCTTCAGTGGATCACCAAACTGTCAAATCACTGTCAGCCTCCTTAGCATGTCATATAAAGCTTCTCGTGTGTAAGCCATTCATATTTTTCATCACTTGTGTATGCCTCTTTCAAATCCTATATTTCAATCAGATTATAATACTTCTACTTCCCCTGAGAAACCATGCTCCCTCTCACTTCCAGGATTTAGTACATGATTTTCCTATTTCTGTTGTCTTCCTTGATCTTCCCAGTATTATAAAGGGGTCCATTCTTTGTCCTTCAATGATAGAATCCTGTGATTGTCTTTATTATATACTCTTTCAATGTCTACAGGATAAAGTTCACTCAGAAATGTTCAACTACGTGTACCCTTTTTCTGCCATCTCCCCTCACCCTCCTACACATACACACACAAATATGATATAAGGGAGAGGGAATTGATCATCCGATTTGATTTTCTAGTAGGAACTCATGTAAAGTCATATCTTGAGAGTGGCACTTTCTTCTGTCTTCTCCTCCGTTTTAATTTAATTTAACTATATTAATAAAATAATCCAGTGCTATTTTTTTCCCTGCCTGTGGAATAGGCTACACCATTTTCTCCTATCTTAGGTTTGCTCCCTTTTCTTCTTGCCTCTGTAGGATTAAGTGTGAATTGACCCAGGGCTTTTCTCCTGGGGTAGCCATGGCCAACTCTTATTTCTGCTTCCTTTTTCCTGTGGCTCCAACTGTAAAAAAGGCTAAGATTGTGTCTTGAATATGAAAAGTCACAGTTACCTCTGTCTTCTCATATTAAGATCAGGTATTCTCATCAATTATTTTTATTCTTTTAGTTGGCTTGAAAAGGAGTTCTTGAGATTTAAATTTGTATTCATGGGAAGAAATAATTTTTTCCATATTTACTATTACATTCTAATTCAACTTACCATCTTCTTTCATGAGACCTAATACCATAATAACCTCCTAACATGTGTTCCCGTTCCGATTCTTGCTCTCTTTCCAATTTATTCTCTACCCAGAACTCAGCGTGTTATTTCAAAAATATTTGTCTCCTGTTTAAAATGGTTTCCCATTTAGTCATGTCTATTCCCTGCTTAAGTGGTTTCCCATTACACTGAGAATAAAATGTAAACACCTTCACGTGGTATAAGAGGATTTACTCTTATCTGTCTGTTGAAACTCATTCTTCTCCATCTTGCTCACAACTCTCCAGCCCCACTGGCCTTACTTCAGATCTTTAACTGTGTCAAGCTCTTTCCAGCATCACAGTCTTTGCATGTGGTCTTTCTGGCTGAATACTCTCCCCACCTCTGACCCCTCCATTCTTTATCTGGCTGTTTGTGCCCATCTTTCAGGTCTCAGCTTAAATGTCACTATCTCATATAAGACTTCTTTGACTTCTTATTTTATAATGAACCCCTCCTTTCTCACACTGCTCCTCACCATGGTACCTCATAGAATTATCATAATTTATCATTATAATCTGTCTCCTCCATTTTACTATAGGGCCCATAAGTCTGGAGACCCTCTCTCTTTTGTTTACCCCTATATAATTTGTCAGGCATCTACAAGTGCTCAGGTACCTGTATTGAATATGTAATAAGTGTAGTGTTTTGGGGAAAAAGAATGTAACATGCTTTCATTGCTTGCCTTTTGGAAGGACTGGAGATGGAGGCTGACCCTGTTGGCCTTTGTAACCTCCACTGATGTCCTTTTGGATCCGTTACTCTTTTGGTGCATTTCAGTTCCCCTGATTGCGTTCACTCCCAGAAGCCAGATTCCATCTCTTTTTGTGAAGGTTGCCCTCAGACTAGCTAGAGATGCTTGGGATGTGAATGCCTGGGGTTCACAACCCTCTGGAGTCCAAGTCCGTAAGCAAGGTCTGATGCGTTTTGGAGGATGGACTATGAACGCACCATCTCTTTCATTCCCAATTAAGACCACAATCTCCTCTGTCTCTGTTGTTCCCATGTGGAGTTGAGCCGAAGTTACTACGCCCTGTGTGATTTTGCTTAGTTCTACACTCTTGCTAGACTTCCATTCATTCCTTCCTTATACTACTTCCTCACTTGCCTAACAGTTTTTCTAACAAATCACTTTTTCAAGAGTTCTTGACTCAGAATCTGTGTCTGGGGAACTCCGTCTGAGATATCCAGGTTCACAGGAGAGGCTTTTAAATGTTTTTCATGTCCTTAGTACATAATGTTGACCTAGGTTGTCAATCAAATCCTAAATTATTTCTTGTTTAAGCAGGCACGGATGGAGAATGTGCTAGAAAGGCCTTAGTGATCCACCCATCCAATGGCCTTGTTTTATTGATGAGGGACTGAGCAGCAGAGGGCATGTGCTCTGCTCAAGGTCACAGCCTTCCTGAGCAGCGGGGTGGCAACCAGGACTAGCATCCTGATATCCCTGACACCCAGCCCCATGCTTTACATCAACAAGTTTTCATAAATTTAAATTGGGTGATTTAAAAAGGATGCAAAGAAACCAAACACTATTAAAGTAAAGCAAATTGGCCTGCAGATGAAAATAATTCATTAGGGGTATTAGAAATCATTAAAATACAGCCTAAGGAGAAACTGAACCGATAACAACTTAGTGTCTTTTACTGTGTTGTACTCTGCAGCTTCATGTAAATGTCATTTCCTCTAATGCCTCCTTCAGAGAAAACCTTGGGTAAGTATATAGCTGTAGGATGTGTGTGTGTGTGTGTGTGTGTCTGTGTGTGTGTGCGCGTGTATGCGTGCATGCGTCACATAGCATTGTCTTAAGAATCTTCTCAAAAATAAAAATTTGAAATATTTACAAAATTACGATTAAACGCCACACTACAGCTGCTTCACAGATTGTGATGAGTAATAGCTTCATATGTCTTACTTTGAGGCCTCAAAGTGCCTTAAGTGTATTGTAGGTCTGACTTATGAGGTTCCCAGACAAGACATAAACCCATAATTTTCTGTAGTCACTGTTACTCAAAACGATGGACTCAACCTAGAGTAGAATTGATTTATTAGATTTTTTTATGCAGATGATGAATAATTCTCTGATTAATGAAAAGGTTCTAATATCAGAGCTAGCACATCATCGAGATTTGGTCTCTAAAACTACTTTAAGCAAAGTTGTAAATACCATTCAATAAAAGACACCTATTGCGCCATGTGTGTGTGTGTGTGAGTGTATGTGCTAATGCACTGTCATAGGCCCATGAAATTTTATGGGAGGTGGAGGGGGTCTCTTCTTGTGACATCAATTTCATTATTAGTAAAGGGTTGGAGAGCTATTATGATAGTTTTGCTAGAAGGAGGGGCAGGATCGGAAGCATAAACATATTGCCTTGAAGCCCATTTCTGATAGCTTAGCATCATTTCAACTGGGCTGAAAACACCGAGTGCAATGCTTTTCAATAGGTAGAGTGAGAAGGGGTGTAGTTATCACTCAAACTTCCACGCCATGCAAACACGCCCTAAATATCCTTTTTTAGAAGTGATGTTTCGTACTGGCAGGGATGAAGAGATTAAAATTTACAGTTTTAGACAACCATGAGTTTTAGAAAAATTTAACTTGTATTCATATGAGATATATGTCTTTATAAATCCAAAGCTCTTGTCAGTATTCTGCCCTCTGGTGACATACAGAGTTAACCTAGTCCTTCTTGCACAGGACACTTTCAAATCCTTGAAGACAGACAGCTGTCATGTGTCCATCCCCTCTTTGCCTTTTTAGATAGAAATTGGAGGCTTTCTAGTCCTTAAAGCACTTCTCATGCCACATGCTTTCTATATTTTTCATAACCCTGCCATAGTTTAATTGGTGAAATTCCCTCTTCAAAATGTGGTATTCAATTGAGAAAACAGTACATTTGCTGCTCCTGATTTGTCCATTCAACAAATATTTATGTAGTGTCTATTTTGTATCAGAAATCACTCTGGGTATTGATTGAGGCATACAAGGGGAGGAAGAATAGTTCCTGTCTTCACAGTGTTTCTATGTTTGCTCAGCAGTGCATATTTTAAAATGTGATTTACCTCCTCTAGATCCAAACACTCTTTTATCTTTATCGTCTTACATTTCACTAGAAATTTCAGTTCAGCAGGTAAATCATGCTATTTACTCATATTTAACTAATCACTAATGAAAACATTTAGGGTTTTTCAGATGAGGATGGTGCAGTCTCACATTCTAACTTCCCTTTTTAATTATCTCTAAAATTAATACATTTATTATCTTTTTAAAATTTCATCTTATCATCCAACTTGAAATAATCTTTATGATTTAATTTCTTATCTGTGAATTGGCCCTTTAGGTGTTGGATCAACAAAAAATTGATAACAACATTTTTTGTGACTTTATTAAGCTATGGTTAAAGTGTTATTTAGGAAAAGAGCCAAGTACAGAATCTTGCAATCCTACAGTAGTCACATTACTCTTGGTTTCACATGGTGATATCACTTAAAACAAGCGTCATGGTGAAAAACATTTTAAAAAGACTGTTCAGTGCAACCAAAAGTTTCTCAGAGAGTCTGCTCCCATGTATAACCATCATTAACAATTCATTGTTTACCTTTCCAGAATTTTAATCCACATATTTTATATAAATAGTATCATATTATATACTTTTTAAACTAACATACATATATACACATTTGTTTTCAAATGTAATAAATATTCCTGTCCTTTTGAACGTATGCATTTTATTCTACTTCATGCGTATACTGTAATTTATTTATTATTCATTGACAGTTAAGCTGTTTCCAAATTTTTTCCATTGTAAGCAACATGGCCCATACATACAGAGATATACATCTTCGTGTACTTACACTAGTCTGCCTTAAAATAAAGTTTCAGAGGTAGAATAGTTCCAGAAGTGAATTAAATTATATACAAGTTAAGATTTTGGAACACATTACCAGATTGCCCACTAGAAAGCGTGAACAATTTCACACAACCGCTTCCAGTATATTAGAGTTCTCGTTTCTTTACATCCTTGTAGCATGGTGAATTGTAAATCTTTCTAATCATTACCCATCTGATATTTTTGTTTTACTTTGCATTTACATGTTTAGTAATAATCTTTTATATACTAACTTGCCATTTGCCCAGGTTTTTGTTTGAGTTGTTTCTTTTCCTTTTTGATTTGCAGGAAGATAGTGAGTTTTTAAAATCATATTTTGCACAAACTTGTTTTTTAATATATATCTTTTGCGTATGGTATATATGAAATGTGTGCTGTCAAATCTGAAACACTTATCTCTACTGTTAATTTGATCTTTAATCAACTCTCTTTAGATGCAGTTGAGAAACAGATGATTTATAACAGCATTCCAATATCAAAATGGAACTTGGAGAGTGCTGGAGAGTTATAATAAAAATAGTCTTGGCAGATAGTATCGTGTCATCTTTTGCTAAGTATTTCAATCTCTCCAAAATCTCAATTTCCATATTTGTAAACAACAACAACAAAGAAAATTGGGAATAATAATACTTGTCTTGCATAAAGGGATGTTGTGATGATGAAATGTGTTAATGTATATGCTAGAAATTTGTACTGTATGAGGCACAATTCAAGTAATATTTCATTCTTTTTTTAACTACTCTGATTATAGAAATCCAAGAGGTTATGGCATCTAGCTATCTAATCTGTAGTTTGCAGAGCCAGTATCTTTATTTCTGTTCAGAATGTGGTTCATATTCAATCTTGTAGGACTCCTGGCGTTTCCTGTAATTCTTAAACATCACTGGCAATGTTTGGGCAATCGCAATTGCAAGTTTTCTCAATGTTTAAGATGCCATTCATCTTAGTCTAGAGACAGAAATCCACTTAAGGCCTCTGGGGGCTCTCTCACTACCTTCTTACCTCTCCTGAGTTTCAGTGTCCTCTTAAACATATTTGCTCTCTCCTTTTGCAGATTATTCTCCTTGAGGGAAAAGACAGAGTAGTTTTCCTTTCCTTTTGTCATCTCTTTATCCCTGCTTCCAAGCAGTGTGATTACCTGTTTCTGTTTTTTCTCATTCTGAACAATGCTTTAGGCACCCTGTGGTTATTGTTGATAATTTTTTCAAGCTTTCCCTAACATAAGGTTTAAGTTTCTGAAATAAATTTGTATGTTTTCTTGTTTCACTCTTCTGTGTTTGTTCTAGGTTTTGTCGCATTTCCCACCTATCATGATTTTATAATTTGAGTGACTGGATGGCCCAGGTAGATTTTCCTAGTACCAGAGACAACAGAGAGTTTTCTCAACCAAGACAATTGGAAATACCAGAGCCAGGGTAGAAACTGTGGGAAGAGAAAGCCAGAAAGGAAATCTGGAGGTGAACAATCAGTGGGTGAAAAGACATTATGAAGCCAGCAACCAGAGCAATTAGAGCAAATGCAAAGCGAAGCAGAAGAGGACCAGGAAGAGCTGTGTTTATTGCTTGCTTTAAAGGACCAGCTGGAGCGTGGTTTTTAGCACAGCTTAAAAATGTGTAGTCTTATACTCTTGTTCAGATCCTGACCTAGGATTCCCCTAGGTTTCCTCTGGAATTCAGTGATTCCACTTCAGATTCATTTATTGTTCTCTGTGATATGGACAGGGCTGTTCATAGATCAATGGTTCAGCTTTGTGAAAGTCTAGGGTTATTTATTTATTTATTTATTTATTTAACATCTTTATTGGGGTATAATTGCTTTACAGTGTTGTGTTAGTTTCTGCTGTATAACAAAGTGAATCAGCTATACGTATACATATATCCTCATATCCCTTCCCTCTTGCGTCTAGGTTTTGTAGAGCTGGGTCGTGAGGTTGAGAATTAATAGAAAATTAGCATTTTTTGAAATGGCATGTATTAGTTCTGTCACAGGTCATTGGGAGTATATAAAGAGACTTGTGTTGTAAAGTGCTCTGGTCCTTTGTTGGGAAGATGGAGGGGCATCTAATGAACCCTTGCTATAAGGTGCTACCTAGGTAATAGTGGAAGAACTCAGTGGCAGGCTGGAAAAATCAAGCATGCTGAAGAGGCAGGTGACAGGAAACTGCCCTTTGGCAGTCTGTATTGCAGCCTGATTCCTCTATACCAACAGAGAGAACTGACACCTTGATGATAATGAGTCTTCCAAACCATGAACATCATGTATAAATACATTTATTAGGTCTTTTAAAATTTCTCTCAATAATGTTTGCATAGGTTTTATGTGTTTTTAGTAGATTTATATGTAGATATTTGATATGTTGATGCTATTGTAAATTGGTATTTTTCAGTTTTACTTTCTAGTTGGAGCCAACAAAAGAAACAAATTATCCAGTAACCTCCCTAAGTGCACTTCTTTATTCTAATAGCTTTTCTGTAGTTTGGTTTCATTATATACACAATTGTCATTTGTATAAAGTAGATTTTTAGGTCTTTTTTCGAAAACTTATACCTTTTGGAGGTAAACTTTTTTGGGGAAGAGGAATGATACATGTTGGAATCCTGAACCAAAAGGCATGGAGCCTGAGACCTGGAACAGGGCTAGAAGTAACACTCTGAATAAAGTGTAGCATTTTCAGGTGCTTGGTAAGAACCATGGGAAAACATGGGTGATGCGTAACACCAGCTTTTCGGAAATGTCACTATGTGAAGCTTGATGCGGGGAGTTTTATAGATCCCTTCCTCTCCCTTAAAAGAGTATATTTGATTAAGTCAGGTTACAATAGCTAGCATTTTAAAAGATTCATTATGTGTAGGATATAATATGCTTTAAATTTTAACTCATTTCCCCTTCAAAACAATACAGTGAGATATTAACAACTATTAGTCCCATTTTACAGATGAAAAGACATAGTTCCAAAGAGGTTAAGTAACTTTCCTAAGATTATACAGTAAGACGGTGAAGTATGATGCAAATTGAGATGTTCTGTTTCTAAAACTTGTGCTTTATGTTACACTATTTCGAGTTGATCTTATGGGTCATAGATTATTCACAAAGCTATTACATATGCCTTGGTCTACCCTGAGGTGAGTATATCCTATGAATGATGAAATAAAATTCAATACATCACTTAGCAGCTAAAGCCAAGGTACAGTGTGGGCGTGTAGGACGGACTCCATTAGTTGTCCTTCTATTGGCAAGCTACTTTTCCACTGGTGGTTGTGGTGTTATTTGGGCCAACACCATGCACAGGACTTGCCTTGTCACTTTGAGGGCAAGACTAACAGCAAGCCAGTGGCAGGAATCAGCAATCAGTTGGTTTAGAGAGAGAGCCTCATAAATTTCACACCACACCTTGTTTTGGAGAATGCATTTGCCACAATGGCAGAAGCATGACCCGATCCCTATGTCAGGTATGGTGCATCGTGCAATCCAGGAGCCACTAGTAAATGTCTCCAAACTCAGACACAAACCAACCATTACTTAGAGAAGGATACTTTTAACTTCCAGAGCTACTTCATCACTCAGTGGCTCCCAGGAGGGTCACCTGAGTTAAATCTATGCTCCTGAGTTAATCTAATCCAGTTTGTTTCATGTTGGCGCATTAGCCCTAATCACAGAAGCCCAGGAATTATTAGGGGTTTGTAGCATTCTAGCTGGTGTAGTTGTCAAACATACGCGGAAACAAGGAAATACTGTTTAGTTCTAAACCTGCTGCCTTGTTGACACCTGCAGTTCAACATGCTAAAAAGGCTACCTCAATTATAAAATAAAGATTAGTTAATTTTGTAAAAATATTGGCTATTTTCATATAAGACTAATATTTCCTATTTCCAACAGTTTGATGACAAGTGGTCTGCATTTTAGCTGCCAGTATTCACAGAGGAATAAACAAAAGTACCAACAGCCAGCCGAAGATGTTCAAATTCAATCTAGTTAAAATTTTTCTTGAGGTCCACAGTTCTCAAAGCCCATTAAAATTGCACAAGGCAGGTCATAAGGCAATAGCCAGGGCATAGTCTGTGGGGACTTAGAGAAGAAAGGGAAAAATAGAACACCTCCTTGCTCTTCAGAATGTAGGTATAAACTACCTTAATGTAAAGTGCTTATTTGCCAATAAATTGGCTAATTGCCAGCTACACAGACCGTTCTAAACAGATTTTTCAGAAGTGGACTCTAGAAAGTGAATGAGTTGAGAGAGCTAACGACCACATATCCCGATTAAACATTTTGAAAATATTAACCTACAATGCTTTGGTCTCCTTCAATGATAAGAAAACAGATATGATTAATGATAGCAGTGAGCCTTCTACTAACACCTGAAAGACAAGCCAGCACTAACAGGGGGGATAAGTCATGGGAGAAAAAAAATCTATAAATATCACATAAGAGCAGCTCCTTTGAGAAGAAACCATTAAAAGAGTTACCCCTCCCCTCCCCACAAAAAAGGCAAAATGAAGAAAAGTGATTAGATTATCCACCTTGAAATATCCAATAAAGATAGAACACCAGCCTGAATTTAAAGGGCCAGACTATACATCAGACGCGTTACCTCCCCTTAAATGCTGGCCCTAGGAGGGTATGGAACACTGGTGGAGCATAAGAAACCTGTGATTGAATTGATGGTCTCTGGTTTCTCCTGGAAAGGGGCAATTAATTCAGAGTGAGAAGGGGTATGCAGTACTACAGAGTAAAGAAATAGAGATGTTGAGGGTCGTATAGGGGTAAGTGCTCTGAATCTTAAGTTAGAATGGGAGGGGAAAGTCATGGGAGTCTGAAAGGCATTTGAGTCAGGAAGGGAGAAGATTATTAATTGGTTGTTGTTGTTGTTTATGCTTTGTGTTGGCAGTGCTTTTATGTTGAGCCTGACACTCTACTAGGAACCATACATACGTTTTCTCCTTTAATATCAAGATAACTCGGGGAGTCACACATCATTATTCCCATTTTACAGACCAGTAAACAAGTGCTTGGTGACATTAAATCCTTGCCAGAGATGAACAGTCAGTCCATGAAAGAGCCAGATTGCAAGCCTGTGTCTCTCTGGCTGCAAGGGCCAGGCTCTTTCTTTTGCAGCTGGCTGGTTGTAGAAGTTTGAATAGGTCACTTATCCGCCCAGGCCTCAGTTTCCTCATCTATACAGGTGGATAATAATACAGATCTGATACGGTTGTGGTGAGAAGTATTTGGGGATGATTTCCAGGAAGGACTCAGGACAGGGCTTGTCACAGGGCGGGGCTGGCCACCTGATGGTTGAAAGGTTGGCACAATGGAGCGCAGGTGAGGCCTGAGGCAGGTGCTTTATCAAGAGGCGGGACCCTTGCTGGAGTTGCATATCTTCTTCCTGTCAGGACCACAAGACAGTAACCCTAATTCCAGGCAGTCATCTTGAAAATCTGTTTGTAATTGCTCACATGAGGAAGCATACAAGAGAATATGGATGGAATAGTGAAAAAACCCATGTTCATTACTGAGAAAACAGTTGGAACTACTTCCCTGATTGGGCTCAGTACCATCTCTGTACAGAAAGTGTGTTATTAGAGCACAGATCCCCCAGCAGTATTCTAAAACCAGATTATTTACAGCTGCTATCCAGCGCCACCTACTGGTAAACTGACAGAAAAGAGAACGCAAACTGCACTGCTGAAATTGAGCAGATTGGTTTTTAAAAGTCAGTAGAGGTAGGGGAATGGTTAAAGGAGGCACTGCACAGCTACATAATGAGCATTTCATAGTCCTGATGTAATAGGGAGAATATGCAGAAATGTAGATGTTGGAATACTGAATAAAAAAATTAGATTACAATATTATAAACAAATATGCAAACGTGTCTTCAGGGCATTTAGAAGTGGGAGAAGGAGGAAGTGCACCTAGTTTGATGAATTTAAGATTTTTTCTTTCAAATTTGTTGTTTTGTGCATTGGCCACAAACATAGCCTTCCAAAGTAATCTGTAATAGATTTGCAACTGTACCAAAATATGTATTAAATAGATAATCATAGGTGGGAAAAAGAAATGAAAGTAGTTATGCATTTTGGGGTGCATTAACTTTTATCTTAAACTTTCTATAATTTTTAAAAAATTAAAGCCTTGTTTAAAGAGCTAATATATGCACATAGTAAACAAAAAATCTAAATTGCAAAAGGTATATAATGAAACATAACTCTCTCTGAACCCCAGAATTGCAGTCCCTCTCCCAGAAATGGTCAAGTTTATGAGTTCTTGTTTACTTTTCTAAATTTTTTCTATGCATATTCAGCAAGTGTTTGGTGTCTGTGCCATGTCTTGGTCAGGAGCCTCTGGGACATCCCTAAATGCTGTCAAATCATTTCAGCGTTAGCTAAAAAGTTGGCTGGTATAACTAGATGACAATAAAATAATTTGAATTTAGGCAACAGAGCTATGTTTAATATGTTTAGCTTTTTAGAATTCATGTCAAAAATATTGGTGAATTCTTTAAATTCAGTTTTATTTTGATCAAAGATATACTTGCATGGTGTATCTTATTTCCACATAGCATACTTACGGTCAAATTTCTTATTGATATTTAGTTAACTCCATATAATGCCTATTTCTTTTCTACTGTGCAAGATGGAGATTTAGCTTCTTTAAACTGTCATCCCAAACACACAGGCACACAGTCCCTCCCCCACCCAACCAGTAGAGTTATTTCATATTTGGCTTGACGTATGACCAATACTCAACATATACACTGTTATGATTGTATAAATATTATTTGCAGATGAGACATATTTATGCTTCAGGAGTACTTGGACATTATACTATTTTATTTCTTGTACCAATGTTGCTTTTCCTGGACTTAATAAATGTCTCTTTTTAAACTTTATACAGGTTTCTATGTACCTATTAGTAAATCATCCCTAAACTCTCAGACATCCCTAGACTCTCAGAAAATATCTTCTCTGCATATTCAAACACAGGAGGTTATCTGTCAGTTATTAATACATTTCTTTTTCTTTTTAAACAACCCCTGTTGTCCCACTCAAATATGAATGGATGGCCCCTGGACCTGCTGCTAAGCTACCCTGGATATTTTCTGTACCCTTTCCACTGTCGTATCCCCTGGATTCTGTCTTAAACTGTCTTAGTTTATGCCTTCATTTGAGGAACTGTTTAGAACCTTCTAAAGAAAAGGTGCTTGGGTGTTTTTGTTTGTTTGAGATGTGATAACCTGGCTGAAAAAGAACTTCTAAGCTGAAAATCATTTTTTCCACAAAAATTTAAAAGCATTATTCTCTTGTTTTCTAGTTTCCAGGGTAAATGTTTATTTTTCTTTATTTCTGTTTTGTTTGGAGAATTCTGACACAATTCTAACTCCTGATATTTTTTTTTTTTTTTAATTTTATTTATTTATTTATTTATGGCTGTGCTGGGTCTTCGTTTCTGTGTGAGGGCTTTTCTCTAGTTGCGGCAAGTGGGGGCCACTCTTCATCGCGGTGCGCGGGCCTCTCACTGTTGTGGCCTCTCTTGTTGCAGAGCACAGGCTCCAGACGCGCAGGCTCAGCAATTGTGGCTCACGGGCCCAGTTGCTCCACGGCATGTAGGATCTTCCCAGACCAGGGCACGAACCCGTGTCCCCTGCATTGGCAGGCAGATTCTCAACCACTGCGCCACCAGGGAAGCCCTAACTCCTGATATTTTGTAGATGACCTGTGGTTTACATTTTTTTTTTAAAATTTTTATTGGAGCATAGTTGATTTACAGTGTTGTGTTAGTTTCAGGTATACAGCAAAGTGAATCAGTTATACATATACATGTATCCACTCTTTTTTAGATTCTTTTCCCATTATAGGCCATTACAGAGTATTGAGTAGCGTTCCCTGTGCTATACAGTAGGTCCTTATTAGTTATTTATTTTGTATATAGTAGTGTGTATATGTCAATCCTAGTCTCCCAATTTATCCCTCCCCCTCTTACCCCCTGGTAACCATAAGTTGTTTTCCACATCTTTATTTGTAGATAAGTTCATTTGTACCCTTTTTTTTAGATTCCACGTGTAAGCGATATCATATGATATTTGTCTTTCTCTGTCTGACTTCACTCAGTATGACAATCTCTAGGTCCATCCAGGTTGCTGCAAATGGTATTATTTCGTTCTTTTCTATGGCTGAGTAATATTACATTGTATATATGTATCACATCTTCTTTATCCATTCCTCTGTCGATGGACATTTAGGTTGCTGCCATGTCCTGGCTATTGTAAATAGTGCTGCAGCAAACATTGTGGTGCATGTACCTTTTCGAATTATGGTTTTCTCTGGATATATGCCCAGGAGTGGGATTGCAGGATCATATGGTAATTCTATTTTTAGTTTTTTAAGGAACCTCCATACTGTTCTCCATAGCGGCTGCACCAATTTACATTCCCACCAACAGTGTTGGAGGGTTCCCTTTTCTCCACACCCTCTCCAGCATTTATTGTTTGTAGATTTTTTGATGATGGCTATTCTAACTGGTGTGAGGTGATACCTCATTGTAGTTTTGATTTGCATTTCTCTGCTAGTTAGTGATGTTAAACATCTTTTCACGTGCTTTTTGTCCATCTGTATGTCTTCTTTGGAGAAATGTCTATTTAGATCTTCTGCCTATTTTTTTACTGGGTTGTTTGTTTTTTGATATTGAGCTGCATGAGCTGTTTGTATATTTTGGAGATCAATCCCTTGTCAGTTGCTTCATTTGCAAATATTTTCTCCCGTTCTGAGGGTTGTCTTTTCATTTTGTTTATGGTTTCCTTTGCTGTGCAAAAGCTTTTAAGTTTAATCAGGTCCCATTTGTTTATTTTTGTTTTTATTTTCATTACATCATTTCATTTGTTTTTATTTTCATTACTCAAAAAAGGTCTTACTGCAATTTATGTCAGAGGGTGTTCTGCCTATGTTTTCCTCTTAAGAGTTTTATACTATCTGGCCTTACATTTAGGTCTTTAATCATTCTGAGTTTATTTTTTGTGTATGGTTTTCTCTTGAAGTGTGTAGGATCATCTCTTTGTACCCAGGGTTCTGAAGTTTCATGTGTAGGTCTTGGTGTGGTTCACACTTTATTCATTTTGCAAAAAACATGGTGGATCTCCTTTTGAATTATTTCTTCAACAATTATATTCTGTAAATTTTGTCCTGTTCTTTTTTTGTCTCTCTTTTAGAACTTCTTTTATTGTAAATTAGACTTTCTGTGTCACCTTTTGAATTATCTTCTCTTGAAGTTTCTATTTCTCTGTATTTTGGGTCTTTGGAGATTTGCTCAGTTTTATTTTACAAAACTTCTGAATTTTCCCTTTCCTTTATCATATTTTTTTTCTTTCAAGAGCACTCTTGTTCTCTAAATGTTATTCTTTTTTGTAACTGTCTCTTCTTTCAAGGATGCAGTAACTTCATATATCTCTCTGAGCATAACATAGCTTTTTTTCCTTGATTCTATTTAGCCTTCCCACACTGTCTATATTTTTCAAGTGTAATTTTTTTCTCTATTTGTTGATTTTGATCTTTGTCAGTTCTTTTAGGGACTTTCCTCAAATGCTTGGTGAGCCATGAAGCTATCTAATAGCACACATGCAAGAGGGAGAGAAATAGAGAGAGAGGAAGAGGATGAGGGAGAGGGGAGAGGGAGAGAGAGAAAGAGAGAAAGGAAGAGGTGTTTGGTGGGATTTATTGTGGAGAGATGTTTATTTAGGGACTCTCTCCTGTTAGGATTGTTTTCCCAGAGAAGAAACCTGTAATATTCTTCCCAGTGAATATAAAGCTGGCTTCAGGGTTCTGGAGCCAAGAAGAAAGGGACTGGGGGATCCCAATACTCAGTATATAGACTCTTATTTAATCTTTATCCCCACCCACTGCTGTATCTGGTGTCTCTAAACCCAGACTTCCTCTGTTCTACCTCCTCAGTAATTAAACCTACTGTTCTATCAGGGTTGTAGAGGTCTAGTTGCCCCTTATGCAGACTTGAATACATTAATTTATTTCTTCAATAAAACTTACCAAATGCCTACTACATGCCAAACATTGTTTTCTGTAGTGTGGAAATGATTGTCTGCGAAACAAGCAAAATCCCCTGTCCCCTGTGGAGCTTTCATCCCCAACTGAACCCTTACTTTCAAAACTCACTGGTGTCTCCAAATTCTAAACTTTGGTCTTCTGTAGTGTAAACTGGCTTGCTTTTTGTTTAGCTCTTTGTATACCCTGTTTTGATTTTCTATTTGGTCTATTCAGTCAGACACCACTTTTCCAGTTCCAATATTGGGTAGCTTTCACTTCCTCTTCAGTCCTTTTTGTTTTGTTTTGTTTGTATTTTGGCACTGATTTCACACCCTTTTGGTCATTTCATGGCATTTAGGAAGAACATAGGGGTAAACATGTGTGTCCAATATACCACCTTTGCTGGAAACAGCTGTGAGTAATTTTGCCTAATAAGCCTAGCACCCGAATGTCTGCCAACCTGTGATGTGCGTGGGTAGCCCAAAGTCTCAACAGAGTTGGGAATCTGGAGTCTTCTCTACTAATATTTATCTCTGTTACAAGCTGGCCCTGTCTGAAAAGATTTTTGAGTCACCAGATCATGCACTAAGCTTGTGCTACTCTTCATGCAATTGCTGTGTCCTCTGACAGAACCACAGTTGCTTTTCTGGCCAGCAAGGACCCAGATTTCTGAGGACATGTGGCTATCAGATGCCTACCTCCAATCCTACCCTATGATAAATGGAATATTGCCTGCCATATCAGTAAACAAAGGATGTCACAGTCATCAGCAATTGCAGCCACAGCCAATCGCTGGTGAGCCCTGAGGAAACTCAGGAAGGAAAAGAATACCTGCCATCTAGCAGCCATCAGACTGCAGCCACTCCCCACAGTGAGCCCTGAGGAAACTCAGGATGTGAAAACACAGCATACTGGCCCCACATAGCTGAGGTGCATATCAAAGGAATGATTTCAGTGAATCCAGATTCTTGCATCTTCCCATATGTAGAAAAGCACTAAATTCCTTAACTTGAGATTTCTAGTTTTCTTGAATTAACAGTAATCTTTTGTTCCTACTATGTGCCCTTTGTTGCAAAACTCCTATATATCCTAGCTCCCCCCTGGCCTCCTTGGAGCAGTTCTCTCGGGGTTACTTGAGATGCTGCCTCCCGGACTTGAAGTCCTAAAAATTTCTGCCGAATAAAACATAACTCTCAACTTTTAGGTTGTGAATATGTTTTTTAGTCAACACCTAGTACCAACATATATCAGCACATTTCCTACCCCTCATCCCCCAACCTTTCCCTAGCATTATATATTGCCTGGATCTGAGAGAATCTATAGAGCTTCAGTTTTTTTTAGCTAAGCCTTCTCACATTTCCCCCTTCTGGGTCTTTGGAAGCTTCAAAGGAGGCAACATATAAGTTTGTATTTTTATCACAATTCTGTGCCATCTGTGATTTTTTGGGAGGAAATAGTCACTTATCTAGAAGAGGAAGGACCTTGATTCTTCTCACTTGGAAAAAGAAAATTCCTATTGAGCACTTTTCCAATTTCTCAAGCAAAGGAAGGCATATATGTCCTGCCACCCTATGGAAACTTCACGGTAGCAGACTCTGTGGAGCTGAGGGACACGGGCTCTCTTTCCCTTTAGATCGTCAAACTCAAGGCAGTGTACTCTGAAACCCGCTCCACTCTCGCATGAGTGACATGCCTTTGCCTAGTGTCTATTTTTTTCTCCAGGAGATCAAAACTGTACATTTTTTAAAAATTTTATGTATTTATTTATTTTTGGCTGCGTTGGGTCTTTGTCACTGCACACGGGCTTTCTCTAGTTGCAGCGAGTGGGGGCTACTCTTCGTTGCACTACGCGGGCTTCTCACTGCGGTGGCTTCTCTTGTTGCAGAGCACGGGCTCTAGGCACGCGGGCTTTAGTAGTTGTGGCACGCGGGCTCAGTAGTTGTGGCTCACGGGCTCCAGAGCACAGGCTCAGTAGTTGTGACGCTCGGGCTTAGTTGCTCAGCGGCATGTGGGATCTTCCCAGACCAGGGCTTGAACCCGTGTGCCCTGCATTGGCAGGTGGATTCTTAACCACTGCGCCACCAGGGAAGTCCCAAAACTGTACATTCTTATGGGAGATCTTTTATTGCTCACAGTCTTCTCATATTATCAGAAACTTCACTTTCCTAGTTTTCAAAATAGAGCCCAATTCCAGAGATTACAGATGAAATTCTAGGATTTTAACTCTGTTTTGTCTTTGGACATCAAACCTGGAAAATGCATCTTATACTGTCTTGCGGGGATTTAGAGGAAGGGAAAAGCAGTCAATCTTAAATTAAGCTGTTAAACTGGTTTGTGAATTCTATACCAGTGGTGGGGAAGGAATGCAGAAACCTCGTGGTTCTGACCTTCTTGTTCCTAAAAATAACTCTTGTGTGTGAATAAGGATTTCACAGCTCTGAAAGGAAATCTTTCAAAGGGAACCAAAGAAAATGTCAGAAGATTTTCAAACTATGAAAATTAGTTATGCCAAAAACTAATATTAGAACTCTGACCATTGATAAAGCACAATATTATCTATAACAACTCTTTGGCATCTTTTTATATTTCTTTCAAAATGCTTTGTAAATTGCCTGCCCCTTTAGACATTATTTTCATGAAGTAATAAAACTTTTTCTGTACTTCCCTGAAAATCTTCATATCACCTAGAACACACTTAGAACAATAAGTGTATTCATTAATATTTTTAAATATTAAGTTTTATTTTCACCCAAGATAAATAGGAAAGACATCTGCTCTGAAAGGCACCTAGAAACGAACAGATCAGTTAATCACTTATTTAAGATGTACTTGTTGAGTGCACACCATGTGTCAGGTATTATGATAAGCTTTAGGAATACAGGTATAAATTAAAGAGTTGTGGCAATGCATTCACCAGGCTACAGCAGAGTGGTGCTGACAGATAATTAAAGAAATATACACAAAATATGAGATACACGATATAGTGGCAGAATTATAAAGTGTTTAGATGGCATTGTAGCCCAGAGTTCTACCCTATTCCAGAGGTGAGGAACGGAGTTCCAGCTAAAGTTGATATCTTGAATGATGAATGAGAGCTCTCTAGAAAAAGAAGAGAAATTAGTTTTCCAAGAGGAGAGACTATATGTGTAAAGGTCTAGAAATGAGAGAGGAATACATTTTAGTGCAGTTAGAACAAAGAAATTTGTGAGATGGAGAGCGGTGAGAATTAGGGTAGGCAAGTAGACAGAGATCATATTATTCAGGGGCTTTAAAAGCACATTACGGGTATAGATGTCATTACAAAGATAATAAGCAGCCATTTAATCATTTTTGGAATGGCAATGACATGATTAGAGTTGCACTTTGGGCAGATCATTTTGGTTGTATATGAAAAATGGATTGAAAGAGAACAAAATATTGCAGGACTTCTTGTTCCAGTCTTGTCAGAGAGGCTGGCTTTGGACTTAACTTCTTACCTAAACAACTATGGAACTAGACCAATTATGTAAAACAAATAATTTTAGGCATTGGACATCATTCAGTGTAAGGCCTGAGATCCTTGAGGAAAAACAGGCCAAAAAAACCCCACATAATTTCTTCACCCTGGCTTTCTGCCTGAAGAGATGTCCCATGTGTGATACTTGAGAACAGAAAGGGGAATTTGCACTGGGCAGAGTAAGACAGTTTGGTGTTTTGGGGTTGTGACACGATTGGATGGAACTGCTGATGAGGGCCTGAAAGCTGAGTGTGAGACTTCTGATAATACATAGAGCATGGAATGCTAGGAAAGTGTTGAAGTTCTGACCTAAATAGAGTCCAGACACCTTAATAATTAAGCCAGGCATTCAGCTGAGATCTCCAAATAGTAAAGATACACTCTAAGACTACTTCATATGTACTTTAACAAGTTCTTTGCCCAAAAACCAAGGGTAAATTTGAAGTAAACTCACCCTTGAAAAATGAGAAAACAGCTCTGAACAGGATAAAATGGTCCACCTGTAATTTAACTGCCCCCAAAGCAGGACAGTAGTTAATCCATAGTCTCCACAACCTATCATCCACAGTGTCCAGCACATAATGATAGAAAGTACTAGTCAAGCAAACAAACAAACAGAAAACAGTAGGAAAACAACAACCATTTAATATTTCCAAAAGATAAAAGAACTTACAGGAGCAGACCCAGAGATGAACCAGATACTGAACTTATTAGACAATGATTTTAAAATACCTTTTACTAATATGTTAAGAAATTTAGAAATGAACAACCAAGCAGTTGGATGGGGGTACTTCAGTAGAATTAGAAAATTACTCCTAAAAAGAAATTCTTCCAAATATTTAAGAAAGAAAATGCCAATCTTATGCAATATATTTCAGAAATCAGAGGAGGAAAAGACACAGCCACATTTATTTTATGAGACCAGCATAACCTTGACAAAGATATTAAAAGAAAAAATTTGCAAAACAATATCCTTCAGTCCAAAAATCATTTATAAATATTAACAAATTAAATATAACAATATATTTTAAAAGATCATCATGATTAATAAGTTTTATCCTAGAAAAGTGGGGTAGGGTTGCCATTCACAAATCAGTCATCATAATTTACCACAATGACATAGTAAAGGGGAAAACAAGATCATCTCAATAGATTAAGAAAAATAATTTAATTAAAAGTCAAACCAGTTAAAGGTAAAAATGATTTCAGCAAACTAGGAATAGAAAGCAACTTTCTCAAACTGACAAAGGACATTTATAGAAAACCTACAGGTAATATATTTAATGATGAAATAGTAAATAATTTCTCCCCAATATGTGGAAAGGAAAAAAGTACACTGTCAACACCACATTGTTCTGCAGATCCTAGCTAGTGTAGAAGGGGAAGGGAAGGGAGAGAGAAAAGAAAAAAAGAAAAGGAATAAGGAATATAGAAATAAAAAGCATAATAAAACTATATTTATTTTTAGAATGACATAATTGTGTATATCAAAAATGCAAAGCCAAGCCATCTGTAAAGAAGTTACTAAAAATAATAATTTAACAAGTTTGTTGGATTAAAAAGTCAATATACAAACATCGATGGCATTTCAATAGAATAGCAAAAAAAAAAAAAAAAGACATCCTGGAAAACCAAATTTAAAAATCATTATTTATAAAACAGTTTAAAGAATTAGAAATGTAGGAATAAATTTAACAAATATGCAAAAACACACCAAAAACTACAAAATATTGCTGAAAAAAGTTGAAGAAATCCAAAATAAATGGAGAAATATGCTAATTAATGGATGTGAAAGCTTAATTTAAGATGTTTCTCTTAAATTAACCCAAACTTTCAATACAATTTCAGTCAAAATCACAGCAGAATTTTCTATAGAAATGGATACAGAGATTGTAAAATTTATTTTGAAATAAAATCCACATTGTGTATCTTGACTGGTCAAAACAGTCTTGAAGAAGAAATACAAGTTTGGAGGATTTTACTACCAAATTTCAAAACATATTGTAAAACTAGGATGATTAACATGTGGTAATTTTGGAGTTATGATAAAAAATATATCAGTGGCACAAAATAGATATTCTAAGTCTAGATCTACACATAAAACATCCGTTGCTTTTGTCAAAGGAGTCAAACAATTTCGATCTGAGAAAGGAAATTCTCAGTAAAAAGTGCTGAAACAACTAGATAATCACGTGGAAAAAATAATCATTGATCCTTTCCTCATACTAAGCACAAACAGTAATTTGAGCTGGCTCATAGACCTAAAGGTAATGTTTAAATTTATAAATCTAGAAGAAAACATTTTACAAGTTTAGTGTTGGGCAAAGATTTCTTAGGCAACCTCAGGAGACTCTAATCATAAGAGAAAAAATGGTAAATTGGTTTTCATTAAAATTGAAAAATTTTGCGTATTAAAAAGAGTATTAAGAAAGTCAAAATCAAGCCACAGACTGGGAGGAAATATTCTCAAAACATATATCTGACAAAGTACTCATATTAAGATTACACAGAGAATACCTACAACTTAGTAACTAAAGGAAAAGTAACTAAAATATGGAAGAAAGACTTGAACAGATATTTTACCAGATCTTATATAAGAATGCCCATAGAGCATATGAAAACGTGCTGGGTGCCATTGGATCATTGGGAAAATGCAAATTTAAACCACAATGTGATGTGAGTACAGCCTCACTAGAATGGCTTAAATGAAAAATAATAAAACACTAAATATTGGAGAGGATCTGGAACAAGTAGGACACTCGTGTATTGTTAGTGGTAATGGAAAATAGTGTAACCACTATGAAAACTATTTAGCAGTTTCTTATAAAGTTAAAAATCTTCCAAAATACCCTCAGTATTTCCTCTTCTTGGTATATGTACTTTAAACAATGAATGTATATGTATATATTTCACTGCAGGTAATTTATATATCAATAAAATACTGTTAACATTAACAAAAGGAAGAAAAGTTTAAGTTAGTAAGGATACTGATGAAATATAGATGAAAGAAGATGTTGGCCTGCACCACTGTGGGGGTAATGGGAATGGAAAAATTCATGGAGATTCAAGAAATATTCAGAATGTAATGTTAATAAGACTTCATGTGTAATTTAATGTTAGCACTTTAGATGGCAGATTCAGGGATTATTCCCATAACCGAACGAAGTAGATGCAAACAAAATGTTTTGTTAGAATTAATGGGAGGTTATGAGGAGTCCACAGAGCTGGGTCTCAGGTGAGAGACTGCTGGTCACTCCAACCAAAGTAAGAAATACATCAACCATTTCTCTGCCCTGTACCGACATCAGAAAGTTCCCAAATGAGAGGGCTGGAGATGAGGTTGGAGAAAGCCTGCAGGCAAAAGGAAGGGGGTGAGGGAAAATGGGCAGTCACTGTGGGATTAAACATCCTCTTGCACCCCAACCTACACCTATGCTTCTCTGTTTGAGTGAACTCAAGTCCATGCCGTCTTTGCCTATTTGTGTTAGCCTTTTGGCTAGGAACAGGATCCTGACTTTTAACCGGGCTTCTGCCACTTATTAAACCTTGATACATCTTCTTCCTCATTGCAGTTTCTGCCCTATCATTCAAACTTGTACTACTTGACTAAAGAAAGGATGAAGTTATTTTATGGTACGTAGAAGACTCACATTACTGGGTAACGTACAAGTGGGGCAATTCTCCTGCTGTGGTGAAAAGAGGAGGCTCCTGGGTCCCCTTGAAGAAAATGCAACCGTGTAAACATGCACTTTCTTGAAACTTAGTCTCTGCCAACCAGTTTGCTTTTAGTTGTATGGGAGAAGGTGAGGTCTTGTCTCATTTGTAGATGATCTTTGTGCTTTTAGTAATTAAAAAAAAAAATCCCCTCATCATGAATCACACAAACTTCAGATTTTGATGGAGTCATCTGATGGTTCTTCACTAGAATCTCTTTTATCTGATCTTATGCCCACCTCCTCCCATAGTCCTTGAATTTTGTTCCTTAAGGGTTTTACATTCCTTTTTATGTGTGGCCTCATAAATATATTAAAGAAAAATATAAGTTACCTAATGATCGATTGTAAGACTGCTACATTGCCAATCCTTTTTCTGGCTTATATTTATAAATGAAGAATATATTATAACATTTCTAGAAGAATTAACTTCAAGATACATTTTTTATTAAAAAGTACATTCTTGCTGGTTGGTTTTTTACCTAAGTGGGAAAACTCAGTTTTAGAATATAGTGAATCTTTGTTCAAGCCATCCAAACTTATTTTTAGCATGGAAAAGGACCAGAAGTAATGACAAGCGTCACTGGATATTTAAGATCCACAGAAACTGAAAATCTTCATACATATGAAAGAAAAGTCTTCACAATAAAATAAATAATATAAGACATCTTACACAAGGAAAACCACTTGTGAATTATAATGATGATTTCTGACATGTAATCATAAGAAGTGTCTCTATATGCATAACCAGATCTTAAGCTAACTCTGAGTCATGAGGAGACATTATAATAAGAAAATTTCTATATACTTGCTAAGCTTTTGTTAGCCACTGTATCAATCATTGTGACAGTCCTTTTCACCAGCCAGATTCTTTATTTCTATCCCCTTCATTATTCTTGGTGGGGACTCTAATAAGCAGTGAAATGTCCAAAATGTAGGAAGCAGGAGGAAGTAAAAGTCCTTAGTAAACCAGCAAGGAAAAGTCAGTTCCTCCTAATGTTTTTTGAATCACACCAAAAGAAATAAATCATCAGATACAGAAAAGACACAATGTTCATCACAATGTAATTAAATTTACACCTCTTTTTCTAGAAATACTCTTAGGTAAATAAAAACCATTTTACCTCTGCAACTATATTTACCTTTCATTAAATCACCAGATAATTTCCAGTAAAAATTGCAAAGAGTATCTGCATTGTTAATGTTATCAGGACATGGGGGATATGGATAACTTAAAAACAAACAAACAAACAAAACAACAGCTGGAGGACAAAGAATTCATCTGGCTAGAAACCATCTCTGGAGATTTCCTGACAAACCCCTTGCCGTGAGACTCAGGCAGTGTGACAGCCCTTCTGATGCTGATGTAGAAGAAAAGCCCCCAATATAATAATGACATAGGTTTTCTTCCCAGCTGAGTCTACCTCCCATATCCATGACAATTCATGTAACAAAAAGGGGCAGGAAGGGACATTCCTTATGCTGTGTTTTTCCAGGGCGCTTCTTCTGTTTGATAGGCCATGACAGGAAAACTCAGTGTCCTACGTCATATATTCCAAGTTCTAAGTATATGCTATACATTTCAGATAGGTGATACAATAGCGTTAGCCGTTTTTCAATATGTGCTAATGCTTACAGACCCTGTCACAAGTCCCAACTAAATTGTTTCCAACCTTGAGGGGTTATGTTCTAAAGAAAATTTTTACGAAAACAGCATAAAAGAACAGCAAAGTCATTATGCAAATGTAAGGTCATTCAAAGCTTTCTTGCATGGAAGAGATAAGGTATAAAAGTGAGAGAAGGAAAATATAAGAAGTTTTCTAGCACATATCAGATTGTTTCAAATCTTTTTTCAATAATACCGCTCTGTGATGTTCAGTGTACATCCCCTTTTGCCAAACCAAAAATAGCCTCCATTTTTTGCTCTGTACCTATATATATATATATATTTTTTTTTTTTTTTTTCAGATGTTTAGGCAGTCACCCTTAAGCATACACTCATGTTTTTGGCTACCTCGATGGTTTAGTGTATAGCCAGGGAGCTTTGTTAAGAGTACCAGAGACTCTTGTCCAAATGCCTCCCCACTCTACTGGTCTCCCCATCCCACTGGTCTCCTCCTCATGCAGGCAAAATCTTATGAAATTTCAAAGTATTTAGGGACATGATATTTTGGAACAGATTTAATTTCCAACAAATAACATTAGAAAATAAATAGAAGTTCAGAGTAGTATAAAAAGACATGGTGTACATCTTAAGAAATTTAAAAGAGTAGAAATCATACAAAGTATATGCTTAAGAGCATAATAGAATTAAGTTAGAAATCACAGTAAGACAGCTAGAAAATCTCAAATATATTTGGAGATAAGCAACCTATTTCTAAATCACACGAGTCAAAGAAGTTTCAAGATACATTTTAAAATGTTTTGAGCTAAATGAAAATGAAAATACAGCTTACCAAGTTTGTGAGATGCAGTAAAAGCAAAGCTTAGAGGGAAATTTATAGCATTGAATGCATATATTAGAAGAGAAAAACGATCTAAAGTCAATGATATGCACTTCAACCTTAGGAATAAGAAAACGGAGAGCAAATTAAATCCAAAGTAAGCAGAAGAAAAGAAATAATACAAATTAGAACAAAAATCAGTACAATTGAAAACAAGAAATTAATAGAGAACATTAAAACAACCAAAAACTTCTTTGAAAAGATCAAATTGGCAAACTTCTAGCTGTGCTCACTAAGAAAAAAAGTGAGAAGTCAT
The DNA here is from genome assembly GCF_009873245.2 of Balaenoptera musculus. Lineage (NCBI taxonomy): Eukaryota > Metazoa > Chordata > Mammalia > Artiodactyla > Balaenopteridae > Balaenoptera > Balaenoptera musculus. The sequence continues at coordinate 41,821,025 of NC_045797.1, forward strand.
ACATCATGACTATAAGAAGTTGAAAAGAGACCATCACTGCTATTCTCATGGACATGAAAGAATAATAAGCAATATTATGATGAATTCTATTCCCGTAACTTTGATAACTTAGATGAATTAGACCAATTTCTTGAAAGATAAAATTTACTAAAACTCACACAAAGAGAATTTGATAATCTGTATATGTCTTTATCAAAGAAATTAAATCAAGAATTAACAGCCTTCCAAAACAGAAATCACCAGGCCAAGAAATGTTCACTAGCAGATTCTACTAAACATTTAAGGAAAAGATTATACCAGTTCTCTCCAATATCTTCCAGTAAATAGAAGCAGAGGAAACACTTCTTAACTCATTCTGTGACGTTACAAGAAATAAAAATTAAAGACCAATGTCTCTTATGAACATAGATGCAGAAATCCTCAACAGAATATTAGCAAATCAAATCCAACAATGTATAAAATAAATATACAGCATGACCAAGTGAGATTTATTCCAGATATGTAAGGCTGGGTCAACATTCAAAATTCAATCAATGAAATCCATCACATCAACAGGCTAAGGAAGAAAAAACAAATGGTCATATCAATAGATGCAGAAAAAACATTTAACAAAATCCAACACTGATTCATGATAAAAACCAAACAGCCTTTCCAGAAAAGAGGGAATTTTAGGGCACCAGACTAAGCTTGGGTATTAGGAATCTGAGTACATCACAGGAGTACATTCTACTCTCCCTGAAATGATAGAACTGAAAGAGATTAAACAAATGGCACCCACAAACTGAGAAGGAAAATGCAAGTTAGAAAGTGCAGGGCAAAAAGGATGAAACTGAATACAGAGCAAGATCTGAAACTCTAGATCAAAGCACTTGGAATAGTCACTCTTTTTAATGTAAACCATTCTAATAGGTGAATAGTGGTATCTCATTATGGGTTTTTAAAATATTTTTCTTTTTATTAAGGTATAGTTGATTTATATTATATTAGTTTCAGGGTTACACATAGATATTCAAATTTTTTATAGATTATACTCCATTTAAAGTTATTATAAAATATTGGCTATATTCCCTGTGATGTACAGTATTTCTTTGTAGCATATTTATTTTATACATGGAAATTTGTATCTCTTAATTCTCCACCTCATCTTGCCCCTCCCCCCTTCTCTCTTCCCACTGGTAATCACTGGTTTGTTCTCTGTATCTGTGAGACTGTTACTTTTTTGTTATATTCGCTAGTGTTTTTTAATTTTTAGATTCCACATATACATGATATATCATACAGTATTTGTCTTTCTCTGTATGACATTTCACTTAGCATAACACACTCAAAGCCCATCCATGTTGTTACAAATGGCAAAATTTCATTCTTTTTTTATGGCTGAGTAGTATTCCATTGTATGTATACACCACATCATCTTTATCCAATCATCTGTTGATGGGCATTTAGGTTGCTTCCATGTCTTGGCTATTGTAAATAGTTCTGCTATGAACATTGGGGTGCATGTATCTTTGCAAATCAGTGATTTTTGTATTCTTCAGATATATGCCCAGGAATGGAATTGCTGAATCATATGGTATTTTTAATTTTTTGAGGAACCTCCCTACTATTTTCCATGGTTGATGAACCAATTTACATTTCCACTAACAGTGTACAAGGGTTCCCTTTTCTCCACATCCTCGCCAATATTTGTTATTTGTGGTCTTTATGATGATAGCCATTCTGACAGGTGTGAGGTGATATCTCATTGCGGTTTTGATTTGCATTTCTGTGTGGATTAGCGATGTGGAACATCTTTTCATGGGCCTGTTGGCCATCTGTATGTCTTTTTTTTTGGAAAAATGTCCGTTCAGGTCTTCTGCCCATTTTTTAATCAAATTGTTTTTTTTGATATTGAGTTGTATGAATTGTCTATGTATTTTGGATATTAACCCCTTGTTGGTCACATCATTGCATGTATTTTCTCCCATTCGGTAGGTTGTCTCTATTTTGTTGATGGTTTCCTTTGCTGTGCAAAAGCTTTTAAATTTAACTATGTCCCATTTATTTAATTTTGCTTTTTGTTCCTTTGCGTGAGGAGGCAGATCCGAGTTGCTACAATTTGTGTCAGTGCAGCTGGCTGAGGGGCCCAAGGTGTTTCAGGCCTGGTCTTGGCCTGCTGGTGGTTTTTGGGGCTGTGCCTGGGCATCCCCAGGGATATTGCTGGCTCACTGGTGGTCGGAGCTGGCTGTAGGGCCCCGGGAGTCCTGGGGCTAATGCCTGCAGACTTGTGTGCAGGGCCAGGTCCTGGGCCCTGTGGTGGGCAGGGCCATGTACTGGGGTGGCTTTGGGCTCAGGAGGTCTTAAGGCACCCTGCTTGCTGGTGGGTGGGGCTATGTTTCTGCCTGGCTAGTTGCTTGGCCTGAGATATCTCAGTACTGATGTCGACAGGCTGCTGGTGGTGGTGGGGGGGGGGCGGGGGAGGGGAGGGGGCTGGGTCATGGTGTCAATTAGCTAGAGAGAGGATTCCGAAATGTGGCTTGCCAACCCCAGTGTCCATGTGGTAGAATGAGCTGCCCAAAATGGCTTCCACCAGTGTCTATGTCCCCGGGGTGAGCTGCAATTGCCTCCTGCCTGTCTGGGAGACTCTCCAAGATCAGCAGGTTGGTCTGACGCAGGCTCCTTTTAAATTACTTCTCCTGCCCTGGGATCTGGAGCATGTGAGATTTTGGATGTGCCCTTTAAGAATGGAGTCTCTGTTTCCCACAGCCCTCTGTGTCTCCTGAAAATAAGCCCCACTGGTCTTCAAATCTACCTGTTCTGGGGGCTCATCTTTCCAGTGTAGAACCCCTGGGCTGGGGAGCCTGATATAGGATTCAGACTAATGGCTCTTTGGGGAGAACCTTTGCAATTCTAATTATCCTCCCATTTGTGGGTCACCCATTGGTGGGGGTATGGGTCTCGACTGTACTTCAACTCCACCCCTCCTACATGTCTTGTTGTGGTTTCTTTAAATATTTAGTTGTAGAAGACCATCTCTGCTATTTCTGCTAGATTCTGGCCTTTCTCATGAATAGTTGCTCTGTACAGAGTTGTAGTTTTGGTGTGCCTGGACAGGAGGTGAGCTTGGGGTCTTCCTACTCCACCGTCTTGACCAGGCTCCTCTCATTGTGGTTTTAATTTATGTTTCCCTAATTACTAATGATGTTGAACATCTCTTCATGTTTTTCTTTGCCATTTTTATGTCTTCTTTGATGAAGTGTCTATTAAAACCTTTTAGCCATTTTCCTTAATTCTTTTATGTTAAATAGCATTAACTTAGTTGTCTTTAAATGCTGCACATCCTGAATATATTTGTTTGCCTCCGCACCATTTAATATACCCCTTTATTCCCTGTATCTTCTATAAAGCGAGGTTCTCCCAGAAGGCTTCAACTCTTTGGGTGAGAATACTTTACTGTTGGTGCTGTGTGCTTCATATGAAATCACATCAGGAGGTTGTCACATTTTTTAAATGGTACCGACGTTGATCAGTGGAACCAGTCATTGTAAAATTCTTCATTAATTTTTAAACTAATGATTGCTGCCTGAATCAATTATTTCACTAAAGTTTGCAACGTTGTGATTTTAAAAATTTCTTCCATATTTACTATAATAGGAATTCTTCTGTAAGGAAGATTTTTTTCCTTCATTAACAGTTCATCCAACAAAAGATAGAATAAATGTGTATTTACTTCCTTTTAATTTATAATTTTCATGCTAAGGTGTTGGTGTCCTAGTTATTTCCAAATTTCTTAATTGTTGTCATTGTTTTTGTTGGATTTCTCTGTTAAAAATTGAGTATCAACACAAATTGATGTTTTTTAAAAAATATGTTCAGTGAATTTCTATTAAATGCATTCATTATTCTGTTGATGCTTAAACTGTCCCATCTTTGGCACAGCAGAGTCCTTCTTACTGGTACCTCTGTGTTGATAATTTTGTCAAACAAATGGCAGTTGTTATCCCCTCCAGGGAGGGGGTCCCACTCCATCAGAAGCAGCAATTCCAGAAGTCAACCCACTCCATGGTTCAGGGTCACCAAGAAAGACATGCCTCACACGATTTTACAGTGAAACAACGCTTTACTCACATAGAGAGGAGACAGAGCAAGGTGAGCTTCATGAGTGGACATTGGTTTCCCCATGGCCAGCAGGTCACCTCCCACAGCTGACCCAGGGTGATGATCTGTATGCACCCTTCTTGTGCTGTGGGTGAAGGACCCTTTTCCCTCCCCTCCACTCCCCAACACCCGTGAAAGGATGCAGCAGGCAGTTGGCAATGTGCTATTTGACAGCCTGATCAAGCAGGACAAAGGAGCATATACTGAGTCTAAAACAGAGAAAGATATTCCCACACAGGTCCATAAGCCCACACGAGCAGTGAGGGCTCCTTGTCTCTTGGTAAGGAGGTGTTCCAGGCCCAAGGCCCATTTTCATGTGGCTGAATGGGGAGTCAGAAAACTGCACACATGTGATTGCCTTTCCCAACAAACTTCCTTACTTTCTGGCACAACAAAATACCCTGGAACCTCTTGATTCTTCCTGCTCCAGGCATGGAATCAGATGTTCTTCAAAGGAGTCCTGTTTTTTTCTTAGGAAAGGGTATTTAGGGTGCTAGATTTCCTCATTGTTATTAGATTGTTATTGCTTCTCAGCCTTTTCAATAACATAATTTGAAGGGGAAAATATCATAAACTCATTTGTCTGGCTGGGTCACTTGGCAGTGTCCTTCCCAGGTATGTGGCAGTGCTTTCTATGTCTGTCTCCATCCCTCTCTTCTTTCTCTCCAGGTTCTAGTTACTGCTCCTTCCCCCGACTCTTTCAAGCTAAAGAGCTAGAGAAGTTTCCCTGCTCTTCCCAGCTGCACTATTTCTTCTAATGTCCATGCTCTGTACAAACTTTGCAAATTATCTTTTTAAACAATCTTCATATTACCGAAGTAGAAATGTGCTGTTTTTTTCCTACTAGTAGATTCTTCCTGACATAGAAGTAAGAAAGGAAATGATCAGGATAAGCCTTAAGATGAATATTAAGTCAAGTATGAAGTGTATAAGACCTTTGACTCCAATAATATTGTGAATTTATTGATATTTGGTAACTTGCCCCATACCTCTTTTATATTATTCCTATAATACTATAGATATTGTCCTGCCCAATAAGTACAAATGAATTTAATATCCCTTGTTTAACTCAAAGAAACCAATGTACTTTTTTTAAAAAATGCCATTTTCATTACTTAGGAAGAAATTGGGCAAATGAAAAATTATGCCTGTGGGGTGTGTGTGTGTGTGTGTGTATGTGTGTGTGTGTGTGTGTGTGTGTCTCAAGGAACTGGTCAGATAAGGAGCAAAAATCTAGATTTCTTTTTTATTGTTAAGCTGCAACATACATGGTTTAATACAACAAAAATATTTAATCGAGTGAAAAGTAATAAACTGAACAATAAACAAATAAATACTCAAAACAACATATTTTCCATTGGAAACATGTTAAGATGAATATGGGGTTTCATTACCATCTTACTGCAATTTTCTTATGTGTTACTAGCCTACATACCCCATGTTTTCTGTAATCATGCAGATGTGAATGGAAGTTTGAATGTTTAAATAAATGAAAAGTCCATTTACTGCAGAGAACCATTTCACAAGGCAGTCAAACTGGGTTTAGAGAACAAAATTATTCAAGAAATTCTCCACTTATTTAGGTTCATTTTAGAATCCATGAACCTTAAGCTGTTCCTCCTTGACAATGCCAGTCTCCAAGAGAAACTGGCAAATGTTTTTTCTTTGGTCACTTGAAGCTGAATAACCTCTCCGTATTTGGGATGTTCAGTCACAGTACCATTACAGGGAAATTTCTTTTTGAAAGCTTTCACACGTTTCTTTCCGTCATAATCATTTGCAGTGCCCTGAACGGTCTATATAGTCGTGATTTTAATAAATCAGTTATTAATCTTCTGGTTCCAATTCTAATTCTCTCTTTAGTCAGTCTTGTTTAAGAAGGTTTGTTTTACTTTCTAAAATCTAAAATTGCCTAAAATCTAAAATTGCTTAGTTGAATCTGAACAATTACACAAGTGAGAAACTTCTAATTTAAAAATCTGGGTTATGTTATACTGGTTGTTACTTATGCTGACAAAAGGAGGGCAACCGTGTATTTATCCCGAGGGTACTTGCATTATGACCTTAGGTAAGTTATTTAACCTCTCTGTACTTCAGATGCCTCCTCTATTAACTAGAATAATAATTTCTTACAATAGTGTTTGCTACAGAAGGTACGCCATAAATAGTAGTGATGGCTGTTGTTACCATTATAATTCTGACTATATCTGGACTCCATCTAAATTTGGATTTTTTTTTTATGCCAGGATCCAGCTTTGTGACATGTGTTTTTTGTCCTGTAATTTCAATAGGGAGGATGGTGGGAAAACAAGATGGTCTATCCCCCTGGATTCTTTGACTCTCTTATTGAGTTTGCTTTTGTTGGCTTAGCTAATTAACTTAAGTATTTTGAGATTTGTCTTACTTGCTATAAAATGGGAGTACTATTACTGCTTTGTAAACTCCAAAGTGCCAAACATAGATGAGTAGTCTACATAGTAGGTTCGATGAAGAATTGTAATGCAGGCTAAGTAGTCACTGTTCATTTAGAGGTTTATACCATTACTTTGATTAATTAATAATCAAACTATGTGCTGTAGACAAATGGATCAAATGGCAAACAAACATATGATGAATAATTTGCAGTTGGCAAATACTATAAAGTGAATATGGGCAGAAAGTGTTGAAAGTGGTCTGTTCTCATAATACACACAGTGTGCACTTTCGCTAACCAGCCTCAGACTCTGTATCCTTGTTTAACCTTCCTCAAGGCTTAACTGATAACATTGTTTTCTTATTTGGCAATGATTGAGACTTTCAAATTAATAAAGTCACTTTCTGTTTAGAATTTTACTGGCAGAATAACAGATATCTGAAAGTGGATCAGTGAATTTTGCTTACTATAAAATCCTCCTGATTTTCTGTCTATATAATTGGACTTCATTTTTTGCTTTTTACAATTGCAGTTAATTCTGACACCAAGACACCATGGTATTAATACCTTGTGTCCACTAGATGTCACTATTTTCAAAGCAATAAAATAGAATTTGTGCCATGATGTAATCGAAAGGAGTTTGCTCCTTTCTCCCTCCCTCCCTCTCACCTCTGTCTCTTTAAATCTTTCCCCTTTCAGCATGTGAATTTTGCTTTAAAAATAAATAAAATTAGGTTTCTAAAAACCATTTGGAAAGTAAAGCTGGTTGATACGCCCAAACTTCTACATCATCCTTTGATACTGAAGTTTATCAACCTGAAATTTTGTGTGTTGAAAGAAAAAAAAAATACAGAATTAGGGCAAAAGAAATGGGGTTTTGCCAACAGTTCTTTAGCATCTTCTAAATTACCATAAGCCATTTGTAAAGAGAAGGACTGGGAGACAAAGCAAGTTGTTTTTATATGAAAGAAAAATTTCCGTGTCACTTTTTTCTTGTTTGATAATTTAGAGAAAATTTCTCCTCTGCAGTTATATAAAAAACAGAATTCACAGATATTTTTCCACTCTGGGAGAGATTCAGTAAACAGAGCCAGGCAACATTACACCAGAACTCATAAAAGCCTACCTTGAGGAAGTGGAAAAAACTGTCGGTAGCATATCATTGGCTAGAAAACTGACATTTTTCCATAACATTTTTCAAGAAAAGAAAGCTATAAAGCTGTTATATATTTAAAATGGTTAATATACCACAGAATTTATGCTTCATGTGATTTTTATATTCTTATTTCTGATTTTCTGTATTTTACAAAGTACAAGTATACTTTCTTGTTTGAAAAATATATAAACTGTACAATATGCTAGTGTAAACAATTAATAACATCTCAATCCTCTCTCTGGAATATCAACAGCATAGAGCTCCACGTTCTGTAGAACTGAGCTCTGGACCTGAGGACCTTACCAACTATTAACCTGTTAAGAGAATGAACTACATGTAATGTTGGGAGAAACATCAACCATATTTTACTTGCTTCTCTGTTCTGTAAACTTTCCCTATTTCTACTTTCAAGCCCAGGTGGCAACTGGGAAACTGTACTCTATTATCCCGAAAGAAAAGTCCCCTGTCAACAAACTTCAGTGATTTTCTAAGACCCTACCTTTTAATAAGAAAGAGAAACAGACATGAAGCCATGTTAACCAAAAGCAATAAGGAACTTGGAGATACCAGTGGTCCATTAGCAGAGCCACTGAATGGAGCCACTGTGGCTCAGTAAGTGTGGCTGCATCCTTTCACCAGACTCATGGTGACTTCCCTGAGGGTGATAAACTTTAGAAGTGAAGAGAACACCCTAATTGGTTTGCTGCTTCTTCCTAATTTTACTATACCTCCTACTGTCCTCTCAAAGGGAATTCAAAAAGGTGCTGGTTGGAAACATGAGGTTTTATAATTTCATGACAAAATTCCATTTTTGCTGAATAGGTTCGATCTAAGTCTGGTCTATATTTTTCTAGGCTTATTGAGGAATTGGAGGGAGTAATTTTCTTCAAGTGTATTAACCAAACAAATCTCTTTAAATAATGATTCACTCATTCATTCACCAAATATGTACTGAGCAACTTACTAGATCCTGGTACTATTCTGTGTACTTGGGATACAGCAGTGAAGGAAAGAAAGCAATAATCTGTGTCCTCATGGAGCTTATATTGTAGTAGAAGAAAACGTGTAATTGTTTTCATTTCTTATTTTTTAATTAAACCAAAGTTTAGTTATAATGTTTTAAATAATTCTTCCGTAACACTCAAATATTTATTCTTTGACATTTTAAATAGCCTACAACTAGCATTCCTCTAAAAATATCAATATATTAATGTAAAACTATGTTTTATAGGTTTTTGTGCTAAATAATATTTTCCTACCCAACAACAGTTATTTTTCTTTTGTTTAAAGAGCTATAGTGTCTTTGAAAGAGGGTTTATCTATTTATATAGATAGAGAAATATATCTCTCTCCATATATGTATCTCTAGATATATGTATATATAGAGAGATATATATCTATACATGAAAATAGACATGAAAAAAGCAAAACTATTTGATATCTCGGTGATTTTGTTATTGGCAAACTATTCTAGAAACTTCTCTATATTAAGCTACTTTTATATCTATAAGGATGATTTCATATTGTTAATGTGTTTTCAAAATAAGGCATAACTATTTTTTTCTCTTCTAAAAGATGTAATCAACCTGCTAAAAGATTTCTGTTGTATCTGTTGAAATTGAGGATTTATTCTAATTAACAAATCCAGTGGTCTTTCCTCAGGTTTTTTTTTTTTATGTTTTATTATGGTGTTAGTGATGAATAATCTGTCTCTTCAAAGTGAAGAACAGTATTATTTCATAGAGTAAAACAATCATTTACGTAAAGGGAAATTTTAGAACTCTTTTTTACATATTCTTCTGCTGTCTGCATTATTAAGGCCTGTTCTTATTTTGCTTCTCTTTGTGGTTCTTCTGTTTTGTTTTTTCTCAAATGTTGATGGTTCTTGTTTTACCATTTGTATTTATTAGTGAAGTACTGGTTGACTGGGTAGCTGGTGAAGGTTTCCTTTGCATTTAATAGGTTTCTCCTTCTTCTCCTCCTCCTCCTTCCCCTCCTCCTCCTTCCTCCCTCCTCCCTCCTCCCTCCTTTCTCCTTCTTCCTTCTCTTCCTCTTTCCCTTTCCCTTCCCCTTCCCCTCCTTCTTCTCCTTCTCCTTCTTCCCCTTGCCCTTCTTCTTCTCCCCCTCCTCCTTCTTCTTCTTTTAATTGAAGTATAGTTGACTTACAATAGGGGTAAAAGTGTCATTCTATTGTCAAGCAGACTTTCCTCTAAGATGGGAGGTCAGGACCTCCAAATTTGCCAAACTGACTTTGCTTGCTAAGGAGGGTTTCTCAATTTAGTAAATAAAAATACAGGATGCCTCATTAAATGTTAATTTCAGATTAACTATAATGTCATGTGAATATGTTACATAAAATATTTTGGACATACTTATTCTAAAATATTTTTTGTTGTATACCTGAAGTTCACACATCTTGTATTTTTTTGTATTTTGTCTAGTATCCCTATTACCAGATATTTGTGGAAGTTCAGCTGTATCTCAGATTTTGCCCCTCTCTCTTCATTCCAGTCATGCATTTCATCATCCCATGGAACTAGATAAGTCTTGCATAATGATTGGTAAATGGGGTTGAGGGCACATGAGCCATCCATGTAGACACTTATTCTCTTATCCATCCAGTTTGCTGCCCTGAACAAGCTCCTGCTTGGAGCCACTCGTGGCCACTTTTGCTCATAGCTACACTATGAAGATCAGTGCTTATGTGGAGCATTTTTGATCTCTTCTGCTTTGGTTAAGCCATCAATGCACCTGCATTCTATCTTCCAAATATTTGTCAAAATACCTGTCCTGAAAGTGACATAGTTCTATATTTTACAGTGCTGTGCTTCTCTTTGTTTTACATATTTTTATAACCTTTCCATGGGATCTTAGAGAGGAAGAGAGACTACATGGATGACAAGAGCCATTATCTTTCAGTGTGTATCCACACCTCTCATTTAGAGTTATTCATCCAACCTCCAGAAAAACAAACAAAACAAAACTGTGTGAAGAATTATTTCAGAGAATTCATAAGTTCTGACTGCACTTCTCCCAGCTGCTACCACATTTTCTCTTCTGCAGTTTACAGCAAAACTCTTCAAAAGAATTGTTCACATTTTTTATCTCCAAGCCTCCCTGCCGTTCTGCTGTGAATCAACTCAAATCAGGCTTTCATCCACAACCATTCCATCTTACTACGGAGAAATAAGAGAATCACTTTCACAGTAAATAGAGTATCTCTCTTCTGCATGGTAATTTTAGTCATTATTCAAACTTGTTGTGGCTTCAACTGTGGTGTTAATTCAGTAGCTAAGTGTATGACAAAAAGAGTGAATGTGAAGTGAAGAAGAGTGAATCCCTATTTCATAATTTTTTTCCAAATAAATTTAAGATGAATTAACTATTTACATAAAAAGTCAAAGTATTAAAAGAAAATATACTAAATGTTCACAAAATTTTGGAGTAAAGAAACCTTTCTTAACATGATATGCAATGGATTATCCATAGGGAAAATACTGATAGGTTGAATTACAAAAATGAGTACTTTTGTGATTCAAAAGAGAGCATGTCTTAGTCTATTCAGGTTGCTTTATTTAAAAAAAATACCATAGACTGGGTGGCTTAAATAACAAACATTTATGGCTCACGATTTTGGAGACTGGAAAATCCAGATCAATGTCTGGATCATGGATGGCCATCTTCTTGCTGTGACCTCACATCATGGAAGGGGTGAGGGAGCCCTCCTGGGTCTCTTTTATAACAGCACTAATTCCATTCATAAGGGCTCCTCTAATTACCTCCCAAAGGCTCAGTCCCCAAACACCATCCTCATTGGGAGTTGAGCATTTCAGCATATGAATTTGGGGGTCACAAATGTCCAGTATGCAGCAGAGCATAAAAATAAAAAATTAAAATGTTGAGAAAATATGTGTAGGAATTATTGACAAAGAATCATAATTCTTGATATGTAATACCTTTCTTAAGAATCAATGGAAAAAAAGACCTAATAGCAAAATGGTCACAGGGCATAATCAGGCTTGCCAGAAGGAAGATGTGCAAAAAGTTATAAACATCATACAGAACTATTCAGTCTGATGATATTTAAAGAAATGTAAATAAAACAGCAATTTTTGCCATTTCTTGCTTATCAGAGATATATAATCTTTAAGACTGTCAGTACTCTGGGAGAGAATAAATACTCTGGGAGAGAATAAATACATAGCCTCTGTCATGCATGGCTGGTAGATGTTTAAATTAATAAAAGAAATAAAAATCTCAAGGGGGCAAAATGGCAATATAAAAAAATTTTTTAAAAATCTGTAAAATCTACTTATATTTTATTCAGTCTGTGAATTTATTCTAAGGAAATAATAAAATAATCAGAGAAGTGTGTGAAGATGTATTCAAGGATATTAGCTGCGATGATATTTATAAGACAGACATTTAAATATTAAGAAAAAGTAGGGGTTTGGTTATACAAATCATAATTCATCTTTATGATGGTATATAATTCAATCATTAAGTGATATTATATAATAATATTTACAATCATTGCTTTATGTTCACAATTATATTGCTAAGTGATAATATTAGTGTACAAAATGGTACATATGATATGAATACAAAATTTTCCTGCCTTCTGAAATTTCATATTTAACAAGTGCAAGTCCTGTCCATTCTATTATTTATCTCTCATATCGTTTCTCTCTTCTCTCTATCCCTGAAACCAGTGAACTAACTTATACTTCTCCCAGTTGAACTGCTAAGATAGCTTCTTTATCTATTTTTCCATCTTTCATTTCCAGTCTACCACCAAAACAATCTAATACTCAAATCTGATCATTCAGCTCCCTCTAACTTCATCAGTGGTTTTCTATAGCATGTCTGTTGTGTGACCATCTCAGCCTATCCACAACCAATGTTGTGACTGGACCAGCCCTTGTGGTTCTTACTATGACTGCAGGACGCACTTCAGCAATAACCATCAGGAAACTTCGGAAAAGAGTTTATTACTTACAAGTCCTGGAAATTACATGACACACCTGGGGCCACAGCGAGGTCACAGGTAGAGAGAGAGTGCAGGTCTGGGGTTCTGCTTTTATTAGGGTCGAGCGTGGGGACTAGGGTTTCCTGGGCTCACTCTTTCTTGATGAATTTAAAACATAAGAATTGGACTTACCCTGTATTACTTCCTGACTACGTGATCTCAAGTAAATTACATAGACACCCTTAATCTGCATTCTTATTCATAAGTTATGGGTAGGAAATATTGCCTCTCCTGATGTGAATTATAATGACAATACATATGGAAGGTGCTGCTTTATGAGTGTTAAGTCTGTAAAAGTGCGATCCCTTTGGCCTTGTGTCTTCATATTGTGGTTATCATTTGTTTTGTTTTTCCAGTAAGCTGGTACCAAGGTCAATTTAAGATAGTGATGATATGTCTGTCTGGCTTGATGTGTTGATTTAGATAAGAGAACACTTAAAAAAACTGTTGTTGATTCTGCTAAAGAGAACACTGAATCTGGAAACCGGACACTTAGTGCATGACTTATGCTTGGGGAGGTCATGATAACCAGGCTTGACCACTGAACAGGCAACAGAAGAGAGCGTCGGTCACCCCCGTCCTCAGCAGGGATAAAAAAAGGAGAAGACAAGGTGTTCCCTCAGCGTTTACAGCTTCTCTGTGGGAAGATGTTAGATTTGTACTGAGTTGATATCTCGCTGAAATTAAGAGCCAGCTGTAAGTTCACCAGCTTTTCTGATTAAACTTACAGAAAGCTAAGTAGGCAGAAAAATGAAAGGAGTCTTCTCTTTCAAGAATTTTCTCTAGCAGGGCAACTATTGTTCTTTGCTGTACTCATGGGATAACAGTTCTCAAATTTGAGTGTGTACCCGAATTTCCTGGAGGGCTTTTAGGCCTAGATTCCTGGGCACTCACTCCAGCATTTCTGATTTAGTAGGTGTTGGGCTGTGGTGGGGGGGGGGAGGGGTTGGCGGTGGGTGGGGGGGATCTGTTAATCTGCATTTCTCAGAAGTTCCCAGGTGATGCTAATGCTGCTGGTTCAGGGATTATGCTTTGAGAACCACTGTATTAGTGAAACAATATGATCACACACACAAAAACTTGGTCTTCAGTAATAATGTTTAAGTGATTCACATGTCATTGGAAAATATTCAGAGATTGCTTTACTTCACTCTGATCGAAAGATACTGCCCGTGTCTCATTTTTTTAGACATAAATTCATTATGTCACTCACCACTCTAAAACTCCCACTTGTCCTCTCTTTTCTGTACTTCTGATGCCCTCTATCTGTAACAGGCAGATTGCAACAGATTGACAGGATTTACCTGAAGTGCAGTGTTAAGAAGGATTCTGATGTTGGGTTACCAGAAAAACTATAAGATGCCTTGTTAAATTTGGATTTCAGATAAACAACAGACACTTTTTGGTCTCAGTTTGCCTCATGCTATGTTTGGGATTGGCTTATACTAAAATATGATTTGCTGTTCATTTGAAATTCAAATTTAACTGGGTCTTCTGCACTTTCGTTTATTAAATCTGGCTATCCTACTGATGGTGTACCAAGGTTAACAGGGAGTGTGAGGTGATCGATTTGTTATGTCTGCTGTTGGAATGGGAGTGGGGATTAATGGCTGTATACACAAAGAATTGAACAATTTTTGCATTGAAACTGGAATTCTCCTTCAGACTTTCACTTATATTGAATTTGTGGAGCCTTCTTATAAGTAGAGGAACAAGGGAATATGTCTTCTGTCATAATATATGTCATAATATGTTTTCTGTCAATCACTTCTCACCGAAAACAATCTGATATTCATCGCCTGGAATTCACATAGCATGGGATGTGAGAGAAGGAGAATGTTGGCAGCAGCTGCTGTGATAAGTGTTGCATCATTTTGTGATAATGGCACTTAACACTGGAAGCCATCAACTGCTTTAAAATTAGGGCAGCTACGGCTCTGCCATCAAATGAATGTTTGTCACTAAACCAGTCTCAGTTTCAGCTGATTCCAAGAAGACTGCAGGATGCATTTGCACTTTAATCTATGGGTTTGACCAAATGGTTCTGGTACTTTACAGCCAGAATATCCTTATACCATCAGTTCCAAGTCAGTGTTTGAATTAGATGCCCTATAATTTTCTCCATACTAAGTATTTTCTTAAATGAAATTCTTTGTTCATATCCTGAAATAAAAACATAAGTCCGAGTGACATACTTGGAATAACATGCTTCTTATCATTGAAAAACAGCTGATAAGAACCATCAATATAAATTTAGGTGACCTGGATCTCCAGTGAAGGAAATATTGTTTCCACTTTAATGTGGGAGAACGCATGCTCCTTTCAAAAATGTTTATGTTTATTCTAAAGAAAAGTTTGTTCATTAAAATTTTGAAAATTGGTACAGTATGGACTTCTGCTTCCAAGATGATGAAGGAGACATACTTTTTCCTGTTTCTCCTGCTGTGTACATGTCAAAATCCTGGGTATTTTATAAACAAAACAAACCAAAGAAGGTTCTGAAAGAAGAGTGACAGACTAGGGATGTCAGGACCCAAGGACCAATGCAGTGTGAGCTCCTTGGGTTTTCTTTTTGCCTCATATATATCCCAGACTTGAGACAGAAGGAGCTGACAACTTGAAAATACCATCGGGCACTGTAAAAAGAAACACCAACAAAAGTTTAGTGTCTCTAGTCAAAGGGCCAGGGAGAAGAGGCAGAAGTAATGAGGCATCTGCCACCTTCCCCACTGGGGCGGTATCAGAAGAGACCTCGTGGAGGTTCAGGACTCTCAGCAATGCACAGCTAAATAAAATTGCTTCTCCCTCCCCCTCCGCACCCCCCCCCACCCCCGCGCATGGTGGAGGCCACATGGAGAGCAGTAACCAGCAATGAGGACTCCTATCTATATCAGACACATCGAGGCTGGCTGCAGAGCTCTAGGGAAGCAGGAAGAATAGACTTCAGGAGCCAAAACTTTGGACTAGTTGAGTTCCAATCCAATCTGTGCCACTTGCTACCTGTGTGGCTTTGGGAGAATCAATTTCTCTGAGCATCAGGGAGGTTTGTTGGGGAAGAGGAAATCAAACAGTCCATTGAACTAAACAAAAATGATAGAAAACAATATTTAAATCTGCGGTATACAGCTAAAGCAGTGCTGAGAGGAGTATTACAGAATTAAATGCACACAATTAAAAAGAGGAAGAGGCTCAAATCTGTAATCTAAGGTCCTCCCTCAAGAACCTAGAAAAAGAAGAGCAAAATAAATCCAAAGCAAACAGAGCAAGGAAATAATAAAGATAAACCCAGAAACCAATAAAATTGAAAGCAGGAAAACAGTAGAGAAAAGTCAATAAAACAAAAATTTGGCTGTTTGAAAAGATCAATAAAATTGACAAATCTGTGACACGGTTGACAAAAGAAAAAAGAGAGAAGACATAAATTATCAATATCAGAAATTAAACAGGAAATCACAACAGCCCTTTAGATGTTAAAACAGTAATAAAGGAATACTATATATAACTCTGCCCACATAAATTTAACAACTCAGATGAAATGAAAAATAACAATTACTTGAAAAACACAAAATGCCACACTGGTACAATATGAAATAGGTCATTTGAATAACTTTGTAACTATTAAGGGAATTTATTTCATAATTTAGAAGTTCCCCAAAAGAATTCACCTGGCCCAGGAGGTTTCATTGGAAATTTCTGGCAAACATTTAAAGAAGAATTAACACCAATTATACACAATTTCTTCCAGAAAATAGAAGAGGAAGTATCACTTTCTATTTCATTATATGATACTAGTATTGTTCTAATATGAAGACCAGGCAAAAGCAGTACATAAACAGATAGCAGGCCAGTATCTCTTATGAATATAGATGCAAAAATCCTTAATGAAATATTAGCAAATAGAATTCAGCAATATATAAAAAGAGTTATGTACCATGATCAAGTGAGGTTTCTTCCAGGGATACAAGACTGGTTCACTATTCAAAAAATCAATCCATGTAATCCAGTATACTAACAGGCTAAAGAAGAAAAATCATGTGATTGTGTCAATTGATGGAGAAAAAGCATTTTTAAAAATCCAATACCCATTCATGATAAAAAACAAAAACAAAAACAAAAAAATCCTATCACAAAAATAGGAGGAGAGGGGACTTCTCCAACGTGATAAAGAGCATCTACAGAAAACTTGCAACTAACATGATACTTAAAGGTGAAAGACTGAATGCTTTTCCCTAAGATCAGGGCCAAAGCAAGATATCTGCTCTCACCATTCTTATTCAACATAATGATGGAAAATTTAGCCAGTGCAATAGGCAAAGAAAGTAAATAAAAAGGCATATAGATCAGAAGTGAAGAAATGAAACTGTTCCTATTTGCAGATGACATGATCATTTATGTAGAAAATCCCAAGGAATCTATAATAATAATAATGATAATAACAAAATAATAATAATAACTCCTAGAATTAATTATTGAATTCAGTAAGGTGGCTGAATACAAAATCAACATACAAAAATCAAACCGATTATATTTCAATTTACTAGAAATGAACATATGAACACTGAAATTAAAAATGCATTTATAATTGTTCACAAAATGGAATGCTTAGGTAACATCTAACAAAAACTGTGCAGGATTTACATGCTAAAAACTACAAATTGCTGTTGAGATAAATCAAGGAATATCTAAATATATGGAGAGATATAAGGTGTTCATGGATTGGAAGAATAAATATAGTAAAGATGCCAGTTCTCCTCAATTTGATATATAGGTTTAAGGTAATTATGATCAAAATCCCAGGAACATTTTTTGTATATCTAGATGAAATTTTTCTAGTATTTATATGGAAAGGCAAAGGAAACAGGATAGCTAATACAATTTTGAAAAATAAAAATAAAGTGGGAGGAATCAGTTTACCTGACGTCTAGGATTATTATATTGCTATTGTAGTCAATACTTTGTGGTGTTGGTGGAGAGACATAGATCAAAGGAACAGAATATAGAACTTGGAAGTAGATCTACAAAAATCTGCCCCACTGATTTTTTTTTAAATGTGCAAAAGCAATTCAATAGAGGAAAGGTAACATTTTCAACCAATAGTGCTGGAGCAATTTGACAGTCACTATAGTAAAGTGAACCTTGACTTAAGTCTCACATCTTACAAAAATTAACTCAAAATGAGTCATGAACTTAAGTGTAAAATGAAAAACTATAGGGGCAGAGTCAAGATGGCAGTGTGGGAAGATGCACAGCTAGCTTCTCCCCAAAGTAGGGCGCCTGCCGGCTGTTGGTGGGGGACTCTGACACCCAAGGAGATGGGAAGAACCCAAACTGAACCGGTAGAATGTAGGGGGACTGAGGGGGCAGGAGAAATGGAGGCCAGACAGGATCGGCGTCCCTGAGGCTGGGGAGATCAGGAGAGGCAGGTGGGAGGGACTCTCCAGGAAGAGCAGGAAAGGAGCAGAGGGCGATCCGGGTGAGGTCCCCTGCCCTCCAAAGCCCCCTCCAGGCCATGTGGGTCCTGGGGGCATGGGGGGGCTCCGCCCACTCAAGCACAGGAAGCCTGCTGGTCTTCCAGGTGAGGTCCCCCACCCTCTGAGACCAGGAGTGGGAGTGTCACGCCTGGGCCCCTTCTGTTCCTTGAGCCTAAACCCCACCCCCCACAGCCCCCAGGGCCTTTTCCAGCCCTGTAGGTCCTGAGCATTGGCCATGCCCACTGCCGAAACCTCGCCCTTGCTTAGACCCCGTCTGCTACAGCGAAGGCCTTCCTCCCCCGCCTTTTTTTTTTTTTTCTTTTCCCTCCTCCTCTTTTTTACTATTGTGGTACTGATGTACCTTCTGGTTGTCGATTCATCTTTATTTTTATTTTCATATTCTTTCTAACATATCTGTTAGTTTCCTAGTCTAATTTTATTTTTTACTTTGTTATTGTTCTCTCTCTCTTTTTTTTTTTTTTTTTTACCGCCCCACGCAGCTTGTGGGATCTTGGTTCATGAGCCTGGGGTTGGGCTGAAGATCCTGAGGTGGGAGCTCTGAGTCCAAACCACTGGCCTAACAGAGAACCTCAGACCCCAGGGAATGTTCATCGGAGTGAGGTCTCATGGAGGTCCTCATCTCAGCACCAAGACCCAGCTCTACCCAACAGCCTACAAGCTCCAGTGTTGGAAGCCTCAGGCCAAACAACCAGTAAGACAGGAACACAATCCCACTCATAAAAAAAAAAGAAGGGTAGGTAATAAAGTCCCAACTTGAAAGCTGAGGGAACTGAGGTGTGTCATCATGATTAAATAGATTGCTTTGGGTATCTTGGATTCTACACTGTGTTCTTCCAGTGTCGCATCAGCAGGGAAGGAAGAAAGGGGCCAACGACACCCAAGGTTCATTAGTGAACATTTCTACTGAGATAACTCTTGCATTTGTTCTAAATTTACTTCTTTCTCCTTTTGTATGATTTAAATAGTAAACGTTGTCAAGTCTAAACCGCCTGAGCTAGTGTCATTCGTGTTGCTGGTATTCAGTTTTGAAACAAAGTCATCCTGTCCATGCTACCACCAAAGTATATCCCGTGTGTATCCAGCTTGCTTCTTTCCTCCACAACCATCTCAGTTAGAGTGACTTTTCTCTAAGCTTCAGTCCTACAACAAACTCCTGGTTGGTTTCCCCACTTCTCATTTTAGCGTCCTTTAATTTCTTCTTTATCCTGAAGTTACTAATCTTTCAAAAATATAAGCTTACTTTTCTCATTCCTTTGCTCTGTGGCATATTTTATTATTGCTCAGAAATAATTTCTGCCCTTTTCTCCTAGGGTTTCCTTGTGGGAGGATTTTGTTTTTGACTCTCTTGTGGTCAGGCTTAGCCATGTGAATTGTTTTGGTCTATGAGATGTGAGTAGAAGCTACATGTGCCACTTCTGAAGAAAGTTTTAAGAGTTTTTGAGGGACTTTGTCATCACTCTTTTCTCCTTGGCCATATGGGTTACAAGGCTTCTCCTTCAGCTGTGGTCCTGGATTGAAGGAGATACAGAGCAGAGGCCCAGTGGAGCCATAAAATAGACATTTCATGTGAGCCAAAAAATATGCCATTGTTTTGATAGTCACTAGCACTTTGGGGCTTGTTTGTTATTATAGCAGAACATTGCTTAGGCTCTCTGGCACATGGGCTACCATCTCTGATAGGTTCCCTGTGCACTTAGGATAGAGTCCATAACAACCTTCAAGATGCTACATAATCTGGCCTCAGCCAACTCCACTGTCCTTATCTCCAACCACATTTCTTACCCCTAAAGATCTCAAAATGCATGGAACACACTTGTTTATTTAATACATTCACCATGATATTCCTGTTGTGAGAAACACTCCTTCCTTCATCATGAGTCAAAATTATTAATTCTTTAGGGTTCAGGTTAATTATCATTTCCTCAGGAAGTGTTCATGACTACCTGCAATATAAATTGTGTCTCTCCTTTACACAATCACAATTCTCTGTTTTCTAGAGTATTCTTCAAATACCTTTTCTGCTATAAAATAAGTAGACTCAGGAAATTGTGAGGCAGTTGCATTGCTACTGTCATTATGCTAAAGAGAAAACCAGGGAACAGATTGTGATGAGGACTTGACTGAGATTAGGGCTTGCTTGAGGTTTACTTTCTCAAATTTGTCAGGCTGTATTTCTGGGAAAATATGCACATTGGGTTAAGAATTTATATATTATGTACTTGAAGCCTAATTAATAAATATTAAATACAGTTCATTGAAGCACTAATAATTCATTCAGTTTTGAAAATTGAACATTGAATTTCTAAGAAATTACATATAAATAATTAAATCTAATCTTAGCTCAGTAGTAATAGGATGAATTCCATGCTCCAGAACCCATATTGCTATTAAATATAAAATTGGAATCAAGGCCAACCAAGTCTTGAAATTTTGAATCTCAAAATATCCACTAGTTCCAGGGAGTATGTGGTCACAGAAGCACAGGATTTGTAATTATTGCATTATTATCATAATCTATCTTCTTCACTTGACTGTAAACTCTACAGGGACAGAGGCCATGGTTGTGTCATTGTCTCCACAGTGCCAAGGACAGTGCCTGACATAGTGTGGAGGCTTAAATAGAATGACAGTAAAGATTTCTTTTTTGTAGAAATACACTATCCACCTAAATTATCATGTGCAATTGAGTAGTGATAATATTTCCATAAAAATACTCAATAATAGCTCTACCTATGAGCACCTAAAACCACAGGGTGCTTGGTATTTGTTTAGGAATATATATTCTCCATTATTTTTATGAAGGTTATTCTCTATGTTGACATTTGGTTTGAGCCAGTAATAGCTACTATTTATTGCATACATTATATGTTAGGCACTGTTGAAAAGTATAATATATTTTATATTATTTAATCTTTACAGTAATCTTGCAACAATTATTTTTCTGTTTGATAGATTGACAAACAAACAAACAAACAAAAAACCTCATGACCAGAGAAATTAAGTGGTTTGCCTAAAGCCACATTAGGTATCAAGTGGTACAGACTTAGATAGGAAATCAACTCTATCCAAGTCCAGTATCCTCAACCCTACAATGCCTGCCTCCCCAGAGCTCCAGGGCCAGTTTCTTCGTGTCTGGTATAGATTTCTGACTGATCATTTTGGAAGGTTATAAGTTTCTTATACTTTCCTCATTCAATGCTAAATTGAAACAAGAGATTACATCTGCTTTTTAGTTTAATTTCATTGCACAATGATAAAACTAGGAGTTTAATGATCTTGAAAATGCTAATATTTCATGATAAGGAGCCTATATGGACAGTGTACTTGATACCTTAATTGATACTTTTATCTTATGTGAATATAAAACAGCCAATGTCATTGTGTAAACTACCTTCTTCTGTGTAACTTGACAGGATCAATATTCTCTGGGATTCTAAGTTTCAAAGACAACTAAACAATGGGAAGTTGATAAGTGAGGTGCATTGTTATCACTGAGAAACTCACATTTTATTAGGTCTTTTTCTTGTTAAAAAATGCAGATGGGGACATTTTTAAAGGGGTGATACAAGGTGTCTTAGGATGGGTCAATAAATGAAAACAGACTACGTGGAGTGAATAACTAAACTTCCATTGATTGGTACTCTCTACTTCTCTTCTCCTAGGAATCCTATCTAGTTTTAGAGAAATTTTCATGTAATTATTTCAGCATTCTTACAAAATGCTTTGATTTGCAATTTATTTTAAAGCGTCCCCTCCAAAAATATCATTGTCAGAATACTAATATCCTAATCCCATTTTCTGCACAAAGACAGACAATAAGAGTCTTCTAGAAGTGCCACTCTAGCAACAGACAATCTACAAAACATCATGGCATTGATGTTAGTGCTAACAGGGGTGGGCAAAAGGCAGAAATATTCAGTCCCCCTCTCTTTACAGAATTCCTGGGAACAAGAAGAATAATATTTAAGGAGTCTTTCAAATGCCATTTAATGGAGAAATTATGTCATCCATTCCAGCTCTATTTATTGAAAATAATATTATCTTTATAAAGGACTAACATTTATTACTTATATACTTTGTGTTAGGCACTGTGTTTGGTACTTTACTTTTGATTTTGTTTAATTTCACAGTAACCCTATAAGATAGGATTATATCTAACCCTATAAGATATGATTGGCTCCATTTTCCAGTTGAGGAAATTTATGATTTTTAAAGATATCAGTGTCTAAAATCACCCTCCTGGCAAATAATAGAGCCAGAAGTTGAAGTAAGGGTTTCTAACTTCAACTTCTAAATTGCTTCCTACCTAGTGCCTGTTATGTGCAGAAGCTTTTGCCAGGCATGCAAGTAACAGCTCCCAAATCGAATGGTTACCAGAATTCCTGGGGTGCTTGTAAGGCATACAGATTCCTTGAAGACATCTTGAGAGTTTTGATCCATAGGTCTGGAATGGACTCTCAGAGCAAAGTATCTTCAGCAAGCATCCTACGAATTTCTGATTAGCCAATTCAGAATAACTTCCAGGATGTAAAGGGATATATAAAAGGATTCTACCCTCTAGGTAATTTAATTGTTGCAAAGAATCTAAGCCGCTGACGATGGGAATATACATTCTGAATATATTTCCTTCTAAAATTCCACACAGTAGACTTTATAAATTCTTGATCAATCAGGAGAACAAAGGCATTTATTTGGATAATTATTACTTGTGTTTTTCAAGATGAGACAAAAGCAAAATTGTTTCAAATGTGTATTCACATAAATCTTTGTACACATTTTAAACTCCAAAATATACAAATTCTCTGTGTAAATTTTAACTTACTAACATGTTAAATAGCCATATATGATACCATCATTACTGTCATATAATCCCAATAGCACATGTTCTCATAGGGTCTAGTGGAAAGGGTTCCAGTTTTATGGTTTTCTTCTATGTCTTTATTCATCTGTTTTTTGTTTTACTCGATGTCTATGTATCCATCCGCTCTGGATTTCCTGAGGCAATCTTGTTATCTCTATGAGGATATTTACTATGAAAATAATACTTAATACTTATTTAAAGTTCTTAGACCAGTCACTTGTTTTAAGCACTTTAAATATATTAATTCATTTAATCCTCAAAATATCTCTACAAGATAGCTCCTGTTATTACGATCCCCATTTTACACGTAAGGGAACTGAGGCAAAGAGTGACTAAGCGTATACCAGTGATCTTTGCTGCATTTAAAAAGTTGCAATATCCGCATGTGCAAGAAAAATAATGAAATATCCTATTTCCACCTGGGAACAATAATTTTCTAGGTTCTTCAGCACTGGAGTCCAGCCGAGGAAATTATTTGTTTACCAAGCTGCAGTGTAACTCCCTGGAATATAGCTCCCATAAAGCAGTGGCTCAACATTCTACATTATGTACTTATTAACGTGGGCATTGTGCAAGGGTTTGTTTTCACGGGAAAGAGGCAACATTAGTATCTACAGTGAAATTAAGCCAAATTAGCAACGTTCATAAAATCAAGAAATTCTTAGTAGAATTCTCATCAAGGTATTTAGGCATGATGAATTGTATTATTTTCTTTGTGGAATTTTATGTATGATAAGTATGCATAAAGACATGGGATGTGTAGATGATAATTATTACTGTGACTAACATTTATAGAGCAATTACTATCTGCTAGGCACTGTGTAAATGTTTTTCGTGGATTATTCCAATTAATCCTGGCACATATCTTGATAAGTAGTTTCTTTATTCCAATTTTACAGATAAAAACAATTCTAGAGATATAATTAACATGCCTAAGGTCTAATGAAAGAATTGGTGTTTGAATGTAGATGTCTAACTTCAGAGACTGCCTTCTTAATCCCCAAACTCAGACTGAAACCCAGGTCCACAGATGGACCCAAATATTGAATATTGGCCATTGGTGAGTAACTACCTTCCCCCTTCCCCAAAGAAATCACCTACACAGCTACAGGAAATGGAAATTTGTCTTTATACTAGTTTAGGTGAAAACATAATAGATGGACTTTTTAGTTGACCACAGTTAGAACTGTAACATTTTAAAAAGCTCATGTAATTTCAAGTGGTGCTGATATTTGGATTTAATTCACAAAACATTTTTAAGCACCCACCAAATGTCCAGCACTATGCTTGGTGTTAGATTTACAAAATTTTATAAGATGAGGTTGCAGATCTAGGGAACTTAAGAGTTCCACAAGGCTGAGAGGGTTTGTCTGAGACTTGGACACCAGATGGTATGTCCTATAAGCACAGAATCAACAAGTGCCATGAGTCCAGGTTGAGAATCATTAGTTCTGCTGCGTTGGAAATGAACCTAGGACGTTTTCACAGTGGAGATATTATTCAGAGTGGAGTTTTAGAGCTGGGTGGACAGAATTTCACCAGATTGACAAATATGTGGAGGAAGAAATGTGTGGTATACTTGGGGATGGTTTGTGTGATGATGTGATGAGGGGGGCAGTGAGCCTAAAGAGGGCAGACTGGGCCCTCCAGGTTATAAAGGAACCAGAGTGCCTTCCCAAAGAGTTTGGATTTTATTCTGTAGACAGAAAAACAATTGTGGTAATCAGGGAGTTATCACTTTTAGGTATGCGTGTCAGATATGATTAGGGCAGTAGTGATGGAGCCAGAAGGGAACAGCTGTGGAGCCGAGGTGGTAGACCTTTATCCAAGGCACTGAGCACAGAAGGAGGAGGAACAGGTTTGGGGAAACTTAGTTCGATTTTATATTATGGAATCTGAGGTGCATGCAGGCCACCCAGGTGAGAGATGTTTGGTTGGCAGTAGGAAGTGCACGTGATAGGCTGGAGCCAGAGGAGAGCCCCTGAGCCATGCCTGGGTGTGAGTTGCAAGTCCAGATGCCCGGGAGGCAGCATCCCAAGTGCTGCTTTGTGTTGCTCAGATTGCAGCTGGATTAAATATTCAGGTCTACTTGTCACCTTTAGAAGGAAACCTGGAAGATCCCCCAAAGGCAGCCAGATGATGAAGAATCTGGATTCTCCCTTACCTGAGATACCCTTAGTCTGGAAAAGAGAATGCAAAGAGGGAATGATACATTTCTTTAACTGTTAGCAGGGTTTCGGGAGACAGATATTTAGGTAGAAAAATGCAGCTCAAAGTCAGCGGTTCCCTTCTCACTAAAAGACTGCACAGGGAGCGGAGGCCAGTCAGCTGCCTGGGCTTTCTGCAGTTGGACGGAGAGGAGAGCGATCACATTTGGGTATGGGGAAGGCAGCTGCCACCAGAGGGCAGTCACACTTTGAGAACCCCAGCCGGCCAAACCGAGCAGCTGTACCTGAGGCTTTTGCAGGGGAAATGCACAGTGTGGTCACAGATCGCCAACACGTGGGTGGGTAGGAGGGTAAGTCAGAATTTAGAGCCTGCAGGTTCCCAGGGTAGCAGGTAATTTGATTCATTTACCTGGCCATTCAGATTTAACCGGTTAATTTCTCTACATGGAAAATTGGCTTTTGAATTTCCTTTCTCTTGTAAGGGAAGCTTCCCACTCTTTCCAGAACACTGTACACTCAGACTAGATTGAGGTAATAGCTTCCTTTGTATCTGAAGAGGTTGCTGTGATCTCAGTCACAGACAACTTATGAGTTTAAGGAAATATTAAACAGTAATGGTGGAGCCTGAAAGATTGATACAGACTCTACCAGTGCAGAGATATTTGTGGATTTTAGTAGTGGCTACTCTTTCTGGAGTGTGACAAGAGATAATAGGGGTTTAACTCTTTCAATCACACTATGACAATGCTGCAAACTGTGTGATGCTATTTTATTTAACAAATGAGCAAACCAAACCTCAGAGAGACTATCTACCAGATCCAAGGTATCACAACCAGAAAATAGCAGGACTGAGGTTTGAGCCCAAATGTGTTTTGCTCTAAAGGCCCTGTTTTTGGTTCTGCACAAGGTCTTTACTCTGCTGTCAAAACTTCTTCCAAGAACAGCATGGACAAGGCAGGAAGGAGATATGAAAATGCATCCAGGAAAGCATTTGGGATGTCCTGATGTTCTCCAGCTTTGACCCCAGAGCAATGAAAACTTTCTCTGCAGGGAGATAGTGGCAACTCTCTGACCTTTAACAGAAGGAATTTGTACCATGACTGATATTTAGGTGCTGCCATAGTTCATCTTAATCTGCTTGGCAATTAAACCGTGTATTTTCCCATGCAATTAAACCACTTTGCATGTGATTTTTAATAAACCAAGTCATCTCCAGTGAGGGGAGGAAGGAGCTATCTGGACATCAGGACTAAGAGCTAAGTCCCTATGGAGGAGAAAATAGATTAACTCCTCCTCTCAGGAGAAAAGATGGAGCAGAATCTATCCTCTGCCCTCAATTGGCTTGATCACCTGCACCCCACACCACTCAGGGGAATTTGGGAGGGAAACAGACAAAGCTTATGGCCCTTTGACGACTTGAGAGGGAGCCTTGCACTGGAGTCAGGAGATGCCACTGGAGCTCCTCATTTTTCAATTTGGAAGCTACTCTTTCATAGTAATAATAATGATCCCAGTCATAAAAGATACCGTATCAAAGTTAAATGTAAAAAACATATCCTTTCTACAGTATTGAACTAATGTTAAAGGCGTGATGCTCTCAGTTGAAAACAACCATTTTAAACAGCAATAATAACAAGAAAATAAGCATGTTTTGAGATTCTTCCTTTCCACCCTGTCAGGCACCCTTGCTTGGTGCTGTTTCGGTACATGAGCACAACGGCATATGCAGCTCTTCGCTTGGTATAAATGTTTTGGAAGCTGGCGTTGCTAAGCTATGGCCAATTTCAAATGCAAAAATATACTTCCCCTGGAAAACATGCTTGCTACAACCTTCATGCCACCTTCGACTATTTGTGTCGTTCCTAAGTGGAATATGTTTGGTTTATGCAAAGCTGAAGGAAAAGGAAAACGGAACAAATATCCAAAAGCATGTTGCTATGTCTTCTCTCTGTACCTTCAAACAATCACACATTTACTCATGAGAGATGCTGAACAAGGTCATCAGATCTAGAGGACACTAGATTTTTTGAGTTGATGATATACTGATCATATTTTCCTTCACAGAGACTGCATTTTTTTTTTTTAAGTATTTGTTTATTTCTTTATTTATGGCTGTGTTGGGTCTTTGTTTCTGTGCGAGGGCTTTCTCTAGTTGCGGCGAGCGGGGGCCACTCTTCATCGCGGTGCGCGGGCCTCTCACTATCGCAGCCTCTCTTGTTGCGGAGCACAGGCTCCAGACGCGCAGGCTCAGTAATTGTGGCTCACGGGCCCAGTTGCTCCGCGGCATGTGGGATCTTCCCAGACCAGGGCTCGAACCCGTGTCCCCTGCATTAGCAGGCAGACTCTCAACCAGTGCGCCACCAGGGAAGCCTGAGACTGCATTTTTGAAAAGTAGGAAGTTATGTATTTTTTATTTAAACTCCATGTACAGGGCTATGATTTATTTGTATTTTATTAATTAGTTTACACATAAGAGTTGTGTACTGAGTGTCACTTCTATGTCAGGCACAGTGGTGACCAACAGATTCTGATTAGAATCCACTTAGAGTCTTAAGCCCTAGCATATTGCGGTTTTATTGTTCACAATTAGGAGAGTTTTATGGTACTTTTCTTGGTACTTTCTATGGTACTTTTACTTTATGGTACTTTCTATGGTACTTTTACTTTATGGTGCTTTCTTTTGATACATTGTATTAGTTTCCTATTGCTGCTGTAACAAATTTCAATAAATTTTATGACTTATAACAACACAAACCTAATATCTCACAGTCCTCCCAATTAGAGTTACTGAAATCCAGGTGTCAGCAAGGATGTGTTCCTCCTTTCCGCACTACCCAGACAGGGGTCCATACGGCGTTGTTCTGGACTCCCATCCTAACTTAAAGGGAAACCTTCACAATGTCTGGAGCCCTTGATGCCCTGCAAGTGAAGGAGGAGGATGTCCTCAAATTCCTTGCAGCGGGAACCCACTTAGGTGGCACCAACTTTGACTTCCAAATGGAACAGTACATCTACAACAGGAAAAGTGATGGCATCTACATCATAAATCCGAAGAGAACCTGGGAGAAGCTTCTGTTGGCAGCTCGTGCCATTGTTGCCATTGAATTCCCAGCTGATGTCAGTGTCGTATCCTCCAGGAATACTGGCCAGCAAGCTGGGCTGAAGTTTGCTGCTGCCACTAGAGCCACTCCTATTGCTGGCCGGTTCACTCCTGGAACCTTCACTAACCAGATCCAGGCAGCCTTCCGGGAGCCAAGACTTCTGGTGGTTACTGATCCCAGAGCTGACCACCAGCCTCTCACAGGGGCCTGTTACGTTAACCTGCCTCCCATTGCTCTGTGTAACGCAGACTCTCCGCTGTGCTATGTGGACATTGCCATCCCGTGCAACAACAAGGGAGCTCACTCAGTGGGTCTGATGTGGTGGATGCAAGCCTGGGAAGTTCTGCACATGCGTGGGACCATCTCCTGTGAACACCCATGGGAGGTCATGCCTGATCTCTACTTCTACAGAGATCCTGAAGAGATTGAAAAGGAATAACAGGCAGCAGCTGAGAAAGCTGTGGCCAAGGAGGAATTTCAGGGTGAATGGACCACTCCTGCTCCTGAGTTCACTGCTATCCAACCTGAGGTGGCGGACTGGTCCAAAGGCATGCAGGTGCCCTCTGTGCCCACTCAGCAGTTCCCCACTGAAGACTGGTCTGCAGCTCCGACTGCTCAGGCCACTGAGTGGGTAGGAACAACCCCTGAGTCGTCTTAAGCTGTTCTTCCACAAACTCTTCAAATGCAAATAGGTTGACGGAAAACAAACAGTTTCTTAAAAAAAAAAAAAAAGAATGTGTTTCCTTCTGAAGGTTCTAGGAGAGAATCAAGTCCTTGCATTCTCTTTGCTGATGGTCCCTTCCCTCATTTTCAAATCCAACAGGGTAGCATCTTCAAATCTCTCTATTTCTCTCCTCTCTCTCTCTCTCCCCCCTCCTCCCCCCCGACCTCTGCCTCCGTCTTCACATCTTCTCTGACTCTCTTGCTTCCGTCTTATAAGCAGCCTTATGATTACATTGGGTCCACCCAGATAATCCAGGGTAATAATCTTGCCGAATCACATTTGCAGTCTCTTGAGCATGTAAGGTAACATCTACACAGGTTCTGGAGATTACGATATAGACTTATATGTGTGTGTGTGGTGTTCGGGGGACGTTATCCCACCTACCACATTCGCATATTGAACTCATCTCCTAGTTAAAATTCCCCTGCTTACACTGTTCTGTGTACTTTAAAAAATGAAGTGTTTTTGAAACATTTTCCCAAAAAATGACATGAAGAAATTTACACCCTTTTTGGGTCTTCACATAGAATGTAGCACCAATCCTCTGGATACCAGGGCAGATCTTCTAGGAACTGAATTTCTAGGTGTTGTAGAAGGAAACTGTTCACTGAGTCCAAATTTTCTTAGCACAGCACCCCCCAAAAGTTCAGTTTCTCTAGCTAAAGGTAAAAGCTCTCTGAGTTCTACTGGATGGTACTCTGGGGAATATTTTTGTGTGCTGAACACAATTAAAATTATAATTCTTTTCTTGCATTTATGCATATTAAAATAGAATATCAACTTAATGTTTTGACTCTTAATAAGTTTTCCCCAAAAGGAGATCGTTACTCACGGTTCACACAGTGTGAAAGCCACGAATGTGTCCCTTGGCAGCCTGAGACTTACTGTGACTCTATTTCCATACTGAATACAAATTCATATAAAAATATATTCATTCCCCTATTCTCCCTGCATTGAGGTTTACGAATGAATAAATGGTGGGTTAGCAATTCTAAGAATATTGGGGCAGGGTCATAAGGACTTATGCCTGCTGGAAAGATCCTTTGGGGCAAGAGAGGTCTATTAGCCCATTCCATGTTTCCCAAGCTGAGAGAGAGGCCAGAGGGCCACATTCTGAGCTGAGAGGTTTTGAAACTTTGCTTTCCTTGGCCCTACAAAGCGTAAGCTTTCTGATATTTCTCTCTCTTAAGCTATTTAATGAGGAGAAAGAGAGACATTTTCCCCAGTATTGAGTGGAAAGGAAGAGTAGATGAGAAGGTATGGCTGGAGGATTTCTAAACCCACAACTACACCCCAGTTTACTCCAAAGATGGAGACACTGTAGCATGAACAGCTGAAGTAGCATTTTGCTCTTCGTTGAAGGTATTTTCTGCAGTTTTGGAAGATCTATGAACTAGTGGGAAGAAACCACATATATAGGCCTTGATACACACATACACACACATATTTAGATTAATAAGTTCGTGTTTTAATTAGCCAATGATACAGTGTCATATTATGAATAAACTGGCCATCAAGAATGAAGGAATGAAGTGAGGAAGAGGTTTCCTGGGCCTCAGAGACTCTGATAGGAGCCCAAAGCTGTTGATACTAGTGTTTGTGCAAGAAACGGTTTCATGAGATCAAGAGAACTCAACTCTTGCTGTGGCGTAGTCCTATAAGCTTATATTATCATTCAGGAAGAATATACCTTACATTTGACAGAAGGTTTTCAAACATCAGGACATCTGTGTTCTTGATCCAAATTCAGTGTCAGCGAAGATTGAGTCATCGCTTCTTATTGGCAGTTGTTGCTTTACTTTATAATACCTCTTATATTAGTTATCCTTTGGGGGCAACATGATGAACTTCAGATCTTTTATTGACTTATTTTTTTTTTTAATATTTATTTTTAATATTTATTTACATAGGCTCCTGGTCTTAGTTGCGGCATGTGGAATCTTTGTTGCTGCATGGGAGATCTTTAGTTGTGGCATGTAGACTCTTAGTTGTGGCATGTGGACTTCTTAGTTGTGGCATGCGGACTCCTTGTTGCAGCATGTGGACTTCTTAGTTGCAGCATGCGGACTCTTAGTTGTGGCACGCATGTAGGATCTAGTTCCCTGATCAGGGATCGAACCTGGGCCCCCTGCATTGGGAGTGCGGAGTCTTACCCACTGGACCACCAGGGAAGTCCCTGAGTGTTTTTTCTTTTCTTTTTTTATAGATCTTTATTGGAGTATAATTGCTTCACAGTACTGTGTTAGTTTCTGTTGTACACCAAAGTGAATCAGCCATATGCATACATATATCCCCATATCCCCTCCCTCTTGAGCCTCCCTCCCACCCTCCCTATCCCACCCCTCTAGGTGGTCACAAAGCACCGAGCTGATCACCCTGTGCTATGCAGCTGCTTCCCACTAGCTATCTATTTTACGTTTGGTAGTGTATATATGTCCATGCCACTCTCACTTCGTCCCAGCTTCCCCCTCCCCCACCACGTCCTCAAGTCCACTCTCTATGTCTACGTCTTTATTCCTGCCCTGCAACTAGGTTCATCAGTACCATTTTTTTTTTTGATTCCATATATATACGTTAGCATATGGTATTTGTTTTTCTCTTTCTTACTTCACTCTGTATGACAGACTCTAGGTCCATCCACCTCACTACAAATAACTCAATTTCGTTCCTTTTTATGGCTGAGTAATATTCCATTGTATATATGTGCCACATCTTCTTTATCCATTCATCTGTCTATGGACATTTAGGTTGCTTCCATGTTCTGGCTATTGTAAATAGTGCTGCAATGAACATTGTGGTACATGACTCTTTTTGAACTATGGTTTTCTCAGTGTATATGCCCAGTAGTGGGATGGCTGGGTCATATGGTAGTTCTATTTTTAGTTTTTTAAGGAACCTCCATACTGTTCTCCATAGCGGTTGTATCAATTTACATTCCCACCTACAGTGCAGGAGGGTTTCCTTTTCACAACACCCTTTCCACCATTTATTGTTTCTAGATTTTTTGATAATAGCCATTCTGACTGGTGTGAGGTGATACCTCATTGTAGTTTTGATGTGCATTTCTCTAATATTCAGTGATGTTGAGCATCTTTTCATGTGTTTGTTGACCATCTGTATGTCTTCTTTGGTGAAATGTCTATTTAGGTCTTCCACCCATTTTTTAATTGGATTGTATGTTTTTTTGATATTCAGCTCCATGAGCTATTTGTATATTTCGGAGACTAATCCTTTGTCTACTGTTTCATTTGCAAATGTATTCTCCCATTCTGAGGGTTGTCTTTTTGTCTTGTTTATGGCTTCCTTTGCTGTGCAAAAAGCTTTTAAATTTAATTAGGTCCCATTTGTTTATTTTTGTTTTTATTTTCATTACTCTAGGGGGTGGGTCAAAAAAGATCTTGCTGTGGTTTATGTCGAAGTGTGTTTTTCCTATGTTTTCCTGTAAGAGCTTTATAGTGTCTGGTCTTACATTTAGGTCTTTAATCTATTTGAGTTTATTTTTGTGTATGGTGGTAGGGAGTGTTCTAATTTCATTCTTTTACATGTACCTGTCCAGTTTTCCCAGCACCACTTATTGAAGAGGCTGTCTTTTCTCCATTGTATGTTCTTTCCTCTTTTGTTGTAAATTAGGTGATCAATGTGCATGGGTCTATCTCTGGGTACTCTATCCTGTACCATTGATCTATGCCAGTACCATACTGTTTTGATTACTGTAGCTTTGTAGTATACTCTGAAGTCAGGGAGTCTCATTCCTCCAGCTCCGTTTTTCTTTCTCAAGATTGCTTTGGCTATTTGGGGTCTTTTGCGTTTCCATACGAATTGTAAAACTTTTTGTTCTAAATCTGTGAAGAATGCCATTGGTAGTTTGATAGGGATTGCATTGAATCTGTAGATTGCTTTGGGTAGTATAATCATTTTCACAATATTGATTCTTCCAATCCAAGAACATGGTATATTTCTCCATCTGTTTATGTCATCTTTGATTTCTTTCATCAGTGTTTTATAGTTTTCTGAGTACAAGTCTTTTGCCTCCTTAGGTTGGTTTATTTCTAGGTATTTTTTTCTTTTTGTTGTGATGGTAAATGGGAGTTTCCTTAATTTCTCTTTCTGACTTTTTGTTGTTAGTGTATAAGAATGCCAGAGATTTCTGTGCATTAATTTTTTATCCTGCAACCTTACCAGATTCATTGATTGGTGCTAGTAGTTTTCTCATGACATCTTTAGGATTTTCTATATATATTATCATGTCGTCTGCAAACAGTGACAGTTTTATTTCTTCTTTTACAATTTGTATTCCTTTTATTTCTTTTTCTTCTCTGATTGCTGTGGCTAGAACTTCCAAAACTATGTTGAATAATAGTGGCGAGAGTGGACATCCTTGTCTTATTCCTGATCTTGGAGGAAATGCTTTCAGTTTTTCATCATTGAGTATGATGTCTGCTGTGGGTTTGTCATATATGGCCTTTATTATGTTGAGGTAGGTTCCCTCTATGCCCACTTTCTGGAGAGTTTTTTTCATAAATGGGTGTTGAATTTTGTCAAAAGCTTTTTCTGCATCTACTGAGATTATCATATTGTTTTTATTCCTTAATTTGTTAATATGGTGTATCACATTGATTGATTTGCATATATTGAAGAATCCTTGCATCACTGGGAGAAATCCCACTTGATCATGGTGTATGATCCTTTTGATATCTTGTTGGATTCTGTTTGCTAGTATTTTTTTAGGATTTTTGCATCTATTTTCATCCGTGATATTGGTCTATAATTTTCTTTTTTTTTTGTGATATCTTTTTCTGGTTTTGGTATCAGGGTGATGGTTGCTTTGTAGAACGAATTTGGGAATGTTACTCCCTCTGCAATTTTTTGGAAGAGTTTGAGAAGGAGCAGTGTTAACTCTTCTCTAAATATTTGGTAGAATTCGCCTGTGAAGCCATCTGGTCCTGGACTTCTGTTTGTTAGAAGATTTTTAATAACAGTTTCAATTTCATTACTTGTGATAGGTCTGTTTATTTTTTCTAATTCTTCCTGGTTCAGGCTTGGAAAATTGGACCTTTCCAAGAATTTGTCAACTTCTTGGTGTTGTCCATTTTATTGGCATATGTTTATTTGTAGTAGTCTCTTATAATCCTTTGTATTGCTGTGGTGCCACTTGTGATTTCTCCTTTTTCATTTCTAATTTTATTGATTTGCATCCTCTCCCTTTTTTTTTCTTGATGAGTCTGGCTAAGGGTTTATCAATTTTGTTTATCTTCTCAAAGAACCAACTTTTAGTTTTATTGATCTTTGCCATTGTTTTCTTTGTTTCTATTTCATTTATTTCTGCTCTGATATTTATGACTTCTTTCCTTCTACTGACTTTGGGTTTTCTTTGTTCTTCATTGTCTAGTTGCTTTAGGTGTAGGGTTAGATTGTTTATTTGAGATTTTTCTTGTTTCTTGAGGTGAGATTGAATTTCTATAAACTTGCCTCTTAGAACTGCTTATGCTGCCTCCCATAGGTTTTGGGTCATCGAGTTTTTGTTGTCATTTGTTTCTATGTATTTTTAAATTTCTTCTTTGATTTCTTCAGTGGTCTCTTGGTTATTTAGTAGCATCCTGTTAGCCTCCGTGTATTTGTGTTTTTTTCAGTTTTTTCCTGCAATTGATTTCCAATCTCATAGCATTGTGGTCAGAAAAGATGCTTGATACAATTTCAGTTTTCTTAAATTTTCCGATGCTTGAGTTGTGACCCAAAATGTGATCTATCCTGGAGAATGTTCCATGTGCACTTGACAAGAAAGTGTATTCTGTGACTTTCAGGTGGAATGTTCTATAAATATCAATTAAATCTATCTGGTCTATTGTGTCATTTAAAGCTTGTGTTTTCTTATTTATTTTCTGTTTCGATGATCTGTCCATTGGTGTAAGTGGGGTGTTAATGTCTCCTACTATTATTGTGTTACTGTTGATTTCCCCTTTCATGGTTGTTAGTATTTGCTTTATGTATTGAGGTGCTCCTACGTTGGGTGCATAAACATTTATAATTGTTATGTCTTCTTCTTGGGTTGATCCCTTGATCATTATGTAGTGTCCTTCCTTATCTCTTGTAACACTATTTTAAAGTCTATTTTATCTGATACATGTATTGCTATTCCAGCTTTCTTTTGATTTCCATTTTCATGGAATATCTTTTTCCATCCCTTCACTTTCAGTCTGTATGTGTCCCTAGGTATGAAGTGGGTCTCTTGTAGACAGCATATATATGGGTCTTGTTTTTGTATCCATTCAGCCTGTCTGTGTCTTTTGGTTGGGGCATTTAATTCATTTATATTTAAGGTTATTATTGATATGTATGTTCCTATTCCCATTTTCTTAATTGTTTTGGGATTGTTTTTGTGGGTCTTTTTCTTCTCTTGTGTTTCCCGCCTAGAGAAGTTTCTTTAGCATTTGTTGTAAAGCTGGTTTGGTGGTGCTGAATTCTTTTAGCTTTTGCTTGTCTGAAAAGCTTTTGATTTCTCCACTGAATCTGAATGAGATCCTTGCTGGGTGGAGTAATCTTGGTTGTAGGTTTTTCTCTTTCATCACTTTAAGTATATCCTGCCACTCCCTTCTGGCCTGCAGAGTTTCTGCTGAAAAATCAGCCGATAACCTTATGGGGATTCCTTTGTATGTTATTTTTGTTTTTCCCTTGCTGCTTTTAAAATTTTTTCTTTGAATTTAATTTTTGTTAGTTTGATTAATATGTGTCTTGGTGTGTTTCTCCTAGGGTTTATCCTGTATGTGACTCTCTGTGCTTCCTGGACTTGTGTGACTATTTCCTTTCTCATGTTAGGGAATTTTTCCACTGTAATCTCTTCAAATATTTTCTCAGACCCTTTCTCTTTCTCTTCTTCTGAGACTACTATAATTCGAATGTTGGTGCTTTTAGTGTTGTCCCAGACATCTCTGAGATTGTCTTCAATTCTTTTTTTTTTTTTAATTAATTAATTAATTTATTATTTATTTTTATGGCTGTGTTGGGTCTTCATTTCTGTGCGAGGGCTTTCTCTAGTTG
The DNA here is from genome assembly GCF_009873245.2 of Balaenoptera musculus. NCBI lineage: Eukaryota > Metazoa > Chordata > Mammalia > Artiodactyla > Balaenopteridae > Balaenoptera > Balaenoptera musculus. The sequence continues at coordinate 41,857,141 of NC_045797.1, forward strand.
TGGCAAGCGGGGACCACTCTTCATCGCGGTGCGCAGACCTCTCACTGTTGCAGCCTCTCTTGTTGCGGAGCACAGGCTCCAGACGCGCAGGCTCAGTAATTGTGGCTCATGGGCCCAGCTGCTCCGCGGCATGTGGGATCTTCCCAGACCAGGGCTCGAACCTGTGTCCCCTGCATTGGCAGGCAGATTCTCAACCACTGCGCCACTAGGGAAGCCCTGTCTTCAATTCTTTTCATTCTTTTTATTCTGCTCCTCAGCAGTTATTTCCACCATTTTGTCTTCAAGCTCACCTATTCGTTCTTCTGCCTCACTTATTCTGTTACTGATTCCTTCTAGTGTAATTTTCATTTCACTTATTGTGTTGTTCATCTTTGTTTGCTCTTTAGTTCTTCAAGATCTTTGTTAAATATTTCTTGTATTTTCTCAATCCGTACCTCCATTCTATTTCCAAGATTCTGGCTCATCTTTACTATCATTACTCTGATTTTTTTTTCAGGTAGATTGCCTATTTCCCCTTCATTTATTTGGTCTTGTAGGATTTTACCTTGCTCCTTCATCTGTGACATATTTATTGCCGTCTCATTTTTCTTTTTTTTGATGAGTGGGATTGTGTTCCTATCTTACTGGTTGTTTGGCCTGAGGCTTCCAACACTGGAGCTTGTAGGCTGTTGGGTAGAGCTGGGCCTTGGTGCCGAGTTGAGAACCTCCGTGAGACCTCACTCCGTTGAATATTCCCTGGGGTCTGAGGTTCTCTGTTAGTCCAGTTGTTCGGATTCGGAGCTCCCACTGCAGGATCTTTGGCCTGACCCCCGGCTTGTGATCCAAGATCCTGTAAGCCACGTGGGGTGGCAAAAAAAAAATGAAAAAAAAAAAAGGAAGAATAACAAAGTAAAAAATAAAATTAGACTAGGAAACTAACAGATATGTTAAAAAGAATGTAAAAATAAAATTATAGATGAAACAACAACTGGAAGGTAAAACAGAACACAATAGTAAAAAAGAGGAGGAGAAAAAAAAAAAGGTGGAAAAGGCCTTGGCTGTGGAGGGCGGGGCTTAAACAGGACAGTGGGCAGGGCCTATGCTTAGCACCCACAGGGCTGGAAAAGGCTCTGGGAGTTGTGGGGGGTGGGGCTTAGGCTCAGCGGAACAGAAGGGTCCCAGGCATGCCTCCTACCTCTGGTCTCAGAGGGCAGGGGACCCCACCTAGGAGCCCAGCAGGCTTCAGGCTGAGTGGGCAGGGTAAACATCCTCCGCTCCTCTACTGCTCCTCTGGTCCCAGAGGGCCCCTCCCACCCATGTCTCCTGTTCTCCTGGTCTCCCTCCTATGCCCCCAGGACCCATGCGGCCTGGAGGGGACTTTGGAGGGCAGGGGACCAGCCTGGGAGCTCAGTAAATTTCCCAGGGTCGAGTGAGCAGGGCCAATGCCTTCCGCTCCTCTTCCACTCCTCTGGTCCTGGAGGGCCCCTCCCACCTGCCTCTCCTGTTCTCCCCCTGGGCTCCCTCCTATGCCCCCAGGACCAAGAGGCCCCGGGGGGGCCCTCTGAGGGTGTAGGACCCAGCCCAGTTGGGCAGGGGGAATACTGAGTGTGCTCCTCCTTGATCTGAGCCCCGGAGGGTCCCTTCAGGTGTGGGAACCCCTCCCCACTCTCAGCCACCCCTCAGGGGCGCTGGTCCTGTCTGGCCTCCACTTCTCCTCCCCCCACATCTTACCAGTTCGCTTGGGGGTTCCTCCTGTCTCCTTGGGCATTGAGGTCTCCCACCAGCACCTGGCAGGCACCCTAGTTGTGTGGAGACACGAACCCCGCATCTTCCCACACCGCTGTCTTGACTCCTCAGATGTCCCTCAGTGTTTCTAATTGACAGCAATCTTTGTTTCTCTTTTGATGCTCAAATTGTCATAGTTTGAGAAGTAGGAGCCCCATCAAGTCCGTTCTTGTAGTCATTTTCATTCATCTTTAAAAGTTAACCTTGCTTTCTAATATCAGCAGACTATTCCAAGACAGTCTTGAGTTCTCCTGCACTGAATGTGGACTCAGTGGCTCTCTAAAGTGCCCTGATTATCTTTGGTGGAGAATAATGTTAAAGACCAGACTCTGTATACTAGTGCTGCAGACTATATTGTTTCACGGGAGAACTGGCAGTAGATCTGAGTGACAAAAGAAAAGGGGCAATTTAAATCAGAGAAATAATTAGAAGAATCTCCAATTCCACAAAAAGGTCATTATTTCAATTTTGGTCTTTACTAAGGTTATTTTTCCCTTTCTCTGGTATGAGAGCTTCCTCATCTAAAATCCCCCCTCTCTTTTTATACCAACTTTAATAATAGTTTATAACTCTAGTTTGATAGTCATAGTTTGATTTAACAATTACACATTATCATACCAAACCATATGTATTTAAAGTGAAGATTTGACCCCAAATTTAGAACTCTCAATTTTCCTTTTCACTCGTGGTCCAAGCATCTTGAATGGATGCAGGTCAAAATCATCTAACATTAACCTCACCAAATTTCTGAAAACAGAAAAAAAAAAATAAGAACTTCTAATTTCCTTCTGGAGCAACATTTACAAAATAAATAATTCAGAATACACTGAGATATAGGATCCACATAAAATTATGTATAATCGTTGAAGGATAATAATAAAGGGTATAATGTAGGCAAATATAATCTTTTGTAGTTCTATTTAAGTTTCACTTTTAGTACTCTATAAGAACTATTTTTTTATTTCTCTTATAATGTTTGTATAATGTTTATTTCTGCTTTTAAAAAGACATTCAGATAAATGTAGATATTCATTATTTCAATATTCTAATGAGTTAACTTTCCCAAATCTAATTATAGTACTAGAATAAATAAACAAAATGATAATAAAAATTATCAGGCATTTTAACCAAAAATTTTATGTGCAACAGCTTTTGAAGGGCTGTTTAACTGCTTAGACACACGTGTACATGCACATCCTCACACAGAAACAGTGTATATCTCACATCTGCACATCTAGATTGCAACATACTTCACATGTATTTTTATGTTTTCATTACACTTACATATTTCTTTATCTCAAGTTAGGAAGTGGTCTACTTGAGGTCCAGTAATTTCCCTCATGTAGGTTTCATTTTCACCAAAATATAAGTGGGCCAACCAGACTTCCAATTTGCTGCTTATGATTATATTGATGTCTGTTCCTATGTTTGTGTATTTCCACTGTTCTACCTTATTCCATTGTTTGACTATATTGCAATTTCTGTGTTCTACTAATGAACACTTATGCAGTTCTCCATTTTGCTATTATAGACACTGCTGCAATGACCATTCTAATACTTGACTCCTGAGACAAAAAACATAAAAGGTTATCTAGATTATATTCTTGGGTCTTATGATATATTTATTTTCAAATTTACTAGAAAATCTCAAATTGCTTTCTAAAGTAGTTGTACCAGTTTGCAAGTTTACTTAAACACTATCACTGTGGTTTTAATTTTCATTTTCCTGACTACCAGTGAGCTTGAGTAGCGTTTCAAATGATTTTGTTTTGCCAGTCTTATTTCCTACTTTGTGAAATACCTGTTGGCACCTGTTGCCAATTTTTCTATTGGATCATCTATCCTTTTTTATTGATAGTAATTAATTCTTAACTGCCCATGGATGTCTCCAGCAGAGACTTCCAACACTACCTGAAAGATCTCAAATGCACTAGAATTCATTGCCATCCCACTAGTAGACTCTGCTACTCTGTTTTCCTCAAAAGGCCTCCTGTCTCCTTAGTTGAGAAGTCTGGGAAGCCCAGGTCCTTCCTCCCATCAGTCTTGGCGAAGAACTTAGTAGATATTCTTTGTCAGGGATTGAGGACCCTCATAGATCCTTAATCTAAGCCTAGAATATTTCCTTCCTGACTCTCTGGATCTTCTTTTATTTCTAGCAAAATGGGGGAGATCTTCCTTTTGACAGGGACTTGTTTGATTCTCATCCACCTATGTCTCATTGCCTCTTTCAGTTTAACAGGGTTTGTTCTGGGCATTGTGACTACTTCCAGTGCAGGCCGTGGGGCCATGCCTCCACTTGTGGCCACTCATGCCTCTATCTCTGTGTGCAAAGCTGTTCCCATACTCTCCTCCTCTCCCACGTACCTGGTACTGCTATATCCTGTCAAGTCCTTCACAAGATGGCAGTCTTCTTCTTCTCAACTCCTAATTTTTCCCCACTAGTATTAAGGTTTTATTACATTTTCTGATTTCACATATTCTTACTGATTGACCTAATAGTTGTACTCCTCTAATACAATATATTTTCCCTCGGTAAAATTCTAAAGTGACCCAGATGTGAGAGAGGGAAGACGTTCTCAGGTTTGTAGCCTTGGAGAAATCAGGCACATCTCTAGCCATCCACTTTATCTCACTTGACTTCAATCCAGCAAGGTTTTCTTCTTCCCTGAATAAAATCCTATTCAAAACACAGTAGTTATGAAAGGAGGAGATCAAGGTGGCAGAGTAGGAGGACACAGAGCTCATCTCCCGCAACAAACATCAAAAATACCTCTACATGTGGAGCAGTTCGCACTGAAACAAACTGGAGACTGGCAGAATGACTCTCATACAACCAAGGCTGTAATGTGGAATCAGGTAGGAAGGGAAGAGAAGTGATGAGGTTGGGACCTGTGCCCCTCGGAGGGGACACAGAAGAGGAGGGGGATTACATTGGCTTGAAGATCCTCCCTGGGGCGTGAGCAATTTGAACCATACGTTGGGTGCCCACGTCTGGGGCCCAACACTGGGAAGGCTGAGTCCCCTTAACTTATTTGAGAACCAATGGGACTGACAGCAGGGCTGTAAGAAGCCTAAACTCCGCTTGTGAAACACATGCACATGCTTGCTTACTCCTGAAGCAAGGCAGAAGCAGGCTAAAACTGCCTGGGACTCTGGCTGGTTTCCCAGAACTGCCCCAGCGTTTGCCCCAGCCTGATGTGAGTGTGCGCTCCAGCCCATTTTGCTCCATGGTAGAGCTCCACACTAGGGCGAAGGCCGCTGCAGCTGAGGAGAGTATGCAGTTGTAGGAGACAGAGCCGGTTTGACGCAGCACAGCAGCAGTGGTGTTCGTGGGGGTGGCAGATTGGGAGCGGTCTGGAGCTCTGACTGGTGCTAGGACCATGCCAACGTGCATACCAGCCCACACTGAGTGCCCACTCCAGCCCTTCATGCTCCTCCGCATGAGGGTGGAACTGCCTCCACTGAGGAGAGTATGCAGTTGAGGGGGACAGAGCCAATTCATACCTGATGCTCAGGGCTTCTGCTCCTGCAGCTGGGGAGCCGCACCCACCCCCAACAAGGTGGTATTGGCCACTGAGCAGAGGAGAAGCCCAGACTTACACTTGGCTCCGGCTCTAGCCTCTGCGTCTCCAGCCCTACTTCCTACCAAGGTGATAGCTGCCAGCACACCCTGGGGAAAGACATGACTTGTGCTCAATGCAGATCCAGCTCTCCCACCAAAGCCACTGGGCACACGCAGACTGAATAGGAATGCTCCCTCACAAGGACACTCCTTCAAGACTGGGATAGGAAACTGTTTCAATTTTATAGAGACAGAGAAAGTTAAGCAAAATGAAAAGAAAGAGGAATTAGTTTCCAATGAAAGAACGAGAAAAAGATCCTAAAAAAAAAAAAACAAAGCTAATAAAACAGAGATAAATAATTTACCAGATAAAGAGTTTGAACCATTAGTAATAAAAATGCTAACTGAAATAAGGAAAAGAATAGATGAACACAGTGAGAATTTTAACAAGGAACTAGAAAATATAAAAAAGAACCAGTCAGAACTGAAGAATACAATAACTGAAATGAAAAACACACTAGAAGGAATTAACAACAGACTAGGTAATACAGAAGAACACATCAGGGATCTGGAAGATGGAACAATGGAAATAACCGAATCACAACAGCAAAAAGTAAAACAAATTAAAAAATGAGAACAGTTTAAGGGACCTCTGAGATAACATTAGGCATACCAACATTCACAATATAGGAGTCCCAGATGGAGAAAGAGAGAAAGGGATTGTAATTGTATTTGATGAACTTATGGTTGAAAACTTCCTGAGCCTGAAGGAAACAGATATCCAGGCAAGGGAAGCACAGAGTGTCCTAAACAAGATGAATCCAGCTTTTTTTGAAAAGGAAAGAAATGCAGGAAAAAAACCAAGATAAATGAAGACTGAGTGAATAGTTGCATAGACCCATATCCATAGAGGGCAGAGGATATGATTGACAACAGGAAAATTAGTGAGCTGTAGAAACATGAAACTCACATGCATTCTAGAAAGGAGAAAAAAAAAGGAAATGAGGGGGGGAGAGAGAAAAAAAAAAACTAGGAAATAGAATAACAGCAACACAGGGAAGAAAAATGATCGTGTCAGAAATAGAGAGAGCTAAAATGAACAGTTAATGAAAGACTTTGTAAGGGAAGGACTGGGGCATCATATAAGGAAAGATATATAGCATCAGGGGTTGGTCCTGCCCATAGCCTATCAGACTCAGATGGCTGGATCCTTCAGTTTGGATTTTATGTTGGAGTATTGGTAAAGGACGGGGTACTAGCCCTCATTTTAGACCCCACTAAGGTATATTCGGGTTGGATTATATAAAGCATCAGGGATGCTTTAAAGCAATAATATTAGCTCTTCCTGTTTTTCCCTAAAACCCCAGTTTAGGACTTGGACAACATTTTTAGACAATATATTTTACATCGAAGACTGGCCCAGAGAGAAATATAAATATCCACAGTGTAAAAAGCAATTTATTTTTATCCATAAAATTATGAAATTTTCTACACATGTATCTTTTACGTAAGTAGAGACCATGGCTATGTATTCATTTTCAGAAAAAATACATGTCATGCATAAACAGATAGTATGGCACACACACACATCCTAGAGAAGAAAGATGAGGCTTAAGAAGAGACAGAGAAACAGGCAAAGGTGAGGAAGATGGGAGTGGAACAGATACGCGTGTCCTGAAAGGAGACAGACAGCCTCAGGCCTTGTCTTTCTACTAAAATATTTCAATATTCTGGCTTATTCCCAACCTCTAGTTTTACACCGTCCAAGCCACGATCTTCACTGCTATTAGAATCATCTTTGCAGAAATCTGATTATATAATTGTCTTGCTTCATTACTTTCAATGCCTCCTGTATTCTCTTGAATAAAGTCAAAATCTCTTAGCTTGAGATTTTTTTCTGAAAACCTACTTTCCCCCTCTTTTTCCCCTTTACTATCACTACACACATATCACTATCACTGTACCCTTTAGCTACAGTAGGAGTAGTAAAGAGCTACTTGCCATTTCTTTCAAGCATGCTATTACCTCTGTGTTTACTATTCTTATTTTTTCTTTAACAGAGTTATGCATGAACATAAAAAACAAAATGGTTCTATATCATTCATTGGGACCAAATAAACTTTATTGCCATTCCTCCTATTCCCACTCCAGAGACAGCCACTTTCATCTCTACTGATTAATTATTTTGGTATTGATCTTAATTTCTAAATAAAATGCTTGTATTATAGCATCTTGATTTTTTAGTTTTAGTCCTTATTAGCTGACCTTTCCCTTTAAATAAGAATTTAGATCTTTTTAGTTTTCCTATTGCTATCCCCACCACACATGAATGCTCCCCCTATTCAATAATGTTATATGGAAATTTTTATAAGATACTATTCAGTATTTGCATTATTATGATAATGTAAACCCTATTCACAGGTGAACCAGTTAACAAACCATAGCTAATAATTGTCATGATTTTATGTACTCATCAGTAACTAACTCTGCCAATTTCCTGAATCTCCTCTGAGAACATTTAGTTATTTCACATATTCTATCCTTTTCATCTTCCTGCCTCTTCTAATCTTGGTTGCCCTCTTTATTTGAAGCTCAGCTGTTATGCTAGACTCTCCCTTCACATATATTCAAGGATTCCCTTCAGCTGCAGCCTATGTTTGATTTTCTATTTCCTGATATCTCATGCCTTCCTTTTTCTTAGTTTATATCCTCATCTTGGTGGAGCACATCCTTCAGTAACTTCCTGTGAATGTGTGCATGGGAGGTAACTTTTTTGAGACCTTGTATGTTTGAAATTATTTTTTATCTCATCCTGATTCATAATTGAAAATTTAGAAATGTGTAGAACTCTAGGTTAGAAGGAATTTTTCTTCTGGATTTTGGAGGCAGCTGTGCAGTTAAACATGACTGGGGAAAGACACACAATCAAACCGATTGGTCTCACTTAAAATTCATGACCATGAACCTCACATGACCAGAGAATCACACTGTATTTCTAAAGCCCATTTACTCTCCTGCTCTCCTAAATACTTATTTCACACCCCTCCTTTCCCCTCATATCCCCTATATTGCCTCCCTCCTCACTCTTAGCTGGTGACCTTACTGACAACTTCACTGAGAAAACTGAAGCAATCAGCAGGATGCCCCACAGAGTCCCACAACTATGTCTACCCACCTACTGATCCAACTGCGGGGCATTCCTGCCTTGACCAGAGATGGACTGATGAACCATCTATTCTCTGTTCTAAAGCCTTTTCTTCCACTTGTACACAAGATCCAGTGTTCTCTATCCTACTCAAGAATATCTTTTAAAAGATATTCTCCCCTCTCTCTCCTACATGGTCATATTTTCCCTCTCAAATGAATCAGTCTTGTCTGCACAGAAACTTTGTTTCTCTCATTTTAGAAAAAACGAGATAAAAATTTCTCTTGACTCCATTCAAGCTCTTATCCCTTTGCTGCCCTTTATAGCAAAATTCCTGGGAAGGTTTTCTACTCACACTGTTTCCCATTTCTTCTTACATTCTATGATACTCATTTCAACTAGGCTTTTGCTTTAATCCACACCTGGAAGTTTCTTTTTTCGATATAAATTATAGCTTCCATGTTGCTAAGTCCACTTGTTAATTCTTGGTTCTTATCTGGCTTGATCTGTCACTCCTTCCTCCTTGATAGTATTTCTTCTCTTGGCTTCATGGACACCACATGCTCTTGGTTTTCTTCGTTCGGCCAAGCTGAGTGGTCTCAATCTCCTTTGCTGATTTCTACCCTTGCTTACCCTCCTAATATTGAAGGTCATCTTCTTTTCTTCCTTAGCTACATTTTTGCAGCTCAGTTAATGGCAACTCCACCTTTTCTGTGGATTAGGCTAAAACTTTGGCTTCAACCTTGAATCTTCTCATACACTCCACATCTAATACAACCAGAGATCTTATAACCATACCTTAAAAATATACACAGAATGTGAAATGTCTCAATTGTAACTACTTGCTTTGAGACACAATCATCTCTTGCCTGAGTTACTGTAACAGTCTTCTAATTGGTCGTCTTGACTCTACCCTTGCTGTCCTTTCAGTTGTGTTATATTCTGAATACAATATAGAGTGAATCTTAATAATTAAAGTCAAACCATGCTATTCTTTTACTCAAAATGGTTACTATTTCATTCATATGAAAGTCTGAATCCTTCTTAGGCTCAAGATGACCTTCACACCACCTTTTCCATTGTTACACGCTATCACTCTGCCAGTCCCCACTTTAGTTTTTGCATAGGATGCTCCCTTTATCTTATGTGCTCTTACTTCATCTTCTTCAAGACTTTGTTAAAATGTCACCTTTACAGTGAGGTCTATCTTCCCTCTGTTAAATGTAAGCTCTGTGAGTTAGGATTGTTCATGTGTTTGTCACAAATGTGTTCCAAACCCATACAACAATGTCCAGTACATAGTTGAATCCCAATACATACATTTTGTTTGTTAAATGAATGTATTGCTCCATTGCCTTCCATTTTCCAGTGTTTCTGTTAAGTCAAAAGCCATTCTGGTTCTCAATGGTATGAAAAGATGGAGATTGGGAATGGGGGAATGGTTGACCCCAGATTCAAGCCATAAAGACAATTCTAAGCAATATTAGGGGAAAGAATTTACTCCCTCCCAGAAGGACCATTTTCACTACTTCTCCTCCCTATCCTTGGTACACCCCAAAGGTTCTTGATTATTTTT